>NC_134645.1:4347500-5601000 GCF_030463565.1 Pelecanus crispus | reverse complement strand
CATCCACAAATAATTTACACTGGGAGCAGTGGGTCTAAACCTCTTTGGCAGACTGAAATCGAGGAGCATGATGAACAGCTAGCCTGGCTCCTGAGTGACCAGACACCCACTGCTTACCAGGGGTCTCATTTTTTTTTTTCCGGCATGCAGTTAGTCTGTTGTGCCTGGAGGGAGCTCACAGTAGATATATGTGAATGATAAAATAAAAAGGGACTGAGGGCCCAGGGACTCAACAGATGATCTTAGGTGAAAGAAAGCGCAGTTGTTAACCTTCCTGTGCCCGATATGTGGTTTGTCAATTAGGCAGCAGAAGCTGAGCTGGTTGTGTATTGACCTGCAAGCATTAAACAACTGGCTGGGAGCCATATCCTGTGAAGACTGTGCTGTCCTTTTGATTTGAAAAGCAGCACCACAGTTGTGGTTCTGCTTAGGGTTTTTGAAACACAGGCTTTAATAAAAAAAAAAAAAAGAGAGAGAGAGAGAAAGAAAAGTATCTTTCACCAGGTGCACTTTGACTATTTATTTGGAAAAAATAAACAGGATTTTGCACAGAATTATCCATAGTTTTCCAAGGTTTATTAACATGCATAGCCATGCCTGGCTTGACCCTGCAGAATGCTCCTAGACAGAATGACAAAGCTGGAAAAATGAAGTCAAGGAAATATGAGCTGATTTATTTTTTATGTGTAACAAGCTAAACCTTGATCCAGTGCATGTGTGGAGCAAAAGAATATTTATTCAGTTCCACCATCGAAAACACTGAGAAACACATGAGGTGAAAGTGAATTGTCTCAGCTGAACTCATGTATTCTCCAGGCATAATTAAACACTGGCCCACTTTTTAATGTGGGCTACTTAATTGGATGTCAGAAATTCCACATTTGGAGGTTCAGTTTGACCTTTAGTTACATAAAAGAAGCATTTAAGAGTCTCCAGTGAGTGTCAGTGTCTGAATGCAGATGCCTTATTTGAAAACTGTGCTCCTTTACAACGATGCATCCCAGGAGGAGAAAGCCCTGATCTTGCAAACAGTTTGAAGCAGGCTTCAGCTTGCTACCACTGACACTGGCTTGCTGGAATCCACTCATTCCAGGGAATGGTACGCTAATAAAGACAAGCCCATGGGGAAGCAGTTGCAGAGTTCAGGTCTAAATTAGCATGAGATTTTTCTCCCATCTAAATACACTAGAAATTTGAGAATATACTTTAATTTCAAGGTGGAGATTAAAAAATGAAAAAGTGCTCAGATAGCCATCTTTCTCAAATGCCAGAGGATTTGTAGAGAAAAAAACCAAATCAATTACAGTGAGACTTCCAGTAAGTGGTAGAGCTTGTTAAAGCTGGTGTGACCAGGTGAAAATGGGACTTTGATATACACACAGGGTCATTTTTAATCCAGCCAGCCTGGAGGAGATAAAAAGCACTGAAACCTGGCAAGATCACCTGTAGCTCACACCATCCACCTAGGAAAGAAGCAAGGGATGTAGATAGGTATTCTTGCTCATATCTGTTGGAGAAGTCAGTAATCCCTAGTGAAGTGTTCTGAAGGAACACTCCTGGAACAAGGAAGTCTTAAAGCACCTGAAGCTGTTTGCTTAATGAAGCTGTACCTGTGCCCCAAGACCTGGAGAGACTCTTGCAGCTCCTGCTACCTCAAACTTCACTCCTATCAGTACATTGCACAGCAAAGTTAAAGTGAAGCAGACGATCTGCACACTGCGAACACTGCTCCAGTAGATAGGCTCATACAGGCTGTGGCTCCCAGCAGCTATCTTTGCACACAGTCTGTGTTTCCCTCTCTGTAGTTTAAAAAGTAGCCTTATTACAACACCAGAAAATTAACTCATAAAGGGAGATGGTTAGCTGACTAGTTTTTAAATGCTGTGAGCTGCTTACAACATTTAGGAAGGACGTGAGAATCTCCAGACTTAGCTCTGGTTTCTAATATTGCTTGGACTCTGTATGTATAGGTTCATGTTTTCTATGATGTTATGCTGAAACATGCAAACTGATGTTCCCATATTGATTTGTTTGGTCAAAGAAATTAACGTAGAAAAAATGTAGCTTTAAGGGTAAAAATGTCATCAGTAAAAGGCATTGCTCACTGAAGTGTGTTCCTCACTTGCCAACTACTACTTGGCAGGAACGAACAGGCAAGGTCATTAGTTTGGTACTTTCTGGAGAAGGATGCAATAGACTTCATACAAACTGCGAAATCCAGGGGGATGCCAGACCACCAGCTTAGAGGTATTTTGTTTGCTGAGCCACAGGGGATGTTAAAAATCTGTAGATAACTTTTCTGCTTTAAACAAGTGTTCTTACTGCATATGGCTTGCAATTCACACAGGGTAGGTGTCCATGAGAAAACAAAACTCAATGAAAACTGGACTGTCAGCAGTGAATGTGCTCCTCTAACTTGAATTACATCCACAGTACTTGCTAGTGCAACTATATACATGTAAGACAGTTCAAACTGGCTCATCTAAGTGTGTAAAGTAATCTAGCAAACAGGGAATTCCCCAGGAGAGTTATGTTTGTCTTTAGAAGTCCTTTTTCTCGTTGTATTTATTTAAAAAACAAAAAAAAAGTTTCACAGATAAAGAAATGGAAATTCTTTCCAGGCAGAAAAAATGTTGCATAATAAATAATATGTGGATTGGATAATTCTACTGATTTGGATCATAACTTATGGAATATACAGGGGAGCGATCTACAGTCTTGTTATTGCTAGTGGTTCTTAAATCACAAGTCGATCCTTGCAATATTATGACCAAAGCTTCAAAAGTAAAGACCTTTATAAAATAAAATGCGTTTAAGCAAAAATAACTTAGGGTTCATGTTTCCAGGTTTTTCTCTGTAATTCTGTGGACTAGAAGCTAAAAGAAAAGGAACACTGAAATTCTCAAGATTCCAGGAGCTGGGCCTTTCTTTTCTTTTTTCTTTTTAGAAAAAGCCCACCCAGTATCAGAATAAGTAGCAAAAATCATAAGTGTGGCAATCCTCTTGTCACACTGAATTTCCTGCGCTTTTTTTTTTAAACAGATGATGGCCCTGGTGAGAGGGTGAGACTGTGTACAAATGTTTGTGGTTTAGAGCCCAGTTTTCCAAAGAGAAGTCCAGAATACACAATACGTCACCTGTTTGTACTCCAGCTCCATGAGGCAACTAAGACAGAATTATACAGCGTTTCCAGATCAGCTCTCCCATGGGGCTTTAAAGCTGAGTTTTGGTCTCCGCAACACACAAAAATGTTTCCCTGCATGAAGTCAAATATTACTTCTTGGCTGTACAGCATGCTACAGGCTTTATCCACTGGTGTTACACTTTTATACTGTTTTAACCATTCCCAAACTAAGGTGGGGAGCATGGGTTTGCCAGCATAGTATTAGTCTGCCTTTGGCTAAGGAAGTATTTGCATTTCTTGCTGTTACTGCTAAGCAGATTATTCACTGTTTATGTGAAGAAAATTTATAATGTCTTGCAAGGTTGTAGTATACCTAATGAGAGACAGAAGGGATTTTGCCAAGTGGGGTGGTTCTGCCTCCAATTGGATCCACTTTTATGACTGACTTTGGGAGCAGCAGAAATCAGACCCAGTGTGGATCTTTTTACTTGATGTTATGTGAGTTCAGAGCCCAAGTGAATACCTGGGCATGGCAAAAGAAGGATTGCTGGTGTCTTCAGCAGCATTGGAGGATATCCAGTGAATAGTACCAACAAAGACTTTACTAAAATTAGGACTGATGCTGGCATGTATGTCTTCCTCTGTACCTTTCTCCTAGCACTTACTTCCAGTCTGTAAAAGGAAAACTTACCCTGTGAGAATGAACAGTTTTATGACGGTACACAGATTCTCTGTGCTGATAGTCAGCAGGAGAATCAGCCAGTGTCAGAAGTCCCAATGGGCACGTTTATTCTGCTCCATGGTCATCCATATTGGGGCATCTATTGGCTCCTTTCCCACTGGTGCTCCCTTGGCCCTGCTCTGAAAACATATATGACATGTAGGCCAGGTGCTGGCTCCCAAGACGTGAAGTAAGTCCAACAAAGGTGGACTTGAGCAATCCTTATCCTGTGTCAGATTTCTCTGTACAAACACAGAAGGAGCGCAGAGCATAACTATTGCATACAGAAATGAAGAAGCTGGCAATCGATAGCTCAGTTATTTTATTACAGTTTTTACTCACTTACAGGACATGTACTTCCATTGATTATTATTACACTTTCAGTTTTTACAGCTATTTCTAGTTCTTTAGTTGTAACAGGTCTTTGGCCAGGTGGCTTTAAGCTCTCAAGTGATATTTATATTAGAGACAAGCTGTGGTCATATTTTCAGACACGTTGTGGTCGTATTTGCAGTCAGGAATTAGGGCAAGAATAAGACCATTCTCCTCCCCTCTCTATTTAGAAATGTTGGATAGAGGCATCTTTCTGGTGTCGTTTCACATTTGCTCATTTTGGTATGGACAATGGACGGTGTCAATCATGCTGCCATGTCAGTAGAGCAGAAAGACTAGACAAGGAGGGGAACTGTTGTGCATGCTTAGACTCAAGAGGAGTATATACAGTGCAAATAAATGGAGAAGGCAGGCTACTCGGAGCCACTGAGTGTTCCCTTTGTACATCAGATCGTGATTTTTGGCTTTTGAAGGCAAATAGGTGGGCAAAATAGAGCAAAGGAGAGGTTTTTCACTAGCCAGCTCCAAGCTCACCTTTGCCAAGAAAATAAGTGCAAATGGAAACCCAATCATATACAACTGTACGTTGAATTTCAAGGGGTGGAAATGTTGTATGAGAGTCAGAGTCCATGTTTGGTTTCTTGGTGTGTTTTTTTCCCACTCTCTTGAAGAGGAAAATGGAATTTAGAGTGAGGAAAATAGGGAAGAGAAAGAACAGGCAGAACTGATAAAGCAAAACAGATATTGACACTACCTGACAATAAGATGCATTCAACTGCCAACAAAGGGAATGCTAAATAAATATGGAGCTCTTACCAAGTGCTGCTGGCTAGATTTATTTTGGTTTTGCATTTTTTTTTCTGCCCTCAGTGTTTTTGCTAATTATAAGCTGCGGCACCAAGAATATTTAATTTTGTTGAAAGGATGTGTGGTTTTTTGGGTGGTGGGAGTGAAGCAGCCAGGCGTGCTACAGAGGTGAAGTATCCTAAAGCAAAGGTTTTAAAGCATTTCCTGTCCATCTAAGCAAGCACCTTGTGGTGTTGGGACTTATATATAGCTTTACCACAAAGACCAGCTTTAGGGTGTTCTCTGCACATACCCTTGTAGTTTCAGTGATAAAACTCCATAGTTCAGCAACGTGGATTCAGTTATGCCAGGATAAATGTCCTTATTCCAGTTTTATTTGCTTTGCTAATATATCTTTACTGATTTTAAAACCTAAATGTAGAATGCTGTTATAAAAAACTAGTAACCCTTGTACAAAAGCTGTGGAGTCTGGACCTGCGCAAGTATCTGTGTTGAATATCCTTGTTCCTATTGTTCTACACTGTGGTCTCATCTATCTGCTTCTGGAGGCATCTGCTGTTACCTAGAGGAGTTTACTGGTGTAAATGGGGGGGCACCAGCTTTTCTGTCAGTGTCTTTGGGAACTTCAAATATTTGTCAGAGCAGAAAGTGGAGGAGAAAGCTGGGACACTACTGAGTTTTCGGCAGATGTTTAAGCCATATGGAGCCCTAGGCAGCTGATCTGCTTTCACATCCTTTATACAGTTTTCAAGGCTGAGACTGACACTGGATGCTCTGGGAACTTGAACTGGCCCTTTTTCTCCCTACCTCCACCTGGGATACCAGTTGAGAATCTTCCTGAAAGGATTGCCCATAGCAAAATAAGTCTGTCTTAATTCACTTGGCTCATTCCACTGCAGCTAGTCAAATCACTGTGAAAAGACAACTTGAAACTAGTTACATGGGTACAGACTTCTTGTAAAGCGCTGAGAGACAAGACCCAGAATCTTATAACCCCCCCCCCCCCCTTTCTTTTTTCGCCTGGAAACACCTCCGAAGACTCTGTTTCAGAGACAAACTTATTCTATCAAGGTTTAAAAAAAACCCCAAACATCTATTTATGACTCCTTAGAGCATGTACAAAGCTTATTGATTGGCAGGAACCAATACAAAGTTCTCACTCTGTTATTTAATCCCTGTTTTATTTGTGGGGAGGTGGCTGCAAAGAAGTAATGTGGCTTCTCCAGTGAAGATGTGTGCTTTGGCATTGCCTTCAGGAGTCCCATCAGTTGCTCAAATTAAAGGTTCTGGTGTCTTACTAGGAACAGCTGTTCTCATTAAACTCATTCAAGATACAAACAAATAAGCCTTTAATCTTCTCTGCTGATCAGTGACAAGTCAGCAAGTTCATTGAAGGTATTACTGGCTGAGGTGAAATGTGTGTTTGCTGCTGCTGCTAACCGAGTCAAAACAAGATGGAGAATTTTTCTTTATTGCCTTTGAATTATTCTCCAAACTGTGAAGTGGATCCTGTCTCAGACTTGTTTTGCATCTCATCTGTCATATATGTGAAGAAAATGTTACAGGTCACAGGCATCAATTGTTATGGCTTATTGATAACCTGTACCAATTTCAGTTGGATTTGGGGGGACAGGACTTAGGCATACCAGTTCATGAAAGGGTTCATGGCATGTAGGGTTCACAGTACTCTGAGCGTTAGAAGTGCTGATGCAAGGCATATTTTTTTTTTTTAAGTCCTTCTATGGACTTGCCATGTAATTCTTGCAGGCTTCAATACCACAAGAGCTGCAGAGCAATTCTGACAGAAACTCCTGCTGAAATACTTGCTGGCAGAAAATGTTAATATTGTAGAACTAATTAAGTTTCTGTTATAACTGTGTATGTATAGATAATGATCTGCTGATGGTGAGTGGTAATCTATGGTTATAAGGCTGAGTGAGCCAGCTGAGCCATGATCCCTGTAGTCCAAGAATTCTTATGTGGTCATAGAGACCAATATCTCCCGAGAATATCTCGGGCGGTAGATGTTGTCTGTCTTCCTGCTGACTACAAAGGGACAGGATGCTCCAAACTTAAGCAAGTTCTTTATGTTTCTAACTGTAGATAGCATGAACCTGGAACTAGGGTTCTTTTTTTTTTTCTCTCTCTCCTTTTTTCCCCTTTTTAATGTAAAAAAGTTTTTAAAAAATTAGAAAGTATTTTTACAAATAGCAGCCAGTTTATGATAGCATTTTCTTCTTTCTCCTGCTACTGAGAGGAACAACATAATTTCTTTTTCTTTGCACACTGGACATGAAGCTGAAACAAACATTAAGTTTAGAGTAACTATGGCTGGAACATGCAAGAACCAAAGTCATGCTGGCCTTTGGGGTTCAGGTTTGGAAGGAAAAAGTGGTGACACTAGTCACAGCCTTGGTGTTTGAGACTCAGAACTGTGGTCTTTTATGGTCATGTCTGTTCAAATGATCTTCAACTAGCATGTTAACAGCAGTGGTATCTGTATTTTCCAGGTTGGTTCTGCCTTTGATGGTCTGTTTCTCTCACCCGTATGCTCAGGAAAAGACAGCCCCATATTGCTTCAGATTTGGTAAGTTTTCTTTGGGATGGAAAAAAAAACCAAAACCCTTAAGCTGAAAGGTCAAACTCAGCAAGAATCTATACCAAACCAAATAAATGCTCCGAGACAAGTGTCCATCAGTATCCTGATATCGCTGAAGAATGGCAAAAGTGTGGAGTATTTTAGATACAGCAATCCAGTGAGTCTGTTGTATCTAGCTAGGTTTTTATGTGATGGGCCAGCTTCTTGGTGTCTTGGTGCTTTTTCAGTTCCCACAGATCTGCTTAAAGTTAAGGCTGGTGTTTAAAAAAAAAAAAAAAAAAAGCAGATACTGATCTGTTGACATGCAGTACAGTGTTTATTCTGCCAGTATTTTGTCAACATAAAGGCCCTCAAAACAGTAGGTCTGGAAATAGATGTTTCTTTCGTCTTAGCAGCGGCTGGGTGGTCTGACTCCTGAACATTTGTTACCCATTATTGAAGACCACTGTATAAAGGTGAGTGTCCACAAAAATGAAGTACTGGAGCTTGCATTTCCTTACATAAAAGTACACTTGTTTATACACTTTCTAGCTTTCCTACATAGTTAATAGTAGTTCCCATATGTAATGTTTAATGGTTTGAGCTGCTGGAAGTCCACTGAAACCTAGTCTCGAAGTTCAAAGTTAAAGGGGTAAAACAGAGCTGGTACATTGTTTTTGTTATTGTGGTGTCAGCACTGACAATTGTCACTTTTATAGCTGAAAACAACACTTTGCATGGTTACAAAGACTGCATGTGGGGCTGGTCAAAGAAATGGGAGAATACTTTTGGGGAGCAATTTAAAATTCCAGGAGCGAAGTAGTGGTGCTTTTTTCAGGGTTTTAAGTAGAACTGTTCTCTTGCTATTCCCGCCCTTCCCTCTGCCTCCCTGCCCTTCCCTCTGCCTCCCTAAACTAGGTACTAATAGAATTTAGATATTGAACCAGTTTATAGTTTTTAAAACTTCAGTAATCATGAAAATTGGGAAATGTTAGATATGTTTTTGTCAAATATATATGTTTGTACTGAAAAATCATGCCAATTTTATATTTATGTACGTAGATAAATGCATACAACGTGTTTGCATTGATATCAATGCATACAGGCACTTTTGGGACCTTATTTGTTATGCTAGTAATGGGTATAGCAGACCAGCTTCTGAAGGTCAAGGATGAAAATATCATTGTACCGGCACAATCAGAGCTTGCTATCACTGTGCTCTGTGGCATTAAGACATAGTGGAAGAAGCGATATGTTTGTGTACAGACTGTGTATGTTATACAGGAAACATAACCTTGCCAAAGCCGAATTGTCTAAAGGGTTGGAAGTGATCTAAAGTGGGAATGAATAGGGGTATGCATTCCAAAAAAGTCTACTGAAGATTTGCTCACATCAATTGTCATGACAATAGGTGGCACCCTTATGCCAATAAATATAAGCGTGTTTAACTTAACTAGACTTTCTTGGACTTATCTAGTGGAATTCTTTTAACCAAAATTACTGGACGTAAAAGCAAAAGCAAGTCATCAAAGCAGAATATTCCTTAGGGAAATGGGGGACATGCCTGGAAAACAAAAACATAAACTTCATTCTGATGGTTGAGTTTAACACATGACTTAACTACCAGTACTGCTCTGTTGAGGAATTTGAGAATTTTAGGTATGGGCATATACTGAGTGATGCACACAAACTGTGTAAATGTATGCTTTAGAACTGAGGATCTTTACTTCAGAGTGCAAGAGAAACAAAATGTGTCCTGCTTTATTTGGCCTGTTACACAAACGTTTGTGTTCATGGGATATCTGTTGATCTGAAACTCACACCTGTGAGTTTTATGTCCTCAGAATTATATCAGAACTCTAAACTCTATTTTCATGAAAATAAAAAAAATGCATAAAATTTATGCTTAGCAAAGCTTCTCTTCTTATACCTAATTATATCAGCAAAATCAATATACAGTAAAAGCAGCTGTCTTTTCACACTCCCTAATATATGGTGTCCTTTCATTGTTCTACCATGCATTTAGGCATTTTTTTTCTGGTTTTAACCAAAAAGGGAATCTTATAAGAATGGTCTTCTCTCAGTAGAGTTTTTGTCACTTTTACTTCCAAAGTGAGCCAAAACCTGGAAAAAAATGTTAACCAAACTTTGTCAAGCCACAAGCATTTTGGCTTGCGGTTTGGATAAATGTTCAGGTCACTTCTTACTGTACCCTGAATGGACCTTATTCACTGCTCCTCTGCTGAGATTGAAAGGAGATTAGGAAGAGGCAGAATAGGGAACATTAAAAATGCCTAAATGCACTGTAGAACAATGAAAGGACACCACATATTGGGAAGTGTGAAAAGGCAGCTGCTTTTGTTGTATATTGATTTTGCTGATATAAATGGGTATAAGAAGAAAAATTTTGCTAAGCATAAATTTTATGTGTTTTTTTTATTTTTATGAAAATAGAGTTTAAAGATCTGATGTAATTTGGAGGACATAAATTGTCTTAGGCCTGCAGATGGCCCATAAAATTAGCAAAGCCTCGACCATTTATAAGGTGGAATTGGATCAGAAAAAGCTTCAGGATTCAATGAACTTTGCTAGTCTTGGCAATGTCTCTGTTAGGCTTTTGCTGGCATTTTGGTTCATCCTTACATTGTACAAGTAGCATCTTATGGTGGTAGTGCAAAACTGAAGGGGAAAAAGAATTTTGAAAGAACTGATGGAGCTAATGAGGTTCCATTCTAACTTGTGAGACTTACTTAACACAGGTGTTTTCTTAGCTAAAATTTTGCTGAAGTAGCTATGATGTCGTAGGGAAAATTAGAATTTCCAGTGTTTCATGAAATGTTATTTATTTGGACCTCCCTTCATTTCCCTTTCATCATCTCATGCTGATTTTTGTGAAGTTTTTTGCAAAGCGTAATGCAGTGTAATATCTGGACAAACTGTATTCATTAGGATGTATGCTGTCTCCAGGCTTTGGTGCCAAAACGGCGTTGTTGATTTCTGCTTAGTATTTGCTCCTCAGCAGCAATGGATCTGGTTTTAGATAGGTGGTTACAAAGCCAATAGGACCAAGAGACTATTGCAAGTCAGTTAAGTCTATCACATTGCACTTAAATGATATTAGATGAAGATGCTTTACCAAACCCTTTCATGTGCTCATCTTGGACTGACAAATATTCTTTTGCCACTGTTAAGTGTTTCTATGCCTTGAATTTCACAAATGGGAAAACTCATGGGTAGAAAATGAAGTATCTTGTAACACTGTCATGTTTTGCAACTTTTTATGAAAATACAAATCCTAAGTCTGACTGGTTTGTGTTTAAAAAAAAAAAAAAAAAAAATCTTTTTTTGGACCTGAAAATTCTGTTTGTTATAGCATAAAACCAGCTTAAGGAGCTGTACCCTTCCACAACCTTTCATGTGTGTGACTGCTCATCCTGCAAAAAAGGTGCATGTTTCTGGATAGAAATACTTGTAATACAGTTTGGGGCCTTTGGTATTATGCTTTTTAAATAATTGTTTCAATACCAGTGAGAAAGAAGGTAGAACTCCTAGGTGGAAGGTGTGTGTCAAAGTTGCTGATAGCGGTCCAACCTGTCTGGAGACCTGTGCCATGCCTTTCCCAGCTGTAAAGAAAAATTTCTTTTTTTTTTTTACACTGCTATTAGGGTAGGCAGAAGCCATTTCATTGCAATATGTGTCTTTGGGGGTGTGGAGGGGGAAGGCTTGCTGATCCAAAACTCTTCCAGTGAGGCTGTCGTTTAGTAGAAGTGTGTTCTGCTTTTTTATGGGCAAATAATTGAAATTGAAAAAGAAAAACTCAATTATCTTTTCATCTTTTGTGAACTAACTTTAGATTAGTTTTTGAGAGCATAAAATGTTACTCATTCGCAGTTTCTGAAACAAAAAGGAAGAAAAAGTACTCTCTGTATTGAGGGAACTGTGCAATGGGACTGTATGGAAGAACCCTTCCCAATTGCATTTTGCTTTCACAACTAGAGTTCTGTATTTCTGGCTATGATTGTTTCCCCTGGTATTTTGCGTATAAAATCACTTATACCTGACATAAGCTGTCAGAATCCTGAAGAGCAGTGGTAAAAACTAAGCACTGACATTGAGCCAGAAGGTGCCATCTGTCTTTCAATAACACTTTTCCTGAAGAAACTGTCTCTTCATACCAATGTATGACAAAAAGTGCACCAATCATGCACTTGTTTTAAATTTCCTGTACTTTCTTGGTGGTAGAAGGACTGCCAAAACAGTGGTGGCAAAGTCATTAACATGTGGAATACTTAGTTTCTGGTCCTGGTGAATCACTTACTGTGTGGTCCAGGAACTTGTCCTATTTCCACTGGAAAAACGAGCTTCTCCTGGCAGCAGATGCCAATTGAAAGGCGGTATAATTTCTGGTCTGCCAACTGTTGATAATGAGATGTAGACTTAAGTTTAGATCTCTGTGGTCCTTAGCAAGTGGACAGTGGATTCTGACTTTGCTTTATGTGATATATGTGATATATTAAATTTGTATGATATCTTTGTGTCTACATAAATATATCCCAGGGAATGATTCCCTGAGGTCCAAGCTGAATGTTGTAAGATGACTTGTGTGCACATAGCTCTGGGCTAAGTGCGTGTAGAGCTGACTTGCCATGTTCACATCACACAGCACTTGGTCCTGGACTTCATATTGTCTCTCTGTGGTCCAAGACATTGCAATTAGTTGTTGGTATTTCTATAGCTCAAAATGTCTTAAATACTCTATGTAGGGGCTGTGCTGCAGCCTGCCAGAGTGAGGTTCTTAAAGCATGAAATTGTCACAAGTCCTGGTACATGCAGTGTTGTCCAAGGGTAGAAATCTCACTGGAAAAATGGAGCCATACATAGGGAGGATGGAGACAAGGATGATGCAGTCTCATTTGCTTTGTTTCTTCAGAACATTCCATGAAGTGAGCTGTAGCCAGAGTTAGATCTCAATTTTGTTTCAGAAGGAATTAGTCAGCTGACTCTAAGAGACAGCCTGGAAGGAAGCTGATGTTTATATAATTTGTGTGATTGGGGAACAGGACTGGAGGAGGCTGAACTGGGAATTCTTGATTTTAAAGCGTACATGTATCCAGTCAATGCTTTAGGTAAGCTCCATGAAGCAATGGAGCACTGGTATTGCAAGGCACAGGAGAAAGGAAGAAATGTCTTCCTACTACAAGTAGTAAGAAAGGAAATACTGTTTGCCTTAAGCAAGATATTGTTGAACTATAGACTGAATTTAAGGAGGGTAGAAGGACAAAAGCTCTTAAGATCTGAACTTTCTATATGGCTACAGAAGCACTCTTTGCAAGCCTTCTGATTTTAAGAGTTTTTAACTGGAGTCTGCTAGGAGTTGAGTCCAGAAATACATGATTGTTCACAGGCATAAGTGAGGTATCACTTATCAGAGGTAGATAAACACACTGTTTCATACAGGCTTGGAAAAGTCAACTGGTTTGGAGGGACCTTGCTCTCTAATGATTCAGATATGGGACAAATAGGTGGATTCTTTCTTTCTGTATAGCAACTTCTCTAAAGCTTGTTTTTCCTAATCTCCTGAAGTACACCAGTATCAGAACAGTTCTATTGGGGATAATTTGCGTAAGCAATATTTCACAAATGTTTTAGAATTTCTGAAATCAGGATCCTGCCTAATCTAGTGGATTGAGCATTAGAATTACAAACACTGATGGTTCTAAATACTGTTTTTGACTTTGCTCTCGATGGGACACAATTTAGGATGTGTAGAGCATACTGCACCCTGGGATTGGTGCTGGCATTGTCCTCTATCATTTTCATAGTTTTCCTTCAAGATATGTTACTTGGTATTTTCACACTGCAGTCATTTTTTGTGATTTTTGTTTGTTTTGTTTTAATTTCTGAATGTAGAATAAGTAATTTCACATTACTTTTTACTGGTTGCTATGAGAAGATTGTTCTAACTTACCAAGTCCAAAGTTTAGGAGTCAAAAATATTTACAGAAGTAAATGCCATGGTGTATCAAGCACTTGAAGAACCTTTCTTCATAAGGAAGAAAGGACCTATTTACAGCTCACTTGTACATGCACAATGTATGAAGTCTTCTGGCTCACTCTCATCTGGTCAAATTTTATATTAAAAAAAACCCAGATTGTGTGGTTTGCAGGGAGTTGCAAAACTAAATGAAGCACATTAAAAATACATTTCTGGTCTAATTCCATTTTCCAAATCTACGTATTAAACATGAATATAATGGCCCAGGTTTCAAAACCAACAATGTTCTCCTTAGAACTCAGCATCTTTGTTTTCAGAGTGTTAGGAGTTTCCATGAGTTACGCTGTACTCATAGCACACAGAGAGGGGTGTGGGTAGTAGGGCACTGGCCTTCATGGAACACTGTGAGAGCCCAGGAAATTTTGAGCAATATGAAGGTTAGAGGTAATGCCACGTTTGCAAGCTTCATTACAAGTTTTCAAGGATTTGAGTTTCTTAGCTGGGGGCTCAGATTTGAATTCCAACCTAGACTTCAAGGACATAAATACTTTTCTAGAAATGGTCTTAATGTCTCTGTGATTCAGCTCTCTCTTTTCTACTTGTGGGCTGTGCCCCTTTGCCTGTTGAGACAATAAGTTCTTTGGGGCATAGTCTCCTCCTGTGGATACGCAGTCCCTGTGTTAGGGACTCTGAACTCATGGGAACAGGACCTCAAACTTTTCTCTCTCATTGAACGTCTCTCTCTGGTAGGAGAATAGAGATGTAAGTCAACTGAGTGTGTCCCAGTTTTTCGTCTGGGACTACGAAAGTAGTCAGGTCTGGAAGCATCACAATGATATGAATAAGTAGTTGCAGGAGATGTCTAATACCTGGCGAAGTAGCTGCAGGAGCGAGGTATGCTTAGCCTTTTGTAAGAGTATACAGCTTCTGACATGCTTAGTCAGACAAACTTTTGGCTTTCCCTTATTTTGTTTCCAGCAGTACAGCAGAGATGCTAAATGCTTTGTTGATGGCATGGAACAGGTCACCTCTTAGCATCTCCCCTTTCTATTACCTCCACATTTACCAGCAAATGGTTAAATAAGGCATGATAGCCTTGCTGATCTTCAGACAATCTAAGTGCCTTCATGCATCAGACATTTCCGCACGACCTGTGGGGAGACAACAGTAGGGTTGACCACTAAAATGTGCTATTTTAATTGGACATGGGCAAACAAATAAGGTTTTGGTCAAAGTGGTTAACAAAGACCAAACTGGCATGCTACTCGCTCATTTTTCTGAAGGTTTTGTGTGTACTAGGGAGCTTTGGGCTTAGCTGGAAACCTTGGATGTCGTTAATGAGCCACTGTGCTTTACTTACAAGCATTTCGTGTAAGGTTGAAAGGTGAAAGAAAGAAATCCCAGACCTGCGAACTATGCTGCAGAATACACATATTTATCATGCAC
Organism: Pelecanus crispus; assembly: GCF_030463565.1. Lineage (NCBI taxonomy): Eukaryota > Metazoa > Chordata > Aves > Pelecaniformes > Pelecanidae > Pelecanus > Pelecanus crispus. The sequence goes on along the minus strand of NC_134645.1, from coordinate 5,585,996 downwards.
GGATCTCTGGAGAAGTCTCCCACCAAGCTGACACTAACACTGACAGCCAGATGTGCAACTCGGATCAGAGCAACAATGAAAATAGACTGTGGTTTACAACTGCTTGCAACAATAAACAAAGCATATCAAAGGATCCCCCAAAACACACTTTCTCTGTAGAAACCTACATGGTTTTATTATTCTAGTCTCTAACTTTAAAGCATTTTTGACATTTTTGTAGAAGAATTAAATAGTTGCAGATTCCTACCAGGGACAATTGTCAGGGACTGGACTGGGCTTACTGGTCAACCACATCCATCCCAAAAAGACTGTGTGCATAGTCAGCAAAAACTTCCTTAAGGAAGATGTTACTTGCCAAAATCTTTCTTAAATTTGTGATGCATTTTTATAGGGATATTACTTACATAAGGCTCTTTTCACTGCCCCGTGCAAAGTGTTGCAAATGTCATTTTATGTAACTTCAGTTGGACTGTGCAATATTCAGTCCTTAACTGATGGTGAGTTCATCTGTCTGGTTAACAGGATGAAACAAGAGTGTCCATCCAAGCAGATGTTAATTGCTTTTTACAGCTAGACACAAATACCACAATATGGCATGACAAAATGCCATAAGAAGCCTTTGAAACACGTTTCAATATGTGAGCATTTAAAATGTGTAAGGTGTAAACTGGAAGTGTTGCCCTGTAGAAAAATTAATTCGGCATTGCAAACTGATCTGGAAGAACTAACCTGTGAATGGAAAAGTGACAAAAGCAGCTTTAATATAAAAACAAGTAAAGCCTCTGTTCCAGCTTGCTTTTTTCCTGAATCTATTTTAAATCTTTAGCATTCTTTTAGCCTCCAGTTTTCTATAAAGTTGAAAGATGCCTTGTTCTCCAAGGCACGTATTACCTTACTAGGAAAGCCATGGAGGAGGACTCATAATGTCTTCTATTATACAGCTATATCTTTACTTAATGTTGATGTGAAATTCTTTGCTAAAGTTCTGGCAATAAAGTTGGCTAAACTTATTCCCTAAATTGTTTCAGCTGATCAAGCAAAATTTGGAATTCTCTCTATGTCCTGAAACTTCAGAAAGTTAATAGTTTGTGTTATCCTGACTCAGTCAAACTCTTGTCACTTTCCTGGAATCTTTGTGGCTGAAATACTTGGGTATTTTTACTTTTGCAGACATCTGCACTCTACCATAGAATTAAATGTGAGAAAATTTTAGTTGTATTTTATTACTTCAGAATAGTATCCTGTAAGGCACTCTAGGTGGAAAAGAACACACAAAATAATTGTTCTTGGATTAATTTCTTCTATTCTGGCCCTCCCCTTTTTACCTTGGTGTATTACTTCTGCAAGGTTTTGGATTTTCCTGAATCAAGCTAGGAATAATCATCAGGCAACAAAACATATAGGTGATAATTTCACCTGTGCATGCTAGGTCTTCAGATTTCAGATGACCATGCACAATGTCATCGTTTCTTTGCTTCTCAGAGGTCACAATTTAGGAAGCCAGTTGTTAAGGAAGGATATCGGAAACAGACCTGCAAAGAAATCTGTGAGTTCACTGAATTACAGGAGAATGAAGGGAGGTTTTGAGCATGTTGTTGAGAAGCTAAATGATACTCCTTGTAGCAGCCTTTGTCTCAGGTGGATGTTACCCCATGATAGCTAGTCGGAACCAGCTCTTCTCTAACACTGAAGATGAAGCTCTCTAAGAAGGTGAGATGCAGGAAAAAGAATGGAAAAAGCAATCAAAACAGATCTGCCTGTCAAAGTTGGTGGCTTTGAAATTCTGGCTGTGGACAATTGTGACCTCTCGAGTGTTAAGATGAGATTAAAATATTCAGAAAGTAGAGACAAGGACTGTGTGCCCTCATCTCCAAGCTATACAGACATTTTTGCTTGCTGTCCTGAAGACCCAGAGAGCTTGACACCCTTTGTTGTACAGTGGCATGGCTACAGAAAGGAGGAGAGTTAGTCCTGGCTGCAAAGCGGGAATACAAGCTTAAACATGAGATGGAAGAAGACCTAGAGCCCATGCCTCCCACTTTCTGGGCATATACTGTTCCTGGTGTCACCTGGGCAGATAGTATTTGCTGGGAGTCTTTATCATCATCTGCCAATTTATCATTACTGCTGTAGGTAAGCCAGGAGCTGTCCCACCGTGGCCCTCTTTTCCCAGTATTCCTGATAGACTGCAGGCTCGTCAATGAGTGGAAGTGGCGTGGAAGCTGGACTGCTTTCCTAACTCACTGGATAGTCGTTACATGCTGTAACAGACAAGCTCTTGTGGTCATGGGATTAAAATATTACAAGCTTTGTTTTGAAACAATGACACAAAGAATGTTTGCAATGACTCGTTGTGCAGTGGTCTGTGATTTAGCTCATGTCTGGAAACCACAGTTTCTAGATTGCAGGACAGCTCATAGCTTGGGAATTTCCAAAGCGACTATTAACTGGAATGTCAGTTTATATAACTGTGTCTGTGTGAGTTCAAGTTTTGTCCTCTTACAGGTGGCAGCGGTGCTGGGCACGGGAAGGGAGAACAGGAGAAAACCTCTTACTGTTCATTTTACGTGGGTGTGGTGGAAATTCAAACTTTGACTCTCACCCACCATGTCTGGAATTAATCTCTCTGGCAAACCAAGTACAATCATGGCAAGAAATTACATTTGCTACACTGAAGCATTTCTTATGGGGCCGATCTAGGTTCTTATGAGGTCAATGGAAAAGCCTTCATAGGCTTCAATGAGAGTCAGAACAGCTCTAAGTGGGCTCTTCCAGTCTTAAATGGATGCAAGGGCCTCTGTTCCATTCTGTAGTTGATTCTGAACTAGACACTGCAAAATGGATAGGATCAGAAAGCACGTAGGAGGGTGTTCAAGACCCTTTGCTAAGAATGAGAAATACCATCTCTGTTGTGTCTTGGTCATGTTTTTTATTCAGTGATTACCTAAGGTAAAACACCTAGAGAGTCCTTGCAGAATACTGCGAACTAAATACATAACAGCAAGAAATTACTTCAGTCTGACTCTCTAGTTCTATAGAGGAGCCTCACTGCATCTGTACATTGAGTACCTAACCTCAGGCAGGAGGTATGGTTTCAGACACACATCCTCAATTAAATGGTTTGCGCAGTGGTTGTTAGAAATCTCAGGTTAAGATCTCTGCCTTTTTTTTTTTTTCTTTGCCCTCATTGTATATGAAACTAAGGTGCAAATTCAGCACCATAACTGCCAGCCTGCACAGTGGTGCCCAGCTCTGCTGTTTCCTTACTTAATAGGTCTTAGGGACCACATAAAGTCAAAGACTGAGACTGAGAGACTATTATTTGCTGAAGACACCATATGCTGCAAGAAAATGTGTACACTCTCCAAAACCCTTGTCCAAATTCAGAGCTTGTCTGAGCTGACTGTCTGGACACTAACAAGTGAGAAAAAAACATTAGGAAAGGGTGAGGAGCAAGAGACTGTGTTCAGAATGTACTTTGTTTGTTTGTTTGTTTGTTTGTTTTGCTTGAGTCAATATATCTCCAAGATGAAGATGAAAGATTCTTCAGGCACTCAAAGCTGCGTGCTTTTATGCTTTCATTGCACACTTTTTTCCTGACAGGAGTGGTGTCTGCTGCAGATTTGGTGCCTAGGGAATGCAATAGAGAAGCCAAGAACAGATGCAGTACTGAGGCACACTTAGACTGGTGGAACATAATGAACTTGTGGAGGAGGTGCTTTCAGAGGACCAAACATGGTAACCTGGTGAGGACCCAGCTGTGGAAAAACATGCCAGGATAAGAATTGCTAACCTGAATTTTTCCTAGATTGTCTTCCCAGGCTCTCAAAATAGCAGTACTGGCCTAAATATTAAGAAATAGAAAACCATAATATTACCACTGAATTATTTTTATTTGCCTTCTCATCTTATGTGTTGTTTTAACCCTGTTGGAACTGAATGCTTTTAGACTCCCACATAAGAGGAACGTCTGGCTTTCTCTGGTGCCTAATTAGTGCCTTTTTTTTAGTCACCAATGATTCTTTGAATTTTTCCTCGTATCTATCATGACGAGAAATCTACGCTTTTAAGGTGAAAGCTCTGATTGCAGTTTAGTATCTTTGACTGGCAGAACAAAATCTTTTCAAAGAGAACCACAAATACTGAAGGATTCCTAACACAGTGGTGAGAAATGTTAACATTACAGACATGTTTACTGAAAAGTGGTGCAAGCATAGTAAAAATGGGTGGTGAAAGCTAATGAACCCTACTGTAGAAAATTAAAAGCTCCATTCATAGCCGAGACCTTCATGTCAGGAAATGCGGTGACATGCTTTCTTCATAACCATGAGTTAGCAGAGTTTACAGCAACCTACTTCTGAACCTGGGGTAGATATTTTCCAGAGATGAACTGCTGCTCAGACTCTGTGAATCTGAAGATTATTGGACAGAGAGGGACCGTAATCCTTTCTTCTGAGTAGATCTTAGATTAGTCTGTAAAGTGCAGTATTGTGCTAATACCTTAAGTGTAAGAAAGCAAAATGAATGAAAGGATTTTAAGATGGATTTTACCTCGACAAGTGAGTGATGCATTTTAATGCACCATAAACATGTAACTCTCACCTATTCTGCATTACAAGGTAACATACTGTTTTGTTTTCAGTTTACCTCCCACCCTCTAACTGTTGTTCTGTTTTCCATTACTGCAACTCGCAGTGTAACAACAGAATCGTTGAATCATATGAGAAGGGTCCAGCAAATCTTATTTGTTCCACCAAAATTCCTTCCATGTGTTGAAGCTTCCTTTTTTCTTTTGCTAATTTTTGTCAGGTGCTTAATTTTAGTCATTTCTCCCACACATTGGAGGCCAGCATCCTTCCCTCACCACTGACAGGTTTCAAGCCCTTACAAGAAGTAACCGAAGCCTGTTGGACTTACCACATCCTTAGAAGAACGTAATCCCTGTGCATAACTAAAAGCTGCTCTCAAAAAGAGGGGAGAGGAGAAGAGCAAAAAAGAATAGCAAAAAAGCAGGACTTGGACTGGAGAATGTAACTGGTGATTCAAATTAGAGATGCTGAATGGTATGAGAATAGAACTAGACCGGAGCTAGACCTCTCACTAATATTGGAGAAACATGTGATTTCAAAATGGCTGATGAGACATCAAATCAATTAGCTGAATTCAAAGGAGGGAAAGCATTGCACCTCATGATAAACTGAGCAAACCCCTTTTGAGGAGTGCAAGACAGGGTGGGATTTTAAGCATGTTTCTGCAGTAGGCCCTTTGAAGTCTCTCAGCTAGAGCTCAGAATCATACAGGATTTCGTCAGGAACTACTGTGCACTTCATTTACTCAGTGGTGCGTTTTGCGCATATATGTTTGGGGGCAGGTTTCCAAACATTTAATGCCTCGTTCTTTCCTTTGGGAGAGTCTAATTTGGGTCATTGGTCTCTAAAGAACTTTTTCCAACAACGGCTTTGATTTGCTCAAGGAAAGTGAATGGGAATTCTATTAGAAGCAAATGCATAGCAGAGACATCTACTACTGCCCTTTAACTGCTGGAGACTTTGCTCTTGTGTGTTTTATTCACCTCATAAAAAAAGCTTAGAACCTTGTAAAAAATATATATCACAGAAAAGATGTGAGACTTAGCACAAATATATACCACACACATAGGGTGGTCTTTTTCTTCGCGTGTATCCAATAAACTTTCTTTTTTTTCATGTTATTTTTGCCAACTTCCCATTGTTTCCTCATTTATGAATTTGCTTTGGCTTGGGCCACGCTACCTCCATTGTTGTCCTAGGCTTTTTCTCTCTCTACAAATTTGTAGCTACCCAATAAAAAAAAAAAAAAAAAAAAAAGACGAGGATACACTTTCTTAGCAGAGCCAAAGTATGTAAATGTTTATAAGAAGTGATGCTTACATTAATCTTAAGTAAACTGTAAGAACATATAAAACTTCAATGTTTAATACTTTCTGGACACTGCATTTTGGTACAGGACTAGAGCTTTTGCTAGCCAAACTGTTTAAGATTAGAGAACTGGAGCTGAGATCCAGCACTGTCCCATATAGGTTTTGAAAATGGAAGGTTTTTAAAACAGTGTTTGAAAAAGTATTTGAAAATGTTTGGGTCATATTCATAGCCAGCCCCCAGATGGATCTTTGCATTCTTCCCATTGGGTCAAAGGCCTGTATTTAGAGAGGTGGAGGACTCAATGTTCTTCCTCATGGCCAGCCAGCCATCGGTACAACTACTGTCCTAGGTGCCTTTGCAGTTGCTGTTCCTCATTCACATTCTCACTGGAGAAGCCAAAGACTCTGGAATGTGGATGCTGAAGCATGGTCTAAATTATCTGTCTTTTGCAAGGCAGAAGTTTGCTTTTCAGCACAGTCTTTAATTGCACAGAAGAAGTTAGGCAGAGTATTTGCACCAGCATGCTACTTATTATCAACATGGTTTTAATTTGAGAACTTTGGGTTTTTTTTAAAATCTGTTTGAGAGTACTCTCCTTTTTTAAGATGTTGGACTTTATTTTCTTAATCTTAGGATCACTCAGTTTCCTGTAGAGGAATACTTTATCCATGACCCTCCTCTATCCATTTTATTGTGCTGTTTCTCATATGAGATGAATTTGTAGTGTTGCCTTTTAGTATAGACAAAAGCTTCCAAGGGTCAGAAAAGCCCATGGAAATCACTATTTTGACCTACTGGCTATTACTGTCTTTTATAAATCACACCTGTAACCCTTTCTGGGCCCGATAGCTGCAGCTAGACTAAAACATTCCAGAGAAAATGATAGTTTGACCAACAAGCGTACATTACCATTCTTGTGAAGCACTGCAGCAGCCTCTGTAAATGGATTTTTATTTTTTGTCCTTTTTTTTTTTTCCTGAAAATGAATTTTTTGTTAGGAGAAAACACTTCAAATGAAAGTTACTACCTTTTCAGTTTTGTTGCAATTTTGGTTTTGTGTATGGGGAAACACTATTTGGCCTGTCCAGTGAGATCTCCTTTACATAGTGTGTGTCTGAAGAAATGGAGTATTTTCTGAATAAAGGTTTCAGCAGATTCTGTTTCATATCAGGGCATTTGGAATTCTGCTTCTACATTTAGAAATGGGTACATTTAAAAAAAAAAAGTGCATTTCTTCCTTCTCTGTCACCTCTGTGAGCATGACTGTATTTCACTGAAATACAAATCAATCCCAGTGAATTTTTGAGAGAAGTTGGTAAACTGTGATTTTTCAAAAGTTAGTGGTATTTACTATAGTACTTCTGAAGTCATGATTTCAATAGAAACTTCATGGGCATTGTGCACACATTGCTGATGATGTTGGGAGATCTGTAAAAAAACTGAAGGAGTTAAATAAGCTTTAATGATGCACCAGTGCAATACAAAGTGAGCTCAAACGGCCATAAAGCAGGTTGTAATATGGATATATGTAATACTTACATGAACAGCACAGGCCACTGGGTGTGAAGCACTGCTTTCCCAGTGGCCACTGCTCTGTAAAGCTGGCTGGGAAGTAGCCTGCTTCCACAGGATTTGTCCTCGCGGGGCTGTAGTGGGGTACTGTAGTGGCTGTGCTCACCAGAGTTATTTCTTATTTGTCCCAGCAATGACATTTCCATCTCATGACAACTTCCAGGTGTCTGAAATTTGTCTTTATTTTGCCTTGGAATGAAAACAAGTCCACCCAAACCAATGGCTCTTTCACATGCTTTCACAAGAAGCAATGACTTCTGTTTCAAATTGAAAAACCGAAGTTTTTGACCAAACTCTCCCTTTTTTCTGCAAGTGACTAGAAAGCCCTCCTGCTTGGTTTTGGGAACATTATTGTCAAAATCTCATTCCATGGAACATTTTAATAGAATTGTATTCTTTTATGAAGAAAAACTCTGTCAACTGACCATCTCCTATAAATGTTTCACAAACATTTTTTTAACCATCTTATTTGGATTTGCGCTTTCTTCTGGCAGGGTTATGCGTCTGCAGTGTGCTGTTATTCCTTTGGACAGTTACCATTTCTGTATCGAGATAGTCCTTTAAAGACTGAAATGATACTATCTGAATCTCTTTTGTGCCTCTTCTCACCTCTTTCAATCTAAGCTGTTCTTTATTGCCACCAAGGAAGTCCCCCCAGCGAAACCTGTCTGTCTATATCTATCACAACTTACTTTCCATGAGATCTGTACTCCTTTGTCCAATTCAAGCGAAATCAGCCAGTGGGTTCAGAAGTTCCTGGTGTGGGGGAGAACACACCCACGCCCACAAACACAACATGCTCACATCAGCCTCATTTCCTTCGGAAACCAGCTAAAAACCACAGAAGTGTAAATTACTGCACGTGGTGAAAGGCCTTGGCGAAAGAGGCCCCGTGGTCCAGTCTGTGCTCTGAATCACGTTAGCGTCAATGCAGATGAGCTGCAGAGACATCAGGGAGGCCAAGTCCAGGTCCCGCAGACTCAGCAGTAAAGCTGTGGCCTTGGCGGTTAAGGTTATGGCAAAGGTTATGAGGGCTCCTGGACAAGCAGCCCACACGTCTTTGGCCTTATTGGTGATTTATGCTAGTCTCAGTGCAATTTTTGCAAAGAGTTAACGAGAATTATCCTTGCTGACTGCAGAAACACTGTTAACACTTAAACAACATACTGACCGTTCCTTACTTGGGTCTTTTCTCAGTGTTCCTGTCTGTCCTAAACAGAACAAAGGAAAAGTGGGGTTTAGTGAAGCTGAACTTTGAAATCTTCATTACTTAAGTAGCTTTGATATTGGTTTACAGTCAGACAAAAAAAAGGACTTCACAAATGTCCACTAATAATATTTTCTTTTCACTCTCCTCAAGCTGTAGTTGTGTCTCTTTTACAGCCTGTTTCTCTTTGGTGGTCTTAAACCCAGAAGACTCCTTCCAGAGCTCTGCTGTTCATGCCAGATGCCTGCAGTGAAATTCAAGGGTGGTAGGAATGATCTCCAGCCATTATACAACCACAAAAATCTCCTGATGAGTCAGAAATTTCATCTAAACAATAAAAAGCAGGGTACAGATAACAGAGAAAAGAAGAGAAAAATAAGATGCAAGCGTGTCTCTCCTTTACATTTCATAGCCTGCATCTGTTGTAGCTAAAGATTTCATTAATGCAGCTGTTGTCTTGCACTGTCTACTTTATACTTAGTTCTTCCTATGAAAACTTAATATGTTAAATCTGGGCTGACTGTATTAGATGCCCTGTTCTTAAGGTATTTGGGTGACTAGGGAGTGATTCTATCACTTTATAGATCAGGCTATTATCTGTGTAGAGCTTTATAGGATATCTAGCAAAAAAGGGGGGGTGGTGGAAGGAAGTTACTTGAGTCAGCAGCTGTGGGAAAAAAAGGAATAAAATATCGGAACATTTCTTTTTATATGTTTGGCAATAAAATGGAGACCAAAGGCCAAACTAGCAGCTGCTCATTCTCGTTGAGATGTAGATATTTCTTGGGGGGATCCTCAGTCACATTTTCCCCCTTTGACAGCCACACTAATCCACTGATTTCAATGGAGGAGGCATCTGACCTTGTGACTTGTCCTTAGTGATGGTATGGCCACAGAACTACAAGAATTGCTCCTCTAGAGCAGGAATCCTCCCCTGAGTGTTTCTGATGTGCATGACTGTTGATAATGCACTTGTGATACTAACTCTGTCATTTTTAAGTCAGTCATAATAGAAATGGGAGACTTAGTGTGAATCAGATACACAGCTGCTGTGAGTAAGCAGCTCACCTAATCAAAGGTGTAGGTTTGCTGCACAAACTAGCGGACTGAAGGTAACCAGCTTGAAGTTTTCTCTTCTTCCAGCTTTTTTTGTGCGCATCTGTTGACACGAAAGAAAGTCTTCATGGTGGGAAAGGGAAATGGGAGCACAGGAAAACTGTAGAAACTTTAAGCCATAACTGCCTGATGCTGGACAATACTTCATTTCACAGATAAGTGTTAGTGAAGGGGGCAGGTCTGTTGATATGAATAATCAGCTTTTTGTAAATGAGGAGAATAACTCTGGTCTTTCTAGTCTTCTGCCAACTGTGCCCCTTTCTTTGATATTCCTTTTTCAGGTGTGGCTATTAGAGCCTCTCTGGTTACATTTTACAAGAAATAGCTCAGTATGTGTTCCACTGTCAGTTGTGAGCAAGTTGTCTTGCCAGTCATTGTCATGCAACAAATATTTAGACATATAGAGAAGCTGGTAACAGAGTGTTACAAACCTGCAGAATTAGCTGTCATCTGACCATGAATTTTGGCCTGAAATTTAGGCCAAATGCAAGTTAATTGCCACATCCTTTTTCTGGTTCTAGCCTTGGTTCCCCTGTTTCAGTTGAATTGGTTGTTTGTGCTCCTTTGAAAAACCTTGTGCTCCTTTGAAAAACCAAACTGATGTCTGTTAAAAGGCCTGGAAATGTTTTGCCTATGCAGGAAAAAAATATTCTGGATCCTAACTTTGAGCTTTGTGTACTATGATCAAGAATGTTATCACGTAATAATTCAGGGAAATTATCTCCACTCAAAGCATCTTCAAGTGACCACAGATATGTTCTATCACATTCTTTGGTACATCTTTAATGTGTTAGTGGACTTTTATATCCCATTCCATTTATGCCTTTCCCCTTGGCCTGTCACGAGATTTTTTTGTTTCATCTTATTCTTCAGCTAGCAAACAAGGTTATAAGAACAAGATTTTTAGAACTATTTGCTGTTGGGAAGTAAGTTTCAATCAATCAAATGCCTTAAATGTATAACAACTGTTTTAAAACAAACAAAAACTTATGGGGAAAAATCCACACACAAGTAATGTTGAGCTTTAGTTTGTGTTCTTTATTCAATTGAAAATACCATTGAAGTCATTCAGATTTTTGCTGAAGTGAGAACACGGAATATCAAACTTTGTTCTCTTAAATATGGCTTTTTACTACATTGACAGGAGCTTGTCTTACTTTGATATTTAGGTTCTGATGAAATAGTATCAACTGGCAGCAATGTAATGAAGGAAAAGAATGAGTGAAATTCTCTACAGGCTTACCACAGGCTTTGGAGAAGACTTATTATTCTCAGGCACAGTAGCAATAAAAACTTCTCTACTCAGCTACATCAATAGAAAGCATGATGTATGTCTACTGCTGTAAATGGAGTTCATTCACATCTACCCTGTGCATTGCGTAAGGTTCAGATGTCCTTGAAGAACTTGCCAATCAGACTCCTTTACTATCCCAATATATTTTTGGCAAAAGCAACTTAAAAGTTACCACTTAAAGTGAATCTGATAATTTTTCAGGCAGATAGCTTTCTAATGGCGTTATCTTCAGTAGACTCTAGCGTGACATAAAGGAGAGAGAGATCATGTCTGTTTTCCTTATCCTTAGAACCTCTGTGCTAATAAAAAAGTAGCTGAATAAAACCCAGTCAACTAAGAGGGGGACAAGACAGGAATTTCTAAGGGAAATATAATTTGGAAATGCTGATTTTTTCCAAGCTAGAACAACTTCCAGGGTAAAGATCCGTTTCAATCAGTTTCTGATTTTCACACTCAATTTTGAGCAAAACCAGCAAGCAGTTATGCTTTTGGCATTATTTAAATGAAAAACTTTGTTTTCCAGAGCTAAATGACTATTTGAGGTGCAAACTCCTGTTAAAAAAAAAAGTTAAAAGGTCAACATTGAAATATCATATATTCTAAAGAAGTAATTTGAATGAAAATTGTGGAGAACCTTCACATTCACTAGACAGTAGCAAACAGAGAAATGGAAGTTATGTATCAATAGATAGCAAAAACTTGTATCTTGCTGCCATATTTATTCCCATTTTACAGATGGGAAGATTGAGGCAAAAGAGGAGAAATGATTTTTTTTCCTAATGCCTAAAGGGGATAGGAATCAAAAGGTATGTCAGTAGGTTCATGCTATTTGTATTGTATCATGACCACAGGAGAAGCAGTTCTGCATAACTGCTAAGGGAGAGGGTATATTTGCTTGGGCACAGCTCTTGGAGCACAGGCAGATGAGTTTGTATCTACCTGCCCGAGTGTAGGTAGAAGTATCCTGTAGAAGTTGCACTGTGACCCACAGGGTTAAAAAATGTTGTCTTTTCCAACCTGGTGCTTATATTTGGACTATTGATAAGGCTAGAATGAGTGTATTTGCTTGGAAGCAAAAGTAGAGATGAGAGTTGCAACTTAACCTCTATTTGTCTAGACCATAGAATAATGTTGACTGCAAAGGGATTTCTGGAAGTCATCTGGTCTAACCTCTTGCTCAAAGCAGGTGAGCTTCAAAGGGGGATCCACTGCAGAGTTAGATCAGGTTGCTCAGGGGCCAGATGGCAATTCACAGGGTTTGGATGATGCTTTGAGCAGATTTGTACTCCAGCTCTGTGCTCTGGGAGAGAAGCCATTTTACAACTAATTTGAATAATGTGGGCAGGAGAGTTTCAGTGATAAAGAGTAGAAGTCTCCCAAACTTTGGCATTTGAACTGCTGAGATTAAGAATGGAAGCCATCATCATTCAGGCCCGTATATAATATGTATGCAAGCAGCCAACTGACAGAGCAGCACCAAATGTCACAATAAATGGCTGCCCGATAGCAACAGCTGGTTTGCCAGGAGGAGGAGCAACATGGACGACATTGGCAGACGGTGCAACAAGCAGCGGCCCTGATGTAACACGTGGTGATGCTGCCAGCAACCTAGTGCAAGTGTTAACAACTGGATTAGTCTTTTAAAGATGGAGGCTACCAGGAGTATACTTTGTTCTCTCTGTGCAAATGGTGACATTAGCTAAGTGACTCTCTGATCAGCTGGCCAGTCTGTCTGCCCGTTCGTTACTCATGTGGGTCCAGCCGGGAGTGGGCAGAGCCCTGACCACATAGCTATGACATGGTGCTGGAGCCTGGCACCATGCCAAGGGGGCATGAACGGGACCAGCCACCCACTAGAGCATCTCCTCATCTTTTCTCTAGTCCATATGAAATTGTGTCCTCCTGTTCAGGCTGGCCGTACTGAACTGATGTGACCTAACGGAAGAGATGCTCTGACAATGATTCCAGGAAAGAGACAGATCCCAGGGGGAAGCTGGTTGTATATAATGGCTTGTGACCTCTGGCTGTGGTTGAAGCTGAAATGTCGTAGCGGGGTGTGGGTTTCAGAGCTCATGCTTGTGGAACAATCTCCTCATGCAGTCTTGGCATGGGATGGGGATTTACTACTGAAGCACCACGTTGAGACGATAACTGGCTCATGGGGAACTGTGCAACGGCTGTGGCAGCGTCTGGATCACCTCAAGAACAGTCACAGGAAGCTTGGGAGGGGGGTCAGAAGATTTTTCATTTGCAGGCACTGTCATTGCCCCTGGTTGTGCCAGCCTCTATGGGGCCTGGCAGGCTCGTGCCTTCTGTGCTAATGGCAGCGGTAGCCTTGTGGCTACCTGACTAGCTGCCCCTCCTGCCAGCCTCCCAGGTTGCTGGAGTGGGGCAGGGAAGGCCAGCAGGGACTAGCAAGGAGCAGATGCAGCTGAGAGCTGGGTCTGGGAATGGGAAGGCTATGAAGAAGCAATCTACCAGGAGTCCCTGCTCTGGTCTTGTGTGTTGGTGTAGAGGGGGCATCTATTGCAAATAGCCTCTGCAACGAGTGCTGCTCTGGACATTGGGCCGTGCCCCCAGTGACTGTGGTGGAGCTAAAAAAGACGAGCTGAATATTTTTCTTTTAAAAATGTCCTAGAGGGATAGTTTAGTTTGTGGTGTTAATAATGTAAGAATTCAGAGACAATTGCTGGCAGAAGGGGAAGTGGATGTGGCCCAAAGCATTAGGAATTTCTCCTCGAGGAGATACCTCACACTTTTAGTGATCTTGAGGCTGAAGTAAAATCTGCCAGGCAGTAAGGAATTACAGGTACTAAACTCAAAAAGGATAATTATCTGTAGCCTCTGAAAAAGACCAATAGGAGAAACTCTCAGGTATTAAAATAGGTTTGCAATTTTAGATAGTGTAATGGTTAGGGTAATATTAATAGTAATCTGAAGTAGCTGATCAGAGGGGCTGGTTGCTTACCTTCTCAGAGAGGAAGGCAGGGATTGATTTAGATGGGTAGGAAAGGATAGTATCATAGTGTTCATAAATAAACTGGAAAACCCTTTGTATCTTATGGGAAATACAAAGCCACAGCAAGCCATGTCTAGCAAGTAGCATGATCTGCTCATAAAGCATTTGGTCTACTGATAAGTACTGATATCAGTACGTTGACATATTTCAGCAATGCCAAAGGATGGGACCAAAGGAGAACTGAAAGAAATTTAACATTACAGTCACTCACAGATGCTTATATGAGTTTAATAAGTTGTTGCATTAATTGTGAACATTTTCCAGAGACTCAGAGTAAATGTATCACTGCTTAGCACAGGATAACCTGTACTGAGGAGTGACAGCACTGGCAGAAATAATGCTGAAAATGTATCAATATTACAGAAGGAGCTGTGAAGAGAGAAAGCGAAGGAATTTATGTTCTACCAAATCATTTTTTGTTTCCTGGAGATGAGAAATAGCGTGCCTGGGCTACTGCATAGGAAGGGAAGATGGAATCATGGCAACTGAATACAATGAAGCCTTGGAATACAATAGAACTGTGAGCATGTTTCTTGTATAGGATAATGTCACATGTTTCTTCCAGAGCTTCTGCCTTATTAGAACCCTTGTGTCAGCCTCTGAGGAAGGAGGCAGGAAATGTCTAAAAAGCTATTTAAATAGTTTAAGCTCTCTGGTGGCTCTCTGCCCTAGCCAAGGATTTAATCTGTCATGGGGTGCTTTGCCTGGAGGGTCGGGGTAGTCGGGTCACGCCATTTGAGCAATTTCAGAGAATGACAAGCTGGATATGCATCCAGGTACTGGCTAAAGCTGAATGGGGCAATTCCCAGAAAGAAAGAGAGCATCTATGTTTCATTTGGGAAAAAAAATACACCCTGCAACCTCCCATCCCTGCCCTGCTCCACCCCTGAACGCTGTCTACATGGGAAATCTTCTAGTAAAACAACAGATATCAAAACAGATGTGAACTTCTCACCAGCCCTAGCATCTTCCAAAATGCAGGGCTGAACTCCTCTCTTACCCAAGAGGGCCCATAGCACAGAACATGGGATGCCAGTCTTGATGCCTTTGGCTGTATTTGTACAACAGGTAAGAAGGAAAATAAACTCATGAAACACTGAACAGTAAAGGCTTCCTTGGAAAGTGAAGAAATGCCGAAATTCTCTCCTTTCTTGGATCTGGCAGCATCTGCTACAAGGCTGGCAAAACCTGGTAAGGGTGAGGCATTTTGTGAAGCATGAGATACTGTTCTTCAGTGGGATGGGAGCATGCTTTCACAGGGTTATGTTAAGTATATCGTGCATTTTTCATGTGAAATCTTTGGCTTTGAGCTGCTTAGGTCACCAGGAAGATCTAGAAAAAATAGTGAAATGTAATCATGTTGCTAGTTATTCCAGTAGATCATCCTGCTACAACGTGTGTTCTGTGGAAATGGCCTGGACATCCGTGATTGAAAGATAAACACTCAGTAGCCTTCTGCCTGGGAAAATGGCTGTTTTTAATCAGCATATACGCACACTTGAAATAAGTAAAAGAGTATGTAACAACTTTCACTTTGGAAAAACTCACCCATCTTCTCACCAACCATGGGCAGGACACTTGCTGAGCAAAAGTGAAATTAAATCTATTCAAAATTTCCATGTCATCCAGATTCAAATTACCAGGGAAGGATAATCTTTATAGCGGAGATGAAAAATAAATGATTAATGGGAGCTTGGAAATGATTTATTTGGAAGGCTATGAGCCCAGCCCAGATTTTGATAGGAAGGAAAGTTAGGTTCTCAGTGTGCAAGTGGGCGTGTAAAGGAAATAATCCTTTGAAAAATAGTCCTGGGACTTATACCAGAGACCAAAAGTTGTTTCTGAAGTTGCGTCAGTCACTAGTAGCAACTCGGTTTCCAGGCTGGATGTTGGAATGGCCTGGATTCCTGGTTCTTAGTGATGATCACAAGATATGCTGATACCAGGATTTCTTGTGAATTACGTAGAAACAGCAGAGTCTTTGCACTTGGGTGGTGTCCATCTGCAAGAACAGAGGCCAAGATGAGATGACACTATTTTGGGAATGCCCAAATCTGATACATCTAGACCTGCTCTGCCAGAAGACTGCCAGAAGTAGGCCTCTTGGCCTAAGGACAGATCCAGCAGCTGTGTGGAGGCCCTGCCCTTTGAAAGAGGTGTCTGGGATGTAAATGTGGATGGGAGGGATTAAGGAGAATAGTCATGCTATACAGAGTATTGCTGTGTTATCCAGAGTATTACAAAGTGGTGCCATACTTTGCTCCTCCCATACTTACATCCTGTTTTGCAAGTGGAACCTCAGCTTCCTCTCAAGGCACCACTGAGAAACATGACAGTAAGGTCCTGCCTGGGGTACTTTGAAGGAGAACTTAAGGAGAGAAGGTAGACTGTTCAAATGAGATTTTTTTTTTGTGTGTGTAGGGTGCCATTAGACTAATAAACCTCATTCCTTACTTTATAACTGCAAAACAACCTCAGAAAAGGGTTTGTCAACAAGGGAAAGAAGAATCATTTGGAAGAGGGGAGAAAGGTCTAAGGAAGGCCCCCAACAAAGAGAAGGCAGGCAGCTTGCCGAGATTGGAGAATATCTTCAGTTTGGGAAAGCTGAGTAAGGAAGTCCCCTTCTGCATGTCCAGTTTTGGCCATGCCTCTGTTTTCCTAGACCTTTTATAATAATGCCCTTTATAAATAGAAATGGTCCTCATCTCAACTGGAGGTGATGCTGCTCAGCTGGCGGGTTAATACACTGGAGAAGGTGAATTCGAGTGCAGTGGTTTCTGGAGCTGAACCATGGCCAAAGTTCCAAGTGATTTTGGTGTCCTTTTGCTGTTTTGTTTTTTATACAGATGAATTGCATATTCTGATTGCAGGCTTCTGCAAAACTGTCAGTGTGTATGTCATGCACAACTCAAGGTGGAGGTGGCCTTGACAAATAGTCTGCTGTGTATAGATTCTGTCTGTGAATGGTTCTTGTTCACTGAGTTCTGCTTCACGTAGAGTCCCAATGAAAATGCATCTGGTTATTTCCCCTAGGGATGTGCAGTACAAACTGACAAAACCTTACCTGTGCTGCCCATTTGTACAGCCATTTTTTACCAAAGGAAGCCTTTATGCAGTGTCTTACAGGTCATTCAGGAAGGAAATCTCTGAGAAATATGTGATGATTACTCATGATGTTCAGGGCAGGAGAGTACAGACAAGCAGCTTCTGCAACTGTTGGCAAATAACTGAAAAAGTGTATTGTTTAAAATAAATGAACAAAATACAAAAGCTGTGACCTGCATGCATAAGAGTAACTTGGACTTTTTAAAGCCTGTTTGCAGAATTCCGCTGGATGCTATGGAAGCTGAGCAGCTATTATAGGATCTAACGGAAACAGAGGAATTTCTTCAGTGTTGTCATAGTTAGCAATAGCGGAACTAGCTTGATCAGGGAGAAGGCTGTATGTGAGTATGTAGTGAGGGTCCCACTGTTACCACCTTTGCCATTTTTGCCTCTCTTCTCGCTGGCCCTCTGGAGCTGTCCAGCAGAAGACACGTAGGGGCTTTGTGGCCCCGTCTGGTAGGCGGACAATCGTCCAGCTGATCTCAGCCAGGGCACCCATAGTTATTTTCGTGTGTCTTATGCACAGAGGAAGCCCTGGCATAGTCCTGCTTAGACAATCATTTATCTTTCATGACAGCTGACAAAAAGAGCTGAGCAACTTTCCTCAGAATTGTCATCTTGAAAAGATCCTGACAAGCTGATGTTTGTTTCAGTTCCGCATCTGAATGAAAAGACAATATAATGGAAGTTTTTGTGGGTTAAAAGCTCAGAGGAGTTTTCATGAGAAGTAACTATTTGACGGGGTGAAACGGTGCAGTCAAAACCAGTTTGTCCTTCCACACACTTCAAACAAGTCATGGAAAGCTGTGGTTTCCAGGCCGTGAACTTATTATTTTGCTTTTCAAGTCATGATCTTGATTTGGTTGATGTATCTTTTCATGTCTGTCATTTCCACCATTGACCTTATCTTCGGACAAAAGTGTTGTGGGTGTGCCGTTTTATTATCACGAGCTCTGCACAAAATCAAGACTTGCTACATTATTGACAGTACAAAACGTTTTCTTAAACACATGAAATGAAACTAGACTGAGAACGCTTTGACTGTTTCTTCTGATGTTATAAGATGAATGAATGCAATTCATCCTGTAGCTTTGTACTTGAACAATAAATGAGGTCAGAAAAGACAATTTAGACTGAATATTTCCCCATCAGAAAATGGGATTTAGTTAAAATAGAAATAAATCTCTGCATCTGTTTTGTGGTGTTGTCTCATGGGACCCATAGTTCCAAGCCTCTCTTGTTATATTCTCGCACCCAGGACCTGGATGGTATCTGCAGTGCACTGTGGGATCTGCTCTGATACTGCACTGTTTTATGAGTGATGAAGTCTGGCAAAAAAAGCATGTTTTAGGGATGCAGATTCTGTAAGACACCCAGAACTACTCACCTTCGGCCATAGAAAGGATTCATTTATTCACTGAGATGGATGTTGACATCCAAAAAAGTATTTGGGTGTGATTTTTTTTTTTTTCCTGATGAGAATTCCATGGGAATCAATTCTTTCCTGCAGAATGATAACAATACAATTACTGCTTTTTAATTTTTTTTTCTAATTTATTATTATTTGGATTGCAGTCACACTTACAGGTCCCAGCTGTGTTTGGGACTCATTTCCCTGGGCACTATGCATCCTTTGAGTAAGAACCAAATGGAAAAGCAAAGTCTGGGAGGGACTCAACACATAGGCCTTTTACATTCCCTTTCTGAAGAGAATCTATAAGAGCAGGATTCAGAATTATTATAGAGGTAACAGGAACTGAGGCACTTGCACCAGGTGTTCTACAATCTTAGGCAAAATAAATCGTATTTATTTAAAATAAACTGGTTTCAATGACATTTTCTCATCTCTCAAATCTTCATTCTGGACTGGAAGTTTCTCCCATCCAGCTGACGACATTGGTCTCTGACCAATCCAAACCACCCCAACTGCTGCATGCTCCTGCTAATGTCTCTCTCTTCAGATATGCCAAGGTAGGGCAGTTTCATTACCTCCCTCACAGTGACGAATCCCAGAGCGCTAGAAATTCTGCAGTGGAAGAAAACAGCAGGGTCTGGTCAAGTGATTGACTGGTTTCCTTTCTGGGTTACTTGTGTCACGGACAGATTGATGTTAAGAACTGAGAAAGGATGCCGTAATGTGCCTGAAAGGGAAGGGTGAAAAGATTTTTTAGGTTTAGGAAGCAACACTAAAACCTCTACATGATAAGCTACACTTTATCAAGCCTTGAAATCTTACAGAGCTTACCCTTTACTCCTCATTAGTCAACATCACATGATACCTGCCTGTTTTCTGTGTGGAGATGATGAAATTATTGGTACCGGGCAAGGTGCTGGAGATAACGTGCCTCCTTCTCCTGAGCTTCCTTTATTCTAGTATGTTTACAATCTTGGCTCAGTATTTAACCTATTTAGAAAGTGGTTATGTAGTTTTGAAATGTGATTGGGTGATATTGCTAATTTTTTGTGTGCCTGAAGGGGGAGAGGGAAATAATTGGCTGCTCTGTTATGTCTTGAGGCATTGGAAACGAAATTGCTTTGACTTTGGCCTAAAATAGCTCAGACCTGATTTCCCAATACACTGATAAAAGATCAAAATATCTCTGTTGAAATCAGTATTTCAGAATGCTCAAATGAAGGCAACCTGTGGGTAACCAGCTTTAAGCATACAAGGTACGAGCAATTCCTGAAGGAAGATAAGTCTTTAGTGAAACTTAAATATCATAGTACTCCTTATTCTGCACTGTTATCAAATCCTTCTCAGTTGTGGTTTCTGTGGAAGACTGATTTTCTCCATCCCCTGCTCCAAGAAGTTACTATTTTCATTCACCCTAAGAAAATAAACTTAATGGAAGTATATATAAACATTTGCTTCAAGCTACTCCAGTAGAATCCAATCTGATATGTACAGAAGTCTTTCTAGTGACTGCAGTTTGATCATTTAGATTCGTCCTGTAGTGAATGACAGTTTAGGGTTTTTTTTTTTTTAAAAAAAAAAGAACAGGCAGAAGGCTTTGGTGAAAAACAGCATTTGGTATTTGTAAAATGAACCCAAGCGTAGCTAGTTTTCTGTTGGGTTACACAGTTGCGTTGTGTGTTGTACTTCTAGCAGTTCACATGTGTTCAGAAATACTGATCCACATTGAATCCACTTTGATCTTTAGCTCCAAATGGTTGTTACTTACATACCTATGCAAATTCTTCACAGGAATGATTTAATCTACTTGATTCCTAGCAAATTATTGCTTTCTCTGACTGTATTGGGTACTTGCTGTTTTGCAACTGCATATGCAAAGGCATCCAAACAAAACCATATAATAAAAGCAGTCCTGAAGAGTCCTAGTTAAATCTGCTGGGTTCAGAGGGCACAATTCTTCCCTCACTGACACCCTGTAAGTCAGGTCCACATGGTGTGATACTGATTTTGAATGAGTGTAATAAAAAGCCAGATCAGAGTCCTCAGCTGTTGAAGGAATGTCTTTACAGGTCATGGTCATATTTTGGTTTGCTTGTGACATGAATGCACAGCTGTACACCAATGTGTAACTTCATCAATACTTCTGGATTTCTAGGACATAAATGTGCAACTACTTGAACGTGGCACCAAGAGAAGCAGACTGCATCAGGAGTTGAGTTATTAGAAATATTAGCAGACTCACTCATCCTCCATCTCAGGATAAACAAATCCCACGTGTCACCATGGGATGAGAGAGCTCAGCCTCTTATTTCATGCTCTTCAGCTGGAGCCTGAACAGGACTGTGTGCTGCAACTTGCCACATTCTGTGGGCAGGGGAGTGCCAAAGTGACCCTTGGAGTGAGAAGGTCTTTCAGTTGCGGTTGGTGTGCGGATTGTCAGTTCAGCAAAGTCCCAAGGAGCTACAAAGTACACCATATGTAGGCCCAGTCCCATTAGATTAGACATCTAATTTCTCTTCCTGCCTTCACATTAATCTCATAGGGCTGCTTCTCTACATGTCAAATGTTTTGATTCGGATCTCCTTCTTTGCCAGTCAAACCAAGACTGTACAAACTCCATGTCTGGGCAGGTTTTCTCTTGATGATGTGTCATGCGGCATGTCCCTTTGCTCCAGCCAAGCTCAGATCATATGTCAATCATAGGAAGTGAAAAAAAAATATGTGGTTGAACCACAAAACCAATTTCCAAGACAGAAAATCAAAAATAGAGATGTTGCAGAATGGGATGCCAAAATATCCTGGCCATCTGGGAAGAGGCCGTTGGGCAAATTAGACAGAAATTTTCTGTGGAGATGTAACAAATGGCAAGTGTGTTGCAAAGCCTGCAAAATTCTGTAGTCCTTGATTTGGGTGAGTGATGGACTGGACTTTGGCTGTTTGATATCCTGATTATTTATAGAAAAGGTAGCATTATTATTTCCCAATGACTTTTGCTCAACTGTTGCTTTTTAGTTGTGCTAATTGTCACTACTCACATATGAGTTATTTGTGTAGAATGAAAACACTAATACACAGGAAACTGAAAGTGTCTGGTGTATGTGTTTCCCCTTACCCTCCCTGGTGCACATGTAGAAGAAAGCGGCATTCAACTCCGGCATTAGCTGGCAGGAGCGAGCTACTGCTGCCTGTATTGCTGATTGCTGAAGCTTGGTCCACTGTCAAGATGATGTGACATATATTCACTGCAGTGTCCCAGTATGCAGAGAACTACTCAAAACAAAACAGTCAACAATTCAAAAGGAAGTTTCATTGCTCTTTGTTTCTCTGCTGACTACCAGAATTGTAAGATGTTATTTTTCATTGCTTAGCCTTGGGCATTAGGTGTGACAATCTGTTTAATAGCACTATTTTTTAAGAAGGCACAGTCTAAGGAAAATGATCGTTTGGTATAAATTGACATCAGTTCACTGATTTTGCTAGTGAGAGAATCATTTGTATGAAGTGAGGATCATACTTACAGTCTGTAACCCCGAAGATCACAAGTCTGTGCCAAACTCCTTGAGCCTGCTGTGCTCGTATTCAGTGCAGAGGTCTGAACACTGCAGCATAACTGGGCTAGTTTAAAAGGACATTATGTTCAGAGATGTTGGACGTACCTGAACAGACTCAGGCACATCTGTGGATTGTCCAAAGTATCCCAAGATTACTGAGCAAGGAAAGACTGTAGAAGTCTGTCTGCTGGACTCCCACCTTATAACAGAAATATCCGAAAGTTTGGTTCAGTTACGTGTCTTTGCCAAAGCAAAAATGGACCTGAAAATTACATCATGCTGAGACTTCCTTCCTTCTTCTCCTTCCACCTGGAGCCTTGGAGTGGGTGACATAAAAATGTAGTGCCAGCTCTGCTCTGGACCCCTGTACTGGATACGTGAAGTCTTTTGCTATGTCTTCTGGGTGAAAACGACCCAAGAGACTAAGCTCATGTATCTAAGGGAGACCTTCTGCCTACACACACATTTCCAAAATGCTACTTCTTTCTTTGGCATTCAGTACATCTGAGAGGGAAGGGGCAGGGTGTTATTTCTCACCAAGAAGAACACAGCTCTCAGCAGTATTGTTTTTTTCATCAGAAGCAGCCCAGAGTAAGATGAGCACCAAGTTAAAGGAAACAATGGGAGTGTAAATGTCATTTAAACATATACATCTGCAAGCCATTCTCTCCTGAATGCCTGGAAAGTTTACTGTCTAAATATTACTTTTTCTTACTCTATCCCTGCTCTGTCTAGCTCTGATTGTTCTCCGCCTCGGGACAGAAGGTGGGTGCAGCGCACAATACCATGCAGCGCACCATCGCTGCAGAAGTCTTTAAAGTCCAGATATCGCTCCGTGCAGAGCAGTTGAAAAGCTCTGCCATTAAACAGGCAGGTGGAAGCCTCGGCAGGGAGCCCAACGCAGGAACTAAACCATTGCATGCATGGCCCCATTAAAGTACCTTTCAGTTTGGAAATGAGAAAAATGCCTTAGGCGGACCATTCTCAATATAGCGTTGCGGACACAAAGCCAATATAAACAGTAGAAGCTCTTAAAGTGCATTTGTTTGAATCATGGGTTTGAATTGACTCCTTCACCGCTGACAGACAGTGCATATGTCTCACTAGCAGCTCTCTGGAGAGTTCTCAGCTGTTTGCGCGGAGAGACAGAGACTATTCTTTGAGGAGGTTTCTGTAACATGGCTGTTTCTAGAAGGTAAAAGGTCAAAAGCAAAGTTCTAGAAACCTAGCAAACAAAATACTATGATAGCCCTGCCCATCATCTGTGTCGACAGAATTCTCTTGGAGTTATTAGTGTTACTTATTTGTTTTTACAACAACAGCACTAATTTATTTTTATTAGAAGCCTCAGCTGTGGTTGGGGTTCCATTGCTACAATCAGTGAAGGATCATGTCGTAATAGGCAGGTCCTCTCTGAAATATTAATGTTTCATTCTGAGCAGCAAAACCATGTATGGGAGGTTACAGGGATTCTTCTTCTTCTTCCTATTCTACAACTGGAAGATGGTGGCATGCAAAATTTCACAAGTTGTCCGAGGCCGAGGCCACCCACAGTCCAGAAACTGTAAGCTGGGGATTGTAAATCTATCAGCTTTAATGAGGTGTCTGGCTAGAGAGAGTCTCATATGAGTTCAGTTTAAAAATTAAACAGAAAAAGCACTGAAAATGTACTATAGCCAGCATATTGCGTGTGTGGTCAGTACTGCTGAAGGCAGCACAACATGTCTCTGTGTACTCAGAGTGCACATATGTGTACGCTCACCCTGGTCTGGACTGAAGCAGAAAAGTGGAAGATTTCGACAGAGAGAACAAAGTTTGCTGAAAATCATAGAATCATAGAATGCTTTGGGTTGGAAGGGACCTTGAGAGATCATCTAGCCCAACCCCCCTGCAGTGAGCAGGGAAATGCAGACCATACAGTTCTGAAATGACAGTTTGCCTCCTTTCTCAAAAATGAAGCAGTGATAACCACTTTTGCAACCATGAGCAGCATTTCTGACGTGTCCCTCCACCACTGCAGTAACAATGAATGTTGGCTGCTTTGTCAGGACGTAACGGGTCTTCATATTGTAAATCAGCATAGAGTTCCTTGACCCACCGAGTTAGGTGTTTCCCCTCACACCTGCACCAATGCAGGTGCTTGCAATTAGTTGAATGATGTTTCCTGACTTTCACCAGGAGGTCAAATACAAAGTGCAGTGAGAGGGAAAACAGTCTAGCATATGGTGGTAGAGGGGGCAAAAGGAGTAGAAATGAAAATTATTTCCATTCTGAAGCAAAGAACTTAAAAAAATTTGTTCATGAACTCTTAATGGCTGGATATTTCCTGTCCTCCCTCATTCCATATTTTCTGAAATACGAAGATAGGATGTTCCAGATGGAACCCAGTTGCCCGGACGACCAAAGGTTGTTTGTGCAAACTGAAAACCTTAAATGTTTTCCTTTCTTGGGTTTGGGAAGATGGTATTCACCGGTAGCATTTGTGTTGCTATGACCCCTTACAGGACGAGGTTTCAAAAGTCACACAGATAATCACTGATGTTGTCCTGCTTTAGTCACCAATCAGCTAGTTTGAGCTACTGCTTGGGGAAAAGCACCAAACTGAATAGGAGAAAGTCTGTTCTCACCCAGAAAGAGGGCAGAATGCTACAGAGAGGAGTTGCATTATTGAAGACAAAGGAGGTCTAGTTTCTCCTGTCACCTTTCATCATTCTCCATTTCTTTAATGGCAGTATGAATTAATGACATTAGGGTAAAGATATTATCACAGGTTTCCCAACACATGATTCCAATGCTTTAAGGCTGATAAGGGATCTGAAGGGAAAACAAGGAACTCTTCTAAGGGTGAGCCTAATTTATTGCCAAGTGAAGCCAATGAAAAGACTTCCATCAACTCCAGTTAGGCTTGGTTTTGAGTGTCGTAATTAAATGTACATTACTGTTCTGCCTTCCCCTTTTTACCATCCTTTAAAGTCACAAGCATTCCCTTTACTGCTAGTGCTGTTGTTGTCGAGTGGGATAGGAAGTGCAGGCTTGGAGTGTGACTACATCTGGCTACTTGATGTTATCTGACTGGGAAGAAACTGTAGGGCAGCCTGGCATGACCTTGCTGCTCCTCTTGACTGTGCAAGGACCCTGTGAATGATGAACCTTCTCTCCATAGCGCAGTTATATTCTTCATTTGTGTGATCTGAATGCAGGTGTCCCCTGCACATTAGCAGACCATCTTGTCCCCAGCTATATGTTTGATCATGGACCAAAGCACACGCTTGTATGTATGGCTGGACACCTTTCATCTGCGTGCGAGGGGGTGTGACTGAGCCTCCTAGAAAGAGGCAGAATAGCTTGAACAATTCCTTGCTGTCAACATCTCGGGGGCCCTCAGGATATGGCACTGCAGAAGAGAAGCAGGCTGGGTGAGCTGCACTGGCAGCCCAGCCCAGGCCGATGGATGGCACACAGATTAGCCACCTCGGATGCAACCTACCAAGACCCTTGATATAATAAATAGGGAATACATTATTTCTTCATCTTGTCTGTATATGTTATATTAACAATTCACATTGCAAGGAAAGGAAGATACTTCTTTAGTTAGGTGCTAAAATAGGCTACTTCAGGCCAGTCCCATGCAATTGGAAACACTTTGTTCATCACTATCTAATTTTCCCTGAACTGTTCATCATGTTTGTTCTTGATTCTTTGCAGCTGTTAAATAAAGGAACTCCTTCCATTTTAAATAAAGAACATTGTAAAAATAACTTTAATTCTTGTGAATCATAAGACTGCCTGAAACATACCCAAATAGACTTTTTTCCCCCCCCTTATTGCATTATGTTAGTGAAATCTGAAAGTAAATCCCCTGTAGTCACTGGTAGGACGTGGGAGGTGTTTGCACCTTTTAAGCTGTGGCCAGCCATGCTCAATTGGTCACACCTGCACTAGGTTTTTTAGCAAGGAAGGGGCTGAGCTTGTAGGGGAAGGCTGGTTTGCAAGTAGCATGTTTGTGCTGCTTTTATGGAGAGCTGTAAACCGAGGAAAGGCTGGACTGGGAATATACTGCTCTGTAAGAATGAGCTGTAGTAGTTCTAAGCTTGGGGTAGAGCTCTTTTTATAGGGTGAGGATGTTAGCTGAGGAATACTGCCTGGATGAAAGCTGTTGCTGTGAAGGTGCCTCCTGAGGAAGAGAAAATACTGTGGGGAAGCAGCAAGGAATGGAGTTCAGCTGCTCTGTACAAGGTTTCCTGAAATCTCAGAAGTTTTTCCCCTTGGAAAAGGCGAGACTACTGAGGGCGTTGCTGAGAACAAGGAGTAATGATGAAAAACTTGGCAATGTAGTTGCAGCCCTGGTCCTCCAGCAAGTCTGGTGGCAGAGGAATGAGGCCTGGCAAGCTTGCTGCATTTCCTGGTGCAGCTGAAAGGCAGCAGCAAAGAGTAAAAATGCACCCTGCTGAGCTGGACTGGGTAAGAGGTCCAAGGTTGCTTTTTTTCCTCAAGAAAATCCTTCTTTGAAGCTCTGGGGGCTTGATTAACTCACTTGCTGTTACCAGTCTACAAATGGCTGGCAGATGAGATCTGCTTCAGTCACAGGCAGCCTGCAGAAGCGATGCGGTGTTAGTAGGTGCTTCAGAATGGTGTGTTCTAGGGGACCTGTGTTGGGTCTTAAAGTGCAAATGTCTTTGAGAGGCTTGTTTGGGATATCACAGTCTATAATACCCTTGGCAGAGATGATGGGCACTGGATGGCATTATTTTATGTGTGTGTGTACAAGAAGGTACGTGCCAACCTACTGCAGAGCTGTGGTGAGCCTGTCAACTTGCTTTGCATGGCTGTGTGTGCCCTCTGTCTGTAGCTCACTAGTGTGTATCCTCTGCAGCTGAGGATGAAAAAAAAAATAAGGCTGACTCTTGTGATGCAGTCTGGTATTTGAGCCTTTTGTTAAACTGATGGCATGTCGTTGGGGTAACGTCTGGGAAGTTAAAGCTTTTATCAGAACAAGCAGTGATGCTTTGGTTTAAGTACAAGGGGGATGTTGTAAACCCTGGGGTATTGCAGGTTCAGGGAAAGGGTGACATCACTTAAACCTGCCTTTTAAGTAGGTTCACCATAACTTGCAGACATTTGGTCCGGATGAGATTGCAAGTTGTTGATGTCTGACCTTCATTTCTTTGGCACTTTGAAGAATTAAGATACATACTGTTGTTACTGACTGGAAGGAATGGCTTGAAATCCTTTGTTCTAGGATGTAAAATTTTATTTTTCTTTTGTTACCAAGACAAGTTAAGATACATGTAAGTCCTGGAGCATCAACCATGGCTTGTCATCACCATGTGCAAAGTGATGGCCAGTGGGTTGCTGTTCCACAGAAAGGTCTGAAGTTTACATAAAACTCTTGTGCAGCTTTCCAACTGCTTGTGCCTGAACTGATTTATGGAGAAGTGGTAGGGGTGTGGGTGCTTACGTTTTTGCTAGAAAATCACTGTGAAACACAACCCTTACTGATGTAAGGGAGCTCTTCCTTGCCCAAGCCAGTTGTAGACCTAGACCATCTTGGGCTGATGTGCGTTATGTTTGCAGCAGACTACTCAGTGTATGTGATTTGCCTTGAATAATCCCTTCTCTGTGATCATTTGAGTAATCAAACAGTGATGGTGGTGGTTATAGCACTGATGAACTTACTAGCCTTCTCTGTCTCTGCTTGCGGAGGCGTGCAGAATGCTTCCCTGTGTTTTCACATACTGAGCTGAGAATGCGTCTCCCACACCTGATTTTTGTTGTAACTCTGTAATACGTTGCTAAATTAATTTTTGGCTGCTGCTTCATAACTATTCTTCCTGAAATGAAAATTCTAAGGATGAGGGCTGGGGGGCGGGAGTTTGAGGAAACCAGAAGAGGCATTTTAAAGCTATAGGATCTATCTTCTCTTCATTCCATGTAATTGATGTTGGCTACTGGTATTTAGCCATCCCTGCCAATGAACGGGGCACGCAGAGTGATGAGAAACACAATACAAGGAGTGTTAGTAATTATGTTGCGCAGTCAAATGTCCAGGAAAGTGAAAATACTAGTAATGTTTTGCCTGCTCTGTGTGATGCCTGATACAATTAATTCCTCCTTTTTGAAACAGACTGTGGTTTGGACAGGACAGGGGGTAGAAGTTGTTCATCAAACCCAGTGCTTTTTGAAGTTAGGCTGTTCACGTACTTATCAGCAGGGATGCTGAACAATGTGTGCATGGTCCAGAAGCTGGCTTATCTAAAGTGTATCACTTACAGGCTTGTCTGGAGTTCTGTAGTGGCCGGTATTTCTTGGTGGATTTTTTTTGTTTGTTTTTTGGTTTTGCTTTCATTCACAATAATGTTGTGGTCTGTTGAGATTGGGTCCTGCAAAACTCTGATTGGAGCAGGAGATCATTTCTGCCTGGAGACCACTGAATCTACTTGGAGAGAGCAGGATTGGGCAGCAGAGGTCTTAAACCTGCCCCTCAAGGAGAGGCAGGGAAACCGCTGCTTGAGAGTGGCCAGCCAAGACTAAGAGAGCAGAATCAAAGACGTTCCTAGGGGGTCTGGGCAGAACTTGTAAAACCTCTTCTAGAGGGGAAGGAAGTAGGAGGAAAGATTGGTGTACAAATGTCTTGATCTTGCATGGAAGTTCTGTATAGGAGATGATCTAGGAGCCACACTGTGGATGGATCAGAGTCCAGTTTCAGACTATCTTGTAACTGTTGCCTGCCTCTTGCTGTGTCCCTCCAAAGCGGTGGTGCTGTATTCCAAGACCTGCAATCCACTAGGAAGTTCTTAATCCTTCACTGAAAGCGTACATGCACATACTGTCTCACTTTATGCTTTTTCTAACCAGTGTTTTGGCTCAAGTGATGAATGGTGTGGTAGGCACCTGTCCTTTCCTCCCTTCCTATCAGCTCCAGAAACTGAGGGAGGCCTGTGCAAAGAATTTCTTCATCAATGTCTTCTCTGAGTCTCAACAGTGATAAGAAACAGAAATGGTGGGGAGTAGTGAATGTAATGTGCAAGCTGTAATGGAGGAATAATGTTGTCTGACACTTCCAACTTAAATGGAATGATTTTTCTAATCTCATGACTTAAATTTTGTGGAATTTCTGTCCTTGGAAATGTTCAAGACTCAACTAGATGAGTCCCTGAGCAACCTGGTCTAATTACACCTGCTCTGAACTGGAGGTTGGAGTAGATGACTTCCAGAGATCCCTTCCTACTTACTCTTATTAAAATCAGAATAATTTATCCCATACCTTGGTACCTTTCTCTCTGTGTGGTGTGTGATATATGTTACACTGCTTTGGCAGGGATTTTCTGATTCATTGAAGTCCTTCACGCTGAAATAATCCTTGAAAAGATTAATAAATATTATACCACACAATATCACGTTACTGTGTGTGCTACACTTCATATCAATGCTTGGCTGAATTCATGGCTGCTGTAAATCACTTTAGCTATGTGGATAGTTAGTTGCAGCACTTCAATTTCTTGAATATATTCACACCCGAAACTTGTTTTTTCTTAATACTATGTCCAATGTGTGGTGCTTAAAAGAAGATTAACGTTGAGGGATTATCTGTTAGCTTTTAAATTCATAATGGGACCTGTTTCTAACTTGGGTTAAGGCTCCTCAGGGGCAGCCAAATAAAATTCATGATTGCTTCTAATCTTATTGCTGCTATGATTTAAAAGATCCTCTGTGTACATGAGAACTGGGCCCTAGGATGCCTTCATTTTAAGATAGGAGTCCAAAGTACTTATTTAATGTTAACCGCTTTCAAGCTGGTGAAATGTCACTGATTTTTATTGGCAGAGAATTTGGCCTATTCTGCAGTGTTTGAGGGTTGACAGATTGAAGATCTAACCTCTGCCAGTTGGCTAGGATGGAACACCAAGCCTTGGATGCACATAATCTTGTGGGAACAGTCTACTTCTGGAAATCAGGAAATATTTCCTTAAACTGCTGATTGCTGGGAGACTATACCACAGGAAGGATAATTCACTTGCTTTGTTTCTGTTCCTAAACAGCTGTTTCCTGGACATGGCTGGAAACAGGGTACTGGACTAGAAGGACCTTTGATTTAACTCATTATGGTTGCTGTTATTTCTCTGTAAAGTAATAGCTGGTTGGAGCTGTGCCTAATAATGGTTGGTAAGGGAGGACCCAGACAAATGATACAGCTGGGGATTAAGGGAGGTTGCATTGATGAAGAGTGATGGAGGTGGTCATGCTTGACTGTTGAAATGAGGCTTAATTGCTGCTGTTCAACAAATATTGCTGCTGTTCAATGCATATTGCTGGCTAAAATCTCCCTTGATTTTAAGGTCTTAATCATATTGCCCCAACAATCAGCAAAATGCCCATATTATGTGGACCACAAGATGTCAACAAGACACACCCACTGTCCACATTTGGCAGCTTTTTTTAAAAAGTGAAATAACAAGCTCCAAGAGAGCCAAACCAAACCCCAAATGAAGACAAAACCAGAAGGACCATCCAGATGGGTGTGACACTGTGTCTATTATTTGAAACAGACCTTTTTTCGACAGGTCTCATGACACACTTGTCCCAAAACTGGAATCCAAGTCATCAGGCTTATGGTAACAAATGATTCAAAGGGAGCAACTCCCTCCCCTTCTGTACGTTCAGGTTTCTTTAGATTTCTATTGTGAGATGAGGGAAGGAAGAAATCTGTGGTTGTCTAACCTCAAACCTCTAATGCAGAATTCCGTTACTGGTGATGGATAGTGTGTTGTGGGCGTACTAACTGCAAAATAAATTGATTAGGTTGATGCATGCCTTAATTCTGGGTTGTCTCAGACATACTTAGGGCACCCAGGTCACTCTTCTAAAGGACTTTATGGAGGCTTTCAAAGCATGAAAATCTCATTGTGTCCCAAAATATAAGGACTAAGATGATCAGGGAGCCCTCTGAAAATGCAACTGATGTTACTGAACACTCGCTATTTACTTTTTCACCTATTGCATGACTATGAAGCTATATGGGCAGTTAATTCTTTAGAACCTTCCTTTTTGTGCACCATTACTTATGTAGAAGTGATCATTTTAAATTAACTGTTCTTGTTATTTATTGAATATGTAAAGACACTTTTATGAAGTATTCCAGAGTAGAAATCAATAGTTGTCTGTAAACAGAACTTGTTGTTAGATGTTATAAATGGAGGAGCTCTTAAGTTTTTCCTCTGGATTGAAATAATAGCTAGAACAGAAATATCAGCTTAACTTTTTTAGTTCAGTCTGACTGTTGTAGTGTGTTATCCAGCTTTCCAAATCTGCCACGGTCAATTAAGGTTCACAGCACTTGCTTATTTTGAGTGAAATTTTTGAGTGTGTGGGTTATTAGAATGTATGGGTTTTTCCTCTCTAATATATTGGTGTCTTGGAAGCTACTACTGTGTGCTCTCCACCTTTGGTCATAGAGAACAGAGTGGGTAAGCAAACTTTCCATCCATTTATGACATGCAGTCAAAGTCACATTTCGGCATGCACTAAACAGATCTTATTCTGTTTAAGTTGGTTGACATTCAGGGATGGAAATGAAATTATAAAAATGATCCCTTGTTTTATATATATATATGTTGAAGATGCTCTCTTCTGCAGTAACTTGAGAAAGCATGAAAATGTTTGCTTTAATGCGTAGTATATGACAGCTCATCGGAAAATCCTCTCCTATCTAAAAGAGGATAGAGGCTATTTAGTCTAAGCACACACTTAGGACTAATACATAAGCAAAGTGTTTTAACTGTTTTTACATGTTTAAGACTTTGGGCAAAATTTGAGTCTTGTATCGGCAAAACGGGTTGTAGGTGTTTTCCTCTGCAGAGGAGAATTTCAAATTTCTGTTTTGCAAAGTGCTTCTCTGTAAAGTCTTACCCAGTTTCACAATTGTACCATTGAATCACAAATTCTGCTTCTCCATTACCATTCTTCCTATATTAAATACCTTTTGTATTTGTCATTTATAGATGTCCCGAAAAAAACCACTAGGGGTGTGTGGGAGTGTACTTTTCTAGCAAACTACTCCCTAAACTATGGCTTCATGCGTTTAAAAATTGCAGAAGTGCCTGTGAGACTGTGTCATGGTCTAGGATCACTTCTGCTAGGTGTCATGTAAATAGAGCTCTAAATAGTGATCTGCATAGAACATCCTCCATGGAAGGACATGGTTTTATTCTTTCCTTTTAAATTTTTCTACTAGGTCTTTTTGTCTTTTAAAATCATCACTGATAACCTAGCTCTTTTCCCATGTACGTTACTGGAGACATCTTCATTCTGAAGGAATTTGCCCTACCTTCTGCATATGTAAAAAAAATAAACTGTTTAATTAATAAATAGTATTTGTGTGTTGTAGTCATTTAGCATGAATTTGTGAGGGGTTTTGGGGGTGTGTGCTCTACTAGACTCTGGGACTGAAGTGGTTTTTTTTTTTTAGGTCCTAGCAGTATTCACATCTTGTTTCTCTGCCTATTTTATCTTCTTTTTCCTGCTTTGCGCCTTAAGGAAACCAGTGACAGTGATCCTTCAAAGGGAGAAGAAATGTATTCCTCAGCCTTCCTTCCCTTTCTGTCCCCTGAAGTGAAAAACGCTAGAAATGGACAAAAGCTTTTAGATTTGACCATCTTTCTCTCTGGGAAAGGTGGAGGGAGAACAAGAATTCTGAGATTATATGATTGAAAACTGAGACATCTAATCAACTTTCTAATATTGGTAGTCTCTTTGCTCTCTTACAGCACAGGTTGTATTGTCTGAGTATGTGTATATATAGGGGGACTTAGTCACAACCCACTTAAATGATGCTGTTTCTGTAATGTAAAATGATGATAGTGCAGGAGACAGTGCAGCACTTCACAGTGGTGATCCTTCTTAGTAGGTTTTCAGAGTCCGACCGCCTTTCAGGTATCATATGGAGTCCTTGGGCATAGAAATTAAGAAAACTTCCCTCACTGGCAGCAAGGCACCCTGTGTTTTATAGATGAAGGATTGATTGGTGGGAATGGGAGAGTGCAAGAGCAAATACAGATTGGGAGCCATCCCGGCTATCTCAGAAAAGGGTCACAAGATCTCAATAACCTATAACAGGTTAGTAAGTGGACTGTGACGGGATAAACCAACAGTGATTACTTCATTTTTACGTGATTGGCAAAACTTTTAGGAAATCTGAAAGAAATGCCTTTTTAATAGTGGAAAGAGTGGTTTTTCTTTTGCATTGACTACCTTTGGTGGGTGAGTGTGTATTTCCTTAGGAAGATGCTCTGTGTTTGCAGACTAGCATGTTTGCCAAGTACTGCTCCAATAGAATAGTAAATATTTGTTTTTGATTGAAAGCCTGGTAAATATTTGTGTATAACCCATGTAAATGGCTAGAGGCATTTTACAGTTACAGCTGAGCAGACTCAGACCTGCACTGGCCTTTCCAGAAAGTTTTCCTCTTTTTCTGAGAATTAAGCCATATAGTTTTGTGGGATAGAACCAGAAATAGCTGCCATGCTCTTCACCTTCCAGGGAACTGCAGATGGGGTCAATGAAAAAAACACATGAATAAAGATGATCCCCAAATGTTCAAACTTGTCTGAACTTTAATATTGAGAAGTCCTGATCCAAGTCTCTGCACCTGAGGCCCTTCTCCAATTGTGAGGTTGGTTTTCACAGCACAACTTTAAAACATTGGGTTTTTTTTCCATGGGGAAGGAAAGCAGCAGGACAGAGGGGTGGTTATTTATGATGCCATGAGAGAGGGCTGGTTGCTCCTTATTCCTCAATTTCCACTGGGAATTGTGGCTCTTTCACTGTATTTCTGGTTTTCTGCTTGTTTCCTAGACATGTATATTGTCCTCTACTGGTATCTAAAAGGGATACTTCTTTCCTACATTTAGGAATTATCTTGCTGGTACTCTACAAAAATGTCTGCTCTTGCTTAATGCAGCAGCAGTTGTATAGATGCATCAGTGTTTAGCTGCAACTTTATCTATGGTTCAGTTTTGTTCTGAATTCCTTGTGGCATCTTCAGTGGCATAAATAATGTAGTCATTCAACTGATGTGAAAATTGGGTGCAAGTCAAGCTGTGGTTTCTCTCTCTGCTGGTTGTTAACATGCTGGGGCAGACCTTATGCAGTAAGGTGAGTCTGCTACCATGTGCATTCAACAGCAGTAATACAGAAAATGCTTTCACTGCTTCTGATAGACCTTGAAGGGGGCATGAAAGGATGGTTTCCCCTCCTGTTTGGGGAGTCTAAAAACTAGGGACACGTCTAGAGGAGAGGAGGAAGCTGGGAGTGTTGTGATGAAAGAACAGTGATTGTACTTGGCAATGAGAACATGCGTGTTAATGCTGACATAGCAGTTCACTTCTCAGTATCTGTGTGCAAGATTTTGGTTGAAGAGGAAATGTTCCACACATTCTTTATTTCATGCTTGTTCATCACAACATTTATTCTTTTGCTCACAGCACCTTGTGCAGACTGTTGTCTTCTTGGCACTTGCTCAAAGATGACTTGCTTTTGTGGCACAATCTAGCAATTTCCCCAATAGGTTCCTAAAATGTGTGAGGCATGTCTAAATATAACAGGGGGTAGAGTAGTAACTAAATCATCAGTAGGCAATACATTAAGTTCCATGTGAGCAAGATCCAGATTTGCAGCTTGCCAACTCTACTTCACTACAGACTGTAGAAAGGTTGTCTGCAGTTATGTTAACATAGGCACAGGTATGTAGCACCGGTGGTTTGTCTCTTCAGAAATACACCTGCATATATACCTGCATCAAGTATTTGCAGAGGCAACTGTCTCTTATCTGCCTCCATAACATACCTTGGAAGGTTTTATTCCATGACTGTGGACTTGCAGTTTAACAATGCGCAATTAATGACATTTTTCCATATTGGGCCACTTGCTGAATGTGAGCAGTTGTTGGGTTTGCTGCTTGAAAAAACTCCCTGGCCAAGAGTATGGAGATGCATCTCTCCATCACTAATTTAGTAGTGATTAATAAACAATGTTTATGTATTTATCTTTATGTTTATGTATTTATCTTTCAAAGTTAACACCTGGGTGACTTATTAGGTATTAAAATTTAGCAAGTGTTTTTGTATGATCAGATAAGTGACTACCCTTGTGAAAATTTCAAGCTTTTTGTTCAGACTTAGTGTTTTGGATCCAACTATTTGGAGTCTTGTTTTCTGAGTTAGTCTTTCGCTAATGGCAACATGAAGCAAATGTCCAGCCTCTGTATTATAGGACTTAGATTTTCCTGAAAGACTTCTGTTAAAGGTGTTACAAAATCACTAATCAGTGTCTCATTCTATGGATTCATCAGCCAGTTCTGAATGAAACTCAAAGAATTTTTGCAATGTTCATTACCACAAGGTCACTAAGGCAAAACGTTTAACATGACTTTAAAAAACAATAAAGGTGCTGGGCACACCTGTGGATACGATGGATATCTTGTGTCATCTTGTATTACATACACATCTTACCCAGGGTGCTTGAAAGGTAAACTCTGTTCTCTCAAACATTTAGAAATAACTGGCTGGAAGGTGTAATGTGACAATAAACCACCTATCTTGAACATGCTTGTGGTGAGACTCTTCCTCAAAACTGCGGGTCTGAAACCAGACCTGAGGAAAACCCAAATCCTGAGAGTTGTCAGGTACATTCACTTTATGAATATTTCCATGATGTGGACTTTGTAGGTAAAAAATCTCTACAGAAATGAAAGAATAATAAAAAAAAGCAGCTGAGAGGAATGCAGTTCTTCTAGGGCATCCTCTGACTGTGAGCAGGATCAAACAAACTATGTCATTCTTTTAACCTGTCCTTAATTCTCCTAATGGTGGATGTTCCGTCCAAGAAAAACATTCCTGTGCTTCACTATTCCTTTACTTCCAATGTTTTTCTGAATATGTGTAACTTAATCATGTTTCTATCTGTTCCTACCACCATGGATTAATTCTTTCCCTTTTTTTCAGCAGCCCATTTCTCTTCTCTTTAAGCAGCTCCAGTTTCTCAGTCTTTTTTGGCAGCTTGTGATTTCTGAACTTCAGACCATTCCCGTGACTCTTCTCTGGAATTTCTCTAAATGGCCCAAATCAGGGCATAATTATTCAGCTGAGGTCTTGCAAAAGCTGAATGAAGTGGGCACTTCATATGCCTTGCAGTTTTTACTCCTGGTTATGTGTTCCAGGATGATGGTTACAGCTCTATTTATTCAAAAGTCTGGTTCCCTTCATGTAGTCAGCAGTTCTGCAGTCTGCACTTCTTCTCTAGCCATAGGTGAGTATTCCCACTTCAGTGTAAAAATATTGCACTCACTGAATTTCCTCTGACATTGTTTTTACCACATAATTTATTAATATAATTTGGAATTCTAGTCATGTCCTCCAAGGCAGATTTTCCTCTAGCTGCAACATCATCAATCTAAGTTATGTTGGGTAGGCCAGAGAATCTGCTCAAGTTAATGCCAGCTTGAATCATAGAATGGTTTGGGTTGGAAGTGACCTTAAAGATCATCTAGTTCAACCCCCCTGCTGTGGGCAGGGACACCTTCCACTAGACCAGGTTGCTCAAAGACCCATCCAACCTGGCCTTGAACACTTCCAGGGATGGGGCATCCACAACTTCTCTGGGCAACCTGTTCCAGTGCCTCACCACCCTCATAATGAAGCATTTCTTCCTTAATCTAATCCGAGTCTACCCTCTTCCAGTTTAAAGCCATTGCCCCTTGTCCTATCACTACATCTTCTTGTAAGAAGGCCCCTCCAGCTCTCTTGTAGACCCCTTTGGGTACTGGAAGGCTGCTATAAGGTCTCCCTGGAGCCTTCTCCAGGCTGAACAACCCCACCTCTCAGCCTGTCTTCATAGGAGAGGTACTCCAGCCCTCTGATGATCTTTGTGGCCCTCCAACAAGTCCATGTTCTTGTGGGGAACTGTGGTTGAAATGCAGTTTAGAAGTCCCATTTTGACTTAAATTCCTGGCCAGTCCCTACAGGAAAGGTGTACTAAGAGATCTGCATCCCATTTTGAAGATGAGAAAACTCAGGCCCAGAGGAATTAACAACTTGTTCAAGGTCATGAAGAAAGATGGCAGGGGAGCAGGGTCCAACCCCAGCTGTGTCAACTCCCAGACCAGTGCCTTAACCACAAGCCCGTCTTTCTGCCCAGCTGAGTCTTTCTGTCTGCCTCCTGGGCAGAGCTCAAGGCCTTGGTGAAAGATCAAGATACAGTGTAAGCAAACTTGTGTTTATTTTAAAATGTGGTACTTTGTAGGCTCCCAGATAGTCGGCATGGCTGCTGAGCTGTTGGAGATGTTGGTATGCGTCATGGGGTTTGTGCTACATCGGTATGTGTATAAACCCTGTGACAAATACCAGTGTAGCCAAGGCAGGCTTTAGGAAGCAGGAGGCACCTCAGCTGGAGTTGATTACCACTTCTGTATATCCTGTTGGCTTGGGGAAAATCTGGCAAATACATGTTGGGTAGAGTGGATAGTGAGAATAGGAAGGAATTAGTGGTCATAGAGAGGTCAGAGTGAGTGGCACAGCTTGTTAATATTAGTCCTGAAGCCAGATGGGCTCATAAGACATATTGCCTTTGGGGAAGGTGATGCACTACTCCATTTGGATACCTCGCCTATGAATTCACTGTGAGATTTGGCTAGACTGGCTTCATAGTGATCCCAGCTGTCTTGCTGTAACACATGTCCTGGGAGTAGAGGGGTGATTATGCCCTTTTTTGGTGTTTTGGCTAGTTATCACAGGAAATGTATATCTACTTCACTGGTGGCCCATCTTGCAAATGTCATTCAAGTACTGGGCCCTAGAAAGGTCAAGCAGATGTCAGTGAAGGACAGAGTTTCTGATTAAGAATGGCATCTTTTGTAACTAGGCTAGTTCTATTGTCAGGGATTTATTTTTGAGAAAAAGGGATATCTGCTTCAAAGAGTATCGCCTGTTTTAACCTGCTTGGTTATAAATCCAGAAAAAGAAGGCTAACTCTAAGAAGGAATGTCTGGTAGTGAAGAGATTTGCAGGAAAGATGCTTTCCTAGTCAACTTAGTCATGGATCAGGCATCTCTGCATTACCTAACTATATCAATTGCTAGGGTTAAACTTGTGCTGCATGAGGCCCGAGTGATATTGAAGCGTTCAAAATAGTAGGAGCAAGAGGTAATGATGTTTGTGGGATGTGTTGTGATGTTTGGGAGAAGTATCTATGCCCAAAGCTCCTCTGAATAAGAGAAAGAAAAAAGGGGTTAATGCAGCTTGTGGGGAAACAGGAAATGTCCCAGCTGGAACTGATTATATCTGCTGTGTAGCCTAAGCTGTTCAGATGGGAGACACATGGCAGAGAGTAAGATGTGTTGCTTAGCTCGCAAGGATGTGCTATCAGTAAATGGGCCTTTTGCGTTGGTTAGAAGTCTCCCTCCATACTTAGGGATGGATCTGCTGGGCTATTGGTGAAGTGTCAAATCACATTTAACCTTTTACTCCACGTGCCTCTTCTTGGGCAGTGGAAAAGCTGCATGTCTTTCTGCATCTGGCCAACAAGCCAACACGCCTGCTGCTGTGTGAGTTTAGAGCTGTCTGATGCCTTGCTGTTCCTGCCCATTTGCCTCTGTCTCAAGGTAAAACTGTGACATGAATTGGAGAGGCAACGTGGAGTATTCAGAGATGGGAGCATGACTGGGAGAGCCCTACTGTCAAACAGACTCTTATAACTTGACAACTGCCAGGGGCATGTTAATTGTGGCTGTATTTAATTAGCAGGGCACGTGACCTCTGCACGAAGTCCTAGTTCATAAGCAGCTACAATACGCACAACTTTCTTCTGAGTCATTACAGCAGGTCCATGTTTCTTCTAAAACAAATACAGCCATGGGCATAATCCTGTGTCCGGCAGTGGTTAGTACCAGGGTCTGTGTGTAATGCTTCCTGACGAACATCTGTGGGACAAGCCATCTCCAAAATACTTGTTTGTGGCTATTTTTGTTTTTTAAAAAGTATTTGTTACAGAATGCATCCTTATTTTCTTTTTTTCTGTTTCTACATGTTGTAGTGCTGAGGCAGGAGTTTCTAGAAACATTCCACGCTAGGCACCTGCTTGGGTAATTTTCTCCATCTTTACAAGGTGTCTTGCAGCCTCTGTCAGATCCTGGAGTTTTTCCTTGGACTCTGTATGCAGCAGCTGGGGAGCATCAAGGCTCATGCACTAAGGCAAGGCTTTGATGTTGCTCCAGTGATACTGTTGATAACACCTGATTGTTTTCCATCTAGATCTCCTCAGAAATTGAACTTGATCGAACACATGTTAGGCGCTGTAAAACTAGACAAAAGCTTCTCCAATGGGACTCAAACAGCAGTTGCACAGCTTTGGGTTTGTTTCTTTAATAAACTATTTTTCCTTTTTTCTCTCTTTTGCTGTGATGGGGGGGAATAAGCAGATGTGGGGAGAGACAGTTCATGCTGGGGAGAGAACCGATCACATTCCTGCTGATTAGAACTGCATAAAGCAAGTCATTTTTGCCTTTGAGTAGGAACTCTGGTATTACTACAAGAAAACTGCAGCTGAGCACTATTCTGTGGCCGGGACAGGTTCAACTCCGCTTTTACAGTAGAAGGGCTCTTTTACTACATTGTTGCCCCATTCCCTAAAGAGCCAAGTCCCTAATGATTCAGGCTTCATGTCAGATCCTGGCAAACTGGGAAGGCAGTGAAGATCTCCATTTTGAGCACATCCCTTGAAATTCTGACACTGAATAGATTTGAGCAGGTACAGTTTCTCCTCAATTCTGGGAAACAAAATGAGCACCTATTCTTGCAAAAGGAAGGTGGGCATTTGTCCCACAGCTTTAATAACTACAATAGCCAGAAGCAGTTGTTGCAGTTTATATCAGTGCTGAATCTCACCTTGGAGTAAAATGTGCCTGTGTAACCACAGCTGGGGTCAAGTAACTGCACTGCTTTTTTTTTTTTATTCTCCTTTAACTTGAGACCATTTTTGAGGTGACACTTAGCATTTACACAAAAATAACTGTGGAATTTCAGAGTTGTTTCTCCAGAATTAAATCCACATACCTATGGTTTGAGGAGCCTTTCTTACACCTGTGCTAGTCTCTGTTTCTCTTGTCCCTCATGTTAAAATTGAAAGGATGGAGAAGATCACACACATGGGGATTTGATGGGGAGAGGACAAACCTGCCACAGACAGTGGAAATGATTTAGTGGTTCTCTCTGCCACATAAAGTTCTCTGAGAGTGTGGAGGTCTTGCTACCAGCTGCCCCAAACCCAATGGGAGGATGAAATCCTCCCCTGAGCAGGGGGTGGGCACTTAGCCTATTTGCCTCTTAAAAGGGCTGGGTTGAGAGAGAAGTGATCCATAGGCCCTGCTGCTCAAGGGTGGATGATTCCTATTGAATGGTACTACTCGGGATAATCAGAGGTAGCAGCCTGGTCCCAGTTGTCTTTCATCTGTCGTTAAGGACATGTACAGCTTCAAACCCTGCAGTAGTTCAGTTGACTTGATCATCCGCTGCCGAAACCAATGGCAAAGCTCCCATCTTGCCTTTCATTACAGCAGGATCAACATCTGCAGGAGCCCCTCAGGATATGAAATGCAGTGAAGACTGCATTAGTGGGAATTACTCCTGTATTTGTGAAATAGAAATATCTGTACTATAGTGCGAGGCTAACACTAAATTTTCCTATTTGTTGTTCTGACCAAGAATTCACATTAGTTTTGTAATGAATGAGGAGACAGCTGGCACATGGCGGAGAGTGCCTATACTGCTCGGTTCATTTTTAGTATGCAGTAAAGCCTGAATACATGACTCCAACTCTTTCCCGTGGTGGAGTTTGCCTTGGCTTGGTGACTGGGCCACTTATTCTTCTCTTCCCTGTGAGTTTTATCAGGGCTTCAACGCTGGCAAATGCATCTCAAATATTTGAGGCCCTTGAAGTTTTTCTTAGATTTGTTTAAAGTGTGATGACACAAATGATGTAAAAGCTTTTACTAGATAATTATTTGAGCCTTAACATCTTTAAGTGTTTTCTGATGTTCTGCAGCTCAGTATGCGACTTGCTTTTTTTTTTTTCATGATCTGCTTTTGTGGCAATCTTGACATCCTCTGCTTGCTCATGATGAAACAAATCTGGAGGCCGAACTTGAATCTTTACAGAAAACATCTTTGGTTCCCTTAATGATGATGATTTAAACACCACTGATAATTAGATTCTAAGTGACTTGCTGGAGTTCAGAGCAGATCTTCAAAAGACCAGTGGCCTAATGATTGAATGGCTGTTCTTAAATAATTTGCAAAAATGTACTACTTAATAGATTATGAGAAAGCACCTTATTTTTTTTTTTAATAGCTTTTGGGACTTGGTGCAACAAGAGCATGTACCCAAAATATGGTTGTGTAGTGTCTGCCTTTGCACAGTTGCAGCAGGGCTCTGCTAGATGTGAGTGACGCAAGCTGGAAGAACAACCTGGCTGTGAGCAGGTGTAAAGCAAAGGTGGTGTGACCTCCTGGCTCAACCAGATCAAGGACAGGAGGTGATGATCTGCACAACAGGCTAATTTTCATTGCTTACCCCCTCCCTTTTCTCTTCTGCTGCAGCAGCATTTTATTAAATCTTGCTGCTGAAACCAGGTAAGACTGTAACCCACATGGGAGGGGAAGAAGGAAAATAATTCCATTTTGAGTCTCACATGCTATTAGTGCCACACAATGGGAGGGAGGAGGTGATACTCAGTACAGCTTTACCTAATGCCGTGGGTCATATGTAACTGAGGTACTCAGTGGCCTGGCCAACTATAATGGGAAGAAAAATATTATGAGATTTTTAGCTGGTCTTATCCCCCATTTGAGAATAAAGTCCTCTTCTCTGCAGATGAGCAAACCCCAGTCCAAAACAGGGAATGCATTTCTGCATAAATGTGGCTTAATGGATAAGAGAATGTAACGTTTCATGTGTGATTCAGCATTCTGTCTCCCAAAAGGTTATTCAGCTAGTCTAAAATATAATATGCTTGGAACAATGACAGCACCCCTTCTGCTATATTGTAGAAACTTTTGCTGTATTTTGTTAAGGATCAGTGAAAAATGAAACATTACTCCTTAATCCCTGAGGAGTCATCTAGCAGAGCAGTTGAAATGCACAAGGAATAGCTATGAAGAAGAAAATAATAGACTGGCTGTTCTGTCCAACAGAAAGTCTTAGGTGGCAACTCCTGTTTTACTATGAATAGCAATTTCTCTGTAGCCTTTTTATTTGGCATTGATGTAGGTTGGTAAAGCAGCAAAATTTCATGCACAGCCAGAAGTCAAACTGATGGTTAGTTAGATACATAAACAGAAAAAGTTTGCTTTCTATCTCTGCACTCATAAATTATGAAATGTTTACATTGAGAAGATCAGCTTTAGTGTATGGAAGCAGAAGACCTGTATTTCTGGAGGCCATCCTGTTGGAAGGGATAGTGATCATGAACATCTCTTGTATTTTCTTTTGGACTCACTGGCAAGGAACTAAGCAGATACCACTGGGCTATTGGCCCTTATAGTGTGCAGATGTTGCACCTGGGGAAAAAAATTCAAATCTGCATAAGGCAATGGGGTAGATGGTTCCTGATAGGGTTACCTTGGGGATTGGTGTATCTGTTTCTCCAGGTGGCTCTGAAAATTGTACCCTAACCAGCAAATATATGCCTTCTTTCAAAAACTGCTGAGATCCTACAGTGTACCATAGATATTAACAGAGGCAGGACTTTAGGATGGGTTGCATATCAGGAATATATTAGAAACATAAGCTCTAGTGATTTATTTTCTGCTCCACACCCCCCGCACTAGCTTTCCTAGTCACTTACGTGCTTAAAATTCTCACCATCAGCCTATATGTGGGGTTAAAACACTGCTGTGCCTTATGTGCTGCCACAGTTATCAAACCTTGGGACAGAGGAGGAAGTAGGTATTAAACACTGGCTTGGTGTTCCTCTCGAAGAGCTATGGGCTACGCAGAACCACTGCTAGTGCAGATCACTGTGCAGAGGAGCTGTTGCCAGCTTAATAAATTGACTAATGCTCTCTCTCTTTTGGCTTAGGAGGACTATGGTCTGAAGAACCATGTATCCACACCGTGCCTAAAAGTCAATTTTGAGCCTGTGCCAAATCATTAGCATTCAAAAGGCAATGCCTTACTCTCACAAGCTAAGAGTATCACATGTTGTTCTGCCACTTTTTTACTAATATTGTGGATCTCACTAAAAGGTAAACCAATATCATACCACACTATTGACTTGACTGCGGTATGCCCTATATTTAGAACGGATGCCACAGTATGGTATTTGTGCTGTATCCTGGCCAATGTTTACTTTTAATGATGCCATCTGTGCTGCAGTGTTGCTGTCTTTCACATGCTTTTAAAATGGGTAAAAGAAATTCAAAGTAGGAACTGATAGTTAAAAATTAGTTGCAAAGTCTTTGACAATACTGCCCATTGCCAAGGTGTTTGCAGAGTTGTAGAACTCAAGACAGTGATGGAAGAGTATAAAACTCTAGAGAATTAACTCGGCTAAAGGGGACCCTGGCAAGAAGATAATAAAAATAAGTAATCAACAGTGGGTTTTGCTTTTAAACAGAAAAGGAAAAGCACAAAACCTTCCTGACCCAAATGGAATAAAAGTCATTGCAAAACAATCAATAACAAAAATACAATGTTTACGAAGGGCTCTAGGCAGCTAAGAGGAGGGAGAGCACTCCACATTTTGGAGCTCAATGTGTAAAGGTATGGTCTTCTGGATGAATGCATCTTTTAAGGAATCTTCCTTTCACATGAGCAGCATCTGTCATTCTGGGGACGATGCTGCTTTTTTAGCAAAGCATTGCTTGGACACCGGGGGGCAGATGGACCTTGTAGCTTTATGATTTTGGGGCAAGTGGCTCTAAGACACTAAAGGATTGCTTCCAAGTAATACCAATTAAGAATGTAGTGCATATAAACTGCCCATGTCACCCTGGATGTTATCCTAAGTCTGTTCCCTCCTTTGGCTGAGTTGAGAGAGTGGCCAGCAGGTGAAAAACTGAAGGTGCCTCTGCTAATTCCCACAGCAGACTTCTGCACAGGGCTACTGTGCTGCTTGTGCCATGCAAAGACAACCTAGCAGAGCAATGAATCCAGCCGGGTATCCATCATGGTGAGGAGGGTTGAAAAGGTCTCATTTTTGATGTGATCTGTGCTAAACAACAAATACCAGAGTTTGGTGTTGTGTTAAAGCATC
Organism: Pelecanus crispus; assembly: GCF_030463565.1. Classification (NCBI taxonomy): domain Eukaryota; kingdom Metazoa; phylum Chordata; class Aves; order Pelecaniformes; family Pelecanidae; genus Pelecanus; species Pelecanus crispus. The sequence continues at coordinate 5,541,518 of NC_134645.1, read as the reverse complement.
ACTGGGAGGTTTCAGCTGAGCACATAGCTTGTCCACAGTCTCATCACATTGGTGGATGTGATCTACCTCAAGGCATGTAAAGTCTTGGAGCTGACATAGTAGCTGACTTGACTGGGCCTCCACCCGAATACCCAGCAGCAAACTCTTCCAAGAAGGAAAAGCAGCATTCCCAGGGCTGCCAGGATGTGGGTGTACTGCTGAATGCTTGCAAAATGCTTCTGGGTATACAGCTGTTTACAGCTCAAAGTGGGAGCTTTGCAAATACTTTGAGTTGGCAAGTCATGGAAGACCAAGGCTTGCTCCAAATGAGAGTATTGATTGAAACATTAATTGTTATTATATTGGGTACTCAGTGAATCTCCTGCTGAACTTTATGTATAATGCTGGTTTGTATGCTGCAATTTTTTTAGTACTTTGATCCAAAACTGTAACTAGACAGATTTGGAAATGTGAGTTTGGGTACAGTATCATGAAAGTGTACTGTTCCTTCTGACTTTGAAATTATCCAGCTTTGATTAAAATATTGTGACTTATCAGATGGATAATAAACAAGCTGATCAGGTTGACCACCCTTTTAGAAAAAGACATAACTCTAGAAGGGAAACATCTCCAGAGTCCTGTTCAGCTGCCTGTTAAAATTTTCAATGGTGCATAGAAACTGCAAATAATATTTAAGACTGATACTTTTTGCAGGCACTGAAGAGGCGTCCCATGAGTTGCTTACCAGAGAGGAGAAATGTTACACTGTCAGAATCCTAATACAAATACAGAGTTGCACTGGGCCAATACTGGACAACTCGTCAGCTATTTGTACTCTTTCTTGGCTTTACAGGTGGTCTAGATCTACGATTAGTGTAGCATAACGGTAGCAATTAAGATATTTTGTCTTGTAGGTCTTGCCATAGGTGGGAAGACCAAAAGAAAAGGGCTTCTAATGCTTGCCAGCAGAGATGCTTATACAACTATCCTTTGAAAACAGATGTGTGTTAAAGAAAAAGGAGTGTAAAATGCTAATCAAAGATCTGGTCAGGAATGTTGTCAGCTGGTTAACCAGAAATACTCTTTTTAGCTGTTTTTATTTATTTGTTTGCTGAACGGAGTGAATAACCCCCAGTTTTGGGGGCTGGAAGGAGAAAGAAATGAATTCTGTTCTCCGTAGATAATACTTTGACTTGCTGTGCTCCACCAGACTTCTGGCTTCAAATGGAATAGAAGGACTGTGCACCTTGCAAAAGCAAACTGGCTAGTGGCGCAGGTTACACGGGGGGGGAAAAAACCTGTGTGGTCTGCAAGGGTATGAGAGCAGAACTTGGGATCACCACCACAAAGTCTCATTGTTGATATGTTCACGTAATTCCCTTCCCCTGCTGCATCTCCGAGGCGAATTGCTTTGGCATGGCTGGTGTCTTTGCTTATAGGCAAATAATTGTTGAAGTGTCACTATTCTACAGTTTGCAGTTTTTTCTCCAAAGGCCCTCATCTCCTGGAAGGCAGTACTTAAAATAAGGAGGATTTCTCAAGAAGCAGAATTAATCTTCCTTATGCTTCTTACTTCTGTCTTCTAATACTGACCTATTTATTGTGCCAGTGGTTTGGTCAACCCTAGACACAGGGAGGTTAAATGCTTGAATCTCCATGTGGAACAACATGTAAATCTGAGCAACTGGATAAAGCTCACTTAAAATGTTCTTGACATGGAGTTAGGCTGACTAGCTTTAACCATGTGAAATGTTAAATTGTACCATAATCTGCTAGGAAATGAAAACTAATGGAATTGATAAAATTTGGAAAGGATATGGGATACCAACAACAAGTGAGCATTTCCTATTGCCTTATATCCTATTAGTGGTGAAATATAAGCTGCTGCTTAGAAAGGAATTTACAGTAGGTCAGCAGATCACATGTAGCTACTGCAGATAGACTCAGTACTGCTTAACAGTAGATGATGGGGAAAAGTGAACTTCAGAAAGCCCCTGGCTCCTTTCCTAGGCATTTAGACAGCTTGAGTTACTGGACCCTTGCTAGAGGCTGGCTGTGCATCAGACCCAAGTGGGTGAAAAATGATTTCTTCAAGTTACTTCCAAGAAACTACACACTTTGCATGGCTCCCTGTTTCTTTCTGTACCAGGAAAATGCAAATTAACTTTGATTAAACTTCGCTGATGGTATCTAAATTATGAAGTGTCGTGTTAGAGTCAGCGGGCAATTCGGGCAATGAGACTGATGGGAGTTTTCCTCTGAGAGAGGCCCGAGGCCTTCAAAACCAAGGGACTATTGGCAGGACATCCAGTGCATGGCTTCATGGGCTTTTGTATTTTTGAAAGCTAATGGAAGAAATGAGCCTAGGAACAGCTCCAAGGACCCTGTCACTTACTGGATTTGATCTGCCAGAAAATAAAGTTATAATTGTTGATCCTGGGTCCACATGTAAGAAAGGACGTTTAGTTGAGTAAGGAGACAATGAGGGCTCAGCCTAGGTGATTTGGCTCTTGGTAGAACTTGGGACTGCTCGTGGTTGTATGCAAATCCACTTCTGGTAGCCAGCAGTGATGGAGCAATGAGTGTGCTTTCCATTAGCATCTGTTGTTACACAAGAAGACAAATTGCTTCTTTGGCAAATGACATGGATCTTCTGCCAAATAAAAATATTTTGTTCTATGTCAAAACTGAGACATTTATGCTTTTTTTTCTCATATGTAAAAAATTATAATTCCTGATTTTTCTTTGCTACATGGTCGTTTCTAGCCCCAGGCTTTGACACGGAAGGCCTTGTAGGACTGAACAGCTAAAACAAGACCTTATTTATATAGGCCTTTTTTTTTATCTTTGCCTCTTCTTGGAAGATCATGATGGTTCAAGGAAGGTTTTGTGCCAAGACTTGTGCGGTTCAACCTGTCATCCATGATGTAAGAAGAATAAATAGCAAGGTGAGAGAAATCACCTCTGGTACGAAGTTACGCAGACAGTTAAAACTAAAGCTGTCAGTGAAAAAAGGTGCAAAAAGATCTCATGACAAGGACTGACAAAATAATGTCAAATATAAATAATAGGTCCTGAATACAAATAATTTGCTACTGACTGCTATCCTGCAGCCTATTCCAAACTCTTTTTTTTTTTTCCTTCACAAAGGAGCCAGCTCTGAAGAAAAGATGCTAATATAGTTTTTTAGCATCTCCTACACCTAATCCCCTTTGGTCTTGCAGCAAATTTCCCAAGATCCTACTCTTCTGGTGGAAAGTGAGAAGGCCTCTCCAGGCCTGAAGCTGGCAACAAAATATATACCAGCATGCTGACACAAAGTGTTATCAGCTGCCCTATCAGTCAGATCATATGCCTTCCCACAACTTGAAGGGCTAATATTTGCTGTGGCTTGAGATGAAACTCGTGGGAAGTTGTGGTTGATATCTCTGTTGCTGGCAGTCTTGTGGCTGTTGCTAAGGCCAACATCAGCATGGAAAAGGTGGGGTCAACCATAATTAGCCCTTTTCAGGAGGTAATGCTTTTAATGCTAGCATTGGAAGGAGGAGGAGATGGGAGTGTTTGGCAGCATTGCCTCTGCTGATGATTGTGCTGCCTGTCCTGCCAACACTAGCTCATGTAGTTGGGGCAAATGTGTGCTTCTGTAAGCAGTTCAGAGGCTGCTGTGTTGCAAGAGAGCTCTCAAGGCCTGAAGCAGGACCCGTGGTATTTGTATGCTCCTTTACGCATAGTCTAACTTTCGTGAATTGCATGTGCATTGTTACATCTTTTTTTTTGGTTTTCTTCCTTCATCGGTTTGTACCAGGATGTTTAACTAAAATTGCATGTTACTGCTTTTTTCAGTGCTAGAGCCTTGTCTTGCTGCAGATTTTGCTAATGTCACTTTCTCTTGCTGATTGCTGTTGAGACTTTTGACCAGCTGCTGATAGACACAAATCTTGGTATGATTTGTTACAATGGCTGGTCTTAATTCAGAGCAGAAATAGGTCTCAAAAGAATTGTTGTTTCCCCTTGTTCCTAGTAAAGTGTGTAGAGCTTCAAATGCCCAAGAGCACGTATGGCTGCTAACTGAACAACATCCTGTTTGGATCTGTCCTCCTCGCTATTGATCACAAATCCTGTGGCTGCTGCTACTGCAGTATATTTCCTCCCCGTTCTACCCACTCCAGGCTGCTGCTGGTGGTCTCCAGCTCCATACTTCCTTCATCAAAGACCAAAATGTCCATGTCGCAGATGGTGTTAATAATAACAATTGTCTCTCCAACAGTGCTAATGGCCATGGGCTTCCTTTCATCCATCTCAAATGTTTGAAATCCTCTTCTAGCACTGACCACCCCTTTTTCAGGCAGCTCAGTGGGGTGGTTCTGGCTTATGTCAGGAGTACTGGCAGGCATACTGATGATGAAACAAAATCTTAATTGTGGTACCCCATGGATTCCCTATTCCTACTCCTTCCCCACTGCTAGCTGTGGCACAAGATAGCAGCTATGAAGCAATGTCTTAAATTGTGGATACAGGAGTAGCCCATTGGCCATGTTGGCCCATCTGATGGGAGCTCAGAAACTTGTTCCAAAGTTTTGTTTGAAAAAGAAATATATTTCTAGGCTTTTTATGTGCTACAGGGAAAACCCTGAAAATGAATGGAAACTTTCAAATGCAGCCTTTTCAAAGTGGAGGTTGCATCTTGATTTAGGAACAAACTTTTCTATTTTCATCCTTTTACTGTTCTTCTGTTTCTCTGACCTATTCAATCTCTCTAAAACACATCGTCTCTTTTTCAAGTGTGTGAAAATAAGATTGGAAGGATGGGGAAAGTTGCTGGCCCTTTCAGGAACAACAGCAGGTCTCGAAAGAGTAAAACTTCTGTGATAAAGAAGGCCAATATAGCCTGCAAGTCACAGAACATTCCAACAAAATCAGTAAATGTGACATTCCTCTGTGCTGGGTCTGGCTCAGTGCACAGCACTGCAAGGCCTTCCTCTGGGCAACATTTTTCAGCCCCCAAGCCATTATAGGAAAACATGAAATAGTTCTTGGAGTTGTCCCGTAGAAAATTGGGCCAGGAGTCAGGTGACCAATATCTTAGGCTTTTCCTCTGCTCTGCCATATGTTCATATGGATCATTTTTTGTCTACTCTTGTCCACACTGCCTGAATTCTGTCTGGTTTCATAGTCTGATCTACTTTCTGATTTACTTTCTTGGCTGCTCTGCAGGACACAGCTGACTGGCCAGGATGTGTAGGCTTTCAGGTGGTACCAAGATGATATCACAGGCTGAACAAGAATAACTTGAGAGTATGATGCCCAAAGCATACTGCGAAAGAACAACAAAGACCCAGACAAACCAACCCCTTTATCTTCTGGTTTTCACAGTATTGTATCCCTGGTTCAGATTTCATGGGTTTTAATTAAGCCTTGTTGGAGAGGGAAGCTTTTGGAAAATTAGGTAAGAGAAATGCCATTTGACTAGTCTGCAAGCTTTGAAACTGCTGAAAGGTAAGCATTACAGGTCTCAGCCTTAAGGGGGACTTTGATTTAAAAATATATTCAGAAAGGTACCCCCTTTATTTTGTTTAACCTGGGCACTGCATTGCATTAAATGTGTGCTCTCTTAACGCTTTTTTTTTTGCCTTGGAAAATAGGTTTCAAATGAGGAGGTGTCTTCTGAATGTTGATGGTAGATGCAAACCTCAGTTTGAAATAACTGCAAATTGAGAAAGAATGATTTGTCTGTTTTGAATCGCAAGCTATTTGCAGAAAAAGTAGTAATAATGTTTTCAGTATTCCTTGCTGACCCCAAAACTTAATACAATCAGTAAATATTGTGGTCAAGATCATTTTTACAGTGAGTTGAGTTAAGCAAACTGTCCTTGAAGAAAAGCAGGAGAGAGGTGACATGCAGAAAGATCCCACCAAGCCAATGACGGGTTAGAGCAAAGTGTTCAGGAGCATTCAAAGCAATCCTTTTCTTACCTGAAGTTTGCAGCTATGATCCTTGCAATGCAGAATGTCATTTCCTGGTAAACTAGGAGGCGAGTGAGAGGTTGGATAGAGCCACAGAAAGCAGGAAAGATATATATGTAAGTATGTATGCATAAAAAGCTATTGCTGCAGTTCTTGCACTTACCTGGCCTGCGACCTTACGATCTTTCTCCATGAGCTTCTAGGTTTGTTGTTTTGCCTTAGATCTTCACAGCCAGCACACAAGGCCTACAGGCCAAAAGACCAGGCAGTGTCAAGAGTGGAGTTTCTTGAATAAGTATTTGAACCATGTCTCTTTAGGGAGCAAGATTGGGTGTTAAACTGCCGTCCCTCTGCAGGGGCTTTGCTAGAGCTGTGAATTTCTATGCTCCAGAGTACCAGTCTTCATGGGATTTCAGACTCATCTGTTACAAAATGCAAATGACCCTGATTTGAACTTCCTCCAAGTCTTCCCCTTGTTGCTTGAAAGCCTTTACTTTAGCCAGCTGAGCAACAGTTCAATCCCACCCCTTCTCCCTCAAACACCGCTTCAGTCTCTGAAAACTCTTGCGTATCATATTAGATACAGTGTACGTTAGATATCTTGAAATGAGTCTTGCCACTCCTGGCATTTCTGGTAGAAGGGATTCTTGACTGGTGTGTGAATAGTTGCCCAAGTTTTGCTGCTGCTGAAGAAGGGATGCTCCAAGAGCTGCATCATGAGCAAAGATTTCATAGCAATGATGTGGAGTTTTCATAGCCAGATGGCAGATTGCTAATCTCTGCAGGGTTTGCCTGGGAGAGGGAATAATGAAGGGATTTCTGTTAACTCTCTTGGATATAAAGATTTAATAGAAGAAATGGTGCTATTTCTCAGTCTGCTCCCACATCTTATTGTGGACATTGACTCTGTTCCTGCTCCAGTTTTTTTTTTTTTTAATGATTTCTGTGGTCCCAAAAAATCCTCTGTTCTTGCTCTTCCCATCACCCGCTACTGTTCGTTTATTCTTCCTTTATGGGAGACAGAAGAGGGGCTACACTTTAACTGAGCCATACTCCCATTTCCTTCACGGCTTCCCCTGAAATATACTGGGAGATTAACATCTCCTTTTCCCAGATGAGTATCTGTGGCCTTCCTCCCTCTTTCTATCTTTGGCAATCCCTATAACAGCACCTAGACCAAACCCTTTTTAATCAACATCAAACACCATCAGGTCTATTGGATATGGCATTTGTCTGAAGACATTAAAGTGACAGGATGGCAACCTGTTTAGTCCTTTATTTTATTAGGCCTTACAAAATCTCTGATAACTGGAAATAGAGAATATATACAAGACCATTGTGAAACTGCATAAATTCAGAACTTAATGAATTGTAATTAGAGGCATCATAATGGGCTCCATATGTTAGTAAATCATTTAGGAAGAAATACAGTTGTTTGCCACTCTGCACAGCACTGACAAATTAGGATTCAAACCATACAAGCCTCTGTCTTTCATGGCTCTCTTATACAATATGTTTGTCAAGGATGTGCAAGGCAGGATGCACAGAACTGTTCTGTCGTGTTTCCATGTTGCCTCTTTGTATGTGAGAGAATCAAGGATGTGCATGCCTGGTGCTGTGTTGCAGGAGGCGCAGACCATCTTGAGGCTTGGATAAAGGCGTGCTCAGACTATAGGTTACCTTCCGTATTTCGGTACATCCTGGACTTAGAAAATAACTACTTCCCAGGGAGGGAAGTATTGTCTAATAGATTTGGTTATCATGCCTGAAGGTGCCGTATAAATGGCAAACAGACATATGTTTGTATAATCTTCATTACTTTTAACACAGCTCAATATAATTTCACAAAATGTTTCATTTATTTTTATTTCAAAGATTGTGACAGTTAGGATTTTGAAGTACAAGTTGCCATCTGCAATCAATTTATGATCTCTCCCTAGTGCAATTGTGGAAAAAAAGAAGAGGGGGAAAAAAAGAGAGAATTATTTGGAGTAAAAAGCATTGAAAAACAAGTAGAGTGGAGTAATAGCACATCTGTTTTCGTAAGAAATCATGGAACCTGGACTTTTTTCAGTGTGGTATTTTACTACCACATGGCTTTAATCCTACATCTGGGCCTGTTGTTTTATGAAATATTTCCCACAGATGATGTCAATTATAATTTTTGTCCCGCTCGTCAATTTACGGACTTTTGGAATAAGACAAAATGAAACAACCAGAAAAAGAACAACTTATGTGGTCTACTCTCTGACAAAATTATAGCTGTGTGATACACTTCTAAAATCAATAACTCTGTTAATGATTAGCAGAAAACATTGCTTAGTTTATGAGCAGAGATGTGGCCCACACTTGCCAGATGTTTGGCTCTAAGTTGCATTCTTGTTTGCTGTGTATTTACCAGCAGATGTTCAGCAGTTTATTTAATACCTCTTGTATGAGCCAGTAGTAGGTCTAAGTCTGTGCGACATTTATAAGCCATCTGCCAGCAATACAGGTGGAATGCTTTTATGATTTTTCTCTTCCCTCCCTCTCCCTCTTTTTTTCCAGTGGTGATCTATCAGTGAAATTGTAGATAGGTCTTTATGGATTTATATAGCTATTAGGAAGTAGAATGCTTATCTTTGTAGGAAGACCCTAAAATGTATACCTCAGCAGATGTCTTTTCAGCTGTTCTTTAGTTATTATTTTTACACTTAACCTGCAGTACTGTATGAGAGATCTGATGAAACTCTCCTCCTCAGAGATATTCCAGCTGGTTTTATGTTTAGATCCTGATTCAGGTATGAATGTTCTGAAGGCTTATGCTCACTGGTGTCAGAACCTTTTTTAAACTGGCCTTTGAAAGAAGGGCCTGGGCAAAGTAAAGATCCAGCTTGTGTTCCCGGCTTTCCCAGAGCTGAGGAGTATTTGAGTTTAGGGTTTACAGTGAACTAGACTCAAATTGTTTCAATGCACGGGCATGCACAAATTCCAATGCTGGTTTTAGTTGGAAATGCTCATGGGGTCTGATCCAAATCCTATTGAAGTGAAAGACTCTTGCTGACCTCAGTGGGCTTTGGATCAGGTCCATGGAAAAGTGTTTCTATGAAAAGAATGCATTTACTGTGGCCCTGATTCAGCAAGGTATTTGAGCATGCACATAGTGTTTCAACATGTGCATGGTCCCGTTGGTATACATATGTTCATTGTTATGCAAGGCTTGCATTGCTCCTTGAACAGGGGCCCTCAAGAGCCTCCAACCTGTCCAAGCTGGGCAAAGATTCCACCCCCACCCCCCCTGCCCCAGTAGGAGGGGTCAAGGGTCTTAGCTCCAAGCTCTATAGAGCTTCAGAAATCTGCTCTATGTAAGGGAAATTCATGCAAAAAGCTTGTGTTCCTGGCTCAAGACTATCCTGACTGGCTCCCCAGAAGCATAGCTGGAGTAGGTAATAGGATATTATCCTGTTTTTAATGGCATATTGGACTAGGTTGTACTTCAAGAAGATGGTCCCATGGGAGAGATGGTCAAGGGAGTACAGTTGGGCAGGGCAGTCCCTGGTGCATGATAAACTGCTGCAGATCCATTAAATATTGGAGGCTAAATCTAGCAATAAACTGCAGAATCCTATCACAAATTATATTAGCATATGAGTTTAATTTCTAGGTTGTGTATTAATATCATTTGGATACGTACATGCTCCTCCTGAGTGTTTGCCACAGTATCCAAAACTGGTGCATACGGAACTACTTTAGTAGTGAATTAAAAGAAGTTTATTGCTCTATTAGAGGAAGAAATATCAGAAGTAGACTGAGTAAATAAGGGCAGCAGGCAGAAATAGAGTAGACATTCAAAAGCATATGGTAATTGGAACAGTCATTGATGTTATCACTGGCTATTGCATATTCTGGCTGCATGAAGTGTTGCAGTATTTTCTGAACTTGGTTCCTTTCCTTGTCTTTACCCTCTTTGTGCCAGCCCTAGTCAATCCCAAATCAGTCTGATCGAAAAGGAATACTTTAATTTTCAATAACTAGTTTAAGGTTGGCAAAAAAACCACCTGTTGGAGGTGGGAAGAGTGATCTGTGAAAATATTTCTAAAATATTTCTTTACTTTTTCTAATTAAAAGTATCATCTGTGTCATTTAACTAGTTTCCACTATAGTGAAGACAGAAAGGCTTTCTGATGAGGCTTTCAGTGCTCCAGTCTCAGTTCAGTTCTGTGGCAAGTGTGACCTTTGAATGTATAGAAGAGTGTATACCAGCAGTGTTTTTGCCTCTCTTCACCACATTAAGACTTGCAAGAGAGCCCAGTCACTGTGTTCCTTCATGAGGAAGGATTCAGTGTAATCATTTTCAGAGAGTGCCTCAAAAATGAGTCCAAGCCTAAGCATGGGGCTTTTAGATCTCAATTTATTTAGTTATCACAGCTGAAATTGAGGTGCCTTGAGCATTGTGTAGATATTTACCTGTGAGGAGATGCTGGGATGGTTCTGGCTTGCTGACATGCAGAATGAGATCTAATGGCTGGTCAAAGTCAGACTGTTTCAGTGTAGAGTGAATGTGAAATTTCGTAACAGTGATGAAACTAAGCCCTGGAACAAATTAAGAAAAGGGAAAAAATAAAATTTAAAATTGTTTTATCAGCACTTAAGGCCCTCAGAGTGAGAGCAGGGACTTGATTCAGTTTCTTACAGACAGAACATCTCCAAGGCACTTAAAACCTAAGGTCTCAGAGAGATCTGGCTGAGGTTGGTTTGAAATAGGACCGCAGGTACTCATTACTCATGCCCTTCTGGAAGAGCAGGCAGATGAGATCCCACCCACCCCCCTTCTCAGCATCCAAAATAGCCCTAAATATCTCCATGCAATGGAAGCAAACCCTATGTGTCTGTCTGAAGGATACCGGTGCTTTAATCCAACTACAGAGAGAAATTATTTGGTATGTGGTAGAATGCATTCCCTTCTTAGGGAGAACAGGAAGATCTATACTGGTTTCAGTGCGTTCCTAACCCTTTTGAAATGGAAAGCTGTAACCAAATCTCATGTTTCAGGGCTTCAGCCTGCAGGACTTGGGAAGGATTTATTGTTTGCTTTCCTCTGAGGCACCAGATTTTTCCCAGCTGGAGACATGACACTGGAGGTAGGCCAGTGCTTGGACGTGGTACATAAAATCCTCTTTTTGCAGATGACTGGCTGGTCAAACTGATTTGATTACCAGATTTGGGAAGAAATATTCTTCTGCATCACTTGGTAAGGCCCAGAACAATAACAAGGCATTTTGGTTGGAAGGGCAAAGCAGAGAAGGCCCCATGGTGTGGCAACTTAAAGGAAGTAGCTGAGCCCACTGACAGAAAGTCTCAGTTGTAGACAGGACTGCAAGACAAGATGCTCAAATTCAACCCAACCATGAGTTCAGTAAGGTGTCTCCCAGCCCTCTCACCTCTCTGTCCCTAGGAAGGGATCTGGGCTGGGCTTCACTTAAAGTCTGAGGTAAAGCTTCTAGCACTAAAATGAATGTCTCGTAGAGAATGCATGCTTCCCCTTGAGAGCCTTGGGGCTCTATGATGCCCAAGGGTTATACTGGCTGGTTTTCCTGCTGCTCCATAAATGCTTTGTTCCCCTTTCTCCTCTGGGGAATGAGCCTTCCTAGCTTGCCATGCAGTGGCATGAAGAAGCAAGAGTCCCATAAAAGGTGTGAAGAAGTTAATTTTCCTCTACATCCAAAAGCTTCCTCAGCAACCAGGGGATGCTCTGGGTTCTGCTGCCAACTTTGTGTGTCACAAAGTAGATCAAGGCTGGTGTTTACTTAAATCGAAAAGCATTTTAGTCACTAAAGCTCAAAGGTATTGGACTCAATGCCTTGAGAGATGCCTATTACCAGACTAGATTGCTTGGCATTGCCTTGCCTGAATCAGTTGCTGAGAAAGCCTGAAGAAAATAGCAGCGGTGGGGAAAAAATGCATAGACTGAGATAGTCAGTGCCACCTGCAGGATCAGGATGTTAACTTCAAAACTCACAGAAATGGAGTGCCCAGATCTTCTAGAAGGTTTTGGAAGTCTTACGGCTTATAGCTAGCTGTACTCAAGCTGTATGGCAATCTGGAATAATGCTCAACAGCAGGATCTTTTCAACCAGCTGAAACAAAATAGCTGTCTTGAAACTGCCTGTTGACAGAAATCACAGGTTTTCAATTAAGCTTACCTTGAAAAAAGGCTTGCTTTCCAGGGAAACCTTTTCTTTTTTTTTTTTTTTTTTTTTTTGAAACCTATTTCTTGAAACCAAAAATGTTTCCATCTGGATAAGCTGAAGGGGTGGTGTGGGAATTTGTTGGTATTCTGCAGCCTCAGATCCCCATTCATTTCTCTAGTGTGTGTGTCCCACCAGGAATTAGGAAATACAACTTTGGTGATGCAGCAGCTCTCGTCTGGAAAAGGAAAAATCAGCTGTATCATGGGGCATAAAGGGAAATGAGAGTATGAGACCTGGAATTCCATCTCCCAGGGCACCATGCAGCAACATTTCCTAATGGAAATATTTTGGGTTTTGGTTGAAATATTTTGGTATTTGAGTTTCAGCCAAAACATTGAAATTTTTCCTTTGAAAAATTGAGATGAAAACTATTTTGTATTTCCACTGAAGTTTTGCCCAGGAAAAATAAAGCACTTTCCAAACAGCTCTACTGAAAATCACAAAAATCACTCTCCTTTTTTTTTCTTTTTTTTTACCATTTTTAAGCAGCTGTTAGAGGATTAAGATGGATGCTACAGGCAAGAAAAAAAATTGAAAAGGCAGTGCATCAAAAAACAATAAGGAGCAGGTTTTTTTAGAACAGTGCTTCAGCTGTGTCAGTGAATTGTGTATATAACCACAAAGCATCAAATGTGCCTCCTAAATATGAAATTGTGCAATGAAAGGTTATGAAGGCTTGTCTACTTTTCCTGTTTTGCATGTGCTACTATTTGTAAGTAGTCTGTGTCAAGATACGTACCATGCTTCAGTATAACTTGATTTTTGAAAATGTGGGCTGTCTTATCTAGAGTACTTCCTGGATCTCTCTTTCCTCTTAGCATTACCAACTAAGGGAAAAGAAGAGATCAGAGGCTTAAACTCTCAGGCTGCACACTTGTAACTTTTACATTATCATGAGAAGGTACCTGACTGCTTACAGTATCAACAGATCAGCATGGCTATTGTTTTTCTCTGCGTGTGCATTCTTTGTAGCTTTGAGTACCAGTCAGGTAAGTGTTAGGATAGGTAAGTGGAATAAAGCCTAAAATATGAACACCTCTCCCTGCTTTACTACCTGAGTCAATTCATTACCAACAGAAGCATACTTAGCAATGTTAGGAGCAGGTGACCCATCCAGGTCCTGATACAAGCTACAGAAATTGTACGATATCCCTCAAATATGTTTTGACTTGCCTAGTGATTCTTACTACTCTGTGTTCAGGCACGAGCCAAAACAGCAGCAACTGTGTGTGTATGCACTGCTCTGGTGTACCATTTCATGTGTACTTCAAAAACAAACAGCTTGCGCTCTCCAAGCATAGTGGTTTTGCTGTGTCAAGAGTAGAAGATGCAGGAAAAGGTGACTGAAGAGAGGATTCTTTGAGGGGAAGAGGTTTAGAAAGAGCTTCTTGTTGTGCGATATTTATGAGTGGAACTACAGTCATGTAACTTGTGCAGATGCAAGTCCTTGTGTGGACAGCTTCATTCCAAAATAAGTCTTTTTCCGCTTAAGGCAGGTCACCAGCATACAAGGAAAAACACTAATTTTTCAAAGCTTTAATGATACATTGTGGCCATGCCATTGATAATTATGGTCTACATAAATCCTGAGACAAGGTTGAAGTTATCCTTAAGGCACCCTGACCACAGAGCATGTCGCAATGATACTCCTTTCTGAAGATGGTCATTTGTTATTATAGGTTTTTACCTAACATAGCAACAGCAGCTCATCCCGAGTGAACTGCTGCACAAGAAAATGAAATGGTATCCATCTACATGCGCTCGTGACAGTGCAAAGGCACAAATGTTGTCTGAGGCGGTCCATGTGGCTTCAGTGCACCACTGCCTGCGTTGTGGCATCTCCCCAGGAGAAAGACTGTATCATTTCTTATATGGCAGAAGGTCTCTTGCCTTTGGTTTTAAATATTTCCTTTTTGTGGTGTAGAACCATCATCAAATTGATAGAAAAGACCTGAGATTCCACCGAAGGGTTAAAAAAGCTTATAACTGTGCCGACAGGAGAAAATGCTCTGCAACCATGCGCAATCACCAGCTCTTCCTTATTATCCTAGGCACAGGGGCACTCGCCACAGGTGTAGCGCAGCTAGAGATGGGCAATATTCTGTAGTCACTCTTACAAGACCAAAACAAGAATGTACTAGCCAGTGATGGTTGCTTTTTGTGCCACCACTGGTGGAGAAAAGGAAGGGTATGGATCTGGAGACAGTTAAGGTATCCTAGGTTGTGCAGCTTGGAAATTGGTAGTAACAGAAGCCAGCATACCCAGGGAAGCTCAGGTTATGCATCTTACAAAAAATATGCGCGAGCTATTTGGGACTTGGGAATTGATGCAGATAATGCCAGAGCACTTTCAAGAAGTATATTTTTGAATCCACTTGATGCATGTTCTGAAAATCTTCAAGTAATGTGCAGGAATTCAGCTAGTCTTAGTGCAGAAGATGGAAGAGTTAAGGCAGCTCAAATCAAATAATTTACGGTGATATACCTTCTAAAGGATCCCAGTTTGCTGTCTGCTCTGTCAAACATCTTGCATGATCTCTTTTGTAACTGCTGCAAATAGATTATGTGACAGGTATACCCTAACAATCTGTGCTATGGGATCTGCTGTAGGAATTCAGGTAATGATATTACAAATAGCATGATAGTGTATTCATGGGTCATAAATTAAACTCCTGCCTGGACTTGCTTAAGTGTGATCCACGGAGAGACACTGGGTTTCTTAATTGTTTTGTGCTTTTTGTCTTAGAAAAGCGACTTACTGGGCACAAATAATTACAGTTGGTGGTAGAGTTCTTGCAAAGAAGAAAGGTCCTGGAGCTAATTTGAGTAACTGCACAGACTTATCCTCTAATCATTTAGAAATGGCATTGAACATGCGAGTGTTTGCAACGCCAGCAATCGAGCACAATTTCAAAAGGAGCTTCTACATCAACGATGTGCCTTCAAAGCATGGAGCATGCCATAGTCACCGATGGTGACATGTGATATTGCAAGTGAATTTCTGCTACTGTGAGTGACCAAATGCTACAGAGTAGAGAGTTTTTATTGGAAAAGCTCTACTACTAAGTGCAGGCACTGCTCCAGATGCCTGTGAGACATTATTTAGACAGAAATCATCATTCACCTCTTGGAAATAATTTGTGAATGAAAATTTAATTATAGTAATGCATTTGTAGCTTTTTGTTCTTTTCCCATTAGGACATGAGGAAAATGTAGAGTAGGTAACAGCTGGATACCACAGCTTTACCCGGATCATAGCCCCTCTGGGATGCTGCTTTGTGCTTCCAAAACCAACTGGAGTATTGCTGTGTTCGTATCTGCATGTAGATACACAACAGCGCTGGTGTGAATCATGGCAGCCTGAGCAGATTTTGGTGATTTTAATACCATCTGTGATTTTTCTTCTTGCTCTGATTGCCTTGTTATCACTAAAGATATCACTTAACATCACTAAAACTACTTTTTGCTTTTAGTCTGTTTTGGTTCCTCCTTCCTGATCAAGATCAAGCTCCTTCCACTTGCCCTTGTTGCCTTCCCTGGGCACTGTACTCTTGGAAAGGTAGCAGTACAACAGCTGTTACAAAAGATATCAGGTTGCCTTAAATCTCCCTTTGGACAATCTTATACAACTAGTAGATTTTCAGAGGGGGGGAAAAAGCCTCTTCAACATCACCTTCAAAGTTTAGTATTTAGCAACCCCCATCTGTGGTTCTTACCATTTTTCTTGCTGTTTTATCCAGTCTTTCAGCAGTTTAGTCTGTGTTTCTGAACAGACTTTGTTTTCCGCTGCTTGTTGTTCCCGAATAGGCTGTATATTCAATGTTAATTTTCCAGTCATATGAGTTATTCCATTATATCTGTTATTCCAGCTAACCTATAATTTTGATTATGTACTGATGCTTTCAGTTCCTCCTTTTCATTTCCCATACTACTTGTCTGAACATGCAGACATCAGCAAATCGACCCACTATTTCCCTTTCTGTCCCTCGTACAACCCTGTTATCACTACCCGCATTCCCTTCCCAAGGGTTAGGCTTTTTTCCAGGTCACTATGTTCTCCCTGGTTGCCCTGACATTACTTCAGCAGTCAGTCATACACGCACAACTCCAGTCCAGGCAATCTCTTCTCTGAACTACGCAGTAAACTCTTTCTTTCTTTTTTTTTTTTTTTTTTTTTTTTTGTCTGATGGTTCTTTCTACCCGTGTGCTTTGGGAGGGACTGAAGAGTCTGAGAAGGAAAGCAGAATTGAAGAATGAGCCAGCAAGCTGAAGAAAAATCATGGGGGTGGGTGGGAAACTATAGTTCAGTGTTAACCGGTGTTTGTGATTTGTTAGGCGAGCTGCTGTATTTAGCCTGAGTTATTGGAGCGCTGCACTGGACCATTACCACTGTCAAGTATGTCTGCTGGTAGGTCTAGGAGGTTTTATAGTCTGTCTTGCACCTAAATTATTGCAAGTGACATAGAACCCCTTCAAACAGGGCATTTGCTAGAGGACTAGCGCTAATGACATGGGTGGTCTGGGGATTACTAAAGTGACTTTGAGTCATTTTAATTTTCCCTTTTATGTCTACCTGTGTGGCCCTACAGGAAGGAGAATAATGAGGGAAGCACTCATTAAATGTGGAAAAGGGATCTAGTTACTCATTTTCAGGTGTGTCGACATGCGTAGATCCTATATGGAAAAGTCAATGTATAAATGAAGGGAAAAGTATGTTAAATGTGAAAGTTTGCAATTCTGCAAGCCTTGAGCCTTCCTTGCAGTGTGACATGTGATGGGCAAAGAGGGGAAAACTGGTCGAATTATGCCAATAAAACACTTGGAACCTAAAATAGTAGTGAGAATTTTTATGCATCAACAACCTCTGTACTGTAGGAGTTTGCTAACTGCCAGGGGAATGGGACCTTTTGAAACCTAGGGTTTTCCAGATGTCTAATAGGTGCATGACCTTTGTTACTCTACTAGAGGAACTTGTTAGTGTTGCTCGCATTCCTTTGCAGGCATCTTGGTATGGGAGTGCCAGTGCCTTGCTTTCTCTGTTGCAATGTGAGATGGGGAGAAGTGAAGTGACTTGTCCAAGATCAGGTATGCAGGTGTTTGTAGGTGTCAGGAGTTCCTCACATCAGCGAAGGCACTGCTCTGCCCCTGTTCCCCACCCTCTCGTTCCCTGTCTGCCCAGGATGGTTATGGGGCTGGCTCGCCGCACTCCTGCGCATCACTCATGATTGCCTGTGTGCTGTCTAATTTGACAGTCTCCCTAAGGCTGCGACTGTCACCCATGTGTGTTTGTGTTTGAGACAAGCACCATTCACGCTGGGGCCTTTAGATGCTGCTGAAGTGAGGATATAAGATACTTGGGCATATACACTTTACATGTGCTTCTGTCAATGCTTCCCCTAACTCTTTTAAAAGGGACAGTCATAAATACCACATTTAGCATTAGAAGTAAGTTAGTTCACACCTTTGGAAGTCACGGCTAGTAGTGAGAGTGTAGCATCTCCCATATGATATGTATTCTAGTCCATATACAATTTTTTCAAGTTTTTCACATAGTTCTCACTGCAACAACTTTAATGTACCTACATTTTATGAGTCCACCTGCACCATCTGTCCCTTTTAAAGCTCCTATTTACCTCGGTGGTGCAGGATCAGGCACCCTCTGTGAAGAAGTACACTGGCTGCAGTTCCTGTTCTATGGCTATTTCTGCATGGAAATGCACCAGCAGGTAACACAATAAGCGAACACATGGTAGGAAAATTGTCCAGTGCACAAAAGAGATCCTGGATGACATTAAACAAATGGCCCAAAGTAGCTTTAGAAATGGTTTCATGCATCTTGGGCTGTTAGATGTTTTATGTTTCCTGTCTGGAATGAAGAGAGAGACAGGGCAAAAGAGTCAGAGCCTTGTTTATGCTCATGTGTTTATTGTATTGGAGACATTTAAGTAGGAGGATATGACAGGTTTTCAAGGGGACAAGGTATGACTCAAATCCAGGTGCAGCTTATTTTCCATGAAATGCATCACTTGCCTATTAGACATAGATTTACCGGCAGCCAAAACAAATCTTGGCAAAGTTGGCATTCTTCTTACCGTAAATGAATGCCATCTCAGCCTGTTATTGTTATTTTACAAATATAACAGGTGTTGCTGATTTCTGCTCGATAACCTGCTGTTTAAGGGGAATTATTTAACTTATACATACAGATAAGTGGGCTGCTAAACCAAATTCATCCCAGGTGTAACTGCAACAATTTTTTTTCGTTCCTAAACTACAGATTCTTATCCTAAATCTTATTTATTAGAACTGGACAGATGTTACTGTATTCTTCCTAAAATAATGGATTTTGAGGTGTGTTTGCTTCAAGGAGTTGACCTCTTTTCTTTTTTTTTTTTTTTTTTTTTTCCTCCCCTCCAATCGTGCTGGTGCCTTCTATTTGCATTTGCTCAGGAATAAATGGCATGGTAAGCACATAAAAGCATACATCAGAATTTCACATTCTTTGAAAAATAGACATTGTGCTGTGGACATGCCAGGAATCTAGGTCACAAATGGGATTTCAGCCTGCAAATGCTCCTGTACTGTGTAAGGTAAAAGAAAGCGTATTGGAAGAACTTGGAAGAACTCATGTGGATCATAAATATGTTTTAGAAATCAGTGTCCTTTGAGAGATTAGATTGACATGGCCTGTTTTAAGAAGCACCCAAGCTACTGCAATGTTTTGAAACTTAAGCTAATGAAGAACTGTCTATAGACCTTATTGGGTGGGTTTTTTTTGTTTTGGGGTTGTTTTTTTTTTCGGGGCAGGGAGGGCACAGAACCAAACACTTCTTTAGATGCTGGAAGTTAAATTCAAGGGAATGGTATTTCCAGGTAGCCTGCCAACATTGGGTACAGCACAGCAGATAAGATCTGCTACACAGTTTAAAGATATTTGAACACTCCCAACATTTTTGCATGCTTCCAAAGAGAGAAATACCACAGACCTGAGGTTACGGGTGTCTGTGTTGGGTTTGGTGGGAGGGAACAGATTGATCCAGTCACCCCGCAGCACTGAATCATTATTTCCAGAAATGTTACCTCCTGAGTCAGTCGGTAATTTGGGGGTATCCACAAGTCCGTGCCTGTAGGTGGGTATATAAGTACCCACTCGCATCTAGTGTAAATACCACTGGCAGGATAACTTTTGCGTGAACTACTATGCAGTAATCCTTTAGGAGCTCAAGAGTTAGTGTTGCCTCAATGGGTCTTTGGTTATGCTAAGAACTGTCCCCCAATTACTCCTGTCTGTGGATGGAGACAGCTTGACTAACTTACCATTTTATAATCTGAATCATGGTAATGGTTTTACAATTGTTTCAAGTTCAATCTCTGACATGATTCATCAAAACGGCATGCAGCGTAGCCCCACATGATGATGTTCCTGGCTTTTGTATCTCTGTTTCTGACTACGATCGCTGGTCTTTCCCATAAAAAGAGTTTCTGAAGGTTTTTTTTTTCCCAGAATAAATGACATGTCTTTCAGTGCAGCTTTGTGAATGAAGATATGCCACTCCAGCTGCTGCTGGCTGCTAAATCAGTTTTATTGTTGTATGTGCTTTAAAACACATAGCATAGAATAAGGGAGATTTGATTGGTTTGTTTTTAAGGGTTATTTCTTCCTGCAGACTCAAGCTGATATGGTGGCCTCTAATGCTTGATGCTATATTGATAAAATTAAGAATGGTTCCTGGGCTCCAGAGCTTTGTAAACTCAATAGACAAGACAGACAATATGTTGGAAAATACTATTAGCCCTGTTTTATAAATATACAGAAGTCTTACAAGACAAAGTGGCCAGTAGTTGACACAGAGAGACTGTGGCAGAAACAGGAACTATCTGATTTTAAAAATGAGAGGAAATTTGGTCTTTTACTTCAAGCGTGAAACCTGTGACAATTTATGTTCTGGGTCAATATTTTGGTACTTACTGATAAAACGTAGCTTCTCTGGTGAACTTCTAATAGGCCAAGAACAAATAGGATGCTAGCAAGAGCCTTGGGGCAAGTGTATCCAGTCATGCTGGACACGCAAACATAAAAAGCAGTCAACAAAGCAGAAACCTTTTTTTATTTTTATTTTAATTATTTTTTATTCCCAAGCAGCCCACAGTATACCTGATCCTAACACCTTTGTTTTGTTTAGTGGTTTGTTGCATTGTGCTGTGCTTACCGGTGTGGCATTTGAGCACCTCCTGTATTAGCAGTGGTATCTCTTCAGGAAAGTGATGTATGGCTTTGGATTCTACTCTGTGTGCCAAGCAACTAACCAGGTTTCTAAAATTTATCTCTAATCTCTAACTTACCCCAATGCACTCTTGTCCTTAGTAATTCCCTTAGGACAGTGAAGAGCGAAAGGAAAAGTATTTGTATGTTGCTCTGTTCTCTTAGCTCATTCTTGATGTGCTCTTTGAGAACAGAAGTTTGAACTCTGCCTTTGCATTTGGAGTGGCAGAAGTGTGTGTTCCTGTAGGGATCTTGAGCAGCTCTGGTGGTGATGTCTGCAGCTTTTCAAAAGAGCTGCCTTCAGGCCCAGACACCCAACAGACCCAGACTGAGTTCCTCATTCTAAATCAAAATATAACCAAATGGGTTTGGGTGTTGCTATGAAATGACCTGGCAATTCAGTTGTGGCAAGCCATTTTCTTCTACTGTGTGACTGACTTGGCTATTTTCCCCCACTCTTTCCCCTTGTTGCTTCCTACTGCTAAGTCAATTAAATTTGTCTTAACTCTTCTCCTTTATCCTGGCCAGCTTTTCTTCTGCAGTCCTTGTGTATCGGTGATTTACCTACCCCCTTATCCAAAGACTGAGGTATTGAGGCTGACTTCAGATGCTCTGCTTACTTGGTAAATGCAGCTGTATAAACTAGAAGCCATCTTTTCCTTCCCTGAGACATTCTTTGGGGTCTACAACTCTCTTGGAGACAGCTGTTGTCCTCTTCTGTACCTTTAATCTAGTTGCTTCTTGCTCTGGGAGCTGCCTTTGTCAGATAGGGCTTTTTTTGCATGAACTCAGTGTTCGTGTTGCAAAATATGCCTCCATGAGACATACTGTGCAGATGGCAAACAATAGCTGTCTCCAGCCGGGGAGGAAATCCATTTGTCACTGTTTCATCATCAGTCCCCATTGTGTTGCCTTCAGACAAACCCATTCATCAAGACGAGTTCCAAAGTGCTGGTGTTTACCAGGGATACTGCACAAACCCAATCATTTTAAATGCAAGTCCTCCCTCTGCGGTTTCTAACATTGCTCTTTATCTCTGTTACAAGGATGTCTAGAAAGACTACCTGAGGTCAGCAGCCTGTTTGCAGATGATGTTTTGTTTTGAGCCCTGACCAGGTTGTTGGCAACAGGGATGGAATCTGGGACCTTTTCCTGGCAGCCTGTTCAACCTAGGTGAGAATAGGTGGCTTTTATTTACTAACATGAAGTAGAATGTGAGCTTACATGTGCCATCCTCTACATGTTACCCACCACACCTGCCAAATACCTCATACTGAAAGGAGCCCGTCTTCGTGGGTCTTGCAACCTTTGTGGAAATATTTGGACAAAGGTGTGAAAAGGGGAAAAGATGTCTTTGTGTTTATCAGGGTAATAGCAGAGCTGTGACTGGACCTAACTTCTTTTCAGTGTCCTGTCCATTCCTTAAAGCTTTCTTCTGAGGCTGGGTTCTTACCTGCTGAGGTACTGATATCTCCAGAAGGATGTATGCTCTGAGGGCCAGGAGGAACTTCTGTGGTCATGCAGAGAACCTGCAAAGCATAGAGCATAGGACTGGACCCTGCAGACAGGCCAGCCAGCACTTGGGATCAGGTGGCTGTGTCACTAAGACCCAGTACGTAATGCGAAGTGCCCCACGAGCTGAGAAGGGCTGGTGGGTACTGCCGTGTCTGTCCCACTACCCCTGAGGAGTTGGCCCTCCAGCTAGGGGCAGGGCTTGGCACTGGACTGTGTGCAGAAATGGTTTTGCTGGCACCAGATGGGTCTCACGCACAAGTCTTTGGTCTTGTGAGCTTCGCTTGTTTTGATTTGAGGCATTTTCAGCCAAATTTCCACCATTTGTGGGGTAACAGTGAGAAGTTGCCCGCCATGGGGAGGCTCAAAAAGAGACTAAGAACTGGTTAGAAAAAATGTTCTTGAGATGGCAGCAGCAGCCATAGAAACAAAATCAGGTATTAAAAGAATTACATGAGAAAGCTGAAGGCATTCAGTTTTGGGTGACCTGAAATCATGAGAATGCAGCTAGAAGAGAGAGACTGTGGAGTTTGTGCACAAAGCCAGAACGTACTGGGACGGGAGGGTTTATCTGGAGATCGAAGCAAGGATCAGTCAAAGACTGAAGGTTATCTAGGAGCACTGGTGTGGGGACTCTGTCTCGGAGGCACTGAATTAAGGGGTTTCTGGCCAGGGTGTTTAGTGGAGTGTTCATAACAGTAAGCAAGCGGATGCTGTTAATCAGAACAATATGGAGCAGGCAAGTACCCTTCATACTGCAGGGCTTTTCTTTTTCCTTTCTTTTCCCCCTCTCCTCTCCCTCCCTAGCATGTATATCATGTACTATATGAGGGCTTGGTGGTTTGAAATCAGTGAAGATAGGCTGCATTACGAGAGCTGAGGATATGGCACATGTAGACTTAATTATGAAACCTGCAAATAAAAGAAGTGTTCTGTATACCCGAGGAATCACGGAAAGGGTTAGTGTTTCACCAGGAAGCTGACAGCACCGCAGTGGACCACAATTAAGACTTTAAAATATGTAACAGCATTTTTATGACATCAAAGTACTGTTGCCGCACAAGGCAGCGTTTATGAAAAGATCCCTGCTCTTCACCCTACAATCATGATGTACATATTGGCAATAAGGAAGTCAGCAATAGCTATTTACTGCTCTCCTGCAGCTGTGGACTTATAACTTAGGTCCCTAATTAAGTAGAAGCAGGGCTAACCACGAAGCACACCACAGTGCCTTAAAATGGCTTTCATACTGCGGAAATCTGGTGTTTGGTTACTCCAGAGAGTGGGCTTTTTTCCCCTTGAAAACTATATTTGCACATTCAGAAATAATTATCGTGAGATTAAAAAAAAATGCTGTCTTGATGCACCATGAGATCTAAAGAGCTTTTCATGGAAAGTATTTAAAATAAAAAAAAAATCCCGCTCTATATGGGAGATATTGACACCAGCCCCATCTTTGTCATCAAATGTGAGTGATTGTTAGCAAAGAAACTAGTCATGCTGCACAAAAGAGATCGCAGCATGTGCGTAAATCTGCATAACCTAATTGACTATCTTGGGAACGTGATCTTCAGCTGTAAAAACCCGCTTTTGACGAAACAATAAAGTTAAAAAGGAATGTCCCATCATTATGTTCCTTAAATGTCACAGGAACTGCAGTAAGTGCATCTTGGCAGAGGCGAGCCTACATCATTAGTTCCTCTCCTGGTTGCTTTTAGGTTTTTTGTTCCACATGGCCTGACTTGACAGGACAACAAATAGGCCTTTGCATCTGTACACATTTATTAGTGGATTTTATCGTTGGACATCAAGGAAATTGAGTCTCATCTAAAGGTTTATGACTGTACACATCTGTGGATTTTACTACCCTCCTTTCAAACAAACAAACAACAGCAGCAGAAAATTATTTTTGGAAAGTACAGTTTAAGATTTAATAATCATTTGATGTTCTGAGAAGTCCTTGGCTGTTTGTCCAAATATTTGCTGAACATTTGTTGAACACTTTAGGTATTGGGGGGTGGGTAGGGAGCTGGGGGGGCAGGCCTGCTTCTGCCTTGCATGAGGAGGTGATTTGTGTAATCACAGCCTTCCTCCCTACCCCCAGCATAGCTAGCTCTTGTTGGATCCTGTATAGAGAGGACTTATCAATGGGAATAACCACCTTTGTACATATAGAAATTCAGTCTCTACCTGGTAACGTGCAAAGGAATCCTGGGGGGGTTAAAAGGGGACATAGTGTTGCCCTGTGCTTCTTTTGCTCTTGTCTGTTAATACGTAAGATTCCAACATGTTCCAACTCTGCTGGCTGGCAAGAAAGAGCCTTAAATCTAGCTATGGTAAAACAAGGCCTGAACAGTCTGCATGCCTTGTTCATTTAAATTCCCGATGAAAGTAGTGGGCTAAAGGATTTGTTCAAGATTTCCCCATAATCAAAGTATTGCACGGTTCCTATGCCAGGAACTTCACGCCTGGCTATAGTCGGAGCGGTCACATTTGAAAAAATAAAATAAAAAATCAGAATCCTGAAGCAAATTTTGGAAGCAGCAGCTGGGTGTAAGATGAAATGGTGCATGCCTAACATTTCAAAGGGTCTTAAACAACAATTTTGAGTGAATTGCTGCCTATTTTTTCTTAATGTTGTGTTTATGCAGAAACCTAAAGATGACGGTTTACATGCCAACACAGAAATATTTTGCTGATAATAATTTGAGGGTCGTACGCACTAGTGTGTTTCATTGGAAAAGGACTGTCCAAGGTGAAAATTGAGGTCTTAAGTTAATGGAGCCTGTTTTGATGAATTACGCTTTTGAATATTTTAATAGCTTACATAAGGGAGGACTGGAAGCTGATTTTTTAACTTAGTTTTTTCAGACTTGGAAGCTGGATGGAGGAGGATTTTTGCCTAACAGGAGATTCTGACTATTTATCTTACACAAAGGATGCTGTTTCCTGAAAATATCTTTAACCTACTTTATTTCAACTTGTAAGTGTTTCAGCTGAGATTAACTTTTTTTAGGTGGAGAGACTGACTGGTATAAAGAGACTGAGAAGATGGTGCTTGTTATTCATTGTTTTGTAGTGAGGAAATAGGACTCTCAGTTGACCTTATAGATTGATATATTCACTTTGAGGTAGGCTTTCATACACCAGCTCTTGGAGGAAGTGCCTGGAGAAAGAGACAGCATACTGGGCTACACGGTGCTTCCCAGAAGAGAGGACTCTCCTCATTCTGGTGTGTTCATGGTGGCTTTGTTTTCAGGCCATGTTCGGACTCACTCCTGCGCAACTGCCCGAAGGTTGTGACAGAGCCTGGAGCAGGGCCAGGTCCTCCATACGGACCTCCCAAGTCCCCGTGCTGTGGCTTGACCTGAAGACCAGATTGCATTGTCATTGTTCTGTTTAAATAATGTCGTCTGGAGAAAGAGAAAGCTGCGTGTAGGACTAAAATAATAATGATCTTAGAGGAACTGATGGCTAAACATCTTTGCTGGGCCTAGCAAGAAGCCCCTAGAGCAAGTCTTCAGGGCAGAGGATGAAGCACTACTTATGCCTTTTGGTGATCTATTGCAGCTAGCTCATTTAACAGTTATGTAAAGGCAAAGTTTAAAGAAACAGTCGCTTGCTGGGAAGAATAAATGTATGTTTTCCCTATACCGCACAGTGCAAGTGAAACTGCACTGAGGTGAAGAAAGCCTGTGGCAGTCCCTCTTCTCAGTCATTTGTAAACCTTTGAATGAGTTCCCAATGTGAATTGTTACTCCGCTCTGCAGTGGGCTACTTTTTGGCCAGCTCAAAGAAGCCCCAGAAAATATTGCACCCATATGCGCTTTTTTTTTTACATTCTCATTAAGTTTATAAAACCCACAAATTTAGACCATCTGTCCTATAAATGTTTCTAAACTACACCAAGATGAAAAAGCTGTTCTAGCTTTTTGATATAAGCGGTCAGCAAACCAAACACAAAACCAGAGCAAAGCAAATATTTTCTTGTCATACATGCTTCCCAACCGTGACGGATGAACTGTTATTTTTGATGTGTGTTTGGATCCAAATTTTGGAGAGAAATGCCTCCTAGATATGCACACTTAACACCAAACCAGCTTGATATGAAGAATTCTTGTTGGGGAGGGGGAAACAGAGGGAAAGTTGCACCACATGCTGCCCATAGACTATATTAAAGGAGCTGTTTCTTCAATTATTCATCTTCCAACTGCTCTGCTGACTGCTATAACAAAGCCATCCCAAGCATGGACTATGTCAGCCCATTCTCAGGGTAAGGTGTTCACGCTTCTATTCAACCCACCTCTTGCTTGGATGTTAATCCAGGAATATTTATTGCCTCCATGTGAGACTCCAAAGTGGGGTTAGAGCATGATTTGGGTGTGTGTGTTGATCTGCTTGAGGGTAGGAAGGCCCTACAGAGGGATTTGGACAGGCCGGATCGATGGGCTGAGGCCTGTTATATGAGGCTCAACAGGGCTCAGGGCCGGGTCCTGCTGTTGCGTCACAACAACCCCATGCAACCCTACAGGCTTGGGGAAGAGTGACTGGGAAGCTGCCCAGAAGAAAAGGCCCTGGGGGTGTTGGTCAACAGCTGGCTGAACATGAGCCAGCAGTGTGCCCAGGTGGCCAAGAAGGCCAAAAGCATTCTGGCTTGTATCGGAAATAGTGTGGCCAGCGGGACTAGGGAAGTGATTGTCCCCCTGTACTCGGCACTGGTGAGGCTGCACCTCAAATACTGTGTCCTGTTTTCGGCCCCTCACTACAAGAAAGACACTGAGGTGCTGGAGCGTGTTCAGAGAAGGGCAACGAAGCTGGTGAAGGGTCTAGAGCATAAGTCTTATGAGGAGCGGCTGTGGGAACTGGGGTTGTTTAGTCTGGAGAAGAGGAGGCTGAGGGGAGACCTTATTGCTCTCTACAACTACCTGAAAGGGAGGTTGTAGCGAGGTGGGCGTCAGTCTCTTCTTCCAAGTAACAAGTGATATGATGAGAGGAAATGGGCTCAAGTTGCGCCAGTGGAGGTTTAGATTGGATACTAGGACAAATTTCTTCACAGAAAGGGTTGTCAAGCACTGGAACAGGCTGCCCAGGGAAGTGGTTGAGTCCCTATCCTTGGAGGTATTTAAAAGACGTGTAGGTGTGGTGCTTAGGGACATGGTCTAGTGGTGGACTTGGCAGTGGTAGGTTAACGGTTAGACTTGATGATCTTAACAGTCTTTTCCAACCTAAACGATTCTGTGATTCTATGATAATGAAGAGAAGCTGTTTGCAGTGCTTGGCTGACAGGTAGGATTAAGTCCAGGTCCTGGTTCACAGGCAAACTCAACAGCAACCCATGTATTGAGAAAAGACTCAATAAAGCAAGTGGTAGAAAGTGGAAATCTCACTTGAGATGCTTTTTCCTGATGTTTCTGTGGACATAACAAATTCCTAGCCTAAACTTTTTAGGAATGAGAAGGCACTGTTTAAATTGTACACCTTGCTTTGGTATTTACAGCTAAGTAGAAAAAAAGAAATCTGTTCTGACTGTGTCCAATGGCATTTTTAACTTCATTTGCTATTAGCGCATTACTGCTTTGAGGGACAGATCCTCACCCAAATCCTGGGGCGAGAAGGCCTCGTTCTGTAGGATAGACCCTGAGTTTGTATGCAAAGATATTCTTACCTGTTTGCTTTAAGTATATTACAACACTTACTATGCAATTCCTGCAGGCTTAACCAGAGCACGGGTATGAAGTGGCCTATCATGATATAGCCATGGACCTGTCTTACTGGTGTGCTGAGGAACCGTGAATGGAGCAGTTTGAGGGAAGCTGTGAATGCTCAGTACACCTGGAAAGCTGTATTGAATGATCATATCTTTTTCGTGGAGGAGGAGGAAAATGGTGGTTGAGCTATGTGAACAATGAGGGATAAATTGTTGTGTGTGCGAGCAGTGCTGGCTTTTTGGTGTCACTGAATTCAACTTACCTATCTTCAGCTATTTTCTGTGCAGACATCTACAGCTGATACAGTCCTCTTTATCATCAATAGGAGTCATAGGCAATACTTATGCACAGTTCGTCTGACCTGTTTTAATCCTCTGCCTTGGAGGTGAAATGTGACATAATTGTTCTCTGCTGTGATTACAGGAGCAATTGAGGTAAATAGCTTGTAGATGTCTACATTCGGGCTGAGGAATGCATCCTACTTGTCAGTTCTCCACTGTACAGCCACCTGGTTTTGTCCATAAAACTGCAGTGCAAAAAGCAGAAGTCCCAGTTAAAACAAGATAAAAGCTGACCTGTGTTCAACACTGCCATCACTTCCTGGCTCTTTCATGGTATTTGAAGTTTCTTCATCTTTGCTTGCCCAGCCCAAGCCTGATTCCAAAACACCCTTCTTCTAAACCTTTCCTGACAAATATCTATGGGTTAAACATCCTGACTTTATGGGAGCTTTACTCCAGGAGGGCAGGGACCAGTGTGCTAGGACGCGCTAAATCATTTCTGTACAGCAGAAGGTATGGTGTGTGCTGTCAGCATTGGCTCCAGAGGAGCTGCCTGCCTGTATGTCTCTGGGGTTGGTCTCCCCCATTCATTCCTGCTATTTGTGCAAGACTCTTGCCAAAGAAAAAAAAAAACCCCAAGCCCCAAAATGCCCTTTCTCCCAGTACAATGCGTGGGATCAGCACAGACAAGTGAATAATGTTGTTGATTTAAATTCAGTAGCCATTTGTGTGATGAGTAACGTAGTTTTGTGTCGGTAGGTGAATGAGGGGAGCGCATCCACGGTGAGTTGCTCCTTTTAAAGACAAAACAAGATGAGAAGGTTTCAGTGTTGCTGTTTCTCTTTTTGGAGTTCTCCCACTCTGTTCTGCTTTTCCTTATTAAAAAAAAAAAATAATGTGGAGACATTGTACCATTTCTTCTAACTCTTTGCCTTCTGTTGCGCATGCCTTTGGGTCCTGCCTGCTGATCAGGGAGGCAGTGGAGCCCCTTAGTAGGCTGAGCCCTCAGTCCTCTTGAGCTGGAAATGGCTACTAGGGAGTAGATAGATGAGCACTGCGACTGTGCTCTGCAGGTAAGATCCCTGGCAAAAATGTGCTGGCCTTTGTCAGAGCTCAGCTGGAGAGTCTCGCAAACACAGCACCAGTTGTTTTCTCCCATCCTCCCACTGCTGTGGTAATTTAGCCTGGTCTTTAACCCCAGGGTAGTGCTCTACCTGATTGTCTCGGAAGAAAATGGCATGCTTCATGGGCAAGCAGCAGTATTCCTCTTTACAGAGCTTCGCTTCTCATTGTAGGAAAATGAAGGCTTATTGTTCCATCCTGGGTTCAAGCCTTAATGTGTTTTTCAATATGCCAGTTGAAGTGCTCGTTGAACAAAACAGTTACATCAATGAATAGCAGATTTGCTGAAATAGATGGATTCTCTGTAAGGTTGGGACAAACTGGTAAATAATTTTGGTTAAAAGCACTGTGTGGATAGAAGAGTTGTTGAAACTTTCAGTGCTTTATCACTGTATCTATTTTTTTGGAAACTTGAAGTGCCTAATATAGGTTTTACCTGCATAGAACTTTTGGCTTTTTAATTTCTCTATCAGATTTTGAACATATAAAGGGACCTAACTAAAGAGAAGTGTAAAAGGTTAGAGACTAATTCCTTTAGAAAACTTAGTTTTGTCAAATGCAAAATTTAAGGTTTATAGTTTAAAGCAAAAAATCATTTGGAATCCAACATTTTGGGCTGAGCAGGAACGATTTTTTCTTTGTCTGTAAACCCCAAAGTTTACATTTGAGACAAACAAGCTGTGCTTTTTTTTTTTTTTTTTCCCCTGGTCACCCAATGGAAACGTTGACTGTTTCCGCAGCCTGAGTTATAACTGCTGCGGAAGAAATGCTGCATTCTGTGTTTTGGCTCTGTTGACAGAGAGGCCGTGCAGTGCATTGAGGAATGAGATGTCCTGTATGATATGCCCTGTTTCCTACCGGGTGCTCCAAGATCGATAGTGACAGCAGAGGATTTCAGATTTACAACTTGGTGGGAGTTGCATAGGTCTTCTGATTTCTTCAGCCTTCTGTGTCTGTCTTCTAGTGTTTTATAGGAACTGGAGTTGCATCATCAGGCTAAGATTGTGGACTTAGAAGTTTTATATAAAAGTCATTTAAAAATTGTGAACTAATGTACCTGTATATGAAAACTTTACATGCCCACATATGCTCGCATACCAGACAAAGATCTGAATTCACTACTGAATTGCCTTACTAATCTGCCAGGCTCAGCAGCCAATCAGCAGCTCTTGATAAATCAGGTTAAAAAATAAATAAATAAAAAATTTGGAACACCCCTTAAGTGAAAGAGAAGGATTGAAAAGAAACATTTTAGAACTAAGGCGGGGGTGTGTGTGTGTGTGTAACCCACAAAGAAACCATTTTGCAAAAGATTTGGAGAAATCATTAACTCTGCCCTTTTTCTCCTGCCTTCCCTCCCCCCGCCCCCCCCCCCCCCCAAGTTGAAATACAAATTGTCAGTGTTCTTTTCAAAGGTTTGCAAAAGTTCAGTGTGTGTCAGGCTACCTGGTGAAACTTTTCTGTTCGTTCATTTACAAAAATGAACAGGAAATTTTGCATTTTTGTTCCATCCAGCAAAAACCCATTACACAGCTTTATTACTTTACTGTGATTCCCCCCATGCAACAAATAGGTGCCTGCAGTACTCAAACAGCTGAAATGGATGTCTGAACTTGAAGTGGGGTCATTTATACAAGTGAGAGTATTGCCTTTGTTTTTTTTAGCCAGGCTTTTCCAAAACAATATAGCTGACTTAAATCCCAGGTTCACATCCAGGTGGGCAGCCATCCCCACACCCGGTGTTCTGTGGAGCATCCTTCGGACTTTGGTGACTTGTGGGGGTTTTCCGGAGGAGGAGCAGAGGTGCAGCGTGCTCTCTCTGATTATGAAATAGCTTAGGAATTTGGGACACCAGTGGAGCTCTCCGGTTGGTTGTCAGTGATGTCGGCTAATACCTTTACCAGTAACGCCCAGTAGCTGCCTGCTGTACTTCTAACACATCGACATTCTTCTAGCAAGTTGTCTTTCATTTTTTACAGCGTGTTTCCTTATTTTATGCACGGGGGAAACGTCCTTCTAAAAGAACTCAAATAACTACAGTAGACTAATACTGTTGGACCAGGAAGGCATGAGGAATTAGTCTTAGGACCTGGATCCAGTTGTTGCCTTGTCCATTGCATTCACGTGCTTCTGACTGATTGATTTAATTGCATGTCCCCGTGGCCAAATACTGATGTCTGTACTCCACAGATTCTTATCATTACTCCTCTGCCTAATTGTGTTTTACAGTGGGAAGGACGCTTACTACTATAGCTGTTGTCTATATCTGTTTTACTTCTCTCTTGAACCTTAGATGTCCTTAATTACAATGCATACAGTAACTCTTAGCTGCTGAGTTTGAATTTTTCTCCCCCCATTGTGCTGTAAGACAGCAACAAGAAGTGTCTGTATCTCTGCTATTACAGCAGAGGCATGCTGAATTTCTTCCCACTTGTTCCCCACCTCCATTGTGGACAGAGTTATGCTAAGAAGATTTATGCTTGAATAGTTTTTCTACTTGGTGAAATGCAGTAAGATATCCAGGTGCTTGAGGTACTGTGTAAGGTACCATATGAAAATAGAATGGCACTGGTGTGAAAGGTTATACTGTAATATCTAAATATATATGAGTTAATCCACATGGTTGAATTGTACAAGCGAAGATGCAATTCTTTCTGCTTTTATATTGCTTTGTGTCATAGCAGCATTTGACTACTTTGCATGCAAATCAGTAGCTCTGGCAAAGCCCCAGAATAGTCTGTGGTGTCTGACGCCGAGTTATTTCCTCATCACAGGCAAAACTGTTTGAGCTGTGTGTTGTCTTTAGCTGCTAGAATTTTGCACTTGCGTGTGTGGGAGACGTGGGGATAGGAAGACATAACCCTGCAGCTAGGTCCCCGTCATCTTTGGACCTTCTGAGCCATCACGTAGCATATGCTTGTACAAAATCAAACTTCTGCGGTAGCGCTTTCACTCCACAAGTACCACAGAGTCTAGCATTTATTAGTAGTGTAGTTGCTTGGATTTGTTTGTGCCCTTTATCTGTGGTTTTAGGTGAGAAAACTAAACCCAACTATAATTATTTTAGGTATACTCAAGAGCTTGTTACTAAAAGTATTGCTATTAATAAGGAGAGATAATGCAAAACTTTCTTTTATGTCTCTTTCTGAACACATGCTTTCTCTCAGCAATGCTTTTGACTGCAGCAGTCTCTGCACTAGCCCTGCTTCCCCGTGACTGGATGTATTTCCAGCTACTCCTATCTCCAGTGCACAAGCATCATGTCAGTTGCCCAACACAGGAATTGACCCAAAGCTCACAGAAATTAATGGGAAGCATTTCTGTTAACTTCTCCGAAATTTGTGTCAGACTGTTGCTTCAGAAAGGCTGGTTTGTTTTCTTTGCCTCCCAAAAATAAAACAGGTGACTGTTGTGAGCAGCAGCGATAGCTCTCGTGCAAGAGGTGCACTGTCTGCTGGCTGATCCGTCCTCCAGTTAAGAGGGGGTTCTGCCAAATTTGTTGTATCTGCAGTGTTTGCTTTTTGATATCTTTGTGTGTATCTAGAAAGTAGGGAGTTCTCTGTCACGTGTCAGAAGAGGACCACTGCCTGAGCCTGTTGCCTGTGGTTTTAGAGAGACAAAATTATTGGTGTGCAAGCTTTCCTATTGACAGAATAGCATCAGTTCACTTATTTAATCTTATTTACAGTGAGTTAGATAAGCAGAGTTGTGAATAAACATAGTTGTTAAACTGTTTCACTAGAACACAAGCCTAGCAATTTCCTGAATTCAATATGATTTTTTTTTTCAGCTGATGAGAAATTGTGGATAACAGTGTTGGATAATGTATCCCAGTAACAATGTTTCTATGCTGAATACTCCACCTCTTAAATAGAGTACTTGTCATGCCTTTGCATGTCAGCAGGTAAAGGAATCGAGTTGTGATGTGAATGAAGTTCACAAAGAGGTTAATAACTTTATAATTAGCACTGGTTGGGAGAGAAGCAAATCAGCATTCAAATATGCAAAGCAGAGAGGAAAAATTCCTGTTGGACATTCAGGTTGTGATTAGTAGGGCTTATTTCTTTACATTTTTGATGAGGAACAGCTGTGGATTAGCACAGGGTAATCGGAGACAGTAGACAACCTGGTAGGGTCATTGTGCACTGCTCCTTTGAAATGCTCAAGTTTATGGGGTGTCAGAACAAGCCGGGGCATGAACCGGCTGGGCTGAGTTATAACAATAGCTTGAACCACAACGGGCCGGACCATCAGCTGGTTGAGATCAGTAGAGCTGTGCACTGTAGATAAATCCATTTCTTCCAGGTGGGGATTTGCCCCCAGAAGCTTTACCCTTGTATCTGCCAAATTTCTATCAGCGCAAAAATTTGATGTGGTCTTGGTTGGGTATGGTCCTACAGTCACCCCAAATGAGCGTTTCTGTAAGGGAAAGATTTTCAAAGGTGACCACATTGAGCCATGACCTCATTTTTAGAAATAAGCAAAGACTGCTGGTTTTGTGCAGGCTGTGTTTTGAAAAAATGACTTTTTTTTTTTTTCCTAAATTGGAGATTGCTTTTTGAAAAAAGGTAATTTCTTTTTTAATTAACATATGAAAAGTATTTTCTCTTTTTATAATTCCTCCAGCTGTATGGCTGTCCCCTTCCTGCCCCCCCCCCCCACCCCCCAAGTTGGTCTTCCTGTTTTTTTAACTGCCTAAATTGAAAAAGAGCCATGAAAAAAAAAAATAGTGGAGAAAAAGGAAAACAAATGATGGAAGAAGAAAACCAGAAAAGCATTTTTAATGGGGGGGGGGGGAGGGGGAAACAAAAGAATGAACTAAAATGCCAAAACAATACTGATCACCTTTAAAGAAAAAGTAATTGTTAAAAACCTGTTACTTAAAGCATTTCCTGATTCCCCCCGCCCCCCCGACCCAGCTCTTCTTTCAGTTTATTTTTTGCACAGAAAATATGAAACCTTGTCTATGAGCGTATGGTCCATTTCAACATTGTAAGAGTTTTAGTGCGCTGCTTACTCTCTGCCATGTCCTCTTCAGATTCAGTGTTTTGGTTTTTGTTACTGGTTTGGGGTGGTTTTTTTAAGCTATGCTGTACTCCTTAAGTTCAAGGGGAGTTGTGTGAAATAAATTTCTAGACCAGTATTGAACATCTCAGCTGAGCAGTTTTGGAGATGAACCAAACTTATTTAGTGTTGTTGCCTCCTTGTGCCAGATTATGGACTCGGAGGTCTGCTCCTCCAAGCCACGCAGCAAGTTCAGGAACAAGCCCAGCCTGTTAATACAGGGCTCCTGCAATCACTTTTGTTTAGTTCCCTCTCACGTAAATAAACACCAAGATAAGTGGGTTAAAATGGGTAGGGGACCTTTCTCTTCCTTTTCCACCCATATTTGAAATTGTTGTGGATTTGTCCCAGTAAAGAACAGGAATAGTTTTTAAATTGTAAAAAATAAAACTTGTCAGTAAAAAGGGATTTTGACAAGAAATTCCATTTTTGGTGGAAATTATGACAGGTCTGATACACTGGCTTTTCCATCATAGCTTCTCCCACGTTAGCTCTCTTAAGCACCAAGCATCCATTCTGAGGGTAGACTCATTGTCTTTCCTTAACCAAATTCAGGTCTTTATAGATACTGCAATGCTCCATGATTTCTGTGACTCTCTGTCCAGCCCACCACGTCATCAGCTTCTTCCCTGTCTGTGGAGAGTGAGGGAGGAAGCCAGTACAGAGTTGGAGGCATTGCATTGATACCTTGGTAAGAATCTGCATTTCCCTGTCCTAGCTTTCAGCATCGCATCTTTGCCAGACTGCCTCAGCCTTATTTCAGGGTTTAGTGGCCAAATACTACATATTCAGATCTTGTCTCCCATAAGATTGGAAGGAAAAGCCATCATAAAACATTGATACTTTATTTACAGTTGGCTTGATCAGAAACAAAACCGTGTTTCCTTTTAGCTTAATGAGTCCACATCTGAGGTCCAGCAGGCAGATTGGTCACGTCTGAGTGGGAATAGTGCTGACAAGGGTAAGAGCTAATCAGCAATGTCTCATGTTGGGAGTAAGAGTCAAATGTTGGGATGCTTGCTGTCCCCTAGTCACTGGAGTTTCAGCTCTGTGGAGAGGATGATGTTACCAGTGCCTGTGGGGATGCTATGAAATTCCTCCCAGTCCAGCAGCATGGTGTAACAGGAGGGTCACTGGTGAAAGAAAGGGCAAATTCTGGGTCAGACTCAGTTGAAGGAAAGAGGATAAAACAAACAGGGAAGTGATGGTCAATTTTTTGAATGAGATTCTCAGCTTGTGTGAATTCATTCGAAATTTCTTCTGGGTGACACCAGCTGAAGGTCTTGTCCATGGACACCTTTTGGGCACATCTGAACAGAGCAGTCCTTTCTTTCATGCAAAATTGGGCATGTGGGAAGAGGCATTTGCAGCACTTGAGTAAAGATTTGGCCAAGCTGTCTCCAGCATCACCTGTTGTAATCTTTAGGAAATGTATCAAAAGCTGAACTTCCCATACAACACTTTGGAGTCCTGTTCTGATAATAAAAATCTGAATTATAGCCCACTAATTGTAAAAATGGATTTTTTTTTTTTTTTCCTTGCATGCATATTATCTGGGTTGTTATTTTTCAAATTAGCCATGGGTAGCCATGGGAATTTATGTGCTCTTAAAACAAAAAAATAGAAAGAACTGAAAGCATCCCAACTATTGTTACCAATGATTTAGGCTAATACGCTAATAGAAACATAAGTATTGTCTCCTATAACAGTATCATAGTTTGCTTATTTGTTTTCTATTGCAAAACTTGTAATTTATGCAACCAGTGTCAGTGGAGCTATGCTAGTTTATGTCAGCTGGTCTGATATTATTGCTTACAATTTTTGCCTTGGGAAAACGCATATATAATGTTGTTTTTCCCAGAAGATTGGCTGAATACTCTAAAAGTCATTATTGACTAATACTGGGGTTAGCCAAGTAGGACTAAGATTTCTTTCAGTAGTGGAAACATCGATCATTAAGGTGAAACAGATTGTATTTTGCTGAAAGAAAAGCTACTTCTGTTTATTTGTAGGGCATAAACATCCCATAGGTCTGTTCAGAGTTATAACGGTGTAAATCCATTATAGCTGAGTGGAGACTCAAGCCCATTATTTTTCAATGACTGATATTCACCTGCTTGCTTAAATGATGCCAGGTGGACAGAACCAACTTTTATAACAAATTTAAACTCCTCATAAACAGAGCTTTAACTTCCCCTCTTCTTTGATTTTGTACTGCAGGCCTTGAGAACGATGGGGACATCTGTAGCTTTGTGGCGAGGCATAAGAGCAGGTGAAGGAAAAATCATTTGTCCTTATCCTCACCGTATTGAACAGATTTGCCTGCTTGTGAGATCACAGATCATCTGTGGGGGGAATTAAGTTACACTCATTTTTGAAAAGTTAACACTTTCTATAACTTGAAACTCAAAGCCTGGCCCCATTTTGCCAGCAAGCCCCCTTTGCGAACAAGTGGCCTCAACTTCAACAGGTGTTGATGAAGTTGTTGCTCTGACTCCTCTGAGTAATGCTGACTTCCACCAGTTTGATCACTTAACGCACAAGCTGGTATGGGTTTGGCCACAGTGTGGTGGAGCAGAGTCTGCAGCAGATAAGAAACCTGGACAACAGATGGAAGCAGCAAGACTTGCCATGATGTGGATGGTGATGATGGAGGAGAAATGGGTATTGGGTGGAGAACAGTCACAGAAGGAGAGGCTGGGCCAGGTATAGAAAAATCTTAATAATTGGTGTTAGACCTGTGTCCTAATTCATCTGAGGGTACAGAGTAACGAGGGAAGGTGATTATGAAAGTTTCTTTCCCTGTTGAGAAGGTATTTCAGAACAGCATCTGGCTGAAGTCTGCATCACTATTTTGATTTTGCAGTGGGTAAGTCTGCCTTGTTCTTTAAAGTGCCAGATATTCCGCTCACAGTGAGGTCTTCAGCTTTGTTTTGAACTGAAATTTCTGTAAAAATATTAAAACTCAGGAGAAGGAATTGTAGTAATCCTTCCTGGCTGTGACGGAAACAGGTCCAACCATTTCCAGGTCTGCAGAAGCCTGGCAGGATTAAATGTTAGCCAGAGTCCTAAAAAGACAGCAAGATGTTTCAGTACCTCTTAGCACCAGGCTTCTGAGCAGAGGGTTGTGGTTCCAAGGTGTAAACACCCATTTCTTACAGATGTGCAGACAGGTAGTTAGTCTTCTCCAGAAATTGTACACAGCAAGGTTTGGGTTAACAACGTTTTACCTACATTCTAAGTCAGTATTTGCTCATCTGCCCCCTACTGTCTGTATAAAATCAAATGGAAAATCTATGTGCAGGGGTCCCGTCCATGCAATTGTGCAAAGGTCACCCACTTATGCTCAGAAAAGCTCTCCAGTTATGATCTCTTTCCTGTCAAGTCCTAGTTTTGGCAGATATGGTGTGGCTGGAGCTCTATTCTTCTTTGATGTGCTCTAATTCTTTTAATCTGCAATTTTTGATTAATTCCTTAATATTGGGTGCACCCCCTTTATTCCTTCTGTAACCTGGCCTGTGTCTTCAGATGACAATATACAACCTAACCCAGTGTAAGTGGTGAACATTCTCAGTTAGCTTTTTTGGGGGCTTACCAATGTGATGAACTGAAGTGGAACAAGGCGCAAGAACTCAGAAATCGCTCCCTGGTAGGCTAGTAGTTTTTAAGCTCCTCGTCTGACATATCCACAAGCTAGGCTATTTCACAGGGAAAATTTAGTGCTGGGATAAAAGACAAATCCTTATCCGACACCCCCAACTGCCCTGTCTGTCCTGTGTACTCTGGCACTGTGGGTGAGGTTTACAGGGTCTGCTGCTGTTGGGGAAAACCTAGCAGCTGCTCCTCTGAACCTGTCCGAGACTGCTGCCGTGCTCCTGCCTGCAGGAGGAAAGAAAGGCTTCTCTCTTTAATAACCTGTAAGCTAGATGAGCCAACAAAGTGGGGATGAGTAGACAGACACTAACCACATCTCTTTATTTAGGCTCCTAGTTATGTTTTAATTTAGGACACACTGTATTCTTGCCAGTTCCAGGGTTTTCTCATTCAACCCATTTTGGGGGCTTTTAGAAAACATTTTGTTCCAGCCATCATCAGGAGGTGTCATTACCAGATGTAAACCTTTGGTCAGGCAAACCGGTTTTGGTGGAAACAACTGGTCTGTAATAAAGCACACTTGACCTTTGAATTCTTCAGATCAAACTGCTTAGACTTTTTTCATTCTCCTTCCTGCCTTTTGGTGGCAAGATATCAGTAACATACTGTTCTGCACAAGTTTATGAAACTCTTGGTGTCCAAATGAATGATTTCTATGGTTGATGTGATGCTGTCAGCAGTGCTGACACTGAATTCAGCAAGCCAAGAGCTTATCCAGTGTAGAGTCCATGATGACTGTGCAAAGTCAGGTCTTAACAGGCAACAGTGGATAAAGGCTGACCAGGGCCTGACAGCAATCCATGGGATCTGGAGTTCCTATCAAGGACAGCTTCCCAAAGGAAACCATCTGTCTCCCTTTATGTTGACCTGGATGCTGTGCTCCATTCTAACTCTGGTGTGTGTAGCTGATGATTTCCTGTCCTCCTGTATGTTGAGTCTTGGCAGTCCGTGCCATCTTTAACATGGTAGATGGATTTGGCTGGAAGACTACGGCTTACTTCTGTTCAGGTTTCTCATACTCTAGCTTTCCATGATAAATGTCTTACTATAAATTCTTGGCTGGCCAAAGAAGTTTGGCTAATCCTAACTTCTGGATGCTTATCAAAACCAAAGCTTGAATTTTATCCACTGTGAATCCTAGTCTATTTTTAATGCTGCTGTTTGGAAGCACAGCTCCATGTGCTCTTAATAAAATAGTGGAAACAACATGTGGCAACTTTGTAAACAAACTTAAAAACTATTTTTTGGGGTTTGTTTTTTTTTTTTTAGAGAGCCAACTTATTTGTAAATAATCTGCACCAGATGTTGGCCATGACATAAATTTCCACTATTAGTATCTTTTTATATGGCCTTGGACAAATCACAAGTCTGTGCCTTGGTTCCCCAGCCAAAAAAAAAGGTGTGGTAGCTTCTGAGGACAATAATGCTTCAGGAACAAGGGTTATTTAAATAACTAAGAGACAACATTTGTGCTTAGACCATAGTGATGAGTACTGGAACCTAGAGGCTCTTAAAGGCATATTTCTAATACAAAATTGCTGTGATTGTAGGACTTGTAGCAAAGGCACAGCACAGTCCAGTCTGTGTTATATATTTAGTATATATTTTGGATACTGCTCCTTGTAGCTGTGTTGAAGTCACTGGCCTAATAGCTGGGGCAGAGCTGGCCTATTTATGCTCACAGATTGGCTTTTCTAGAAAGAAGCTTGAGGTACACCTACTTGGAATATTTCCAGGACGTGATTTTGCTTTGAGGGTAAGGTTTTCCAGAGCTGGAGCATGAAGTCAAGATGCTGGGTAAGATTTGTAAAGAGACTTGGATTTCTTCATCATCAAAAGGTGTTGAGCTGCCAAGCTGGTTAGAGATTACATGCTTTTTAAGATACTGGACCTAATTACTTCAGTGGTAAAAGATAACATCATGGTGTTGTCCCAACTGTCAGTCAATTAAGCGAGCAGCCGTATTTTCAGCTCACGGTCAGTGGCAAAACCCCGTTGTTTGCTTAAGTGTCATCCTGGGGCTGCTGATCCTCCTGAAAAGTGACTGTGCTGGCCTTACTGCAGCTTCTAGTTCGGGTGTTGGCAGAACCAGCTCAAAGGTGTGTGCATCAGCAGCACAGACATGCCCTTGGTTGCTTTCAATCTGAATTTCAGGCTTTTGAGGCAGACACAGAGCTGAATTTTCTGATTTGTATTCCTGTTGAGGCAAGTAAATAAAATAGCCTGCATTTTCTAAAGTGTTCAGTCATAGAATCATAGAATCGTTTAGGTTGGAAAAGACCTTTAAGATCATCCAGTCCAACCATTAACCTAACATTATCAAGTCCACCACTAAACCAATTAAGGGTAGAATAGCAATTTCATGTTTCCTGGCTTGGTGGCTGGATTATTTATAATGAAAGTAAAAATCATTAAGATTGGAAAGGAGCTCTAAGATCATCATTCCAATCATCAACCCAACACCCCCATGCCCTCTAAACCATGTCCCAGAGTGCCACGTCTACCCATTTTTTTAACACTTCCTGTTCACCAGCTCAAGAACACGGCAGAAGTTCACATTGCTTTCTGGGAGAGACAGGGGGTGAGACAGACCCCAAAGCTGAATTCTTGTGATAAAGTCACTTGTTTCAGTGTCAGAGTAGCAACTGTTGGGAGTGAAGTTGTTTCAAGGACCTTTGTGTAGTGGTGACATTGAGAGGCAGCAGTGGAAAGGAAACATATATTTCTGGAGTTACAAAATGAATTGTACCAGACTAGATTTTCTTAGATCTCTGCTGTCCTCCCAGCAATGCAGGCAGAGTCATGTCCCACCTTCTTGCTGGGTTTCAGGTCCTTCCTCTGTGAAATAACAAATTTCCGAAATGCTCAGTGCAAGTTCTGCTCCACTCACAAATGGGGTCTGTAAGGCATAAAGTCAGACACCAGCTTGAATGCATGATTTAAAAAAAGTGTAAGTCCTAAATCAGTGTCTTTTTTTAGTGAAAGTGTCAGTATTTCTGCATACCTCACAGCACTTGCGCTGTTTTTGTTGCTGAGTATTCCCTTCACATAAAAAGCTTCTCTGTATTCTTGTAATAATGAAAATATTAAAATCTTAGTCTAGTCTCCTTTCAGTGCTGACTTGGTTTTCATTTCAGATTACTTTCTTCTTATTTGCTTTTCCAACACCATATGCAAAGATGCGTGAAAACTGAAGGAGAAAAGACCAGATTTGCAGATCAGCTGTAATACAAAGCTTCCCAGCCCTGAAGTCAGCAGGACCAAATGTATCTGATAGAGCAGCAGCTGAGCAGCTCCCCTCCAACGTCCCTCAAGGAGAGATAAAAGAGCCTCTGGATTGTTAGGCAGAGTTTAAAAAAAACCCCATGTTTTCATTCATCACCGCACAAAGCAGTGGTGTGGATTGTAGCTGCACACCTGCAGCTGTGTTCCAGTTTGACCTTTCTTGTTATCCCTGCCAAAAAATAGGTCTTGACAATAAATTCAGAAGAAGCTGGTATGGTTTAGAAAACAATAGCGGTGTCTTATTTCTCCTTTATTGTTTCCACATCTGAGGGGTGAGTGTGAAAGAGGAAGCAAAGCCCATGTGCAGGTGGAAATGGAATGAGTGAGATTTAGCCGTGTGCACGGTGGAGCAGGTTGGATGTAACTTGCTTCATTTCTGAGGACTTTTGCTGCCTGAACTAAGCATTCTTTTTAATGAGGAGGATATTTTTTCTCTTAATATAGTCTGTGACCATTTTTTTCCCCTTTCAAAATTAAGTGCAGTTTACTGAAAAACTTTCAAAGCTCTAATTTTTTTCATTCTTGTCATGAACTCTTTATTTCTTAAAGCATAAAGTGCTGACAATGGCTATTCCTTTAAAAGCGTTTCC
Organism: Pelecanus crispus; assembly: GCF_030463565.1. Lineage (NCBI taxonomy): Eukaryota > Metazoa > Chordata > Aves > Pelecaniformes > Pelecanidae > Pelecanus > Pelecanus crispus. Next base: position 5,499,866 of record NC_134645.1, on the reverse strand, counting down.
TGGAGACAAGGAAAGGAATGTTTCCTAAGCACTCCTAGGCTGCCATGCTTTTAAGCCTTATTTAAAGTTTATTTCCAGTTGGATTTTTCCCCTTTTTGGGACAGGGGGTGGGGAACAGGACACAAACATTGCTGCAAGCTCAGGAGAGGTTTTCTAGAACTGGTACTCAGAAAGGCTAGCAGCAGCAGATTATTTCATTATATTTACTGAGAAGTAACCAGCTTAAGAGGGGCCAGGCTCTCTCCTTTCCCCCTGAGGTTTGAGTTGGGATGCAGGGAGGTAAGTTTGGCTCTGTGCTCCCAGCACTGCAGAGCACACAGAGGTTTAGAGAGCATCGTTCGGGGCAGCTCTGTCTCCACCAGCAGTGCCGCTGGCGGATGGCTCCAGCGAAGGGCTTAGCTACCAAAGGGTGCGTATTTCCTCCCCTTCTGATGGTTGTCTCTGGTTACTGGATCCTCATTGCTGAGCCAGTCCAGCCAAGCTGCCTGCACTATTTCTTTATCTCCTTGCAGGACCGTGCCATTTTTCTTCCTCTCATGACTCCATCCCTCAAACGTCTTTCAAAGGCTCTTCCATATATGTTTGCTTGTGCTTAGTCCTGTTTTTCCTGTGTCCCCTCCCTTTTCAGCATAAAGAAGAAAGGATCAGTTCTGCCCCTTTTACTCATAGTATGAAAAGGTACATGTCTATAGCACAAGTTTTATCCACCGCCTGCTGGATTCAATGACTTGTTGGCTCACACTCTGAATTGCTTGAATTCCCCCTCTTCCTTTCTCCTAGCTACCACCTCTCTTTTACCTCTTACAGCTCATTATGTCCTGACCGTATCTGCGGTGTCTGCTTCCCAAAACACATTTGTTAACTGTGGTGGAACATATGCAGAAAGCTTCAGGAGCCATGTGAGAAAAACATTAATAAAAGACCCTGCTAATGGAATTCTCTATTAAATATAAATCTAGTTAATCTGTGAACAGGGCTAAGTCCTGAATGCAAGATTGATACCCGAGAACATCAGACAGTTGCCACTGGGACAAGTTCCCCTTGGATATAAAATAACAGATGAAGATTGCCTCTGTATTTTGCACACCTGCACCAGCTCTGGTTTATGGTGAAGCCTGTCCAACCTGTAAGTAACCTTATGTTTTCAGAAACAAGCCCCTTTTGCCCTTGTTGTATTTGTAGTACTTTAGCCTGAAGTAAAAGTTGGATTTGGACTCGGCCTGTTAGTTAAGTGGTCTGGACTGAACCTTTTGTTTCCATCTTTGTCATATATATATACAACCATATATAGCACTGGAGGGACTGGTTTTGCTCTCGTTGAAGTCTGTGAGATGGTTACTCTTTGCAATAGTGGAGCTGAGTTGGGCTTCTTGCTCCTGAATTGAAAGCACCTGGTGATTCTGTTTTTTACAACGGAGGCTTGGCCTGTGACTCAGGCTGCCTTCAGGAAGGGGTCATATGGATAAATATGAAATCAGTGAAGGTCTGCATTATATACCATCCAGCAATTCAGTGCAGAAATGGTCTTGTTTGAGTCAGCTGGAGAATTACATCTGAGTTCAGGGAGGAGAAGAGTGGGCTGGCTTGTACCATGGACTGTGTTCACCAAGTATTAACATACTTGTGTATTTGGTTTAATTTTTCAGTGTAATGTGCAGACTTTACCACACTGCTTATCTCAACATTTTCAGGAAATCCAGGCCTTTATTTCAAAACATAAATGTAGAGAAAACTTCCTCCTTGCCCACACTTACCTCCCCCCACCCTGCTTTGGGCAAACAAAAACATTCAGGTAAAACTTTCCCAAATGAGCTTTGTGACTAGGGGGAAAAATGTAATTACTGTGTTCAGGGAAAATAGACATTTTCCTCTAATTAAAAATCCAGTTTTCTACGGGGGTGGGGGGAGAGTAAAGTTCAACATCTCTAGTAGCAGTATGCGCTTGAAGTGCATGGAGAAAATTGCACAGATGGCAGTTCTGTGAATGAGCAAGCGGAGACAGCTGGAAAGCTCAAACTTTGTAGGCTGCATATGTGTGGATTGCTTTTTAGCATCCCTTAGAGATGATGTTATTTGGCTTTTTCCTCCTTTTATCATGGAATTTTCCCCCTTTTCCTTTCCTACCCCTATTTAGATAATTTAGAAAAAATGTGAAAAAGACAGGGAGGGGAAGTCCAAATAAAACTTAATTGGTTTTGAACCAGCTTCTTATTTTATCTTGAAACTTTCAGAAAGAACTTCTCTCACCCCCTGTGAAAGAGATCTGTATTGGTCACCTGTAACTGTGCTATACAGCATCTAGCTGCCATAATAGCCTGCCTGTTGTGTGGTAGGTGATTTGAAGGTGTGCATTTGGCTCTGAAATTTCAGAATACAGACACAGAGCCAGGTGAATGAGGGAAGCAACCACAAGATCTAGCGAATAACCACGGCTTCCCTCCATCCTGCTGTGTGTGTTCATGGCTAAGACATCGGTTCAAAGGGAAGAGCAAAGACACAAAGAAGGTTCTGTAGCTTTCACAGTGGTTGTCCTCTTTCAGGGTGGTTTTTTGCTGCTCTGAAGGCATATTTCATGGGACACTTCACAGAATCAATGCAATTCATCGCAAATGGGTGCTATGTGCACCAGGCCTGTAAAAGGGCAGGCATTTGTTTTCACTGCACATCAGGGCCTTTCAGTCCTGTATCAACACTGAACGTCTTGTCCTTCTGTAGATCAAGAGGTTTTTGCACAACCTGAAATTTGTGCAGCAAATCAGAATTTATTTTATAGACATAGTTGGTGCTTATCTCTGATTACAATCCTGGTAGAATATTTTTTGATTCTGCCAACATGACAGGCCACAGCTGGTTAATAAGCATCAGGTGCTAAAGTTTGGAGATGAAACTCCATCAATGAGAAGGCTTAAATTATCCTCTTTCCTATTTATTTTTTTTCTGCACATCTGAATGTGTATAAAAGCCCTGGCAAATGCACTGTTTTAGAGTTTGGAGATGATGTTTGTTTCAAATACTTAAATTACCAGCTCCACAGGTTAGGCTTTCCTTTATAAAATAAACAGCCACCCATTTGATAACCATTACGGCATAGAAACTTGAGCATGAGAAACTTGCAAAACCAGGCCAGTGCACAGGCTCAGGCAATGCACGGGTGTCCGTGCTTTGTGCTTTGGCAGGAGTTTTGCCTGTGTTACAGAGTCAGCCTCAGGCTTTCCAGTACAGTGGATCAGCCCCCAGCAGCCCCGAGAGACTGGCTGATGAAACATGAAGATGTTCTAGAAGTAATAGTTTGGGGAGGATTGCTCTATTTGTGTCCCTCTGCCTTCTGAGCCTTTCTGAGGAGGCTTGCTTTTGTATTCTCTACAGCCCAAATGGCCAGAGATGCATTTTTCTACTTACTGTGATTGGAAAATATTAGAAGGGAGAAAAGTTCTGTCTAGAATGTATCCAGCAAGAGGAACAGTGCAAAGAATTGCACTACTGTATGATCAGGCTGTGTCTGCTTCAGTGGCCAGTGATGTTACCCCAGCTTGCTGTCACATGGATGATCCACAAGTGGATCATTTGGTTGGGCTTTATTACCTAAATTCCAACTAATTCTTAAATTATTATTATTATAATTATTTTTTATCTAGCCCTGTATTAGTACCTTCTTTCCAGGTACATATTTTCACTGACTTAAGCATGCAAATAAAGGAGGGCCAAATATGTAGGTCTTCATGCATATATAGCAAAATGAGTATGATGTAGATATTTCTGTGTCATCTGTTTTAATTGTTGACTGTTTGTAGACCCTCTCAATAGGTTTTATTTTGCTGTACTTATTTTTTATGATGCCTAGTTCAGTAGAAGCATGCTATCACTTAGGACCTCTAGGAACTGCTGTAATATAAATATCAGTAAACAGAAATGTGGAAAAAGAAGAAAAATGACTTACAAATGGGCCCAGGCTGGAATTTGAAGCTTCTGTGGTTCATGTGGTTTGCTGTCATCTAGGGAAGTGACTATGTTCTTCTGTTGCCCCAGCTCTTGAGTCAGATGCGCTTTAGACTTTTGCATGTGACAAGTATGATGTTGTCTTTTTTTAAAATACTTTTCTAGTGCTCTAGAAAGAGTTTGCACAGCCAGTGACACTAACTAAATCACACTCTTGCTGGCAGTTATTTTGCACAGGGAACTGATATGTTATTTTGCTGGTTAAACTTGTTCCTGCTCGAGGAGGATTTACTTCTGTTGTGTTCTTGGCACAGCTTTTTGTTACTGACTTCTCCTAAATGTAGATAGTGTTGCCTAACTTTACATTAAGGAAACCAGACCCCAGTTGATTCCAGGTACTATACAGTCAAGGGACTGTAGTCTTAATCGATGAGCGCATCAGTGCGCACTAACCGATGATCTGGTCTCAACAGTTTGAAAAACTTTGTTCTAAATGGCTTATCAAAGATTAAATAACAGGCTAAGGAATGAAGTCTGGGTATCCCTGATCTTTAGTCCTCTGTTTTTGTCACTCTGCAAGATAGTCTGTCTTAAAAGGAGGATAACGTTGCTCTATCTACAGAGCAAACTACTAGAGACGGGGGTTTCAGACAGTATTTTCTAATGTATCTGTGTATGGAAAGCTGGCAGGAGAAATTCTGCCCACATTTACACATATGTAACCCAACTTTACAGTTAACTGAGTGCGAAATGCTGTCCTGCATACACAAATATATTAGAAAACATGTGTGTTTTATAAGGATTGTACTACTGGTTTTCAGCGTGGTTTTATTTAATGAAAGTTAACATGATATATGGTAATTGTTTGTGCAGTTATGAGTCTTTGTTGACGTAAGCATGCAGTCGTGAACCTACTTCTAGCACATGGTTTTAATTTTTTCTTTGTTACTTTCATGATTTGACACTCTTAGCCAAATAAAATATTTTTTGAGAATTGATTAATGAACATTCCCTGATTTATAGCAAGACTGATTTACAGAGCATCAATAAAGAATGACAAAGTTTACCCGAAGATGACTTAGTCTTTCATTTCTGGTAGCTTGCTAATGTGGCAGGTGGTAGAAGATAGCGAAAACATTGTAAGGAAAAAGGCACTGCAAAACTCCAGATTTGTTCCACAGGAATCCAGGAATGGGAAAACTCTTATTATGTATGCTAATACTTGTGCAGCCCCAACTTTCAGATGACTGCAGCAGGTCTGAGTAATCTGCTACGGAAACAGTAGTTTTCATTCTTTTAATGCTATTTTCTAGTAGTGCCTAATAACATCGGTGACTTGCATCTTGCTTATGGTGGAAGTGAACTAAACTTGGTGATCTTACGAGCTGACACTTTTGTAAACTGGCAGTGTTGATGTCTACATGTGTGCCTTCACTGAGACAGGGAGAATTGGGCAAAACGAGACACCTCATGATCTTCAGAAAATCAATGCATACTGCATCTGGCACAGCAGCAGGACAAGTACTGGTCTAATAGCTTTCTGGCATGCGCCCTCTGTAGACGTGATGTTTGTGGAAATGTAATTACATTTCATAAAAGAAAAAGGAGTTACAACAATGGAAAAGAAACACCAACACAGTTGACATAAATAAAGAAAATATCCTATAAGGCTGAATAATAACCATGTTAGTATCAATTATATGATAATTGTTACTGTAGTTCTGCTATTCAAGTGTCTCATCAGTTTAACTATGTAAAAATCCATGATTTTGATCCTTTTCTTCCTGCAGCAAAGTTTGTCTTGAAATTTTGTGCTAGATGACCAGCTTCATTTGTTCGTGTCACAGGTTTAGCAGACTGCAATAGCATGAGCTTCTTTCGTGTGCCTCTTTCTCAGTGCACCTTTATCCTGACTTGGGAAAAGCATCCCAATCTCAGTCCAGAACTATGCCCAGCAAAGATGAAATTACTGTAGATGACAGATTTTGGAGATGTTTCTAGCTGTCCACTGTGCTCTGGGCTGTCAATGATAGCTCGAGTCACAGGAGCCAGTTGACATCTGCCAGATGGCAATAGCTCTGTCCCTGCCACTTGGGCTGGATTCAAACCAGTGACCTACAGTTGAAAAGCAATGCAGGCTGCAGCCAGCTCCTTAGTTATGCAGACTTTCTGTACTATGGGGAGTGAGTTTATAGACTCTTATTTAAACTTTCTCACTTTTGCAGTCTTATTTTCTTGCTCTATGCTTTGGGGCAAAATTCTCAAGCAATTTGTGCTGTCTCATATCACCAGACTGAAAATACCATTAGAGATTTTTGCTAGGGTAGCAGTTCTCTAACTTGTTATTTTGTTGCTTCTCCCGTTTCAAACCCTACAGGGGCTTTCATTTATTTATTTATTGTAAAAAAAAAAAAAAAAAAAAAAAGGGTTTCAACCCTCAGCAGATGCTCTGGACAAGTTTGAGACCAACACTTAATTTCAGCTGCAGATCAGTTCTCTGTGTTGGCTCAGTTGGGGGGGGGGGGGGGGGGGGGAAGTATCCGAGTATAATATACAAACATTATCTTATACTGGGGTGAGTTACAGAGCCGTGCTACCAGCTGGCTTCGGGTATCTGCTGAGGTTGTGATGCCCAAGACAGCCATTTCCCCCAGCCCAGGTTTTCCCCTAGCTTCCTCGTGGCCAGGGTGAAGATCTAGCCATGAGCTGCCTCTTCAGGGCAGCAGGTGGTTTCTCCAAGAAAACCCTGGACCTTACACAGCCCATCTGTGGGGCCAGGGATTCATTTTAATGCTCAGGTGCCAGCAGAATATCCAATTCCAGACTGAAGTGTATTCCTTGACACTGGTTTCTAAGCTTCCCTCTATTCCTAAAGAGGGATTATTCCACTAAGGCTGCTGGCGTAGTCTGGCATCTCTGTAGTGGCGTAACTTTCAGGTGTTAGCCTGGTTCTGTGCCATCAGAAATAGGTTTTCATCTTGGGTTGCTGTGTTTTCTGGTGTTTCAATAGAAACCTTCCGAGGTGGAAAATCAAATGTCAGGGAGAAGTGGAGAGGTGAAAGAGGGTACATGTTTGGGTCTTTGCTGGAGGGCTTATGTCTAAATACAGGTGCAAATCGAAGCCATAAAGCCCATATGTAGGATCTGAATGTTCAAAAGGGTTAATAGTGATGTGCAGAAGGGCTGTTTTCAGGGCTTGGATCCCGAAATGGCTTTACGTTGGTATTCATTAGACAGCAGCTATGCCTTTCCAGAGCCCTGATAGTTCAGGAAAGTCACTTAGCCCAGCTGTTGACCAAAGAGCCACAACAGATTAGTCTGAGCTGTGGCCCTGTCTGCCAATTTGTGTATCCAAAACCAAAATTACCAAATGGAAAGATCAGTGTTTCCTCACATAAGGCAGCCTAAGCAAAGCAGTAATGCTAAAAAAAAAGTTAATTTAAAAAGTAAAGAAATCACTAAACTCATGGTGTACCACAGGCAGCATGTATTTACTCACTCAACAGACCATGTATTTACTTGCTCTGTGCCTCAGTTTCTCATCTGTGAAGTTATTCGAGTAAGACCTCTATTGCCTTGTCTGCTCAGATTTTGAGTGCTTCTGAGTGAGCTGTGTCTTGTATGAGACCCTGCAGAAGTTGGAAGAGAAAGGCCAGGCTCTTTTTAGGTGCGTGGTGCTGCAGGGAGCTGTACTTTTAAAACAGATGCAGCTGAGACCTGAGGTGGTGGTAACCAGCTTGCCGGTTATAGGCAAGCTGAATGCAAACGCCAAATCATGCAGCAGTGTACTTAGGCGTAGCTCCAGTGCTGGTGTGGAGAAGGGATTTGTAGCACTGCTTGTTGTAACAAGGATTACAATTATCAGCATAGCAGAACACCTACTTTTCATCTTAAATTGTAAAACTTTGCTATAAGGGGCTATTGTCCCTTTACACATGTTGCATTGCTCTCTCTGGTATTAAATTCTCTGAGCAGTGGTGGAATAATAAACTTCTATGTATGTATTCTGCATTAGTCCCTATTCAATGCTTAAGATACAGCCTGGAAATAAGCCAAAAAGAAATGTGAATTTGTGGATCCGGGTGATGGTTTCTTCCTCCCCCCTCCACCCACCCTGTCGTCTTTTTTTTTTTTTTTTTTTTTTTTTTTTTAAAATAGCTTCCCCAAACAGATACTTGCTCAAATTTGGGATTCATCTCTCATGTCCAAGTTCGTCTGTTTGGCATAATTGGCATGTGAATGCATGCTTAGAGAGCTTGTAAACACTGCAGTGCTAAGAGAAGAATAGAGATACAAGGTGCTAACAGATTTCAAGAATAATGCTTGGGAAAACAGGGTTCAGCTTGACCTACTTTTCATTAGCTTTATTCTTTAAAAGCAAAGCAAAACAAAAGACTCAACTATTATTTAATTTTCTGGAACATTTAAAAAAAGCGCCTGAAACATTCAATCTGAAATGGAAACCAGGAGAAAATGCCTGAAAGCCTGATAGTGTGATACAGAAAGCAAGCATAAGATGATGATCATTAGTCAGAACAAGTGAAATAATTCAAGAAAACCATCCAGAAAAGAAAGTGAAGAGATACCTTATCATGAATTTTACTAATAGTTGCAGTCCATGTTAAGGAGTATCACACCTTCACTTGCTGTTGTTAACAGTGGAGCAATAATATACTAAATAACATGATTCTGTTATTAACAAATATGATTCTAGACTTAAAATACCATATGGTTGGCCTCTCAGGAGGTTACCATAGAGCGGTCACTGGAAATAGCAGAGTTTGGTTGAGATACTTTTTGGATAAGAAAGTTTTCAAAGGTGCTTGGTATTCCTGTGGGAAGACATTGCCCTGAGCACTGTGTCTGCTGCCTCCAGGACCTCAGCTACTCTAGAAATTAACATTGTCACTGGCTAGCAGATGCACTGGCTTACCAACTTTGCACTAGAAGTGCAAAAATTGATTAGACTGCTCACTGTGGAAAAGTGTCTTGAGTTGCTTAATTAATTTGTTGCCCTAAGAAAACAGTCATGCTGACTTACATACGATGGTATGGGAAAGATTAGAAATGTAATGGGGGTTTTGCTGTTGCTATAATTTCTGAGTGAATAGAATTGAGATACTAAGGGAGTCGGTAACAACAGAAGACCTTCAGTAGGTTGTTTTTAATGCTGTAGGAATTTACATCTCTCCCAAACGCAGAGTTAATCCAAGGGATAGTGGAATCACCAAGAAAGTTCTGAGTCAGCAGGGCTTTGAATGGTTGCTATATCAGACGTAGAAATGAACCATATGAAAGCACTTAAACAGGTATGCAGTTGTTAGCACAGGAATCGTTTTGATAAGAAAGATAAATTTCCTCATAATGTGATGCTGAGGCCTCGTGAGATCTCAAAATATGTTTTACTGCAGTTGGGTGTTGCTTTAGTTTTAGGATTTGGGCTCCATCTCCTGAGACTTTCCTACCAGAGTTGTGTCCCTAGCAAACCTGCCTGGTACAGGATTGAAAAAGGCATTTCCAGATCTGCCTCAGCCAAGTGCTGGCAGCACATCTCCTGGGAATGAAGACAATAAAGCTGGGGAGCAGAGTGTGCTGGACCACAGTCTATCGTCGCTGCTTCCAGTGAACTGTTTTGAAGCATCTCCAGCCCAGCCCTGGCGATAACGACTGGAAGTGTGAGCTGTCATGGAGGCAGGTGTTGATAAGGATGAGTAGCCAGCTGAGAGAAACTTTCTCTCATGTTTCACATAGAGGTCAGGATGCATAGAGGAATTTTTAGGGCCTCTGTGCCCAACATTACTCCCATCCTAGGAAACGGTGACAGTATAAGGAGTGATCCAGAATTATGAACACTAGTAAAAAGGAGGAGGAACAAGAAGGAGGATTGACAAACAAAACCACGAAAGGTGGGATTACTGGGAGAGAAAGGTGGGATTACTGGGAGAGAAAAAAAAGAAATCAAGAGAAATTAATCAACTGACAAACACACTCCAGGGGTCTGAAGGGAGACAGTAGGTGCTGGCTTTCTGCTCTGCGTGTTTCCAGTGCTGCTGTCCAGCTCAGTGCTGGCATCTCCCTACCACCACGTTACAGCTATTGCTTCTAGTGACTGTCTCTATGTATGTATCTGTATGTATATATACAGGTGAAATCGACTTAATTTTGCTCTTTTTGTTTCTGAAGACAGATGCAAATGTGCAGAACTGGGTGAGAACTAGCTCTCAAGGGTGGACAGTGTTGCTCCTTTGTAGTGGTTGTGGTGCTGCATACTCAACTGGGACGGGGCGGGGGGAAAGGCACAGGCGAGGCAAGTGCTTGACAGTGATTACAGCAGTTCTGGAGTAGGGACCTCAGCATTACAAAATGGTCTCTGGACATTGTGCCGTTCTCTTGACACTTGCTAAAGCAGGGGATATCCAGCATTCTGGATTGCTGATGGAGAAACTAAGACGACCTATCTCATAAGTGAAGGTCCCAGGGACAGTCAGCGTTGTTTTGAACAAGAACCTGTTCCTCAAGCTAATGTCCTAACCGCTGTGCATTGCTTCCTACTAAAGCACAGATGTGATGCTCAAATGAGCTGAGCTGTTATCTTCCAGGTGTCATTTTGTGTATTTGCCGTCCTTGAGAGACCTAATTTTCCACTCATGGGGAAATGCTTTTCCATGGGTATTGGCATAGAGCAATGAAGACATCCGGTGGCTGGTTGTGTTAATGGCAGGTAAGTGCATGTTCCTCACAGGGAGCCTCGCTGAGGTTTTATATAGCCAAAGGTGCTGCGCCAGATCTAGTTAAAGTTTCATGTTGCAGCCACCCACCAAGGCTGGAAGCACGCACCTCCCACATACGATGCTGCATCCTACCCCACGGGGGCTGAGTTACCAATCTGCTTCTCTCTCCCTCGTTCCTGTATTCCTGTAACTATTCATATACAAAGGAGGTTGGGGAAGAGGTTTCAAGGTTATTACATTTTTAATCCCCGCCCCTGCTTCCGCCCATGACTCTTAAGCAACAGCTCGTGAGGATTTCTCCTTGAAAGCTGGTAACCAGTGGACCAGATGCTCTGGTCTTTTCCTCTGGGACTCGCAGCTACAAGTGCTACCAGTGACCTTTGAGGGCTCCATTAAAAAAAAAAAAACGAAACCGCGCAGTGTTTTCCCATAGACCGTCACTGTGGAAACTACAGTCTTTCTTTGTGCTTCATTCATTTTCAATTTGGCCAGCCCTGCTGCTGATATATGGACAAATGAGGAAGTGGCAGAAGAGAAAAGAATACTTGACAGAGGAGACCGGCAAATAAAAACTGTTACGTTGCGCTGTCAAGCTCAAGTGTGAATAGTGCTGCACCTGGAGAGCGCTGACAAAGAGGCTGCATTCATGCCCAGTCCCTCGTGTGTGGGAAGCCAGCAGACGTAAAGGAGTTGCCGTGTCAAGAGCATGATTCAGGAGACCTTCCTTGTTCGGGATTAATCATACAAAAGGGAGGCATGAGTAAAAATATCCTGTTCACAAGAATATCCTGTCGGCTGGATGTATGTATTGATATTAGCTGAGCAGAGCTGCGGAGAGGTCCGAGACATCTGGGAGATGAATCATCCCCATCCAGAACTGGAGCAATTAGCTACATTTAGACCAGCAAAAGGCCTTGAAAGGTGTCTAATTGAGTGGCTTGCAACTGCGCCAGGAAACAATGTGGATTTGACAAGAATCCCACAATTAATTTCTGTATTGACCTAGTGGGACACCATTTGCTAATGTGGACAGATTATCCTAGATAACTAATGCAATTCTTACAGCATCCACTGCAGACATAAGTGTTTTGTTAACTAGGAGGAAAGCAAAGGAGGTAGTTAATGGCAAGTCTTTCTTGCAGCCCATTATTAAATCTGTGACTATTTAAACATGAAACGGAGTTTTTGGCAAGGTCAAGGCCATACATTTCTTGGGAGCATAAAGTTCAAAATTCTGTCCTGGCAGCCCCCGTGGTTTTGAACCACTATGTTAAACTATTTTAAACAAGCACACATTTACTCGAGGACAAATTTAGAAGCTTAATAAAGGAAGACATGTCAAATCCAATTCATAGGTTTTAAAAAAAATAGAAGCGAATTATGTTCTAGGTAGGTGTGCAAACTTAATTTCCCAAGAAAAATAGCAATCATTTCCTTTATAAATACTAAAAATAAAAGTTTTTGAGCTTACTTTAAATATTTTTTTAACAGTGACAATATTTTTTAAACATCAGTCTTTATTATATGGAATTGCAATATAAGTATTAAAATTCCTGCTTTTAGTTGGACCAAAAATGGGATGGCTAGACCTGAGAACTTGTTGGCAGATGATGATTGGCAAGATTAAGCCAACATTAATTTGTGAAATCCAGAGCTTCTCGATTTATTAGTAATTATCTGTATGTGTGTATGTGCAGTGCTCCCCAAGAGGAATAGCTTTGATATAACAAGTTGAGAAAATAAATAGTAGTGTTCTGGGGAGAAAGGTTTAACTCAGTAAGTGGGGAGGCAGAAATAAGTTCCTTTTAATGATGGTGACTGCTTTTTTTCTTGCTTTTTTCTTGGTGGTCGTGCTAGAGGAACTCTGTAGCTTAACTAATCACGTTGGACCTGTGGCTTTGCTATCAAAACCCTTGTCTGAACAAAAGAACTTTGTATAAAATTGGCCCTTATGAAGCCAAGAGGCTTGTAGCTGCTCCTCCACAGCGACCAGATGCAGAGCTGGGCTGCAAAGCAGTGCAAGTTACCTTTGCGTAAGTAGACGCAGACAGGCCAAAACTCATTGTCTGTGTCGAATTGTGAGTAGATAAACTGGAGAGGACTACCCTTGTGATAACTTCCAAGGGAGGTGCCTATTAATACAAGGGATGGCTTGTTTTACGGTTTTAGTAAATGCCAAGAAACCCTAAGGGATATCTTCCCTCCCACCGCCATCGGCATGAATGAACCCCATCAGACTCAGCTCTGAGTCTGGCTCCACTTCTGCCAGCTCAGTAAACTCTGTCTCTTGCTCAAGGTTTGTGGCAGTAGTAACGGTTCAAAATAGCTCCACGTTTTACTTTAGGGAGTAGGATTAGGGAGGAAGGTTAGTCTGATGACAGAAGAAGGATTGACAGGATTATTAATCTACAGATTATTCCTGAAGCAACTACAGATGAATTATGTGGCAGATGCTTCAAAGTTTAAAATTAGCCCTGCTTCACACCTCGCAAACGGCTCAGTCGGTCTCGCCAAGTGCCTAAGCACCTCTTTGCCTGTGCGCTACAGCTTGGGGGGTGATGAGGGTCGCTGCTCTCTTTGGTGCAGCCGCGTGCAGATGCCGCTGCTCCAGGGCAGTTTCAGCCCTGAAGAACTTGGACGTTCAGTAGGCAGCCCAGAGAAGACTCCTGACTTCAGATAAAATCTACTCTGGACTGAACAAATGCTGAATTTTGGTGACAAGAGCTGCATAAGTTGATGGTCTATAATTTTTTCATCCAGGAGTTCCTTTAAGGTAATACAGCTTTCTGACAAAGGAAATGTTTCCATAAAAAATGTTCATTCCCCCTTTTCCTCCCCCCATCCACCCAAAAATGAAAGCCTTCAAAACTCGAGAACAAACAAACAAGAGCAAGTTCTTGAGTCTTGCATTGCCTTTCGTTTATTTGTTTAGCTTTCATTTTAAAATAAATAATTTCATCTACCAAGGTCAAAACAACAGAGCTGCTCTAGAGGGGAATAATCCCTTTTCCTGACCTAAGTGACTCCATTGAAAGGTTATCCAGTGGACCAGAACGCAGCTCATTTAAGTGACCAGATTGCTTTTATGACATCCCTAATATATGAGCTTGTAAAAGGAAATGGGGCTGATTCCTGTGGCAATTGGTTGAGCCCCAGAGAAGGGGCTGGCGGCTCGTTCCTGCTGAGGAGTGGCTGACAGAGCGTTCTGGGGCCAGTAGCAGTGGTGGTATTTTGATACGGTTAATGTGTTGGGGGATTATATATACAACACAATGGTGAAGTTGCTATTGACTCTAAGTAGTTTCTGTTAGCAGCAACAAGGGAAGAAATTAAGAATGAAGTAGCCTTAACTGGTTTGAGCCCACTGAGGAGCTGAGGCACTTGGCCCTGAGGCCAAGTTTCAGCCTTAGCATAAGTGTCCTCCTGTAACGCACAACTCTAATGTCAGAAAAGTGTTTACAATTCATTTCCAGTTATTTATTTTAATTATTAAAGTGGGAGTTTGGAGGTTTTGCTTGCTTGTTTTTTAAGCAAGCAGTTGTAAGCTGAAGTTTAGTGGAGCTAAGTGAAGGCAGCCAGTAGAGCAGATGTTATTGCGGTACACAGCAGGAAAGTTTCATTTCATCAGGCTCTGGTAATGCAGTAGAAGAGGGTTGGCAGAAATAGGCAGGATTTCTCTTGTACCCAAGTGGGTTCTGAATTTCTTGGATACCTTGAGGAAATAAAAAGAACTAGGAACTCGTGCATGCAGTTGGTGAGTTTCTACTTACTATAGCAACAGATATAACATAAAGGGTCTGACAGGTTTTACTCCATTAGATTTCAGAAGGAGCTTCCCCATGACTGCTGCGGACTCTGGATGTGATGCCCAGCTCTGTGGTTAGCTGTGCTGAGGACACAAAATGAGTAAGAGGAAGAGGTTGTGCAAGATGTTCTCCATGCTTCTCCCCATGAGGAGAGAAGGGATGTGAGCTTGTTTGACTTGGGTCGACGAGTAACGCGCTTATTTTGCTGTGAGGACAAAGGCTGAACTTCTCTTGGGCCCAGAAATGACACAACAGTTCTCCTGGAAATCCTGATGAAAGAATTAATTCACAAGCTCCCAGTTCTTTAAAACAGCTCTGCTGGGCTGGGCTGCTCCACAAGCTGTGTTTTAATGGATCCAGGAAAACTTTGTTGTCCTTCCTGCTTTCCAGCAGGAGTTATGGGAAAACACTGGAGAATTAGCGGTACTCATCTAGTCACTACTCAAATGTCTTGTCTGTGGGCCAGCCAAGGCAAGCTAACAAGCCCACCCATTTAAGTTAAGAATTCCTCTTCTGTGCGAGGTGGTAACTCAAGTTACAGCATGAGCTAACTTCGCATGAGGAAGTGTTTAAAAGGAATTTTCCGAAGGCCTTTCAAATTTTGGAGGAAACATTAGCAATAGGTCGCTTCTTGCTTTCACAATGAGATGATGTCTTTCAATAATATTACTAACCGAGCTTGTTTAGATGAAATAGGAAACACAAAATAAAACAATCACATTTTAATCATTCATACTAACAGCTGCAGAAATTATTGTAAAGCTGTGGGTTTGGTCCATTGTTGTGTGAATAGACTTTGTGAAGATTTCTGTTCATCCTTCACGTACAGGAAGAAATGTGCAGGAGCGTGTTTTGTAATACTCCTGAACTCTTGGTAATGTGAGACCTCCTTAAAGCAATCTATTAAATCTTAGCAGAGAAGGGGGAAGAGACCACTGCTTTCTGTGTGTGAATTATGAGGTGTGTGGATTAGCGATGGGAATATTAGAATATTAACGAGGCTTTACTGTACTACTTCACACAGTGTATTAGTTATCCTGTCAACCTTAGTGCTGCGGGAGGTCACCAAGTCAAATGTGTGAGCAGGCTGGGAAATGGGATGGGTGACTCTTCCACTACAAAAGTTGAAATTTCCTTAACTTTGCTTCCCAACTGCTTGATCCAGGGTATCAATGAATAGCCTTGATTTAAAAAAAAAAAAAAAAAAAATTCCTCACCCACTCTCCCCCGAGTTAAGCCCCTGAATGAATGTGCTTCAGTGGAACTGTCATTTTATCTGATAGTTATTGCAAACTTGACAAACAGCTTAATAAAATAGCAGTTTTGGTTTGTGAGTCCTGTGTGATGCTCTTCACTATCTTCCTAAGGGCAGAGCTCCTGGAAGGTCTCACTGAATGTACAAGTGATAGAGCGGAAGGCTGTCACTTTGTGGATTTAGGAGACCAATTCAAGCTGCACGTCTCTGAAATGTCTTCCTGAAGGTCACTTGGTCGGAATGTCTGAGAATACTCCCATAGACTGAGGCAAGCTGGTGAGTCCCAGGAGCTGTGCTCTAGAGGCTGAGCCGTTGTTTGTAAGAGCTCGCATGTTATCGCTAGCAACACAGATCTTGCTCAACCCATAGGTACGCTTCTCTGACCTATTTTGAGCCAGCTTAATGGGAATCTGTATCAAATAACTAGTAATGATGGCTGTGGGGGAAACAAAATTATTTGCCTGACAACTGAGTCATCTTTGTTTCATCCTCCCACAGCTATTAATTTGCTTAAATTCCCCGCATCCTTTGTATGACAGTTGTCCTCCTGCCTCTGCTATTGATTCCCATATGTTTTACCTCTGGACTGGAAGTCCATTTGTATACAGTTGAATTCTCTTTCTTTTTTCCTTACTGCCGGGCAAATGAGGTGGTTGTTGTAGTTAATTTATTGTTCCTTTTCCCCACATGATATCATCTACTTCCAGATGTCTTTTGGAGTAGATGGCAGTGATTCAGTCCTATCTGAAACTGGCATCTGAGTCCTCCACACACAAAAAGGAGCACGCATTGGAAGGTATCATCATCTGTTCCTAAGACTCAAGTAATCTTCTGTGTGTTTGGCATTTGTTGTCCTGCAATTAGACTCCTTTCTTAAAGATAATAATGTAATTATAGGCTTTGCTTCAGCAGTTCAGTGGAATATGTTGGTGAATCATAGGTGAAAGGGGCAGAGGAAAATTCTGCAAATATACAGGCGAGAGGCTGGGATATGGCAATCAAATACCGCTCTTTCCTTTTCTCCTTGATTGTGGTGCTGTCTCTGCTCGTTGTGTCCCTGGGAAGAGATTAGTGTGATTTTCCTCAAAGATTAAAAATGCATTTAATACATCATTTCCCTTCACTGTTTATACAAGTTGCAGTGTCTAATCACAGAAGTATCTATAACATGTATGCTATAGAAAAGAATTGTGCATCTTCTGTCTCTGTGGAGAACTTTTCAATGTAAAAAGCAAACGCAAGTTACCAATGATTTATTTTGTGTTTGCTTTGGGATTTTATTGCCAAATTGCTATTCTGATTTGTCATGGAGAATGCTTTAAGTTATTTCTCTAGCCTTAGTCAAAGAACAGCTATCGTAGTGGTACTCATGGCATGCTAGATCCTATAGGCAGCACTAGAATCTTCTTTAAAAAGTGACTCTGCTGCTTCTCATATAGTTCCAGTTAGCATCAACCACCTGCATTTGGACAGATCTGTCCCACCCTACAGACAGACAAGTGTGAGAAAGGAAAGGGAGAAAGAGAAAGAAAAAGGATTCTATCAGGGTCACCCAGCCGGGTCAGGAAGAGAACTAACCTGTCCTGTTTGCAGGTACTTATTTCTCCTGGAGTTACAGATGTAAGTCCTGATCTGTGGGAGGAGGAAGAGTGCAGTTGTACACATCCACCTGACAGGCTTTAAAGGGCTCACCAGTGAAATACTGATGGAAAGCACCCTGTAATGACTGCAAAGGGAGACCTAGGTAGGGCTGGTAGGTGTGACTTCAGGTGCTAAACTTCACTACCCGATTCAGAAAACAGATTTTTCTAGGGCTGCACATCTGCTGGGCACTGGCATCCCTGGGTATGTAATATCAGCTTTCTGAAGCACAGAAATGCTGCTTTCTGACTTTAATGCCCAGGTTTGTCTTTAGCCAGCGCTAGCTTATCTTTGCTCTGGATTGCTCTGAGGTGCCCAGCTTTCACCTGTGTATGTCTCCTTTCAGGGGCTTTCTCCCTTGGCTGCAAAAGTGAGCCAGAGACCTAATTTTGTCTCCTTTAACTGTCCTGATATATCTGGGAACTTGTTACTTAGGCAATAACAAATTACCTAAATTCAGGCCTCAAGCGACAGCTCTTGGCAATCTCTAACCACCCCTGCTTGAAAATGTCCAAACTTTTCCAGCTATTGTGCCCAGTACACGCTGCAGCCAAGATCATACTTCTGAGAAGGTGTATCCTACATGCACTGTGTAATGCAATGTTTATCACTGAAGATAAAACATATTTGGGCTTTGTCTTCTGTTAACATGCTCTTAAGATCCTCACCTGATATAAATTAAAGTAGCTCTGTGCAAATCAATGGAGAAGTGCCAGTTTATACTGGTTAGGTAATATCTGTGCATTATTAATCAGGGCTTAGATAATGTTTGTAGAAACTTCATTCCTCAGCCAGAAGATAAATAGCTAAATAAGATATAAAACAGTAATGAGTGCAGTAGGCCAGAAATACATAGTGATGTGGAAATGTCTGCGATGTAATTGTTGGCTGTGATAGTTTCCTTTCCTAAAGGCCAGGTGGTACCTCCAGGCACAGGAGGTTAGCGCTGGGATTTGGGGTCAGCAACCCGTTGCAGGCAGCATCGGGAGGTTAAATCTTAAGGTTTGTCTATGCCTGGAAATTCACCAAAACAGCTATTCCAGAGTATCTGGAATAGCTATTTTGGTGTGTTTCCAAGTGCAGGCTGCTTTGAAATGCTAATGCTTGAAGCTGTTTAGCTTTTATTTACAGTAAGAAATAAAGATAACAGCCCACTAGAAACTTGAAGAAATGGGGGATGTTTGGAATTAAAAAAAGATGGGGTGGCTTTTATTTTATTACAAACAGTGACTGAGCATTGCTGGTTCGCACAAAGGGATAAGATGACACTATGGCAATGAGTTTTCTGGTTGTGCTCTGGAGGTTAATGACATTCTGTAATGAGGATCTTCTACCAGTATTTAGGCTTCTGCAGAAGAAGGTGGGGGAGAAATTCCGTTCTCGTAGCAGTTAGGACAATTAGTGATGAGATTAAATTGCATCCAGAAAGAGTCAGGCTAAGTAGCAGGACAAACTTCCTGGCATTAAGAACAGTACGCTGCCAGGTTGTCTGCCAGGGAGGCTTCATGTTTAAGAGCTGCACATATTTAAGAACAAGGTAGAAAAGAACTTTTTAGAACAACACAGGGAGCAATGATCCTGTCTTGGGATAGTGGATGGGTGAGGAGATGTGCTAGCACTACTTTCTGGGATCTGTCAGGTGTATCTGGGCTATGGATGTGCCCTGCAAACACAACAGAGGATGTCTTGCAGTATCCTCGCTGATTACATCTGTCCTGGTCCACCTGCATGCTTGTGGTAGATGCCTGCAGAAGAGGCTGCCCCAGCCCTCGGGGGCTGCAGGGATGGGGAGAGGACTCTGCCAGCGGGAGATGCACGTTTTGAGCGCAAGACGAGATGCTCTGCAGAGAACTTATGTGGCCATCGGGACGTCCCAGGAAGCTGCTCTAATACAGGCTCTAGGAATAACTGAATTACTCTGCAAAGGCCCCGTGCGAAAGCAGCAGGGTCCCACCTGTTTGTGTGCTGCTGACAAGGGGCCACGGCTGTTCCCCATCGTCCAGCTCTGCATTAGCAGCAGTCTGCACATGGGATGACCATCCAGAGCATTGTGCGGGCCAGTCTGCAGGGACTAAGGGCTATTTGTCTTTTGGAGAACTGGAATGCACCATTTCAAACAGATGGCTCTATCTTCTGAAGGTATTTCCTGATAGTTTCTTTGAAACATGGATTTGAATGGGCATAAAGACTTCAATTCCCACCAAAATCCTTACTTCACCTTGAAGGAGGGTGCAGTCTATGTCTTTCCCTCGGCATGGGGGCTTTTATGTTTGTCAAACTGTGTGTATGTACAGCTCTCTGAGTGGAGCACACATGGCAAAATGGATACTGCCATTCCTGCAGCTTCACCGTGAGGGATGGCCTGGCCTGAAACACCTGCTTCACCCAGGAAACCCCTCGCAGGG
Source organism: Pelecanus crispus (assembly GCF_030463565.1). Classification (NCBI taxonomy): domain Eukaryota; kingdom Metazoa; phylum Chordata; class Aves; order Pelecaniformes; family Pelecanidae; genus Pelecanus; species Pelecanus crispus. The sequence continues at coordinate 5,480,092 of NC_134645.1, read as the reverse complement.
TGCCTGGAGTCATGCTCGGGCTGGCCAGGGGTTGTTTCATAAAGTCAGCCCGTGCGGGATGCCCCATGGCTCCGTCACTGCCCGTGAAGGCTTTTTCGGCATCCTGGGTGGGACAGGAGGAGAGCTGGCAGGCATGAACCCCATGGCATCCTCCCACCCTCTCTGGAAAGGCACGCAGCGGCTCGGTCCTGCCTCGGCTGCAGATGCCCAGCCTTTGGGGAGAAGGAGAGCAAGCGTTACAAGGACTAGCAGCTAAGGTAAGTGTTGACTGTAGCAGGTACCATAACGATGAATGGCATGAATGGACAATCACTCCTGCCACAGCAAATAAACCCTGTCACATGGAATCCGGCATTTTCCAGGGAAATCAGCTTTCACTGCGGGCTGCCAGCGCCAAATGAGCTTCATAAAGCACCTGCAGATCTGAGCGTCAAGCAATTATTCCACTATCTTGCCTAAAAACAAAAAGGGCCCTGCCCTTCGGTCACCTCCGACCTTTTCCAGCTAACATAAACTAATTATATTTGCGGCAGGAGGAGGAAGAGGGGGCAAACCCCACCACCCCAAACCTTTCTGCGGCTCTTGCGGGGGGCTGTCAGCAGCGCTGCCAGCTTTGCGGGGTGTCTTGCGGCTTCTTCAGCAGCTCATAGCGCCGGGGAGCTCCTTCACCCAAATGCTTGAAGAGATCCGGGGGGGCGGCTGAGCCCCGGCCCGGGAGGAGCGGGGCTGGGAGCGGGGCTGAGCCCCGGCCGCCCCGGGACAAGAGCGCCTTTGTTCGGCATCACTTAGCAGCAATTACAGCCCGTCAAAACAGTTTTTGTTTTACGACAACGTGTTAATGGGCCCACGGTTGGGTGTGAGAAGTAACCCAAGCCGCATGCACTGAAGCAAGGTTAGAGGTTAATTGAGACTTTCTAACACAGCGCATGAGATTTTTGCAACCTTTTGCAGCGAGGGAAGTGGGGAACAAAAAGGAGATAATGTGATACAATTAGTTGGAAAGCTGGAGGGTCAAAATTCCCAGATGGAAAGGAAAACTGGCCAAGTGAATCAGGCCAGATGGGCCACCTGGACCATAACGAATGCCAAAAATAGCTTCAGTCCTTCGTCTGGTGGACAAGGCAGTAGGTGGTATGTCTGTCCTTCACAGTGGATTTAAAAAAGAAAAAGAAAGGTCAACATTATAAACAGCAGCAGCCTGTTGCAATTCGTATTCCAAACCTATGATCATTAGTGTGGTTCATATTCTCGAATTTATTTTCTTTATTTCAAAGTCATCCGATTTTAACCCAGCAGCCCCCTTCAGACATGCTCGTGGTACCGGTCCGCTGATAAACTTTGAGCTCTCAATCATTTGTGTTGCTTTCCCCTGTGCGAACCTCCAGAGCGTTATTAACTAAAGCGATAACGCTTGAAGACAGGTTTGGCAGCAGGGTTCCCCACAGTCAGCGTGAGGGTGTTTCGGTGTACCTAAGGTAACCACCTGCTCCTTGCTCACCTCCCTCTGCACCCAGTGACCATGTGGACGCTGCACCTGGAGCTGGGCATGATCCTGGTTACGGTGCCCAGAGATGTGGTTCTGGGTCTGCCTTCTGTGGAAGATTGCCAGGGCTAATGCGCTTGTCCCTTTACTCGGCGCTTGCTACAGCTGCTTCCTTCCTCTTCCCTACTTTGTCATTTTTCAAGATCTCTGCAGGGTGACACGTGTAAGACAGGAAAAAAAAAAAAAATCTTGTATTTGCCTCCAGCTTGCACTGGAAATGAACTGCAAGGTGACTGGAAGTGCCAAGTCATTTTTGGCACCTGTTCAGCACTTATTTGTTTTCCTAGAGCCAGCGTGATTAGTTTCCTTCACTACCTCGAGACCATATAAGCTTCCTCTATTGAAGCTGAATCATCTGCTGCAGGTGCCTGTAACTCCTTTTCTGCGTCACCTCCTAACATTGGGGGAAACCACGTGTAACGAGCGTGACATGCGGGAAATGGTGGCACCCGTGTGTCCACTGCATATAGCTGCCTTTTCCTTGCTGCCTCAGCAGCTTGTACATGCTGGACTTGACAGCCCTCGGTTGTTGCCTTCACCCTCCAGTGGGCTGAATGAGGCTGATGTCTAACGAGGAGCCTCTGCCAGCCCTGGGGTACCTGGTACAAGGTCAGTGAAGCCCAGCTGGGCTTCATTAATGAGGACTGACCTGGTGGAGAAAGAGCATTGGCAGGGGGACAATGGCCCTGTGCAGCCCGCAGAGCCCCAACCACCAGCTCGGCAGCAAGGGAAAAGCAACAACTTAGTAGGGCAGTGGATTGCCAAGGCCAAGCCCAACTTTGCTGACCCTGCCCCTCTCTTTTTCCATCTCTCCTTCCCACACCTAAAAGAAAATGTGGGTAGGAGGAGAAATGGGGATGTAGGAAAAACTAGGGCAAAAGTGAAAGGGGGTAACAGAAGTGGGAGAAAACAGATTGCATTTTGTATCTGTGGATTACCTAATGTGCCCGGTCTAATTCCCCAATTCAAAGTAGCCAGTTACTACGCAGAGAGAGAGAAAAAGGAAAAACAGAGGAGGCTTGAAAGAAAAGCAGAGCCCAGCCATTCAGAAGGTTTAAATGAGAGAAGTGACTGTGATTTGGACAAGCCTGGCTGTCCTCTGGCAGGATCTCATAGAATCGTAGAATTGTTTAGGGTTGGAAAAGACCTTTAAGATCATCCAGTCCAACCATTAACCTAACACTACCAAGTCCACCACTAAATCAATTAAGGGTAGAGTAAGAATTTCATGTTTCCTGGCTTGGTGGCTGGATTATTTTTTAATGAAAGTAAAATCTCTCTGTGTAACAGAACATTGCTAGGTGTTGGAAGTTATGTGCAGCAACCAGACAGTTCTAGGAATGGAAATCATCAACAGAAAACATAATAAACCACTAAGCTTTCATGGAGGCCCTCAAGCAGACAAGTCTTGTAGCTCTATGCTTATCCAGGATCTTTCCTGTGCTGTAAATGTGCCCAAAGTGAGTACTCTTCAGAAGATGCTGCAGTGAACTCGTTGCAAGGGTATTTATGGTACATAACGTGTTAGAGCCTGTGCTCACCCTAATTACTTTTCTACCCAGGTGTGAATCTCAAATGAACACTGTCCATGATTTTCCCTGACTCTTCCCCTGCTCCTGTGGTTTGTAGGGCTGTACCTACCTGGTGGCTGGGGAAGCCAGAACAGAATAAAGCAAAGGGAGCTAAAAAAGACGGGCTTGAATACCTTACAAGGCAAACTTGACTGCTACTCCAGGACAGTTCCTCTTGTCCTTGAGCATCTCTAAAGAGGGAGTGGGAAAAAAATCAGGGGAGGATGTGCAGGGAGAAAATGCTGGCCGCTGCTCCTCATGCCGACACACTGCATGTGCTAAATGCTGTGCGCTTGGGAGCACCGGTTGGGACCATCTGCCTTCGCCTGGGTCACAACACAGGGCAGCGGAGGTGTACCTTTTCCCTTCAGCTCTGCTCCACCACTAAACAGCAATGCTTTTGTCCCAGGTACTGTGTGAGATGGCATGACACTGCTTCAAAAAATACTCAGAGACTAGAATTCATATATGTTATTTTTAATTCTATTAATTCAGTCCTAAGATTGCCAGTGTAGCTCACAGGAACCACAGAGACCCTTTTCCTTTCATTTGAACAACATGGCTTCTGTTTATTGTTGCTGCTGTTGTTGATGATGATTCATTTGTTGGTTTATTTGTGGGTGGTTTTTTTCCTTCTCTTTGAAGTGTCAGAGATTGGCTCCAGCTGAAGGAAGGATGGGTGACTGATGCTGGTTTTCCTGCTGCTCCTAAGCAAACTTCCCGGTATCTTTGACATTTCTTACTCTCCTTTGGCAGTACTTGATACTGTTCTTGGTCTTGGTCTGAAAGCCTTAGATTTTTCTCCATAATGCCAGGAGGGTTCTATGTCTTCTGGTATGTGGGACAAACCTTTTGGGGATTCCCTTCGACTCGAGTCTGCACTTGGCTGCAGTGTTGGAGGTCTGCAGGAGATTGTCCTCTCCAGTCTTTCGTTCCTTCCGCCCACTAATTTTACAAATCCAGTAAAAAAAGTCCAACCCAAAACACTTTTGAGCAAATATTTTGGGAATTTAAATTCTCCACTGATCCTGGCTGTTATCACAGGTCACTTCAACTTCCTTTTCTCTAAATCTCTCTTTTCCAAGGTCAACTGCTTTTCCTTTGTGATTTGCCATTCTTTACTGCATTAAAGATCTCTCCAGTGTTTCAACTACAAGTGTAAAAAAGAACCAGTGCCTCATGCTCTGCCAATCTATCTGAGTAGATAAGAAGGTCATGTCTATATTGAACATCAAATTGAATTAACCTAACATTGTGAAACACAGCAGCTATATCTTCACCTTGTGTAACGGCTGGAGGTCTGACTTCTAGTAAAAACATTGCTTGGTTTAAGCTAGTTCCTGCTATGATTTCTGGCTGGTACAAATTGGCTAAAATATTACAATATAGAAAAAGAAAACATCCCTGAGACTGTTGTGTTTCAAGCGTAGTCTGGCACTATAAATGGCATTAGTTTAAGGTACAGCTACTGCAAGATGTGATATAGCTTTGACTTTGTTGGCTGGCTGTTGTAGTTGGAAGAAATTGTGTTTAAACATGCTGGTGTGAATAGGTTCCAAGTGCTTTAAAAGCAAGCTTGCAACAGCTATGATGTGGATTTCTTGAGGGTCCCGTCAGAAAGTATATCCACTCATGACGAAGGTCATGCCTGTTGATTGCAATGGACACGCTTCAGGAGAGGACTGTAACAGCTGGTCTCTGTGTGCCTGTGTGTAAGATGGGAAATACTCCTGATCCTCTTGGTTTTGCACCCAGAGAGGGAGCAGTCATAACCTGGTACTGCAAACTGGTGACTCAGCTGCAATTCCTTATCTTTTGGATACAAGAGTGTGTATGTTGGTTTTCTTTTGAATAGCTCTTCAGGTATTAAAGCCATATGATTTAGTACATTTGTCATCAGGAAAGGTTAAGAACCTTGCTTGAACGATAAGCCAGTTAAGATAAGAACTTCTGAATTTGGAAAGGAGCAGTGAAGCAGGATTAACGGTCAGCTCATTTCTCCGCTGTGGGTGTTCAATAGTAGCTGAAGATTTCCAACAATAAATATCTGTTTTTAAAGCTTGGGAAAAGCACAATAGGGAATAAAAATAAGATTACTTAGCCAATGAAACATAGATTAGTCAGAACAAAATACCTCTTTTAAGTACAGGAACTACAGGAATACTTCTATTGTCCTTGAGTTGCCTGCTTCTGGAATAAAGGCTCAACTCAGCTTAGTGAGAGTTATTGCTACCCAGTGCTTATGCTATCTTTTACCTGAACATCTTTTTGAAACATTGGTTGATTGCCACCACCAAAAATAAGGTGAAATTTCAAAATTTAGAAAAGTTTTGATCAGTTTTAACAGGATAAATATAGAAAGGGAAAGAAATCTCCAAATAAAAGAGGAGTGTCATTGACTTCTTTTGTTTGTTGGTTGGTGGGGTTTTTTTAAATGTTATTTTTTGTTAATTTGGGAGTTTGATGGCCTTTTTTTCCCCTCCCAAGATGATGATCTGGCTGATTTTAACAGAGCTGTTCTATGTTGATGGTGCTGTAAATGAGGGGAGAAGCAGGCATATCACTGTTGAAAAAAAAAAAACCAAACAAAACCAAAAACCAAACCAGAACCAAAAAAACCCTAAAGCAGTTCATCTATCCAGCACTGTACAGTGATGCTCCTCCAAGCAGCGGGTGGGGTTGTTGCACCTACAGCACTGCTCATGCATTCAGCGTAGGGATTCTCTGTGGAAACTCTTGCTTGAACCCCTGAAAGTTGGATGTAGGAAAAAGAGCAAGAAAAGTACGTTTTCTGAGAGGTAAGGAGTTTTAAGTTTGCCACCTCACTGAAGTCACTGACAGCTGCACTGTTAAAAACCCCAGGCAGACCTGACAGCCCCAGCGCTTTAGTTTGAGGTGTTTCCAAACACACCATTCCCTGCCTGTTGCCTCAGAGGGAACAGATGGAAAGTGTTACCAGTAAAGCACATTTTCATAGGCTTTCTGGTTCTCTTTAGCAAAAGCCTTACAAAAGTCTTCAGACAAATTAGTGCCTGAAGGTAGAGGAAGTCTTTAGTAGCGCTGGAGAACTGCTGACTCAGCCTGTTCTCAGAGCCGTGTCCAAGGGGACCTGCTTTCCGCCTTCAGCATTTCCACCATGGATGGTGATTCCTTCAGAATCAATTACATTACTCTCAAATGTCTTCTTAAGTTTAATGAGTCCAGTTAAATCCTAAGAGTTACTCATGAGCCATAGTTCAACGAATGGCAGGCGCAGCCAACAAAAGTCAATATATGACCCAAGGAAAGATCGCGTCAGATAAGCCCGATCTCAGCCGGGATGTGCACTCCTGCGTTTTTCCTCCTTTTAATCTCACGCGTTCCTGCCCTGCACACTGCTGAGCCAGGCCATATGTGTGCCTACAAGGGGTATGCGGGTGTAGGATGGGGACAGGATTTAGCTTGGCCATGTGTTGACCTGTTGCCGTTCCTGGTTCAGCAGCACATCTTCCCCGGCCACAGCTCTGTGGAGGGAACAGGAGCGTGACTGCACTGCCACGGCAGAGGTGTGAAGGGCTTAATGCAGGGTTAAATGCATACACGTGTCTATGTGTGTGACCATAGGAACACTGTTAGCTGTAAAAGTTCAACAGAGTAATGTACATACTTATAAAATAAACAGTCATTTAAAATACAGGAATTTAGCCTAGTTTTCATTGTTTGGGCTAGATACTCAATGAGCAGAATTAGTGTCAGTGTAGCTAGTCTGATGGATTTGTTCTTAGATGGTTTATTTTCACCTGTGCTGTGCTGAACATCATCTTTCCCCATCCCTTGGGAGAGCAGATCTTCTTAAGTTTGATAATCCCTGTTTGGACTGACTCCACTGGTGCTCTGGGCAGCGTGTTCATCGTGGCAAACACAAATATGTGGCTATATAATGAGGCAGGGCTGACAGCATCTCTGTCACAACCTGTTCCTTGCTTTGATTTCATCGAAAGCCCAGAGATGCCATAAGGGTGATCTCTGTGGGTTGGTTTGGGCTTTGGAACAAAGCAAAGGGTAAAATTTCTGACACCATGTGGAGTTATTGATATTACTGTAACATAAATATTGCAAGACCATACATAATGTCATGTGAAAGAAGGTGTGGTAGAGGACATGAACACCCAGAATCATGACTGTCTTGGAGAGGCTACACAGGGACTGACTGTTCACCGTCTCATCCAGCACGATACTGCAGTGATGAGGCATCTGCGTTGAGTTCATGGAGTCCTTGCCTGGGCCATCTGGGACAGAAATATTTCACCTTGGGGCTAAAAGGATTTCATATCTCTTATTTGGTTCTGCATGCAAAATCCAGCTTGCAGCTGCAATATGCGGCATCCAAAAGATTCAAACCCATGCTTTGTGTGCCCAGAATGTCATTTTAAAACAACAGTATTATTTTAAAAAGGGTTGTCTTGAGGGTTTTTTTAGGGTTTTATTTCAAACTGGGAAAATACTTAGTCTTCTGTTAATCACTTGGAAAGTTCAGGTTTGAAGAAACAAAGCTGGTTTTAAATCACATGAGAACCAAAAGAAGAAAACGTCTGGAATCTCTTAATTGATTCTTTGTATGTTCTATAAAAGTCAAATATAGCTGAACAAAATTTTTCAAAATATGTTAAAAAATTTGTTTCCAGGCTTGAATTGTCTCTGCCAAATTTAATCTCAGAATGAATTTTTATCCTGATGTTGATTTAGAAACATATTTGAGCAGATGTACTAATTTAAGCATTTACGTCATGGGGACTATGCATATGCTGAAAATCAAGCATATTTTTAAGTCTGCTATGATAAGGAGGGAAATGTTTCATGCTGAAAAGAGGTTTTGGTTTGGGTTTTTTTTTTTTTTTTTTGAGAACTAAATATCCTGAATTTCCATACTATCATGTTGGAGGGGTCTGTTTCTCTGAGGAAATAAAATATGATGGGATTAAAGCTTTTTGCACAGTGGAATAGTACTACTAATAGTTAGAGAAATAACTGGTCAGGATCTTGTACTCTCTGATTTATAGCCAAATGAATATAGCTAAAGGGAACTGTGCCTGGAGTTATACTGCTCAGGCTGTGATTTCACAGGGTACTTAGAATGTGCTTCAATTTCTTTGTGTAAATAGTTTAATTGAATGGATGACTTCAGAAAGATTATCCTTGCCTTGGAAGTTTAGCACCTACTTGAGTACCAGGCTGATTTGAAGCCATAGTCTCCGGAGACAGGAGAGAGCCCAGTTTTTCACATGAACTCACTACAGCCAAATCAGATCAGCATAAAGTTTAGAGGTGGCCATTTTATGGAAAATAGGGGCCCATATAAATGGGAAGAATGAAGTCTGGGAAGAGCATTTGTTCCGTAGCATGTAGCTAATCAGGGCAGATTTTAAAGCTGGATGTTTGAAATTAGTCTAATTCAAAGCCCGCTGAAGTCTTTTTGACTTTAAAAAGCTTTTGATGGAGCCCCTACTGAGCGCACAGCTGAGCTGTGGAGCTTGGGTGCTCGTAGTGCAGAATCTGCAATTTCTCATCTCAGAAAATGTGGTCCCACGCTCCACGCACAGAGCCAGTGCTTCTGGGAATGCCTTGGGTCAACCAGTGGGGTACCAGAATTTTCTGGTACCTTGCCTAGAGCCGTTACTATAACAACTGGGTCAGACTTCCTTTATTTGCCCAAGCTGGTGGAACGCAGCATCTAGTGAGCAATCTATCTGGTTTTCCTGGTCATCTCTGTGACTTCTGAGTTGAATTTTCTGAAACCATTCATGAATAAAGCAGTACGATATTCCATGGTTTGCAATAGCTTAAGCTAAGTAGGGTGCTTACCAAAGGAAAAGGAAAGAATACGTATTTCCCCTTTGCTGCTAGGTTTTGCTTATGTTGAGGAGAAGAGATCTTGGTGTTGCAAATGCACTGTATCTGCTTAGGTGAGTCCGATATTCCCATTTCCGTATGGAAGGTGGTATCACATGCCATTAATTTGTTTTGTCATTCTGTAACTTTTCAAAATTTACCAAGATTTGCAAAAGTGAGAGAGGCAAGTACAAAACACAAAAGAAATTTTGTAGCTTTAATTACTATCAGACTTTCAAAACCCCCAGAGTTCTTTGAAATAGTTAAAGGAAAAATCCCTGAAGAATAGAGCTGAAAAAGTGGGGAAGGACAAGAACATTTTTTGCTTTAGCTGAGAAAAGGAAAAAAAGTGGGGAAAATAAAAATGAAGCATACATACTTTCAGAAACTGGGATTTATTTCTGATTTCAACCTTTAAGGAATAGAAACAGCTTCAACATTTTCTTCCCATAATTTTTTTTTTTGCCTCCCTCATGTGAATCTTAGGGAGGCAAGGAGAGAGGGACTGACCCTGACCTGCACAACAGCGCTGAAGAGTAGAGCCAGTCTTGCAATATCGATACCAGACAGTGCAAACTTAGTTTACTGAATCTTTTAATCTGCATCTATTTATTTCAGCTGTACCGATGGTCTTTAAAACAAGATAGGATGTATTTTTAAAGGTCTTCTGTGGCTCAGCTGTCTGGCATGGGTTTGGTGCAGGAATGGTGGGGCGAGCAACTCTGTTTTGCAGGATATCAGATTGACCCCTCCTAACCTCAAAACCTTTTTAGCTCTACTAGCCACTGAAATGTCTCCAGATAATGCTGACTCCAAGCGGTACCATCTGGACTTCATTTGAATCAAAAGTTAGGATGGAAAATCCTCGGTAACTCTCGGACCCAAAGGCCGAGGCTGGAAAAACAGAACCCACCACACTTGCAAGAGGGCAGCTATTCCTGTGCCTGTGAGCACTGACGTCTCTCCATCACTGGTGAGAAACCACCCGCAGATTCAGAAGTGTTTCATGGGGGTTTTTTTGGTTGGTTTTTTTTTTTTTTCCCCAGGGTAACCAGAAAGGCATGTGTGGATTATCCTTATAATAGACCAGTTGGCAGAAACAGAATTGTATGTGTTTAGCAGATAATGTATTTTGAAATTAAACATAATGTATTTTTAAAACTCCCGCTTGGATTTTTTGCTAAAATCAGCAATAAGAGCACATACTAATTTTCATGGTCAGAAAAGAAGTTTAAACTATTGATTTTCTGTACTCTTCTATTTGGAGGTACAGCTAGCCGGTGCTTATATTTTAGCTCTGTTAGTTATGATAAAATAAAAGGGTGTGATTGGAACCTGAACAACAATATTATGGAACTGCATGAATTAATTATTCCAAAGAGGAGACCTTTTCCTGAATGCCAGTCACTGTGGGTTTCCTTGGTGGCTAAGAAAGGAAGTGTTAACCGATGTTTGCAGCAAGTCAAGTCCTGTGTGCTCGCTGCTAGCATTGGCAGGTTTCTATGCACTGTTTATATATGGTTATGTGTAGAGATGGGTGAACCTCAGAAGGTTTTGGAGGTTCAATTCTAATTATTATAAGCACCTGAAAGGCTGAATGCTTATCTGAAGCACAGCAAAACCTCAAAGCCAGCTGGGAGGCTCCTGGGCAGAGCCTCCTGCTTGCCCTCCAGCTCGTACCGATGCGCAGTGCTCTCCAGACCTGCTGGGAGCGGCAGAATGTCTTTCGGGAAGGCTCTGTGGAGCATGGCGGGAGCAGGATGTCTTTGATGTGGGTCTTCATGGTGTGGCTTTCTGACAGAGACTGCTAAATGAGGTCTCACAGCTGCATTGCTGAGCTAGAGCAGGTGACAGGTCCGAAGGGACAGAAATGGATCTCCTTGACTATTTGTTATAGGAAGGGTTGCAGCTAAGGGTAGTTATTAGGGAAAGGAAAGGGTTTCCTGGCCCTTCCCCTCCATCCTTAGCGGTGGCCTGAATTTGGATTATGCTGGGCTAAGGCGTCGTATTGTTACGCTGCTGTAACACCGATGGCTCGTTTCAGTCTGCCTGTACCTCTAGGTTCAGGCAGGCTGAGAAACAAGCACAAGACGAGTTGTAGCCAGCGTATGAAATGAAGGTGTTGAGCAAGCAAGCGTGGCTGATCTTTACAAAGGTGTCTTTGGTGAATAATTGGTCATGTTTCTCTTCCTTAGCATTAGCGGATCATTTTGGAAAGATACTTAATTCTGTGAGCTCTTTTCATGATACAAACTTGACTACACCAGCCTTGTTGCTGCTTTCAAACAAAGAACAAATATTGCTGTCCTGGTTTTTTGAAATGAAGCTGGATTTGTGTTGCCACATGCCTTGGGAATTTGGGATGTCTCTAATATTTTACTTTGATGCTTGCTGTTCGTGACCATTATGACTCATTTTCCAGCAGGAGTCAGGTTTTGTGTGAAAATGAGGATCCCGTAGTGTACTCTCAGTGATATCCAGACCCACTTCACAAACATGCAGTCAAAATAGATCATATAGAGAAAACAGGAGCATTAGTCAGAGCCTTGGGATGGGAGCAGATCTGGGAGTACAGTCCATGTCTGGCACAGGGATGCTGCTGCCGAGCTGGGAAATAGTTGCATTTCACAAGACTGTCTTCTTGTTGACATTCCAAGTACTATAGAAAAATAACAATGTAGTAAGTGTCAGTGCTGGCATCCCTTTGTCCAACACACAAACAATCTTGGCTGATTCCTAAAGAAAAGGCAGAAAAAGCCAGAGTCAAGTATTTTTTTTCTCGTTTGCTTTTATCTCATAGCAGAAAAAAATCTTCAGCACCTTTTGTTTGCATGATGTAGGTTAAAATAACACCACCATAGCCAGGAGGTTTTCTGTTAATGTGTGAGAGTAATTTCAGGAGTATTATGTTATTTAAACATAACCAAAATGTGCCTGCTTATTTTTATCTGAGCCCATTTTTCCTGTGCACTGTTCTGCAGAGTAAATACTATCCAAAGGTTTGAATATGAGTTCTTTTCCAAGAGAGAGAATTCAGAAGGCTTTCCTGGTCATTTAATTCAGTTTTTCATCTAACTCTTTTCCTACCAACCTTTTCTTAATCTGCAGTAATTTTAGCTCTATCTAGCATTCTGATGTAGTTATGTGGCATCCAGCTAACATTTGATCTTTGTTATGGCCAAGACCATTTCTGCTTCACTTCTAGTTGAGTTAGGGAGGTCAAGTCAGAGTCTAATCCCAACCATAGCCACAAAATCTGAAGTAACGCCATAGACTTGGTTGTTTTGGGCCAGCTGCGTATTGAACTGGGCAGATTCTGACTGGGAGTCTCTGACTGCAGATGAATTTTTGTTGTGGAGTTCCTGGAGAGTCGTCTGTAATGTCTGTGGGTCTGTTGGGAGAATTGTATGAAATCTATCTCAAGTGATTTTTTTTTTTCCTCTCCCCGCCCCCCCCCCCCAACGGATGTTTGTTTCTTGCAGCAGAGTTTGTGTGGAGCATGTTTTCCTATGCTTTATAGTATGCTGGGAAGATAAAAGAACTGGGGACTATGTTGCATGTTCTTGGTGGCTTGGTGTATTGAGTGATATTGGACACGTACCAGCGGAGGCTGCTCTTTAAGTAAGATGTTCTGGCATTTGCATGACCCAGTGTGATAGCATGCAAGATGACAGTGGCAGAGGAAGTGAGTCAGCATCCTGGGGAACGATGACCCAAGACGGTGATTCGGCACCATGGGAACAGCACACTTTAGGATGTCATCTGCAAAAGCACCTCATTAAGCAGACCACCAGAGAACGATGACAGCAGAGGCAATATTTTCAATTCCCTAAGGGAAACACAGCTCCCACAGAAAACCTCCTGGCAGTCGTTTATGGAAAAATAATATCTTGATCAAGATTTTGCTTTAGCGCAGGATTTCTGATCAGTTCTCTTGTCTTCCAAGCCTAAAATGCCCTCTTGATCTGGCACCCCAGCGACTCTGTGCCCCGGAATAAATGCCATTTAGGAAGATTGTGCTTTCTGTTCTAGATTTGCGGCAGCACCACTGTGAATGAGGATCACAAATCCAAGAGCAGCTGTTGCTCAACACTGCAGAGCACGACAAGGTGTTGGGTTTGGTCCAGGCCTGATGTAAGCAAGTCTTGCAGGGCTTGCAGTATTGTTGGATTTGGCCTATTCTTCTTATTCAGGAATGGACTGTGCTGCCTACTTGGCTGTCCCAGTCCTTCATCCTGAGCCAAAGGAGGCTAAGACTATTTGTGGAATCTGAAAGTGAAATCCTGGCCTTTTTCGACTCAATGGGCATTTTGGTGTTGACTTCAGCAGGGCGGGATTTTCACCCTGAGTATCCCAGATGTCAGGAATACTTTCTGGTTTTGTGATTCTTGGGTGGAAGATGTTAGATGCTGTTTTCCTTAGCTCTGCTTCTCTGCTGGGGCATAAGGGACCTGCTTAGATTATTTTAATTGGCAAATACATTTTTCCAGCATCTGTGGCAGAAATAGCTCTGTGCTATTTCTGAGTGCCAGGCTAAGTAGCTCCTGTTAAGTAGCCCCTCTGCAATCCTGCAGTTAACACCAGTTGTTGCTGCCAGACCCCTCTCCGTGGATTGTGTAATGTCCAAGTTTTTGGTGGCTGCTGCTGTTCTACTGTTGTTTTTTTTTTTTAATTCCTGGAGGTATAGCCTTTGTTTTGGAGGTAAAACAGGAATAGTGAAATCCTGGTGCCAGCACAGGTGAAGGCAAAGCTTCCTTCCATGGGTTGAGGCAGGATAATAAGAATTTTATCTGAGAAGTCTGAAGGGAGCAAACAGACCATATTACAGTCTTGATCTGTGCTAACACTTGACATTGCCTCTACTGGTGTCGACCCAGGAAGCATCAGGTGCGGCGGGGTTCCGGCAGGGAGCCGCAAAGAGCTCCAGAGCTTTGAAGTGTTTCCATGCTGAAGTTGGGGTAGGAAGGAGGACAGTCTTTAGGAGTAGGTAAACTAGTTTTAGGTATTACGCTGGGCTTTAGGAGAGCTGAATTAATTCCTGGTTCTCACCTGGAATCCTGGTATGACTTAGGGCAATCAATCCAGACCAGAGTTTTTGTAAAGTATATGTGACACTGTGGACACCTCAGAGGTGATTTAGAGTCCCGGCTCTCACATAAATCTGAAGGATTTAGAAACCTGAACACTGCTGAAAACCCTTGAAGAAGCCTTATCTCCTTCTTGCAGCATTTAAATACCTTTATGTGCTTAATATATCTACAGACCTGCCTTCTTACCCCTTCATTCCACACCTCTGAATGGGAGATAATCTTTTGCTTCTCTCATCCCACACTTGCCAGGTCCACACTAGAAAATAAAATGGTCCAAGGACTCTCATCTGGCTTTGAAGGCAAGTGGTCCATCAGTAGCTCATGTCTGCATAACCAACTCTCTTCCCTATCAAAAAACCCAAACGGGCTGTGGTCCATAATGCTTATTGAACGTGGTCAATGGCCTGTGCTGTTGATGTTTTCTGGAAGACTGCAAAGCGTCATGAGCCAGGACCTGCCCCCAAGCAGACTAGCACGCAGGTGTGTAGGCAGCCAACTGTGGTGCCAGGGCTTTTGGCCCTCCTGGCTTCCTAGCAGCGGTGTAGCCTTTGTAAACCCTCTGGGGAAGGGCTGTGCGTACATGCAGAGGGGTAGGGAGAGCCACTGTCTCAGCAGGAAAAGGGCCATCAGCTTCCATAGTCGAGTTTTATTGATATTCTTAGCGTAAGAGAATGTGGGTGCGATATGGAAATATTTGGAAGTGAGAGTTTCCCAGAATACTTCTGTTTTTTCTGGAGCACAAGTTTTATTGTTCGTAAAATTTCCCAGAATATGTATACTGTAGAAAAAGTGATGGTAGGAATACTGATTTTTTGATGGATGTGGTTGAATTGTAAAGTCCTTTTCCTGACCTGAATATGCAATCCGTTTATCAGCCTTTTGGTACTTCTGGCTGGGCATCAGGGTGGTCTCTTAAAGCATCTCTTCAAGTCCCTGTGCTGCAGTTATTGCATCCTATTCTATAAATATTCACCTGGAATCATAGAATTATTATTGTTATTAATAATAATTGTTAGGTTACGGTGCTCATTCCACAAGGTTTTGTATGCCCAGTTTCCAGATGAATTAAAGGTTCCTTTTCTATTTGGTAATGTTTTGTAGCAATTAATCTTATTTTTTTTAAACATCAGCACCTGTTCCATGACAGCTTCCTTGCTCCCTCCCCCATTTCTGACACAAGTAATTTATTTATTGAGGTTTTATTGTATTCATAGCTGAACTTACCTTTGAAAATTTGTTGGAGAGGACCTAAATAAATCAATAGTTCACTCAGCAACACCATTAATGTGGTTAATAAAACAAATTTTATAAATTTGTCACAGACCTTGAAAGTGGTGCCAAAACCTTTTAAATCCAAAGCACTACTTTTCTTCTACACACCCCTCCTGCCACGCTGGTCACGTTTTCTGTTTCTGCAGCAGGGCGGCTACAACACCCAGGCAGATTTTAATTCTTCATAATATGGTAAATACACAAAGCTCTAGGTCTGTTGCCCAGATGGCAAAATCCTGTAAAGCCTGTGAAGTTCGCTTCTTTAAAACAATTTATAGTCTTTAATTGAAGGGCTGAAATGAACTAAGTAATAATTAAAAAAAACCCAAACCCTATTTTCTTGTTTTTAATAAAAAAGAAAGTAGAATTTTAGGTCATACCTATTGTACTCTTTTTATGCTACAGCTATCCAAAGACACCCCCCTCGGTCCAGGCTCAGTTATTCCACCTGAAAGTACTTTTGCAGAAATAGCTGTTTCCTGTGAGTGAGGGGAGATCCCTTTGCCAAGAGAGTTGTGCCCATGCTGCAGACCACACTAATATAGTGATGCTGATTAAGAGGCCACAACCCTAAATAAACCAGTTGTAGCACTATGGAAAGTGTATGTGCTGTGGAGGGCCCTTGTAGGGAAGAATTGATCAGGAAATACCTTTGCAATCAAAATTAAGACTGAAAATCAGGGACCAGCCTCTGTGTGGCTGCTCTTCCTTGCCATGCAGAAGTGTTGTCCTTTGCCAGTCCAAACTCTCTCTTTGGCTGATTTTCAGCTTCTCCAGTCAATGATCAAGGCTGTTCTGTAGCTGGCAGGTCCCTTTGCAAAGCCCCGGGTGTGATGAGGAGGCTGAAGCTGTACATTGCTCCTCCGGTCTTGGCGCCCATTTTGGAAGTGCTTCCAAGCCTATCTTTGCAGAGCTTTGTGCGCTGTTGCAGAGCATCCTTCCGCCAGTTTGTGTGGGAAGTGTACTACGTTCCCGGATGGCAGAAGCAGGCCAATAGAGTCTACGGCAAAATCTCAGGTGCAGACAGTCAAAGCCATTGTTAAGAGGCAACTTGAACTGTAGCTACGGAGGGGACTGAGGCAGTCTGCAGAGCTCCCCTTAAGGCTGTTAGTATCTGAATGGCTCTAGTGTTATCTCTTTCCAGGGCTCCATGCCTGCTCCATTAAGACTTTTATGTCTTTCCACTGAACAGCCAGCTGATCATAACCAACAGGATTTTATTTTAATTTCCCAATAGAGTTTTTGTTTTTCTTGAAAAAATAACTGAGACCAGAAGGATTTTCCAGCTGGAAAATAGGACCTGTCAGTTGGAAATTCTGACGAGATCTAAGTAGACACCTGTATAATACTTTGGATGTATTATGTGGCTGGAAAGGAGCGTGAGGGTGCAAGGAAAACAGAGGGGGCAGGAGAAGAACTTAGGAGCGTGTTATGTTCATAGCTGTTTTGCATTTTCCCCTTCCCAAATAAGACTTACCTTTAGGGAGGAAAAAAAGGTCAAAGGAAAGTCATACTGACCACAATAAATTGAAATGTTGAGTGACAATGGAATTTATGCTGGACCATGGTATGTGTTGATGCTGTGCCGAAACCAGTGACATCCGTGTGGTGCTGTCACTACGGCAGAGGGAGATTTTGGGAAAAGCCTCTGGGACTCCATCGTTCCTTTATGTCGGTGGACTTCCATGTTATAGGGCATTGCCGTTAGCTGACAGCCTGCATCAGCTCAGCTATTTTGGCTAGTTGGAGAGTGGAAAAGTGCGTATGGAGGAAAACCGCAGTTAACTTGCCTCTTCATCTATCTCCCCTTTTCTCACTTTAATCCAGTGGGTCTTGTTTTCTCTCCTGGTTCGCAGTCACTGTATGTTGAAGCCGATTTTTTTATAGAAGGAAAACACAGATATGAAAATGTGTGGTTTTTTTCTCCATGATAACATTATTTTGAATGCAGGTATCCCATAGTTATGCTAGATTTTCTTTTTTTTTTGTTAATTGAGAATGAAATAAAACTGTGTTTTAAAAGTCTGTTGGTATCTCACTAAAAGTACTGCAGATCTATTTGAGTTCTTCCCTTCAAGTCTGATGAAAAAATAACACAAGAATTTTGTAAAAATGATCATAGTGGAATCCAAACTATGTTTTCACTGCCCAAATACTCATGTTGGTCCTGAATATCAAACTGAGTAAATGTGTTGCCTGCTTTGTTAAGGTTCCCAGAGGTATTTAGGTGAACCTGGGACTTTCCTGTAGTGGTGATGCAGGTAAATGATGCAAAATTCAGCTTTGCTAGCTTTTCTTCTGTATGATTGAAGGCTTTTTATTAGTTTCAGTATTTGTTTCAATCTGAAATGGGAAGAGAATTTGGGGATTCAAAAGCACTGTGGACTGAAACTGAAGGAAATATTTGTACAGCCTGCTGTGACCTGAAATCCCTAAGCTTTGCACAGCTGTAGAAAGAAATCCATTTTGGAGTCTATTATGTTCAGACATGAATATAAAACACCACCTCTCAAGTGCATGTCCCAAGAATGAAGAATTAGGCATTTAGGGAATGCATTCCCAGCAAATATTGTTTATACCTTAACTCGTCAAGCGAGGGAAACTAAATTAAAAGTCTGGGCTGAGATTTTTTTGTCAGTTTGTACTTGGTAATATGTTTATGATGTTTTAGAAACACGGTGTGAAGGGCAGAGAGGCAATTTCCCCAAGTCCCTGCACTGGTGCCGGGTGAAGGGCTGTGTCTTATCCTGTGCCTGGTATCCTGAGTCTCTGGTTGCAGCTGGGGCCTCTCGCTGAAAGTTGTCCTCATCCACACCCAGGACAAGCTAAAAATAATTGTACCTGGATAATGGATTATGAAATCATTATAAAACATTTTGAATTATAGCAAAATCAGCATGGGCCTAGAGATTAGCTGCGATGCCAAGACCTAAAACAACTGGAATAATCTAGAATGAAAATCCTACTATAACTTGTTATTTCCATGGTTTAAAAATACACCTTCTCACTGTTGAGTCTTTGGTGTTGGTGGTCGCGTTGCATCCTGTTGTTAGCACCTGGAGCCAAGCTGAGAAAATCCAATTCTTGGCATGTAGAAGTTAATGCTTCGCATTGACATGTCGTTGCCAAATTACATGGAAAGCGTTCTCTTGCCAGCTCACTAGAAATTAGATTAATTGTAACACAGAAACCACAGGGAGGGAGAAAAAAGCAGTGTTGTGCCTCTGAATATCACTGTACATCTTGATTGTACAACAGGAAAGTTAGCCTGAAACAGAAACACCGGGCAGCATGCATGGAAGTATTTCCACTGTGTTCACGGTGCCTTGGTGGTGGGATTCAGTATGGAACTGGTGAATGTGCTGGTACCGGTAACCACAGGGGCCATTGAGCAGGATGGCAAAAAGAGGTATGATTGACATAAGTAGATATTAATCATTTCCCACTCTTCGTTTTTTGGTCACTCACAATGTAGATTGCATCTGAGCTGTACTCTCTGGGACTAAACATGCAAAAATAAGTATTGTGGTGTCTGACAGCACCACCTTGAATCATGTTTTCTTTTTCTGAAATAATTTTTATTCACAGACCACATGCCATAAATGCTCCAGCTGCAGCCTCTTAGAGGAGGTCAGAGACAGAGCCAGGTCAAGGTCTTTGGGAAAGTACAGAGCTGTGTTGTGCCTAGCCCCTGTTGGGGGGCACAACTGTGGAAATGTCTTCGCACCTCGTGTTTTCCATGGTGCCACGTTGCACAGCTCTGCAGGAGACAGACATCATTTGCCAGCAGGTCTGACTTTCTCCATGTGGCCTGTCCAAACACGCCAAGTCTCAGCTGCCCTGCGCAGGGTAGAGCGCAAGGGCGTTCAGCTTGGCTGCCTAAGCAAACCTTCATCACGAAGGTACAGAAACCAGGGTATAGAATAGTCGCCTTTTTACCCTCTCTGCTTTCATGTGTGAAAATGTAAAATTCCCTTTTGGGCTATAGCCTCTAGGCAATTCTTACCAGAGGTAGTTAATGCAGTTGAACAGACAAACTTCTCTGTTGCAGCATATTTTCTCAAGTGGAGGAGAAGCTGCACGTGGATTTTTCACCAACATTGACCATCTCTTGTGTGCTGAGTGAGGTTTTTCAGGTGTGTTCAGCTTCACTGCCCTGAGCTTTCCCATTGATTTTACCAGGAGTAAGTTAGGTTAAGTCCGAGTGCTGCCCTGCGGGCTCCTCACCAAGACAGTCTGGAGAGGTGACAGGCATGTACCTTACCGAGCGTGCCGAGCTGGGAGGCAGGAGGCTGTTCTCCACCCTGTCATTCACCTGCCTGAAGACACAAGCAAGTCTTGAAGACACAGGGCAGCCCCTGTGACTTGGTTTGCTGACTCTGAAATGTTGTAAAGACTTACTTTTGTGTTGGGTAGTGTTTTGAGACCTGCAGATAGAAAGTGTGATTACGTAGCACGTGGCATGTTGTCCAATTTTATAGCATGGCGGTATTTCCACCGATGCAACATCAAATTTAAGCATCTGACATAGAGGGAGCTGTGAACAATAAATGGCCAATAACCAGTAGTTGTTTTATATACACATACCTTACCTGTAGTCACATACAGCATGGAAACAGGTGTTTCATGTGTATTCCCATAAATAAAACATCCTAAGGAGTAATGCCAGCTCACAGCAAACAAAACTGGGTATTTAGACTATTGAGGGAAAGAAATGCTTGGAACACAAATAAATATTCATAAATATTTGCATCCCTCCTGTGTGATGTCTGACCACACTCTCATATGTTGTCCTTCCCCCAAGTTGGGAAGTTAGCTTGAGTAAGAACTTGAATATTTAGCTTACACAAGTCTTACCTCAAATAGTGAAATAAAGCCTGTCTTTAGTCAAATTTAACAAAGAACAAATTTGGAGCAGTCTTCATCCATCGTGGCAGACTAGTGTAATTGTTTTGAGGGCACAAAGGAGAAAAGCTTTGGATGAAAGCTCTGGTCCCAAGCCTGCAAGAGCAAGTCAGTCACTATCTGTGCTTTGTATGAGGAAGCTAATCAAGCAAAGTAGTTCAAACAGGATTTATTTATTTATTAGATGTGCTTACAGTGTGGATTGCTTGAGAACACAGGCTTCATTTTACCTATGTGTATCTTGAAAGAAATCAAACTACTTTCTGTTGACTTTGGCCACAAGCAGTATCTGTGGAGCAATCTCTCTAAGTCATGCCTCCTGCAGCTGTGGAAAATCCCTCAAGGTTAGCAGCTTTCAGATGCAGAGTTACTTAAATGCTGTAGGATGCCTTTGAAAAAACAAATGGTTGTCCAAAAGCAGTCAGCATATGGGTATAATATTAGAGCAGGGATGGGAAGAGAGGAGGATCCTTCAAAGAGGACCATTATATTCTTCCCTATTTTCTGCAGCAAATATTTCCTGTGCTATAAAAAGACAGAGTGACTAGTCTGTAACATAAACCCGTAATAGAACAAATACTTCAAAGACACCTTGGGCCTGCTAGTAAATTCATGCTACCCCCTGTCCATGACAGTAGTCGAGAATGTTGTTCAGCAGTTTACATCAGCACATGCTTATCCTTTTTTGACATCAGTCTCTGGTTCAGGAAGCTATTGAAGCACATGTCTGATTCCCAGTACATGAAAAGTCCCATTGATTTTAGCCTGCAATATAAAACTGGTAACTATCATAATGATTATGATGCATTCCTGAGTCCTGGACGTTCAGTGATTGATCATCTCATGTGCCCAACTGTATTTATCACATAAGCGGCTTCTTTCTTGCAAAGAAAGCACAATAGCTGATTTGTTGCCTATAATTATAACTCTAGTGTGTTGTTCAAAACTTTTCTCAGGTCTAGTTATTTAAAGGTCTAGCTGATCACCTCTTGCATCCTGTTAAAAGCAGTCTACAACATGCCAGCTGTGTGGATAAAATCACATGCCTTTTCCACTTCCCGTAGGTTTCCTCTAAGTCTTCAGTGCGAGTGAAGTAACATGGGCTTAAATTTGGTCTTTGTTTTCTTACGAGGATAGAAGCACTCTAATGCCTCCTGCGTAACAGATGATGCTTCTGTATTGTCGGAGGACGTGAATAATTAAAGCCTGCATCATGTCTTAACTGTTACAGTTTTAGAAAAGGGGAATATTTGTGGCTGAATACTTGTCTTAGCTGCAACACAGAAAATGCATGCGTGGTAGACTTGGCAAATAAGTTCGAAACTTCATAATTAACTGGCTGTCAAAAATTTGGAAGGAAAACACAGGAGGTGGTTAGGAAATCAAAGTATGATGTGTTTTTAATCACAAAACACAAGGAAATTTTAAAAATTTATGAGTAATAAATCTATATTGTTGGTACCAAATGGCTCCCTTTGCAGTCCTTTAATGTAACACCTGCGCTTCCTCTCTGTGAGTAACGACCCATTTTTTGACTGCCTGAGGAGCAGTGCAAGAGTAGGTTTGCAGGCTCAGGAGAACAAAGCCAGGTTCCCAGACTGAGCTCTGACTGCACTTTAGGATTCCATTTACAGTCTGTTTGGTTTGTAATTCAAATCGCTGCAGACCAGAGTTAATGTTTAGACCACAGCCACCTGAAATTTGCTTCAGGGCTGAAGCCCAGCCAGATTGCAAATGGAGGAAACACTTGAGGTTTGCTAAATACAGTTAATAGGGGATTAGAGGCTGTGTTTTTTATGGTAGCGCAGGGAGGTCTGTAATAGAAAAAATATTGACATGCAAATATACAGCTTCAGCCGTGCTGAGCAGGATGCAACTGATTGCACTCTAGCCATCAAGTTGCTATTCTTCCTTTAATTAAGCAAAGGGAAAATGAGATGAAAAAGATAACAGGGCTCTGATATATTTTTGATGAGGGGTGGTCTATTATAGCCAGCAGATGGGAGATGACCCAATGGTTGGGTGACTGGACGGTGAGTTACAAGATTCTGGAATTGATACCTGGCCTTCTGCTGCTAATTTGTTACATGCGCAAAGACTTGAGCATGTCTTTGGTTTTGTTTTCTGTTTGCTTTTTTAATGGCTGTGTCCATTTAGCTCCTTGGGGCTCCTTTGCACAGTGTGTGTGTGTGCAGTGCCTCACGCAGTGAGGTGTGGGTGTACCCGTCATACTAATATTTACCGCTGCCCTATAAATCTCAAAGTCGCAGAAACAGAGAGCTGGAAGGAACCTTGGAGGTCGTTGAGCTGGATGAAACAGGATCAAGTGTAGCTAAGCCATACCTACCAGACGTTTGTATTAACATTTTCTTTAAAACTCTGGCGAAGGAAATTCCACATTTCTGGGTTGCCTGTTCAAGTGGTATTTATCTAAACTTTGTCTGCATAATTTCAGTGAAGGAGATTCCACACTCCTAGGTTGCCTGTTCCAGTATTTCACCGCTGTAGCTGAAATGTTTTTCTAATATCTGACCTAAGTTGTCTTTGCTAGAGATTATGCTGATTCCTCCTCTTTCCTCTCCTGCTGACTATGAAGAACAATCAGTCATTCCTCTCTTCTTAAAAGTCCCTACGCATTGGAAGATTCTTTGTCGCATTCATTCCTCAGTTTCCTCTCCTCCAGACTAAACAACACCAAATGCTTTATCCTCCAAATGGCTGATTCAGAACTGTAGCTGGCCGTTAGAGTGATTTTTGTATTGCCAAAAATGTGTGTAGCCCTTAGTTGTTTCTCCAGAGCCAAGAGGATTTACCCTTCTGGAACTCTTTGCAAATTTAGTCCTGAGATTGAGAGGTTCAAAAGCTGTTGTGAATGTAGGAGAGACCTCACAGTTGGTACGGTTAGAAAGGTATCATCAGAGGACTCTGGGCAACCCCACTGGTTTTAGGGCTTGTATGTGAGTGAGAAGGCATGTGTGTGTGTGTATGTAAGCAGTTTTTAATGTGACAAAACTAGATTTTAAAGGATAAATTTAACTTAAGAAAAAAAAGGTGCTTTCCTGAAAGGAGGAACGTGGACAGGGAAGAGCTGGCCACTTGAGTTGGGGAGGGAGGCCAAGGGCTGGTAGGGATCAGAGGGGACACAGGTGGGGTGGAGCTGTGGGGACCACCCTGGAGACGTGCACTTGCTCTGAAAAGCCCTCATCTGCCGCAATTCCCAGCAACGAGAACTGGAGGAGTTTGAAAGCCTTTGTTGGCTTTTTTACTCCCTTCCTCTCTCCTCTTTGCTTTGCCACTCAATTTGTTATTTTCTGGTCCTGTGTGCAATTGAAAAAAAAAACCCAGAAACTCCAAAAAGAACCAAAACCTTCCAAAATTCCAAACTTCAAGGACACTTGTTTCTACGTTTTTGCTCTTAGGGAAAAGAAGAGCTGTAAATCTTAGATATGATTTTCACAATCCCAGTCTGACATTTTGTTGTCGTTACTAGAAAAAGGAAGACTTTTAATTGAAAAAAAAAGCCAAACAGAAAACCCTCAAATTTTAAAGGACTCCCACAAAATCTAGACCAGACTGCCAAAGATGAAGTGCTGGTTGGTTTGGTTGTTTTTTTTTTTTTCTCTCTAATGAAAGTCATGTTGCTGCAAAAGAGTTTGTCTTACCAGGAACAACGTTTTGCTTTAGGAGAGAGATTTGGTCAGAAAACTTTTATTTGGAAAAGACCATAGAGAGTTTCTGAACCACTTTCTTCAGAGACTGCAGGCAGGTGGCAAGTAGCATGTAGCGTTGGAGGGGACGTGGGGCAGGAGCTTGGCTCTGCGAGCCCATCCTGCGGGGATGGACTGTCATTGCAATGTATCCCTGTTTCTGCCAGAAGCAGAAAGCAGGGGAGGCTTTTCTGCACCTGCAGCTGACTCGGCGTATCTCCTGCTATGTACAGCAGCTCTTGTGGCCAACAAATTTTATGGGGCAATGGCTTGGCTAGGTTTTTATTCTTTCTTTAAATCCAAGACAGGAAATATGCAAAGCAAGATGCACATATGCCTCTTCTTTGATGTCCACGGGGAACACTCTTACCTTCTGCCTGGTTCTAGGGATGTTGGCATGAGAGAGATGATATTGCAAAGGCCTCAGCTGTCTCCTCAATCAGCTTTTGAAGAAATCTGGATGATAAGTATGATTTTGTGTGCAGTTTTAGCATGATCCCAGTTATTCATACTGCCTTCCACAGCGGAGGTGGGCAATGCGCTAACTTATGTGTTGCCAGACTAAAACACTGGCTCTGTAGGATCTTGTGACTGACCCACCTTGTCCATGAAACTGTGGGAAAACCAAAATCAATCTAAGAAAAAAGACAGGATTCAGCACCTATCACCCCACTACTCTACCCACTATTTAAAAATCTTCATTCTCTCTAGAGGAGAATAGCAATAAATCACAGCCAACGCCTTATTCATCCTAGTACTAAACAAGCTCCTTCAGTGGTTAAAGCAAACCTGTAAGTGTAGTTATTCTCAAGCTAACGTCAGTCGGGGTGATTCATCCACCTGGAACAGTGTTGTGAGCGGGTTTTGTGCAGCACAAGTTTATAGCTCTCTCTTCCAGCAGGGTTAACAAGCCAACTTTCAGGTCCACCCTGATACAGTTGTATTATTTAAGTATCAGAACTGATTATTGCTTGTATCCCTTATATTGGGGCCCTCTGCCTTGTACTTTAGTTCACCGTGGAGAGCTGGCCAGAACTGTATGTTGTTAGAAACATCCACCTACGGAAGCTTTGTCTTTGTGCCTGTCTCTGATATCCCTACCCTTGCGACCTGTTAGATGGATGATCTTCGTTCTTCCAAAGACTTCTGAATAGCTGAACCTAACCTGGCAGATGTACCTGATAAAAGATATCTCCCCTGCTGTGTGTAAATATGTGGTAGATCCCTGACATCTATTTAAAGAGAAACTTTTACCTACAATACTGACACTGAAGTTGATTGCTTTGCACCATGGTAAAGGATCAGAGCTGGGAGAATTCCTAAAATCTTGTTTGTGAAATGACTTAGGAGTCAAACAGCACATTGCTCTGATGATATTCATGCCTCCCTTCATGCAAACAGGATTTAAATCAGAGAATACAGGCGCACATTAATTATTATTGTTGTTGATGATGGCAGTGAATTCAAAATTCTTCAGGGACCAATACAATTGTCCATTTTGACCTGTGGTGTAAAACAAGCCAAAGAATTTGCCCTTGCTATTTTTATGTTATTCTCTACCAAGTACATGAACTATCAATGACATTAATCTGTGACTGAGCCATGAGCGCATCTTTTAGAAAGGCATCCAATCTTGATTTCAGATTCCAAGTGATGATAGAATTACAACACCCAGGAGAAGTTACTCTCATTTGTTTAAAAAAAAAAAAAAAAAAAAAAAAAAAAAGTATTTCCTACTTGAACAAGATGATCTTCAGCTTCTAGTCAGGAGTTCTGCATGTCCTGTCTGCTAGATTACACATCCAACTAACAGCACTTCTCTTCTCTGATCTAGATTTTATAGAATGTGAAAGAAAATGATCGGCATTTTTCTTAGGAAAAAATCTTAATGAACTCTAAATGTTTCAGAAAAAATAATTTTTATATTGGATTTTTTTAAAAAAAAGTCTTTCAAATTTTTTTTTAACTAAGCATAATAAAAAAATGCATGACATTTCAAAGAAAGGGCGCATACCCTCAAATATTTTCATTTGAGAAAGCTGTACTGAGAAACTACAAAAGAGATATTGTGTCCATTTTAAACATTCTGAAACAAAAAAAATCTTTGATATCTTTTAGCTGTGCTAAAATCCTTCCAATTTTAAGCTCATTCAAACTGCCTGGTTATTTGTGGCAACTTTAGATAGATTCTAAAGTCCTTGTACAAAAGGATTACCTTATTAAGTCAATACCTATATGTATACTTTCCTCTGTATAAAAAAGTTGGGAGATAATGTCTTTGTGCAGTATGAACACTGGTGATTTGCATGCGTTTAAAAGATGTAGGAAAGCCTCAAAAGTTTCAAAAGTGCTATAACTGACGAACAAGTTGCCATTTCCCTCCATAGTGATTTTATTTGGAGCTTCTGTACTAACTTTAGAGCATCCTTGTCATACTTCTCTATCTGTAAACAACCTCCAGATTTTTCTTCCTGAAAGCAGCCACTGAAACCTGAAAGATTTAATCAGCATGATGAAGTAAAGCCTGAAATTCATATGGTGAGAAAGCAGACAGTTGACTAGAAAGTGGGTGTTTGTAAAATACAGATGCAAACCCCAGACGTTTTCCTGTTTTGTTCCGCTGTTGGATTTTCAGAAACTACTTTTCTAGCCATTTCCTTGCCATTATTCTTAATAAAGATTTTACTGGGTTATGGACTATTTTCTTTGGGCCAGGCAAAAGGTGCTAAGATGTTTCCTCTGGAATTTAAAGATTCTTTTTTTCGTGGGGGTAGGTATGTTATTCTGCACTGAGTGGGAAGTCTGATGGGGAAAAGCTTACAAATAATTAATTCGAGGAAGGGTAAAATATTGTTTACTCTTTGATTGGCTCCTGGGAGAGGGGAGGCAAAAATAAATCAAAACATTCCACTCTGTGAGTTCCAACTTTTATGGATTTCCCATTGGTAATGTTTCACTTACTATGGTTAAGGACTTTGTGTAATGAAGTAGGTTAATATATATAGGAAAGCATTTAGGCTGACAAGGTTTGCTTGATCCTGGACCAGTAAACACAAGGCTTTCTGTTTAAGTCATCTGTGCCAGCCACCTCTTTTAGACTGTCTGTTTCACTTCCACTGCAACAGCCTCATTTAAGCTGTACCTGCCAACTTGTGACTTAAAAAAAAGTGTATTTTTAATTTGCCTGAGATCACCCACTTTAGCATTAAACCACAAAAAGGAGAAACTTCATGGCTGCTGCTGCTCTTCTCCCATGTTACTGAAAAGGAGAAGGTGGAAGGGGAAACAGGAAAGCAGCCGTGCGGGGTGTGCATGAGTGTGTGAGAGGGATGGTAGCATGGAGCGGGGCTGTCCTGCTTCCCAGAGCTGGGGCCAAGCATCCTGCTAGATGTTTCTTTACTACCATCCACTACGCTGTTGATGCACAGTACCTCTTACCTGGCTTAAATGTTCCTCTGTTCTGACCACCTTATCTTTTATATAAGATAAAGACTGCTTTTCTTTTGTAAGTGGGGGAATGAAGGAAAAAAGAAAAAAAAAAAAAGCAGAGACAGCCTTCTAAACTGCTGGTTCTTCCTGGCAGGTGTATAACCCACTGTCCAGAATCCCTCTGGCATTGGTGTCTGCTGAATTCCTCGTATTCATAGTCCAAAGAAAACCACTGCAGTTATCTTCAGCTGTTGCCTCTGTGGGAGGTCCTTGTAGAGAAGCCAAGGGCTGGGGTGAATAAAGTCTTGTAGTTGAGAAATAGATTGGCATTTCTGGGCTCTTCTCCTGTCTGTGCCATTAAATGCCTACACGCATTCTATTCATAAAATATATATGATGGAAATGTAAATACATTTGTGTAAATAAAAGTACATGTAAATAATATAGGTGTGTTATAAAAATAAGAGTGGAAAGAGCTCAGGGCATCTTCTTCCTGAGCTAATGCTGAGGCATACACATTTCATTTGAGGTTCATCAGGGAAACCTGGAGGAAGGCACAAGTCAGTCAGGCCATGTTATGAAACCTCAAGGATGCCGTGGCCACATTTTTTGAAGTGGGAAGGTGACTAGGAATGCTGAGGATCCAAATCAAAGCCCGCTTCGTTGTTGAAGTTGCTAATGCCTTAGCCAGTTGCTAATGGTGATGTTGCCAGCGTCTTAACTCAGCACAAGTGGCATGGAGTGATCTCTTCCCCTGTCAGGTCAGGATTCCTTCGAGTCCTTCCTTTTCCTTTTATGTGTCCCTCAACTATATTTGTGTGATAAAAGCATTTTTCTGGGTATCACTAGCGAGCACGCTTCCTTGTAATCTTCCGAGCCTTGCTCATCTGTGTTATTTTGTAGGCATTATGCAAAGTTTCAAATAACGTTGAATTGTCCCTAGGTTGTCAGTGTAAATGCTTTTGGAGAAACTGTTGCAACCAACAGGGAAGCGTTTTCCCTTCATCTCTTTCTGCTGAGTCCCTTAATGCAAAATTGCTTATGGGAAATAGGCCTCAGTATTTCCTTCAAATTTAGTTAGTTTTGCCAATATGCTCTTCTGGATTACTGATATTTGAGGGCTGAAGTATACACTGTAGGTCCCTGACATCTCATCTAGCATGTTGAAATGCGGCTCATGTCAGCCCACAGACAACAGGACTCTAAGATTCCTGAGGCAGACACTGCAATTTTATTTCGTATTTATTTAGTGGCTAACACAATGGGTACCTGGTCTGTGAAAAGGGTGCCAGGGCCTCACTCTGATATATATCATGCTTAAATACAAGAACTTTTACTTAACATGAAGCTTTTCAGACGTAACACTTTCTTCAAAAACAAAAACCCAAATTATTTCCTCAGAAACAGTTTACAAATTTTTTTTCTGAAACAACACATGCTCCAGCATTAATTCTATACCTCAGTGCTGTCAGATCACTTTGTATTTTTTCTAGGAGACTTTTAATCTTTTCCCAGTACTGAGCCATATAACATTATTTTATATGCTCTTCTTTGAACCTACAGCACAGAAAATTAAAGTGTAAATATGCACGCGAACCACCCAAAAGTCATAATAAGATTATGTGAATGCCTGCAACCACACAGCAGGAACAATGGGGTTGCACAATTCCTCTGCTCGGGCGCTGCTGAATTTTAATGAGGGGTAGTCGGTACATGCTGATACTCCTATAGCTACCCTGGAGCCAGAACAGTGATTTAAGATGCCAGCGACATAGTGTGTAGGTGAGTCTTAGCTGTAGCGTGCCTTGGAGAGTAGAGCGTGATATAGCAGGCTGAAAAAATGGCAGGGGAATAAGCTGATTAAATTAGAGTGAGAAAGGGGACTGGTAGGAGAAAGGATCGCTTAAAATTGCTAATCACCTGTGCTGCTTTCATTGGCTGTTTAGCTCCTTTTAGAGAGAATATGACACTGTACACTGATAGGAATAATAGGAATAACCTAAATAAAGAACATATGCTGTCACGGATCGAAAATCTCACGCTGCAGGGTTTAAAGCAATCTCTTAAATATCAGGGATTAAGAGGGGAATTTAGCGAAGTGGTGTTACCTCTTTCCCGTGTCAGAGTTTGTTTTTACCTTCTCTCTAATACCACTTCTAACCGAGGTACACCTGGGAGCCACTTGGGAAAGTATTAGCAATAGGTGTACCTCTCAAAATGCGTACTTTTCAGATACGAAAATACCCCTCTTGTTTGCAGCTAATCTAAGAATAAGCATTGCTTGGGGCGAGTTTCTTTTCAAGCGGGCTGGCTGTGTTCCTGTTGCACGCCATAGGGTCCGCATCTCCTCTGGGCCCCTCTAGGCTCTTACAAATATTTGTAAGAATGCACACGTGTTCCTCAATGCAAAGCATTTAACATAATGCGAAAGGTGTGTTGGGGCCTGCGAGGGTGTGTTTGCGTAGCACGATGCCAAGGAGAAATAGGATACAGCCTGGGATGTGGGAGGACGGTGTCCTGGGACGTGGAGGACAGCAGGGGTCAGATCTTCCCCACTCGTGCCTTAGGGAGAGATCCTGAGCGTGAGCTATCACGAGAACCGCGGCAGAGATTCATCTTCTGGGGAACCTGTTGATTTGTTACAAATGAGGGTTTCGGCTATTGAGTATTATAGATAATTATGTGTTATAATTTTGCTTATTGTTGGAAACTGTCTTTTCTGTGGCTTTGTGTTTGGGCTGACAGTCTGTTTTGTAGTGCAGAAGGAGGAAATCTTTTCACCAGTAGCCAAATCTTTTCTTCTTCCATCTCAAAGCTCCTTGTGAGCAGATCCTAGTCAGAGATGTAGCCACAGTACATGCTCCCATAATTCTCTCAATTACAGGAAAGTTTCTCACAGAATTATCATTAGTATACAGTATTTTGCTTGGAATAGTAGCTCAGTTTTATATGGGAATTGTATTTTGCTAATACCAGGTTATGACATCTCACTGAAGTTGTGTGCTCTTCCTTGATTGCATCCTTTCCAGAAGACAAAAGCTTTAACTTTTTGAGGCAAGGTGGTAGTATTTTGGCGTTTTGGGTTTTTTGGGGGTGGTGGTGGTGTTTTTTTTTTTAAATATATCAGGTCCTGTGTACTGCAGCTCATCAGTTCTCATCACATTGTTCTCATAATATCATGACAGAGTACAATTTTGTAGCCCAGGATATGTGTAGCCGTACTCACCTGTCCTTTCACAAACATTTTCACTAAAACAACAAAAATATGTAAGAAACACCAGTTGTCCTAAGCCAAGTAAACCACAGAAAATTGGAGTGAAAGCTCCTGCCCTAAACCTCTGCCCAGGAGTTAGAGAAGATTGTACATCCACAACCTGGTCTGCTATGTACTGTAGCGTTTAGTAGTCTTGACCAGGGATTGCTGTGCTCAGTTAACCAAAAACTGAGAAAGAAGATATTGCTCATCCCAAAGGTGCTGCCCACTATATGATTTATAAAACATGTTACATTTTGATGAGATGTCCACTGTTGATACTGATACCAGCCCAGTCTGTACACTGTGTGAACATTTTTCAAAGATGAAACAGTTGAGTAAGCGTTTCTTGGGTTTCTCATGAATTAGATGGGACAAACAATTCCTTAATTCATCTAGGCCAAGTTTGCCATTCCTTTTTTTTTTCCACTGACTAAGAAAACATCAGCCCTTTTCTAGATACCAAAGATGGATTTAAATCTATAGCATGGTTGACTTGAAGTTTTAAAACTACTTGATCCTTTCTTTAAGACTATTAGGTTATTTTATGAGGTTGTGTGAAGGTGCTTTCTTTTAATTGATCTTGAAAGAGAAAACATTTTTTGACTTGGTATTTTGTGCATAGGAGCAACAAAACAAAAGCTCTGTTAATCCCAGTCAATATGTGCATCTGTCTTTTCTTGGGGTTAGAAGCTGCCTTTCTGAAGCACATCTTCCTATTGAGAAAAGAAGGAAAAATTCTGGTATAAGTGCAGCCACACCTCTAAACTGATTATTCTTGTAGGATTTACTCATCCTATTTTGGCTGTGTTATAAAACGCAATGGGAGCAATTCCAGCTTGAGCACATCACTCCAGCGTCAAGCAGCCCATGGTGTCACGAGGAATTCCTTGTCGTAAGGGACAGAGAAATTCCTTGCCATAAGGGACGTCCCCCGAGGAGAGTGTTTGCTCTGCTGGAAAACGGCCATCCACCCACACACTCCGTCTCCACCCAGCTACTCCATCCAAATAACCAAACCAAAGGGAGTGCTTTGACTAATTTGAGTGAGTAGGAGTGATGCCATGACAATACAATAGTGTGTCTGCTGCAGACTGTTCTTGATTTGCATTTGATTGTTTGCAGTCCTACCCATCTGTAGCCAAAGGCAAGAAGTGATAACCTGTCATGTTATATAAAAACACATTTGGAAAAAAGTGGAATAACGCAAGATAAATAACATATGCTCTCTGGGTCTGTTCTTCCCAAGCAGTCCTGAACTCATTCCACAAGGTGCTGGTTTCTCTTCTTACTGAAGGGTTTCTTTCCAGATAGTTTCCATCTGGAGGGGGCGGGGGGAAGAAAAAGAAGAAAAAAAGGCAATTTGAGTGAATAAAAGCACAGCCTATTGTAATTTGAAGAGAGTTACTAAATAAGTGGAGCATTAACACAGTGTCAGGCCCTTAGCAAATGGACAGGAAAGCAAAAGGGTAAGTGGCATCAGTCACTCAGCAGTTAGACGCAAAGACTTCTGCTCAGTTGAGGCAGTAATGCTGCCTTAGCTCATGTCGCATGGACCATCTCTGTCTTCTCCTGTGTTTCTGTGGTGGTATGGCACTGAAAGTTTGAGCTGGCAACAGCAGAGAATCATGTCATACGACTTGAAAAGTTCCCCGCTTTTGTTCAGCTCATCCTTTGTTCTTCTATAGCTGATTGTCATTTAAGTTATGCAATATATTTAACCTACAGATAAAGCTTATAGTGAAATCCATTTGGCTCTGTTTAAGCTTGTTTTGTTACGATGTTTTAGGAGGTTTTCCCACCATGTGTATAACATAGCCTTAGAGGGAGAGGCCTTCCATCCTATAAATACAGAGATGCAAAAATACAGACTGGAGAAGCCCTTGACAAATGGAGGATGAAATACTCCCACACCTTAAAATTACCTCCAAGAGTCATGCTCTTTTAGGTGAGGTGAATAGTAAGAGGGTCAGTCAAAGTGGAAAGCATGGGAAGTCTTGACTTCAGTCAGGGGAATGGGAGCCAAGCCTTACTTAAAGGTAAATAGTTGTAGAGCCAACTTAATACTGAGCTGTCCCTCTGTTTTGGACTAGGCCCACTTTACCAACAAGCCTAAAAATGTGTATTCTTCTCTCTGAATAGAGAGCATGGTGTAGCGTGACAGCCTGTGGACCTTATTCTTCATGGGGATACCCTGTGTGGGCCTTTTCACATTTGGTCCCACTGGGTTGAGAGATTTTCTCTAGTGAATCTCTTGTGGTGTGGTTTCCTTTACTCGTCCTTCCCACAATCCGCAAGGTGCCTCATCACCACTGTCCCAGCAGAGCAGTGATGAAAGTGAAGACACACAAACCTGCACTGCTGATGGTCCCATTTCTTCATACACAGTTGTATCCTCCCCAGCTTATTTCACGACAGCTGGCTGTACTGTAAAGCTGGTGAGCCTTCATCTCTTTGGTGTCAGACCTGTAAAATACTAATTAATTATGATAGGAAGGCATGGCTACATACATTGATGATGGCAGATGCAAATGTGCTCAACCCATCATTTGAACTTATTCCAGTCTTATTTGTACATGGTATCACCATGTTAATGCTGCCTGCAATCAAAGAAAATCCCTGCTGAGAGACAAGATATTTTAGTTTAAGCACAGCACTGCATGGACACAACTTGCCAGCTCCCAGATTAGACCTAGCTTGCATCTAGCCAATGCAGAGCGCAAAGCTGAAGAGCTGTAATTATAGACAGGGTGGGGGTCTGCGTGCTCATGTGCATGACATGTTAAAGTTTAGGATCCCCTGGACTGCGGCTCTGGTGCCAGCTCATGGAAGCCTGTGAGACATCAGCTCATTTGTCTTTGTGTTGAAGTATCAGGTTTCTAATCTTTAGGTCTAAGAAGAAGAGCGTGAATATGCAAGGTACTTTTGACTGCTACGGAGGTACGCAGGCAATTCTCACCTGATTTGGTGAACTGTGTAGTCACAATGGCATAACTCCCTGTGTGGCCATTCTGGCTCTAAAATTCACATAGGGACTTTTGCTTTAGCTTAACCTCCTCCAAACAGGCTGAGCTAAACCAAAACTCGGTCCTCCTGATGCAGTAAGAATTTCATTAGATCTCCATCAAGATAGTTGTAACAGTCTAAATTTACACCTGAAGTTGTTCTGATACAACTGAGTTCTGTGGATGCCTCGTGTGTGTTTAGATAGTTTGAAAGTATAGCCATAGGTGTGGGATTGTCCTCTGCATGAGAAATGGGTGTTGGCTTCAAAAATCCACTGTTCTTGGGGCTGTGCCAAGTCAATCCTAATGGAGTACCAGGTGTAAGGTTGTGTGTATGAGCAAATGTATGTGCGTGCATGTGTAGAGACTTAAAGCTGAAAATAGGGATGGGCAAAGAATGCAAATAAGCATCGAAAAAGAATTTTGCTTTTGCTTTGTTCAGAGTGAAACCTCACAAATTGGTTAATTTCCACTAAATAATTCTCTGAGAATAAAAACATGATCCATCAGGAGATATTTTGATTTTTTCCTGTTAAAAATTGTGACAGTTTTTTATATTATAACATGTAATGCAAAGCTATTTTCAAATTCTTAGATATTCCCCACCTTTCTCATACACCTCAATGAAATGTATGTGACATCAAAACTGTATTTTCTGGTGGGTCTTCTCCGCTTTGATTGCCATTGCTTTCTAGAGGGAGGAAAGGGTCCCCGACCCTTCTTCCCACGAGGGGAAAGGGAGAACAAGAGGCCAGGGAGGGTGAGGGGGCTGCTCGTGTCCTATCTGCGCCAGCTACGGCAGAGCAGTGAATAACCCACCGGAGCTGTGGGTGCTGGGGCACCCGATGGCACTTTGCTTCTCCTGCCTGTGGAGGAGGCCTCTTCCCAATAGAGGGAGGCATAAGATAGACAGCAGAGAGCTATTGCTTCAGTGGGAGAGAAGATGCCTGTGGGTGTATAATGAGGGGACTTTACAAATAATTCCTTGGTGATTATTCATTTTAAAGGGATGTTCAGTTGCCCTAGAGATATCCCATGGAGTACTTAATTTCTGGAGAAGTTTGGAGAATACAGGATTTTGCTTCCAGTGCTTTTTTGTTTCCTGCCCAATGGCAAAAATCATTTTCATAATCTGCTCTGGGGATTGTACTCTGTCTAATACACTGGTAGTGTGCACAGCCCATTTTGAAATACAACTTTTTGTTTTGAAACTGAATTTTTTCCAAGTAATAATACCTTCCCTTCAGATTTTCATTTTTCAGAAGTGACCCACCCACTATTGAATAATAAGGCTTGATAACCATAGTTTCTCAGATAACATGCAATGAGCTGCCAGTATTGCTTTGGGACTAAATCGGGAAACCACTGGCTGGTGTTACGAAGGAGTCAGTTATCCAAATGGGATCATCTACCCTTGAAATCTTTTAAATAAGAATGTGGGTTAGAGATCACTTTTTTTTAAGATGTCCCAGATTAATAATGAAATGAGCACACAAATTTAAAGAACAGAACAAAACACATCCATTTCCAGGTCAAGCAAAACTGTGTTTCAGTCCAGAGTAAATTAAAATCACACACTTATGTGAAATCTGCAATAAAGAAGGTTTATAGTGGAAACATTGACTGACCTTTAACAATAACAGCGAGGCCAGTGCTGCTGTAACAACAATTGGAAATAACAGGCAGTAGCATTACAAGGCTATATAGGCTAGGGCAAGGTCTTTTCCTTAATCTAGCCTGAACATTCAAAGAGAAAATCCCAGAGCAGTTGGCTGAATCTCATCTTTTTTCCATTAATTGGCCACAGCATAGTACTCTGAAGTTGACAGAAATAACTGTTGCGATATTAGCCCAAGTCTAAACATTGCCAAAAGACATTTTATTTCAAACTTCTCTGAATTACAGTATAATTTCATATATTGCTTACCTAAGAGACCAGGAAGTTGGCTGTCCATCTGCTTAGCGAAAGGCTCCTAGCTTTATATGACATAAAACTTTATTTTTCCTATCTGTGGGAAAATGAAATCAGGGCACTTCCAACTAGGATGAGGATATGGGAGGGTAGATTGAGCTTAGAAAGATTACAGTGATCCAGTCTTCATATTCAGGATCCTGGCTGCCACTGTGAGCATCTCCTGGAGGTTGCAGAGCTGGAAACAACAAGATCCAGCTCCTGGATCTTCTTGCCCTACACCATCTCTCCCCTTGCAGGTAGGCTCTTCCTTTCTTTTCTCACCAACGTGTGGATGGTGTGAGGAGGCAGAGACAAGCTATGGGGAAGACAGTGTGGTGACATGTAGCTCTCACTCGGTAGGATAATTTGAACCTTACATGAGGGCCACAGTTCAGATTTTTGTTGTATTCCTGGCTCTGGAGTGTGTGATGCTGCAGGAGATACCTCAGCAGTCCTGCTCCCGTACAAGCCCCAAGCTCCTGAAGATGAGGTTGTCTCCTGCTTGGTGGCTGCTGCTCCCTAGCAAAATGGATCTCAGAGCTGCAGCCAACAGACCATTAGTAATAACACTGATGTTCCCTGATTACGATGGAACTTCAGCTTTCTGGGATGATATAGATCAATATTCCTTGTGATAATTTAAAGGCAGTACATATGTTTCCATAGCAGAGCTTGCTCGTTTCCTGGGAATCTGTTAGGCTGTTCCACTCATCCAGATGTTTAATATTGTTAGTGACCTGCAGCTAAGCCTCTCAGACAATTCTAGCAGGACTCGTTCATCTTGTTTCCCCAAGAATATAAAGCACTATGTAGTAGGTACCAGTCCAAGAGCCAAACTCAAAGGTGAATGTAAGTGACTTTAAGCAAGTTGAAATTCGGAGGCCATCTAGATTAGTGCAATCTACTGCTTTACTTGAAGACCTTTCAATTAAATATTCAACACATGTACTCCCTGAAGTCCTAAACTTATTGAGTTGCACTCTTTTTGGATTCACTTGGCCAAATTAAAAGATGTTGTATCCATTATATTAATTTGTTGCATTGATTTCCACTTCCCACAGCTAATTCTGTACCAAAAGCTTCAAAGATATGAGAAGTAGTATCCTCGCCCCTAAAATAACTTATACTTCTTTTTGGTTTTATGCAACAATTTAAATTCCCTTAGATGTTGGTATAGTGCTTAGCTATAAAGGAGTTTAAGTTAAACATTATCTGAAAGTGATAATGCTAGTGCAATGTGAAGCTTACAGTTGTATTGATGTCATCAATTCATTATTACTTTAGCAAGGAATCTTTGAAGTGAGAGAGATGGCTTGATCAAACAGATTAAACGCTATGTCTCAGCCACCTGTCCTCCCACACTGTCTCCTTCCATTGAGAAAAAGTTAAGCCCCTGCAACTAAAATGAGTTTAGGAGTAAAATATTATGAGGGTTTTGTAAAAGGCAAAAATTAGAGAAGTCTGGACTGCGTGTATTGCAAAATACTTGAACGTTACATTGAACATTTGGATCTTAAGTGTTCTCTTGATAGAAAATAAATCGAGAATCTCATGGTTTGAAATTTATGTTAAAAAAAGAAACCCAACTGCTTAAATTTTCAAAATTGCATCCTGATTCTGCATGTCTTCATTGTTGCTTGGCCGTTCTGAGGGATGTTAACATGTGATGGTAGTAGCAGCTGGTCCCTCAGACTCGGGACTTGTTAGTTTGGATACACAGGGCACTACAGCAATTATGGCTTGGAATGCTGTCTCTATTTTTAAGAAGCAGAATGCTATGTTTAATAACATATGTTACTTTAAATATATCTATCTAAAGTGGATATTCTTTTGTTGTGGATAGAAATCCAGAAGCACATCGATTTTTATCTGAATGTTAACCCTTGATAGGATGGTAATGTTTCTGATTTCATTTAATAATGTTAAATAACTGTATATCTTAATATTGATTGTTAAGATAGCTGCTTTTTCCAGAGGGAGTGTTCCTACTTATGCACATTACATTTACCTTACTTTGTATACCTCATTTTTTATATCAAGAATGTCAGCTCACCTTGAGAAAGAAATCAGAAACATCAGTGGATAAATATAGTGTGATACAGACTATAATGCATGAGAGCTTATGTCAAAAAGATAATTCTTGCAGGAAGCTGGATTACATTCTTAATACAATTTTAGAAATTACTGCTCAATCACTGTAAATATTAGTAACACTGAACACCAGTAATGGCATTCTAGTTTTTTTTGAAAAACCATGTGAGTGTACTTTTTCAGCTGTAGATATAATTTTTAGACTGAAAAATTAGTTTAAATCAAATCAGAATTAAAAAAACTGATAACTGAGTATTAAACTTCATACACTGATATTCCACCTTCAGTATTTATTGCAATAATTTCCAGGTCTTGTCTCTAACAATCTGGACATGGTATCAACTTTTTTCTTTTTTTCTTATGGGTGCTTCAGTATCTTTAAGATAAGACACCATTTCCAAAGGCCCAATGAATTATATAAATTTAATATATTACCACAGAACACACAGTAGGTATTGGTAGGTGTATCATAGAGAAAAACAGTCTTGGTTGCATACTGGGATTATATATATACACATACATGCATATATACAAACATATATATAAAAAAGAATATTCTCCGAGTAAAGTCTTCCAAAGTCACAAAATAAATGCCTTAGTTTTCAGATCAACACCTGTCGCACAAGCATCAACCATTTATGTAACTCCCATAGGCTTTCACTAGTAAGATATAAGACTAGATGGAAATGATTTGTCTGATTCCAGTCTTTCCAGCTACTTTGCTTGAAGGCAAGCCAGAAACCCTGAGAAAAGGTAATTATTCTGGGCATTTCAACTTCTTGCCAGAATCAAGAAGCTGAACAGATATAGGAATTTGAAATAAAAGCAAGACAAATTTAATTCTTCTGACTCTGCAGTTCTGTTCCAAGTTTAGGGCACAGATTTAAAATATTCTATTGCCTCAACTCTGACGCTCTGGTCCCTGGAAGGCAGCTGTTCTCTGCATTGCAGTTTAAAATAAATAAATAAGTTAAAAGAATCGAACTGGCAGTAGTTTACTCATTCACATCCTTTGCTATCCTAGTCCCTATGGTAGTAGGATTGTCACTCAGGTGCTATCTGAGCGCTGAGTCCTTTTACATACAAGAAAAGTAATAGCTGGAAGGAATTCACACAGCTCTAAATGTATTTGATGTTGAAATCTCTCAGCTCTGTCCAACTGGGCTAAACACAGAAGAGAAATCTGAAATGGGATCCAGTGTTCACCCTTAAAAGGTGCAAAAGAAAACTTCTGGTCTGAGAAAACATATACAAAGGTAATACAGTATTTCTGTGCTTTCCTACACTGCTAATCCTGGGTTGTGCATAGAAGTCATCAGTGGCCCAGATCTCTGCCTGCGCAGCTGGAAAAGCAGATGCATTAGATTGAATAAAATCAGGGATGATCAAAACTGATCGGAGATTAAAGGAGAGTGGGCAATTCATTGTTAGTGTTTTTGAGCACCTCTTAACTTTCTGACTTGGGCACGTTTGCACTATTTCTTCAAAAAGCAGGAAGACCAAGATAAACCTCACATGAAAACTTCTTCCTCTGTGATTTCTAACCCAATTTTGTTGACAAACCATATGTATACATTCCGACTTGGAAATGTCAAAATGTTTATTTTTCAGTTAAAATGTTTCAACATTTCAGACTGAAAAAAATGTTCTGAACTTTTGATTCTGTGGGGAAAAAGCTCTGGGCGTTTAATCTCAATTTGAAATGAAAATCGTAATTTCTTGAGGTGGACGTCTTGATTTTTATTTGGGTTTTTATCAGCTCTGTTTGATGCTTTATTGCACTACTGTCCCTCAGATGTGCACTCTCAAATTTCTGCCAGCCTTTCAGCTTATGCATCCACTTAGCGTTGTGCAAACGCAGGTTAGACATGTCCCATTGGGCAACTACTCAGTTTTGTGAATAGTCACATAAATAATAGTCAGCTGAAGGGCTGGTTTCAGGCTGACTGAGCGGCTAACCAGTAACTGAGGTTTAAAAGATGCCAAAGAGTCTTAAAAACTTGCATGTGTTTAAGCTGATTCTGAGCTAATTTATACCTGTTTATAAAAGCTTTAACTCCAGTTATACTTATTCAGGGATTCTAGATTTACATTACCATAAATGAGACAAGGATTTGGCCTTTTTTTTTTTTTTTTTTTTTTACCTTGTTTAAACAGAAACTACTCTCTCTTCCTTCTGGATGGGACAGGCAGCTTTCTGGCTTGATTGAACTGGTTGTCTTTGGATTGAGGGGAAGTCTACGTTTCCATGACTGGGTATTTGGTGTATTTTCAGCAGTCCACCCACAGAAGCAACCCTCTCGAGCAGCAGGCTGAAGTCTGGGATAATTAGACAGTGCTGAGGATCCTTCCTTCAGATCGCTCTGGGTAGCTGAACGTCAGCGTGGGTGATCAGTGCTACGCTGTCGTGACAGCAGTGGCGATGTGTTAATTATGGCCTTTGGATCTAATCTTTCCAGAAGGGCATCCTTTTCTTTGTAAAAACCCTTTCTGTAAATGACCTGGGTTTTGCATCTTGAATTCATCATTTGTGGCCGACTTCAAAGTGGAGGAGATAGCACTGCGCATTTAATAATACAGTCTACAGGGCACAGGCGGGACAGGGAATACGGAGAAGGCAGAAGAGGAAAGGCCTTTGCTACAGTGCACTCGCAACAGGGATGATCTTCGGCAAGCGAACGCTGCTGTAAACATTTAGGAAGGAACGGGCAGCATGCCAGCAGGGTTTGTGAGTGATATACAAGGTGCACACTCAGCTTTCAGCTTTGATTAATGTGTGCAAGAGATATAGGCAATCAGTTGCTGTCATGTTAATATTAATTAATGAGCAGCAATGCCCAGCTCAGAGTGTCTGATAGTGGAGACCTGTTAATTCACTTACTCCCAAGGTTTGCTTTAGCAGATGGAAAAGGATTATTTTACCATATTTTCAATGGCAAGTCAAGTCTATTTTTATCTCTTTTTTGGCTTGCATGAAAGGAGACTGCCACCTGTTTTTTGCAGGTTGTTTTCAGCACTGCAAGCCAGATTAAAAATTGGCCTAGTTAGTGGTTTATGGAAAACAAATTTGCTGCTCTAGCACAGAATAATGAAAGTATCCAGGGCCAGTGCTGGCGACCGGCCCTCTGTAGTTGTGTGAACTCTGGCTCCAGTGAGCTCTTCTGGGTCATCAGGATCCCCGCTGCTGGTAGCACCGTCTGCTCCGTAGGCTGCTCCTGCCTCCTGGTTTTGACACGAAGTGCAAGAGAATGGCGGGGTGGGTGGGTTACTGTTTGCATGGCTCCATTCAGTACTGACTTAAATCTCTGGGAGAATAAGGGTGATTTAGCATAAGATCTAGAGAGTTGTAATGACTTCTGGGAACATTAAACTTTTTAGGTGGACAGCCTTTAATAGGGAGTTACTGACTTTTGATCTCACTGGGGATTAGCAGTGTCTGGTTTTAGAGTTTACCATTCTCCACTCTTTATGTTAGTGTGGACTGTATATTTGTGATATAAACAGCCCTTAGTTCTCCTTGCCTACCATGGCCCTGACCTGGACATCTCTGAAACATCATCACCCGGAGTGGAAGGCTGTGTTTTGCTTCCGTTTGTGTTAAGTCAGAGAGGCCCAAGTTGATAGCCCCTTCCACAGCCTCAGGTAGGTGGCCACCTTCTCTAGCTGCTCGTGGAGCTCCTCAATATGCCACTTGAGAAATTTAAGAGCGAATTACCTTCAAAGAGACTTGTGATGTTCTTGCCCGAATCAGGAGCTCTTATAGTCAGTTGAGAGGTTCACAGTCTCTCTAAGATGTATTTAGATCCTGTTCCCTCTTTCAACTTACTTTCTCACCAATTTGGTAGGATGTTACATGAGACTGTATTTACAAGCACCTGACTCAGAGCTCCTTTTATTTGTCACCAGGAACTCCACCAGAAGAGCTACATCAGAGCTCGGCAGTGATGTTATTTATTCTGGCTTCTCTCATGGTGACATGCTGGGTGGGTTTTTTTTGTTTATTTTTGATTTTTTACTATTCTATTGTTAGGCTCTTTTCTCAATTTGTACTT
This sequence comes from Pelecanus crispus, assembly GCF_030463565.1. Taxonomy (NCBI): domain Eukaryota; kingdom Metazoa; phylum Chordata; class Aves; order Pelecaniformes; family Pelecanidae; genus Pelecanus; species Pelecanus crispus. The sequence continues at coordinate 5,438,352 of NC_134645.1, read as the reverse complement.
CTGGATCTACTGAAGAAGTATGAGCTCCCATGTTTTATGGGTTTTAGGCCCTCTTGCACTAATTAACTTGTAACTTCATCTTCAGTTTTGCTAAATTTGGTACTTATTTTACTGTAAACACCCATTTGTTCCACTGGGTAGCACAGCTGTCTGAACATCTGGGAATCATCATGTGTCATGAATGACATGATGTATCCTCACTGTTAGACCAGCACAATGCTAGATCTGATGGACGGAAGAAATGTGTCAGGGTGAAGATTAATATACACTTTGGTTTGTGACTTGTGACTCACAGGGTAAACTTTGTTCTCTCTTTGATGCTACGAATCCAGGATCTGCTTTTTTCCTCCCATTTTGGTCCTGGTTTATAACACAGAAGCTTGCACTAATGAGACTAGAGCTTTTGCTAGCTGGATCAGAACCCTTCATTTCTGTCTGGACCCACAGGTCTAAATAAATCCTCTCTTTGTATGCCACAGATGTGCACAAGGCTCTCTTCTGGAGATGGTTTGCTACCCTTTGGCTAGGTAACTGATGAGAATTTGGTAATATTTGCTCCTTGCTGTGCCTTTGGAAGTGCACATGGTGCAATAACCTCTTTGAGTGACCTCTGGCTGGAGGATTAAAGAACAACCTCTTCTAACAAAACAGAACAAAACAAAGACATCAATATTTGATTTCTCCATTAAAGTTTCATACTGATATCTCTTTAAAATACATGTTCATTGTTCCTGCACACCCATGCTTCAGCAACATGGTGAAAAGGCCCCTTGGGAAGCAGCAGGATGGTATCTTAAAGGGAGGGTTGTAACTTCGCTTCCTAACACATGCATAGATACAGGTGATGTTGTAAGAAGCGTATTTTTACAAGCATGACTGAAACTATAGGAAAGAAAATACACGATTTCTGGGTGCAGAAGCACTTCTTCAGGCACGCTGGATCTAGGCAGGGTTTTTTGCTGCAGTCTCTGGTTGTCTTTCAGTTGTACCATGAAGCAGATTCATGGCACCTCCTTCAAGAGTTATTCATATATATGTGCCTTGGGAGAAGAACAACCTGGAATATGAATCAAAGCCACTCACGAGAGCAGTGGCCACTCGTGCATGCACACGTGGGCTGTCCTCTGCCCAGGACACCATGGGTCCAAGTAGAAAAGGGATTTTATTTCTATTCTCCTTAGCAAAAAGACATTAAGCTCCAAGTACGTCTCATGGGGAAATAGAGAAGGCAGTCTGGGGAGAGCCTACAGGCAGGGCTAGAGCTCAAAGAAAGCTGGAGTTTCTCCAGTTTGTCCCCAGACTGGCTTGAGCAAGAGCTCCAGTCTGGCCTGTGGCAGCACTAGCAGCAATGAGGCAAGTCAGTGCTGGGTCCCCTTTACATTTCATGCAGGGCAGAAATCAGGGGCTGAGACACAATATAAGGGCTGTGCAAAGCTGAAAGCTGCAGAGTGCAGAAAGATTCATAAATTTCTAGATAGAAGCTCTGAGAATGTGAAAAGGTCACTGTCTTCAGTTATACTCTTGTCTTTTTTTTTTTTTCTTTTTTCTTTTTTTTTTCCCCCCTTCTTTTATATCTTTTACCTGGAGTCCTGGATTTTTCTGATTTGATTTAACTTTTTAAAGCAGATTTCCCTTTCTAGGAACTGCATTAACTCTACTTTCAGCCTGCAGTATTCATTATTACATATTTGGTGAGCAGTGAGCAGGAAAAAAACATTGAGAAATTATTAGACGCTGTTCGGAGTTGGAACTGTTGTGATGGTCATTAGAAGGGAAATGTGGCATTTTGTCTGTGAAGTTTGTAGGAATGAGGCCAGAGACAAGTGAGCAATAATGAGGCTCTTGAAACCGGTCTGCAGGTGCATAGTGGTAAAATAATAGGCAGGTGCAGAGCGCTAGTCTTTAATCAGAGTCTTGGCAGGGATCTTGTTCAGGGTCTGTTCTGTTTGGCTTCTGTGCAAAGGAGAAAACTCAGTGGCAAAGGACTCAGATGCAAACTGCAACTTATGCTTGTGCACCACAGAAGATTCAGGGTTTTTTCTATTTTCTTTTCAAAGCACTGCTGTTTTAGAAAGCTGAAGGCTTGTTCCTTGTTGCAATAAATGAGTATGGCTCCTTGTTCTTCTGAGGGTAGCTGGCTCTAATCTAGAGATGAATGCATATGTCAGCATTTTCCATAAATACTGCAACTTAAAAAAAACCCAAACAACCACCAAACAAAAAACAACAAACGTTTTCAGAGAAATTTGCTTTAGCAACAGTTGTGATTTATTTTGAGTTCCTTACCAGTAAGGAAACAGGTGAAGTAACCTTTGTGTCTCATTGAAGGACTATGTAAGGTCCTAGACAGTCTTGGAAATGATTGGAAAAAAGGTAATTTTAACATCACAAAATTGCAGTGTTTTGTTTAACAAGTGTATACTGAATTAGGACAAGGAGTAAAAGTATTGATATCTTCTGTGTTCTGGGAAAAGCGAAGGGGAGATAAGTATGCAGCAAGAAAAGATTGTATCATATCATGGGAGACACAGGGGAACAAAGCATACAACTGATCCAGAACTGCATTTTCTACAGAGCATCTTTGTGTCTGAGGATGCACCTCCGATTCCTAAGGCAAAGTAAGCAGCACTTTTTCCTTACTTCCCTAGTAGAGCTGTCCCACCACTTCCAATCTTTCCTCTGAAAAATGTTAACCCTCTCTCTTTCCCCTCTCAACTGCCTGCTTTCATCCTGGATAAAATTCCAGTTTCAAACAAGGAAAAGTTTTGCTTGAAACCAGGGCAATGAGGAAATGAAAATTAGCTCAAACCAGAAGCTCCTGTGCTAAAAATTCAGAACATACTGAAAAAACTATACCTATAGCTTGTGTGTCCAGCCAAAACTAACCATCCCAGCTCTACGGCTGAATTTCAGTGACCACAGCCCAGACTTACTGGCTGTGGTGAGCTTTCAGACAATGACTACATTTAGCTATTACCAATCTCAAAAATTTAATTACTGACTGCTCATTTTAAGACAACTGCAAGTCACCTGTTGACCATTTGTAAAGAGAAGAATGAGGAATTGCCCTATTCATTTATTCAGCCCGATCTCCATGGCATGTCTCAGTCTGCTGCCTTCCAGCGCCAAACCTGGAGCCTCTGCTGCAGCAGCAACTTGTCTGTGTTGACCCGAAGATTCAGAGGCAGGACCTACGAAGGATGATGTGCAAAAATTTGTCACATATATACCACAGTCACAAAGCCCCTCTTCGGGTGCTCTCCATTTCCATCATTTTTTTTCCATGAGTCCACAAGTTTTTGTTAGTGAAGCTCCATAGTTCAACTGTTCATAACTCCCTGGATCTTGACTCCACTACACTACTTCATGATCTGACAGCACTAGGGCTTTTAAACCAGACATCTTCCCTTCCTCAGTCGCTTATGGGCGTCTTCAGGGTCTTCTAAAGATGGATGCCATGATGGTTTGTGTGTCCTATTATATTCAGTCATCCAAGGGGTGATGCAGTTTCTTGCCATGGGGAATGACTAGGGTTGAACCCCCCCCAGCTTGCTGTGAAGCAGCATGCAGGACCCAAGACTTTCACAGTGGCTAAGAGACTGCCTTAACTGGCAACCTGTCAGGTACTCGGGTGTGAACTTTTTCTCTGCTACTCTTAGCTTTGAAGAGGGCATGGGGCAAGCTGGGGCAAAACTAATGTGGCTATCTGATCGACAAATACCTACAGCTCTACACCCATCCGGATGGGTGCAAAACTCACCACATGCCTTGCACGGGGGATTCTTGGAGCTGCTGTGAATCGGTCTAAGCGGCAGGTAGTTCAGACCCCCTACATCTTTAAGCCCAAAGGGCACTGCAGGAATCTTCTGTGTGGTCTAGCTTCTACGACATTATTAGTAGGGGTTATACTTGTCCTGCTGGCTTGTTTGCAGTAAGAGCTGTGTGGTCTTCGAAGTGCTCTTTGAAGTTAACGCAGAGTCACGAGGACACAATTAAGATGAGCTCAGAGAGGCTGATTTCAGGTGAAGCTAGAACATTCGGGAGTATAACTGGTCTCAGTGCTCGCTGCACGTATCATGCACAAAAGGCAGAAAACACATGATGAATTATAGCCATGCCTGAAAAGTAGTGTGTAAAAGTATTTTAGTTGAGATTAAATTTCTATTAGCAAACACCTCTCTGAGTCAGAGAAAGAAAAGCTTGGAGTACCTACACCTGAACTATACCCAGCTACTGTGTGCTTTTGCTATGCTTTTGGGGCAAGAAAAGGAGTGTGAATATCCAGCAAGGCTAGAATGTAAAAATCTTTGACTAGTTTTAATTTCTTCAGGGTCAGCTGGTTAGGGTGTAATACACATTTTCAGATATGTATTAGTAGTAGGGACTCTGCTCCAGAATTTCTGGCATCTCCTGGGAAAGTCATACATCTTCTCCACGTCTCAGTGTTTCATATTGGATGAGGATGTCAGCACCACAGTGGGCCAAAAACTCTGAGGTGCTCACGCTAAGGTTATGGGAGCTATAGAAATGTTAAATATTTTGGTTTGTATTATTTGTCTGTTGCTAAGGTGAATGTAATCATCAGTCATATCAGTACTCAATTTAAGTATATAGTAAATGATAACCGCTCTTCAAAAGAACACTTCCAGTAGGGCCAACTTGTGATGGACTCTCAATTATCTCTGCTGCTCTATCCTGATACTATATTATGGCTCACATATCCTATTGGATCAAAGTAGTTCCTTGGAAACCTTAGAAGAAGGGAAATTTGGATGCCTGAAGAGAGGTAAAAGTGTGTGTGCAGCAGGGGGAGAAGGAGAAGCTATTTGCTAACAGGGTTTGATTATAGCAGCAGCAAAGAAGCCACTTTATTCCAAGAATAGTATTGTAAGGATGTTGGTCCTGCAGTTTCAGACAGAGAAACACTTGAAGGGTTAAGGATGAAATGGGATTATTCGGCACACTTTCTACAGACAAGCAAAAGGGAAGAGAAAAGTTAGCAGTGGCTCTTGAACTTTGCCAGTGTGCAACTTCATTACAAACGAGGGGAAAAGCATTTCTGTAGCTATCCCATGCGGATTTAGGAGAGCTGGTCAAAAATGCACAACTCAGACTCCATGAAGTTTCTGTTCAGCGTTTATGAGGATAAATTAAAGAGTCTACAGAAAATGGTCTTTCCTATGAAAGTGAACATACAACATCTTCTTCCATTGCTACTCTTCTTTAATCTGTCTGATAACCCTCTTTCTAAAGGCTGCCACTCCTACCATGCTGTACAGAGCATATGAGTGTGGAGAGTAATTTTTTTCTTCATAACTGCAAAGTGAAAGCTTCTATTATAGATTGCTTTGTAAAGTAACCTCACGAAATGACAGCAAATATTAATAAAACCTGCTTAATTGATATTAGCATAAATGCAAAGGCAAGTAATATTATCAGTATCAATGCTGGAACAGTTCCATCACACGCTCTGCATATCTCTGTTTATCTCTTTCAGGTGATCTCAAAGGAGAATGCTCAGGGCGAATTCAGGGACCAGAGATTTAATGGTTGCAGTTTTATAGTCTTTATCAGGCCATCAAGGCTGTAATCGAAAGATAGGAGTTATCACCTCCAAGAGTTCTGTCATCTCAATCAACCTTTGAGGGAAAATCATCACAAGGGAGCCTCTGGTAAGTCTGTGAATTAATCCGGGTTTGGAGAATGTTATATAATTTGTGTTATGTTAACACCTGCAAGCTCTAGTCATGGATCAGGAATTTTCTGTGATAAATACTCTAAGAAACGAAATGAAAATAAAGTCCTTTTCCCCAAAACAAACCAACCAAGCACCCCAAAAGGGTGGTGTGTTATCTAGGCTATTTCGCATATGTGTTTGTTGCAGGGCATGATTGCGGTAAGCTCATGTCATGTGTAGAGTCAACCTCATCTTTTGCAGGGAGTTAGAAACTCTGGAAATTGGGATAATCCCAGGCTTTTCCTGTGGAACAGAGGACTTGGAGAATGTACATGGGAGCGTGTATCTAGGTGGTTTGATTAAGAGGGAAGCGGTCACTGGGACTAGAGATGATTGGTTGTTAGGAATGTCTGTCTTTAACCTCCTTTCCTGACATGTACTAAGCGCTGTTACGTGATGAATACTCACTGTGGACCCTAGTACAATAACCATTAATCTGTAGATTTAATTCCTTTCCATCTGTTTATCAATTTAGTGGGAAGAGGTTGGAAAGATATTAGACAGAGGAGCAGGGCTGGGTGTTTGTGGACTTTGCAGCCCTGGGCATTAATGTTGTACTGGAGCTCTTTTGGAAATCCAGTCCTTCCTCAGCTGCAGAGTTCAGAGCTGAGTTACTGCGACTCTATCCCTGATTGTCTAAAATAGAACATGAGCTAATTCAAGTTGTGGCCAGCAACAGCGGAGAGGGAAAAGGCAGTTCAAAGGATCAGTCCTGCTCAAGCGTTATCTGTGATTATGTACTACATCCCCTGTATTAGCCATCCAAAACAGATGTCTGCTCCTATCGGAACTGTCCACATTGATAGCGAGGTTGCTGTGGGAGCATGCTTACTGTGCGCTTGGCTGGGTATTGCACATCTGGTGAAGGTCTTGAGCTTTATTTCTCTTTCGCCTGATTTGGGACTTCAGAAGCGTACACTCAGTATTAAGCCAAAGGCTGTCTTTGTTCCATGAGGCCGCCCCAGCTGGAACCTGTTGCTGGTTGACACAGTCAGATCTTATATGGAGACTATTATATTCTTTGGCATATTACACTGCGTTTACATCTTTTAATTCACCCCAGTAAACAGATGGGTTGTTTTAAGAACCATGTGTAAGAGCTTTCATTAAAACCATTACAGGACACCAGATGGGGATGCAGAATAGACAGCAAGAGGGCTGCTTGCTACCATGTTGGACTTCTTGCGACATGTTCAGAAGTGCGCAGCTCTTCTTGCCACTCAACTTGTCTGCTTTCCTGCATCGTGGCGACCCAAACATTTCTGGGTTTGAGTTATATTTCTATGTACCAGTTGCCAGTTTTTGCCAGGCAGGGTGAAATGTATCTGGATTTCTTCATCTGAGTTTTCCAGATCACATCATTTCTGAATTACACTTGCTATGGCAAATATGATTTTGGATGGGGTGCTTTACGACAAAGAAATGTCAAAAGAAATTAAAATGAAAGGCTTTTTTCCCCCCAAAAGGTTCACTCTTAAGTTTTGCTTTTAAGTAAACGAACAAGAAAGGAATTGGCTGAGGATTTTCAGTGCCAGAGTAACTTAAGAGACAAGACTTACCAAAGAAACAGTGTCACTGAGTTGTTCTCAAGTACATTAGCATCTTAATTTCACTAGCGTCTAGAAAGTAAGCCAATGATCTTGAAAAAGAGAGTGGTATATTTCAAAAAAGAAGATTAGTGGATCTAGTAAATCTTGACTGATTTGGTTTGGATGTTTGACTGAAACAGATTAAAAAATCTCTGATCTGTAGGGTTTGGGCTGGAAGTCTTGTGAACTACATTCTCCTGCTAGGTGTTCCTCCTGCCACAACAGTTCCTGAAAGAGTGCCAAAATCTTTGCAACAATGTGACAGTAGTTGGATTTTTTAAAAAAATAATGAATCTGACATCTGCCAGAGTGAATGCAATCATTAATTAATAGTATTTGTTGTAATACTTGTGCTGAATAACAGAATTCCTAAAAAATTGAGGTTCAGGGCCACAGGGGCTATATCTGAATTCAGGTCACTTTTCACAAATAGATTTAGGGCACATTTAGAGATATCAAAACATTTCATTTCTGTCAGATGGCAGTCATTTCTGTAGGTTAAAACACAACATTTTGCTTCAATATTGTCAAAAGATCATATGTAATCTTTTGTTCTGAAATTATTTTTACCTGGAAAATGATGTCAACTTTAAGAGGTTTTCAGAAGGGTTAAGTAACCTGAAAGGAAACTAAATAAAACAATAAAAGCTCTGAATGTGAATTTATTTTAACATTTTTTCTGAGTTGGAAAAATACTATGTTTTGGTTCAACAACTGAACCCCCGAAATCTGTTCTAGCCCAAGGATAGCATGGCTATGGTTTCCTGTATCTACAAATATTTGCTTCAGATTTTTTTATAACTTTGTAACAAAATGCTTTGTTGTATCTTATTTTAATTTATCCATCTAATTGATGGATAATACAACCACTTGTTTATGTTGAATTTTGCAGATTCTGTAAATTAAACCTTTTCTATCTGAGAAGAGGAAAATTAGGAATTTCTATTTAACATCCCTATCACAAATAAAATTTGAGTAGTTCAGCATTCACTGGAACTGGAATTCTGTAAATTTTTTTAGCTGAAATTCTGTTCTTGGGATAGGGATGAAACACTGAGATTCTTAAAATCAAAATATCCCGGTTTTGTTTGTTGATATGACTCAAAAGTGATTAATTTTCAATCCTGTGAACATTAAACTGTATTTAGCCATGTGTATTTAGGGGCATGCCATGTCTTAGGGCAGCTTGAGAGTCCGATCAACTCATTCTTTCCTGTAAGTGTGGTTCACTGGCTGGTCTTTCCCATATGTTTCTGCACCCAACTGATTCGTGTGACACCTAACATCAGAGTTAACCAACCCTGTGTAGCCTCATGGGAGGCAAAGTGCTCTGTGGATTCCAGTCTGGTAGGAAGAGAAATATTTAAATACCTGTTCATTATATATCTGCAATTTAATAAATCAAAGGACTTTTAGGTTTTAGCTTTGAGTGAAAATCCCTAGTGCATTTCAGAAGCCTACAGTATTGAACTATGCAACTTTTTCTAAAGATAAAAATTCAGCTCTAGCAAACATAGCTCACCTGTTTTGCCCATCAGACTGTTTTAACTGTTTTTATAACTCTAGATGCTCTCTCCTTGCTACATTATCTGAAATTCCTGTCTTCAGACTAGTCCTGGCAGTGTGAACTGATTGAGTCCCAGCTGCTCTCTCCCCAGGAGCACATCAGCAGAGATCTGCATCCACAGGAGCAAGCGCGTAAACACGAAGGCTAGCACGCAAACCTTACCTCCCGGTGAACTTTGCCATTTACTAATTTATCCCTGTTCTAAATTTTCTCTTGTGTTTGCCTTTTTCTATGATTTCTTCCTGTAAAGCCTGTGTGGGCTGGCTTCTAGTTCCCGTTCAGTGTGAATACTCTTCTAATACAGCGGTTTTACCTCCAGCTTTGAACATAAATCAGCAGAAAAGTCCCACAGGTTCCTTGCATTCTGTTAGGGGAAGGAAGGAGGAATAATGCAGATATTGAGCTAATGCTATCAAGCTGCCTAAAGCGAGAGAAGAGATTGATAAGAGAAAGCATTGTATTTATGGTTTCTGGCATATAGCATAGCACAAGTCCTATTTGAATTCTTCAGAAATTAGTATCAGATGACTTAGGAACTTCTGGCATATTTGAATCTTAAGTGGTTGCAGATAGTTTTGCTCAGACTTTCCTTTAGTTGTTATATGTGCTACTTCTTTCTATTTGTTTGAAGGCAGGTTGGGAGAGTCTACAAATCCTCAGGAGAGTGGAAACAAAACCCGCTCTCACTGAGGCTGAATGGCAACAGGGAGGCAGATCTACCTGAGATAGGTGGTAGCCTCCCTTCTGCGTGTGCGTGTGTGTCTGTGTAAGCTCGTGCAGAGAGCTTTAATTTGCCTGTGTGACTGTGCAGTCTGGCATTGCCTTTACTTTCCAAATATGTGAGCCTGACCTTGCTGCCACCGTGATGTGTACGTGGTAGACATCTGGTCAGGTAAAGGGTCAACTTCAAATTAACATAGTTCTTGTCTTCAGAAATGGGTTATTGTACGAAGCACCTGAATGAATGCTTTCAAAAGAGTAGAGAAAATGGAAAACATAAAATAAAAATGACTTTTAGAAAATGTAAGGCATTGTTGTCATCAGAGCACCATGAAAAGTGTGGTGCAAAGGGTGCCCCTAGATGACTGCAGTGGGTGAATTGGTGCCTAGGTACGAGTAGAGGACCGTGGGTGCCAGTGCATTTCCCATGAGGATGGGAAAGTGTCTTTCCTCTTAGACCTGACTACATACTGCTGTGAACATGACTCGGTGTTTGGGCACACTCACTCCACCGTCAACGAGAACAGCTCAGAGAGTGTTTCCTTCTTTCTTTTTTTGTTTGAATTGCCTGTATCTGCTCTGGGAGCTAAGCATGCACCCTGATGGGCAGATGCCCACTCAGATGGGTATTTTGGACTTGAAACCTGTTCTCTTTCCACTCCGCTCGCACCCAGCAGCAGCCGAGGCCCACGGCAGCAGAGGTCTGCTCAACCTGCCTTCCCAGGGGCTTGCAGAACAGTTCAGTGCACCCTGCCGGCCCCCTGCACTGCCAAAGCAGCTCTTGTGAAACACAAGGACGCGTAGCAGCCCTGGTCAGCCAGACCTGCTGCAGGTCGGCGTGCTAACCCGGCTGTCTGCTGGGAGTCCAGCCACTGCCCTGCCTGTGCTATGGAATAGCCTGCGTTTTTCTTCTCCAAGCACCTAAGTGTGTGTGCAGGAGCAGCCTGGCTCAGACTGACGTTTCACTGGGCTTCCAGGCGAACCTCCACTGCGCTCCAGCTGCAGTTGGTGCAGCAGCTCGTCCTGCAGCCTGCCAGCAAGCCGGGAGTCCAAATGGCCAGGAGCACTCCGGGAGCCTTGGCAGCCAGGGAGAAAGCAGGCTGCGATCGTGTGCGGCTTTGCAAGTGCTGCAGCAGGGACCACCTGACTCCAGCCTTCCCAGCCACCCACTCTGTGGCCTCACCGGGCTCCCACAGTTTCCAAGCCCAGCTTTGGCAAAGGATGCTCCTCTGCCTCTTCGTTGCGGTTACGGGTTGGGTCATCTGTAGAAGGAGCAGCACTTTTCAATCTCCCTGAGGTCTCTTGAGTCCTAAGGGAATAATAACTCATTGGGGTGGTTGGAGCTTGACAGGGACCTGGAGGTTTATTCCTGTAATTCCCTGGCAGTATCTTTCACCCTTGGGGCAGGACAAGTAGGAGTTTCTCCCACAACAGGAGTCAGAAATCTTCTCCTGCAGCAAACACCCAGGCCAAGAGGCCTGTATCCAAGCTAATTCATTTGGAGCAACACGCTTCTCTTTTTTTTTTTTTTTAAAGGGAATCTCTAGGCTAAGTAAGAAAGAGGTCTCGTAAATGGATTTCTCACTTGCAGACTCTCATAGCTGTGTCATTAGCTTTGCCACTGATCAAAAAGTCAGATGCAAATAAAAGTAAACAAGTGAAGAGATCTTTGTGTTTAGAAATAATGATGATTGGGGAAATCCCCCTCTATTCTTAATCATCAACCCTGAAAGATTTTGAGGCTGATTCTCCTTGACATTGAGTCAGTGTTACCTTGACACAAAGGCAGAGAGAAGAGAAAGTTGCTTTGTGAGCGTATTTTATATCCATTCTGGGCTGTTATGACTGATGATGAGTAACTACAGAATCAGGGTGTCTTACTCTATTTTATGGGAATACTGATCTCGTTCTCTTAAAAATTAAGTGTTAACATACATAATTATACTACGTTACTCAACTCCTTCTACTATAAGTACAGGTTTTGTGTTATGGTAAAAATAGCTGTAAATATATTGCGTTATTTCTAAATATTGCATCTTACATGTTTCAAAGAAAGCTCGAATATCCTGGTGGAAGCCAACTCTGTCCTCAGCAAGGCTTCTGTTAGATGCACAATATCTTTTTCATGATTATCTCACTCAAGGATGTTTTCTCATGTGACTAAGAAAACGTGTTGTGGGAAATAGTGAAAGAGGAAGCCTTTTCTCAGACACTGAAGTGCAGGCAATTATACCGTGTATTGAGGATTGTCAGAACTGCAGGATGAAGTTCTGCATATCATAATAAGTACTATAGTTCAGATTACAAGTTCAGACTTAATTTTGGAATATTCTGATTTCTGGTTGCTTACTTTTGTGCATTCAGGTATTTTTTTTGAAGTTGTCTGTTGATTCAATATATGCTACAGGTAACGCTATCGAGGGACCTAAGTCATGTAGGAACCTGCACCAGAAACCACTTCAGGGCTAAATCCTGTTGCTGTTCTTGGTGACTTAAACTGTGACAACCCATAACCATAATGCTCTGGTGCATAATCCCTCTTGGAAGTTGTGGGCCAGAGTGCCCAAATCATGCTCAGTTAATACCTTAAAAAGTTCCTAAATACCCTATGGACATCTGAAGAAATCATCTCTGTTCAATTCATTCCTTCAGTTTCTCGTAACAAGAATATTAATATAATCCATGTTAGCATTCAGTAAAAGCTATTTGACTTGCTCATCAGCATGTGTGCATAAATGTGTATATAATTTGCACAGAAATATAGATTGATTACAATATACATTAAAATACATGTAACTAGTAACTTTTTTGCATTTTCAAACCGTCATGCAAAAAATATATATTATATTTATCTATATACATATTGAGTGTGCGCATATGTGCGTTTTTACTAGGAAGTTATCCTTCAATGTTTCTGTGCGTTCAGCCGGTTGAATGAAACACCCATGGGAGCTTGCCAGCTACGCTGACGCAAGCTCCAGGCTCATCCTATAAACATTTACGCTTCTGAGTAACTTCAGTCACATACAAACACTGGGATGAAAGAGACCTCATGGGTCACTGAGTCCAGTCCTGTGGCATGACAGGCAAGGCTCGTAACTCTTCTCATAAAATGGCCAAGCTTTATTGTAAAACTTTCCGAGTTGTCGCCTGCCATCCTTCCTGCTGGAAAGCTATTCCATTACCTTGTTCAGTTGATGGTTAAAAACTCTTCCCTCATTTTCAGCCTCAGGTTAGTCATGGGCAGTTTCTACCAATTTGTTCTTAGGTCAATATTGTAAGTACCTCTTCTTCCTCCCTGATGTTTACCCAGTGAGACCAGTCGCGCAGCTGAATTTATTTTCTGTGCATTCACAGCTTTGGGTCCTTGGGGGTAGATGTCCACATGTATTTTACTTACGTACAGATAAACAAGCAGAATGACTTCACAAGCCAACCCTGTCAGAGTGATTAAAACAAAGCAGGATCCTGAAGCAAATGAGTCTCAGGTTGATAAGGACTGTCTTTGAAACAAGTGTCCTTCAGCGTGCAGCTATTTCTGAACAAATGCAGCCGGCTAGCGTTGGTGTTCTGTGATTTATATCAGGACAAGTCTCTTGCTCACATAAAACATAGGGTGCCACAGCCCAGTATAGATCTGTTCGTCATGAAAGAGGATAGCTTAGTCTGTGTCTTATTTTTTTAGCAATAAATTATATGTAAGCTGGCAGAGCTGTTCGTTTCCACTTTGGGTCTGAACTGGAGGAGTGGTTTGCACTTTGGTATTCTTCACTCCAGTGCTGCACCAAACGAGCCACGTTGGTATTCATCCTCAGCTAATTAACTTTTCAAAGATGTTTTTTCTTTCTTTTATGACTCTTCAATTTCTGTACCTTCTAGAACTGAGACAGGTAGGATTTGGAAAGTTAATTTAAGGTCAGATGTGTTTACTGGGAGCAAGGCAGAATAGGCTACAGGAGAGCTGGACCCCCTTGTCCCTCCTTCCCGTGTCCGGTCCACACAGGCAGCACCCCACACAGGCAGAGTAGTGCAGCCTGTGGCACTCTGAACAAGGAGGGGAAGAAAGCAGACACTGTATTTCATATGAATTGGCCTCCCAACTTCTCTATCCCTTCTCTGAGAGTTACAGTGATGTGAGATCATGCGGGACGAGAGCCGGTGAAGCAGGGAGTGACATGGGAGGGAAAAAGGGGTCTGAAGTGTTACAGGCAGGGGAGTAAAAGCTGCCATGGGAGATCACATACATGTTGAAATCAGAACAGCTAACAGACTTAGCAAGGAAACCAAAGACTGAATGGAACACATCTTTTCAAGGATGCTCTTCATAAAGCAGGCTTGATTTGTCATCTTCTAGCTTGTGCCTATTACCTGGATATGCTAGGTCTTATTCTAAAAAAACTGCTGCACTAGCATATTTAGTTGGCACTAAATAACTCAATATTAAAAAAGAAGGAATTCCTAATAAACCAAATACTTTTAAATTACTGGAAACTGAGCTGAAAAATAACATGGACAGAAAGCTGTTTTGCAGTAAAATGATTGAGGAAAGAAAATTCCTAATGCTAGCTGTACTTTCTGCTGGTTGCCCGGATTCAATCACGAGAAGAACTCAGAAGCAGAAAGCTGCCAGTAGTACAACAGTACTGAAGGTGGCATCTTGGACAGCACTGCAATACACTTGGAATAACCCCATAATAAATGGAATAAGATTTTTTTAAGAATGCTGGCATTGCAAACCTGCTCTCTGTAGCTCTAGTAGAAAGTTGTTGGCAGCCTCATCCTGCAGTGCCAGGTGATTTGTGCAGCAACTTGTAACAGCAGTTAAGCAATGAGATCAGGTGCCCTTCCCCGAGGCTACAGATGAATCACGGGATTACAGGGAGTGAAATGAGATTGGGAGTAGAGTAGATACACACTAGTGAAGAAAGGAAGAAGCTGGGGTGGACAGTCATCATTGAGCCCAGAGAATGTGTCTCAATGTTTTTGTTTAAGCAAAATGTAACTAGTGATGACTGGAGGATGAAGATCAGGATCCCGTGTCAGAAACTGTTTGGGCAGGTGTCAGTTGGGAGTAGCTTAGTGGATGGATATCGGTGGAGTTGCACTGACGTAACGTTTTGTGCAGCTGGAAGGAGGCCCCAGATCTGTTCCCCTGCTGGTTATCTGGTCTCTAAATGAAGCTTCCTTTGTCAGTCACCCGTAGCTTCCTGATATTCATAGTTTAAGTCACCTGAATAAAATTCAATTATGTCACCATAAATATTGGTAGTATTCACAAAGGTTTATCATAACCTATTCTTACACACAGCTAGATAACATAGAAAACATCCACTGTATTTCTCTTCCACATGCTTACAAAGTCTGGGTTTTCCTGGCAGATCATGCAGAGGTTTTCAAGTGAAATGTGTTTTGTAGCTTCACAGCATAAGATTCACAGGATGGGATATTTTAAACCTATTTTGCAGTCGTACTGCACTGTCAAATGACTGGTTGTGACACCCTTCATAAATCCAGCCCTGCTGACACGCTTCACAATGATCCTTGATGTGATAAAACAACCAATACAGCCTCAGGCAATGAAGTAGGAGGACAGAGGCTGGAGTTGAACATGGGCCTAAATTTTCTAATTGGATGCTTAAAGCTACGCCTCCGAGTGTGTCTTTACACACCTTCATTTAATTAAGGCTTCAGAGAGTGACGTGTCTATATTCCCTGTTGGGGGAAAGTGTGTGAGAATTGCTTCACTTTCAATTAAAATGCAGCCACCAATGGCAATAGAAGCACTGAATGAAAGAATAAAATATGGGATGACTGCCTAGACTGGGATTTTCTCAGAAAACTAGCTTAAGAAGGCCAGCCCTGCACTGATGTGCCTTCCCACCATGAGCAAGTGATCTGTTATATGTTTCTACTGATAGAGTACAAATCCAGAGCCTGGTGCTGTAGATGTTTTACCCAGGCATTTGGTCAGGTTTGGTGTACCCAGGAAGGACAGCGTCTGCTGGACTGTCTGCCTCCTCCCTACAATCTGCCAGGCAGTTACGTGGGCGTTTCTCTAACCCTCCTGTCCTTGCTTGGTCAGTAAGATCTGGGTACATCAAAGGTGGAGATGCTCTGGCCCATCAGTATTTGTAATGAATAGATGTACAATCCTTGAAGTGTAAACCATCAGAGAAACACATTGATGTGCTTTTTTATGTCTACTGTATTTCTTGTCGAGGTAAACTGCATACTTAAGTCCTACTAGTTTCTGGTGAAAAAAATGCTGATTGCTTTTTGCTTTTGGTAGCACTTGCAAATTTGTCCCTCATATCTGATACCATTTCTTAGAATAAATTTCAATTCCTGCGTACTGAAATGAGAAATCCGTATAAGGCATGAATGATAAACATTTTTTAAAATTAAATGGCTAACATTTATGCTCTTGAGTTCATGCTCAGCACTGCATTTAGGCTCAAATTCTGAATCAGCATCCCATTGATTTGAATGTTGAATTGGATACCAAAATATGCACCAAAAACCTTAACACTAAGCACTCAATGCTTCTTGAAAGCTCAACAAAATTGCAGGCTTTCTGTAAAAGTAAATTCTAGTATCAGTTAGAAACAAAAAGTATTGAGAGAAAATTATGATGTAATCTTAATACCCTTACAACTAGGGCTGCAAAGTAGCATGCCTTTTAGCTGAAACATTGTCAAAAGGATCTTCATTACCAAGGTTTTGCTCTTTGATATGAGTTAAAAGTTTGGCCAGTGGTTTCAAGTGACTGTCTTTATCTTTGTGTTCTTTGTACCAGTTTCACATCCCAGCCCTATGTTCTCCTTTAAACATCATCAGAAATATAGGCCCCAATTCAGGAGACACTCACTCACGTTAAGCACTAAGAGGCAAGGACTAGAATCCAAACTGCTGATCTGATGGGTAGATGTATGGAAAACTATTAACAGGAGGGGTGGTATCTTTAAAAACAATGGGAACAGTATTCTTTTTAATCAAAATTTACAGAATAGGTCTTTAGGTTAAAAGAAAAAATACTGTAGCCTACAGATCCTGGTAATATATTACTCTTTTGTCTCTGCAAAAGATACTTTTATTATAAATAAATAACCTGCTTTGCAATACTGTGACTTCATTCAAATCTTATTCTTTACATAACTGAAAATCAAATGCCTTAGCATTTACAGAGCCACCTCCTTTTTTATTTAACTGTTTTTCATCTGTAACTATTATGTGGGTATATTATACGTATGAGCTGAAATGTTCGTAAGAGCCTACAGGCCCTCATTCAAACCACCTAGCACCAGCTCAGTGCTCCTCAGAGCAGAAAAGCTCTTGTAGCTCTTGTAACAGCCCTCCCTCTGCAGATTCCCTATCCAAAATAAGATACTATACTTTCCTTTTTCATTGATAAGACTTTTTATAAAGGCTTCACATTCAAAGTGTCTTTGCAAACCATTCTTGGAAGTTCTAGAATCAATGCATTTCTTTATACCTGTAGCTCTAAATTAATCCAGCTTTATATTTTATTTCTAAATTCTTACCATGATCTAATACCAAAACAACTGAGCCATTGGCAAGTGATCCAAATCTGCACATCAGTGGCAATTCTGAATAGGGTCTGCATTATTCATGCTGTAATTAAATGAATAAGAAAACCCTCTGCTGATGAGTGTCCCTCACTGAGAACAGGAATTTCATAACTGGGCACTCTGTGGGTTTAAGGTAGGTCAGAGTGACTTCATGATGGACAAAACTACAAATCGTCGTAAGAAATGTTGTTAGTGGCAAGGATAGCTCATTTAATCAACTCCAGTTTCCCAAGCCCCATCATAAGAAAAGGTAGATCTGGTTTCCTTTGGTAAAATACAGCAGGAAGTAATTTTTGAATATTTTCTAAAATGTGCCTAAGGGTTAGGGTGTGATGCTATGTGGATGAAGCTAAGCAAAAGGGATTCAGCTGGCTCTCTGTACCTTGCAGTGGACTCAAACCAGTCACTACCATGGAGAGGTCACTCTGGTGCTCTGAAAGTGGGTTGGGATTTAACATCAGTTATCCAGATGTATCTGTAATATTCGATATATCATTTGTAATTTTATGCAACAAAATGAACATATTGAAGTAGACATGATGTGAAATTAGAGCTATTGGGAGACTTCTCCAAAGAACAATAGGAGTTTTGCTTTTATTTCAACAGGACTGAAATATATCCCGTTTCTTATAAGAAAGAGCAGCAAATAATATTTATTATCCTTTTGATATGGAGCCATTACTGGAAGCCATTACTGGAAGCCATTATCATCACATTTCAGGTTACTTAATCTGCTCTGTGAACTGATAACCCACATAAATAATTGCCTCACTGCTGCCAATAGTGCTCTTGGCACACTATGAAAATAACATTATTCCTTATGAATTAAACCACAATGAGATTTTAACTGACAGATTAAAGGCTTTCTTCAGGTACCTTGAGTACTTCCAAACTGAGCAAACGAGAAGAGACCTACCATTTTGCAGGTATGTGATATAGGTGAACTACAGTTGAGCTCCCTGATGGCACAGAAACGAGATGCATGTGTCCAAACATGCCAAGCAAATGCAGATGATGAAAAAGAAAGATTAACTGCTGAAGAGCCACCTGCTCTTCAGAGCATTCCAGCTATCAGGCACACCCCAGCCGATACTGTAATGCTAGGCAGTGTATCCACAGGACTTCAGGCAGGGACTCCATTATCTGTTTGGCTCTTTTCCTTTCCTGTGTGGAGCAGCTTACATCTACGGCGTTGTGCAAGATGTTCGCGTTTCATTAGCATCCCTCACTTTTGCACTTGTTTCTTTTAGTTTGAGCCTTTTCCCTTCTTCTTTTTGTTGTTGGAAACATCCAAAATAGCCATAGCTCAAGCAAAATGATTGGTCCCATTATTTTTTGACATTGCATTATCTAGTTATCCTTGAGTGGATGTGGGCTCATAGCCTGCCTTTCACTGCTAGAGGTGAGAGAAAACATCTGTCCTGAAAGAAGTTCTGATACATCAGTATTTCTTCTTGTCCTAAATTATGACAAGAAATCAGGAGACGCTGGTCTTCCTGATACTACCAAAATCTGTGCATGGACAGGAGCTATAAGACACTTAGCATATATATGCATAAGGTAGTCAAGGGAAGGGATCTGCAGGCAGGTGGGGACAAGGTCTTGCCAGGAGAGGTGGCTGCTTCATTTTTGAACAGCCTGGTCTGAGTGTTGCTGAGGGGTGGCCCACCAGCATCACCTGGAGAAGCTCAGCTTGACACATTTGCTCTCATCGCAGAAGGCTCAGGTTTCCCATAGGTGGGCAGCACAGGCAGGGAAGCTGCCTTGAAACCCTGTCTGCACCGCTCGGGTCCCAAAAGCCACAAGGGTGAGAAGTTCCTGGAAATCAAATTGGAGGTGGCACAGTATTTTTGGCCACATTTTTCACTAAACCAAAATCAACAGATGGAATTTGTGACTAGATTTAAGTCCTTTTTTATATTATACCATGCTCTTGTATGAGTTCTCACCGTCTTTTGTGAGTTGTAGCCCAGGTGTTTCAACCTTCTCTCCTACCCTGTATGTATGTGGCTTTTCTGATGTGTGGGAAAGAGAAGAGACACTTGATAGTTTGGGAGATGAGATCTGGCTAGGGATCCCAGACCTGCAGAAGGGAATGAGGAAAGAGACACCTGAACTTAAGTGCTCTGCAGGGAAAAGTGATTTCATACTTGACTGCGTTATTCATTCACTGCTTAAATGAAAGATTTCATTTAAGCTTTTTCACTTCTTTTTTGCAACACTGGGTGGGAGGTTCTACAGAAAATAATTTCTTTCTCAAAACTTTCTGGCCTGACCTGCTTGTTAAAATCTGTGTTGCTGTATTCCATTCAACCCTCACAGTGTGTACAAGCACTACCTACGCTGGCAAGTGAGGTGTCAGCTCTTAGGGCGGGTACCTGAGCCTCAGTAGGCAGTTGCCCCAGTCATCGTAAGGAATTACCTCTAGATGTCACTCATGAACCCTTCTCTTATTTGAGGGATTTAAATAAGTAGTTAGGATACCTCTGACAAAGAAACCCTTCAATCACTCCGCTTGGTTACCGAAATGTTTGTATTCTGCACTGCTTTTCTGCGCTGCTAGAGCCAGATAAAGGCTGAAGGCAGAGAAGGCACTTCTTCAGCGGTGCAGAGATGCCTTAGCTCACACAGGAAATTAATTTAAAGTATTGATGAAAATCGAGAAAAACTTAACCTTAGTCAAAATAAATAAAGACTTCTGTAGTCTTTGATGCTGATTGAACACGTTGGGAGAGCTCAGTATGAAGTTGGTAGTCTGTTGATTTATTTAGATAACTATGTTAGTACTTGCTTAGCAATGGGTACGGATGCTTGGTATAACATTTTCTAGCCCGCGATTAAAATTACTTAAGTGGCTATTTCCACACTTGGTAAGACTCAATAGAGTGGATCCCCTCCAAAAAGTGAGTAATTTCTGTTAGATGTTTTCAGTGGGTTTTCTTTTTTGCTTAAAACCTGCAAGTTCTTTGCTTGCTTTTTTTAGTAATTAAAAAATCCATTCAAACAGATCTATGCTATACCTTTAATGGGGGGAAAGTGCTCATATGGAAAAGTCATTTGTATATAAAAGAAAGAAAAATTTCAATGAGAAAATTTTGGGCACCTTTAACAGTAAGTATGGTTTCTGAGGTTTTGACAACCTTACCCATAGTAAGTAGAATTTTATTCTGCAAATAACTGAGCTGAAACCAGAGAGTTTCCAAATGGAGTAAAACATTTCTAGTGTGTGTAAGAGTATATAAATTCTCGTACGAGCTGTGGCTGATAACTGTTCCAATTTATCTCATGTTTGGAAAAAGTTTGGCCTTGCATTGTTCCAGTTCAAATGTTAATTGAGTGATGTGGTTTCCCACAAAACCTTCATTAAAGCTTTTGGGGGTTCACTTAGTCCTGAACTACTTAAAGGACTTTTTCTTCAAAGTTATCATATCGCTAATATCCACCTTCCATTGAAATAAAAATTAATGTCTGATGTCTGCATTGCAGCCAGGACTTCTAGAGAGCTGGCAGTCAGAATGGACAAGATACTAAAAAGATTCCTATCGCATAGTAAACAAAGCTTTTAAAAATAAATAGGGGGTAATGAATGTCTGGCAGCATAAAGCAAACACATTTGCAGATCATATAACAATAAAGACAATTTGAGTTTATCTCATAATTAACCTCTTCATGTGTGTAAGTGGGTATGTGTGCATTTTTATATATATAAAAAAAGGGTTGATTGTCACCCCTTTTATTTCCATTTTGCTTTGAAAGACAAGGTCCAATATGAAGAGTTCAACAGCATAATAATTTGGTTAAAATGCACTTTTATTACTAGAACTGCAAGGGACAATAAAACACTTGCAACTGTACTTGGCCAAAACCGTTGCTTATGGCCAACGGGTTTTACAAGTGCAATTTAAAAGTGATGGAAGCTGCACTTTGATATCATTGAAATTTCAAAGTTATTTAGGTTTTGTCTGTAAGGTGGGAAAAAATACTTTATTGGGTTGAGAGCATCTATAAAAATCTTCAAAATATTACTAAAGAGTTAACCTTGTCATGTTTATATGTATGTATAAATATAACCAGACTTTTCTAACAATACTTGTGGAGAAGAACAGCAGCATCTCTCAAGTGTGAAAAAGTGGTAAACGTGTGTCTGTGCCATAGGAAAAAATGGAGACATGTTGACGGATTGGGCTAAGCCACTCCTCTGCCTGTGTCAATGCCCCCCAATCAGTTTGTGGTTGTGCTGATCTGGTAACTATGAGGTTACAAAGTTCAATTTGATCTTTGTTTCTGGTTTCGCTATTACACACACAGGTAGGCATATGCTGTTGTGTTTATATTCCCGAATGTGTTTGTAGGCACCTCTGTGGCAACGGCAGGATGTTACTTACGGCTGAACAAGGATTTTTGGAGATGTGTTTGACAGAAGGCTTCTCTGGGGCTTGAAGACACTCACTCACTGGTAGAAGCCCAACAGCAGCTATCTGCTTTCCTAGGGTCCATAGGGAGATGGTAAGAGTTGTTGTTGCTGCTGGGGAGAAGGATAGAGTGATACGAGCTTCTTATAGGTGCGCCTCCAAATGAAGAAGCTCTTGTGGCTGTTTTCTCAAGCACGGAGACAGAGGGAGAAATATCACATAGAGTAGGCAGATTCATAGGAGGGGTTCACCTCTTCCGTGTCTGGTTTTTTGCTGTTGTTGTATTGCAAACACTGGCTCTGGTCCCTAAAGATGCTTGGCTGCTTTGCTCCTGATGGTCTGAGTTAGGCACCGAAACCACCTCTGGGTCTTAGACATCAAGTGATCACAAATCAGCTATGGCAGCGTAAAAACCGGGGAAGTCCTTTACCTATATCCCTGACAACAGGCAATTGTTAGAGACATTACGCATGGCAATATACAAGTACCTGTCTTGTAAACGATACTGATATCTCTCTACCTTAAAAATAAAACATAGGTGCAAAGAGAAATTAGGCAGGGATTAAAAGTCAGGTTGTTAAAATATCATACATTAGTTAAAAGAACAGGAAAGTAGAGGAAGTGGAAGATCTTGGAGGTACAGACCTGACGTGAGACTCAGGAAAAAAAACCAGTTCATATCTACCCTGCAGGATGCCAGGGTGATGTGAGAGAATTTATCTTCTCCATCCGGGGGAGGTGCCGCCAATGCTGAAATGGTTCCTTCTTCCTGCTTCTAGAAAAGGGTTGCTCTGTCTGACTTTGACGCAGGGAAGTGGAAGCTTGAGCACTCACGGGGCAAGTGTGAGGTCTTGGGGATGCGGCAAGGAAAGTTAGTTCATTTTACTTCTAAAGACCTGGAACTTTAAACATACAAACAAACCCCATGCTGGAAAAGTATTTCGTTTGCAAAGTTAAGTGCTCCAGACTTAAGTTGCTTCTGAACTCCACAGGATTCATCCTTCTCTACTATGACTGATAAACGGCCAAAGGGCATGTGAAGAATGCGCTAAGGAGGATGAAACTAACCAAATTAAAAAACAAAAACCCTGACAACAAATCTATCTGCTCATTCCTATACCACAGAAATGATTAGAAACTATTTCCAGGTTCCTGGCATGATTTCTTTTTGCAAGAAAAAGCTGGAAATAGTACAAATCTGGTTCATTATCTTATCATAATTATGCAGTTACTCAAATGATGAAAACCGTTTCTGAAATGATTTGTTGACGCAGCAATCTTTGAGGCTTTTGCTGCTGTGCGGGGATGCCGGGTTGTTCTTAGCACAGCAGGCTGAAGATGGCAATCAGACACCCCAGGAAAAAGCTACTTAAAAGAAAAAAGGATTGTGTAATTAGAGATTATATCATAATGAATGTGCACAGAGGGGACAAAATTAACCTTGGTGCCATCGCGTGGACTTGAGCCACTTGACTGAAGCGTAGCAGCAGTAGGTCACTGGGAGATAAGCAGCAGTGAGCTGCAAAGTGCTTGGCAGGGGAAGGGGATCCGCAGGTCGCCGCTGAGCCGAGAATGGTGGGATGCAATGTCTCAAGCCCCTGGGAACGTGCGGGAGGGGACTCTTTTGCTTATTCTTTTATGGTCAACACTTCTGTGCTCCTCCCTCCTTTGTAGCCTTTTCCGCCCTTGCCTGTCCCACCAGTGGTGCCCCTTCCCAGTCTCCTCCGTTCCCAGCTTTCCCTTATTACTCTGACATTTAACAGCACTTGGCTGTTATCACTAATGCGATGGAGAAATGCTTCAGTAGTACAAAGCCAGGTCATACAGGGGTGGAAAGGGGGAAGGGAGGTGAATTTTGTATTCCTGTGTGACCAAGGCCTGCGGTTACTTGTATGCAAGCTCTCAGCAGGGATGTGGAGGTCCCGCGGTGGAGGAGATGCTGAACATGCTCTCCCTGGGGTGCTGGCAGCAGTGGCACAATCCAAGCTGGTTGTGCTCCCGTAGAAAGTGTTGACGATAAGCATGGCCAAAAGCAGGAAGCGCCTGGCCACACGCCCCAGGCGTGTGCTGGGGATGGCACTTAACCCATGTTCCTTCAGCCCTTCCTCGCCTGCCAGCCACACCACATCCCCTCTCTGCCCTGTGATCTTGTGAATGAGGCGGTGGGGGTGTGAGGCGGAGGGCACGGGCCTTCTGCTCGGCATGTGGGGCAACACCCAGCGCTCCAGCTTTCGGGAATACGCACTAGCAGCATGGGCTGTGCAATGCCACTTCAAAGCAGGCTCTGGCAGCGAGGCAGGGAATTGTCTGGCGGGATTAAACCACATTGGAACCATTTTGGAAAGGGTTCGGAGTCTTTGATTCTTTCGTATACAAATCTGACATCAAAGCAAAGTCCTGGTGTCTGTCAGATATGTCCTTCATCTCTAGATAGAGATAAAACAGCCTGCTGTCAGTCAGATAACACAATAATTAGGCAGTGTGATAATGCATTTATCCTGGTGCTTACAATCCTTGATCATATATTGCAATTATGTATACAGGCCACAGCAGCCAGTGTCTTTAATTATAACCTTGATGGCAAAATGATAGGAAGAAGGAATCTTCCTAAGGGTAGAAAAATGAGTCTTTTAATTCATTTTTATACATCCTCACTGAATATAATAGAAGGGATTAATATGAAAGTCTTTGCCGGAGCGTTTGTGCGAACCGACAAACGTGTGTTTATAAAGAAGCAGCAGTGCGTGGATATTACATTAATATAGGCCAGATATTAGAGCAATATGAGATAGGTACCAACCTAGATAGTAACAGCAGATAGCACAGCATTTAATTTTTATGTTAATCTGTTGCCCAGAAAATTCATTTGTAAATGCATGTAACAGTATTATCATTGAGATTTATTAAGGGTAGGTTTTCAAAGATAAGTAGGAGACTTAAAGATTTCTCATTCTCATCCTAGGTTGCTTTGCAAATCTCAGCTAGAGAAAAACAAGTAGATGATATTATCCCTGCTGCAATAAACTGCCTCTATATCTGAGTGGACAAGGTTCCTGCATCAGGAACCTGATGGCTTACACCTAGTCTAAGAGTCTGTTTCTTCTTAAATATCATTTAACTGCAATTACATTTTCTGAGTTATTCATGCATTATGAAGCCCTTGATTGAAATAAATGAAGCAAGGGAAGGCAGTGGATGTTGAGAAACAGGAATTGGTTGTAAAAGGTGTCAGTCTTAAGAGTTCATCACTCTGGTGCTGGAGGTTTATCAAATTTCCACTGCACAGTGTTTGGAGTCACAAAAAACCCACTGACTGGTGCATGTCTGGCTGCTGGTCCAGCCCAGATTCTCCTCAAACTCCATTTCTGCTCTCATACAGAAAAGTGACCATGTAATCACATCCCTTGCGTAGGGTCCTGGTGACCGTGCCTGGGAGAGCGACAGGACTGGAGGTGCCACAACCTGGACATCTCCTTGGCTCTCAGGAATGAAGGACAGAAACACAGAGGAAAGGGAGAAACGTGAAGTGAGGATTTTCCCAAGGGACCCGTGGAGGAGCCACTCCTGGTTCTTTTGAATACTGAGGAGCTGAGAAGTGTCAGCTGTTAGGGAGTGCTGAAAGGTTACACAGTGAAAATCAGGCCCCTTAAAATAAGGTACTCCAGAACTGAAACAGCTGGGAAAAATGGTCGCTTTGTGGAAACTTAAGCGTAGATATAATCATCTGGTTACAGAAGGCAACTAAACCACATCTAGATGTGTTAAAATATGGACTTACCTATGTCAGGACAGGAACTGCATCTGGAGCTATAGGTCCCCATTAGCATCTTCACTTTTGTACCTCTCCCAGGGCAATCAGTGTGTTCAGCCACAGATAAACGCACTGTGAGGACAGCATTAAGTAAGCGGGACGAGAATAAACCCTCTTGGCTGTGACTATGCATTTGCTTAGTAATGATCAGCACTGTGACTTCTATTGGAGTTGTTTGTTTCTTGTTCTTCAGTACAGAACTATGTGTTTATCAGAACAAAAAGGCCCCTCAAGCCCCACATCAGGGGTTGGGGGTCCTTCTCTGCATCTTTTATTCTTGTAGGTCCTCTCCTCTCTCTCCTTACGCCACTGCAGGGCTTTTCTTTGTAGCTTCCCTTCAGGCCCTTCCCAGCAATAGTGTCCCTCAGCTTATCCTCTGTGCCTGCTTAGTGCCTAAATAATGTAATTCCTCGTTGTCAGCAAACCAAGATGCATGGTATATTTGGGAAATCAGGCATGCTAGGCAGCTGAGCCTCTACTGCCCATGTCCCAAGTCCAGACTCCCAGTAGGTGACTGCTTAAGTAATTTGCTATGGCTTCTTGAATGATCAGCAGATTGAGGAGCTTGGGTCAAAGCTTTTTGACCTCAGTGATTCCTTTCTAGAAGAAGTTTCTATCACAAAACCCAAACCATGTGTTCATGCTACTGGGAACCTAGATTAAAATTTAAAAATCAGCTGAAGTGGACCACTTTCCAGCAGTCAAAAAGCCAGATGAAAACACACAAGAATCAGAAAACCTTTGGGGCAAGGGACATTAATTTTGGGGGAGAAAACGTGAAGCAGACATTACAAATTTCTATTCTATGAAAAACAGTCATGGGAATTGTTTAATGAGCTACATGTTTTGGTACATTATTGTTGACTCCTTGTTGCAATATTAAAGTGTCAAGTGGATTCAGCCAACTAATGTAACTTTGTATGCCATATATAAGTGTGTATATATGTACATATATATGTGTAAATATATATATGTAAATATACATACATATACATAAAAGCAACTGGTAAATGCAGTATTTCATGTTACAAATGATTCTTTCAGCCATCCATTCCAATAACACCCAATGCTGCAGATCTTACAGAATATTCTTACTTGGCTGTGGGTGTTGCCTTGTGGTCATGGCCCTGTGGGGATGGATTAGCCTTCAAATACAAGGGCTGAGGAGCTGCAGGGAGAAGAACACCACTTCTTCAGTTCTCGCAGTGAGGCAAGGGGGTATTTATCAGTAGCTTCCATGAGGTTAGGAATTGCCTCATGAATATTTACATGTGAAAAGAGATAAACTGTGCAAATGTATCCAGGACACCAATTCGCTGCTCTGGCATCTCAGTTTGAGATAAACAGGAAGCTCCCAGAGAGGCGAGCACTGTTCCTGGTGGAGGACAGAAGAGTGAGAAAACTAGCATGTGAGCACGCTGGAAGGAGGCTGGAGTAGGTGTTACGCAGGGGACGCGTTTCCATTGCTCCTGGAAGAATGGGAAGAGGAAGAGGTAACAGCCATTGTGAAGGCAACAGCAGATGTAGTCATAGCTTGAAGCAGCTGCAGGGGGTACAGGGCATAGCTCCAAAATGCTGCTCTATATATAATATAAAAATAACGATAATAACAATAATAATGGAGTAAAGCTAAGGAAATGGTGAATTATGCGGCTGTAATTCCAACAAGGGCTTCTGAGTGACTTAAGAGACCATAAGAGTCCCCAGACAGTGGAGTTGTGGTTCTGTAGTTCACAGTTGCGGATGTGAGTTTTTAATACGCATCTCTCCTTTTTTGCTTGTTGATCACTTAGTAGAGACGACCTGCCATTACACAGTTCACTACAAGCTGCACAGCACCACCTAAAAAAAGGTTCCTCTCTTTTACTTGCACCTAAAACCAGCAAGACATACCTGGCATTTTGTGGGCCTGTGCAGGACTATAAGCTTTGTTCCAAAAGTGCTACAGTATGGCTCCATGCCGACCCTAATTAGGAATAATTAGCTCATGCACTGGTGCAGCTGTACAGCTTTTTGTGTCAGAGCTACACCACATACTTTCTTTACCTCTGTTTTTGCACTGATGCTCCACGGTCTCCCGTTCTGCAATGTGGACTCTTCCATGGACGGCTGGGTATTTGCTCAGCAAAGCCTTTTTGCATCCCCTTGCGTACCTGGGAGGAGACTGCACAACTCTCAGGCTTTTCAGTCACAGCTTCCCAGTCCTCTGCCTGGGGCTGGTGAGGCTGGAAGGGGCCAATTCCACATCAGAGCCATCTGGTGAATCGTGATAAACCATCAGACTGTTTACCTTTATTGTTACTCCAAGCTGGATTGCATGTGTTCTTGGAAGTCACCATATTTATATTTCATTGGAGATGAGAAGGATGAAATAAATAGTGGTGGTGGATTTTTAGCCCTGGTAAGAAGATCTGCAGGGCTACAAGCTTTCCTTCATCTGAGATCACGTGGCTTTCTCAATTAGGCATGTATCTTGAGTAATAACCATAAATCATTTGAAAATGAGGTCTGTCCCTCGGTACGCTACTGCTTTCAGTTACTTTTTGCAGAGTTCAGCCTATCTTTTACATCAACCAAACAAGCCACAGTTGTCCTGAAAAGCTCCAGGTTTTGCTCAGCACCGTGTAAGCATGTTCCACCAGCCCTGGGGGCCCCTGAAAGTGGAAACGCTTTGGTTCCAGCAGCTGTTTTCCCAGAAATACTTTAGGTATTTCCTCTTCTCTCAGCAGTCTTAGACTCCAGATCCTTTCATTTTTAACTGCAGTATTTTAGAGCTTCTCTACTCCCCTTGCCTTTCTCCTTCCCACTTGTTGCTACAGGCTCTCTGAAGCCTGCTGTATTTAAGGAGACTCTTTCTGTTTAGAGCACCTCTTCAGCAGCCTTTCTGCCATTACTTTTTAAAACATATTTACTGAAGTTGATCCAAGGCTAAAGAGACAGACATGAAGAAGAACAAGGTCCGTGCCCACCAGCAGAAACATCACAGGTTATGTTTGCAAATCCCGAGATTCAGGCACTTGGATTTCGTCGTGTGCACAGCTTGGACAAGTTGTGAATCGTCAGGGAAAGCTCTGCTGGTGCCGTGCAGCCCCAGGAACGTGCGGAGGAATATCACGTGGCTTCACCGGTTTTACATCAGATGCCTCCAGAGGGGCATTCAGAGAGGCCAGGAGAGGGAAGGGGGTCAGCTCTTCATTGTGTATCAGGACCTTAGCAGGAATTGAGGGCAACTAGCAGGGGGTCGCTCTGTAAAATGAGTTGGGTAACCTCCATCAGCTTCCATGAGAGTGTTCAGCACGTTCAGCAGATCCTCAGGAGGAGCATTTCCGAATGGGAAAGGACTCCTATTCAGAACTCTCCAACCTCTCAGACATATTTTTAATCTGTTTGTTTGGGGTTTTTTTTCTTTAAAAAGCTTAGGTGACTAAAAAATTCCAAATGTATTTCAAGAAGCAACACTAATTAAAAAATAGGCCATATTTAGATTTCATTTTTTATCTGATCCTTACAGGTGCAGATGTTTCACATTTCACAGGGGAGGAACTTTGGTACAGGCTATTTTGTTAAGCATGCTACAGAAATATGAAAGAAAGGTTTGTCTAGGTGAGAAAAAGTGTTTTTTGAAGTCAGCTAGCTTGCATCTCTTGAACATCCTTTGGCAGAGCTCTAAACAAATAGGATACTGTCTGTTTGAACTTCACATTAACTGGTCATGTTGCTTTGTGGTGCTCTTTAATGTAGCACAAGTCAGAGAATCAGGGCTTACAGCAACACCAACATGAAAAATCAGGGCCTTCAGCATTTCTACAATTGCCTTTTCCATATTTCTGGGTTTTAAAACAAAATTTATATTTGGAACCCAAGCAGACATGACAGCATCACTTAATCACCTTTCCAATCATTCCCTTTAAAAAATGATTCCTTTCATTTTGTCCTCCAGCCAGGAGAATTGAGTTATAAAACAGCTTAACGCTAATTCTTCTTACTTTGACGAGGGCTAATTTAATTCATACCTCTTTGAGTAAGCTGTTAAGAGCCACAGTTAATCAATGTTTTTGGCCAATACAGCCTCATTAAGAAACGTTGTTTTTACCAAGAAATAAACCACACTCCTTAAGACCAAGCACATAAAGCAAGGACACACCGATTTGCTTTTGTGATCTTCACCAGGGCCAGGGTACTTACACAGCACGTAGTTCACCTGGAGTTGTGTGAAGTGGTTTATTCTGCTGAAAATGTACTTTGCCTATGACTCTTCTAAAAAGAGGATTATCGCCCATGGGGCATTGTATTAGCGGGGCTGAGACATCCTGATTCCAAACAGTCATTAAGCAAATCGGAGGTAATTTATACTGTGGTGAACAAACTAATGCAAAGCCTGCCAGCTGTCTGGCCCTTCCAGTATGCCTTCAGACAAAACTTTGAAGGTCGGTTCGGGAGCAGTTTCCCTTACATTGCATTGTTGTTGTGACTACAGGAGGACAGTCAAGTTTGGAGGCAGGCCTCGATCCAGCAGAAGTTTAAACATCTGCATAGTTTTGAGCATGTGAGCAATCCCATAGGAGTCAACGGGGCTACTTTAAATGCTTAGAATTAGGCATGTGCTTAAGAGCTTTGCTGGATGGGAGCCACAGTAAGAACCAGCCCCAACTGTGACCTAAAATTAAAACTGGAACACTTTAAAGATTAATTAAGGCCTTGTCTACATGGGAAAGATTGTTCATCGTGGCATGAGAAACTTTCTTCTCATGGCTTTTGTGGCCCAACTGGATTCAGACCATTTACAGCGGAGTCGGCTCTTATGAGGTTTCCTGACCGCATTCAGGAGGTGTGGAGAGTTTGGGAATGCACCCAATGTTTGGAAGTGAATCCTTCATTCGCCAGCGCACATGAAATTTGTATGCCTTCATAGTCATCTTTATGATAGCATCGTCCTTTCAACTCTTGGGAAAATGGCACAACCATTCAAGTAGCCAGAAAGCAAACAGACAGACATATTACACACCTCCCTTCTTCACCACAACTATTGGAAACCCTAATGACTGCAAGCCGGAACTATTCTCCTTTTAAAGCTTAAGGATTTGAGGACTTGGAAATATGTGGATCTCATTCTCTTTCCCAGAAGACATCTGCTTTGGCCCTCCAGAGGGGCTGCAGAGTAGACATGAATTACACCTGCTTCAGTTTGTTGCCCCTTTTGAGTGCCAGAAGAGAAAGAAGGGGAATTAGTGTGTATGACCAACACATTATGGACTAATAAACACCGCATCCCAGCAAAGGAGAAAATCGCTTCATGCCTGTGCCCTACCTGCAAATCAATTCAGCAAGGGAATGGTGGGGAAACAGAGACACCTGTACCTGCAAGAAACCATGAAGTATGACAAAAAGGCTGTTCTTTTGGTCTTGGATGTGAAGGACCTCAGCAACTCTGAATGGGAGCAGAGAGTTTTGTACATGCTGGTTTTGGCCTGCCTGCTGGTTTTTTCTGTGAGAGGACTAGGCCTGGTTTTGGGTGTCTTTACAGTAAAAACCGAAGTCAGCTCCTTCGTTGTGGCACAGACATGGAGCCTTCTTCCTTCCCCGGCGTAAAGGAGCGCTGTGTCAGTGCTTTTTGGGTAATGATATGCATATACCACTTTAACATTCAAAGAAAGGCAGAAGGTTTTTAGTGACTCACTGTCCCTTCTGATTAGGCTGCATGGAAACTTTGTTTCTTGCAGTCAGGGCCCTTTCATCTGTATCACAGCAGAGCTGGACAAATCTGCCGTAGTGACCGATGGCCAGCCTTCACCTTTAGAGACCGAAGATTTGCTCACAGACAGGACAAGTCATCCTTGAGCTGAAGAAAATGCTCAACCTGAATTAGCAATTCAGCTCTGCTCTGGCCTGAGAGAGCTTATGATAGAAAACAGGTCTCTGGATAGCTGAAATTATATGCATCTGTATTTCCAATATTTTTATATTAGTTTCTTTACAATGTTTTGGCTATTAGCTGGTATGAAAAAGCCAGCTAGTGGGTAAATAGAGAGAAATAATGATACTTAGTGCTCATGTGCTGCCTTGCATTTGTAAAGTGCTTTGCGGATCTGAGGAGTAATTCATCTCTGCTGGCTTCCATGTGTGCGTAAATCTCGAATCACTTTGTACAACTCATGTACAATTTTATCCACCAAATAAATGGGTCTCAATTGTGCCATTTAGGCAGGGCTTCCTAGAGGGGGTTGGAGGTGGCAAATGGAGCAGTTTGCTGTGAGGTTGCAGAAGGGCTGGGTTCGTCTTTCTGCTCTGTATCCTAATAGACAGAGGGTCACACTACCACCTTTTACTGCACACCTCATGGGACCTTTTTCTGTCCCTAAATTTCCTACAGTAAAGGCAGGCTGAGAGTTACGTGAGCTGTTAAATGCCCTTGTAAGGAGGCAGAAGGCTTCTTATGGCTTCCTATTCGCTGTGCACCCACAGTTCTGCTACCTGCTCTGAGTTCAGATCAAGCCATTACACCACCTCCTACACTTTTTGTCTTGCCACTAGCAGTTAGAAATTGAGAACACCTGAAATCACTCAAAAAAAAAAGGACTGCAAAATTTTCCTGGCTTTCATCCCTTCCTACAGTTTGCTTGCATAAAAGCCAGGGAGAACCTGGATCCAGGGAGACTGAATTTATGGGAATTTAAAAAACCAACTATCCTGGTTTGATTTCTTTTCTCCCCCCCCCGCCCCCGTCTTAACAAATGTGTTCCTAAATGCAATCAGGGACTCTTAGTGCAGTTACGAGGATCACTGGACCATATTCCCAGCATAAGGCAATAGAGATATTCCAATAGACAGCCAGCTAGTGATTTTTTTTTTCTCTTGCATTTCTGGCCCATGTTTGATGGACTCAAAAGCTGAATACAAAATACAGCAGGTTGGAAAATGAAGTATTTGTTTGTTATTGCCGTTGCTGTTGTGATTTTCCTGTAGAAAATGACAACGTTTCATTAAAAAGTGCAAAGTAAAAATTGGTGAAAACCCCACAAAACTCAAGTACTTAACAGCTTGAAAGCTAGATTGAATTGTCCATTTGGGCTGAAACACTGGAGATTTTAGTTCTCTGATGAAATAAAAAATATGGGGACAGATTGATGAAAGTAGTCATGTTCTGCAGATGTTTTCATCTAGTTAAATGGCTTTAATCTAAATGTGGCTCAACTTTTCAGCTGCCTCAAACACTAAAAGCCATAGTTGTGCAGGACTGCTGTTTTCTACATGCTCTGATCGATTAATCAGTTGTTAAATGGGGATTCAGGTCACTGATGGCTATTTGAGAACAGAGTTAGCAGGACGTGTAGGAAAGTCTCCCATCACACATGGGGCTAAAAGTAATGGAAATCAACATCAAAAGGAAAAAAATGAGTTAGGCAGGTTTGTTTATATAAATGGTTACACCCAGCATTTTGAAAAATAAATATCCTGCTCAGACCCAAAAATTAATTAATAGTTAATTGGAAACAAACAAACAAACGAGTATAAATAACTTCACAGGTATTGAGGATTAAAATCTAAGCCTGTCTGAAAAGGAAAGGTGGATAAACTGGCTTGGGTGAAATAAAAACCCATGTGAACCTTTGTCTAAAATTCAAATTCAGTCAAACTCAAATCTTTTAAGGTTCAAAATGATCTTTTTGCTTTAATTATCACATGTGTCTCCATTCCCTGGCTTAAGGTATGACTAAAAGCCATGAGAAGGCTAGTCATGAAAATTTTTGACTCTTTGTTTGGTGTTAACGCAGTGCTGGTGTCTTTCAGCAACTGCTTATTTTTGCAACCGTGCCACTAGCCAGGCAAGTTTCCCTAAAGAGAAAAATCTTCTTAGTGGTGCAGATGCCCAATGCGACCTCTGCAGTGGGATTCAACCCACGGCCATCTTGAGAGAGCCCAACTCTAGGTACAGAGTGACTGTGACAGTCAGCCTTTGGCAATGCTGAAACAGGAGTTTTTTGTCACGTGGGATATGTAAGTGGCACCCAGCTTACATGCCGCGAGTCTCACTGACTGTTCAGGTTGGCTGTGTGTTTATTTCAGCAGTTGTTGATTCACCACAAACCATAGTCTAGATGTAGGCGCTGCAGGGTCCACCATATTTTGTGCACCAGGAAAGACTTTGGCATCTCTGGCACTGACCTACTTAGCAAAACAAGTCAGCATTAAAATGGAATAAAATGGATATACCTTGACCACAATTAAGCGATAGGTTTAGCTACCTATGTCCGTGTTTGGCTTTTTAACGGGAATTACATGTTCTCAGTGAGTGGCACTTGCTAGAGCACAAAAGGGTCTTAATTTGTGACTGGAGACGGGTATCTGTCAAATGGAAGAAACAGTTGCAGGAGGGTGTGACATGGCTTTACCTTGTTTTCTCTTTGGTGTTCTTCCATAGGGACAAGCAAAACACAATACAGCAGAGACCATATTGGCTAGAAATACTTCACCAGGTTATTTAGCCTTCTTGCTTCAGAACTGCTTCTGACTAGACTTTCATTTTCCCATTTTTTGGCATTGCCTTGAAATTATTGGATCATTTTAAATGAGGGGAAAAAAAGTGTTTTACTCCATGGATCCCTTTTTGTTTCTTTTGACTCTCTGGTGTCAGTGGTATATTTTGAGTTGTTTGGGTCACTGGGTGTTCCTTCTATTTCTTGATTGAATCACTGCAACTGTTAAGTGTCAGAATGAAAGAAATCAAAGGGATTTAAAATATCAACACAAACTTCCAGGAAGGATTTGCCTGACTGTTCAAGTGAAAAACATGGCACTCCGGTCATGAAAAATGAGAAATAAATTCACAGGTATGAGTCATCTTGGAAAGAAAAATTTTAAAATGAGCCTTGAATATTGCTGAGGCAACCCTGTGACCGTGGGGTCCTTGTGGCTGTTGCTCAGTACCCATTAAGGAGATTCAGTTAGATTTTCAGTAGGTATCAAAACCACTAAGCAAATTTACACCAGCTGAGGATCTGCCCCCATATATGCCATAAGGAGGAGTGTGGATAAACTTAAATGGAAGTGTAGGAGATTAGGGAGAGGGTAGCATGAAGCAGATTATTTGCTTTCTACCAAAAAAAATAAAATAAAATAAAAATAAAATAAAAAAAAAGGACCAGGTAGAAGTGATAACATTGGCAAGCCTGAAGCCGACTCACACAAACATTAATTCAAGATTTACCATAGATTTTGTGTGTTACGATAAAGTTATGTTTTCCAACCATGTATTTGTACTTACAGGTGAGTTTCCAAGACTAACATTTTTAGAGGTGCAAGGACAGATGTACTGAAGCCTGGGTAGCTTTAAAAAACATCTCTGCTTATCAAAAGGTTTTGAGCATGGGGGCTCTGACACAAGCTTTTCAATTTTTCATAATTCTGGAAAAAATTGAACCCTTCACCTTTGCATAAAAGGCTCCATTCAGTTTACATTCCTGTTCGGTTACCTTATTGGTTCACTTTTTTCCTTGACCTATTTGCACATCACTGGAACACTCTCCTATAGCTAATGCTACACATCAGTTTTGCAAAAATGACTGTATTTGAGGCACTCAGTAAATCTTCCAAGCAGCTCAAAGGTCAAATTGTAAGAAATATCTGAAATAGCTCTCCAGAAAAATGAAAAGAAAAGAACTCAGAACGTGAGAGCCGTAACATTTAGTTCTGGCAACCCATGCTGTTTTGTTACTTTCTGCAAGGTGTGTCAAAATAGAGCGTATGAGTATCTTTGAAATGAAGATGTAAATTACCATCCCTCTGCTTTTTCCCCTGCCCTCCAGTTGTTTTTTGCTTTGTTGTTGTTGTTGTTCTTCTTCTTTTCATTTTTAATTTCCCCCCTCTTCTCCTTTAACTCTCCCTGCCAAGGAGAAGGCTGTGAAAATTGCCAATCCATACTGTATATGCAGCTTTTCCTATTGCGCTCCCCTTGCTTTTGCACAGAACCCTGGTCTGAAGCCCATCACAACTCTGGAGGATTCTTTCCATGCGCTTCCATGGGCTTGAGATCAAGTCGAGTAAGGAGAATTTTTTCCACTGTGCATCTTTCAGCTTTCTGCCCCACCTGTTTCCCACCAGACCCAGTCATGGGTATTAAATGTAATTCATGTCTAATTATGGGTATTTACACCTCGACCTCAAAGCCATCCGCTTCCACCTGCACCCTGGCCGCCGTGGGCTTGGGGAGCGGGCGAGCAGCGATCCGGCTGGCGGCAGGAGTGACACGGGAGCAGCTGTGTTTGTTTGATCTCCTCGCTGCCAGGTCTCCGCACTTGGGGCTGGAAGAGCGGACGGAAGCTACTAATAGAGGCAGAACTAAAGAAACATACAGAGCAGCTCCAGTGTTACCAAGTACACGTCCACCATTCGAAAGAAAAGAGTGAGAACAAGAGGGAGAGAGCGTGGGGAAAAAGCCCAAGGAGGCTCTGGTAACTACAGCGTAAATACAAACAGACCTTGTGTTGCTATGTGTTCCCTTTGGTTTCCAAAATGTTGAGAGAGCTTGGCTGTAGGCTCTCACTTCCTCCGGAGGCAGGGGAACGGCACCGCAAGAGGGCTAAGGTGTTTCTGCAAAGACCAAGGCTTTCTGCACGAGGAAGGGAAAACCATGGGGGCCTCCCATGGTTTTGGTTAAGATGGTTTGAGACTGCAAACAAGTGCAAATCAAATATAAACAGATTATGTGGGGGATGTTTAGTGGGTCTGGAATCAAGAGATTCTTTTCAGGTGCGAGGCACGGTGGCTTTGGGGATTGCTTTGAGCAACCAGAAAGGGCTAGGGGATGAAATATGGAAACGGTTAGGTTTTTGCACAGGGAAGCAGCAGCTGGGTTTCACATATAGAGAGAGGTTTATGGACTCAGTAGTAAATATTGGTTGCCACTGCAGAGCATACCAAGCAACTATAGCTGTGACTTTCAACCTCTTTCAGTACCTGTAGGCACCTGGGGCTGCTCAAACCTGGCTGTTGTGAAAGTCAGAGAAAATGGATAAATAAATTCCTGGGGATTTGGGGGACCATATTTTCAAACCTAGCTCCCTTAAGCTGGATTCCTAATCTTTGCATTTATAAACTTAATTTTAAAAGTCTTCTATTCTGGGATGAGACTGTTGAAAGTGCTCTGCTGTCCAGGCATTTGGGGTGAGCACAGAGGAATGAAAGAGCATGTGAATGATCATACTGGAGCACACCAAAGGTCCAACAGGAGCTGTTTGTGGATGCTCAGAGAGCTGGCAAAGAAATACTGTTTGGTTTAGGTAGTCTTGAAGTTGACTGTATCATTTTTAAGGCAAGTTGGGGAAAACCTTTGGTTATGTACATGTAAACCCAAAGCGTTGTCACTGGAATATTGTCCATTGATTTGCACTACAATCCAACTGGTGACAAAATGCAGAAGTGAGTTCTTCCAATGAAATTTTTTATCTGTCATTCACCAAAATGTAGCAGGAGTTGTCCTTAGAGTTGCTGCTGTCATATATTTTCACAAACTATCTCAGCTACCAGTTCACATTTAAATATTCCTAGCAAGCTGGACAAAAGATCTGGTAATTTAAAAAGCAAAAGAAAGTTAGGAAATACATTGTTGGTTACACAAAATTTTGGTGAGTGCCTTTCCATTTAAGCGAACATTTTTGATGATTTAGAAATGTGGACTTGTTTCCTTTTGTTTCCAATTTTCAAAACCCTCAAAAATATCAAGAGAAATGCAGTGGGGAAATGAGTATTTCCCTACATTTTTGCACGGAGAATTGTATCTAATCAAAGCATGACTGTGATAGTTGAGTATCTTGGCAGGATCTCAATGGAAGTGTTGTTACCCCCCATGTTTTATAGAAAGGGGAGGGAAGTGCAAAGTAGTCACAGCCTTGCAAATCAGGAGCTTGTGGGAGAACTCTTCTGTGTCCGACTGCCTGTCCATGCTGGCAGAATGATGCACCTCGGTTCCTGAAATGAGAGGCACTTTTGGGACCTCTCTTTTGGTGAAGCACAAGAGGGATGCAGATATCTCTCAGGCTTTGTCCAGCAGGGAATGATGGACTCATGGTCTAGAGGGCACATCCAAAGAGACTTGTCACTCATCCTAGAGTGGGATGGAATGAGGGCTCTGAAAACCTCAGTTTATCCTTTCCACTTATAAATCTGTGATCAGATTATATGACGGTCCTAGCCCTACCTAGCTTGGTGGGGGAAGAGGTATGATGAGCCAGAAGGAGCAGAAATCCAGCTGCAACCATTGCAGCAAATATTTCTTGTCTTCGTCACTCTTTCTGTAACGTGATTTCTACAGCCATGTGTTTCTACAGTGCTTTACTGGTATCTTTTTTCTCTATTACTGAGAGGAGGGAAGGGAACAACAACCAAACTCAACTGAGCAAGGTGTTTCTTGCAGAGATACAGGTGCTGTTAGCATGACCTGAGAGACTCCAGCAAGCTCCAAGCCCGAAAACCAGATCAAAGTAAAAATGCTGGTAAATACAAATGTATGGCCTGTTTTTTGGCAACCTCACACCGCACCAGCTAGCACTTCCATAAGCCAACACTATCAACACCGAGCTGGAGACACATCCCACACAGATGAGCAAGGTCGGAAATAGCAACCTGTTACTGTGACTGGTTTCTAATAGGAGAGAAAAATTCAAGTAGCAAGTTGTCAAGGGATTTCAAGGGATCACAGCTAACTTTCCAGAAGCACAATTTAACTTGTGGCTCTTTTCTTCTTCTATTTTTTAATAGTGTTTTCTCATTGACTGATTATGATCTTTCCAAAAGGGAAAAAAAGG
The DNA here is from genome assembly GCF_030463565.1 of Pelecanus crispus. Lineage (NCBI taxonomy): Eukaryota > Metazoa > Chordata > Aves > Pelecaniformes > Pelecanidae > Pelecanus > Pelecanus crispus. The sequence goes on along the minus strand of NC_134645.1, from coordinate 5,400,127 downwards.
GGCCCTGCAGCACGCTTGGTCTGAAGGGCTCAAATTAGGAGTTATCAAGAATCTCCCTGTAGCCAACCAGCTAATTTCAGCGGCAGAACAAGAAAGCTTCTGTTAACACGCTGCACTGAACTCCTGCTGCTCTTTCCATGGCAGGTGTGGGCCCAAATACCTGTTTATCAAGAGTCGTACTTATATAAAAGTAAAAAGTTCAGGAAACTAAAAAATCTGAGTCACTGTCTGCTAAACTCCCAAATAAAATAGTTTTATTTTCCAACCAACCCAGTTTTCCTTATTTAAGCCCAAGGAAAAGAAAGAAAGAAAGAAAAAAAACTTGCTGTGAACCCTGACCTTTGGAGGTGTATTCCCCCCTGGATGATTCATCTGTTTACCTTAGGACAATTAAATGTGAGTCAGTTTAAATAAACTTTAAAACCAAAAGAAAAATATGCTAAAAACAGACCTGACCCCACCCCTTCTCCTACTAGGGACTAACCGAGAAGTATGAAAAAATGCAACACAGATCACATTTTCAGGAAAATCCTAAGGAATCTGGAGCGAGGTGGCAAGTCACGACGGCTCCTGTCCCCGGACAGGAGCTGGAAGGTGGAGCTGCTCCAGGATGGACCATGCAAAGGCTGTACCCACACTGCCACCAGCAGCAACTGGCCACTGCTAATAAGCTAATGCAGGGGCCATCAGAGTCGTTAACCCCAATGCAATATAGTTAAATACTTCACCTTTAGGCTACCAGTGGCTTCAAGGAATTTCAGTTCAGTAATGTCCTGACAGCTTGAAATATTTGGCAGTGATAGCAGTGCTGCTAGCTGGGGAAATACAGCAAGCACCCAGAGGTTTGCAGCAGATAAAAAGGGAGATAAAATCACCAGAGAATTATTAACTGAGGCCGATGGGGAAGAGCAAGAACAAACCCCCCTTAAATAAAGCAGTGGTAAATGCTAAATGTCAGGGTTTATGCCTGCAAGAAATGTGGCAGCTGCAGGGTGTAGCTCTTAAGAGGCCATTAATGGAAAGAATCAAAGCTGCTCTCAAATGCTTCAAGCAGGATTGCCAATGCTGTTAACAGGCATGTGTCGGCTCTGAGACTGCCCTAAAAGTGGTGGGATTAAACAAAAATAACCCTATATTTGGGGAAGTTTTTCACTGACTTTTGGTTTCCCAGTTGTTAAAGTACCTTCAGATCACACTAGAGAAAAAAAAGTGAATGCGAGGAAAAGCAGCAATGTTCTGGAGGACCTCATCCTACGGGTCTTGAAGGAAAACACAAGTCACTCTCTGAAATTCATAAGACAACCCTGAGAATTGGGGACATTGCTGAGAAGAAATGTGGCCTAGCCTTCTCTCAACACAAACAAGCAAAGGCTCGAGCAATTCCTCGCTGTTGCTCTGAGCGTGGGCATCCCGCAGTGATTCTGCGCAGAGAGGCACATGTCGCTCCTCCTCTCTGAGGTATCCGGAGGTGACAGCAAGGAGAGGTGCCACAGGCAGGATGCAGGCAGGAAAGAGATCCAGAGAACATTCTCACCTTGGTCAAAACCACTCTTTTTTTTAGAAAGAGATCAGTCTGTTTTCTGCCAGGAGGATTTAAAACAATCCAGGGGTTTTTTTCCCATATTCTTGGCAAAGGGGTCTCTAATGATATGTCAGTTGACTTAGGGATTATATCTGCTGGGCAGTTCAGTCCTGACATTGCTTCTGACATTGTGATGAGCGTTGTGCTTTCCATTGACCTTGGGGCATAGAGAATCTTCTGGCTGTGGCCACCAGAAGCTGCTATCGGAAACTTTGCGCCATGTGCATGAAGCGGAAAAGCAATGAGGACCCACCAGCGCTGGCTGAGGCTCTTCCAAAATGCTTATTCCTCACCTCACCACCATCACTTCATGCTAGAGAGGAGCTGTGAGAAAGTAAGATGAGAGCAAGGTGCTGGTAAAGAAACTACATGAAAAATGGAGACAGCTCCTCTTTTCATCAGCAGTCAGGGACGTGACTGTCGGTGTCTGTAGCTGCTCCTTCCCCTGCCCCAGCCGTTCACCATCTGGTTTGGCACCTGTGTACAAAGAGCGCAACAGCAGCCAACATTTAGAAATCAGCGCCCAGCGTGAAGGATCTTCATCCACTGCTTGGAGCATTTCATTTCAAGGAGGGCAACCAGACGTTCCTCACAGCGAGCAGGTATGCTCCCGGGGACCTGGAGGATGCTGTGCAAAGGCAAGTCACGTTCCCAGCCAAGGTGGTGTAGGTCTAACTGTGTGACCGGGGCTTTGTGATTGCCAAGGCTCAGCACTAGGCTGCCAGGCTGTATTTCTGAGCCTTTCCTGGGAGCTGTTGTTGGTTTCCTTTTAAACAGAGCAGAGTATGTCACACAACACAAGCCATGGGACCTTGAGAGGTAGAAATGCAGCTTTCCTGCCTGGCTCTTTGCAGGTAGAGAATATTTTGGGGGGTTACAGAGAAGGCAGGGCTGTCTCATGGGGATTTGTGAACACTGGAAAAAACCTTTCAAATTAATTTTATGTCATTGAAACATAACTCCCTGCATGTTGTTGAAAAGAAAAATCTTTTTTTGTGCAGACTCCCTGTTGCAAAAGGCTTGTGTGTCACCTAACTGAGCAGCTGGAGCCCTGGTAGGGGGAGTGCTGGCTTGGCTTGCTGCTAAAGGGCATGTATGTATGCAGCTGTGCTAGCTGGTCCAGAACTAAATGCTCTGTCATAATGTGGTACCAAAAAAAAAATGTTCTGCAAACAAAGTCACTGTCATCGGAACAAAGAGAAATGACGTGGTAGTCTACACTGTAGGTGAGATGAAGTCATTCATTATTTAATGCCTCCAGGAACAGGGAGCAAAATCACCTGCATGTTCGGAAAAATTGCTTGCATATAGAGTACCGCTCATGAGCTACAGACAAGCCAACTGCAGTCTGCACAGACGGATGGTCTTTGGGAGCCAGATCCGTCTTCTTCTTTGGCTGATTGTCCAGTTACTTGGGAAAGCGGGACCCTAATTTGTACCTCAGGTTGGTAAATGTTCCAACGAGCCAACATGCAAAGACTGTAGAGGTATCTTCAAATCACAGACAAATCTAAGAAAACGTGTCATGGTTTGACCCCAGCCAGCAGCTAAGCCCCGCACAGCCACTCAGTCACTCCCCCTCGGTGGGATGGGGGAGAGAATCGGAAGAGTAAAAGTGAGAAAACTCCTGGGTTGAGATAAAGACAGTTTAATAAGTAAAGCAAAAGCCACGCAGGCAAGCGAAGCAAAACAAGGAATTCATTCACTGCTTCCCATGGGCGGGCAGGTGTTCAGCCATCTCCAGGAAAGCAGGGCTCCATCACGTGTAACAGTGGCTTGGGAAGACAAATGCCATCACTCTGAACATCCCCCCTTCCTTCTTCCCCCAGCTTTATCTGCTGAGCATGACGCCATACGGTGTGGGACATCCCTTGGGTCAGTTGGGGTCAGCTGCCCCAGCTGTGTCCCCCCCCCCCCAGCTCCTTGTGTCCCCCAGCCTGGGTAAGAGGCAGAAAAGGCCTTGACTCTGTGTAAGCACTGCTCAGCAATAATGAAAACATCCCTGTGTTATCAACACTGGTTTCAGCACAAATCCAGAACATAGCGCCGTACTAGCTACTATGAAGAAAATTCACTCTGTCCCAGCTGAAACCAGCACAAAATGGCAATCTGCTGGTGGAAGATTTATGCATAAAGAAATAGGTTTGCAGATAGGATTCTGGTGCTCTCTTACAGGGATCTTGCCACACTAACGCATGTTGTTCAGGCTCAGGAGTGGGTGTAAACGCACTATAACATTTATGCTCCCTCCCTCTCATCCCAGAATATGAAGATGTGGGTTACGATGGCATTTCACAAGTCACAGTCACAATAACCTCATTGACTCTCTGGAAGGCTACATATTCCTACTTGTCAGTAGATGGCACTATTTCTATTGCCTGTCCATAAATACGGCCACGTCTGTTCTCTAGAGCTCTCTGTAAGGCTGAGGATGAGGGGGGAAGTGAGGCTCCCCCAGGGAACAGCATTTCAGGGACCTGTGGCCAGGGCTGCTGGAGTCAGGAAGGCAGAAGGACCAAGTGCAAATGGAAATCCCTCTTCCCGGACAGCCGTGTTTCCGTTTCAGTTCATTCCTGTAGCTGGCAGCCTGCGGGCTGTGTGGGTGACGTGCCTCTTTTGGAAGAGCACCCGTACTCCTGGGGTCTGTCATCCTCTCTCTTCTCCTGGAGTCTGGTCTTGCCTCCAGTGCAGTCAAATGAGAGCATTATGGTTTCCATCTGGAGCAAAGCAGGACCTCGGCAGCTCAAGCAGAGGAGCGAAGGCTCCCTGCAGGCAAGCAGAAGGTGCCAACCCTGCTCTGTGCCCATCCAGCCACACCATGCTGGGTTGCTGTGATTTCACCCAAAGGAAAGACAGCTAGATACCTGGAAGCTTCGAGGTTCCTAAGAGGGTCTCTGCTCAGCATCTGCCTGTGGTAGGACCTCCTTGTACTTGTGCTTAGGATTCCCTCCTCAGTGTGCTGGCCCAAGGATGTGAACTAAGCCAGACTTGTGGGCCCACGCACACCTGGCCTGCAGGTGTCAAAGTGATCACATGGGGCTTATGTTTGGATAGTGTCAAAGTGCCAGGTATCATCAACGAGGCTATAAAATAAGATACTTGGTCTACCCCTGTGTGCAAATGAGCTCAAATTCATCCCTCGCCATTTTCTCCTCTGAGCTCCTTTATGCTATTCTAAAACTATTTAATTTGCTGTCAGCAGCTCCTTGATTTGTTTAGGCTCCACACCAGCACTACGTTTGAAAATTATTTCAGGCTGTTTGATCATCGTCACTTATACAACGTGGATCCCAGCTCCTTACCTACAGGACTTTCAATTATGCAGGCTGGTACAGCTTGCTGCTTCTGAGCACATAGCCCAATTTGCGTAGGGGAAAGGCGTGAGTGTGTGCGCAAGTGGATAAAATAGAGCCCTGCGTCTTGGATTGCTTCCATGCCCTGTGGATTTATGATGCACGTCTAGCAGAGTGACTCCCAGATGGGTCTATGGACTGCATTGTAACGTGTTCCCTCCGCATTCAGATTTACTGCTCCGTATTAAAATAGTCAGCCTCTTAATTGGAGATCGCATCCTGGGATTAAAGCCCAAAACAACTATTGGACTGTTATAAAACTTTAAATAGTCCTACCCAGCCGTTTCTTCATTAGGTAATGACTAGCTAGAATGTTCCTGCCTTCGTTTTCAGACCTCATCATTAATGACCTCAAAACAGGTGAGACTGCAGCTTCGTGAGATATGGGAGTTTTAACATAATCGCTTTGCACTCAGCAGCCATTAGGTCAACAGAGCTTTACTAACAGGCTCTGTGTTTACACAGCTTCCAACAGTTCAAAAAGCCAAAGGAGGATCACAAGTCTATCTTCAAGCCAAAGGGGAAAAAGATTGACACAGGGTTGTAATCATCAGTGTCTGAAAAAAGCCTTCTCATCTGTTTTTAAGCATGTTCAAACAAGACGTGACTCTTTGTACAACAGGGGTGCAGGGAAGGTGGGCAAATGCCATTCTTGTGGTTTAATTAAGGACCTCAATGAGGATCTAACAAACGCAACGTGAGTTGTGCCTAGTGGGTCTTGCATGTGTGTCGGGAGGGAGGGAGGGAGGGAAGGAGGGGGGATACCGGGGAGGGTGGAAAGGGTGTGGGATGTAAAGGACGGTGTGTGGCAGCTGTTCACAGCAAATACTATTCTAGCTCATGGCTATGTGTTCCAGCCCTGTTGGAAAATTACATCTAAATAACAGATCACGAAAGAGCAACCCTGACAAGGCCTGTAATTTAGTCCCAAGAGGAAATTCTTCATTCATCAACTGTACGAGAGACTAAATTAGTTCTCTGCTGGATGAGGCTTTGCTGGCAGTTTGCTCTGCGGATCAGCCCTACCTTCAGAGCAGGTCCCACTGGGGAGCCACTCCTGCCAGGGACAAACCCACTTCCAGCCCACCATACCAAGAGGGACGCCACTCTCCAAGCCCAGGGCAAGAGCTTTGTTCTCACGTGTGTTTTGGGGTTTTGGGGGAGCAGCTGGCACTGCCTGAGGTTGTTGGACCAGAAGGTTGCAATGAGGGTGACGGTGTCTTACCCAAGGTGGAGTGTCACCCAAAGGCAGCTCTCCCTTCCCACCCAGAGCTCCTTGCGGTGGACTCTGTTGCTCGGTTTAGAAGTGTTGTGGTTTAACCTGGCAGGCAGTTAAACACCACACAGCCATTCACTCACTCCCCCGCCCCAGTGGAATGGGGGAGAGAATCAGGAAAAAAAAAGTAAAATTTGTGGGTTGAGATGAAGACAGTTTAATAGGACAGAAAAGGAAAGGAAAATAATAATAATGATAAAAGAATATACAAAATAAGTGATGCGTAATGCAATTGCTCACCACCCGATGACCGATGCCCAGCCAGTTCCCGAGCAGCGGTTGCCACCCCCCTGGCCAACTCCCTCCAGTTTATATACTGAGCATGGTGTCATATGGTATGGAACATCTCTTTGGCCAGTTTGGGTCAGCTGTCCTGGCTGTGCCCCCTCCCAGCTTCTCGCTGGCAGGGCATGAGAAGCTGAAAAGTCCTTGACTTAGTGTAAGCACTATTTAGCAACAACTAAAACATCAGTGTGATGTCAACATTGTTCTCATAGTAAATCCAAAACACAGCACTGTGCCTGCTACTAGGAAGAAAATTAACTATCCCAGCTGAAACCAGGACAGTATTTACCCATTATTCTGTAGCATCTACATCATACCCAGGTCCCACACTTTCCAATACATCCCAATTAATCACCACCACCTTTCCTGTATTTTGATATATATACACAGATATCAGTCCCTTAGTCTATGGGCCATCCCTACAAAATGTTTGTTGAGTTCATGTAGTCCATGACTTTGGGCCCCATCTGTCATAACAGTCCTTCAGGGCAGGAGAGGTGGTGTGCGCTGTTGGATTGTTGGGTGCTGAAGCCAGTTCTGGTTCTGTTAGCGCTGCACTTGTCTGGTTCTATCACCGTTGCACTTTGCTTGGTTTCATCAAAGTTCATTCTTCATTAATCTAGGTGATTCTTACTGTAATACCATTGAAGTGATTATATACAGTATAATATAGCAATTAACATCATACAATTTAATTCATTGGCTATTCTCACCCAAAACAGATTCCCTTGAGGTACACTTTGGACTTCCCCATCCTCCTGAATCACCCACCAAGTGCACCCAGGTCCTTGAGCAAAAGCAATCCCACAGATGGGTTTGCCTTTGCCTGAGGGGGGGAATAACCCAGACTGTCTTCCCCAGCATATTTTTTATGTGCACTACAGGAACTTTATCGCCTTCTACAGTACGTAAAAGTTTTGACTGGGCAGGGCCAGCTCGATTGGCAAGATCACCTAGTGTTGACTAACCAGGTGGCTTTTGCTAAATGCGTATCCCAATGTTTGAACATCCCAGCACCCATTGCTCTCAGGGTAGTCTTTAACAGTCCATTGTATCCTTTGATTTTCCCAGAAGCTGGCGCATGATAGGGGATGTGATATACCCACTCAAAGCCATGCTCTTTGGTCCAGGTGTCTATGAGGTTGTTTTGGAAATGAATCCTGTTGACTGACTCAATTCTTTCTGGGGTGCCATGTCACCATAGGACTTGCTTTTCAAGGCCCAGGATGGTGTTCCAGGCAGTAGCAAGGGGCATGGGATATGTTTCCAGCCATCAGTTGCATGATATGTAGAGGAGACCCTCCCTTTGAACATCCAGCCCAGCACCAGCAGTCAGGGCGCCAGCAGGAGCCCAACCACTTCCCAAGCAGCTCGAACCTCTTCACATGCTGCCAATATCTCTTTTTCAGTTGGAGTATAGCAAGCCTCAGGTCCTCTGTATCCCCAACTCCAAAATCCTAGGGATCGACCTCGAGTGTCCCCTGGTGCTTTCTGCCAGAGGCTCCAGGTAGGGCCATTCTCCCCAGCTGCGGTGTAGAGCACATTTTTAATATCCTGCCCTGTCTGGACCGGCCCAAGGGCTACTGCATGAACTATCTCCTGTTTAATTTGTTCAAAGGCTTGTTGTTGCTCGGGGCCCCATTTGAAATCGTTCTTCTTCCGGGTCACTTGATAGAGAGAAGGCTTGCAATCAGACTGTAATTTGGAATATGCATTCTCCAAAACCCCACAATGCTTAAGAAAGCTTGTGTTTCCTTTTTGCTAGTTGATGGAAACATGCCTGTTATTTTGTTGATTGCATCCATTGAGATCTGATGACATCCATCTTGCCATTTTATTCCTAAACACTGGATCTCCTGTGTAGTCTGTGCCAAGGATGCACAGAGCCTCTGGGCCAGTCACAGCGGGGTGCTTTTGCCACTCATTCCCGGTTAGGCTCACTTCAGCCTCCAATACGGTTAGCTGTTGGGATCCCCCTGTCACTCCAGAAACACAGGTGGGTTTTGCCCCTTTATAGCTTGATGGCATTAGGGTACGTTGGGCACCGGTGTCCACTAGAGCCTTATACTCCTGTGGGTCTGATGTGCCAGGCCATCGAATCCACATGGTCCAGTAAAGTCATTCCTTTCTTCCACCTGGCCAGAGGCAGGGCCCCTCTAGTCCTGGTCATGGTATTCATTACTCACTTCTTGTAAATGTGAATCAAAAGTCCCTTGATTAAGATCGGAAGTAAAATCAGACCTTCTGCTCTGTCTGCTCAGTGGACACTGGAGCAGCAATTTTCCTGGAAGAACCCACTTTTGTAATTGTTTTTCCTTGCAACTCACACGCCCGTGCCTCTAGGGTTAAGGTAGCTTTTCCATCCCACTTCCTCATGTCCTCTCCATGGTCACGCAGGTAAAACCACAGGGTGGCCCGTGGTGTATATCCACTATATCCTCTCTCTTGAGCAGAGTGATGCTTACTCCTAATGGCTGAGATATTGGGGAGCAGGACATATCCTCTTTGGGTTGCTAGAACTCCCGGGACAGTTTTTCCACAGCTGAGACGCAGGCCCGTAGGGAGGGAGAGAGACTTTCCTCATATTGCCAGAGTTAGCCAGCCAACTCATCCACCGCCTGTTCCTCTCCATCTTTCCATGTCACTACTGCCAATGAGTTTGCATGCGACAATGGCGCACTCTGTACAAACTTCCATCACATGACTTCGTCTGGATCTTTGGGTAACTGCTTGTTGTCCAGGTCTCCATAAATCACCTCCAGCATGGCTAATTCCCTCAGGTACTGGATACCTCTCTTTATGGTGGTCCACCTGCCTGGGTGACATATAACATCTTCCTTGAAGGCATACCTTTACTTCACGCCTGACAGGAGTTGCCTTCAGAGGCTGAGGGCTTGTGCCCCTTTTTCAATCACTTTGTCAATGCCCCCTTCCCTAGAAAGGGGTCCTAGCTGCTTGGATTCCCTACCCTCTAATTCCAGGCTACTGGCCCCATTATCCTGGCATCAGAGCAGCCAGGTGACAATGTGCTCGCCTGGACAACGACTGAAATCTTTTCACATATCTGACAGCTCACCCAGGGATAGGGATTGGGTGGCTGCCATCTCACTCATGCGTTCTGCCTCTTCCTCCTCATGTTCTCATGATGGCCCTGGTTCATTCTCATCCCTTACTAAATGAGCTGATTTTCTGGTGTTTTTCTTCTTGTGTATAGGGGCAACTGATACCGGCACAGGTTGGTTCTCTGGTTCAGGCCTGGTACCTGTCACCAGGGTTTGAGTAGCCACAGTGCCTGTTGCAGAGGTAGATCTCTGGGTGTTATTCTTAAATAGTTGTTTAACTCTAAGCAACACCTGACACACATTCAGAAGACATAGCAATAGGACCATGCTGGTTTGAACATCCCAAGGATATTCAGAATTCTCAAGAGCTGTTGTAACTAGGCTGAAGGAGAAAGGGAAAGTGAAGGAGTGGGGAAAAGTGTCCCCCCTTGTCTCTCCCATAGATTGGTTCTCCGAGGAGAAAAGGTAAAGAGTGTAATTATTAATAGTTTCCGAGAGGTGGCTTCCAAGGTACGAAGATGATGGCAATGCTGAGTACAAATACCAGATTAGTCTCACAACCAATAATTTTATCATATCATAAGCCAGTGTTACACAATGCAGCAAAATGATAACCTTCACCCAGCTCCCAGCGGTGATAAACAGCACAACAGGGAACGTATACGGCAAGCAAGGTGTTGCATAACACAACTTCGAGAGCAAGCATGACAACTTTGAGAGCAAATAAATCAACATTGTGACCAGTGACTATTAAACCAGTATAATGAACGCTTACAACAAATTTGCTTTAACACGCTCCGGTCAGATCTGTTGTTATCTCAACCCTTCATGCCCCACGTTAGACGCCAAAAGGACTGTTGTAGTTTAACCTGGCAGGCAGCTAAACACCACACAGCCGTTCGCTCACTCCCCCGCCCCAGTGGAATGGGGGAGAGAATCGGGGAAAAAAAGGTAAAATTTGTGGGTTGAGATGAAGGCAGTTTAATAGGACAGAAAAGGAAAGGAAAATAATAATAATGATAAAAGAATATACAAAATAAGCGATGACCAATGCCCAGCCAGTTCCCGAGCAGCGGTTGCCACCCCCTGGCCAACTCCTCCCAGTTTCTATACTGAGCATGACATCATATGGTATGGAACATCCCTTTGGTCAGTTTGGGTCAGCTGTCCTGGCTGTGCCCCCTCCCAGCTTCTTGTGCACCTCCTCGCTAGCAGAGTATGAGAAGCTGAAAAGTCCTTGACTAGCATAAGCACTACTTAGCAACAACTAAACCATCAGTGTGTTATCAACATTATTCTCATAGTAAATCCAAAACACAGCACTATGCCAGCTGCTAGGAAGAAAATTAACTCTATCCTAGCTGAAGCCAGGACCAGAAGGACAAGGAAGGGTGCTCTCCTGCTATAGCAGGTCTGTCACTGGGAAGTTCCTATGCAGCTCGCTGCACGTGCTGGTGTAAGAGCTCTCTGCTTTCTCGTGCTGTCTGGACAGGGAGCAGGCAGCCAAAGAGCTTCCTGGCCAGAACAGCTGGTACAACGCAGACCTCCATAATCTGTGGGGCTCCATTCCTATACATATGGATAGGCATACGGATAGATATGGTTGCATCTCTTTTTCTCATTGCAATAGCAAGTTTTTAAAAATGACGACTCAGTACTTATCCCATTAACGCTTCCTTTGCACATGAAAGCAAGGTTTGTTAAGTTTAGTTTCTTCCTTTACAGCAATTGCTATTTTTCAGGTGCAGTTAGCAACTCTCCCATTTCCAGAGGCCTGGGGTGTGGGTGTGGGAGAATAAATCAAAGACATCCAGATCTGTAAGAGGTGTACTGGGCAGTTAAAAGTACATCAAGGGTACTTTTTTCCTCTTTGTGCTTTGAATCTGGTTCTGCCACTTTTCACTCATGCTGAGAAGTATTGTTCTCCAAGAGACATCCTGTTTGTATTGTGAACTCATGAAAGCACCATGGAAAGTCAGGAAGTCTTCAGGATCAGTCCCGAATTGTAGCCATATTACAAAAGGACAGAGAACATAAGTGCAAGAGAACTAGGTTTATCTGCTCAGATACCTCTGAAATGCTCTCCCTGTACCTTAAGTTCCCTCTGTTTATAGACATTTTGCTATTCTAATGCAAGTCACAGGCTAGTTTGCACATTCAAAAGTTTATTCTTGATAATACTTTCATCATAATCTATGATGTCCAGTACTTCTGCTCGGTATGTTCTTTAACCTATTGATCAGTTCCAGGTGTTCTCAGGATAGTACAAAAAAACCATATAGATAATTATGGATGATTTCTGCCAGCCTATGATTTGTTTATGTCTGGAAATATGGGGACTTTTATCCGCTTAGAAACAAGTTGGTCATCTGCATTCCCTTATTCCTTACAGCTATTGAATTCTGTTTTGATGGTCTCTCGGTATTGGGTCACAGTGATTTTCTGCAGCAAAGTATCTTCCAGGCTAGTTATATATGAAGGCATTGCCTTTTTTGTTTGTTTGTTTTCTTTTTTCTTTCTTTTTAGTTTCACCGAATGTTTTTTTGGCATCCCCACCTATTTGCTGTACTTGCAAATGAAATACCCCTGCACTTTTCAGACTCTCTGCAGAACCTTCTCTGCTGGTTGTCATTTCATTTCTCCTTCCTGAACCGCACACCCTCTTCTGAATCTATTACTTGCTGTTCTTCAGAGATAAGGGTATGTTAGCAAATACAGTGAACAGTTTCCCCTTTGGTCTGAGAGGTAAATCAATATTTAAGGCCTTGTAGGATTTTTTCCTTTAGGAGGATAAACAGATGACACAAGCCAGGTATGCACCTCGACACAACCTGTTCATTTGTGAAGAATGCTCCTGACTGCTGGAGCCCCGAACTCAACGGGAGCAAACAGTGGAAAGTCCTGTTGCTCGCAACATCCGAGTCTGTTCTGCCAATCATTTCTGAGCTGCAGGGAGCTCTGCTGCCCTGCAGCCCGTCATCTGTTGGGTTTGCTCCTTTCTCTGCCACACACCCCCTCCTCGATTTTGCCAAGCAGGGCTCGCGCCCATTCGGTTGCAGTCGGGGCTAACCGCCTCTCCCAAAGATTTGTCTCCAGATCAGACCTTGGCAGGGGTGGTGGCTCCTATTGTTTCCAGCTACCTCCCTGCATAAATGACTTTCTCCTTTCACACAAAAAAAGAGACATCTGACACCTGCTGGCTTTGTGCAAAGCTGTTATTTGCTATAGACCAGTGACCCAGTTGAAGGCAGCCATTAACTCCTTTCTCATTAAAGAAACTACTAGAATATGTTCAGTCAGGTTTTCTGTCACATCCTTCATACTTCTTAGTACTTTATTTGCTTATTTGGCTCACTGTACCAGGTATGGAGATTTTTCTTTCAGCTGTTTAAGCTTAGTTCTCCCTGGCCACAGGCAACAACAGGTAATGTATATGCCAAATGCAAGTATGAGTCATTTTCCATTGTACTTTGTAGTAGGCATTACCTACACTTGTCAGCAGTGTATTTTGTCTTCCCATTCACCTGCTCGTCCCAGGCTGTTGTGAGTTTCCATGTAGTCTTCGCTGGCATTAATAATACTGAAACATTGGTTCCCATCCGCAAACGTTGCTATCTCAGGGTTGACCCGTTTTCTGGAGAAGGTATGACTGTATGAAAATACACTAGCTTTGCCTGGAAGTCTGTTTCTGGGCAAAAGTAATTTATAGGACTGTCCTCTCTAGGACTGAGGCTAAGCCTAGGGCTCTTCTGATGTGTAATGAGCTGTATAATGGGACCTTTTCTCTGCTCAGATAGCAGAGGAAAGCTGTTTTGTAGGTGTAGTCCCCTGTCTTGTGGGGTTGTCCTGAGGGTTAACCATCGGAGAGACATCATCTTTCTTTCGTACTAAAAGAAAGACTCTTCATTATGTCTACATGAAAGAGCTCTAAATGGAACAAAAGTGACCTATATGGATCTGTATCATAGCATTGCAGCACTGAGGATAAGTTACAGTCTCTGCTCAATGCCTGACACGTTATAAAGCTTGCTAAATGCAAAGCATTATTATTACTACCAACGGAGATGGCAACAAACCCTCTTGTGTCCTCAAAGTTACATTGTTTTTGTATTGTCTCATACCTGGCAAATCTAACTGTGGTACCTTACTTTGCTTTCTTTTTTTCCAAAACTATTGGTTGGAGTATGAAAAATGCGGTGGTTTCAGCTGAAGGTCAGGCAGCCCACAAAGCACTGAGAGAGTGCTTCTCAAATTCAGTTCTTCACCACATTTATTGCACTGAACTCACTTTCACTTTTGCATTGGCCATTCAGTAGAAAATGAATATCCCGTTTCATAAAACAGCAATCAAGGGCACAATTTTCGCCTCCCTCTTAGAGTTACTCGATAGAGTAATAGGGTGCAACAGCATCTTCATGGGGTATGAAAGTAAAATGGTAAAGGCATGTTTTACTTTTTAATTGAGAGGGAGGAACCGAGTCCTGGGATGCTGAGACGGGTGCTGAAGGTCACATACCTTCTTGTCATGGGGCTGAGACCAGATCTCCTAAGTACTGGCCTCTGCTCCCGCCGTAAGAGCACTCTTCCTTTCAAGACAGGAGCTGGTGAAAGCTGATCTCACACATCCAGGTGAAATTGTTACCTAGCAGCTCCTTGGAAATATGAGTTATTCCTTTTGCTGGGAAAAACTGAGGGTAATACCTGGATTTCACACTGTTCTTTTGGTATTAAAGTAAAAACAAAAAAACAAACTGGGAAACTGTTTAAGCTGCTGACTCATAACCATACCCGTTACATGGCTAGCAGCTTTCATCTCAAATTGCTTTACAATGTGGACCCGAGGTTGTCCTCAAACTGAGGCCTGGCAAGTAAGCACCGCTTGCTAACAGATAGAGCAACACCAGTAACACCAGCAACCCCAGCACCTTCAGAGCGTGTCTCATCAGTGTGCGCGTGGCCAGCGGCCGTAGGAGCAGCAGCCGGGCGTCTGCCATCCAAAGCCAGGTGTTGAGCTCTGCAGGGTTGCCTCAGTGACTATCTCTGTGCTGGCACATTATTTCGTTGTGTGGCTTCATCTCAGGTTTTCCTCATTTGTGCAAAGAGTGACAGGCTCCTGGAGTGTAATTTACTTTATAAAGGCTGAAAAGTGCCCAGCTGGTGTCTGCTCTGGGCCCTGGCCAAGAGGGAGTTCATGAACTGGTGAGCTCGTGAGTGGCCCCAAAGCCTGTAAAAATGCTATGCAAAAACACGGTCCTTGAGCTCCTAGCAGTGCAACTACATTTCACCGTTAGACCAGTAAAATTTCTTTTCCCTTCTTCCTCTTCTTTTCATTCCAGGACACTGCTACACTTTTAATGGATTGCTTAAAAATGGTGCCAAGTCAAATCTGTGAGGTGACATTTCTGGCTCCAAACTAAAAGGCCATCGGCTGGGACATGTGCACAGCACGTTGGGGACTTGCATAGATCTATTCAGTTTTGGTTATTTATGTCTGGAGGACCAGACTGTCTCATAAGGAGTTCTCCAAAGGGATGCAGAAGAAGGGGTGCTCCTGAGGAGCCTACAGTCTGTGGACACCAGGTGGACTGCAGCACAGTCATGTTGCTTCAAATGTGGTGGAACAGGCAATAGTGAAAGTCTGTGACAGTGGGAACTTGGGAGAAAGATTTTCTGTCCTTGCATCTGATGATGTGACCACAACCTTTTATTTAAAACCTCTCAACATATGCAATAGTTGCAAAGGATAAAAGGGTATCTGTTGCCCTCCAGCTTAGACTGAAAGTTTCTCTGGGCAGCACTTACAGCATCTAAATCCGTGAGAGCTCACTTCAGCTTCTCGGTGGTAAAACAGCATATACGCGATTTCCTGAAGGGGATCTGAATGGCTTATGGGGAATCATGTGGGGATGGACTAGAGGAACTCCAGTGTTTTGCTCAATTGGGATTCCCATGCTCTTCTCCCTCCCCCTTTTGCCACACCAGTGCAAATGTACATAGTAAAAATAATAGTGATGACCAAGGTCGTGTCTAGCATAGAAATGCTTTACAGCGTGTGCTATAACGGTAAAACGCTCCTCGCCTGAACGCAGCTATACAAGGAAAGCTGTACTTTGTAGCTGCACGCAGCAAAACCACCCTGCCACCCACCCTCAAGCGCGACGGGCTGCAGACCAGCTCACGTGCCACAGCCGTAGCTGTCGGCTGTGTAGGGGACGGGGCAGCCCAGCCCAGCCTGGGCGCTGGCCTCCCTGCCTAGAGCAGGGTGCTGCTGGGATTTGGGAGTACAGCTGTGCCAGCGACAGCCAAGCCAGGTTGCTCACGTCCTGGTCAACTGAATGATCACTGTGGCAAACAAATCCCCTGAGCAGCTTGAAAAAAAGTCTCAAGTAACTCATTCATTTTTTCAAGAGTTGCTATGACAGAAATACTGCCTTTAACTGTCGGGAATAAAGGAGGTAACTATACCTGCTTGCATATGAAAGACATAGACACTGTGGACTTATAATTGCATGCACTCATGTTTAGCATCATTATCTTCTCTCATTTTATCTTTTTTATCATGAGAGCTTGCCTCACAGAGCCTTTCCACTGCCAAATCCGTAGCATTTGTGTTAGAGCACTTTAACAAGACAGAAGTATGTGGCAGTATCTGCAATCTGGATTGCAGAGACAGCTCTGGATGGATTGTGCTCTCCTGTCTCCTTTTGTGCTCCCACATGGAAAAGGGTTACATATATATAATGCACGGCATGAATCAGCTGCAGCTCTTTCTCAGCCAGGTCTCTGTCTCCTTTGCACCTGAGGACTAGATCCCTGGGCAGGGTGTTCGTCTCTGCAGTGACTCAGTGACTTAGAACATCCCGGTGTATTTAGGCACGCATCTCACTTTGATTTCAGGGAACGAGGAGCCTAGTTGTTTTGGAAGGACTTGCACCATGTCTCTCTTGTGAGCATGCTTCAGAAAGTTTCTGTTCCACATGAGCATGTGGAGAAGCTGATATTTGTCAGAGTCCAGAGATAAGCCAGCTTTATTGCTGATTATCTCAGATTCACTTTTTAGAGGATGGATTACAGCCGTAAGATAGGACAATATTGCTGCCGGTTGTTAAAATAAGAAGGGAGGGAAGGAGACTGTTGCTCTTTTGGGGAACAAGATAAGTTTCTTCTAGTGATGGCAATGATTCAAGCAGACTTTTCTATGCGCACTCTACTCACATGCATTTCCATGACTGTAAAGTAAAAAAGCTTTTTACATACAAAAAGGCAAAGGGCAAGGTAAAAGTTTTGCCAGCTGTCATTTTTCACTTGATTCCCTTATTTCCAGCATCATTGTGTAGAGCCTGGCTAGGTAAGCCTGTAATAAACATGCCTGTGTTTGCATATGTGTATGCATATATGCACAATTCATATATCGATCCCCCGAGGCTTTGCTAAAATATTGGAGGTTTGCCACCAGATTGCTTGCTTTTCAAAGAATGAACTGGTGTGCAAACTGGAATCTGCTCCCCATGCCAGAGACATCGCTCACTGTGTAAACGGTTAAGAGGAGATGGAGCTTGGATGCCAGTGCTATATGGCCTTGTAATTTGGGAATCAGGAAAGCCACCAAATGTAACTTTTCTCCCTAATCAGGCTAAAAATCAATGTTGAGGTAACAGAAATTTCCAGGGTCTGGCTAGTATTTTAAGCCTCTCAGAAAACAAATTCGGTTCTCATGTCTGTCTGTGCAACCCACTACCTCTAGCAGGGTAAATGAAACGAATTTGAGAACAAAATTTGGTCTCACTTCAAATGAGTCCTTTAACCTAACTTAGTGGTAAAGCCCATGACAATAATGGTGAAAATTTGGGTATTTTTCAAATTTGGGTACTTTTCAATTATTACTCTTTTCCTCGTTATCATTAATGAGCTTATTAGTGCAACCTGGGGGAGGAAACCTGACTGTACAGTTTGAGATTGCATTTATTTCTTTGCAGTGCCTACAGACAATCGGGCTGGGTGGCTCAGCCGGGATGCAGTTGGCCAGGAGCAGCCCCTAAGAGCAGCCAAGAGAAACCATTTCTGGGGAGGAAGGTGGGTGATAGGCACATAAGAGTTAACCCATTCCCAAAGCACTAAAATGCAGATTTTATGCCCTGAAGATTCAAAGGTGTTATGCATGCAAAAGCTTTTGTTTACTCTTTAAATACTTACCATTTGTAGCTATTATATTTCTATAATATTACCCTTTGTATCTGTTGTATTTATTATTTTGCTGCAGGTAGGGTTTGGGTTTTTTTTTATTTTCACAGCATTCATGATGGCAATGTAATCTTGTGGTGAAGAGTGGCACTATCTAGATTTGTGTTCGGTGGAAAAAGATTCCTTTCAGGTTGAAAGCTCATTGTTCGTGCTATACAAAAAAGGATAAATAGTAGTTCCAGCCTACTTTCCCTGTACCTCTCCTTATTTTATGAGCTTATATTATCTCCTCTTATTCATGTCCTCATTCATCTTGTCTCTACCTGGGAAGTTACAGGCATTTGACATTGCTGGTATATGAAAAGCTAAGCAGCCCTCTTAAGAGTAGATGAAGGATGCATTCCCAGATCTCTTTTTTCCTCCATCTGGAATAGATTATGCCAATATAAAGCAATTAAATATTTTTAGGAGTTAAACTTTAAAGTGTGAATCAGTTTTAAGAGAAGTGATACCAAATCTCTTTAGGTTTTCTTGATGTTATCTTCATAAGCTATAGAATTAGGAAGCCTCCTTTTAACCAACAGAAATAGGAATCTCTATTTCTGCTACCAGAACTGCAGGACAATGCTATTATTTAGGCTGCAAAAGAGAATACATGAATCTCAGACCAATCTTGTGAAAATATAAATGGTATAAATGAATTTGAGTTAATTTTCGGTTTTAGAAATTAATTGTTTTTACTAAAACTTTTGTTTGTGCTTGGGCTCACAGGTAGTGCTTCATTAGTTTTAATTGTAATAATAAACAACAAACATACGTACACTTCTGCGTATGCATCAGTTGCACATGTACACGTGCCTCAAAAGCGTGCCCGGTTTTGAAAGTTTTTTAAAGACTTTCCATATAGAGAAAGCAGCATAATAAATCTAAAAGATGCATGAAAGCAGCAGTCATTAATAAGCACCATCGCAAATGAACATGCTTCTTCATGAGCTCTGCAGTGTCCACAGCTTAGAGGAGCTACTAATGAACCTTATCTTTGCGTGAGATAATGGTTAGGACCAAACAGGGGAGGTGGAGGGGAATTTGACCACCCACAGAACAAATACCATTATCAAAGTGCAACTTATGCCCCAAAGCGAACTTACTTGCCGGAGTGACATTTCTTCTTGGCATTTCATCTGCTTTTCTAGGTGAGGATCGGGGAGTAGGAGGGGAGGGAGAGAGGGAGGGAGGGGGAGAAAAATAGCCGAGCTGACAGTTCAAGCAAGTAAATAACCTCTGCAGGAAGCCAGCTTGCATGGCATTTCCACTCATAATGTGTCATTCACATGCCACTTAACGCAGGCTGCGCGGAACGGGGTGCGGAGGAAGGCGAGCAGGGCACCATCCCCATCCCTGGGGTGGGCTGGGGAGCCTCTCGGCAGAGCCGGAAATCGGGGATCAGCCTTGTCAGGTCATATCTCGTCAACAGCCAGGAATTGCAAGAACAGGGATTTCGTTCCCACTCAAGGTGCCATTGGTTCCTGCACCCCTTGGAACATGAAATCGGCTCAATTGAGTGAAAAACGCAACATGTCCTTGTGCTGCAAAAGGCCGGGATTCAATCACCCATGACTATGTCTTGCATAACCAGAGAAGTCAGCATTGAGAAGTGCTAGCTGCTCCAGGGGGTAAAAAAAATGAACACTTCAATCTCTCTTGGAGGTTCTGTAGGATTATGAGAGCATTTGGTTTCCCTGTGCATGTTCAAAAGGCATATTTGCTTGTTGGTACCAGCCTAGGAATCCGCCTCTATCTTACAGTATCTCTTGAGAGGATATGTGCTCTTATGAAGCAAGATATTTAAGTTGTGATCAATTACCCATAACAGTGCAAAAGATGCAGATAAAACAAGGTATGGTTCCTCAAGGCACTGAAAAGAGCATCTTGTTTCTGCCTCAGAAATGGGTATCTAGGCATAGCACTGTCATCTTCTCCATGAGACCCAGTCAGGTCACAGGTCTATTGGGTGTGAGATTTTCCTGCTTTGACTCCCATGAAACTGCAAAAAAATAATGATAGCGAGCATACACCAGTACAAAACACAATGTCATTTTAATGTGCTAACAGATAAGAAGGAAAATGAGGCTTAAGCTCTCAAAACACCATCAAAACAAACGTGAAATTAGGGTTATGCACAAGATTACGGAGGTATGTTTTGTCTTCAACACATGAGTATTAATTGCTGTATGAGCAGCAATTAGGCTCTGCACAGGTGAATCTGAGGATATTCTGCAGGAAAGGTGCCCGGTGGCAGTACAGCACTGTTGCCATTCACATCATTTCTGCTAAAATAGCGCCCTGACAACTGCAGCTTCATGGAAGAGTGGTAGTGAGGCAGCACTGAAGAAAGGAAAACAATAATATAGTGGTCTGAAAAAGAAAGTGGACTGGGAATAGCCAGCTTACGTGCTCGGTACCACATTTGGCTTCTGCCTGCAGTTCCTCCATGCCACTTGTGGACACATAGGTGTTCGCCCACTCCCTTATAGATTTCAATAATATGTGAATATCAAATCAAACTGAAATTTCTAGTACATCTCATTGCCTTTGCACTCTAAAGCTCTTCCAACATTCGCTTGCTTATAATGTTATGTTAACATTAAAGTAAAGGGCTGCAGCAGTATTTTAGTGGGATGTATAACTATTCTTTACCTTTGTGAGCTTATCTGGACCACAGGGATGTGCTGCCATGGCAGTCAGTTCATGGATTTGGACCCCAGTGATTCATATTACTTCAAAACAAAATGTAGTCCATATTCCAGAGGTCTTCCACTGGGCCATGCTATGCCCAGTGCTCTGTGAAATGTCGTGACATGTGGTGCAGTGTCGTAGGAAGTTGCTCACCAGTGGGGCTTGCTGAAGTACTTGTCATGGAAGTTACTGCAAACTGAGTCCCCTTCATGGATTCATGCATTCATCGTCAATCATTCTTCACTTGAGTAAATGTTCGTGATATTCAAAGGTCAGGAATTATCTTCTCAATCTTGTTTAAAGTCCTGTTCTGTAATAGTTTTAGAGTTGCTCAAAATAACCTTTAATGGAAAATAGTTTTAAAAACTGGTAGCTATCAATGTTTGCTTTTTCTTTCTATGAAGCAAATATGTGCTTATAAATACTTCCAAGGTTTGCTAAACATTCTCACACCATTTTAGTTGTTTTCCATTCATTCTTTCACAAATTATGTTTGTTGTCCATAGTAATAGTCAAAATGTTTTCCACTGGAACATATTCACCCACATGGCTTTGAGAAAGATCACTCTTCAACTCAGAACTAAAGAAGATTACTCGTCATCTCAGTGCAAAAATCTTACTTTTATCAAATAAAAAACCCACCACCACTAGCGTTTTGTCACAGCTGTTACTCAGAAATAGCCTGTAAATGAGCATGCCAATTAATGTATAAAATGTTTTTGATGAGGAAATAAGAATAATCATCAAGGAATCTGCTGAAGTAGGTAGTACCAACAAAAACTGTATCCTGCTGCTAATTTTTTTGAAAACATGATTGAACAAGTTATAATTTGGGAGAAATAAACTTCATTTGTTACATCTGTTAGATATTTTACAGCCTCCACTATCCCAGTAGCCGCAAGTATGTTGTAGTTTAAGAAAAAATATACTTTCACTGGACAGCTTTCAAATTAATCTTGACTGCAAGGAAATTGGGCTTGTTGCATTTCTGCAATTCTTCACCCTTGAAAGGCAGCAATGAGAATATAATGAAACTCTCTTCATCTCTCTAATTAAACATCTTGTGACCAAACAAGACAGGGGTAGGAGTGGAAATACCCAGCCCAGTTAGGTAATTGCTGATAATCACAAACCTGCTCTCGGTGCTTGAAAAACTGCAGGCTGAGGGCTTAATACCTGTGCGGCTGCCTGGGGCTGCCCGGGACCAGTTATCTCATCCGCATTCTGCAGTCTTGCGTGAGGGTGAAGGGGAACCACCACCCTGCATGCAGAAACATGGCCCTGCGGGGAGATAACGAGGTATCCGCCAGATGAAGAAAAGCCTTTGTACAAGAGCTGTGGGAGCGCAGGAAGGCTGGGACATGCTTGTGCTGCCCGCTCCGCTGTTGACCACCCATGGGGCTGCTGAGGGGCTCTGAGGGCTGCACTGCAGATTAGGGACAGGCTCCACTTTTTAGGTCCAGAGGTATGTTTTGCAGACGGGCTGAAAAGCTACGGTTACAAAGGATCATGTCTACAGGAATTTGAATGGCTGGGGATCTCTGACACACCGTAGTGGTTTCCCAGGAAAGGTGAACGCGTTTGGGCGTGTGTTTGTAGCCTGTGAGGTTGCAATGCACCACTGGGCTCTCCAGAATGGCAGGACAGCGTAGAGGCTTATAGATCTGTTTCTGCCTTGCAGCCAGCAGAGCCGCTGTACCAGCTACCAGATAAAGCGCGAAAGAGTAGCGTCCACGATATATCATTAGAGTGAAGAAGCAAATAAGTGAGAGTATCTTAAGGAACTCATTAGGAGAGTGCCCCGCTGAAGAAAAGACTGAGGACATTTGACCGATCAAAGTAATTCGTAGTTTTAGCCCAAACTGTTAAGATCTTCAGGCAGGGAACAGTGTGCCCACCTAAGGTGGGAGTAACTCAGTAGGAGTTATTTACAGGCATTCTGTAAATAAACACAGAAAATTGCTCTAGATTTATATCTTCTTTTTCAGAAGCATCTTCCCATTTTCCATAACTCTGTACAGTCACATTAGGAGGAAACCAGGCTGTCCAGGACACTTCTGCAGTGCCCTTAAACATCTTTGTGAATCCTGAAGCAGAGCTGCTAAACTACACAGAGCTGAATGCCAAAAATGTTCTAGTTTTGCACATTTAATTAAGAATTGGGAGAAGGTGCTGTTGGCAGGTCATTCAGGCCCTGCTGATGCCGTTCCCTGCACGGAGGGACACGGATGTCCAGATGCTGCTGTTTTCACCAGTCAGTCGACCTGAGCAAGACAGATGTGACCATTTTGGGGAGCAGCTTTCTGCCAGGACTTTTTTCCCAGCAGTTTTGCTTAGTCACCAGAGGGCAGACATCTACAGTTCCCCTTTATTCTCCTTCATCCTTCTCATCCTCGTGCAGACTGTAGGCTCACCAGGGCACGTTGGTGACTTGTCAGCCGTATTGTTTGAAATGAGAAGGTAAATCTTAAGAAAGCCAGCAATAACCCCTTCCCCATCATCTCTGACCATTTCTGGCGAGCCTGTGGTGTTGAATGAGATACCATTGCTCCTAGCGAGGGAAGGAAAAGCATTGTCCTCTCCGGAGTGGTATTGTAGCGGCGATAGGGAGGCAGGTCTAACCTTCTGTACAAATCAATGTTGTTGTTAAGTAGATCCCTCTCGCTATGTTAGTCTGTTAAATATCCTTTGGTCGAGCACAGAAACAATAGTACTTAGTGTTAAGAGAAGATGAGAAAGTACCAAAAACAATAGTAACGGGGGGTTGTTTTCCAGCATAAATCATTTGCATCGCACAATTGGCGCTGAATATTCTGTACGTCTCAGAGACATGTCATTGACTCCTTTATCTGCAGAATTCCTTTAAAGTTTAACAATGCAGAACTAATTTGGATGACTCAGTAGCACGAAAATTGTTATTTTAAGTGCCGAAAAGGTATTTTCCCTGTGGATTTTCTAGCACTGAGGCAACGTTCTGAATGTTTTGACTGCTACTTTGTCTGACAATGTAAACAGACAGGAATAATTTAATGATTAACTCGTTATCCTTGATGCATGCCTTGATGTCTCATCTTGTTATTAACAGTTTGCCCGTGTTTTGAAATATATATAATATGAAGCAGAGCTAATATTGCTCTGGAATGCTCTTTAACGCCATTCCACAACTTTTTCCACCCACCAGCTGAGCTTGGTCAGCGAAGACGCTCTCTATTAACATCCCAGCAACTCGCTCCGGCACTTTCAGCTGTATAAAATTAAACCTGCTAATAAGAAACTGTTCATCAAAGAACTTGAATATGTGCATAAGCCAGTCCTTATTCAGCCTACTATTTAAGCATATGCTTAACTTTAGTATGCACTTGCAGATTTTGCTTAAAGCACCCAGACTCTCTTTTGCTGGTTGGGTCTTTGAAATACTTCCTGGCACCATATCCTGTTTCTGTCGTCTTTAATAGTTACCTGTCTATCATTGCCACTTCCACACACATTCCTTCTCAAAAAGCCTTTTGCGGAAGACTGCCACCTCATACAAGATCTGGGAAAAATCACGTTTGTCTTTGAGCACGAGTGCTGCCTTGTTTTCTGTACAAACTGGAATGTCGAAAAATAACAATACTTTTGCCATCAGGGAGAATTTTTAATGTGTTTTCTCCCCAAACTTTCAGTGTGATAATATCAGTATGTGCTGTTACTTTTTTTTTTTCACATTTATTGCATTTATGAGATGATGTGTGCACTACCTGTGAAGCACTGAGCCCATTTTAAATAATATTAATTCCTCACATTATCATCCAAACAGCTAGCTGGATAGGCAGCGTTAACAGAGCCTACACTGTGAGTGACCCCAAAGAGCAGGAAAATCCTAAGAATCTCTCTTCCCAGTCCTTGGAAAAACGTTTAAAAAAATGCATTCTCTGTTAGTATTGTATGAATTGATGCACCTGAAAGCAATATAGTACATGAAAAATGGAAACTCTGGCATTAAAACGAGCAGTAAAACAATCATTAAAGCCATAATAGGCAAAGCCCTAACATACATATCCATTTCCAGCAGATGGTGGCGTTAGCAATTTCTGTGTGCGCTGCGTTGTCCTCCAGCGGAGAATTGCCCTGGCCCTGACGTCAGCTCTCTCAATTTATGTGAATTCAAACTAGTGAAACAAATAATAGTAGCGCAGTTATTAGCACATTTCCTCCAGAAGCCACTAATAAAAAAATGCTTCCCCTGACATTTCCATTCTGCACCAACCAACTTCACAACTGTTGCAGTAAGTCAAGCAAGTAAAATGAAAAAGAAATGACCCAGCTTGATTTAATTCCTATCTGGCAACTGCCAGGCAATGGCAAAAAAAAAAAAAAAAATTAAAAAGGTGAAGGTGGAAAGATAAACACTGCTGAATAGTTGAGAACGTGCAGCATCTTCTCTCCAAACACATTGTGGTATCAGTATCAGTTGTCAAAGCAGCGCCTGCTCTTATTTTGTGATATTTCAGCTAGGTCCTTCTCTTATACTATTAGGATTTCCCCTTTACTTTGGATTCCTAATAACTCAGGTTGATAAAAATGTGTCTTTTGTGCATCTGCTAAATACCTTAGCAAAGAAGATGAGGCGCCGTAGTTCCTTCCCATGCACAGACAGTAGGACTGCGCCTTGGGGGTGGGATGTCGGTCTGACAGAGGGAAACCAGTCTGCTGAGGGAGGATGCAGAATTCCTTATTTTTATTTTCTCTTGTCTACATTACGGAAAACTCAAAGTAAAAGAGAAAACTACACAGGCAGTAAGTGCCAGCCCCTCCATCCACAGGTATCATTATCTGTAATTGAAATGAATGCATGAATATGCATATGTGTATGTTTATGTTTGCAAAGTTTGCCCAAACACCCTTGATTGGAAAGCAGGAGTCTCGTATTCCAAAAGCACTTCTCCTTGGCAGATATCAACATCTGCTGCAGAAACATGGAATCACTAAAACTATCTTGATTTAAGATGAAACATGAAGTCTTGGCTACCTTTTGGCAAGAAACCATCAGAAACCTGGTATCTTTTAAAGGACTTTAAAGGCACTTCAGCTTTGTGGGAACATTAAAGGCATGTAAACTGTGCAGGAACTGTGGAAAACCACATTCAGTGCATCTTCTTCAGACACGTGCTGTCTTCTCCAGCACCAGGCTTGCACCCGTCGGCACTCTTAGTATCTCTGATGGCCCTCCTCGTCCTTCTTGCCTGGCTGAGGAAGTCCCCTGCTCTGCCTGGGAGAGGGAGCTGGGGCGACGGCTGGGCGCAGAGCCCCTCTTCGGGCCCAAGGGGCTGGGCAGAGGAGCGGAGGTGCTAAATGTGACCCGATGCCAGATTAACTCCGACTGAACCGCTCCTCTCTCCGCAGGTGGGAAGACGGTCTGTCACAGACAAAGCCTGATGAAAATGCATCTGGGGTAGCTGAGTGTTTGTATTGCATTAGCTTCTGGCACAGCCTCTACTGTATTTATTCTTCCGCCCACCTACCTTCCACAGAATAGGGATGTATGCAGTCACCGATCTTATCACCACCACGCTTTGATCCAGCTGGGATGTTAGGGCCTTTGGGAATTCCCCACGTTTGATAATTCCTGATAGTTACTTTTAAGAAAATACCAGCTGAAGGATGGGGAGGGATTCTTCAAATTCCAGAAACTGAGTGAATGGTGGAATTTATCAGGCATCTGAGCCAGATTTCCTTGGAAAGAACACATTTATTTTGAAATGTCACATTTTCATTGTATTCAGCAAGCAATATCACTTAAGGCCAAAGAAACCCAGTCGAACAGGACATTACTAGCATTTTTAATAAGCACAGGAGCCGTCCGTGATAAAAACATTATGAGACATATCTAAACTATGAATAGCTAAGGACCTGGTTTATCCCAAGTGGTAATTCATTACTCCTTTCTGTTTAGCTTTTGAAATACCACCTCGAGAGAAACTTGACCCCAAGGAAATCTATTTCAGGAATGTGTGTGGCCCCCATCCCAGCAGGCTATGACTGTCTTACCACCTTTATTGTATTTTTCTCACAACCCTCCTGCGAGGTAGGGCCCAGCCATTACCCCTACTTTACAAAGAGCAAATTGAAAAAGGCTCACGTGTCTCGCTCCCGTTAATATCTAAATTGTGGTGGTTAAGCAACTTTCCCAAGGTCGAGGAGGAAGTTTGTGGCAGAGCAGCTCATGAGACCGGGTACCCGGTGTGCTCCGCGCCTGCCCGAACCCAGGGGTAATTTTCTACTCGCAGGGTGCGGCTTCCCAGCCCCCGGTAGTAGCCAGGTTACAGGGCTGTCAGAAGGTGTGTGCATGTTTGTTTGTTTTTCCATGGGTAGCATCAGGAGAAAATATCCATCATCTCCCGAGACCAGAGGCATTCCTGAGTGAAAGTGTGGGCGGCTGCAATGTCACACCGCGGCTCCGGGGAGGTGTTTGCTGTGGGTTGCGCCAAGGCTGTGTCCAGCTGGGCCCACGGCAGGTTTGGGCTTGCAGACGTGGAGTATCTCTCTGTGGCTTTGTCTGGCTCTTTGGGGGGGAAAAAAAGGAAAAAAAAATCAGCTCTACAGCTGCTTGTAGCTGGTGTGTTGATTTTGTTGGACAGACACTTAAGCCCCAGATGAACTAATTCAGAAAATTTAGGACCAGAGAGGATTGTTAGGAAATCTGTTCTGACCTCCCAAGAAACACAAGGCGCTCTGCCCTGTAATTCCTGGGTGAAGTCTCTGGTGGCAGGGGTGGCTTTGGGTTTGTGTCCCCCCACCTGCCTTCGTGCTCCTGGCTGCTTTGTGGACTTTGCTAGATCCTGGAAATAGGGAACTGGGCACGAGGGTAGGAAAACTTGATTTATTCTGATAAAGGCAATGTGCTATGGGGAAATAAGATAATTGGAATAGTTGATTAAATATCCCACACAAGAAAAAAAACAACATACTGTGAATTTTAAAGGACTCTTTCATGTCTGTCTTACTTCTGTTACCATAGGGCACCATGTTCAGGAGCACTTAGTGCTGGTCTAAGAGCTTCCCTGAGAGTCAGTGCTTTTTTTAGGAGACAACTACATTTAAGCTATTAAAAATATTTATTCTTTCCCACGTGGCAAACAAAATAGGGGTTAGAGACCCACCAGAGGGAAAGAAAAGCAAGTGGTGGGAAAGCGGGATGGAAGGATAGGTTTGCACACATCGTTTGGTGGTCACAGCCATACCAGAAGGCAATGACTGGAATATTTGCCTTTGGTTATATTCACCATCAGCTCCTGCTTCACCTAGGAAATATGTCTGAGAAACTCCTTCTTCCCACCAGGGAGCAAACACCCATAGTCCTGTTCATTAGTGAAAAGAAAACAGAACCATTTCACTTTGTGTACATATATTCCCACGCAATTTAAGCATTACCTGTTTATAATTGCTTGAGAAATGTTTTACAAGCATCTCCATCAGGTGAAACATCTTTATTGTGGGAGACTTTTGTGAGGAGACTTCATACGCTGCTGATCACAGGCCCTGCTTTAAAGCCCACTGGAGTCCATGGGAGGGACGCGTCTTTCCCGTGACTCCGACAGCCTTTTGATCACGACCACTACGGGAAAATGTTGTACGACATCCTGAAGTCTGCTCCTCCAAGGTGTATTTTCTGCATATGCTGGACCAGACACTCTCAGCCCCCCGTCATGTGTGGTGAATGCTCTGTGAGACACCCAAGAGCAGCCACATCCAGAGAGCAATGTGTGAGGTGGGTGCAAGAGGTCGAACCTATACTCTACAAATGCTGCAGTCATGGAGTATCCCCTTCCAAATGCGTGTGAGGCATTTGAAAGTCCTGCAGCTCTTCAGCTGGGCCACAAGACATGGGGCACATTGGATTTGCACCTCTGCCCTTCGGGGTAGGGCTGCAGTGGTGCTGAGGGGGGGTTGTCTCCTCTCCCTTTCTCCTCTGAGGCGCTGCGTCTGAGGCAGGGCAGCCCAGGAGCCCGCAGGTCCGTGCACGTGTGAGCAAGTTGACGGTACAAGCCACCCTGCCAGGAGCCGGTGGCTCAGGTGCCCGGGCTTTCTGGGCTTCGTGTCCTTGTGCAAGCCTCTCGCCTGCTCCCAACTACGGTGGATACCAGGTCAGCCTCTGGGATAGCAGGCGGGGGATTTTTTTGCTGGTATATTTCACTGTAGAGCCTTGGTCCTGCTGCAGCCAGAATCAAGGGCGCATGGAGGAGTAGCTCATGTCCAGGATCACAGCCTGAGTGCAGGAGAATGCATGAGCCATCGCATGGTTTTCCACTGTCTTGGAGACAAGCGAAGCTTTGAGGATGTTCCCCAAAACACTAAGACACTGTCCGAAACTGGGTGTGCCACTCACCTGGTGTAAATCACCGAGGATTTGCTGGTAAGGATAGCATCCATATCAAACACACCAGCATGTTTTTGCAAATACCGCAAAACTCCTTTCCCCAACTAGAATTACTCATGCTAAGAAAATGTGTGATGTCCCAAGGACTGACTAATTTGGCATCCAGAGCTTCTAGCCCAGTATCTCTCCTGCCAGGACTTTTATATTATCAGTTCCATTCATTCCTACCGAAGGCTGATGGGGTGCGATAAAGCAGATGGCCAAAGTCCCAGACAAAGGCCAGGCAGAACAATTAATGACAAGCTGACAGCCCCACAAAGGGCATGGGCCCGGGATAATGCTGGCTCTGGAGGACTGCTGACAATAACATAAAGCCGGTCCCCTCACAATGGGAAGATAAGATACAGTACTGTAATAGGAAAGCAATCATCACAAAATGCCATCAATTATATAAAAGCTGCAACAGCGGGGGACTGATTAAATATGGCCCTGTTGATGCCTTGACATACCTTCACTGCGCTTTTTGCGTGGCTTCTCACGACAAGTCCGGTTGGGCACTGGCGTGGCTGAGGCTCCCTTACCCCCGTTCTGTCATCGGTTTTTGGCTTGTGAAATTACACCGAATAATATGCTTATTCAGGTTTTTATATCTGTGCACCTATTTTATTACCTTTTATAATGCATGCAGGGTCGGATCAGCTTGCAGCAGAACAAAGCTAATTACACCTTTCATTACCTAAATATAGCATAATGACAGAG
This sequence comes from Pelecanus crispus, assembly GCF_030463565.1. Classification (NCBI taxonomy): domain Eukaryota; kingdom Metazoa; phylum Chordata; class Aves; order Pelecaniformes; family Pelecanidae; genus Pelecanus; species Pelecanus crispus. The sequence goes on along the minus strand of NC_134645.1, from coordinate 5,370,534 downwards.
TGTCATTCAAGTGTGGCATTGAGCTGAGAAACCTCATGGCAGGCCAGGACAATGACAGAGGTTATTCAGCTCAACCTGAATTGCTGCTGGTGCAGCAAGAGTGGGGCAGGGTTAATAGACAGGTCACTACATAAATGACAGTATCATATTGAAATGGGGAACTGCTAACACTGCTCTCATCAGCAACTGTATCTTCCAGAGTTAGTAACCTCCAGAGCTAGCATTAACCTCCTGCCTTCCTCTTGTTAGATAGATAAGTGTATATACGTAAAGCGTTATGTTGTTCATTGTAAGACCTGAGGATGAAACAACCTGTTTACGTGCTCTGTAAGAAGTGCAGTAGCGCTACGTTGCACGTCAAACCGTTCACATTTTGGATGGTGTATGAGCATCGTGTCTTGTCAGTGAGGCAGGATGGTTGGTAGCCATTTCTAGCATCAGCTCCCAGTCTGTTATGGTATTCTTGAAACTTAACTAAAGGCTCATACCCCTGGCGTTTACCATTGCAGGAAATTCTCAGTCATGATCTAGTCAGTGGACAAAGGCTTGAGGGGCACACAAGTGGAAGGGGTGGTGTGGTCCCCATCCCTGGCCAGGCTTCCTTGCCCCCCACAGCCAACCAGTAGCCACTGCCTCTGCAATGAGCCTCCAGATCCGCTGCTGTTGAAGTCCCTACTGCCACCTGAATTTTGTCCCCACTGACATGACAGAGTTTTCCTCCAACTTTGATTGGAAGCCACCTCCTTGACATCTCCACTATCCCTTAATGTCTCATGCAAACAGAGGAGGTGATTTGCTTTTCACTTACTTCTTTACACATCTTTTAATAAGAGGCTTCCCTAGTCTTTAATAAAATGATGGTGAGAACAAAGGCCGGTAAAAACAGCATTCATAAAAATTATTATCAGGAACTATTTCATTTATGCCAAAGCAAGCAAAATCACAGAAAGTTTCTACTTTCCATGGAGTGTTTCTGTTTTTCATCAAAACCAGAAAATGAGACATTTTAATTTGTAAATTTGTTCAGGAGTTAAATATTCATTCCAGTTTTCTTAGGTTCTTGCTGAGTATTTGTGTTGCAGTTAATGGGGGTTTTTTTCCTTATCTTTTTGGCTGAAGAAAAAATATTTCTATCACAACTCATCCTTTCCCTCCCTAGTTTCTCCCTGAAAGGTGAAAGGCATTGCCGAGCTGTAATTCCACTGTACCAGTACTGCCTACATGAAAAATTGTTAGGGCCGCAAACCTACGACAGGAGACAGATGAGATTGTCTTACGCCGTGGATGGATTTCCAGCTACCATGAAGAGAGACCTGATCTCCAGTACTTTGAGAGCTCAGGCTGATACTGGTTTGGTTTCTGAGCACAGTAAAAATGTAGTATATTCTCTTTTGACGGACTGATAGTTTTCGAACAGATTCATTAGTTTGTGGTTTTCTTTACACCAGTTGTAACATTAGCGTTGAAGTCATCAGTTCCCTGTTCCTGTATTTCTAATGTACTAACACTTCACTTTACTAGTTTTACAGTGGGGCAAGGGGATACTTGAGTCAAAGGAGAGTTTGACACACTAAAATAGATGCTCTGCTTCCACCTCCTCCCTTTGCAAATACGCTGGTGAGGTGCTTGAAGAGTCCCAAATACAGATTGAATTATTTTGAAATGTCATCACTTCTTTGCTGCTCGAGGGTCCAGAATTTCCTTCAAAAAGCTGGAAGATAAAGTTTTCAGGGGCCACAGGACTAAGCAATACGTGACAATTATTTATATCGATGTTATGCCCACCTTTAGTGTCCATCAGAATAGTCCCGTGACCACTGCTTACCTTGAGCTACTGCTTCTCATGCAAGTTACATCTTCTTATTTCTCCTTGACAGTCATTTGTTCTTCCACCTCTCTGGATTCCTCCGTATTACTCAAATTGCCCCTTTGCTTAGGGCTGGACACAAAGCAGCACTGAGGTCAGTGCAAAGATCCTTGACTCTGTGGTGGTAGCACCAGGATCATAGCTGAAAGTAAATTAAATATATTTTGCAGAAAACCAAAATCCAAGGTTTGGAGGAGCTGAGTGCTTTGAACAAGGTGGCAGGGAAAGTGTCTGATGGGATAAAACTGAACTCAGTTTTCCAGAGCTGTGGATTAGCACCCCAACAGCTGCTCACATCTGCAGGAGATGCCAGGGCCGTATCTCTGACCTGACGCTGCTCAAAGTGTTGCACAAATCTGTCCGCTGCCAGCAAAGTCCACATCTGGATACAGCTCCTCCCTGTCCATAGCACTGAGGCCTCCACCCTCCCCGAGCTCTTTGTTAGGCCCTGGGGAGGATCCAGCTTTAGAAAAGTAGGGGTTTATCTCCTTCGTTGACTGCTCTATAAAAACCAGTGCTGTGTCTCATTCATTCACCTCTGTGCTTCCTGAGTGCAGCAAAGAAAAGCTTTATACACATACTTGCATGTGAACCTTGATATAGCTTCAGAGACCTCCTTGAATTTTTAGTTATCAAGCTACACGCTTGGGCATTTTTTTTCTGGTGTAACAAACTGAGAGGGTCCTGCTGTCCCTGCTGCACCTCCATGAAGCTCAGTGGGGCCAAGCCCCGCGTCCCCGTGGGTGGAGCAGGCACCCCCCTGCCAGGTCCCCGGGCTGGGGTGCTGCTCTGTTCGGCTCCCCTCCGGTGCCCGGCAAAGGCAGCACAGGGAGTCCCGCCGGCTCTCGCCCTCACGTGCTCCAGGGGCCACGTATTCCCCCATCTCCGTTTCAAACCGTGACCAACTTTTCAGTCGCTCTTGTGAAAGCCTGGCTGGATCAGGGGATGCTGGTGGGTTTGGCAGGTTTTCACACTCACTCTCTGAGCTTTAAACCAGCAAGGGAAATCCCAGCAGTTCTGAAAACACACATACGCTCTTTTTTTCCCCCTTCCTTTCCTCTTTTTTTCTTTCCTTGGTCTGCGAAAGCCTCCCAGCGTCCTTTTTTCATTTCCCTTTCTGCTTTCGCCTTTATCTCTCCCCACTGTTGTAGTTACATCCTCTGATGATAGCAGGAATGACCCCGTGGGGTGACCCTGGAAGATTATTACATTAGCTGTAAATTTTGAACCCGGGCCAGCCAATACAGTAGGGATTGCAACTCCCATCCTTTAAGTGCAGGAGGATTAACGCTCGGGAACATAAGTACGTTAAACCACTCTACAGACACCAGCGACCATTCCTTTCTCTGCATATCTTTGTGCTTCTGCCTTTAAGACCAGTTAGGGAATAGAGCTTTGCTATTTATGTTGAGGTGGTGAAGGGGAAGAAAAAGACAGCATTCATGACAGTCGGGGCAGAACTGCATTAAATAAAGCCTCCATCTTTCATTCTTAAGCTCAGCTCCAGGTCCTTGATGAAGACAGATTTTTCAATTAGACAGGCAATGTTTGTTCTAATATTTTATATATGAACCGCTCAGCTGACATCTTACCCAGATTTATGAAGGAAATTGAATACAAATGGGAGTTTTAATATAAATTTATTATTCAAATTTATCACATATTTCCGCAAATAAAAATTATGGTTGCCTCAAAGAACACATTTTAAAAAAAAGAAAGAAAGAAAGAAGTTGATAAAGTTTCTTTCCACCCGGTGAATAACAATATTGTAAGTTTAGAAAGATCTGTCATAATATAAATTATAACACACATGGAATACATTTCCCATTGAAGACAATATTTCTTTCTTATACAAATGTTGCACTCCTTCATTGAACTGAAAGGAAGTTCAGGAAGGTTGGCAAAACAAAGTAGCCCATTTTTAACACTATACAGAACAAAGTGTATTCTGCTGCCAATTACCCTTAACTGAAAATGACTGCAGCTTCTGGGAGACACAGCCAAGGGTCATGGGTGGTATAACTGCTCCCCAAAGAAAAAGAAATGTCAAGCGACATTCACACTTCAGCTATTTAAAGAAAAGGATGAAGAGAATTTAGGGGAATAAAAGACCCTGCAACACCCATTTTTAGCCATGGGGAAATTACTGCAATTAGCGCTAGGCCATTTATAGCACACGTTTCCATACCTTTTTCCTTTGCAGATGGCATACCTGATCTAGGAAGAGAGTAATACCACAGGAGTTTTCATCTCCCGTCAGACTGAGAAGGAAATCTTGGAAAACTTTTTTTTTTTTAACAAAATGAAATGTTAAAGTGAAAGATTTATATATTTTGGTTTCTAGAAACCAAAACATTTTAGCTTCCTTATTCAGTTGTGGCATTGCCATGGTTTAGCTGCATTTCCAGCCTTCTATATTTCATTTAAGATTTTCCTGTTTTCCAGCTTTTTCTGAATGGAAAACAGTGTGACATGTGAAAGGCGATCAAAACATGTCAAAATACTTCCAATGTCTCTGCATTTTCCAGTGGGGAAAAAAAAAGGCAGGGGGGGAAGAGCATGAAAGATCCTAGTAATAATGTAAAAAACATTTGTGCGTTCAGTGTTTCAAAAACTGAAAGAAAATGCTAATTCTCAAAGAAAGTTTTTGACAGTCGGCAGGTTTCATTGGATTTCTATTTTTCGTTGCATTCAATTCTAGTACACACACATGTATATATGTGTATTTACAAGTTGTGTCTGATGTACAGGTATTTCCATGAGAAATTTCAGCCAGCTCTACCCATACTGTGAAACATCAGTTGGTGCCCCAATAAACCAAATACCAAGCAGACACATAGGAAGACAACAGGCCATGTATAAATGGGCATTTCCTTGTGTAAAAATCAATGGCAGAGACTGGTGGGATATCCAAAGCACCAGGGTGGCTAACCCCGCTTGATGTCAATCAGATATGGCATCCCTACAGGAGGGAGAGAATGTCTCACCTAAATTTATCCACCTACAGAGACTGATCCTCTGAGCTTCCTGTCACCATGGTGCTCCTGGTGCAGAGACATGGCTGTCATTTCAGCTCACCCTAAAATCAGTCAAATGAATCAGCCCCTAAAAAGTCTTCTCTTGTTGGCCATGAAAGCAGGTTGGAAGGGGAACCCAGGTGCAGAGGTCTGCATTGGGTGAGGAGTTTCCCACCTGATTTTCCTATTTATAACCCGCTATATTGGCAGGCACTTAAATGAATTAACAGGCCCAAAGTTTCTGTCCCAGAGAGTACAGATTTTAGGTCAAGGTGAGCATTTTCTCTTTGCTCTTTTAGATGCATGCCCTTCAGTACTACAATGGGGCAAAAACCCGCGCGAGGTCCCCGAGCTGCACGTTTGGGTATTCCCCACTCGGTGCTGCTAAGCCTGAAGGCCACCTTTCGTGGCTGGGCAGAGGGAGAGTTTCAGGACGCGCCTAGGTCCAGATCCTTCAGGGGGCTGAGTCCTTTGAGCTTTTTATGCTCAGCACCAGTTCATTTCAGGATTTAAATCTCCTGATTCAGTCAGAGGAAACACCCATCTGGGTACTAACTCCTACCAAGAACAACAAAAGCATTGTTTAAGAACCTTTTGAAAAATCTGTTTACCTTCAATTTACAATTGTAGTTGGTCAAACACCTTTAAAAGCACCACCTGAAAATCTGGGCAGCACAGTGCTGAGCTGCGCTTAAATACCTGTAAAACCCTGGAGCATGTGCTTAACTTCGAAGCACAAGACTATTACTGGTGAGGTTTAGTGGCTTTAAATTAATTTCTACTGACTGTGCTACATTTTATCATGTATTTTTTTTGTACAGGAACCACTTCTGATGTCAGTTGCGCCCATAAATCAGAGGAGGCTATTGCTAAATCAATGCGCTGAGGTGTGACATGCAATGTGCGGCTGCAAAGCCAGACCTTCTGCCCTGAGATAACAACGTAGGAACAGCAGCGAGAGGATTAGAGATCTCCAGGCTGTTTGCTTTCACTCTGAGTTGCGCTGCAAGGCATAGCAGGGAAATAGAAAAAGAAAAAAAGAAACAGGAAAGTTGACATATATATTGCAGAGTCTTCTAGGTGTTCAGTTGTTTCTGCTTATACCGTCGCATGGCCTCGAGGTTAAAGGCTTGGCTGAGAAAGTTGAGGGCCTCTGTTCAGCTCGGATGGGGGATTTGGAGAGCTCCCTATGGACCAAGGAAGAGAATACCCTGGGAAGGTGGGGGTTTCTTTCTCCTCTTGCACCCTTTACCCCCTGACGGAGACAGAGCAGCAGTGCAGCACCAACCACAGCTTCACGGCGCTAGGGGCTGAAGGAAAAGCGTTTTGTAATGCAACGCCCAGAGCACCCAGCCGGCAGGTAGGATTCCTGGCTTCTCATCCCAACTCCCAAGATTATTTCGCTCTGGTTTTGTTTTGTTTTATCCCAAGACTGTTTATTGTAAAATACATAAACAGTCCTGGGAGAGCTCCCCACACACAGCCGAGAGCTCTGACCACGGGCCGGTTGTGCAAAAGGCAGGGCATTCCCACCCGTGTCTGTCTGCACTTGGGAAAAAACAAGCCATAAACACTGACCCTCCCGAGAGGGCACTGGGTCTGAAGAGGATGGAGGCACCTCCCCGGCTGCTCTGACTCAGGCGCCTTCGGCACACCAGTGGGGTGCCGGTTCACACACACTTCTCTGCTCGGCGCTTCCCCTTGACTAGCGCCGCAAACTTGCTGAGGCTGGAGGGACCTCTGGAGATCATCATGTCCACCCCCCTGCTCTGAGCAGGGTCCGTTAGAGCCGGTTTCCCAGGGCCATATCCAGTCAGGGTTTGAATACCTGCATGGATGGAGACTGCACAACACCTCTGGGCAACCTGCTTCGGTGTCCGGTCACCCTCTGTATTCCTCCCAGGTCACCTGTCCCTACTTGCACCTCCTGTACGCTTCCGTTTTATCTCTCAGTTTTGTCAGGAGCTCCCTGTTCATCCATATAGGCTCCTGCTGCCTTTGCTTGCTTTTCTGCTTGGTAGGAGGGACCATTCTTGAGCATGGAGAATGTTGTCCCTGAAAATCAACCAGCTCTCCTGGACTCCTTTTCATTGCAGGGCCAGACCTGCTGTCCTGCTCCTCCCACTCCCAACAGCAGCCACTTGTGTGCCCTCCAGCAGCAGATCGTGCCTTACCTTCAAGGGTTACCACGAAACCATCACTGCTGAGAGAACAAGGCGATTACCTGTTTTGACTACCTTCAATCCAAAAAAAATCAGGGTTGACGTAGTGTTTTTTAATCTCAGGAAGGATTTACTCCTGAAATATGTGAAAATTAGGAACCCATCTATCTTTGGGCCAAGCAGCTTGCTTCACTGGGCTGGTGCCTTTGTGCTTCAGTGGCAACTATTTGTCATCCAAACAAACTTAATGTTTTCATGTCTTACATTTGCCAGGCAAGACGGGTGGCTGAAGTCGGGCTGCAGGAGCTTCCCTGCACCCACCTCACTGCAGGGCAGGAGTTGTTTACTGCGCTGTTTTGACTGCCAGCAAAGCCCCAGCTCCGAGCGCGCTATATTTTACTAGTGTTGGATGAGTGGTCTTCAAAGCTGTGTGACATTATGTCTTTTGCCAGGCTGCTCATCTGCATGATTTCTTCAATGTCCATAAAATTCTTTATCATTGTAGCTCTGGCTAATTAGCCCATAAATGTTCCAGCGTAGTCAATAAATTACTCTGGCCTTAAAGGGCTTATCTGGTTGGTGTAATAAGTAGGTCTATACACTTTTTTTTTTTCCTATTATAATAGTCAGAGTATTATTTATGTGACTGGGACTGAACTATGCCTGAACTGTGAAAGAAGCACTACACTATAAATAAAGAGTATTTTACTGTCCAAAGACTTTAAACTTAGTTCAGAGCATGTTAGCATCTGCCTAAACCATCTAATTTTGCTTACTCTCTGCTCCAAACAAGTAGAGGGTGGACTGACAAAGTATATCCAGAAATACTAATATATAGCGATCTACCGTACAGATAGACAGTGTTAGACGTTCTGAGGATATTTTATATTTTGAGAGGGCAGTGGGTGGACAATAGCATGTTACAAGATTTCTGGAGCTAAGCAGGAGCCACTGAATTTTGTTGTGGAGCTATACCATGTATGTTTTAACATATGCGTATTTTGCCCTCTCCTCTGGGTTGATCTGCAACTAATTTGGGAGGAAAAGGTGTTTTATTTCTAAAAATATGAAAGGAAAAAGTCATCAGCATTTTTAAAGCAGATTGTTCTAAAGTTGACACTTGCTAAGTGGTTAAAAATATCAACTCTGGTCAAATATGGAACACAATGGCATTTTTTTTTCTTTCAAAATAAGCACTTCCAGCCAAATTGGTTATTTTAATGTTTTCGTACTTTAATGGGAGGTCATTTTAAAAGGTTTTCATTTCTTTATTTGTGTGAAAACAGCATTTCAAAGGGAGTTTCTCTGAGACATCCAGGGCGTGCTCCAAAGCCCAAATCCAGATGCGTGCCTAGGAAAGCACACAGCGAGGGAGGCAGGTCTCTGGCAGTGCCCTGGCTCGTTTGCTCCTCTCATTAGAAACATCTGCACTCACTATGCAAAGAGCCACCCATGCACCCACCCACACACCACAGGTGCAGGGCACTCACCTCCACACTAAACAGTGCTTAAGAAAAAGCCATAGCAACGAGCTATATTGCTGTGCCTTTAGGACAAATGTCTGGGGTTTAACCCAGCAGAACAAATGCACCGATCTAGATTCGGTGTTTATTCAAGAGCTGATCTCAGAGTAGGTGAGAAATCACCAGCAAAGGCATGTGCATAGTTAACTTCTACAGGTGGCACGGTTTAAGGCAATTTATTAGCCCATGTCCAGGGGGAACCCTGGGAGTTTGTGCCACTGATGAGACCACCTGTGACAGCAGCCATTTCTTTTGCTGGTTTCTGTAAGAGGACTGAAGACCTGTCCTGCTACCGAAACCAAAGTGTGGAGCAGATACTGATGCCCAAGGTATTGTGCTGCAGTGGGGGGGATGCCATGACCACTTGTGTGAGGTGCAATATTGATGCCCTAAGGTTCTATGGTGGATAAAGGGGAGGAGACATAGCGTTGGCATGTGTGATCCTGTAATGCATCTGTCTTAGAATAGGTGGTACTTTGGTGGCAAATTAACAGTATGGAGGGATTTTTGTCTGACTGTGGTGATGTCTCCACCAAGAGCTTTAGCTCAGCAGCTGCAAGGAGCATGGGGAGTCTGCATTGGAGCATGGCCCACGGTGATTGACTGTAGGCTTTTAAGTAGCATTGTGTAACTGAGAGGCTTGTGTAGATAAATGAAATCCTCCTTATAGTATTCCTGGGATGTGACAGAATTGAATGCTACAGGCGTATTGAAATACTTGCCCAGTTTGGTGTCTTAAATATGGGAATATTGACCCATGTTACCTGTCTGAGGAATATGCCCCACTGTGCACACACAAATAATGCAGAGAGATGGATTTTACATGGATGCAGGTCTGAGCTTTGAGTTATTTCCCTGCCCAGCGAAGCTTGTTTTCTGTGGTGAAGACAATGTAACAAGACTTAGGCGGGCTGGGGTTTGCTCTTTATTTCCACCAGCAATTCTTTCTTTCACCTCAGACAAGCTGTTCTCTGCTCAGCGTTTTATTTCTCCATTGCAAAGATGGCAACAGCGATGTTTCCCCTGCTCCCTTGGCTTGTCTGCTTTAGGTGGTGAGGTCTTAAGGTTACTTGTTACCCAGTGTTTGCTCTGCAGCGTCGTGCTGAGTGCTCGCTCGCTCAGACAAGGCTGGGGGATTTAGGTGTCTGTACCCTAGACACAAATAACAGCAAGTCTATCCACCACCCGCTGGGAATTACTGCTGTCCTTTTAGTTTTATTTTAAAAGGCTGAGAAATTGTAATTTGTAGGAATACTCAAGTGGGGTTTTGTTTTGCTCTTTAAAAAAAAAAATCTGTTTTGAAAACAGCTCAACCATTGCTTTCTCAAGTGCTTCCTCTTTTTCCAGAGCTTTCTTCCCTCCCTCCTCCTGACAATTTCACTCCAGGCTAAACAAGAGTGGAAAACATAAGACTGAAGGGGAATATGTTTCACAAAGGAAAAGCAGCAGTTATCATGGAAAGTTGTTTGGTTTTCTTTTTTTTTTAAACTCGTACTCCAAAACGTGCATATTTTGTTGCGTGCATTTGTAGTTTTGCAGCTGCGAGCACCATCTCTGCACCCAGGATGAACTGCAGTTGCACAAAGCTTATATCCTGATACGTCTAGGCCAAAAGCTATGGGGGAAATTGCATTCAGCCATGCCATGTGCATTTCCTGCGTTGTTACCGCTTAGACAGGTGCCTTTATCATTGCATTAGGACAGGATTGATGCATGTAGTTTGTGACTTGGGTTGGGTTTTCTGTGGGGTATTTTTGTGAATTTTTTGTTGTTGGTTTTGATGCAAGAAGCTAAAGATTGACAAACACACAGAGCTCTACTGACACACAGCACTGAGAAGAATCCACCTCTGGATTGCTCAAACTGGTGGGGAGAAAACTGTGATGTGTTTCTTGCCATTGCTTCTCCTGGGTCTAAGAGTGCTCAGCTGTTACCAGTGCAATTCAACAACCTTCCTTTTCTCAAATATTAAGTAGTTTTAGTTCTGAGGAGCACCAGATTGTTCCTGAAGATTAAAATTATTTTAGCACACTGGAACGTGTTTTCTGGTCATATATATATATATTAGCATTCCAGCATCTCCTAGCTTGCAAGATGAACTCTGATTCTGCATGTTCTTGCCTGTGCATGTGTGTGTTGGACTAAGGTGATTATGTACTCAGCTGGTCTTAGGAGTTGTTGATTATAAACATGCAGAACTTTTTTGACTTCAGGCCTCAACACTACAAAAGAAGTCAGGTTTGGAGAAAATCATTTGAGCAATGTAAATCCACCAAGGCAGATTTTACAGGTGGGGCTTTTAATTATTTGTAAACAAAAACAGGCGGTGTTTCTCTGTTCAAGTATGCATCAAGTAGCAAAGATTCATCTGTGGTTGTGCAGTTGGTGATATTTAAATAGCTCTGATTTTTGGTAACTAGAAAGGATTTATTTTCTTGAAACAAACGAAGTCTGGATTCTTCAATGAGAGACCAGGTCATGGCTCATTCAAGGTTTGCTGTTGTTTTGTCTAAGAAGCTGGTAGGTGTTAATTTATCATATTTAGGAATGAGGAAGACTTACTGGGGATACGTTTAATATTCTCCATTCCTGTGATGTGAACAGTGAGATTTATGGCTTGCAATTTAGATGCTGGATTATGTCTATTCTCTGGCAATACTATTCATGTTAGAGCAGCGCTAAACATTAACCTTTTCACTTCAAATACTCGGACACGGTCATAATGACGTAAGGATTTATTATGTATAGGACATGGTCAGCTTCTGAACTGGCTTGGCTAGGAGAGAATTACACTTTGCAGACCCTGGAGAAATTATACTCTAGGTTAACTTTTCTCCTGTATCTTGTGAATAAAACCAAACTCTGTGTATATTCCATCTGTGCTGCTCCCCAGCAGAGCTGTTAGCAACTTTTCCCAGAGAGCAAACTGTCACCTAAAACTGGTCCTGAATAGATGTTTCCCAACATGTCCTCAGCAGTGAATATAGCTAGGACTTAAAATCTTACTCCATAGAAAGTATTTTCATTTTAAGAGTAGCAAAAAAATATATTAAAACTATATGCTCCGATTGCTGCACCAAAATCTCTCCCATTCGCTTCAGCGGGAGAGGGACAGGAGCCCATGTCTTTTGTCAGAGGATTATGAACTGACTTTAGCACTTTCCTAATCTTTGGATTTATGCAAAAACAGTACCATGGGACTGTTCTGTAACAGTGTGGATAGATTAATTGCCTTGGTTTCATTTCCTTTTGTTGTTCCCTTCAATATCTCTTTGTTCTGAGCATCTCTTCTATCTATTCTTTTCAGATGCCATTGTTTTGTTGGAAGAGACTTTTCACAGGACAATGAGTCTCCAAGTCCTTACAGTGATTAAGTATATTTGTTTTCAAAAGCCTTCAGCAGTGCCCCCCCTGCCCCCCACCAAGCAGAGTAATCCAGTCCCTAATAACACAGGACTTGCTCTAAATTATCAGATTTCTCTCTTTCTGCTCCATTTTAGGTGACATGTATATGGAGATTCCTTCAACCTGCTCACCTCCCCTGGGCCCACCAGTGTGTTGTAAGCCTGCCAGGGAACATATTGCTGCTCTGGAGGGGTCACTGATCCCTGACAAAGGGACTCCAAACAGATCTGGGAAGCTGGAGCAGGCTCTGGTACTGGGTTGCTGCCCTGACATCCAAAAATGTAACTGGTGAAATCCCAGACCTGCTTGAAGTCAATGGGAATTTTGCCACTGACTTCAGCAGAGCCAGGATTTCACCCAATATATTTCCCAGCCTCCCACCGCACGAGTGCGCAAGGTCAGGCTCTCATCACGGTCACACTGCGCCACGGTCTGGAAGCCATTTACTGAGTCTAGTGGAATTGCTTCTCGTTCTCGGTAATGAAATTCAGTGGGAAACCTTGCCTGCGTTTTCATGGGTAGGAACCAGCTCTTGGCTGATCAGTGTGGCTCCCACTGCACGCACGGAGGGTGGATTTGGAGGCCATGGAGGTGTTTACTTCTTCCAGAACGTTCACCCCAGTGGGGATTTTTTGGGGGTCTTACTTCTAACAACTTCTTTTGGAACCTGCTATATGCAGAGAATAGGAATTTGGCCTTTACGACAAACCTTAAGTCTTGCAGGGTATGTGCATGTGTTACTGCCCTTTTTTTTTTTTTTTTTTTTTTTCCTGTAGATAGGCTTGATCCAAAAAACTTGGATCCTGGAATTTGGATGCAGCTGTAAGTGAAGGATCTGGCTTGGGAGGGGGTGTTGATCCTGCCTGCTCCATGAGCTGCCATTAGCTGACTCTTTCCTTGCCTCTTGGAGATGTTCACGATGGCCAACTTGTAGGATCATTGTCCAGGTGTCCCTGTTGATTTCTTTCAGAATATTGAAAATTCAGTTTAAAAAAATTTTTACTTTGACCAAGAAACTAGAATAAAACTAAACCAACAAAAACAGGAAAGTTCACTCTCAATTTCTGGGATGAGAGCCAGTTCTCAGCCACATGTTGTAACTGTATTATTTATGTCCTTATTTATTGACTACATTGGCACCTAGAGTTCCCCATCTCTGCCTGAGGCCCTGTTGCAGTACATGTGAGAAGCATAATAAGAACGAGTCCCTTGCTCTGAAGACTATACAAGAAACAACAAACACACCAAAATAATCCTACTATAAATCCCATTTTACAGAGCAGGAACTGAGGTTTCTCTTTTGCAAGGTTGCACACAGAGACAAGAGAGCAGAGGAAGCCTGGCGTGTCCTCCTGCATCCCAGGTAGGGGCTTTAGAGACAGTTACAGCTGCAATAATACTCTGCCTCCTCTCTTCTCTTTTCATGAAAATCTCTTCAGTTTTTCCCCTGTGTCCTGCTCTCCATTGTCAAAAGCAGTGCCACCTCTGGCACCATGGCCGAGAGGATTAAGGGAAGGGCAGCGTCCCATTCCGTGCTTCCCTTGCTTCAGTGGTTGAGGGAAAATGTTAGTATTATATAAAAATAGCTTCTGGAGTTGAAGCTAATTTATTTGTCAGACTTCAAATACATTGGAAAAAAAAAAAAAAAGATGATACCAGCTAGTGTGGATTGCAGTTTGGAATTGTATTGCTTATTGCTCGGGTACCTGTCATTTCTTTTCCTCCCTGAGGCTTTCAATCTCTTTCAGCTTGAACTAGTAAGGTATGAACTTGGGTTTCCCCTAATAGGGAAACACAATACTAAATTGGGAAGCTTCTTGAAAGGCTTGTTGGGGAAGTGCACAAACATCTGGTTGACATTTAATCTAGAAATGTCAGGCCTCAGCATTTCCAACCCAGGCTGACAGTTCCTTGGGTTGAACACCAAAACATACTTATTGAGAAAATATAGGGAAGAGGTAGATCTCAGACCAAATATTAAATTGGAAAAAGGTTTTTTAAAAGAAAAAAAAGTGAGTGTAAGCTCTATCTATAGAAACCCTTGTGCATTCTTGATTGTAATCAGCATACCATTGAAAGAAGGCAGTTTGCTGTGAAGAAAGCTGGGCTTAGGCTTTTTGCTAAGGTGGGGATGACCTCCAGTAATCCTTTTATCATTTGAGTAAGTCAAACCTTACAGCAGCTGGCCAAACCAGACCCTAGGGCTGAGCAGACAGCAGAAGGTCCCCAAATCCTATCTGCTACACTCAGACAGTAGGCATCATGGCACGCTCCAGTCCCATGAGGTACTGCATTTGTGCCCTGGAACATGGTTGCATTTTCAGTTCAGCAAAGGATTTATTGAGAGATGCAGACCCTGCGTTCCACTAGCTCTCAGATTGTCTAAACCCAGCCTGATCTTCCTAAATCCCAGGGCCTGGTGCTTCCTATCAGCTGGCTGTGTGCTTCTTGAGGTGCATGGCCAGTATGGGACGCTTTGCTCAGCTTTTTTGGTGGGGCTGAAGACATCTAGTTGCCCGAGTCCTGGAAACGCCCAATCTTAAATCCATATTTAAATCCCAGTTCAATCAATGAAAATTAAATATATGCCTAGAAAATGCACTGCTCGCTTGCTTTTGAGACCTGGCAGGGATTGAGAATGTCAGGCTTCAGGTCTGACTGAAAAGTTCAGCAAGAGTTTCTCAGTCTTAGAAAAGGACAGAAGTTTTCTTTTCTCAAAAAGTAAAATAAAAGAAAGAAACAACCTTCACCCAGGAAAATACTGTTTTTAAAGAGGTGAATTTTTTTTTAAAAAGGAAAATTTTTTTTTTTACATTATCTACTCTTTTGAGTGCATTCTTCTAGTTTTTGCTTTCTTTATGCCACTCGGTGTCTTTAATTCCTTCCAATCTACTTCATCTTCAGGAAAAAATGAGCAGATGTTCACATGTTGTTCCAGATGAGGTTCCACCATCTGCCTGTGACATAACCAGATTTGTGTTACTTTACTATCCGACCTCACATTCTCTTGGCTCTCTTTGCCCCTGCTGCCACAGAGCAGAGATGCTTCTCATGCTGCAGACAGGGATGCCTTGCTCCATGTTCCAAGCTTGTTTTTAACTCTCTGCTACACATAAGTCAAGTCAGTCCCCCCAGCATGCTGTATCTAGCAACAACCAGCAACAGATCTTCTCTTCAACTACCCATCCACCTTCCTTTGGAAAGTCTTTCTACTTAATGGTGCGTCCTGATCCCGATGGATATATAATAATATAATAACTGCATGTGTTCTGCCTACATCAATGATGCATGTTGCAAACACCATCCCAGGGCATAATGTTGTGTTACTTATGTCCAGCTATGGTAAAAACAGTGGACAGGCTGGCTTTTGAAAATAAAGATACAGTATCTGACCTGTTTTTTATTGGAATCAGTGATCAAGTTCCCGCTTCAGCAAAACTCATGACTTGCACATGGCTTGCAGCATTTCATTTGTGCTGGTGAATGCACTGGGTTAAAACAAAGGTCATTAGAACATGTACCCAAGAGGCCAAGACCTATTTAAATACACATTAAGGGAGGTAATGTTTGAGGGAAGTGTAGTTAAACTGAGCAAATCTGATAGGAGACCATGTCACCATAGCTTTTAAAGGATGCCTCTGTGCCTTTGTTTAATTGTTGAGCTGATCAATAAATGGGCTTGGTTTTGCTCTAGCAGAAATGGTGGGGTGGAGAGAGGGGATGGAGGGGGAATAAAAACAGTTTGTTTCAGGAAACAGTTTCATGTA
Source organism: Pelecanus crispus (assembly GCF_030463565.1). Classification (NCBI taxonomy): domain Eukaryota; kingdom Metazoa; phylum Chordata; class Aves; order Pelecaniformes; family Pelecanidae; genus Pelecanus; species Pelecanus crispus. The sequence goes on along the minus strand of NC_134645.1, from coordinate 5,354,793 downwards.
AGCTCAGCTTGTAAGAATCACAAATTGAAAAGTTCACATGACTGGAAGGCAAAATCTTCTGGCTGCATGCCAACTAGGGAAATGAACAGTGTTTGCTGGAGGAGCTTAACCCCATTTGGGGATGGGAGGAGTGGCTGTTGGGGAGAAAAGCATGTACTCTGCACCCCTCCGAGTGTGTTTCTACCTTTCTGAACCCACGTTGCTGCTTCTCCTTCCTCCCGAGGAGGTTGGGTCTGTGGATGATGATTCCCAAAGGGTGCTGTTTTGCACTATTATTTGGGGCCATGTAGAGGCTCCTTATAGAATGGGTTACTCTAGCACAAGCCATCAACATCTTGTTTGGTTGCCTGAGTGTGTCCCTTGCCAGGGGGTACAGAATATGGTGGGCCATGTCATGCTGGGAGCTGGTGCCATCATGGCCCCATAGTGCTCCTGCATGCTTGAGCTGGTGCTGGGCAAGACATCGGGGTGATGTTTCAAGGTCTTGCAGAAAGATGGACATTTTCCTGATTGTGATCATCCCCTGGTGCATGTGGCATCCTGTCCCTGCTTTGGTGAGGAGAAGAAAAGGCTGAAAGGGCCGGAGAACAGAGGGGCTGTTCCCTCTCCTTGTTCCCTGGAGGGTGTATTGTTTAATTAGATACAAAGGCTGTTAAAATCAAAACATTAAATTGGAAATGTATAATGGCCTCCAGCAAAGAGGGGAAAAGAAATTCTGAAAAATGTTCAGTTTTAGTTCATATCTTTCAATCTTTGGTCAGAAAGGAAAGAAACTGGAACTAACTTTCCATGTAAAATTCAGTTTGTGTTTAAAATTTCCACTGTTGGGTTTTGTTTTCATTAAATTCCCAAGTTATTGTTTTTTAGTCAAACCTCCAAAACTAAAAGGAATTGGAAGCTGATTACAAAACATGGAAGAAAATGTTTCATTGTTGGGGCTTTCTCTTTGTATCATCGTTAACTCATTAAAAAAGGGTTCCCCAAAGAGACATATTTTTTAATATATATATAAACAAAAGGAGATACATCTATCTCCTTTTAACTTCCACACAAAACAGTTGTAATTTTTCAATCAGTGATACTCCAGCTATTGCACTGAAGCATTTTTTGCTTTTTTGCCCTGAATTCAATGTATATGTTAAAGCAGGATTCAGTCTGACAAGCCCAACCTTTAAAAGTCCTATAGACCCAGGTTTAAGTTTGTTTTCAGAATTTGGATGTATTTTGATGGGGAGCTGGGTTGAGCCCAAGCTCCAAGCAGTATCTGCCATATGGAAGTATTTGCAGATGCATGTTGGGGAATGTAGAGCTGAACCGTGGCTCCAAATTGAGGAGTACTGCTGCCTGCTGAGCATGTCTGGAAATCCAGGGGTTTACTTGAGTAAGCTATCTATTTTCTAGATCAAAAGGACACATAATTTGGCACCCAGCTCTGGTGGAAAGTCATGGAGAACTGTTTTCCCACCTGTCCTTTGTGACACTGAAAATATCTTCCTGAATAACTGAATTCAAGAGTTTAACATTAGACTTACAGGGTTTTTATGATCTTGGCCCAGATCACCTGTATAAAGAAACTGAAGGGTGGGTGTCCTGGGTCAGTGCCAAAAGGTAGAGCTAGCTACGTCAAGATGTCACAAGAAGTTGGTGTGTCAGCACATAGTGTAGCCACAGTAGGCAGAGCCTCTGGGCATGTGCTTGTCCCATGCAAACCTGCTCCTCTCGCCCTGTGCGTCTCCGTGAACTGTCAGTTACCACTGAACATGGGTAACACAACTTCTTTAACACCAGGAAACCCCATCCTTGCACTCCTGCAAAAATCCAGCTTTGCCATATGCTAAGTGTAATACATCATCAGGTTCTTTCTCTTTTTCACGCTGTATACTGGTGACGTACAGGTACATCCAGAGAAAGTGCCTTTGTGGGGAGTGGTAAGGGTTTTCTTGATTTGTGAATCCTTTGAGATGTGTAGGCTACAGGTAGAGATGTTTTTAGAAGTACCACCCATAGATGTTGCTGGACAGCCTAGACAGACTTGCTTTTCTCACTCCGTTTTGTGGACTCCATAGCTGAAATTTGTGAATATGCGCCTTGGCTGAAAAGCTGCTGCTGTAGAGCAATGATATGTGGTGGTAACCTGTGGGGCATGAGGAAGGTGTCCTTCAGGAGTCTGCTTTCTCGAGCATGCAGCACTTCATAAAATTGTTTGGTTAAATGACTTTAGAGATATGAAGTGAATATTGTTAATGCTACTGCAAGAATGTGCCCAAGTTGTTTTTTTTTTTTTTTTGATCCTGAAATCAGTGTGGAGCTGGAGAAGTGCCACTGCTTCTGTAATGCTTGCTTGTGGCTTAAAAAATTGGAGGTGGTTTGCAGCAGAATTAGCAAAAAGATAGAAGAATGAAAAATTAGACCTTTCTGGCTAAGCTATCTGAGCATGGTTAGGACTAGATGTAGTACTTGGGTCTATTCTCTTAAATGCACAGATAGTGTTATTTTGTGGAAAAGCCCCAACATTTTTTCACACTTGCATGTAGAATTTCCACCCCTTTTGCAATGATTAGGCTCATGCTGTTTGACAACACACACATGCAAAATCACTGCGTACTGTGCAAAACCAATTGGGGGACACTGTCTGGTGGAACGTATTTAATCATTTTCCCAAAGATATCCCCCTGATATGAATGGTAACAGGATGTTTATAACAGAGATAAGGCTGGGATGAAATCCTATCCCTCTCTGGGAGCTAATAAAAGCAAAGATTTGGAATTAAGTATCACTTTCTCTGAGCTGCACACCAATGAGGAAATGGGGTCAGAAGGGCAAGCTGCAACATTGTAGGCACTTTATCTAAAACATAAACATTACTAGAGTGCATTCTGACCAAATTAACTCTCTCAGATCTGCCATGTTAGCATTCCTGTAGTACTTAAGCCTGCCAGCTTTACTGCTCCTCTGACTGAGGGTTGAACTCCAAGTTGGGGTTGACACTTGCAAACAGGCCTCTGAGTGGGGAGGGTCTGTTGACCCCTTCTGCAATTAAATATCTTCCAAAGAAATGCCAATGTCATTGCAAAAAAGAAAAAACAAAGGGGGGTGGGGGTGGAGTCAAGACAAATGTGGTCCACTCTGCTTGATGCACAAACCCCTGAAAAGTAGTTTTCTTTGCACGAGGAGTAAAAACAGGAGTATTTGCTTTGCTACTGTTCGCTGCAAAGCACTTAGATCGGAGAGGCTGGGCTTGGAATCTCAGCCCTCCTTCAAGTCCAAAGTGAGCCTTTTGATATCAGACTGGGTGGCTTAGCCTCGTGTGATGTGAAAAGCTTCCTAAAATCAGGACACAACTTTGGGGTGGGAATAGTTTGTCGAGGCTGTCGGGCAGCTCCGCTAAGGCCAAATCATCTGTGTTTCTTAAGACATGTCATGTGATTCCTGTAATAGCTGCTCACAGATGCTCAAACCAAAAGCAAGATCCCATTGTGCCAGGCAGCGTCCAGATGTTTCATCACAAAACACAAAAAGGACGGGAAACACATGCTATCTCTGTACATGCCACAAGGGATCAGTGGAGCTGATGCTATCTCCACCATGAAAATAGAGGAGCAAAGGCCTGGAAAGAGGAGGAGGAATGTAGTATTAAAATTAGCACCTCCCAAAGATCAGACAAGCGTTTGGGAGCTAAATTGCTTTCTTGCTGTGGGGAGGGAGCAGAGGAGAGCAGAATGTGCTCTACACCTTTCTGTGGAGCAGATGGCTCCCTGCAATAGCTGTGGGCCTCGGCCAGGAGGGATGGGGAGAGGTCAGCTCCAGGGCTTCTTCCAGGCCTGGCTGCAGCTGGTTGGGTTTGGAGTAACTGTTCCACTTGAAATGCTGTCCTGTTGTTTTTTGAAGTTTTCATTCTGATTCAAGATAAAGGAGTACTTTTGAAATTTACTGGGCAAGAAATTTTCTGCACCTTTTACAAAAAATCAAGCAATGCCAACTGTTGACAGAAGAGAATGCTTAAGTTTTTGGAGCTTTTTTGAAAGAGCAGATCCTTAAGCTGTTGTAAATACCTCCATGGTAGTGGCCACTTTGCTGTCTTCAATTTTGCAAAACCCTGAGTTTGTCCCAAATCTCAGAGATCCCTGGGAGTATTTCAGCAGGGATGTTGATAGGACTGGGATTGCCACCTCCAGGGCAGTTCATTTGTGGTGACGATTCCCTGGAGGTGTGGGATTGAGGAAACCTGGTGTCCTCACAGTTCCCCTTGTAGGCACCCAAAAAGCATGGCAATTTCCCTCAGTCCAGCAGGGTGGTCTACAGTGGATTTTCCCAGAACCTGTCCTGGGTATCAGAAGAAGGATATTAGTTGGAAATTCCTTCTGTAAAATGTCCTTATTTCAATAGAATGAGATTTGGTGATGATAAAAGTATTTCTTATATTACTATTTGTTAATGTGCAGTCACCTCAGTTCTTCTTGCAGAAGTGAAAGCTGCAATGATCCAGAGTTAAGTGAGTTGCCCAGAGTCCCACAAGCAACTGGAAGAGAGACAACCCAGACTCAAAGTCCCAGTCCCTGCTTTTAAGACACCACAACTACCTTTTTCCCAGCTCCTTCCTGAGAAACCTCTTGAGTTTGTAAACTGCCTGGTTGGTTTGTTGTTTTGTTTTTTTTTTTTTTTTAACACAGTCACTTGAATTCTTATCATAATTCCTTATCTATGGCAAAGAGCAGTGTAAATACCTAGAGTAAAATCTCAGCTGTTCCGGGAACAGTTAGTCCTTTTTAGTTCATGGTGGTTTATGTTGTAGATAACATAGCTATCTGAGGAGGCTTTAGACAGCAGTGGGTCAAAACAAGCAACCCCTTTGTCAGCTGAGGTCCATCAAAGTCTTCTGGAGGACTTTGCTGCTGGAGCATCCCCTGGTAGGGCACCAATGTGCCATTGCAAGGTGTGTTGGCAGGAATCGGGGCAGCAATCACCTTGAAATTGGCAATGCTGCGAGTTAGAGGGGAGTGTTGTCTCCAGCGGGAGCTGCCAAGTGATTGTGCTGCCAGCTTACTCCTTTCCTCATTTTTGTTTCCCAGTGGACCAGCTTCCAGCCGGATCCCAGCCCTTCAGAAAGGGGAGGAGACTGAAGGCTGTGATTTGGTAGAAATCATAAATATGGGAGGAAAATGGGAGTGGGGTAAAAAGAGCTGGAAGAAATTCTTCGGGTAGCATAAAGCCGCATTGCTGTCTGGAGATGGTGCCAAGCACCCCGCAGGGTAGGACAAATGTAAAACCATCCCTTCCCTTGTGGTGTTCGCTCTGGTCTAGTGTCAGACACTCAAGCCGGGTCAGATAGGTCGGTTCACACTGGCCTTTTTTTTTTTTTTTTTTTTTTTTTCAAGAGCACAAGGAGTTCCTAAGGTTTAAAACCATGCAGTGAAACTACAAAGCTTCTCGGGCTTGTCATGAGCCACGTAACAAAGCTGTTAGTATTCAGGAGGAATCACAAACAGCGTGTTAATCCCCAGCACTCGCAGGGATCTTGTTAGGTGAGATCTGCTCCCCTTCCAACATGTTCCTTTCAGTTTTCTTTTCAAACCACAATCAAAACTCTCGTGTATTTTGTTTGAGATTTAAACCAGCCAGTGGTTCATTGATTTCACATAAAGGGCTTCTGTGCAGGGGATTGTACATCCGTTAAACTACTTAGAGCCTGTCGCCCCTTCCTGAGGCAAAGCCCCTGGGAGGAGGCTATGGGGTTTCCATTCCAGCCATCCTACAAGGGCAGCGAAGCGGTGCTGGTGCTCCTGACTGTGCTGGGGCTTTGGGGTCTCACTGGGGAGCTGAGTGAGGCTGCTCAAATGGGGAGAGCCAGCTAGGCTGGGGTGAAAGCCTCTCATCCCTTTAGCCCTGTGGCTGGAGCAGGGACCTGGGCTTCCAGGTACATGCCAATGGAAGCAGCCACCTCCTGCCAATGGTTTCTCAGGCCGTGGCACGTCTGGTGTGTTCTGGGCTGAATATCTGGTGTTCAGGGTGAACCTGGGGAATGTGGTCTTGTGTTACATCAGTCTTCTCCTTTAAAGTATCTAATATTTTTCAACCTGCCTTGAGGGGGGATTAAAAAACAAAAAAGTATGGTATAGCTTCCCAGCTTGCCTGGAAGCTGTGTACAGGGTGAGGTCCCCGTGCCCTTGTCCCTCTGCTCCCTGTCTTCACTCTCCCCTGGGCAGCTCACTTTCCCTGTTTGGAGCCATGCAGCTTTGAGGTAGTACGGCATAGTCATGATGAGCTGGGGTTAGAAACACCCTCCCCTCTCCACCACCTCAGAGGAGCTGTCAGAAAGTTGTTTTGGAGCTTGGCAGTGGTTTGGGTAGGAAGCCAAGCTCTGCGTCTGAAATAATCAGTACAGTATCCTGACAAATAGTCTGCCTGATGGTGCTTCTATATTTGGGTTTCTGTTCCTCATGGTTGCACAGAAAGGTTTGAAAACATGCACTGTAGAGACCAACAAAACATAAATCTATCTTATTTAAAAATTGCAACCGGTAAGCCAATCTCATCCTTCAGTGGCTAAGCAAGGATTTTTTTAATGCATCATTCTGGCAAAAATTAATACCTTATTATAGCTTCAGTAGGTAAGTTTACACCAATTTAGCCTAAGTGACTGAGGTACCACACCAGTCTGCAAAAACTACTTTATTTAAAAAAGAATTAAATAATAATTAAAAACATTGTGCAAACAACATAGTTTTATTTAACTGGGCTGTGTTGCATGACAGGTTTTCCACCCCAACCACCTTTTTGCAATAACAGTGGGGTATTTCAGTTTGAGTATGACTTGCAGATATTCTCTCATCTTGAACCACATTCATGAAAAAGTTAGTTTATGTGGGTGGAAATTGTGCATGGAACCCTCTCGTTCTAAACAGTGTTGGAAATGACTACACATTTATTAATTTAAAACCTCATAGGTACCATGGATTTCATGGAAATTGTCAAAACTCAGCTGGTTTTACAGTATGAAATCAGCTGAGAGATCAGGCCCTAAGGTCACACTCTACCAAAAGAGTTAAAGATTTGGGTGGAAGGAGCATAAAGTAAAAGTAACCAGGGTAAGTGGTAACTGGGACCCACTTTGTTGTCACTTCTACAAGAATTACCAAGTAAACCTGTGCTGAGTGTAGTTATACCTAGAGTCTATTTTATCCCAATCACTTTTGGGCATTTTATCTGCAATAAACTAAGTCCTCATTAGGCAAGAGAATCAGGTTTGGCTATGCACTAAGTTCTGGACAGAAGTTTTTTAGGCAGACAACTCTCTCCTTAGAAATGGTGTGCACCCACGGTATTGTACTGCTACTTGATGACACTGGCTGGCAGTAGCAAGAGTGTCCACTCAGCAGTCAGTTGACTTTTACCTGTATTTGTTTAGTTTCTGAAGAGCCTGAGAGCACCTCAAGGGTTGTAGAAACCCCTTGGGGGTATTTCCTGGTTTGCTTATTAGGGCTGAAGATGCACAGCTTTCCCAGAGTCTAATAGGACTGGATTTATGCAACTCTAAGGAGAATTTGAACATATGCTCATTGGAGATCATGATACTATTTTTCATGCTCAGCATCATGTGTACCCTCCTCCTTTGGAGGTGAGGTGGTCGCTGTAGAGTAGTGAGGAGAAGGAGGTCTGGGCTCGATTCCCACTTCTGCCGTTGGCTTCCTGTGCAATTTTTCCTTGATTGTTAGAGGTCATGTTCCCTAGAAGTGTGCAAGGACAGACATCCAAACGTTTGGCTCTCCACTGTTGGCCTCCTTGGCCTTCGGTTCTCCCAGTGCAAGAAGGGACCTGCCATCCATAGATGCCTTTTAGTTGTATGTACAGGAGAATGTTTGACATTAGGAATCTCTCGTTTTCTGTTCTCATACAGTGCCTAGCACAGAAGAGATCTAACTGTAGCAGAGAAAACTGCGTCCTGCCGTTAACAGCAGCAGTAATGGTAATGTGGGAATTGAGACCCACCTTCTCAGTGACAGGTTACCACTCCTTCATGGCTCTTTTCCTGAACTATTTCCAATTATTTTGACTAGGAAAAAGTCATTAATGTATATATGTGCTGTATGGTTTTTGGACCCATCACTTTTCTTCGCTTTGCCTAAATGCACGTTTATTTAAAAGTTCAATGTGTGTACATTGAGCCAAACCCCTGATGTGTGCTCCTACTGAATGTGCTATAAACATTTCCCTAATACTCTCCAAGGTGCCCTTTCTATCTGGACTTCAGAGCAGGTAAACTTCCCAGAAAATATCATAGTCGATGAGCTTTTACATCCCAGGGTCCCTCTCGCACTCCTTTCCTGTGTTCTTTTTTTTCTTTTTTCCTTTTGAAGTGGAAACTCTATTCATTTTCAAAGTAGATATGTGCAGTCAGCAATGATGAAAATGAAGGTAACTGTCAAAAATCCTGCCAGAAGGGATTTCTCCACTTTAATTTCTGCTTACATTATTAAGACAAGTAAATTATCTTTTCATGGAATGTTTCCTTTTTTTCTGGAAACACTACTGATAAATGATGTAATATTTGAGGCCCTTCTCCACAGCTGTTGGAAGCCCAAAATTTCTATTCCCTACACCACAAGAGGTACAGATGCCAAGTAAAACCTTAACCTGACTTTCATGATTAAATGTGATGGTATCGCAGAGGGAAATAAGGAATCTACAAATATTATTCTGAAAGTAATGGATTGATTGAGCTCTTATATTTTTTTTCCTGGGTATTTTTAGGAGCCTGCTGTTGTTGTTACAGGAATTAGGAAAAAGCCAAGCAGAGTTCTGAAATAGTAGCTGAGAGGGGCTTTCTGTAGCTGCAACCCGAAATACTATTTTAAAACCACCTTGACAGGAACAAGCTATAGCTGCTGTGTCAAAGCAGAAAGCTGCTATTTTTGTCACTGAAATTTTAACCTGTTGTCAGTACAGAAAGAAATCCCTTCCTGCTTTTGGATTGTCACTTTCAAGACTTAGGGGATTTTTTCTTTTTTTGCGTATAATTCAGGAAGATGGAGTAGCCCAGGCAGAAAAATCTCGTAGACTGATAGTATAGTGCCTTTTTGTCAGAAGGGATTCTTCCCCCCCGCCCCCCCCCCCCTTCCCCTAAGCTGTCCACTGAAACTTGAATAGTAGAGGCCACTTTTGCTCTGTATCTTAAATAATTTAGGTCAGTTGTTGACATTTTAGCACAAGTAGCTTATCTTAGGGGTAAGAGCTGCTTAACCCGTTGCAAGGGGGAATGAATACCTTTCCCCCCACCCCAACATAAACAGTCCCTGGACTTTCCAAACAGTGTTTGGGAAGTTCTCTTGACATCTGACACTGTGCAATTTACTACTCTTGTCAGGTGAATAGGTTTGTCCCCCGGGACCAACACGGTTCCCTGTTGCATGGGTGATGGGTGTCTTACTGCCTCTGAGCAGCACCTACTCCTGCTGCCTGCCTCCCTCCATGGACAGAAGCACCGACTGCCTGGGCTGCGGGGGAGTCATCTCGGCCCTGCTCGAGGGCCTTGCCCTTCTGCTTCAAAGATCAGGAGAAAAATGATGCCATTTAATCATTGTAATTGGTTGGAGCCTCCTTGTTTGTCTCCTTTGTATCTAGATAAGCAACCTTTAAGGGGAAAGCTGATTTGTAAACTCGTAGCATTTTAAGCCTAGGAGGCTGTTATGGCCACAGAGCAATTAATAGTTGTGGGATCGCCTAATGAGTCTCATATTGACATGAGGAGAGTCAGCCCGTCTCTGGCTGTTGTTTTTCACATTGAAAACATGCAGCTATGCTGACTTCAGCATCCCATCACTGCTAAATATTAGCTATGTATTGTCAAAGGGGATTTGGTGGGGCAGGGAATTTTAGACCAGGATTAAAGTGCGTAAGTAGTGTGAATTTTAGATAAGGATCCAAGTGACCTGTACCTGGTACTTGGTTAATCTTTACTGTTGCTGCTCTTTGAATCTGGTCCTCTGAGCAATGCTTATTTTAAATGTGGACATTAAACTTGAGGGAGTGGGAAGGATATACAGAAGGAATTACTGAATTTTAGGGGTTCAGAGCTAGATAAGTTTTCTCAGGTTAACTAACAAATTACTCAAACTAGGAAGAAAAATAAGTATTATTTTTCTCTGGTATATACACAAAAGACCTTCAGGTTCCAATCCAAATACGCTGGTAGGACATATGAATGAGAAACTTTCACAATGCAAATTTTTTTTTAACTTATTACACTTTTGGCTAATATCCACAATCTTCACCGCACTTTTGGCCAGATGCAGTTACTAAATTGCTAAATGCAAATGCAGCAACATACCCCAAACAACAAAGACCATCTTGAAGCCATTGCAAGTAATGAAAAAGGAGAGGTCTGAGTTAAGACCATGATGCCATTTGGTGCAGGCAGAAGTAAGAGTGTTTCAAAACTGGGAAGCGTTGCAAGGGATCTTCTCAGATGTGTGTTAGAGGTGGGCAGCTGCTCCATCCAATTTGATTTTTTGTGTTGTTGATGAGAAGCCTGCAAAACTGAAAAAACTGTTAACTAGTCTGTGTGCGCGTGTGCGGCGCACAGCAGAGCAAGGAGGAGGAAATATGGAAGTGACTGACTTCTCATAGGAGCTGCAGAAGACTTGGAGTAGGCAGAAGTGCTTTGTTAAAACCTTACAATGACACGGTACAATGCGTGTGGGTTTTGCTCTGCAGGTTAGTACAAATGGGAGAGGAACTGCTCAGTTATTCAGAGCTTACCCAAGCATTTCCAGAGTACTTGTTTATCCGAGCACTAGTTTTCAGTAAGAAAATAACGTTTATGTGGGTACAAGGAGAAGGAGGGGACACGTTATTATTGTGACCAGCCTCTGAAAATATCCAAATCCCACTTGTAGCATTCAAGATCCTACTCAAAAAAAAAAAAAAAAAAAAAAAAAAAAAAAAAGCTGCAGTAGTTCAAAAGCAAGTACCCAACTTCCCCAAGGCACCGGAGAACCAACTTCTGGCTATTAAAACCCTTCAGTTGCTGTGCCTTGGGAAGTAGTGGCCTCCAAAATATATGGTCTTGCATGAAATGTACTCAGGACAAATTAAATGCCAGCTTCTCCAAAGGCAAAACAAGAGAAGCTAAACATATGTGTGATTCATTGCAGTGAGGGAGCCTGACTTAAATTTGGGTTTGGACATGGCCGGTGTAACTTCATGGTGTGACAGTGCTCCCCAAGAAAACTTTACGCATTCTAGGTGGAGGTGCTGATTTCAGTGCATGAAGTCAAGCGATGTTTAGCAAAGGGCTTTGAGAGCAAGATCGCTTCAGTCAGATCCTGAAGACATTACCTAACCATCTGCTTTCTAAATTCCTGGGAACTGCCCAGCTAAGGACTAATGGAGCCAACCAGACACATGCACACACCAAAAATGAGTTTTGCTAAGCACCTGGGGCCAACACCTCAGCTGATGTAAATGGGCAGCAATGACACTAAGCTAATTTATAGCAGCTGAAGATTTGGCCCAGGAATGCTATTATTTTTCTATTTAGAGTAGTGCTAGCAATTTGCAGGAGTTTGTTATTAGGAATGGGCCAAATATTTCAGAGGAAATTATGGAGTAATAACAACCACAGGACCTAAATTAGTTGTTTTTAAGTTATAAGAGTATAAAATAATAGCATCTGACACCGCTAACCACTATTCTTTTTTGCACTCTTTAAAACTTCAGATGCCCTTTGCCAAACCAATTGTTTCCAAATTCTGTCAAAAATATTGTCTTTGGGCAGAAAGCTTGGATGCTAAGTTTCAACCCAGAATGATTTTTATGGCTGAGTGACAGAAACCTTGAAAAGGGGATTTATAATGAATACAACCTTAACTACTGTGGCATGAACAGTGCTGCAATTCTCATTAGCTGAGCTTTTTTTTCCCCTTTTTTCTCAGAATTTCAGAGGGTGGGGCTGGCCATAGGAAGTAGTTGACTTGTGTGTATGCTTCTGTCATGGCAGGAAAGGAACTTAGCGGCTTCATTTCCTCTTTCATCTCTAGACATCTGTCTGGGTTCAAAGATTGTTGTGGGTCTGAAGCAATAAGATTTCAGTATGGTTTTTCATTGTCATGGCCATGAGCGTGGGCAAGCGGTGTGACCGTGGCATATGAGCCGAGAGGTTTCGGCACCAGGAGTTGACTCCTGTCCACTTCTTTAATGAGGTTTATTCACTGGGGGACAGTGGAGAGGCTTTGAACCTGAAAACAAGCATTAGCAAGTGAGGAGACAGAAGGACCAGCAAGCAGACGAGGTGCCAGGTTCGTGTTCTGCTCAGCTTCACTGCTAAACTCCAGATTTCAGGTTGTGGGAAAAAGAAAGAGACTCCCTTTGTATATGTTAAACACCAGGTGTGCAGGGTTGGGAAGTGGGAGTGGAGAGCTGGCTGGAGGATTTTTTTTCTGTGTATTTGGACTTTTGTTTCCCATGAGTGCGGTCACAAAGCTCTTGTAAGAGGTGGTGCGGGTGCATCCTCCATTTTAAGGTATTTCCTCAGCATGGCACAACGTTCAAGGCAAAAAAAAAAAAAAAAAAAGCTTTTAAAACCAGTTTGTTATAGAAACAGAAAGTCTTTATGGCTGCACGTAGCCCTGAAGCAGAATTGTGACCCTTTCTTGAAGTTCCCAATGTAAATATCGCCTTAAGTATCCAACTTAAAAGCTCTCATGTTGGGACCTCAGCCGTGGTGGTGAAAACCACATAGAAACCAAAAGCCCTAAAATAAGAAATGAGTTACATAGTCCACTGGGTCTCCCCAGCACAGTCTCCTGGGGTTGGAAGATGGCACATGTGGTGAGTAATGTCATAATCATCCCAGGGTAGAAAACAAATCCAAGTAAAAGGTCTTAGAAGTCTTTCATCTCCACTTTCCCAAGCCACAAATGGTGAAATCTTCACATGGCTTGCTCAGATTGCTTTTGAAAGATGAGAACTTCCGTCCTTGATGGGAGAGGCAGAATGGGACTGAAATTGCCCTGTTAATGAAGAAACCATTAATAATAACTGAATCTGCTAGAAGCTGTTCTCATGGTACCTTCTCTTGGTGCCTTTGGTAGGTAGGGAGAAGATTTTGACAAACCTACAAGATCTCTCCTGTCTGACTTCAAACTGAACTGTTCAAATTCACTCAAGATGAGGAGAGAGGGTTCCCCCAAAATGAATACCCCAGTTCACAGTTTCATTGTGCACATTCTTTGCAGCTGATGGTTTGAAATCTCTTATCTGGCAGATGGCGTGCTGCCTTTCAGGCACCATCTTGTTTTTTCTGAGTTGCTTTTTTTTTTCTTTTTGTAAAAAGAAAATACCTTTCTGGTGATTAATTTAAAAAAAAAAAAAATCTGAGGATCTTAACTAGTTGTTACCTGGAAGGGGAGCAGGTGGATTGTGTTTGAAGGTGAAGACTCTGAGTTGAGTGCAGTGAGGTGCCATCACCCAGCCCTCGCTACCTAAATCCATTAGAAATAGCCCAGTAACAGGAGACTCAGGCTGGGATGCATTTCAGCAGCCCGCTGTAGGTTGTGCATACTCTGCTGCCATCTGGCTAGCGTCGAGCCCTTCCACCCTACCTTGGCAGTACAACGAGGAAGCTTTCCGCGCATCTGTTTGCGGGTGGCTGGGATATCGCTTCATGCAGTTATATGCAAATGCTTGCAAATCCTACCTCTCTGCCACAGTGAAGCAGCTCCCATAACCTGGTACAGTACTGATCTATTCAGTTCAGGAACAGTGATTTTTTTTAAATTATTTATTTTATTTTTAGTTGGGAATGGCCATTTACCACATGGGTGCACCCCTTAGTCTTCAGCAATTTTCTGTCTTCAGGGCCTGACCTGGCATTTGGGGGTTTATGCACATGATCTCTGTTCAACTGTTATTAAGGACAGCTTAAGAGAAAACACCTGCCAGCATAAAGGTGTTGGGTACATATGCTTTGTCTGGCCTCTTTTTTTTGGACCTCCTTTTCCATCCACCCCGTGTTTGTGTAATCCAAAGAAAAGGCTGCACCAAGCCAATGCAGGGCAAGGGGAAGGGAATAAACAGAGTCATGTTTGTTTTCCATCCTCTTACTATCAGATACAAAGAACAACTTCAAAGCAATACATAACTAAGTTAGGTGATACACCAACAATAATTAAAACGCCCCTGCAGGAAGTCATGTCACTGAAAAAACAACTGCTTCAGCAAGCAATAACATTTTTCTGCCAAAGGCATGTGAAACTACTGTATCTGGGCTGTGATTCAAAAAAAAAAAAAAAAAAATTTTGGCACTTGCTTTAATCCATCCCTACTCAGGACAATTGAACGTAATTCTGAGACTGCGCAGGTTACAGTGGGGCAAAATTAAAGCACGGACCAGCTACAACAGAGTGGCCTTAAGCCATCTCTGAGCGGAGGGGGCTTACACAAGGGAGGAGAGGAGGCTGTTGGAGGTGATCGCTATGGGAGAGCTGTGCGTGGGCAGAGCACAGCCTTTGCAACTCTGTCGCACTCCGTGGTTTTATTGGATCTTGTGCCACTTGTTTCCCACATCCAAGTTCTGCCCTGTGTGAAGGAAACCAGGACACTGCACTGCTGAAATGCAGGAAAAACTTGGGGTCAGCGGAAGGGTGGTGCGACCCCCGTCTTTGCTCTCTGAGCACAGAGGACGATAATGGTGAGGTGCCATTTTGGCACTGCTCAGTGTCTGCATCATAAATCAGTGACCATCAGGTGGGAAATGTGTACAGTAGCCCACCATGAAGCGCTGTATTGCTGATGATTTGCGCAGAGGCAAAGGCATCCCCGTCTGTGCCAATGCTGGTCATCTCAGCATGACACCAACTTGCTCATATCTGTATCGCAGGCAAGACCCAGAGCTCAATAAAGCCAAGAAAAAGACCCTACCTGGCTCTGGATCACACTTTTGTGCATTTCTTATAGCCAGAAGCAATGGTCCTTTCATAATTATTGTGGGTTTTGTTACTATTAAAAAACATCTGCACCGCCTGCTTTATGGCCTGTATGGTTGCTGTCCTCTGTAGATGCTGCAAATGTCAGTGTTCTCCTCAGTGCTTTTTTTTCTTTTTTCTTTTTTTTTATATCCAGGATTGGAAAGGATAAATGTTGCTGAATTATTATGAAGCTGACTTTGGAAGACTTTAAAGTCAAGTTACACTATTTAGAGAATAGTAATTCTGAAGTAGAAGCAAAATGTTGAAGAGATCTACCTGTAGGAAAAAGAAAAAGCAGTTGCTGCTGCTTTCTAATTTATAAAAGTAGCTTGAAGCATAGATGCTTAAAAATACCCACCAAACCAAAAACCTGAATGCATGTCACTTTGAAGAGAGGAGTTATTCAGAACTTGAGCAATAAGCCCCAACAATAAAGTTAAGTTACAGACAAAAACCATGTTTTATCAATCAACTGCTGCTTTAAGTTTGACAGCTTTTGTAAGCAGGAAAATGTCAATTACATAAGATATTCGAACCTGTGGAAATAGCCCATGGAAACACAAAATGTCTGTTCGCACATCAAAATGATCCAGACTTGAAGGAAGTTAAAAACCAGAATGCACTAAGGAATTATCTGACGGAAAAATGGAAACTTTGTTATGAATTTTCAAGAAATATTGGCTAATTAATTTCTTTGGTGAGTTTATAAGGTTATTTAGGATTGGAGAAAATGAGGTAACTTCCCTATTTTTCCTGATGTGTAACAGCTATGGAAACACTTTGAAACGAGTGTCCCATCATTATGAATTCATTTGGTTATCCTTTTAATAACAATGATTGTACTCAGGCATTTTATGTGAATGTTACATCCCATCTCTTTCAGGTGCTGCTTGGTCACTTCACTGAGCACTTGTCAGCTGGGTCTTATTAAATTCCCATTAAGGAAGGAAGAGCTAAATACCTAGTAACAAAATTGAAAGTGGGGGGTGGAAATCTAAAAACCACGTAGGCTTGGACCTGGAAAATTAGTTCTTACAGCGTAGAAAATGTTCTATTTAAGTGAACAAAAGCACTGAAATTTACTGCTACTATCTATTGCTGCCTGCAGAAAAGATTGTTGGGAGCCTGGCTTTACAAAGCAATTTATTCAACGCTTGTTTTCTGCAGCAAGACATGATCTTTGGTAATGTGTTTTATTAGATGCAACTGATGTAGCTGGAAAAAGTAGACACAAACTTCCAGGCTTACGAATTCTTTTTCAGGTCTGAAGTAGTGTGTGATTCAATGTAACGTGTTTTGGATAGCATGTTAAACCAAACTACCAGCATTTCCTAGGGCCAAACTGTCCGCATGGAGATCTAACAACTAGTAGCAAGTTTGCTTGAACTTGAATTCAAATGTCAGTTCACATTGCCTTTCATTTTTGAGTTAAGATGAACGAATTGGGATGACTTTATATCTGCACAAATGCACATATAGAGTTTTGATGCTGTTTTACTGGTCTGATGAAAAGAAGCAGTCTTCTCTTTAAACTCCAGGCATACAAACGCTAAATTAGGCCCAAAATTATATAGTCAAATGAACACATTTCCAGCAGTGGGGAATACAGCTTGTTGCTTATTAACATACCTGGGAAACATTTCTTTTTTTCCATGGAAAATTTAACATTGTCATTAAAGATGAAAGATTTTTAGTCTAACCTGGAATGTTTTCAGCACAAGGCTGAGACAGGAAAGTTTTCAGCCAAAATCTTCTTTGTGTTGTAGAAAAGTTGGGGGGGGGGGTTGTTGTGTGGTGAGTTTGTGGGGTTTTTTTACATTTTCTGTGAAATGTTTCCTTTAGCTAAACAAGACATTTTCTGTCTAAAACCAGAAATATTAAATAGCCTACTTTAGGATTAATTAGTTTAGGAGGGTAATAAGCTAGGTGGGCTGAGGACCCTCATGTTGCATGTGGCCCAAGCATTATTGTTCACCAGAAGCTGGCATTCCTTCCTCTTTTGCCTTGAATTTCCCTCCTGCCAAGGGAACAGTATTACATAGCCAAAATCTTTTGCAAACCTCCAGCAGCCCAATGCTGCATGAGTGACTGTATGTAAAACAGTTAAAATACCGTGTTGTTAAAGCCAAATATTTCACAGTGAAATTAAGACATTCCTGGAGTCAAATCCTGACTGCCCAGAACATTATTTCTTTCTTGTTGAGCTGGTTGTTGCTTGGGACACGTGCAGTGCTCCCTCCAGCAGCAGGAGCTCTGGACCAGCATGGTTTTGTATAGGTGTTGTAAGTGGTGTAATGTAGAGAGCGTCAGAGCTGTGCCCACCTATTTCTTGGGCTGTCAGAGACAGCGAGGTCCCAAAGGGCATGTAAGAGCAGCTCTGTATCTGCTATAATTGTAGCAGGTGCTACTCGGAGGGGCTGTGGCAGCCCCCAGGGCTCAGGAGAGAGGAGCAGCACCCAGCCCTGCCCTCCGTGTCAGCCTGCCCAGGAGGGGTGCTTACGGGGCCACACTCAGCCTCTGGGTTACTCAAGAAGCGGCTCAGAAATTATCCAGGGAGCCTTGGGCTAGTTTATGCCAGTAAAGCACTGCTGCTCTTTCATTATCTCTTAAAGTAAAACATCACTTTGGCTTCTTACCCTCAGTGACTGGGGTGAATGAGACATTGTGCCCGCTTGCTCTGTACAAATGGTGCAGCTCTGCTGAGCACCATCTCCTTCGGTGTAGCCCCAGGCGCGTTTCAGTGGGAAGGGAAGCACCCAGGGCTATGCGCTCGCTGGGGTGCTCTCGGTCGCGTGAGCAAAGGGCCCTCCCATGGAGCAAACCCCAAGAGCTCAGTGGATGAGCTGTGTTAATGGGGTCTGCAGAATTAACCCCATCAGATTATGAAATATCCTCGGTACTCGCACTTGTTCATGGTGGCATTAACTAGCTCTCACTATCATTAAGATCAATGTGCTGTGAGGCTGTTGCTACCTAGGGGATAACCTTTTTATGATCACAGAGCGCCGGCTCGGATAGTCGTCTTAAAGCGAGTTCCCATCAAGCTGCCTGACATCATTGGATATGATTACTGACACCTGTTTAGTAAATAATAAAATTACATCAGATCTTTTCAGCACCAGGTTGTTAAGAGAGCTCTAGTGCAGATGTAACCTCCAGTATGAATAGGAGAATTCATTAGGCATCAAGGTTTTTAAACTCATCAGGGTTAAACAGCAATTCACCTTGCACCATAACTGTTAGTAAGTGATTTAGTGACAAGGGATTGACAAGGTACATTTCCCTGGAGGGCACAATAAATAATTTTTTTTCATCCTGAAGCGTTTTTGCAGAAATGTTTATGTATTTGAGTATTCAAAGTTAATTAATTTCCAGTAGTTTGACAGAGAGCTTTTTTTTCCCCAATGACCAACAAAAACCTTGTGTGAATTCATCTCTTTCTACAGTATTATTTGGTGAACTTTTCCTGCATGATCTAATCTCACAGTGGAAAAACAAATAAAAAAATACTGGTAAGCAGGAATGAGTTCACTAGCCTGCTCGGCTGGCATTATAGATGAAGACAATGCTTTGATGTTTTTGGAAATAGTACTACTACTTGGTTTTGGAAGCCATGATGGTCATATTGAGCAAATCACAAGCAGCGTTTCTCCAACTGTGCCATAGCTGTCCTTAGGTGGACCATCAGTATGATCTTAGCTGACTTTCAGACCTGCCCTTTCTATTGCAAATTAAAAGAAGCAGCCTTCAACTGTTCTGGTTGTCACATGTTATCTTGCCATTATTGTTTAAATATTTTTCTTTATGATCTCTTAGGGCTGGGTTTTTTTCCTGCTTGTTTCAGCAGGGGCTTGTTCAGGTATGAGTGATAATGAATGAGGGGCCACCATGAGGCAGCAGGCATATTCCTCCAGACATCTTCCAAGTGGCCCAAGGTAGGAGGATTTGGTAGTGCCTCTTGGGTAGTCCAAGCAGAACCCAGCTCACCAAAAAAAGTTGAAGTTTTAGTGGTCAAAACTTAGATTTACATCAGGCAATATGTCAACATAGATGAACTTACCTGTGTGGGGTTTTTCCATTAATACAGAACTGATTCAAAATGAAATATTTTGCCTTAAGGTGTTTTTCTGTGATTTTTAGAGGTAACAAGATGGAAATTTTCATGGAGAAAATTTTTGAGCTTTCGTCACTCCAAAATTTCTCCCAGTAGAGCATTTCCAGCAAGCTCTAGCTATTAATATATGTTAAAGCAAATGACAGATTGAAAGGCATTTTAAATGTTCGTGTTAAGTTCTCAGTGCTTAATTAAACAGCAGTTTACTGTGTGCCCATTAAATTCAAATAATGCTACTCCAACCACTGATCTAAGGCTTTTAAATGACAAAGTGTTTGGCCTGCAGCTTGATTTGTGGTTATTGGTGACTTGACTTGCTGCTTTCACTTTCGGAGCTGGCTTGGACTTCAGAATCCAAGCCCTTTGGGTTTGCCTTTTCAGTTCAATTTTCCTACCTACCCATGCTCCAGACTAATATGCTAAGTCCTCTACTGAAAAGGACATTAATTTCTCCTGCATTTCTGTTACTTTTTGCAGTGATTGGGATTTATTATAATCTCTGCCAGGGTGTAAGCTGTGTTGATCTTTGCTAGGATGTTGGCATAGCAGCTCTTCCCATTCATAGTGAACGATTTCAGCAGTTAATTCCTCTGAATTATATTGGCAAGAAATTGGAAGAAGGTAGGGGCTCAGGAATGGGTCTCTTGCACACAGTTGGCATTTTAACTGTGGCAACAGCCTTTCTGAAAATAGTTGCCTTAAAACAATGTGTGGATTCCATGTTAGAGCCACAGTCTCCCAGGGCAGATCTAATGCCATATGTCCCTGTTGAATGTCTTGAACAAAACACAAGAAAACTGTAATCTTATTTAACCAATGTGGACTGAAGCCTCTCATTCTCTCTGGGACTGTTTGCCCAATTGAACTAATAATTTTCCTCTATTATGTGAACATCCTATTTCTTTGTTGAGTTTTGTGTGCAAGCTCAGTCTTAGGGCTGATGACTTTTGTGGTTTCTTTATGGGCAAAGAAGTCTGTGTGTTAATTGTTTTATACACATGCAGTAAGTTACCTACACCCTAAAGGTATAGCTCTGTCCCGTTAGCATGGTCTCTGATGTTGCTGCCAGTTTGGGATCTCCACATTTCCCACCTTAGCAGTTGTTACCATACTTTGGATATCGTTGTTTCAGCTCACTTTGTCCAGGTGGCCTGAGTGGAGGTGTAGGGGTTATGCTGGAGGAAATGTATTTTGCAGGAGCTTTTGGGTCTCCCACAATAGTTGTTGTAGCAGGAATTTCCCTCCTCGAAGTTTGTAATCAATGACTTATTTCCATTAAAAGTTGCGCTTTCAGCGGCCAGCCCCTCAAATGTACTGAGATACCTAAATCATTTTGTGGTGACTAAGCCCCTTTGAAAGCAGGATTTAAACTTTTTAAGCCGTGTAAGTGTTTCTGCAAATCACATGTTGGTTCATGAAGGAACGGGTGCTGATGCTTTCTTTGGCAGTCACGCTGATGGTTGCATTCAGAAAGCTTCAGCCGGTTGTTTTCCAATCCTCGCTAATATTTCAGGTCAACAGTCATGTCTGTCAAGCCTATCCTATAGCACTTGCAAGCCTGAAATACTTTGTACAATGTTAATGAGGATGGGAGAGGACTTTTCCTGTCCTGGGAACAGACTTAGCATAATAGTTTTCTTGTGTCCATGTAAGATCTGTTCTGCCGACGGGGTGGAAAGAAAAAGGCCTCTGCAAAAAATAGTAGTTTGATTTTGCTGCTTTCTCTACACACATCCCAGTGACTCCGAATGAAAGCTCACTGTGAAAGAAGAAAGCAAGAAAAGCACCGAGGTAATTTAGAGACCGTGAGGGAGGCATTCCTCCTTCCTTGAGGCCTGTCTAAATCCCTGCTGAAATACGGCGTATCATGTTTTAATCCCCAAAGGTTTCCTGCACCGTGTTATTTGTATAGGCTGTTCTTTTCCCACCCACAAGAAGAAAGAAAGAAAACACAGGCTCCAGCTCTTATACAGTTTGATGACTTTTCCCAAGAGTTTGGAGATTTTGACTGGAACAAATTTCCCACTCAGTTGACACCCCCTTATCTGAAGGCCAAGCGCTTGGGTGGAGGGAGAGGGAGCTGGCGTGTGAATGCAAAGCACAGCACTGCCCAGAGTGGATGCTCCTGCTCAGCTGTCTTCTGTGGATTATTTAATGGCTTGTTTCCCAAGTGGATTAAGCTGAACACGATAAAGGCGCTATCAGTATCCACCCATGCAGATATTGATAAGTACCTGTCCCATGATAGCTGGCCTAATTTGTTTTCCAAGTTAGACAAGCCCCAGAGGGAAGACTTTTGAAAGCCTCCGAGAGGTTTAGCAACACATAAGCTGTTTGATTTTCAGCAGGATTCATGGTCCTCTAAAGAGCGTCTCTAAAGATAGCCGAAGATGACAGAGTGAGTGTTTGCAAATATTCATTCCAGTACTGGACAGCTGTTTCTGCTGAGCACTGTGTGCCTCATTTCTTGCCCAAGATGATGTTTCCGGTTTATGAATGTCTGTGGAATTAATACCAAAACCCACGCCTTCACACCAGCACCCATGGTACTGTGAGACTGGCCACCACAGTACTAGGAAACAGCCAAGAATCAGTAACTAATAATGAATAGCCAAAGTGAGCAGTTTATTAACATCCCATAAGGTGTAATAGATAAAATATCTGATAAACACTTATGAATAAAATAGGATTTATGTTCTTACTTTTTTTAAGGCTGATAAAAAAAATACAGGAACTGAACTGAAATGTCCAAAATTCTTGTCTTTAGTCCATTTACTTTTTTCTCAAATCTTAGAACCATATAGATATATCTTAGCTGACATTTTGAAAATTAATTCTCTTAACTGAGACGGGAAAAATCACGTATTTTTAAAGCAAATTGTTTCTTTTTCTTTAATTGCTTGTTCTTAGAAAGTGCATTTACACAAATCTATATTTTGAGAAATAATTGATGAAAAAGGGCAGAATTCACCTGTTGTTTTTTTAAAATTAACCAGCTCTGTTAAATATAGAATTCATATTATGTGTCTAGGAAATTATGCATTTAGGTTTATTTTTGCTCTGAAGATATAGATTTTATTTCTTATTACAGGTCCATTCATAATAACGTAGTTACAGTATATTTGCACTTATGTAGGGTTGCAACCAGTCCATAAAATTGGAAATTAAGCTTCTACGACTGATTTACTTAATATTATATTTGCTCCTCATAGGCATCGGTTTGGAAACCTAGGACTTAACTGCAATGCAACCAGGCTCTCATTTCACTGTGCAGGAGTTAATGGCCCTCACTTAGGCCACATCCACAGTTTTTCTATACAGCACCTGATGCAATGTGGCTACCACTTTCTGTGATTGTACCACGATGCGGTGCTGGTATGGTCTTAATATAACTGGGGTCGTTGTCTTTACGGTATTTAATGGTAATTTTCACCTCGTGTATAATTTTCAGCTCAGTTGCAGGTGGGCATAACTAGCAGGATTGGACAAAGGCCAAATAGGATTGCAGGTCACACATGCCAAAGGCAGCTGATTTTTGAGATGTATGTGTGGCTGAAATGAGAAAAGGGGGAAGAAAGAAAAAAAAAAGTCTGTAAAGAAATACCAAGCACAGATTCTTTGACATCTCTGGAGCAATATGGCAACGTAGCGCCATAAATACCTGGGGCTGGCCTTATTGCCTGCCTACAGCAGGATTGGGCCCATGGAAAGGCAGAGAAGGAGCTTTGTGCTTTACTCCTGGGGCTCTACATCTGCCATGCTGTGCCTTCAGTGATCGGTCTATGACAAAGCCTGGTTTAATATAGCGGGGCTTGATTGCGCTTATTTTTATGAAGCAAAAATTCTGTCATAAACAGGTTTCGATCGTTGCTGCTTACAGCCACAGTCGAGTGTTGGCTCAGCAATTGGCTTTGCTGCCTCTCGGCTCTTTTTATATAGCACTGCTGAGGTTCAGCACTCGCGTGGGTTATACCAGGTCAGCTTTTCATTTCTTTCTTTCTCTTTCTTTCTCTCTCTCCCTCTCTCAATTTTTTTAATCAAAAAGATTTTTTTATTGGTGCTCTGGAAAAACAAACACAACACGCTGCTGGGAGTTTTGTAACTGAACCAATAAAAAATGAAATTCACTGATGGATTCTTTAATAGCAGCGAGTGAGCCCAGTTTCTAAATGGATTTTATATTGTGCCGCTGTGTATAAACAACATGCAATGCGATAGCCCTGTGCTGGGGGGGGGCTGCACCGAGGGGAGCGCCCCGAGGACAGGGGAGCCCTTCCAGGCCTCGTTCCTTGTCCCAAGGGATTCAGGTGTGCTTTTGGGTTAAATATACTGAGGAATGGAAGTTGCTGAGCCTGGGTGCCCTAAAACTGCTTCAAAGCTTAGCGTACGCAATCTGTCCCCTTTGGTGCCGCTTTTAGCGGTTGCTTTCCATGCGCCCCGCTTGCGTCTGCTCAAGGTATTGCTTTCAGAGCCTCAGCAATTTTTATAAAAGCAGTTTTGAACACTTCAATTTAATGAAACAGTCCCAGAGAAAACATTCAGAGCAAGGTTTTCGATGCCATTTAGGAACATCTAGGCAGGCGAAGGTGCCAGCTTGGCCTCTTGAAAGCATCATAGCGTTTTATATTCCCCATCGTTTCTTTGAGGCCTGTCCCAGAGTCCGGTGAGGACAAGGGACGGGCTCAGGCTGACGTTAGCGGGGAGAATCTGTCGGGACCGATGCAGAGCGATGCCATCACTTTGTACCGGGCCCTGTCCTTGGCCAGAAGGTGCCCAAGGGACGCTGGCGTGCCGGGGCCCTCCTGCTTTCCCTGCAGCAGAAAAGGCAGTTCTGCCTCCGACCAGGCACTAGGACATGGAGCACGACAGTAAGTTCCTGGGCATGTGTTGTCTGGCTCCAAAACAGAGAAATTTTTTTTTTTTTTTTTGTAGCCTTTAAAAAGCAGCGTAAGATCTTGCTCCACAAAGTGCAGTGGAAGCTGCAGAAAGCACTGGCCGGCTGTTGGCAGGGCTGGTTTATAGGAAAATATCCGAGGATAAATGCGACTGTAAGTCCGTCTGTCATTTCTGTGGTCCAAGGCTTGGCAACGTCGCCTCGGAGAGCGCGGCTTCGGAACTTATGTCCGTTCCCTCTTTTGGTTTTTCATCCCCTACGTGTTTCATGCTGAAAGGTGCTGGCAGAGAGCCGGGGAAGGCCTGGAGCAGCGCTGCCGTCCTCTCCCGCTCACCTGGGGCTCAGGTGTGAAGCGGAGAGTGATGGGCAAACGGTAATGCGCTGAAGATGGCGTCTTGCCCCAGATGACCTGTGTCAGATGGAGGAAAAGGGCCCTGAGGGGGGAAGGACGCTCGTCTGTCACAGAGCACGCCGGCTGCCAGGAAGGGGAGATGTTGGGGCTACGCTGCTGACTTGATTATGCAGTGCTTATCTGCCTGAAGTTCGGGCTATTATCTGCACCGCGTTTTGCTCAGGCTTGGTCCAAAAAAAATATGTAGAACAGCTGTGGGGCTGTGAAAATTATTTTCATCTGTTTGGCTTTTAAAAATAAATTTACCTCAATCTTTCCATGGTTCCCTCCCACCCACACCCTCCCCTCTCGTCTCGGCTATTCTTTCAGAGAGGCGAAGGAGGAGAGCTGGTCCAGGGGAACATCCCTATCCTGCTTTTTTTCTGTGTCCTGTGTCACACCCAGAAAATGCTAAATGCTTTACCAAGGTTGCTGAGGTGGGAGCTATGCACAGGCTCTAACAAAGCAGTAACTCTCCTCTCTGGTGGAATGTTGTAGCTTTTTTTTTTTTTTTTTTTTGGTCCTTTTTAGTTGCCCCTGCGCAGAGAGGAAAGCAGTGAATACATTGAAGACCTCTTGCTGACACTGCAGGCAAGAAGGGACCAGGGAAGGCAGTGCTGTGGCTTCCACTTCTGTCTCCCTCATCAGCAAGGAGATCTAAAGCAGCGTGTAATGCCCAGAGGAGCTGCTGCAACCTCTCTAACTCCTTTGACCCACTGTTTGTCAGGTCTGTTCCTCAGGGGATTTTTTGGGGGGTCCATTCTGCCCTGATGGGGTGACATACGAGCTCTGTTGTGTATTACAGTCCTTCCTTTGAGTCACGGTGCAGCAGCCACTGCTCACCCTGGGACTGCTGAGTATCTTTTTTAAAAGAATAGTCCCTGTGGCTTTCGATTGTTTCACAGCATTTATTTGTCCTTTTTTTTTTTTTTAACAGCATATTTTTCTTTGTGCCCTTAAACCAGTAAGAGGAGAGCTCTTCTACCAGACTCCTGTAAAAGGTGGTTGTGTGTGCATGCATGTTTACGTGTGTGTGTTGCACATAAATAATCATAGCCTGGAGAAGTGCTGCTGGCTTTGGGCAAAGCCATGTTTTTGCTCATGGCATTATTGAAATTCATCTCCTGTGGACTGTAATTCCTAGAATCCTAGGGAGGGAACAGAAAAATAGTATCAGGTGTTTTTTCTTTCTTCCTTGTTAGAAGACCATTTAATCTTTGTTGTAGGGTGAGAAGGTGAAGCACCAGACCTCAAAGTAGGCTGCAATAGGATCTTGGCAAACTTCCCACATTATAAACTCCGTCCATAGGCAACACTCATTTTGTGCCAGGTTTGCTTAGCTAAAAATGACTGGGCCCAAGTTTCAAAAGTGGATATTTGGCAACAACTAGCACTATATTATTTTTGTTTTAGCAAGGAAAAAAAAATCACATTGTGAATGACAAGGAAAACAGTGTTGGGGTAGCTCCTTCTGGGTAAATCGATGTGACTTCGTTTCCATGATACTGACCTCCATTGTAAAGTGTTTTTATATCTCAAGATGAAATGTGTAAGATAACAGCCTGGTATTACTATCACAAGGCAGTAATAGTAGCATGCTTGTATTCTTCATGCCACGCTCATTGACCTGCTCTCTAGGATCAGTTGAAGTCCATGGAGCTGTGCCAATTTTCCTTGGCTTATCTGTCTTCCTATCTTGTTTCTCAATTAGAGGAAGTAAATGATCCTTTTGTTTTCGTCTCCCCTTTCTTTGGGAAATGTTAAAGAAGGGTTCGAATTGCAGTGGAGCTGCATCATTGGGGAACCAGATGGCCGATGAGGGATCTGGAGGTAACTCAGGGGCTTGGAGTAGACAGCTGGCTGGAAGTGCGCCGGGGTTCCTGGGGGGTTCATGAAACCTGGATTTCTTGCCTGCCTGCTTCACTGCAGGGCTCCAGCTTTGCAGGCTCACTGGGAGCGGGAGCACTGGAAGTGGAGGAATCGGGTTAGACTTCCTTGGTCTCTGTGCAATAGCACCTGTCTATGATATTTGGCAAGCTCCAAGAATTGTGTTCTAATATTAATTATATATAATCTCTAGTCTTCCTTCACAAGTATTTTTACTCATTTATTATTTTAATAAATAATTAAGAGGAATAAGTGAGTAGATGCTGGCCCTTACCACATACCACGCTCAGGTTATGCTGTCTTCTAAAGCATTCAGTATGAGCCACTGTCAGAGAACCTTTCAACAGGCTTCCCCGTAGTGATAGCTGAGTTAGGTGCGGTAATTGAGAAGCAGAATAAATTAGCTCCCAAGTTTCCGTGGCCAGATTGCTCCCAGTACCAGAACTAGGCTGTCTGAAAGGAACCGGTGTACCCCATCGCTACATGCGCTCGCATTGCTGAACAAGGCGCTTGCAGTTGTGGTTTCTCCTTATTCCTAATAATGAATGATGTTGCCAGTATGCCGACATATTCTGGTGAGTGCCAGGAGCTTTCCCACTGCCTTGAGTAGGAGTTTACTCTCGATGTACTGAAAAGGATATGAAGGCCAAGACTTTCCATGACTGGAGATGTGGGGTACTTTAATTTTAAGGCACCAAAAATCCAACTTTTTAAAGGAGGCGTGACCTGGGGGGAGGGAGGGCAGTTGTTCAAGTTTTGTTAAAACCTCATCCTGCTGTAGGGTCTCAAGTCTGGCATTCAAAATCATTAGCACTCTTTAAATTTGGCCTAAAAATCCCTATGAAAAGTTACAGCACGTGCTGAGTAACTACTTTTCACAATGTAATAACTTGGCCCTTTCAAAGAGTAGGTTTTAGAAGCACATATTACTGACTAAAGGCTTGCCAAATTTCTTTTTTCCTTTCCAAACTCCAAGTAATGATTCATGGAGACTCATTGATTTTGTTTCTAATAAGGTGCTGTTCTCCTGTTCATGAAACTAAGGGGAAACAGAGCAACATTTTGGAGAAATATGTTTTGTCTAGGAGTTGAGGCATCCAGAGCAATACACAAAAAGCATTTTGAGATGAAAAAAACCCACACGGTGTTATGTTAAATATTGTATTTTAATGTGAATTTAGCATTTGCAGAAGTTTCAGGCTGATTGCACTGAGGTCTAGCATGCTCTGTTTGCAAGAAAGTAAATCAACTAGCTATTTGCTAACACACGTGTACCTTGTGTACATGTGCATGTCTGTACATGTGTACACATCACGCTCATCTGAAAGGCACTAAGGGTGGGCTGGGCCCACTGCTGCGAGTCAGTGAATTCTCAAATGGTGAGTTCATTTATGGTTTACTCATTAGTAAAGAGTTATTCACTAATAAAATCACTGTGGCTTCTGCTAGACCAAGGACATGCCCACCCAGAATGAGGATGGCAGCATCGGGCTCCTGGTGCCAATGCCTAGCAGCACTGATCTTATGGGATGTTTCTCAGAGCAATCGAGTGCTGGAGTGTTATGTCTGTATGGATCAGATCTGTCTGTTCACCTTGGCAGGACTTTGTGCTCAAAAAGAGTCCAGAAACATCAGGAGCACAAAACCCAAGGAGGTTAAATATAAGCAAGTTCAAAAACCCCTTTAGTTCCTCTGTGAACCAGCCATGGCTGCAGCAAAGAGAGGTGGGTCTCTCTTCCATGCCTTTTCTGATCGCTGTAGGAGTGATTACTTGAGATAAGGAGGAGATGAGATGAACTCTTATCCTTTTCAAGCCTCTGTTAACGAAACCTGATCCAGACCCGTGCAGCTTGCTTCTCTCTTCTCCAGAGTCTGAAAAAGGCAAAGTCTACCTCACTAGCGATCTTTTTCTAAGTCTGTGACCAGCCGGGCAGTTTACTTCGGGGTATGATCAGATTCCAAGCCACAGTGTGAAAATGTCAAAGGTCCCTGGAAAATATGTAATTACATTTCAGATTTGGAGGAAACAATTAATGAAATGGAATTTCTTGGCCCTTTGCTCCGTTGGATGATATGTAGTAGCTTGCCTGTGAGCTGAAGCCTGAGTACACTTATGGCACAGAAGAGTTTTTATCATTTTAAAACTTAATTATATAGGCTGTAATTAAGCTATATACAAAATGTCTGGTTCTTTGAAGTATATTAATTTTGGGGAAGTTCTCAAGCACCCAGTAGCTGTAGAACAATCATGAAAGAAGACAAGGCTTGAATAATGATGACAGTTGCAAGCCACAAATAATAGGAACAACCTTTCCAAAACAAAGGGTTTCACATTTTCCAAAAGTACGAGCATTATTATTTGTGTGTATTTGCAATTTGTACATGCCTTGGAGGGACTAACCTCAACTATAGTGCTTGAAATAATTGTGGGATGACATAAATGGGCACTTTTCTATTGAGGCAATCGTTTTTCTCACAGCATGCCAGTTTTTGTTTACTATTTAGCAAACAAAAAAAAAAGTCTCTAAGTCTAAAATAACAACCAGGACAGGGTACAGGACACAAATTAATTTGTTGGTTTTTTTGTTTTGTTTTTTTTTTTTTAAAAAAAAGCAGAGGGGGGCTTAAGTGGAGGTTTCATGCATGTATTTCTGTATTCCTTGCAGTGATTGAGTGGTTTAGGCAGGCTGCCTGTTGCTGTTTTTCTGTACAGTACCTAGCAAGAGCAATGTTCCTGCAAGTGACAGAAATATATCTAATGAAATTAGCTTTGGAAACTAAAATACCTTTTCATTTGTTTCAGACTTTACTATGTGGTCTGTATTTTAATAAAAGGTCCCCCAAAACACTTACTTTCAGGCTCAGGTCTATATACAGCTGGAGATGAAGGACTTTATTTAAAGGGCTACTGTGAGCTTTAAAATAAACACAATTCTTCCTGGAAACTTTAACCATTTCTTGTTCCCTTGGCTTATCAACGACGTGTATCTGGCAGGCCACCATGCATGGCCCAGGGTCAGGATTTCAGGATCTTCAATTTTCTTTATCACCTGCTGTGCTCGGGTGCCAGCTCCCATCTGAGCGTATCTTGCTTTTTCCAGACTGGTTGACAACAGTGAAATTTAAGCGCTTGGCACTAAGTTTCCACGTGCCCACCCCTCTGGGGAGCAGAGGGGAAAGCCCTGCCTCTCTGAATAAGGGAGCTGTGCTGCAGGCAGATGTTCATTTTGCAAATAGCAGTGCTAGTTGGGACACAACTTCCCACTCCAGCTGCTTATTCCCACTCACTGCTGGAGGTTTGCAGTCCCACAAATCTGCTAGCAGAAGAAATCGGTTGTGGTTTTTCTATGCTGCCTGAGGCAAAATCCCGAGCTTTACTTGTGTGGCAAACAAAGATGGTTTGCGGGCCCTTGGATGCCTCTCCCCGCATGAAGAGGCTTCCCAAGCGTGCCCAGGATCCTTCCAGGGATTCAGTTTCCCGTCGCCAATACTCGTTGTGAAGCCTTCTCTTTACCTACTTCTCTCCAGAAACATTGACTCAAAATAACTTGTTTTCATTTGACTTCCTCTGAAACTACTGGAAAAGTTTCGTTTAGCTGTGGGCTTTATAAATAGTTCCCACTGCAAAATCAAAAGTGAGGTTTTTAGTCAAATGGGAGTCTCCTTAAAACTGAACCCAAGTATGGAGTGAGGAATCATTCCTCTCCCCTTCTGTCTGTGGGAACCATCGCTTTTCTGCTTGCTCACAGCAATGGGGAAGTTAATGGACTATTCCTGGCTTTCTTAGCCACATTTCCTAAAGGCAAGTTATAGCCTGGGAAGTTGGCTGTCAAGTCAATAAAATCATGTGGTTGCATTAGGCCTTTTTGCATTTACACAGGCTTAGAAGCAGAGATAAGCCTGGTGAAGTGGAAAACTCTCTGTATTCAAGAAACAGTCATTTACGTTTCTTTATTTTTCTTTCTTCCTTTCCTTTCTAAGGGAATTCTGGGGCCTGCCTTGATGTAGAAAAGGCAAAATACTACCCAAAACTTTGACTTGAAACTAGAAGGGTGAGATCTTGGGGATGCTTATGTGAACTCAGGTCACTGCCTTAATATGCACACCTCCAAAGACGAAAAATATTCTCAAAGCAGAAACTTAAATAATCTCTTCACCAAAAATGCCCATTAGGTGTAATTCCATGGATTTCAAAGTCCGCATACGTTAACTTTATTAAAACAAGCAAGTCCGCAGTACCACACTGGAGGTTTATTGTACATTAAGAGTCACATCAGGGCAGCTGTCTGCATCCGATCCAAGTAGGAATGCACTTTATGTTTCCAATTACAGACAATGAGCAATTAATGCGCTGAA
Organism: Pelecanus crispus; assembly: GCF_030463565.1. NCBI lineage: Eukaryota > Metazoa > Chordata > Aves > Pelecaniformes > Pelecanidae > Pelecanus > Pelecanus crispus. The sequence goes on along the minus strand of NC_134645.1, from coordinate 5,324,188 downwards.
ATGGAATGAAAGGGAGGAACTATTTACAAAACCCCTGCTTCTTTCTCTCCCTATAACCCATAAATCACTTTAAAAAATTGAGGAACAATTCAAAAATTGCTCAGAAGCTGGAGGAAATTAATAATAATGGGTCTGTGCGCATTGCAACAAATCTCTCTCTCTCATGGCAGCAGGCAGGAATTCTCAGACCCAGGTACATGTCCACCAGCAGCGTCCCATGGTGTGTCTCTTGGGCTGTAGCAAATAATCCAGCCTTTTAGATGAGTGTATAAAAATCTAAACCTTTTTAGCTCCCCTCCTAATTGGATTTATGCAATTTTAGTTTCAGTAGGGGAGGTTTTGAAAGGGACAAATAGAAGGCAAGCACTTTTTTTTTTTTTTAATTGCCTCCAATATGTTGTTACTTCCAGAGGTAAAAACCGAGCTTAAAGTCTTGCTGTGCCAGGAATGTCTAAATACACAGTTAAAGCAGTGGTGCTGCGGTAGCCTGGACTGTGTACGGACATAAGGCAGACAAGGCTTGCAGGTACAGGTAATCTTGTTTGTTAGGTCAACTCGTACAGCTGGAACAGCTTTTGGGCACACAGACCCACATAGAAGAGGCTTGTGTGCCTGAAATGTGCTTATTTTTTCCAGCCGTTCTAACTCGTCTAATTAAGGTTTGTGGGGAGAGTTAGCTTCTTTCTCTGGCAAACAGAAAGTAGAAGTAAATAATACATTTTAAAAGTTAGGAAATATCTAGCTGGACAGTCTGTATTTCTGGCCTACAGAATTTCATTAGGCATTGGAGTGTGAAGCTTGTAACGGTGTGTTTGACTAAAGTGCATCATCCAGAAAATGTCTCCTTGGTCTTGCTTCAGGAGATGTGAATCCACCAGCCTGTGGCAGTGAATCCGGGGCTGTTGGCTATTTGCTCTCATTGCTAAATACTCTTGTCTTCATCTCGATGGGTCTCGTCTTGCTTCTACCCGCCACCTTTCACTCATCCCATTGTCAAGGATTAGTATAATGACATGTAATAAATTGGGAACTGAGCCTGTGAAAACTTCTCATGGAATGTGTGTTGATTTTTCAGGAAAGAAATAGATGATGGCTTTTAACCTGCCTTCTTCATTTTCTATTGTGCTTCTTGTCATTTTTATTGAATGGCATGAACTTGTGTGATTTTGCAAATACCTGATCTGAACTTAGAGTCGATCTTCATCAAAAATTTTATCAGCGGTTAGGAAGAAGAGACTACTTCTAATAGCTTTACAGCAGATTTATTCAGGGATTTTTGTAAAGGCTTGAAGGACGGGTAGGTTGCTAACTCCACCAAGTAGAAAGCTGGAAGTGGGTTTTCTGCGAGACGCCAACTTGTGTGCGGGACAATGGGAATCTTGGCGTGCACAAACCTAATATTGGATCCGTCCCTAGTGATCTCAGAGCTGGAAGGGAACAAGCAAAGAGCAGCACAAGTTCATAGCAACTGTCCAAGTTGGTTGAGTTTTTTTTCAAAGTAAATGTGTTGTGGTTGGAAAATGCTGATGTGTCAAATCTGAAACATCTTACAAGAAAGGGTCGGTTTCGGTCAATTTTTCATCTGAAGAAAAAGCAAGGTAGCAAAGCTCAAAATCGTCAAACCAGGAATTTTTGGCATTTTTCAGATAAGTGTTTATAGCTTTCCCATCTAAAACAGTATGTTCTACAGAAACATATTCTCATTGTAGTAAAAATGTTGGAAAATGGTTATGTGTCCAAATCCTAACGAAACATTACAGAAATGAAATATTTCAGTTATTCTAAATTATTTTTTTAAACTTCACAGCACACACAGTTGCCAAGGTTTTCATCAGAACTCATGATGGGAAATATTTTCAGTACATGAAACGTTGTATGTTCGGTGAGAACTGATTCTCAGCATGTTCAAAGTTGTCTTGCGACATTACTTGTTTCAATCCAAAAGTACAATGTTAGCTTGAGGTCAGCAAGGCCAGAAGCTTCTGACTTCTGGACTTTCTGCTTCGAGCATGCTCTGGCAGCAGGGAAAAAAGTCTTTGTCCCATCCTAGTGGGCTAGGTCTTCTCTGGTTTAAGCCTGCTGTCCTTGCAGGCACAGCACTTTGAGGGCCTGTTTCTGATGCCGGGTAGAAAGAGGTGTAGATCACTTCCCTGAAGGGAAAGGAGTTGCAGTTGCAAGCAGGAGCCATGAGGGCCATAACCTGCTTTGCTCTTTCTTCTTTTCCTGCTCTGTAGACACTGAAGCTATTGACTTGCTGCACATGGTTGTCATCCAACATGCCAGTGAACATCCTCAGTGTCCTAACCCAGAAGCAGATTTTTTCCCAGTGGCTAATGTCATTCATGCAAGGAAGAAACATTAGAGAAATACACAGGCTTGAAGTGGTCCACTTGGCTGACAGTGGACAGCTGAAGTCAGCCAGAGAGAGGAGGAGGCACCAGATGGTCTCGGGGATTGCATCCCACTGCAGCGCAGAGCTGGGAGGAGAGGAGAACCACCCTGTCCAGTCATCAGGTTGGGGGGGGAGACCTGTCACTTATGGCAGCAGTTTGCCCTCTAATAGATATTTTAGCAAGTGGGAGAGAAGCAAGGTATAGCTGCAAAGGCAGGTAGGTTCCTCTCTGTTGTAGTTTTGTACCCGGCCAGGTGGGATAGGTGAGCCTTGTCCCTGGCAGGAACTATCTGGGCTTGGCCTGCTGAGCCGAGCTTTGACCTTGGTAATGCACACAAAACTCAGCTTTGGGGGTGATTCTTTGCACTTTCTTTTCCTCCAAGTCTAAGTCACCAGAGAAGAGGTGGTTTTGTTCCACCGATAACCTGGTAGATCAACAGCTTTTCACTGAACCAAAAAAGTAAAGGTTAAGTAAAAGGGGTTGGAGGGGGGAGTGTGTTTGGGTTTTGTTTGCTTGCTTTTACAATGCCAAATTTAGCTAGGACAGACACTTAGTGGTCGTCTTAAGGGAAAATGGTCTGTTAAAGTATCTCAGGAACATAGTTTCACTATAATCAGTTACACAAGTTTAATAGCTAGAAATGGTTTCAATATTACGTTTTTTTATTTAAATAATAAAACCATATGTTAGTGGGATAGCATCATAAGGAGATAATTCGGTGCAGGGAACTGTTACTTTGTTTTGGAATTAGATTAAGTCATAAATAAATACTACTTTGTCTTTAAGTTAGAAAATCGTTCCCATCCAAACAGCCTCTTAAGACATTTTCCACCTGTTAGAGGACGTGTAGTATTGGGAGTCTTTCATAACAGTGGAAACTGGCTCAAACTTTCAACGGGTTTGTAAAAAATAAACCAGCATTGATTTATGAGTTGAACTACGACAGGGAACATGTAAGCAAATAAAAACAATGAACTGAGAAAAAAGCAAATATACTGTTGATTTGGCACCGCATGAATCATACAGGCAAATCTGAGGAATAGGAGGAACAAGCTTCAGAGTGATGGATTGGGAAAGGGGATCTGATCCCTGGGTAATGAAATGTGAGGGGGTCTTGCCTTATGCTATTGACCTAGAGGTAGCCTGGAGGAAAGTGATTCCTTCTGACTATACAGTGTTAGTTAAAACAATCCCCTGGGCTCAAATATCAGCTATTAAAATAAATTCAGGAGACAGAGGAAGCGATGTTTATAAGTTGGAAGTTTGAGCTGCTTTTTAAACAATTGTGGATCTACAGATTCTGAACTGGAAACGTGATACGGCGGGAAGAGGGCAAGAGGAAATGACAAGAGGGTAAACTGGGGGTGAGGTGGTGAAGAGCATGGAATTGGGGGGCAAAGTGGTCATTTTGGGAGTGGGGGGAAGAGGAATTCTTGCAGGGCCAAGCAGAGAAACTCCCTATGCATATTCTTGCTTCACCTTTTTCCGTTCAAATTGCCATGGCTGTATATAAGGATACCACAAAAACTCAGACATCCCAAAGATAACAAGGGCTTACAGTACATCTGGGTGTGTTTGGATTTTCAACCATGATTATAAGAGTTGGTCACTATTTTCCAACAGAACATTTTTCCTCCAGAAATGATTTTCATTGAAACTGAGGTCTTCCATGGAAAAATGGATGCGGCTTAGTTCTGGGGGGAGAAAAACCTGAACTATTTATTTAATCAGTAATAAAAACAAGGATGTTAACATCATAATAGAAACCTTTCAATTTAATTGCAGCAGCAGGAACACTACCACCAAAAGAAGTCTTTAACAACAAAAGCAATCTTTCAGTTGACCACCAACCAATTTTGGTTTTGGAACAAGAGCATTTTTTATAATAGTGGCATTTCCCTTAAGTGATCACTCGAGTTTCTGTACTACTCCAAAGCATTTTTGGAAAACTGAAACTCTAATTTGGGCAGTAGCATGACCCAAGCATGATGGTGATGCACTTGAAACAGCTTCGCCTCTCCTCTCTGGCGTTGCCCTGTGATGTCATGTTCAAACAAGTGGCTTTTCCTGCCGTACCTATTTCTTCTAGCCTGGAAGTTGATTAAAATGCAGGATCTCTCTTCTGCTGAGTGAATACAGTTATGCAGTACTCGTTTTGGCTTCTAACTGCTATATATGTATTTATAAGTCTGTATTACATAAATTATGAAACTTCAAGTAGGAAATGTTATTAGTGGGTTTGGTCTGCTTACAGGTACTGTCTTGCTTCTCTAGCAGGTGGATTTGATTGTTATTCTAAATAATACAGTGAGCGTCACAGTGTCAGAGCTTTCTTCTCCTCTTGATGCTAGAGGTGTCCCATGGCTTTTCCAAATGACCTTTCACCATTTAAGATCTTGGTTGTGTCTGATAATGACACACAAGCAAATCCCCATCTGTTCACATGCATGGCCCTATTGTATCTTTTCTTGTATTTAGTATTTCCACACGGTTGCTCCAGCAGGAGAGTCTCATGCTGGGACTCACCTCATCTATTCCTCTGCAATTTATGAGCAGGATTGGTGCCTGGAATTTCCCAATGCGCTGGGTGAAAGACAGGCTCGGAGACCCTTGTATACAATTCTGAAAAAAAAATGTGAAAGGCAATGAAATCTGAGCTCAGGCTTTCAGAGACAACTTGACAAGTCAATTGCCCTGTTAGGAGTTGACAACAGTGACCCTGATAGTAGAAATGATCCGTTTCCTCTGGTTTACTTTATCACCGCAGGATTCTGAGTAGCCCTCAGTAGCACAATCTTCAGATACTGATATAGTGTCAATCCCAAATGGGATGTTTTGTGAAGGGAAAGTTTATGGTCCTCAAAAAAAAAAAAAAAAAACAACCCCGAAAAACCCCCAAAACAAAAAAAAGCCCCAGGAATGCACATGTTTATTGTTCAGAGCTGAATCTGGTTCATGTGAAGCCTTGTGTTTTAAAATTCCTTACAAAATATTGGATGATTGTCTGTGGTGTTGCTCGCTCTCTTTAGGCATTTCAAGCAGTGTTATCAAGTAATTTCATTCATAGGGAGCAATATTCTTAGTTATTCAGAACTGAAGGTGAACAAAAAAAAATCCTTACAGAGGATGTCTGGGGAAGAATACTCAAATAAAAGAATTTGAATTTGCTTCAGTAGCATACACGACTACTTTTTTTTCATTTCAAAAACGCTGATAGGAAAGATGTTTAGTTTGGGGGGCCTGTTCATGAAGTTCAGAAATCTTGTGACAGTATTTTCCACCAGAAGTACTTTTGCAGTTGCGCTGCATTCTCAAGGCCCCAGGGAGAACCATCAGGAGAGAGAAAAAAGGAGGGAAAGGCAATTTATAAAAACGTACTTGAAACATTTTCCTCTTATAATTTGGGGTTTTTTTTTACAATCAGGAAGTAGAGAAATCACAGATATCAATGAAAAATTTTAAATCAGAACTGAACTTTGGTCTTGCCTGGTGCGTCTCCTGCATCTCTCCTGAGCTGCTGAGCCAGGGGACTGGTGCTCACGCTCATTTTGGATACCACTTTCATCACATCGCTAATCCAGGACACATTTAATGGGTGAGAAACTGAGCCCTGAGGATGTCAGAAGGGCAGAGGTGATTTAGTAGTCTGCTTTATGCTCTTAAATTCGGAGCCTATGCTCCCTATACAGTGGGCAAGTGCATCACTCCTGGAAGTGCTCTGAATCACCCTAGCCTAGCTCACTCCACTGGCTCTAATGGAAGCCTGAGCTCTTAATGTAGGCATTGAAATTAGATGTTTTGAGTTAGATGGGTGAATACCCCCCCCCGCCCCCGGTGCAGTGCGTCCAGATTTATACAGGAAGTCTGTGGCAGAGGCAAGAATTGAACCCAGCTTTCCTGTGACCATCTTTTTATTCCCAAGCTTCCAGTTAAACTATAATCCATCTTGAACCACTTACTGGAAATAGTTCCCTAAAAATAAATTGAAAGTCTAAGTGATCAGGAAGTTTACCTAAACTTCAGAGGCAGGTTAATATGAGACTGCTTTGTACTGACTCATTGGCCTGGCTCTTCTTGCGGAGTGCAGAGCGTTAAGGGCGCTCACGGCTCCTCCACGGGATTACTTTGTTAGTCTGCTCCTGGAGGCCAATTGTTCCTGTGAGATATACCCTTCGAAGTCTCACCCATTTGGCCTTATGAAAAAGAGGCATCAGTGAGATATGGGTAGATGATTAAAAAAAAAAAAAAAAGAAAGATAGAGGGTCTCAGATGAGAGAGGGCCCCTTTGCATAAAGTACCTAAAAGCTGCTTATCTGCAATACATTGCAAACTTAGATTTAGTTCTTCAGCAGCTGTAGGAAGAGATTTTCACAGCTCATGCGTGGCAGCTGATGGGAAAAGTCTCCCTATAGCCAGCAGGAGAGTGACATTTCTCATCAAGCCCTTGTGACCAGAAGGGAGGTTGTTGCAGCCTGTCTTGGTGTTCCTCTGGCAGGAGAAATTACCCTGTAACAAAGGTCTAATAAATTTGACAAGTAATTTGGCCTCTCGTACTCCAGTTGCTTTACTCCTGAGCACAGTATTTGTGCTACTAACAGAGACAAGAATGTTAAATAAGGTGACAGGACAAAAGTTAGCTGACATAATTAAACTACAGTAATTTTTACAGGTTTTTTTTGTTTTGTGTTTGGGTTTTTCTGTTTTTTTTTTTTTAAAGTTAGCTTGGCACAGACTTGGAGCAAATTCAGGGAGGTGTGCATTAGCAGCAGAACAACCTGGTCTGATGTGGAAGGTGCTGGGCTTGTAAACGTGATGCTGCTGGTCCCAAGCTCTGGTCAAGTGGTCTCAGGTCTCCCATGAAGCCATGGCATGAGCCTGCGGTGGCCCCTGGGACTGGTGCCTCATGGTGGGGATTTCAATTAGGATTTTGGGTGCAAGGATTCTCTGTGGTCTGGAAGAAGTCCTGATGGCTGCTGGTCACAAAATACATGGAAATCGTGGATCTGCGCCATGATGTTTGCTGGGTGATGTTGGGACGTGATTCCTGCTGGGGCCACTGATGGGAGTGCAGAGAGCGAGAGCTGCTGAACTGGCTTCAGGCAAGAGCGTTGCAGGTCATCCACCTTCTCAGAAAGGATCTGTGATTGTCAGTGACCTTCAGTGTTTGCCCCCATTTAGGAGATGATGTTAGAATACATACTTTGTTTTGACAGTACACATGCATACGCATATATGCCTTCTTGTGTGTGTGTGAGCGCAGTATGTTAAAATTATTGAATACAAAATATTTGAAAGAGTTTAAATTCCCATGTGGACACTAATTTCATTGCATCTTATGGTTTCTGTCTGGAAGGGAATCACAGAATTCAGCTATACAAGGGGGGAAATGGTCACTTGTTCTTTGCCCAGAAGCAGAGCTGTCCTTTTTAAAACAGAAAATTCTTAAACCAACTCCATCCAGTCTGAGTATGTAAAGTCAGACATTGCCTAAAACTGGTTGGAAAACAAGAAAAGGGGTTTTTTTCACCCTAATGTCCGTAAAATCTCCATGGGAATGTTTACATTAGACAAGTGCCTGCCAGCTTTACAAGAACAGCTAAATCCCTGTTGGGGACCTTGTATACCACCGAACATATAGACAGATAATTTCTCACCAAAGTATGATGCAGAGCATGTTTCTTAAGTGTAGGAGGCAAAGTGGCCTTGTTTTCAGGGATGGTACATGTTGCTGTCCAAGGGAGATCGAGAAACTGGTGTGTGAAGGTGGGGTTTTTGCAGTTTATTCAGCACCACACAATGAACCCCATCCTGACAAAATACAAGCCCCATTAAAGGTAGCATGAAACCTACCTGAGCTGGAAACCTCTGAATCTGGACAAAAAAAAATGCCATTCCCTGTGTTTCCTCCATGGATAGATGTTGTAGATTTTATTTGCTACCCTTCTCCCCAAGGGAGCTCATGGAGAGCCGTGGCCAAGCTCCCCAAGGGCAGCCAGCACCCTCCTTCCCGCAGGAATGGGACTTTGGTCAGCAGCATCTGGCTGTATTCTTTTCTATAGCAAGTCTGTTACTACCCAATTCCAGAAAATGAAGAGGCATGCTATTACTGCCTGGTGTTTCCCTACCGCTCTATTTTGGCAGGATTGCGATGTGTAGATGTCCAAAAGGCAATAGACGGGCTTTGTTATCGCTGGGCGTTTGTGGGTATGTGTATAAAGGAGTATGCAGCATCGTGTGGTGCTGCTCACAGCATGTCTGTGTTTCTAATCGAAGGCAATGGTCCACTTGGAGAATAACCCCTTTTACCCGGCAAGTGACAGCATGGGTCAGGACTGCCGGAAAAGTCTGTGTGTGAGAGAGCAAGACAGAGATGTGGGGTCAGTAGAAGAACAAAACAGATAAAAAAAGGAATGAGGGCAGTGATGTTTAACTCAGGCTATGGGAGTAACTCTCCAGAGACACATCCTTTTTCTAATCTTAGACTTCCTTGGGAGATATATATGTCTGTCTGTATGTATAGGTATATGCAGAAAAGCACACTCACATAAAAAAGGAAAAAGCACCCACAGTACTTACTAACCCCTCTGCTGAGGGCTACACACAGCTGTCTTCTAAGGTTTAAACCTGCTCATGATAAATGTGCTGTTATTCTGGCTGCAGATTTTTATTTCTGGGGATATCAATTGAATTCTTATTATGAAAGCAGAAAATTGGAGTTACATCTGGTGACTGACGCATGTGACAGTATCACTGCGAGGAATTCCAGTTTCCTGAAGCTTTTCAATTAACTCGGAGCTCTTTTCCTCAGGTGCTACACGCTTGGTTTTTCAGCGTGTGCCTGCTTCCAAGTTGTAAATCAATGAGTAGGTTATTGTACTTTCGTAGGAGCTCTTGTGCCAGTAAAATGAAACAGCAAATAATAAACCCCAAGGAGATTTATATAGCCTGAGTTGATGAAACGATTACTTTCTCATTCCTAGGCTTGCTCAGAAAGGCAGGTTAAAAATAACTGAAAATTTACAAGAGCCTAAAACTGAATCTGAAAAGTACAACCTCAGCAACTTATTGGGCTCGGCCTAGTGAGCGCCAGATTTACTGTTTGCAATTTCTTCAACTTGTTCGGTCATTTTTATTATTTTTCTTTTTTTTCAACTGCCTCCTCCCCAAGTTGATGACAAGCTTTGGCAAAAACATCTGTGCAAATAAAGCAGGGGAAAGAGTGAAGGAACCTGGCAAAGAGCCCCCTGTGTCTCCTATGGCAAAAACATTTGATAAAAGCATCCTTTCCCCCAATAGCCTGAAGTCTCCAAGGGTCAGGACTCACACGGCAGATGAAGAGCCTTCTTGGGTTACGGGTGCCAGGGGCCTCAGCTGGGCTGCCAGGTCTCCTCGCCACAGGTCAAGTTTCAGCAAGGGGCTGAGAGACCTCCACTGCGCTTTCAGAGGTAAATGAGGAGCCTGAACCTGGGCAGGGTGGTGATGTCTCCCCCGGGGCTCCGGTCCCTGCACCCAGCACTGTTAATGGCTTGTGCGTGGTGACTTTTTTCAAGCTAAATGCCTGCGCAGTGACAGGAGCAGGGACTAGACCTGGTCTCCGCAGAGCTGTCGCCAGCTGAGCCTGACCCATGGAGCCCCACTGCAGACAAGGACCTGGTGTGAAGGGTGCGTGTAAGGCTTCACGTGGCAGGGACCTAGCGCTCTGATGACAGGAGCGTGCAGCAGTGAGCCGAACAGATGCCACGGCATCAGCAAAACGCTTGCAATCAGCGTGTCTAGGACCAGGGCAGGGCAGAGAGAGATGAGCAGTGATTTGGGAGTGATGGGAAGACTAACCGCATTGCTCTGAAGGACACGTGTTGTTTTTATCCCTACCTGATATGTTGGCTTGATAAATGCTCTGCTGACAGCATCGGGATTAAGCTGACAGCACTTTCCACAAGACATGCCAGGAGGTCCCGCTTTCAACTGGAGCACTTGGGGTCAGAATGCAACAGGTCGGTGGCCACATCCCTCTATCCCTGTTGGTGATGGCAAAGCCCTGAAATACTGCATTGCCCTTGCTTTTTGCTTGGGTGGTACTAATGAATAAACCCAGCAGCCTCTCCTCTTGCACAACTAAGATGCCTTCATGTCCTGGTTGTCCTCTTCCTCCCTTTGAGCTTCCTGAGCGCCTGAGAACAAGTCTGTCCTCTTCATGAGTCACTCCTGACTCGCTGTCGTGCCAAGAACATGCCAGGTCCCCACGCACCTGGGGACAAGCAAAGGTGGTTGCCTCTGTGTGACCCCCAGGCTCAACCACAGGGGTGCATAACCCTTGGAAGCCACCTCACTCTCTGCTTCCTATTGAGACCTCCCGAGGAAATGGTGACATGCTCCAAAGCTTCCCTTCAGGGAACAGCTTGGGGTTTTACAGCCTTTAAACAATGGTTTTTTCCTACTCTTCCTCTTCTCCTGGAACATGTGAGGGTGAATAACATGTTCCAGATTGACGCAGTGAATCCTGCCCCTTCGGCTCTGCATCACACCTTCTCCCATCTTGTACCTCTGATCCCAGCAGGACCGTGATGACTAGCCAACACACTGGCACCTCCCCGTCAAAGGCTACTGGTGAAAAAAGCTTTAGTCTGTATTTTCCTGTACACCTTTTGTAGACTTCATTCCACAGGCAGGGGGGAAACGAAGAGATTTGTTTGTTTTCCATCCACAGAGATATTTTTATGACAAATCAGGAAGAACAAAAGAACATTAAAGTGGGCTGTTAGATGGGGGTGGGAGACTTTGGTCCTTCAATAGAAAGTTCTTCTTTCCCCCAAAACCTGAAATTTCTACAAACATGTCGGTTTTTTGAAAAGACCTTTTTTTTCTTTTTTCTTTTTTCTTTTTTTTTTTTTTTTTTTAATGAGAGCAGTGTCAACACATTGCTTTCAGCTGGCCCTGTGACTTCCCCGGTGTCGCACTCCTCTCCCCAACAGGAGGGAGTTCCCCAGCTATTGTCAGGCCGCATCTATCAGTGCCACAAATCTTCAAATTAAAAATGGTGGCTAAAATAAATAATGATACTCATTTTAATGGGCCAATTATCCTCTGAAGGTTTGCATGTGATTCTTATTTTCTATGTTATATAAAAGCTAAGGGTGGGATTTTCAAAACCACTCAGTGCTGGCCTAATTCCGCTCCCATTGAAGTCAATGGGGCTTTCTTACCCTCAGCTGTAATAGGAGCAGAGTTAAGCCAGTGCTGAGTGCTTATGAAAACCACATCCTAACTATGCTCCCAGACCTCACCCATATTTCTGCTTTCATGGCATGAAATTTGTTTTCATCATATTACATGTGCTGGAATGCTGATGTCTAAGGGAAGCTACTAGGGATTGAGTTCAATATTAATTCTGACCGGGCTTGGCTTTGTGGGTTACAGCTAAAGCGTTCCTGTAAGCGCAGCGCAGAGGCTCATCACACAAATAACGTCAGCAGTGTCAGGACAAGTCAGAGCTGGGCCAGGCCCCGACTTGTCCCAGGTGCTCAGGGTTTAGGGAAGGCACAGGAAGCACCTTGTCTTCCAGGCAGACACCTCCTGCAAGGACCAGACTCCTTCACCAGCCATCTCTGTACCTGTGTCCTTGCTCCTGGAGAAGGCAAGACTGCTGGGAGCGTTTCTGTGTTCTAAAACAGTGCATGCTGCCATTCTTATGGAAGTCAGTGTCCCGAATCTGCTTTCTTGAGCAAAGGTCCTCAGCTGTGCGTCCTTGGAGCTCTGTCGGCTCAGGGCAGGACCGGCCTTCTGAGAAAAATGCTGGGAAACAACCTGTGCAGGGTTTCTTGAGGTGATTGGACTTTCCACACAATACCATTTGGATAGAAGGTATCTGTTTAACTCAGAAATGCTAATTCTTCATAGAGTAGTGCCAGATTGTTACTCTCTGTGAGCTTGGTCAATTTTTTTTTTTCTTTTGGTATTTTTTGGTTTTTTCCATTTTCTCTTTTTTTGTTTATTTGATGTGTGTGAGGAGGTTGTTTGCAGTTGCTGTAAAAATTCTGCTTTGATTCTGAGATTCTTGATGAAAAGTCAACCTGTATTCTATTCTTCTATGGAGAGAGGGGCGGAAATAAAAAACACCACCAACAAAACTGTTCCCTAATCTTACCCCTTAATGTCACTATAGCACATTGCCTGTCAGGCATTCTGACAAAATCCTGTATTTTGTGCTCGAGTTAATTTGGAAGTGACCATGGAGGGGGAAGGTGGCTGTGCCAGGTGATTTGCTCATGCTCAGCAGCAGATGGGATGTGATGGATCCCATCCCAGTGACCTCCACCATCTTGGGATTTTGTCAGGAACCCGGTGGTTTCTAAAATGACTCCACCAGTGAAAACTCAGCACAGGGAAGAGCTCTCACCCCAGTCTCCATATCCCAGAGATTAAACCAACTGGAAAGAGCTGCAATCTCTTTCCCTGTGGCCAAGGAAGTCATTTTGCGTTCCCTGCACAAGCTGGACTGAACTTGGCCCACGGATGATTGTTGCTGTCGATCCAAATCTCCCAAAAGGCTGGTGTATTTTCTTGCTAATAAATGCTCCACAAATGTTTTGAATTTCTGCACTCATTAGGGCTTAGGGAGGCTATTTGTCAGGACCAAAGACGTCTTCTACAATAAAGCAGCAGCTGTCTGCAAAGGGTGAGGAGACGTTTGTTGCCGTGAGCTGAGTCTGCTGTCAGCAACCAGGCCCCTGACCAGCCCTAGTAAATGTTTTATTGATTTAATATTAAATTAACTGCCTGGGCATAAGGAGTGCATTATTTTTAATGGCATTCTGATATTAGGGACTGCAGTTTGCTAGAATGCACCTGTAAAATTAGTATCCCCTAGTATTCTGCAGGAGCTGTAAAATGTAATGCTCTTTGTGTGCAGCGCTCCGAAGCTCGACATGGGTAAAGTTACACGGCGTTCACTTGCAGCCTATCTGATGGCTGCACCAATTCCTGCTGTGAGAGGAGGAGGAGTTAAATCATCTTGGAAGGCTTGTTCCAAGTTCATCTCTTCTTTGCTCTGAAAAGGGATAAATAGAGCCTGCGAAGCCTGGGTCCTAATTCCAGAGTATCCTGTCTGATCAGGCACAATAACTCTCAGCAGCTTCCACATAGGGCACTCGTAACAGCAAGGCACCTTCTGTAGGGGGTCAGTGTTGGAGCAAATGGTTTTTCCCCAATTTTTTTTTCAGCAAATGAAAGAAAGGGGGAAAAAATGACAATTCAAATGTATCGCTTGTTCAGCTCCAAATGTGCCACTCTGGAATTTGCCTTTTTTAGTGAAAGAAAAGGCATTTGGAAACAAATATCATTCAAAATTTAAATAAACTCATTCCTTAGTGTAAGAATGAAAATATTTGCTAATTTCAGAATTCATTGCACTTTTCTTTTTTTAAACTGGACTGTGAAATTACAGAGGAAAAACTTCAGCCCAAATAAAAAATTGTTCAAATTTCATCACCCAGCTGTAGTTCATATCATTCTTTACCTCTGGAAATGGGGCCATTAGGAAAGCAAATGCACTGCTAGGAGCACACTGCTCTCTTTCCTCTGGGTAGGGCACAGTAGCCACCGCTGTCTACCTCCAGCAGTGATGTCTGGAGTAGCTGGGAAATATCCCTACAGCAGTGTTTTTAGCTCAAGGAAATGCACCGTGGATGTGTCTGTGCAGCAGTTTCAGTAAAGTCAGTGCCTTGCATGAGCACTCAGATCATGGTTGATGGGGACACTTTTTGCATAAGCTTTGCTATCTAGTGGAAAAGTTGCTTTTGGTTCTTGCTAAGCACTGCAGCCTGTTTCCATGTGGTGATCTCTTGTTTTTATCAAGTTATCCTATTCAAGTACAAAGAGAGAATTTTTCTTATGCCAATAACATGCACCTTGCTGCTCTACAATTACCATTGGTTTTGCTTAAAATTACAGTGATTGCTGTTTTGCTGTAACAACCTTTTTCTTTTCGTTGAAATGCGCACCTAGTAAATGTTGCATTTGGTTTTATTAAGGTTGTAAAAATGCCACATTTGAGCTGTTTATATTTTTTAACTCCCTCAGAAATGGTTAATTACAAAGTCAAGTCGTCTTAAATGGCATTCAGATGGGGATTCTGAGAAATCCCAAGATTTCCGAGAAGTTTGTTTCACATTGATTTCAGTGATGAATAGCAATACTGAAACAATAATGGATCCAAGACAGACTGACAAGCATAAAACCGTGATCTTAGTACTTCTAAGTACTCAGTTATAAAAATAAACCCCTTTAATTAGAAGTTCAGAATGTCAGAGGATGAGGTAGGATAGCAAATTTTATACGTTTAGTCATTAAATTAGAGTTGCTTTAAAAACTGGAGAGCTAAGGGGCTCCACATGTAATTGAGTGACGAAATTAATTTCAAGCAGCAACAATGGGTAGGATGGCAATCTCTGTGGGTGGATCATGATCAAAATGGGCACAACGGCAGGATCTGATACAATGCATTTTTCAACTGCTTCGTTAGAAGCAAGATCACTCTCTTTGTAAATCTTCTTTGTAAGGCCAGTAGTGATCTCTCTTCTGATTGCTTTCTTGGACATATCAGTGAATGAAATACATGTTTTATTACTCCTAAGGCAAATGTTGACAAGAAATGCTTATTTTTTGTTGTGATTTTCCAGAGGAAATACAAGTTTCCTTCTAAAAAATTGAAAATTTCACTGAACTTACTTTTCCCTTAGAGTTGTTGGGGACCAAAAATCAAATACATCTCTTCTAGGAAAAGAAGGGGAAGACAGGACAGAAAATTGAAATATAATGTAAGAGAGATCAGTCATTGTCTGCAGGTATTGTTGATTCAACATAGTTTCTGTAGGAAGTTTCAAAAGAAAAGGGTTCATGAGCTCTCCCTCTGAGAGCGTCCTTTTGTTCTGGTAGCTGTGACCAAGCTATAAATATATAAATATATTTATATATTAAAAAAATATAAATTTATCAGAAGACAAACTCTACCCAGCACCTCTCCAGTGCTCTGAACCATGTGGGTGCACCAAGGGCATAGAGAAAACCATGTAGAGTCGATGTGTATAGAGGTTCCTCTTGACCTCAGTAGGTACTAGATCAAGACAACCTGTAGTTCTTTGTATCGTGATGTCGGTGGTGGTGTTCCCACTCTCCTGCCCATTTTCTCTCGTGTTGTTTATGATAATCATTTGCTACCTTTTATGTAACATCCAGGAGTGAATGCTTTGTAAGAGGGCTCAAACTTTGTATTTTGGGCCATTTACACAGGCTTTGCAAAGATGTGGCAGCTTAGTGCTTGTTGTAGGAGTTCTTTATGTGAGTCACCTGCCCATTTTGTGCTGGCTCTCAGCTCAGCTTTGAGATTGAAGATTAGGAGATTATACGAAAAGGTGGGTGACTGTTGGGTGATCACTTTTTAGTTGACAAATACAGATAATTCATTGCCCGGGAAACTTGAGTTGACAGAGTCAAACCATACTTTTTTCAAAGGATGTGGTAGATTTACTTACTCCTGTTTCTGTGTTTGATTTACTACCACATGATTTCATTAAATAAGAACTTAACATGGGGATTTCTGCCAAGCAACTTTAGGCAAGGCCCATATTCCACAAATCCCTAAATTTGAGGGTGGTGGGTGGGGGAATCATCATCTTTTTCTAGCAGATGTCCGTTCTGCCTGTGGACTAGGAGTTTGGGGTGGCTTGTTATTGCTGTTGTTGCTTTAAAAACTTTGTAAAACGATATTTATTTTCCTCCCACTAGATAATGAACTTCATTTTTTCCATTCAGTGAAGTTGATGATAACTTTAATAACTATATTAATTCTCTAATTAATAACAGCATTGTAGGGAATAAAGGAGAAACCTTCAAACAGGCAGCGTTTCCAGGCTTGAACCAGTTTCAAATTCAGACAGGGTTACTTGGAGCTTTTTCTTGCCCTCCTCCAACGTAAGGCCATACAGCTCATGTTTGTTGGTATTTCTAAGTAGATAGAAGTGTGTAAGAAGGTTCCTCCCTTTAACTACTGGATAGAAAATCCATATCCTGGTAGCTCAACTGTCCAGGTCATGTTAAATTTCTGTGGAAGAAAATGAGAAAATGCAAAGAAGAAAATGCCAAAGAAAATGCAATGAGGGATGAAAAAGTGATGTAAGTTGGCCAAGAAGTAAGTTACACTTCTTGGCCCAGGCTCTGAGATGGTATAAATCATTACCACACAGCTTCAGTGTAGCCATTCCACTTCACCGAAGTTTTCAATTTGACCTGTTGTCAACTTTGAGCAAAGGTGATAACAGTCAAAATTAACCATCCCCAAAGCAATTTTTCCCACTTTTGTATGCTGATCTTCACCCTCAAATGCTGTTTTTGTCCCAGCCTTCAGCATTAGGATGAATATAATGCAAACTGAGATCACAGGAGCAATGCTGCCACTGAAGGTCTGGTTTGGGAGAAAGACACACCTGGGGCAGATCTTGGACCCCATTTCTAAGCTAGATAACAACCCCTCTGCTCAAGAAGGATTTCTAGAGCAAGGAGAGGTTTGAGGTGTTTTAGTGATCCTTGTCCACTGTAACCATTCTCAGCAGGCTCTTGTTGCTTTGAAATGCTCCAGATGAGCCTCTGGAGATGTTTCTGGGAGCTGCTCTTTGGAGCCCGTGCCAAACACAGCTCACCTGAGCTCGGGGTCCAGGCCAGCACATGCAGCCTCTGACCAGAGCAGGCTGGGAAGGCAACCTTCTAACTGTTAGCCTCAATACTTCTTTTTTCTTCTTTATTCTGCTCTCCTTTCTTGGGCCTTCCAGGTCTTAGCTTCAGGTGACAAACGGCACCATCAACCATCTGTCGTCCAGCACCTCATGCTGCTGCTTGCCTTTGAAACATCTTAAGTGTTCTGGTCATTGCTCCAAGAAATCATGTTTACATCATCTCTGACAGACATTCAGAGAAAAAATGGCCAAAACCAGCTTAGTGCTTTTGGCTTATTTTTTTGAATATTCAACGACATTGCATCTGGAAAGGATTCCATTAATTTGTGGCTAGCACCTACATATCAAATCCATGAGCTTCCAAGTAAACAGCTGTCACTGGAGCTGTCACAGAGGGAAATTGGCACTGCTAGGTTGTGGTGAGCAGAGAGGGAACACGCTGGTACAGACTAATCCAAGGAGGAAACATTAACCCAGATGTGTAGAGGACAATGCATGAATTGTTCCTTAGAGCTCCTCAACTTCTCAGCTGTATTAATATGAGACACAATTACGGCCTCAGACTGTTATATTCACTCACGCACATACATAGAAGTGTACATATCATCATAGCTAGAAAGATAAAGCAGCATCCGAGTCAATCCCATGCATGCGGGAAGGGGGACACATGTTTGAGGGAAAGAGGAGGCTGTGCATGTTGGTGGCAACCTGTCTTTAGGCTGGTTGGGTCACGTAGCCACCTTCTGATGTTCAGACAGCTTGAAACACAAATGTTCATGGCTTCGTCAAGGAGGACACGGTAGAGCGAGGACCCATCCAGGCATTGGTGTGACAGGGGATGTGTGGGGTGCTTGCCACAAAACTTAAGATGCTTTGGGGCTGTTGGGAGTGCTGGCAGCCTTGTCTAGAGTTGTGACTTCGCATACAAGCAGCTCAGAGCAGTGCAAGCTGTTTTACCTGAAGCCAGGTGAAGTTCTCAGGCGAGGACTCGGCTTCAGTTTTCAAACACTGCCTTTATTGGCAGAGCGGTTTGTTGTGCTGCCTAGGGCAGTGGGGTGGGGGCCTGTTATTTTCAATTACAATGTTTGATCGGACTGTTTTCCATGCAGTGCTCAAATAAATGAACTAATTAATTAAGAGGAATTGTATAGTGGAAGTGGGACAGAGATGATATCGCTACTTATGTTGTCTTGGGAGGGGTGTTACAGAAGCATTGAAAAACCCCATGGCAAGATCAGGGTCTCTGGTAGGTGCTATGGGGCACCTGGGGAGCTTCCAGCTGAAGCGGAGGAAGGACAGCAAGAAGAAGGGTTTCCCGTCCCCTTTCCAGAAGGGAGGATCTGAGGCCAGGGGAGATGAGGTGAGTCCCAAGAGGAGGTGGCCGTGTCAATCCCAGGGGAAGCATGGATGACATGGGATGGAAGGGAAAACCCTTTCCCACTTCTGCCCAACAGCTGCTCTGGCATCTACTCTAGATGCTCTGGCACTCCACTGGACTCAGGTTTTACCTTCTGTTTACTAACCAACCCAAAGTGGGTTTGAACTAGTGACCTAAAGGTGAAAGGCTCTGCATCTTATTAGAATTACTGTGAGCTGCTGAATGAGTCCCCCATGGCAGTTAAGATTTGATTATGGTTCTAGAAAATGTTCAGCTTTTACAATTAGTGTCAAAGCAGTGGTAAGCCCCTCTTTGATTCCTGGGTGTAGGCTCGTGCTTTTCTTAACCTCACACATATGCTGGCATATTTACAATAAGTGCTCAGGGGTTTCTTTTTTTATTATTATTATTTTTTATTTTTGAATTAAAAATGAAAGTTCCCCAGGGAAATTATGCAATGGGAAATAGCCACTTCAATAAACTTGACTCACACATTTTATTGATTATGGTAAATTTAATTATTCCATTTAAACCTTGCTTACACACACAAAAAAATTTATCCTTTTCTTCCTACATGTTTTTTCCTGTTTTTGTATCCTTCTCTACAGACCAGAAGTATACTATATATTATTTTAAATTTTTTAGAGGAGAAATACTCAAGGCTAAGCTTGTCCCCCATAATTATAAATTAAAAATTAGAAAACATACCATAAATCTTATTCAAAACATCTTCAAATAGAACTACTAATTGTTAAACAGCAGTAATTATAGCTTTTATATACACTTTTGCCTCTGCCATATATTATGTGTACCATTTTTGCTAAGGGAGACGTTTATTCAAGTGCAAAGGATGTTAAAAAAAAAACCAAAACACCAAGAAAAACCCAAAGCATAGAGCAAAATAGGTATTTTTTCCTACTCGGTACTTCGTTAGGCAATACTGTTCATTCTCTTTATACTCGGATAATACCCAGAGGTCTCAATCTTCTTTGGAGACCGTTGTCTTTAGAGGCTACAGTCCAAATGGCAGTGAAAGACCTGCTGGTCCCTGGCTCTTAACATTGTTTCCCTACAAACCGTTGCTAGTGGGTGCCTGTCTTTCTTTTTCAGTGAGCTGCTGCTGCTGCTTCTGACCTGCTGAACTACGTTCAATCCAGGTAATCACCTTTTTTCTTCTTAAATTTATGAATGGTCTCTCCTTTCTGGGGAAAAGCATTCGTTCATCACCTTGTGACTGTTCCCATGGATGGGGAATGTTTCCATGGATATGGGTCTGTGGGACTGAGGTGTTCTTTCTTGGCAAAAGATGGACTGGGGAATACTCCTCCACGGAGACCTCAATGCCACTTACATCCTTGGGTTTCCTGCATTACAGTGTAAGTTATTCAACATAGGGAATACTTGTCCCATGGCTTGGGAAAAAAAAAAAAAAAAGAATTGGATGCTGTCTATCCCGGTAGGTTTCAGATTTATTTGCTTTATTCAAAAAGTATAGCTGGAAATAAGTACTTACATATTTCTAAATGACCTACCCTTAAAAATAACCACAATCTGATGTAAACTGGCGAGGGTCCCTTGAATTAAATGGATTCACTCCAGCTTGCACCAGATGAGGATTAGGCCCCAAGATTCATGCAAGCCCAGTTGTGATGACCTTGAAAAGAACTTAGATTAAAGATGAGTTTGGAAGCAATCAAAGCAAATCATAAGCCTGGCTGATTTCATTCATTTTTCTGGCAAGTCCTAGTTTTCTGAGAATATGACCTTGTTGCAATATGTATTACACCAAATCCTTCACTTAATGAGCCCATTGCCACAGATGTCACTCTCCATGCCATAACTCCCCAAAACATTTCAATTTCCTTCCCCGTAACTGTCACCACTCTTGCTCTGGCTGCTGCGGGGAGGGAACTTAGCCATGTAGCAGATCCCAGACTCAGCTTTTGGCCTAGATGACACACAGAAGAATTATTTTGCAGATGGGCTAACCTAGGACACGTGTTCCCGCTGGGATCGGCGCTCTGCTCCCGCCTCGCTGCCTCCTGAATGAGAGCGCGAGAGCTCAAACCAACAGCCAGCTCCTCGAATGGCAACAACAAAAGGCTCCTTGTCATTACCCAGGCTGACTCAAAACAGAGTAGAAAAGGGGATTTTTTTGACAGAGCTGCAGATCACAGACTCGCAATATACAGCTCGTCACCTAGTGCTGTCAGTGATGATCTCTGTTAAGTTATAAAAATCACCTCCTTGCTCCTTGCCTCAGTTTCCACAAGTGTGGGCCACGGGCTCTGTGAGGATTAGTACACCAGATGTGATATATGGCTTCCTGCGGTGATGGTGGTACTATAGAGAGACGTATAAGCGATACTTCAAATGGAATGCCCTGACAAGAAGGAATTTTGAAATTTTACTTAAGAGTTTAAGAATCACCCCAGAAGAAAAATCTGTCTTCCACCTTCCCTCCCAAAAAGTGAGCCTGTCTCCATTCCTGCTTTTCACGGTCTTGTATAATGATCTACATGAAAACTTGAAGGTGAAAAAGCCAAATGCTTCACACTCTAAATTTTGAAATGGTGCAATTGCAGTGCTCTTAGCATTTTTGGTTTTCCTCTGGACGTTTTCCTTTCAAAGCAAAGTGCAGTCAAAAAGGGATCTGCTTTTGCTAAGTGATTCCCTTTTGGTAGAACAGCGTATTTCAAAGAAATGTATGTGTATTCCTTATATTTAGCCTATATAACCACAGACATATATGGCTCTTCTGAAGTTTTACCAACCATTTCTATTTACTGCTGCTTCAGAGAAAGCAGAATCGAGTGCCATGTGGAATCCCTGCTCTCCCAACACACACAGACCTCAACCTTGAAAGGAAGTTGCGGTATTATTTCTTCCCATGCCCTTTATTATTATTACTAGTGGCAGTAGCAAGTGCTGATCCAGTGAGGTGCTGTATACCGTCAGCTTCCATAGGAGTTCCTGACAAGACCAAGTATTTCCATAAAGGGTATTTGCCTGTGAGGTACAGGCACTATGGGCAGCCCTAGCCACCTTCCAGCCCTTCTCCGAACACAGGAGGAAGAACAGGATTGCCACAGAGGGAGACCTCCGGGGGGAAAGGTGCTCCTCACGGCCAGGGGATCCTGGGGTGCTTTGGGAACAAGTTTAAGTACAACATTTTCTGCAATGCCTTAATCCTGGTTAGTGCTGAAGATGCACAGACACAATGTGCTGACTACCTGCTTCATTTCACAGTGGCACCATTGCATTTCTCTGAGAATGTTTCCTCTCCCTCTCTTTACAAGAATCCCGTGATTTCATGGGGTTAGAAAAATCTTGATTTTTTCCACATCTCTTCCTTTAGCCTACTTCATTCACTGATTCATTTTATATGCTGGAAGAGGCATTCAATTTTTAAACTTTATTTGTTTCCCTTTTTCTGTTTTTTGGGAGTTTTTTTTGGGTTTTTGGGTTTTTTTTTTGTTATCAGTTAGTTCCAGAAAGAGCATTCTGAATGCCTTATCTGCCAGAAGGCACGTGTGCATGGGTTTCTAATTTTGCCATCCCTCCACAAGATTTCATTACGTTTGCCTCGAATTTAATCTGTAACATGCACTGCAGAGCCGGTCCCAAGGCAGTGGCTCATCACTTGACATCCTTTCTCTTAAGATCCCGTACCATACTGCGTAGCCCCAGCTTGCCGGGTTAGCAGGACAGGTTCCCCTGAAGCACTGTGCTAGTTTGACGTAATCACTGTAGTGCCACTGAGCAACATGTGGCAGACAGCTTTATCGCCAAGGACAGCCCAGCAGGCTGGGAAGAGTGAAGAGTAGCTTCCAGCAGGAATTGTTCCTCCATTTTTTCAGCTACTCTTTCTTGGAGAGTTGGAAAACAGGAGATTGGGGTGGGTTTTTTTTCCTCGCCATGTAATTTGCTGATGTAGTTGCACAGAGGGACACCAGAAATCTAATTTTAAAAGTGGTCCTTCAAGGTTATCCTGATGATTTCTTGATCACTGAAAAAGCCCGAGAAAGTTTCAGAGTCCACTATCTCTCAGCAGCTGATCTGAAGCAAACCTGGAGAGGGCAACCACATATCCTCAGAGCCCTCACCCAGCCCCCTTGGCCACTGAGACATCGTGGCTGATTTTTCAGTTGGCCAGAAGCCCTGTCTGTCTCGCTACAGAGCTCAGGCATGCCTTGAGACAAGAGTAACTAGTCATGCCTCATCTATCTTACATGTTCTTTTTTTGAGCACCTCCCAGACTTTACTATGTTTATCCTCTTAGCACCTCTGTAATTATCTCTCTTGTAACAGATGAGAAACAGAAGAACATGGAGGTTTTGCAATTTGAGCTGAGCCATGCAGGAGCTCTTTGGCAGAAGAGGCGGTCTCCCGAGGGCTGAGTAATGTTCTTTTAACAGTCCCATTAGACTTCTGTTTGTATCCTTACATACCTAGATACAGGTCCAAAATCAAGCCCAAAGCGTCTTGCACAGAGCAAAGTCACTCCCGAACCTGACTCTTCTGGGACCAATGGCAGGCTTTCACCCCTGGCCTTCCCAGTCCCCATCACAATTCCCAGAGACCAGATCTGCAAAGCAGTTCCACTCTGTTTCAGTTTGAAGGATCAAGTCTTATTTATGCAAGCAATATAAACATCATTTTAGCTTGAGAAATATACAGAAAATTGAGAACAGCTGCAACCATCGTGTGCAGTGTCCTGCAGAATAATTTTGTCCAAAAGCACAGAGCACACTCACAACTGTGTTTTAACCAGTGTGGCAGACAAAGTGAATCAGATGGCACTTGGCTTCAAATATATGCTTATGGTCAGCCCTATCAACCAATTAAATCAATGAGAACTTTACCACGAACCTGAATATAGCTTTAAACCCGGAATCGGCAGCAGCAGTTGAGCGTAAGAATTGCTGAGTGGAGAGGCAAACCGAGAGGGTAGCGTGCTTCAGGGGAGGCACATGCTTAACTGAAGGGAGGGCTCTGTGTAAAACCAAGCGGAGCAATGGAAATCGGATCAGCAAGACGAAGTCTGGCTGATGAACGTCCTTCCCGGCGTGTGAGTCAGTGGCATCTTAATTAGGCAGCTAGGCAGGGAGCAGTGGTTATGACAGAAGAGGCTTTAATTGATAGGATCATTTTCAGCACAATAACATTAATTAGCAGTTGCGATAGGGAACATGAAGGCAGGTGGAGCACTTTCTGTCAAGGTATTTTTATAAGGAATTAGCCTGTATAAACACTCGTTGTAAAGACATTGTCCTCATCAGGTGTAATAACTGCCTTGGCACATAGCATCTCTACTTACAATGGAAAGATAATTAAAGACACAATTGCTCACTGCGGTGCTTCTCCCAGATGCTAATTGTGTCACTGGAGAGATCTAAACATTTATACTAGGAAAACGCTGGCTGTTTATTAACTGACTCTTAATAGCAATTTCCAAAATGCAGACAATAGATAGACTGAGAAAATGCTGTGCGCGTTGAGCCAGCCTTGGAAAAAGCTGGAGGAAAAATTGTATTTCTGAAGCGAACATGGAAATTTGAAATGGGAGTTAGGTGCCTAAACATCTTGGAGGAACTTAGACCCTGAGCTTACTGAAGCCAAATCCCGCCCTAGCCTACAAATGATTTCGTGTTTCACAGCCTTCAGATTTTCCTCATATGTATGTCGTTCTCAAAGCTTGTGCAAGGAGGGCCGAATCCTGAAGACATTACTTAAAGGAAATTTCTATTCATGTCGCTGAATATTCACTACTGATAATCCTAGTAATAATTCTCATGAAAAAGTGTGTTATATTAGCTGTTGCATTTTATTATGTATAGCATATATAATATATTGTACAGCTCTATATTACAGGTCTACATTACATACCTGTAATATTATGTTCTGGTAATTAAACCAATTAAAGTGCAGTTATGAGCTCATTAAACCCAAGAAATATGAGCTGTCAATCAATCCAGTTTTTATCTAGATAAAATCTTATCAAAGCCCAGTGATTCAGTCCTTAAAACCAAGTGTTCTTATGTCTGTGTCTCCATTTATGACGCATAGATACACATGATCCAGAAAATGCCTGTATAGGCATATGTGACCTGCAGGCACAGTCCCTATTGCAGAGCGAGCTGCTGCTGGGTATTTTTACCTCTTTGGTTCCTGTGATGCATCTGAGTGGGATATTCTGTTATAGTCATAACATTTAAAATATTTAATAATATCACATGATTCTTGATAGATCTGATATAAGCGATACATAGCTCTCTGTCGGGTACGTAAGCTTTGCACATTGTATCTCAGAGGACGCCAGAATGATGTAGATGCGCCCAGTTACCCTGCTGTGGTCAGGTGCCTTTCTGCCGGGTGCTGCAGTACCGAAAGCGGTCCTTGCAGAGTCGGCAGGTCCAGCTCTCCCTCTCGGCTGTTACAGGCTGAGGGGTGACCCTGAATTAGCTCTTTTGAAGACACCCTGGACTAGCGCCCGCCTGCCTGGAGCAGAACATTATACTCTGGGATAAATATACTCGGGGCAGAAATCTTCATCCCACTCAAGTTCTCCCACAGCTCTTACAGTGGGGACAAGATCTGGGGCAAAACCTCACTTCCATCCCAGTCAGTTGCTGGGAGTGTGTTTCCTGGGGCTGAGCAATGGCAATTCTGGGCTTCGCACCTCATGTTAAGAGGCAGCATTTGGTACGGCCATGTCAATGGTCAGCAGAGGCTGTAGAAGGAAGGATTCAATTTAGGTAAAGAGGTAGCAGAGGAATGGCAGTGACACAGGATTAATTGAGCTGGGTTCTGGTTCTCATGCTGACAGAGCGTCTCACCCAATGTTCTGCAATGTGTTTCATGTCTGCGTCGGTCAGGTATATTTGAGGCTGTTGATGGCAAGGACTGCCTTCACGCTATGTTTGTACAGCATCTGAACAGTCGTCAAGCCTTGACCTTGGCTATCATCTCTAAGGGGGGGCTGTAACATAAGCAATAATACTACTAATATTAGTAATACTGATGATGATGCCAATGAAAGACTGATGATAGTTACCTTTTAATGTGGTCCAGAAAAGCCCCACACTTCAGGTTCACCACATCCAGAGCAGAGAAGCTGTTTGTATTTATATTGTTTTTCTGGTGGGAGGAGAGTGTTCATGTCCAGATTTGGAGAGCGTGGGGAGAGAAGAGAATTATGGAATGAGTTTTCTATTGTGCCTAACAAGATTGTGATTAGAAAGAGGAGGAGGGAGAGAGGAAAACATGGATGATGTTGTTATCAACAAAATGGAAGAATTTGAATATAATTATCACAGTTAGGGAAATGTGTTCTTAAAGACCTTGAGAGAGGTCATAACGAGAGTTTGCTTTGTAGATCTAATCACAGTTTACAAGACCATATGCCCGTTCCCAGTGGTGTCCATAGTGAACAGCAGGACACCAGTAATTTTCCAGATGTGGCTTCCCCGGTAGAAGGAGAACAAAACCAGTGAGAACAACTGGAGTGACCCAGCACTGGGGGAGCCTCTGAACTTCTCTGCATCTTTTGTCTGGGATGCCCTCACAAATAGTTTGGTTGTTGCCTGGTAACATTGGCATAAATTCTTCTGTGGTGCAACTGAGCCCTCAAGAGAGAAGGAGAAATTTGGAGAGGGATCATAGGATCCAATTTTATGGAAATGTCTTCATGAAATACGGCTGAAGCATACATACCATGATATCTAACCTAGATACCTGAGGAGTATTTGGGGCCACATCAGTAGTGGGGGAGAGGGGAAGGACGTTGGGTGCTAACAGGGCGTTACTACCTTGTGAAACGTAGTAGTGCAGAAAACATCACGGTCCCAACTTCTGTCCTAAGCTTCCTGTAACTTCTATAAACACTTGCATATTTGGCCTGCTTTGGTCAGATCCTTCCGTCATCCACCCTTGGGTCTTAGCATTGCCCTGGTCACACTGCAAGTGTGAGCACTTCCCAGGTCAGAGCACACCAGCAATGGAAGAGTTCACAAGGGACTACAGGGAATCACCAGATCTTCTTACGTTTTTGTTTAGAGAGAGTCATGGTTGCGGATGCCTTTCTTTTAGAGGAGTGGACTTAAAAGGAAAAGATATCCTGATGAGGGTGAAATAATGATGTTAAACAGGAAAGGAATCTGTGGAATCATTTGATCTCTTCTGGAGGTTGTTCTTGCAGCCTAATGCCCTTGCTCCAGGTTGCTTTTTACCTCTGTCTTGTGTGCTTTGTCCCCTGCTTCGTGATGACGTTAGCTCAGGGGAAAGAAATTGCCACGGTCTGATGATGACACAGAGGTTTCTGATGTCATCTCTAACTGATTCGTAGCTTACTTTGGAAGACTGGGGAACAGACTAAGATCCACCAGAAGCAGCCAAGTGCCTGCACAATAGCTTCAAATATGTAGGCTCGAGCTGACGTCTAGGCGTTGCTTGCACCTTCAGTCACAGTGAACGTATTGCCATTTCCACAAAAAAAAAGCATAAATCATCGTAGCCAAATCTTTATGTGGGAGGAAGAGGTGGAGTTTCCTGATGAGCTGAAGATGGAAGGAGAAAATTTTAGTCAGCGACACTGACTGGTCATCTCAGAGCAACGACACACCAGAAGACACCGAGGCCTCGCTTTGCTTGGCCAAACAAGTGCTGCCTGCCCTCGCTGCCGAGCATGACAGGAGCTACCCAGTCAAACAAGAGAGTGGCTCCAGCTAAGGCTGTGCCGAGGAGGAGTGTGCTGCTATACAC
The DNA here is from genome assembly GCF_030463565.1 of Pelecanus crispus. Classification (NCBI taxonomy): domain Eukaryota; kingdom Metazoa; phylum Chordata; class Aves; order Pelecaniformes; family Pelecanidae; genus Pelecanus; species Pelecanus crispus. Next base: position 5,296,928 of record NC_134645.1, on the reverse strand, counting down.
ATTACTAAGGATTGGTTGAGAGACTTGGAGAAGAAAAGGAAAAAGCTCTCATGGGAGATGGTCTATTTTTAATGAGCCCAAACCTCTTCCACAAATTAAGTGAAATATTTTAAAAGGAAACAATATTACTTTGGTTTTATTTGTTTCAGCTACTTAGTTACAGCTCCACGTGGACACAATTAATGGAGGAAATAGAGTATTTTATAAGCCCAGGACTCTGAGATAGATATTTTGTGACCATGTGAAATTCTTTGCCCTAATCACCACACATTCCTTGGGAGGAGGTTGTATTTTGCCGAAGATTATTAACCTCAGTTCCAAAAATGTTGTGTCTAGTCATTGAACGGCAAAGGTCAAAAATTGTCACAGCATTACTCAGTGATGAATTTTGTCCTCCATTTTTCATTAAAGTCCCTGCTGTCCATCTCTGGCTCAGGTCTGTTCTAATTCTGTTCAAAGTATTGCCCTGCAAGAAAGAGAGAAATGACCTTTCAACTGGAGCTAGTTTTATTTCCCAGATCCCTTTCAGACTCCCCCTGTGACTTCGTGTAAATCACTTAGACGGTCAGTACCTCATTTCTCCATTTTTTTAATAGAATATGATTTTCCCTTTATTTGCCCATTTACATAATGAATTCTTCAGGACAACGAATCATCTTGTTTGGGTGGTATCTAACACCAACCCATCTAATAATCTTTGCTGGTCAAAGAAGAAAAACAGATTGAGGTAAAACCCTGGGGATGAATGTTGTTTAGTTGAAGAGTTTCATTTGTGTCTTGCCCTGCTTTCTCAATGATAGGAAACAATGAAGAAGTCACCCTTAGAAAAATTCATTCTTCTGGTACTGCCTCAAATATCAGAGACAGGATCCATAAAATACCAGGTCTGGGCTTTCTGGCAGAGGTGAGTGTGACAGCAGGGTGTGATTTCTGGATTTCTGAATGGAGGCAATTGATCAGTTCCTCAGATGATACAGGTCTATATACCTCATTAATCAGCCATCCGCTTCTCACAGGCAGACCTAAATTTTCTCCTTTTTAGCTCTCAGACCAGTGCTGCTGAGAAGATTTCATTGCAGCAGGCTGTCACATGGAGGTAAACAACATCTCGTCAATGCAGTAATCTGTGCAAATATCCTGATAGCTAAGCACAGCGGTGGAGTAAATAAACAAACAACCCCACTGCCCCTTTTCCTCCACCACGCCAATAAATATAGTTTACTGTACGCATCGCTCTTTGGGGCCTTGCAGGGATGGTGTGAATCCATTAGTAGGGCAAGGGTGAGTGACTTCTGACTTCAGCGACCCTTAAAGTTAATCCAGCATTGTAGGGGCAGAATTAAATGTGATGAGCTCAGAAAGTGTGATAAAACCAGATTTAAGTGCACAGCTGGGCAGCAACCTATAAAGGCAGAATTTAAAACCGTAATAAAAACTTTGTAATCTAATTACGACGGTAAAGTTAAAGGTGAGGTATTTGCAGCATGATTCACAGGCACCACGGCTAACCTCTGACATCTTGAATATATTATGTGGTTTCTTCACTACAGGAGTAATTTTTGAGTTGTGCTCTCACACTACATGGTTCCCTACATTTTATTCTCTTGCCCTGTCTTTGGAGGTTGCAGGACAGGACAAAACTGTGGGTCAGCATTTTGCAAAGCATCTGCTTTCCTGTGCTTCTCGCCTGAGGCCTCTCCGAGCTGCTCCTCCCCGTGCTCTGGGCACCCGGCACGCAGGCAGGGATTGCGGCAGGTGCACGACACCTCCAAAAAATTGCAGCTCCTAAGAGAGTCTGAGGAGAAACCACAGAAAGAGCAGGCATGTCTCGAGCTGGTTTTAGCCTAGCTAGTCTTAAATACCAACAGGAGGGAGGATGCAAAGCAGGTTATAGTTTGGATGCAGGATACGATCCCAGGCAGCCAGCTCCCATTGAAGCCCATGTCATCATGTCTTCATTGCAAATGGCACCTAATTAACGCCACCTCAGATATGCAGTCATCTCTCTGATTTCAGTGCTGGCTTGTCCAAAAACCAAAGTGATGGGAAAACCCAGCCCTATGAACCCTGCCTGGTTCTCCTTCAGCACTGCCTGTGGACAGGTCTTGTTTTGCCCAGCTGGTGGGGTTCAGAGCACTCTTGCCAGGATGGACATTGTCAACTATGACAACAATCTTAGCTCCAAGTCTAACGTCTTTCAGCAGACCACAGAGGGGTTAAATACTCTAAAATAAAGGTCTTTTTCCTGGGCCCCATTAAGCGTTGCCCAGCATCCCAAGAGCACTGCATGTGTGGGGGGGTGTAGTGGTGGGATTTGAACAAGTTTGCTCAAGCTGGTAACAGCTGGGCAGTTGCTCTAGGAAAGGCAGCTGGGGAGATCACCCTGTCTTCAGCCAGCCTGTGTCAAGACAGAAATGTCAAGTAATTTAGAAATCTACTCCATGTGATAGTTCTGACTTTTTTCCTGCATCCCAAACAGCAATAAAAAAATGGAGCAGAAATGTCAGAAGCAAATCTTTTTGTATGAAGTCTGAAAAATTCTATATTGTTATTTTTTTGAACTAAAGGAACTTGGTGGTATTTCTGAAATCAAATTGCATTTCATTTTATTCTGCTTGAGTTTAGCTAAAAGGCTTCTTTTTAAGTCTGATTGATGCCAAGCTATATTCCTATAGTATAATGCCCACAGGAGTTGTTCTGGACAGTGCTGTTTGTAGACTCAGCATCCCAAAATGAACTATGTCCTCCCCCAATGCAGTGTGGACCCAGCTGATCAATCTCCACAAACGTTATTCTTAAACTGATGAAATATTTACCATGTTTGTGAAATCAAACTGAAACATATCTGTTGCTTAGGTTTCCCCAATGGGTAATCAAATAATATTTTTCCTGAAGAAAATTAGTAATTTTTAAGATACTGCCTTTCAGAACCTGTCCCTCTGTTTCTCCTTTTATCAAGCCTGGAGAACAGCAGAGCCATCGAGGCTCTGCAGGGTTCAGAGCGATGTTGTCTCTCATGGGAAAAGGAGGGTGTGAGAGCCATTGGTTAAAATAGATGATTGGTATCAGCAGTGGGTGGGAAAGAGGTGTGGGGTGCTCTTGGAAAGAGACTACTCGAAGTTTCCAAGGGCAGCTTGCATTTGTGATCACAGGCCTATGTCAATATTGTTATTTAGAGAGACAGAGAGATGCTCTCTATTTTGGAGAGAGAGAAAAAGAATTTATGTGTATATATTGAGTTGCCATATATGTTTCTGCTATTCCTGAAATAACTTCATCCTAAACTGTCCTTCTGTTTATATAGCTGTACACAGCTACACCAGGGTAGAACCCTCCAACAGGAGACAACAGCTTTTAAAATGCAGTCAGGGACTACCAGAAAACACCACAACAAACGCCCCAAAACACAGGAAGGAGCCCGCCAGCTGCAGAAAGCCAGCACGAGGATCAAAAGAGCAACGTCCCAGGTACAAACAGGGTGAGATCCTATCGAGCCCAGGCCAGCAGCCACCCACTGCGTGCTCCAGTGGGTTTAGAAATCCCATCCTATATGGCAGCTCCTACATGCTTGAGCTCACTGTACTGCAGAGAGAGTAAGGGAGCATTTAACACCCTCAGTCTGCAAGGCACAGACAGGAGGTGGTAAATACCTTGATAAGGAACCTGGAGTGAAAATACCAGCTTTAGGCAATCCAGATTTTATCAGGGAAGTATGCAGGGATGAGTAACTACCTGACATGCAGATGTGCCTATGCACAGTGCCAGCAGCCTGCCAGTCCGCACATCTGGCCTCAGGCGTCACACTCGCATTTTCAAACTCATGTGATTTCGGGGTATGTTGAGGGAGTATTTTTGCATGGGATTCTCACTTACACAATGGTAGTGCCCAAAATGACTCTGCAGCTCCATGTCTGGAAGAATCTATAGTTTTAACGCCGGAGACTTGTTTTTCTGCTATAAGAAGCTGCTTCGCTTCTCAGCGAAGGCTATTGCTCTGCTTAGCCATGACATGCATTTCATGGCATGGGTATCTGTGTGTGACAGGTGAAAAGAGGACCCTGGAACCTAAGGGCCCAGCGAAGTCAGAAAGAAATTAATATTGTGTATTGCTCAGTGGATGGATGGTTATCTTATGGGCTAGTGCTATTGGTGTCAGCCTGGGACCTAGAAAAGACCTGTGCCTGGTCCCATCACAGTCTCTGCGATGTGAATCACAAATTTAGTGAGAGTGGTTGGGAACTGGAGGGCTGTGAACTGGCACAATGTATATATTCACACTTGAGGAGATATGGGGGTGGTCTTATATAGACAGTTTGGAAAATTATTACCAGGTCTCTTACTCTAGCTCTGGCCCCCAACATAAGACTATGGAGCTGCCTGTTGGCTATTCTGCCTCATACTCTGGATTGCCAGGAAAGTCATTGCCTGGGTTGTCATCAACCAAGGTGGGAAATGTCTGTTCAGAGAGCCTGTGCCTGCTCTGACAGTGCTCTTCAGCTGTCTTACAGGCTCTTGGACCTTTCTATTTGGTTTTTGGATTGATTCTTGATCAGGTTTACAATACAACAGATGGCACAACCAGCCCTATCCTTGGTGGAAAGAGAAGAGTAGGAAGAGCTTGGCAGCTTGAAGGGATGGCCTGCAAATGCGAACAAGGAGGAAGGAGAGACTTTTACCTCACTGGAATGATAAGGGGTTGGGGCAGCACTTGTAGCCATGCCACGCCAGGGGCTTGGCTGCCGAAGGAGCGGGGATGGTCTCTTTCTGGGGGTGGTGCTTAGTGTGGCTAATGACAACCATAAGTAGGAAAAATATGGACGCTATTGGAGAGAGAGGCCCAGGAATGGATAAAGAATAAATTGGCTGCACTGTGTACAGAGAGGGCCAAACAGATGTTGGGCCTGATCCAGAGCCCATTGAGTTAATGGAAAGGCTGCCTTTGGTTTCATTGGACACTGTCTCAGACCCATTACAGCTTCACAGGAAGCGGTGGAGACCAAGAGTAATAACTTGTGGTAACTGCAGTGGTGTGTGTTGCATAGGTGTGGGCTGTGAGGTTTTCATGGTGAAAACAGATGGGTCTTGCAGATCCGTCCATTTGGCCTGGGTAACCCTCCTGTCCCCCTTCCCCCACCTGATGGTAAGCAGTCTCATGTGGTTTTGGTGCTCTAGCCAACATTTTGGCATGATTCTGTGCAGAAGTGCCCTTCTGCCTTCCTACTCAAGGACGTTCGGGTATGATCTCGTGGTGGCCCAGGATTTAGAAACCAGCGAGTTGAGGTATCCATAGAGAAGGAAGAAACAAGGCCTGCTAAAAACCATTGACCAGGGAGGAATTTTGTTGTGGACCAGCAAGAAAAAATAATGTAAAGCAGGTGTTTCTGCAATCGTGAGACATTTGTAAAACTAACATTGTCCAACAAGTCTCCCACTCACATTCTCGTCCACATGATACGGCGAGGTCTCACACAAAGGCCCATAAATAGAAAACATCTCTCTCTACTAGCTGGCGTACAACCTGCACTAGGGCCTCCCTCCCTTTCTGCTGTCTGTGCTTTTCTGTTTGTTTAGGTGTGTGTCTTTGTTTCTGTTTTTACATTTAGCACAAGTAGAAAGGAAATGGGATTTCATACAGCTTAGGAGACTAGGAGCTCACCATGCTTTGGAGCATGGGCCTTTATTTGCCCTCACACCACAGGTGCAAGTGTTTGCAGGCCAGATCCTCCACTAGTATAAGCCACCCCAGCCTCCACGAGAGTTTCCTCCTTTTAGCCATCCTGTTTGAGGAGGTTTGTGATATCCAGAGATGCAGTCACAGGCCATGCTTAGGCCAAGCTGGTCTCATCTTTAGGAGTGAGAACTTGAAGCCGAGCAGCACTGGTTTTCTCCTGGTGACACTATCAGGAGGAATGGATGGACCATTGCACACAAAGGTCCATCAACAAACAGCAGGTGCTGATTCATTCAGGGTCGTGAATTTATTTGAAATGTAATTTGGGGAATAGTTTAATTTAGTCATATTTAGGCCAACTTGCAGAGAGGCAAGGGAGTAAGTCACAAGGGTAATTTCAAGGTACCCAAACATGGATAGCTTTGTTCTTTCTTTTTCTGTTAATGAGGAAAATCCTTACAGCAGAGTGGGATTGACTCTAGTATTGCTGAAAGAAAAAATTTTGTCTTTCTCCTGCGAGAAACTCTGCTCTGAAAGGGGCTCATAGTTCCCAAAGCTAGTGTAAACTAGCAGATTTTTCTCAGCATCAGGACTGTTATACGGGTTTATTTCAACTGAACACCTACCCTAGTTCCCCTTGACATCACATCAAGCTCCTCACAATCCACCTCTGGATTTTCAGTCATCCATTGGCGAAAGAGCCACTCCCCAAGCTTTCGTAAAAAGCTATCAGTCTCATTCAGCTCCAGCTCTAGCTGTTTTCGTGTAGACTTCATTCCCCTTTGCAGGTATTCCCTTACCCGCACTGGCAGTAACATGCACACACTACACCAGTCCCTATCATGGCTCAGGCTGAGCTGGATTTTAGATACTTAACAGGTTTAAAGTTGCAATCCTATAACACCCAATCTCCAAAATATAATCTCTCGTTCTTCCTGACAATAATGCACTTCTAGCCCTGTTTAAAAAGAAGCCAATACTGAAAGAAGCCGCTGAACGTTTTATGTGAGCTAAGGGTCAGTTTACGGCTGGATAAATTGCCTGGCAGGAAGGTTGTGTGGCAACTCGGCAATCGTACCATAACACAGCTGAAGGCGAATGCCTGAGCCCTGTCTTCTAGTCCTCTTTTTAACCATGCTGGCTTATTTACATTTGGGTGGTAGATGGGTGGAGCCACTATTCCAATTTTTGGCTCGTATCTGTCCACTTGGATGTCAACGTAAACTGCTGCAATTATATCATAATCATGTCCTGCTATTGGAAATGATTAGTCTGCTCATTTTCCATAAATACTGGCTGGCTGGCTTCACCTGGCAGTGGCTGGGAATTGTCATGGCAGATATGAAAGCCCAGAGAATATGGGGATTCGTAACTTCGTGTGAGTTACGGTGTTCTCCAGGTGGCAAAGCCTAACAAGACTATGCTATTGGATTTAGACATAAACAGGATACCGGAGCAGAAATGCCAGCTTTTAGACTGGGAATCAGGTGGCAACAGAGAAAGCACAGGTATTTCAAAGCAAGGGCAGTCTTACTATGCTATTTTAGCCAGAAAGTGAATTTCTTATTAAAATAAGCCCCAAACTAATGGGGGAACTTTTAAATTTCAGATGAAAGTTCAAGAATATCTAGGCTTTATAATTAAATAGCACTTCCCATTCCTACCTCTCCACCATGGCAGCCTTTGTTCTTCCATACCCACCAGTTCTAGCGGGTGGAACCAAATGTAAAATGTAGCCCAGTGTATTAACTTCAAGGCTATTTATTCTACAAGTGAGCTCTAATTCCAAATAGCGCTGAAGCCAAACTTTTTTTTTTCCCAGGACTCAGGCATACAACATGCTTTCCTCTATTGGAGCTCATCATTCCGTAACTCCAGAAATTGCAATATAAACCTTGGCTACTATGCACACTTCGACTTGAAAACACAGCGGTGATCTGGGTTTTTAATTCAAGCAAATTTGAAAGTGGATTAGAAATAGGATCCAGCTGCATCTCTAATAGTCAAAAGAAAAATTAGCTGAACATTGGAGCTGAAATGAACTCTCTCTTTCTTTTAGCTTTTTTCCTCCCTGTTGCTTTAGAAGAGGAATTACATAGACCTAAAATACCATAATTAAATTGTCATTTGTTCCTTACCTTGGTAGAAGCTCTGCCCAGCTGAACACATCTTAGTTTCCATCCTAAGCATTTACCTACAGCACAGGGTTGGAGCAGGGGGTGGGTATTACTTGTTTTAAGAAATTAGAAATCAGAGGCATGCACAGTCTGTCTGGTATAGTCTTCAGCGAGCGTGTTGCCAGGCTCTACAGGTTATACATCATTAGCGCACAGAGTGTCCAGGAGAGCCCAAAGCTTGTGCAGGTGTGTTGGCAAAGCTCGCACCACTTCCCTCCCTCCTCCCTCTCCGCTGCACTTCCAGCAAGCTGATACTTGAAACTCGATGTGGCAAAATCGCAGAGAGCTCTTCTAAAGTTTGTTACCTCGAAGCTCACCCAGCAGACGTGACTATGAGATGGCGCGTGGAACCTGGAAGGGACTCACTGGAAAAACAAAACGATTGAGTCAAAAGCTTAGTGTGTTTTTTCCATGATTGTATGAAAAAAAGTGCATGTGTGTTTTTTTAAGCACTTTCAGATATCAGAAGTTTAGTGAACAAAGAGACAGCTTTTTTTTTTTTTTTTTTTTTTCTTTTCCCCTGCCCTTGAACTTTCAGAATGACTATAGGGAATATATTCCAGCCTGTTTTCAATGACCCATTCATATGGTGGGTTTATTTCAGCACTTTTCCCCAAAGAGAGCAAGCTTCATTCAATCTCTGCTGCTGGCATTAGCTGCCATTATTTGTGCATCCCACACAGATAATCAATAAAGTTGATGGCATCTGAAAATAATTATACACACAGCTCTTCCCCAGCTTCCAAGACAGAGACAGAAGCTGGGAAAGGAGCCTTTGCATACTCAGCACTTGTTAAAGGAATGAAATACAGCACTGTGTGTTATTGTTGTATCCTGAAACCTGGGCATTCAGCAGCAGTTTCTTTTGAGGTTCCGTAGCAGTCTGGCCGCACAGCACCTGATCACAAAGCTAATCATCTTTCCCATCTTTCTGGGCTTTGCTAGAAAAGTTGTCCTCTCTGCTTGTATGGCGTGCCAAAGGGCAAGAACTGTCAAATGGGTTGCAAATACAACAGTGTATTTGTGGCCTCCCTTAGGGAGGAAGGACCTAGCTCCTTTGTTTAGGCGACACCACCACAGTTGCATTTTTACAGCCAGATGTCCTGGCCCCAAGCTGGAGTGTGGTGACAAGTGGGTGGCCTGTGCAAGGCATGGTGTCCCTCTGTAGCATGGGATGAGTTTTTCCAGACAAAATTGTGTTCAATCCCCCCAGCTAAAATGTGAGACTGTCTTGGTATAGCTCATGAGAAAGGCACCTTTAGATATCTGTAAAGCTGTCATTGCCTACTGAAGAACCTGATTCAGGTTCTCCATCACCTGATAGAGTCCTACTAGCCAGGAAGTATGTGAGTCATCTCATATTAGAAGATATTTAATGACTATTTTAGGATGTTTGCAGCTTCAGCCTCCCTTCTTGCAAATGGCTAAGATGGACCGTTGGCATGAACCTGAGCATTTCCGCTGCAGCCTACCTAAACAGCAGCTGCAACACGTACCAACACAGGGCCTCTGAACAGAGCAGGTGGTAGAAAAAGGAGAGGCACAGATTTTGCCAGGGCAAGCTGCAACTGCAGAGTAAAGCTTTGCCCTTTAGCTCCTGCAGCTCTGGAGAAGCTTTGTACAGCACTGTCATGGTGGGACTAGATCCTGGCTATGACCCTACACAGATTTTAATGGGCTTTCCTGAGAGTCTGCTCATGGTCTCCACTGAAGACAAGAGAGGCGAGGTGGAGCAGTGGTCTGACCCAGTGTGGCCATTCCCACATACTTAATTTATACCTTTCTCTTTTGAACTGCAGAGCCAGGAGGAACACTATGGCTGTGCAGCCAGGAAAACCTGTGATGTCTGCAAGAGCTAGCAGCTGGGGACATCCAGAGTTTGGCAGCTGCCTCCCCAGAAATGAGCTAAGGACATTAAGCAACTCTCTGCTCCCAACTGCTGGGTGCCAGCAGGGCTATTTCACATATCCGGACGGCAACAATTACAGGAGAGCAATTATTTTTGGCCACTACTACAGGGTCTCTGCTATCTCCTGATCTAGGCAGCAAGCAGAAGTGTTTGCTCATGGCCTGCTCCATTGTCCATCCCCAGCTTTTCTCTGCGGCAGTACATTGTTTGCAATGCTGTTTAAATCCTCCTGCCAGCCCCAACAATGCCTCGTGCAACCCCAGCATGTAGGGAGCTTCCAGGCCACAGAAAAACCTATCCTGCTCAGCCCAGCTCTGTTTGTTACGAAGTGTTTGCTTAGCGATTAACTCATGCACGGACATACACAGCCACAAATCTCTAGGTTGTCTCGCAGCCTTTTCATTCAATTAAGTCTGTTGACTTAGTCTCATTTTGAGCAGTAACTGGATTTAGATAAGGCAGTGGAAACCAAAACATCAATTGTGTGATTTCTGGCCCAGCCGGTATGTTGGTCTGAAGGGAATGTTTGTGCGGGCGATAACCGAGGTAGTGCAGTAATTAGGACAAAGTCATTTGGTGCAAAGACTTCTATAAAGCAAAAATGCTCTGCATTAAGTACAAGCACTGGCCAGAGGAAGCAAAGGAAGCTGCCTGCCTCCGCAGGCTGCCTCTTTGCCTCTCTTGATGTGCCATGCTGTGAACAGCAGCCAGTGGTGGGGAGGTCATGGTCTGTCTGAAGGAGCAGTCGTGGTTGGGCCGGGAGCTCCCACCAGGTGAAGGGGCTGTGCTGGAGCCCAACTGATATAACCAGGACTGCTCCTCTGAAGCCAGCAAAGCTCTACAGGGATGTAATAATTTGGGATTTAGCCAGTTAGTTTTTGTCAGAAAGAGACCAAAGTTATTCTGGAATCATTTCTCCCCACAAGCTGTAGGGCATGAATTTACACTTTGTTCCTTAGGGGCTTGATTTGCCCAACATGAACCAGCCCTTGTCGCACACATCCCTGGGAAGAGGAGATGCAGGTGGCACACCCTCAGCATCTCCAATCCTTAGAAGACAGGTGGCCCAGATGGAAAAAATCCTCTATACTACCATGGGTGATGTCTCCCTGTATAAGCAAGATAAAAGAAAGCTCTTCTATTTGCAAGCATACATTTTGTGATGCACTCCTGTGTCTTCTCCTGCTTAGTCAGAAAACTTATTAGGAAATATATATTGTTATGTATCTGTCAAAAGCACATTTCAATGCCTGACTTTTTTGATCATATTCTTTTCCAGATAACTGTTAAGCTAAGAGGGAGCATGGGGCATTCCTTACATCCTGCAAATCTTCAGCAATGAGCATGGAAGAAGAGTGCAGAAAAAGACAGCAAGACATTACTTCCTATGCACATGAGATAAGGTACAACTTTGGAAGATAGCAAATGTATTACTGACTTTCTCTTTCTTTTTTCTGATAGTAGGGTTTCTTCCTCAAATTATCCTTTGTTTCCTTCTGACATAAGTCTGTGATGTAAGGAGATCATGCTAGCTTCTTGTACTTTGAGAACTGCTGATGGACATTGAAAGGGGGCAAACACATTGTCGGTGGTTCACAATGGACTGTGTGCAGCCTTGGCACATCTATCTCTCTGAACAGCACAGCTTCACCACTGGAGGAAGAGGGGAATGTGTTGCTTCAAAGGACTTTTCTTCCCAGTTCCTCCCACCCTGCTTGATTCCTTTTTGGGCCACACAGCACTTTTTGCAGAGATGACATTGGAAGCAATGTAAAACCAGAGTTTATTGAGAAAAGTGCTGCGTCTATGTGCCTCCCATGGGGTGGTGATGGGGAGGAGGTGCTAAGCACCTCCAAACATCGAGCCAATACTTCACATCATCTCTCCTGGCTTGGAATGGGAATCACACCGACCAGCCTCAGCAGTAATACGCTGCTATGTGCACTTACAGTCCTGCTCCTTATTCGACCTTCCTATATGGACCACACCAGCGTGTGGGAAGAGCATGTTTTAGTGCACTCAGACACTCAGACTCAGTATTTCCATCAGTGGCTTGGATGGCGGAGTGCTTTCTTGCACCAGGACATTGCAAGAGTGGTGGAAGCGCATCACGCACTGTAGACTCACCCCCTTGCTCCTCATGCAGACACCCTCAGCCTGTGACAAGCACGTTAAAATTTGCCTCCTTTGGGCTGCAAAGGCAGTAGCTCCTGTGCTCCTGTCACCCAGCAGCACAGGCACCCACAACGTAGCTGAGCACATGGCAGTGGAGCCGTGCCCAGTGCAGGGTTCTGCCCCGGCACAGCGGATTAGCGCAACATGGTGTGCAGCTCCTGGGACCCAAGCAAGTGGCTGCGCGTGTGTGTACACACACACACGCACACAAACACTTAATTGTTGGCAACTTAACATATATTAAACGTCTTCTGGTAGCGATGAAAGATGGCATCCTCCCAGAGTTTTGCATACCTGTGAGCTAATCAGCCCTTTGTGTGAAAGCGTAGGTGGGGACTCTTCTAACAATACAAAGTTGATTAGCTCATCATCTTGGCTTTAGGGGCATACTGATGTGCCCATCCTGCTTTCAGAGCTATGAATAATCCAGCTTCGCTGCTGTCCTCTTATTAAAAAAAGGAGAGAGTATAGTTTCAGGGCTTGGTACTCAAGCCTGTTTCTCAGTACAAGTGATGAGTAGGTATTCGCCTATTATTCACTGGTATCACTCTTGGCTTCAAGTCTCCTTTGGAAAGCTGTTGATATCAGAAATTATATTTATCTGACAGAAATAATTGCTATTTTTCAACCATTGATTGGAATTGCATCCTTGAAGATTAGGCATGAGTGAGTCACTGTCGAAGTGAGAGGACCATCAGCAGAAGTCTGTGCTGGTCATGGTTCATTTAAATCTCTGTTAACGGTTTGCATGGTGGAGCAGGTAGTGCTCTTACAGTAGGTTAAAACAACAAAATAGACTGGGATCCCAGCTTTAGGAGGGGAGGGGGATTGATTTTAAATGCTCTGAATAAACTTTAGAAATAGTCTTATGTGTAAAAGAAAGTGCATAATTAAAATATACATAATGAACCAGGTCACGGTACTGGCAATATGCTAGGGAGCTGGTAGAGGACAGGCTCAAATATAAGTCTACTGTGTGATGCTGTGGCCAGAAAGATACTTGTTATTAGAAGAGGTACTACGGGCAACCCTTTCTGTGGAGGTCATTCTGGTGCTGGAGAGGCCCAGACCACAGATCTGCACTCCATACTTCAAATAAAGATGTAAACATAGGAGGAAGTCTGGAGGAGAGCAACAGGACTGATAAGAGGTTTCAAAAAACATGACCTGTAAGGAATTTTTTTTTAATTGGATTTGTTTAGTCTAGAAAAGACTGAGGACAGCTATGAGAGACTTCACATGTGAAGAGAGTAGCTGAAACGGGTGCAGTAAAAGGGTATGGTGGTCACTGGGTCTATTTGCATGGGGAAGGACAAGATCTAATTGGCTTTATTTGCAGCAAAACAGAGGAGGTGAGAGTTTAGGAAAGCTGTATATGTAAAGAGAGGGAGATGCTGGAACTGATGGCGCAGAGAGGCTTTGGGATCTCCACAACTGGGAGTTTCCAAGAGTTTAAACTGATGTTTCCAAGAGTTTAAACTGATGTAGAACACGAGTGGCATAGGCACGGGTACAGAAAGATGCAGGAGGGTCTCTCCATATCTACATGCCTTTGCTTAAACCCATTCTTCAGGGTTTGTTGCTTTGGCGGCGGTAGCAGAAGGCATGTTGGACTCAAGTTTGGTTGCTAAAATGGAAAACATGCTGATAGGTGGGTATGTTTGCACAGAAAATGTTGATAAGACAGGAAAAATTATATTGTTGTCAGAAACAACAGCCAAAAGTTTTAGATATTCTGCTTCAAAAAAGTGTATTTAAGGAAAACGGATCCTTTGGCAAAACAAAGTCTTTCATCAAACAAAAGATTTAGATGGAAAAATTTGCAATGAGCTCTGTAGATTAGCAGTCCAGCAAAATCCCAAGACATCTGAAGTGTAATTGCTGATACTGGAAATGGTTGCTTTTTGCCATTTGGGATTAAGCAGAGATAACACAGCACCTCTATGTGCAACGGAAAGATGGATAAAGAGATTGTCAGGGGAGCCTGAGAGTAGTTTCACCTGCAAAAAAGGCAATAAGTGAATGAGTATCTAGAAAGGCTCTGTGCAGTAACTTGCCAAATTAAGAGGGAAATGGTATCTCTCACAAAGTCAAGGAAGGACTGTGGTTAAGGGATGAGAGTCAGAAACCCAGCATTCAAAAACTGCTAGTTCTCACAAAGCCTGCACTTATATGTATTCAATCCAGGAAACTGGTTAGTGGGATGTGAAACTACCATATGTTTTTGCAGATGCTACAAGTATGTGTGCTTTCCTTATGTATATATGCTTTATACCCACTTTTGAAAATGGGTCAAAGCCTTCCAGTGCTCCAGGAGGAAAACTCTTGAGAATTTACAGATCTGAGATGCTGTGATTAATGTTTCTGCACAGCAATTTCACTTTCCCCTATTGAGGCTTGGAAAAAGAGAGGAGAGTGCAACAGGAGATCCACACCGAAGATCAAGGCAGACACATCTGCCTGGCTGTCAGATTTCACGCCAACAAATTGGAAGAAAATTAAAAAACCCAGGCCAGATCTGGTCCTTGCTCTGGGAGTGCAAAGAGGTCTGAAAGGCTCCTACACAGATATTTATGTTTGGCATAAAACCACCACGGAAACTCCTGCGTTTCTCTCTCTGCTTTTGCCATCCCTTTAATAAAAATACATCAAGTGAATATGAAGGAATCAGGTCTTCTTGTTAAAATAGTCTTGAGTTTGTATCACTTCAGTTAAGAGGAGGTTGCAATGTCCACCTCTGCCCACTACAGCTTACCAGCTGCCCTTCCAAACACTTCAGGTTGCAGCCTCACAGCTTAAATCAACAGTCCTGCAAGTGTGGGAGACAGGGGACCATAAATGCTCAAAAGCAGGTTTTTTCCTCCAAAGCCCCAAGGCGATTTGCACCCTGTGACACCTTCCTTCTGTCAGGCATGGAGGATGAGCCACCTTCCTCATCGTGTTGCTCTTAACTTTAATTTCCAGCACAAATAGCCCCAAACCACTCTGGAGTGGGGGCAATATGACACTGCCAGATGATTACACATTGCCTCTTAATACAAAGCCAATTGTGTTTATACTCCATTACTCAGTTCCAAATTACAAGCCTTATCTCACAGGAAGCTTGGGATGGCTCTATAGTTTCAGAAACCTCATGGTAAAAGGGTCAGTTTTTAAATACAGTGTTTTCCAGAAAGACTATCTTAAAAATATAGTGCTGTTCAAATCCTCTGCTTCCTTTAATGCTATTTTCAGGTTGTTTTTTTTCAAATTAAACATTAGGCTTAGCAACATGCATGAGATGTTAGATTAAAGGGACAAGGCTTGGGTTTTCTGTGTTCGTCCAGAAATAGCTATTCCCTGGGTGGGCCAGGTGAAGTTGAGCAAGGTTGTTGTTGCACGACTTCCCCCAGCTTTCTGGGTGGGGGAGAGAGATGTGTCTGGCTGCTTGCAGAAAAATCTGGCCAAAAGCATCGGGCCACATCCTTTGTGGAAGTAAATCAACATCGTCTGAGTGGCACTTCTGGAACCATGACTATTTTCAACAGGATCAGGCCTTTTACATATGGTGAGGAAGTGGTAAAGATCACAAAGGGAGGGAGAGATACACATGCTTGGCAATAATTGCAAAAAGCTATGGGGTTTTCCTATGTAGGTGGTGTCATTTTCTCTAAAGAATTAAAGTGTGGCTTTCCCAGCACCCTTTCCCTTTAAGAAGACATGCTGAGCAGCGCGTCCCGATAAGACAACAAACCCAGATGCCCAGAGGAAGAACAGCGTTGCTGTGAAGACACAGGCCCAAAAGGCAAAATGTCTGGATTTTATTTGCAGCTCTGCCACAAACTTCCTGCATGATCATAGCCAAGTTAACCAGGTCCGTTTTTTTTCAAGCTGCGTCTGTGCCCTTTCTGCATATGCATGAAGTATACACTCGCCGTTCAGGGCTTTGCGCAAAAGTCCAACAAATGCAAAGCTGCAAAGAAACACTGCCGCCTACGCGCTGCCCTGGTTTCCCCAGGCAAAGGGTGATGATCTAGTGAAGCCGCTGGATCCCTGCCAGCAGGGATTCAGATCCAGAAACAGGCAAGAGCATCAGAGCAGCTGTGCGACGCCGGATCAAAGCCCACCTTGCCCAATGGCCCATTGCTGGCAGACAGCAGAAGGAGGTGCCTGGGGAGGAAAGCAAAATCAGGGTGAGTGGAGGTGGACGCATCTCCATTGTGCTTTCCCAGCCTCTAACCATTCAAGGCATGGGGACTTCCAGAGCTAGGAGTGGTTCGTATGAATTTAGCAACCCTCAAAGGATTTCTAAACCTGGGAGCATGAGTAGTCCAGGACAAGCTCTCAGGGCACCTTGGGATTTTTAGCTTCCTTGCAGCAGGACTCATTTCTTCAGCTCTACGTCAGACTTGCTGGGTCACACAGGGCTTTTGTAGCTGCTACAAAGGACAGCCTTCCCATCGCTGTGTCAGCTCCCTGCTGCTCACGAGGAAGTGATGCCGCCTGCCAGGGAATTGAGGCTAAATGCACTGATGTTTCCTCATGCCTTGGAAGGGAAGAGAAGTCTGGAGAGAGTTATTGTTGTGATGTATAGGAGCTTTGCCAGTACAATGCCCTGTAATAACAGCTACTCTTCCTTCAGGTCATCAAGTTACCAATTTTTTAGTACTCTTGCTCATGACAAGTAGATCTTGAGTTTAAAGGCATGGTTTCCTTCTCTTTCCTTTTTCCTGACTTACTAAGTATATTTTGGAGACTTTCTTTCTTTATGGCAGTGTATCCAAATATCCCTGTTAAAATTGTCATCTTCCAGATCTTTCCTCCACAGAGCCATAAAGCTGTAACCAGATCACCATGTTTGTGCCCTGTCTCCATGGCTTAGTGAGAACTGAAGCATGCGGAAATACTCTGAGGGGCACTACGGATGTTGAAACTGGATTTAGAATAAAGAAAGGTCTATCTACTCTCAGAGACAGTCTCGCATCTGCTTTTTCCATGCCTCATGAGCAAGCTACACCCTGGAAGCCACAGAGCTGAGTTAGAGTGGTGGTGGGTTGAGCTTTCGCCCCAACTTGTGGTGGGGTTCACACATCTGAGCTCAGGACAGTGTTAATGTGGCTCCACAGCTTCCGTCTGGAAATGGCTTTTGTCCAGTTGGCTGAGAAGGGGGCTGGATTGACAGGCAGCTGTTTGCATCAGCCAGTGTAGACATGTCCAAATTCTGATGTACTGGAGGGTACTCAGATATTACAGTGATGAGGGCAGTCTGAGAACCTGTTTAGACCAGAATATGGGTTTCAGTGGCAGTTTTCTGGCTGATTAATTGGGTGACTTTGTGCAAGTCTTGACTTGCCATTGCCCTATCCAATAAATGGGAATAGCAGCATTTGCCTCCCTTCGTAAAACACTTTGAGGTCTATGGATAATCCTCCTCCTTTTTCCCACCCATGATGATGGGACCAAGTGGAATCTTACGACACATTGAGTTTCTGTGGTCTAGCGTTTGCCAAGCATTTGAAAATGACTCTTTGGCTTGAGTTTACAATGTCTGAGATTGCCACGTAGTTTCTCATGGAAGCTCCTAGTTGAAATCAGGTCACCATACAACTGAAAATGCATGGGATTAGGAGAGAAACTGAAGTAGTCATCAGGAGTATGCAGGCCCATGATGACCTAAGTGTCCCGCCTGGGGCACCCTGCAAGCAGTAACCACACACATCAATAATCTCGTCAATAACCTACAACATTTTGTGGTTCCAAGGTCTGCAAATACTTAAGAGCGGAAAACTCTAGAGAAGATTCCTCTTGACCACCACACTACTCTCTATGTTACCCAATAGGCTGTGCATGCAGTAGACAGAGCTAGAGAAATACACCTCTGCTGGGCATTCGGAGATGTTCTCACAATGTAATATTCAACATTTTGAATTCAAGGACCTTGTACTGCTGTGGAAAACTGGTATTTTAGGACACAGTTTCTTCTTTCCCTGGATTTTCCTTTGCCAAGGATGTTTTCTCCTACGCTGGATGTAAGTCCATTCTAAGATCACATCCCTAACAGGTACCAAAGGGATGTGTTACTGAGGTTATGCTATTTTGCACAATGACCTGAAAGAAAACCTAAATCATTGCAGATAAACCGTACAGGTGACTTGGGAATTGACGAAGAGAGTAAATAGTTAAGAAAACAGGTCACTGATATGTGGAGATCTTCCCAAAGAACATTGCAAGGCTGTGCGAGCCTTGAAGAGCCAGGAAACCAGCAGAGATTTGTATCAGGCAGTGTGATCTAATGAGCTTACAGAAGAGAGGCTAAGGGATGGCTTGATCACAATCTCTAAGTAGTCACAAGAGGAAGAGAAATGTGGAAATGACGCAGACGTATACAGAAATCTTACGGCTGAAACTCAAAGCTGAACATTTTTTTACTTTTTTTGTGGGGAGGGGGAACAGGAGCATCAGCTAACTTCAGAATCATGCTCCAAGGCTTCTGTAATAGCTCCTGTAGTCCCCAAGTGGCCAGGGGCAGGTGTTCAAACAAAATAAGCTCTAGTTCTAAGAGGAATGAACTGGAGGGTGTCTGATGACCTTTGCCATGTGAGGTACCAGGTTATGTCGTCTTCCTGAGTCCTAAAGTTTGTGAACCAGTGTTTTGGATTTCTTCAGCCACAGTAACATAAAAGACAATTCCATCTTCACATCTTGCCAAACGCTGGGAAGAATTAGCAAGGGTAAAAGCATTTGGGAGGGAATAGTGTTTTAAGACTCCCTCAACTCCAAATAGCGCGAGCTATTTGGGGTAGCTTGAGCTACCTCTTTTCCTGTCCTTTGCCTCTACTGTATCATTACAGGATGACAACACCAGAATGACCTGCTAGCGTTTCTCCCTTTACATCAGAAAAAAGCCCAAGTAACATAAAAAGAGCCCATCAGTGAGCGCAAATAAAAGGCTGCTCTATACACTGCTGCAGTTTTCTGGAGCAGCAATTGGGATCTGCTCCTTGGACCAGGGGTGCGAGGGACTCAGCACCTGGCTGGACTGGACCCAGTGGCTGCGTATTTCATGAGTCCTATCAGGGATGATCTGTCCATACACAAGCTATGTTTTACTTATAAAGTAAATTACATTACATGGGCTATAATGTACATTTTCAAAGGGGACCCACCTTAAAAACATTTTGTTTAATAAAATAACTTAATTAGAAGAGAGCTTCTGGCTGATGTGGTTGAGGCTGTGATAATTTTTCCTTCTCAAATCATTTTCTCTGTTTATTATACTTAATTATAGTGTAATTATGTATCCATCCTCTAGGCAAATTATGCAATCAGAAAATGTGAGTGGTTCATTTGCCACTGCTGTTGGGACCAGTGTTTACATCCCTAGTATAAAATATGAGCATCATTTCTATTATTTATAGTATATACGTATATACATGTATATAAAAGATGTTTCACACAGAATGAAGAATCAGTGTAAATATTTTATTGGCAGTCATTTTTGCATCATCCACCTAATTCATTTGTGGCCTGCTAATAGTGAAACCATCCAAAGCTCAGAGAGGTAAAATCTTTACACTCTACCACGAATTTTCTCAAACACAAAACATACACAGCTGAGGAACGTGGAAGTTCCACAATTTAGCTTTAATTTTGGTGGGAGGATTATTATTACTTTTAAGAGCTTTTTTTGCATTTCACTTTCTAATATTCTGGCCAGAATTTCTTAGCACAACAACAGAGGAAGGAACCCCACAATATTTGGTTACGGGGTGTAGATTTGTGTTCAAGTCATGGGTTCACACTAATCTTTTCTCTCCCATGTGCTTCATGAACTTGCTAGCCCTGGCAGCACTGACTTTTAAAGGCTAGGCTATTCTCCCTCTTGTTTTTCTTGATGGGAGTTGACAGATCGTGTTTGAACATAGTGAAAGTTGAAGCCAAATGTCCAAATCTTGAAAACCCTTTTGAGATTGATGTTTTCTCCTTCTTTGGCCAGCTCTCGGCATGAATACAAACCGGATTCCCACTTGGCAATTTCAGCTTCTCTTCATGTGCTTATTTTGCAGAGATGGGGCCACTCGCACCAACGGAGCAGGCGAGGAAGAAAGCGCATCTGTTGGTGAAGCTCAGCCCAGCTCTGTTGGCATCAAGTGCCCGTGTTTATTACAGCTGGCAAAGAGGTGAGCCATCCGTGCAAAATGGCAAGCCTACCTCACTGTCACCTGGCCAGCCCCACAGCTGATGGAAATCTGGATGACTATTTGATCTACCCTGTTTTCCCCCCCGCTGGGGAGCGGGCTCTGCCTTTCACAGTGTCGCTCATCTGCATAGTGCTCTCCACGAGTGTCTTGCAAACACGCCTTTGCAGGAAATAAAAGGCCTCGACGTGGCCTAGCTTCCACCTCGTTCCCTGCAGGCGAGCTGGTATTTTTATGAAGAGCCAACGTTTCTCAGCCGCGTAGGCAAAACTGAATTTTGCCACACCGCAGCCGAAGGGCCAGGACTTGCCTGGGGAGCGGTGGGGAGGTTGGGGTAGAGCTGGGGAGGCACAGCTGGGCGGGGGCAGCTGGGAATGTGGGAGTTGGGGAGGGGGGCAATGGAAGACCCAGGAGCAGTGGTCCCCCAGATGGAGTTAGCAACCCAGGGAAGGAGAAATAAGATGATTCCTGATCATCCTCACCAGTCCTGCAGCTCCCCCATGCAAACAGTGGCCTCGAACAGCCTTTCCCTCTCCCCACCTTCAAAACGCAACCACTGCCCCATTCCTCCCTCTCCCTGAGAAGAGAGCTGTCAGTTGTGGTCTCTGAGGGAAAGGCGCTACCCCAGCCAGCCTGGGATAAAGCTACGGAGCGGAGAATCAAAGCCCAGATCCAGGCAGATACTTTGTGGTAATCTAAGATCCAATAAAAATCCAGGGAGATTTTTCAAAGGAGCCAGCAAATGCTCCCAAGTAGGTGCTGTTGCTCCATCCTGACCTGCTGACCCACTGGGGAGGCTGCATGTTCGTTCACACACGCAGGTAGGCCAAAACAGCAAAACAGGCTGGAAATATCCAAGCCGCTGGTTCGCAGTGTTGGCTGTAAAGTCCTCGCACGCAGCAGATAGGACAAGATGTGCCAACAGCCCCAAGTCTGCAAGCACACGGTAGCTCTGTGGAGGGCTGAAGGACCACAAGACCAGGCACTGACTCAGTCCATGGCAAGTAGGCATCTCCCCAGAGCGGGATGAGATGGGAGTAGTAGGTATGTAAGATGTTTTTGTTTTTTTCCTGATGTTATCCCCGTTTTCCCAGGTCCCAGCTTCAGACAGCCGTCTGCCATCTGCTTTGGCCAGACACCGAGACGCTAGCAATTGGCTGGTGTTACTGTCATGAGCAAAGGTACAGTGCTATGAATTGTCTGAACCCTGTCAGCCTTTTCCTGGAGTGATTTTGCATGGTGTGAAATAGGTTGGGACTCAGCAAATGGCACTCTGGCTGATCGGCCCGCTGCCAGAGGAGGATTTGTCCATTACAGTCTCACTTGCTTTTTGGGTGTGGCCTGAAAGGGAGGGTTTGAGCCAATATTTGTTGGGGTTTTTCCACACTTTGTTATGAAACCCTTGGTTTTCTCATGCTTTGATTTTTGGAGTATACGCCTTAAAAAGCAATATGACAAGTGCCTAGATCCAAGGTAACACTTTCCACCTGTTGGTTTGTAAATGCTAAGAAAAAAATGCTGTATTTAACTATGTTTGAGTGATGGGGAAGCTGTGATGCAATTTACCTGAGGCCAGGCAGTAGTCTGAAGGAAGGGCTTGGAGCAGGAGTCCGACTGCCAAGTCCCCAAGTAGTGTGCTAGGCATGCGCAGGGCTCCTCCATCCCTTCTGTCCTTTCCTGGTTTTGTTTCCCGTTGTGTTCCTAGGGAAAAATGAAAGACGGGAAAATTAAATGCGGATTATAAGCTCCAGCATCTGTGCTAGGGAAGTCTGCAGGCAAGTGAAAGGTGTCTGAGTTTGGTCCAGTATTGGCCGCTGATTCTTAAAGAATTCTTAAAGTGAAGTCCTTCAGAAATTAGCCCAAGAGCTGCTAGCCCCCAGCTCTGAGTGAGAACGAGGGCCACCCTTCCTAATCTGAGATTTAATCAGTTGAATTTCAGTTATCAGAAAGCCATAAGGGAAGCCTGACATATTTTTATATCTTGCACCACTCCAGTGAAAGCTGCACGTGAGAGAAGACAGAAATTATACGTGGGTATGAGATCTGTGTGATAGCCTTTCTAAAGCCTTTCGATGATCACATAATGCACAAACCAAAGCCATGAGTGGCTTAGTTATTTTACATATGGATCGATGCCGTTATCAGTGAAATTAAGTCCGTGCATCTTGCCTGTGGGTGCATTTGCACAATGGGCATGAAGGGGGACAATCTAGCATGGCTTGTAAGAGAAATTTTCATTTCTGTACATGCTCTTAATAGGTGTTAATACTGTGTTGAGGACCTCTGCTCATGGACTAGGACTATTGTATGAAATAATTGTACAGACATGAAGTAGAGAAAAATATTCTCGTCCTCACCCTCAGGATGGGTATGTCTGTGCTGCAAATAAACTCGAGATTGAGAGGGCTTCCAGCCAGCCAGCGTGGGGCAGCGGAGGCTCCCTGGGAAGCCTCAGCCCCAGAAATCTAGCCCAATGCTGCTTCAGCACACACTGAGCTTCACGCTCCGGGGGGAGCATTGCGCTGCTATCTGAACTGTCGTAAGTTAAAGCCAGCAGAAGTAGGTTTCCATTCACACCTTCAGTTTTCATGTCAACGTGCCATAATGACATGAGGCAGCAGATGGATGCAGACCGGGAAGAATATTTGGACATATTAGGCAATGGGGATTGGTTCATTTAGCTCACACAGCCCCACCGTTACTCCAGCTGAGAGATCACAAGTCAGTGTCCGCAGCTACAAAGGACCAAACCGAAAGCTTCTCCTAAGTGAGAAGCAAAATGGGCCTTGCCCAGGTTTATTGAACATTCTATTTAAACCACTACCCTCCTGTCCCAGTCTGCAGGACCTAAACCCTGCCATTATAAATGACTGCTCCAGTTCTGGTTGAGTTCACAGTCTTTCTGCTCCCTCTCAGAGACAGAGTTGACACCTTTCACCTCTGGGGAAGGGTTGAATGACAGGCATCCAGCTGAAATCCCCTGTTACCAGCTAGAAGTAAAACATGCCTTTCAATCAGCTATGGGACGTGTTTCCCAAATGCTCTGGTATCTCCGGTCCCCTCTACTTTGTCTGTGAAACTATTACTTTGCATAATAGAAGGGAGAGACGCTCCAACCATCTGGTAGGCAACGCCATGTATAATTTAGGTTGCTTCACTCACTCTCCCATCAACAACAGGAACATAGCTTCCTTCTCGTTTCCCTTGATCTCTTAGCCCTTTGCTAGAAAGGCAAGGTCAAAAGCAGCTGTGGGGGAGTAAACTGTATCCTGAACTGGGCTGCAGAGTTTTGAGGGACGCCTCTGCTTGTGGGCGAGACTCCTTTACAACCAAGTCGTTTCCCAATTCTGCGTGAGCAAGGGGATAAAGAACTCACTCAATCCCCGTCAGGAGAAGACAGTTGGTATCATCACATATGCAAATGTCCCTTTCCCCTCCAGGGGAACCTGCTTCCCCTCCAGCAAAGCCTGGGGACTGGGATGGCGTCATCTGGGCATCGCACGCTGGGGAATCACCGCCAAGGTCAATGTCACTGCAGTCAGCTAAGCAGCGCCCCACATGCATCCAATGGGGCGATTATGAGGGAGGTGGACAAGTCCACTCATGTCCAGCATGGAGAGAGCTCCTGGGGCCAGCACAGTAGCTACATCATCCCCAAGGAACTCCTCATCTTGGGGACCAAGCCACCTTTTCATCCCCATTGGTGGTTCTCTTAGAAACCTGCACCAGGGAAACTACCATTTGTTGCTATTCCTCTATGTCAAGAGGAGTATCTCAGGCCTTTCCAGACCTGCACTCCTGTTTATGCGTTCTTGGTGAGCACAGTCAGGTGGTTAAGGCCCTGATGCTGAAGTTTATGGCTTAAATCAATGGGATTATTCATGAGTTCAGAGATAACCATGTGCTTTTATACTTGGCTGGAATGGCGTCTAAAGCTGACAGCTGGGAGTCAAAAGCTCTGAGTCACCAGGTCCCTCCTCTCCTTCCTGTGTGACCAGTCTACCTGTGTCTGCTTCCTTGCCTGCCGCATAAGGAGGATGACAATCGCTTTTATCTGATGGTTACTTTCAAATGGCCCTAAAGGCCTCTTCTGGTCTGATGAAAATTCAGTAGAAGCTGGACTAGCGTGGAAAAGACAGGAGGGCATTTAACTAATGAAAGCACTGGAGCTCAGGAAGGCAATTACATCCTTTCTTCCTTCCCAGATTCCCACACAGGTTAATTGGCAATTGCTGCAAAATCTTCTATGGGCAGAGAGGAGTGGGAAGCCATGAAAAGGCTGAGACAAGTCCCTCTGAGCCAGCGGAAGGCTCATGTGGGGTGGTGGTTTGGGCGCCCGGTGCAGCAGATTGTTATGCTAGCAGGTTCCCAGCAGTAGTTACACCTTGAAAGAGGCCCCGTTCAATTAAAAACCGTGACCTTGAGTCTGCAAACCTCTTCTTCACATATGTGGTTTGTAAAACAAAAACATGCATAAAAACTAGAGAGAAAGAAAGAGACAAAACAAGGGGCAATTGCATGTATTTTACGCCCCGGTACACAGTAAGTCCCCAGGGAAGCAACTGAGAGGGCTTTCCACATTTGGCATGTACACCTCTGAATAAAAGATTATTTTAAATATAGACTCCTGTAGGTTTTAAATATAGATTCTCCTACTGCTCCTTTCCAGTGTCAGTCAGTACTGCTCCGGATTTCTCTCCCCTTGGACCTGGGCAAAGCAGGCAGGGCAGTGCTGGCTGGCGGCGCACAGTCAGGGCTGAGTTTTAGGAGAGACGTGCTGCCCGGGATGCAAAAGGCTGAATGGATCGATGGCTGATGACCGGCACCTTTGCTTGGCCAAGTCATCCCATCGGCACCATTCCTGGGAGGAGAAGCTGCTCTTGCAACCCTGCTTCAGTGCACCCACGTTTTGGGGGGGTGGGGGGAGCTGGCTTTGACATGCCTTTAAGATTAATCTACACCTCCCTGGTGGTTAACAAGTCAAATGGGATCATCTGCTCGGATAGTGTGAGAAACCCTGTGCAGCGCAGTGTACAGCTGCTGTATCCATGTGAACATGCAGGCTGAAACCCTGCAGAGGAACTGTGGGTGTCCTCCCAGCTGCCCTGTGCTTTTGCAGGCATTTGTAAATACAATTGCTCTCACTTTCCATTGATAGAAATCAAAAAGCAATTAAGAATCAAGCTCTTCAAATTGATAGGTCTCCTGAATTTGAAACCTTTTTCATTCTTTGGCTGGTATCACTGCCTAGATTAGATTATTTTTTTAAAGGGAAGATTAAAATAAACAGTATTTATGGTTTAATTATTGAATGACTAAGAAGCTCCAGCTTTATTTTAACTTCACAGAGGACCGGGAGATGTTTTTAATGATATGTTTTACTCACATAGCATCTTTCATCCAAGGATCTCAAACTGCTTTTCAAATAATTAAATAATCCTTGTACCTCTCCATGAGACAGTTATTATCTCTGATATTACCGATGGGTAAACAAAGGCACAAAGACGTCAAGGCACAAACTGTTTTCCACATATTAATTAACCAATTCTCGCACCACTCCGTGAGACTGTTACTATCTCTGCTATTACCAATGGGTAAACTAAGGCACAAATATGCAAGCAACTCGCCCGAGGCCATGCAGGTGAGTCAGTAGCAAAGCTGAGAATAGCGTATGACCAGGCTAGGTCTTAGCTAATTGTTTCTAGCAAGTACTACGCTGTATTCCTGAAAACGGGCAATGCAAGCCCCTGCGTGAAGCACAGCTGAAGCCAGCTGGGTTTCTGAAAATATTTCCTCCGGTCTATCTTCACCCATTGGAGATCACATTTGCCCACATTAGTTTGCAGCTTCTTTTGAACTCGTCGTGACTGGCAGAAGCCAACGTAACTATGATGAGAAATGGTTGATTTCAAGTGTCTGGGCAGTTTTGAGATACTCCGCTGATGGTGGCTGTCCAGCAGCACACAATTTTTCTTGAGTTCATCCCTGTGCCCGTGCCGCGTGGCATTCTCAGGCCAGGAGAGCCCCAGACTCGGCCAGGCGCAGGGTGCCACGCGCAGAGAGTGATGCCGTCGCTCCTCTCTCCTCCGTCCAAGCCTGCAGCCCTGGAGCCAGCACGTGCCCCAGGGCAGCAGCGTGAGAGCGGGGCTGGCCCCAAGCGTACTAACACGAGCTGCTGTAGGCGTGTGTGTACTCCCCTCATTTATCCACCTTCCTCCTTCGGGACGTGACAGGGTGTCATTTTTTAAGGGGTCTCAGGAGGAACATGGAGACCCTGCAGGCCAGGGTCCCTCACCGGCCAAAACCACCTCGCCTCCTTGCACAGTCCGTCAGCTCAGACTTCAGCGTGCATTTATCCCGCGGAGCAAGGGCTTTCTGTCCTCCCCATGAGGAAGCGAAAAAGCGAGGAAGCCGAAGGCACTCTCCGCCCTCAGGAAAGGTCTCCCCTTTCCATCCAGCTGTAGAGATTCTCCGTGCAGGCACCTGAACCCTCGCCACATGCACATCCCAGCTGAGCTATTTCAAACATGGGCTTGGCCTCATCAAATGCAGTCTCATTTCCACATGAAAGGGCTGGAGGAATATGAAGCCAGCTCATCTGTATTGATAAGAATTTGGCATTACTTTCCCCCAGTTATCTAAGCTTTCTGTGTACATTAATCACAATGCAAAAACCGGGAGGGGGGATGTGTCTTCTCAGCTGTCTTCCCTGAGCTCAGGCAATAATCTGGCGGTGTTTTTTTGTGGGGTTTTTCTTGGTTGGTTAGGGTTCCACCCCCCCCCCCCCCCCCCAAACTTCCTTTTTCCAGTTCCACTCTGCTGGAGTCTGATTGTCCCTCCCCTCTGCAATTTGGATGCCTCACTCTTCTTGCTACAGCTCTGATGCAAGCGCTCTGCTGCCCTGTTTGCCAAACCTGGCATGAGTACCCACTGCTAGTCTAGACACCAGTCTAACTGTAGCGCTAATGCTAGGGTTTAACAGACTGATCTCGGCATTTGTCATAGCTCTGCCCACGGTCATCGCTTTGATCTTTATCCTTGAAAACCACAGTCATTGACAAAGGTAAAATGAATTTCTGTCTTTGAAAGACTTTGATGGCATTCCCTTGTTTTGTTTTGTGTTTTTTTTTTTTTTCCTCCTCTCCTTTGCTCTTCCAGCTGAACTTCATCATAAAGCTTCTGATTACAGCTGCAGCTCCAGGACCAGATAGAGTTCATGCTTTCTTGCTTTCTGCCATACGGCCGTTTAAAAATCTAAGGGGCAAACCCTGGGACACTTCTTCTGAGACAAACTGCCAGCGAGTGTAATGTAAACTTTAATGGGAATCGGAGACAGAGGGCCCTCAGGATTTGGTCTTGTACCTTCTTAAAAAAACCAAAACAAACAAAATCATCTTGAATAGGGCCAAGTGCCAAAAGCGGGAGAGAATGAGAACTATTTGGTATTAGATTTCTAGTTTGAAATCTGCAGTCTGCCAAGTACTACTATTTGCCTTCACGTAGTACCTAGAGGTTGAACTGAGACAAGGGCCTTCTATTAGACATTGTATAGACACGTTGTAAGAGATTGCCTCTGCCTGGAGGTGTTCACAATTTAAATAAACATGATGAGCAAATCAAGTGTTACTAGCTCTGTCTTCTTGATGGGGAAGTGAAGGCAAGGAGTGTGTGCACCTTGTCCAAGGTCCCACAGGGGACCTGAATTCATTGTAGGGCTCCAGGTTGCCTTCACGGCAGTGATAATGTCATCTTTGCTGGTGAGCTGTTGGCTCCAAATGTGATGGCTGGGCCATCAGCGTGCAGCTAGATAGCAGTGCCTCTTGTTTGCAACGATTTACGACGCTTCTCCCTGCTTTGAGTTGCAGGGTTTGGCTCGCTGAAGGGGAGTGCTACAGATCTCTTAGCAGGTCAGCCTCTGCTAGAAAAAAAGTCAGCAGCGTCTGAGCCAGACTTTTGTTTTTTTCATAAGGCTATAAAAGCCAATTGTGAGATGTCTTATGCCTTTGAATTTACTGTACGAAGCAATCTACATGAGGGACCTTCAGTGAGGTACTTCCACCAACCTTGATGAATTTCAATGAAAGCAGAAGAGGGGGGTCCTTCCACTGGGCCCAGAATAAGAGCAGGAATTTAAAGAGCTTGAGTTTAATATCACGCACAGTGTAAAAGTAAATAAACTCAATAGGGGAGGCTCTGATTACGGGGTATACACTGTGTTATTTGGACATCTGTAAAAATCTTCCAAAGACTGGGGGTGAAATCCAGGTTCATTGAAGTCAAGGGGATTGTTGTCATGGATGGCTGTGGGGCCAGGATCTCTCCCTAAACACTTGCATGGGACGCAGCAGCTGCTGGAGTGGAGGGCAGTATACCAGTGAATTACAACAGCTCAGGGAGGAGAAGTCCAGAGGACTTATTGATGGTAGCAATTCTGAAAGCACCCGCAGTGCTGTCCCATCCAGAACAGCGTTTGGGGTATCCAGCTCCTAGCCAGGAGAGGCCGTTTGTCAAAATGGGTTGGTTTGTTAAACAAACAAAGAAAGAAATCTGCCTTCAAAGTGACTGGCTCAAAACAGGAGCTGGCTGAAAATTTTCCTGTTGTCATATAGAAATATTACATAAACACATATACACACACGCATAGCTGGCAGCTGGAAAACTTTGTATATGGGTAGTATGTATACTTTAGATAGAAAGATGTATATATTTTATGTGTATATACTCACATAGATATATATTCCCATCATCCATAAAATTGTATTTTCCTGGTTTTTCCAACCACTGCACCAGTTGATTCACAGATGCCAAAGGCTGACACAATATGTTAAATACAAATGTTGACAGTTTCCCATGGAGAGTTTTCTGCAGCCTTGGAGAAGCTCTACTCAACATTTCTTTTGAGATTTGAAGGAATTTGATTAACATTTTGCTGTTGCCCATTCCTGACTATTCTGAATTCAACTGGGACTGGAGGAGCACTTGATGACTAAGGCTCTTTTGTTATTTACTGCCTCATCAAAACAATGAAGTAGCAGGAATCTCCTTGGAGAGCAATGTATCACAGCATTTTTCAAGATGATTTCCAAATCAAAGATGACTTCCAAGGAGCAGCAAGGGGGTAATCCTGGAGCCAATCAAGCCAATGGCAAAAATCCCAATTTCTGCACAATATTCTTAATGAAGCCTCTGAAATTTTGGAGCTTCATATATTATGGCTAAAAGGTCCTGTCCAAATTCAGCATCTGTGTGCCTTACAGAGGCATGACCCTAAAAAGAAGTGATGAAAAATGTCTATTTTAAAAACAAATATCCCTGTTTATAATGAGACCAAAGGGAAAATGAAGAATTCAGTACTTAATACTGACACCTGCCACTTGCAAAATCTCTCCATTACTAGAAACAAATAGCTGTGAGAGTTTGGAAAATTCTGGTCACTCGTTTTTTCCTCCTTTGCTTCCATTTCACTCACTGGTACGTCTGTCCAATAACAGCACTGACATTGCTAAATGTCATGAAGTGAAGCTGAAGTTTCTTCATGTACTAGTTCCAGGTGAGATGGCAACAGGAACGGCTGCAATTCTCACCAAGACAAAACAAAACAAAAGAAGTATTTGCCAGTGTTTTTTGGATATAGTTGTTAGGTCCCAGGCACGGACATTAGTCAGAGTACCCACTGTCATGGAACTCTTGTTTCCAAGTTCTTTGCTCCAAGTGCCCACCGGCTGTGAAAACCCAGCCAAGCTCTGGCCATTGGGCTATAAACTCCTTCTGGGCTTCGCTCAGTTCTTGGCGCAGCAACTGGGGGTCCCCGCCAGTGCGGTCGGGAGAGCATTTCAGGAGGGGAAGCAAGAGGCACATCCCATACGATGGGTCACCCAGGAGGAAAATGCCCCCATTGTAAATCATATGGTGCGGGTGACCCCCTCGAGCTTCATTCCCGTTGTCACAGCCTCCAGTCACTTCAGTAGGAAGACGGTCAGTCCCCAGTGTGACAGAGCAGGTGTGGAGGCTGGCAAACTATCCAGGGCAAGCATCATAAATGCTCAGGTTATTTTTTACTCTTCTCTGCATGCCTCTGTTGGAAACCAAGCTAGACAGATTCTTGGTCCCAATAAATATGGCAGTTCTGACACTGTCATGCAAGAAAATCCAGTTTCCCAGAGAAAACCTCAGATGAAATAGCCAACCCAAGATATTTACTGCTTTACACTATGTTAATGCAGACAAAAACAACGCATGCTACAATAAATCCACTACTGAGTCTTACTAGAACAAACTGATATTCCTACATGAATATTTCAAGCTGAAAGGGTTTGGATTTTGTTTTTTTTCTATTAACACTTTTTTGTGATGGAGAAGGTATTTTTCAATTGAATGAAAATTTTTTCCTCCAAAAGCATCCAGTTTCAATGAAAGATTTAGAGGTTTCAATAAGAAAAATCTAAGACCAGCAATTCAATTAGTGCCTGAGAGGTTTCTTCAGTATTTCCCCTCTCCCCATCACCTCAAAAAAAAAAAACAATCAAAAAAAAAAAACAAACCCTGAAAGAACAAAATCCACCCATGTCATCAACATTTCTAGTGGGGGAGAGCAGTAGTCCCTGGCTACTTCCATCACGTACTCCTTATGCTTAAATCCGGTTTTGATCCAGCTCTAACCACCATCAGTGGCTGCTCTACCCAGGACAGCAGCACCCCAAAGCCACACAGGGCTGGACTCTGAGTTGAGCTCGGACTCCGAGCAGACCAGTGCAGCTCAATGCCATGTATTAGTAAAAATAATAGCAATATGCTTAAAGCCTCCTGGCACCTATTTAAACTGAAAAATTAGTTTGGCTGAGCTGTAAAGTGCCACCACCACCAATTCTCCTAGTGATGTATGTGAATGCATGGTGTAGGGCTCGGTGCAGTCAGACACAGGCTGGGCCAACACAGGAGAAAATCCACTGGATTTGCAAAAGTGAACAGAGCTCAGCATATTGGGGTAGCAAAAAAGCACGGCTGAATGGCACCATTTAAGCCTCAAAGGAGAGCCCAAGTGCCAGCCAGCACAAGGCGATAAGGAGCACCCCCGGAGACGGGTACAAAGGTAGCACTGATGAGCAGCGCTTGGCTTTGCTCCCACAAAGGTCGCAGCTGGGTCCTCTATTAACTTTTTCTCAACACAGCATTATTGAGAATTATACCAAGCTACTTGATAGTAATGCCTCCCTCCCACAGACCTTTCACAAGAAAATATAAGTATTTGACATCCCTGGCGTAAGCAAAGACAGTCAAAGGCTCTGTTATCTTCTTTTATAAGCTGGAGAATTTGGCTATGAGTAGACAAAGGTCCCCGTCCAGCAAAGCGTGTGGGTAGTATCACTCGTGAGTAAACTGATGCACAAGCCTGCAAGATTTGTCTAAGCAGATCTCTGAAGGTGTGTCCTGGGCTTAGCTACAAAAGCCGCCATCTGGAAATACAAGTAATTGGTAAAAATGTGTCTACTCTGAGCTTAAAAAAAAAAATATATCCACATTACTAGAAGGGGAAATTCTTCTTTATTACTGTTTCATTACTGGTATCCTTTTGGAGCTGAAGTTCCTGTGCACACATGCAGCAGCCAGATTTATCAGACAACCAAATCTTAAGCGTGGCAAAGTTGTTCCCATTCATTTCTCTGTTTATTTTCAATTTCCCATCCTATCAGCTCAAATGAATTAAGGTGGGAGGAGGTAAAGCAACTAGAACGGGCAGTTTTTAAGGCTGCACTGAGTAGAGTGCAGAAAGAAGTAAGAAAATATCATAAATTTTATTTCATGCCTTCTTGCCAATTGTTAGAAATGTGCAGTCCATATGAATTCATATAACAAGGAGGGAAAACCAATAAAGATTTTGTGGTCTTAACTATAATGAATGTAGTTTGATATAGAGTCTGTTTTTCACTGCATGGCAAAATGAATCATAAAATACTGGACCTTGAAACTCCTGCATTTTTTAACAATAGCCTGGGGACAGTTTACAGTGTAATGAATTGTAATTAACCCACCTTCAAAATCTTTTATGAGTATTTTGCCAATTAGCTTCGCATGCTTGCTAATGACTCATGGCCAGCGCATGTCTTTACAGAGCAGGCTTTTACAGCACACGCTAGCCTGTTAAGTCAGCAGAAGTATGCAGGACGGTGAGGTAGACACAGGTAAGACTCAGCCAGTCCTAGCAACCTACATAGTTCAACATTCAAAGAGCCCTTGCTGTTCTCTCAGACCCAAAATAACTGTAATAATGTATAGCAACGTCAAAAGGCTTTGGTTTCCGAAGGATTGCGAGGAATGCAAAGGGCTCAAGTCCTGACATCTGTTGTTACTTAGTACTAACATATATAATGCTGCTAATTGCTGAGCCATCTTTGTTTTCCTTACTTAGCACTAGGGTTAGAATTATTTTATTTTTGTGGTTCATGGCTTCCTGCCACTTGCAACACAAAGTCCACTCTAAAGAAAATAAAACAACTACCAGGCTGCCTACTAACAGTGTGTGGAGGGCTGGGGTTGTTTCTTGCCCCTCTTCTGGTTTTGGTTGTATTTTGGTTTGGTTTTTTTTTTTTAATTAAAGAGGAGTAAGAAGAGATATGCCCCAAACAGACCCAGCAGAGCTGGGACCTGACCAGTGTCACACCAAAAGGCCACATGGGCCAGTATCCCGGCTCCCAGTATCCCGGCTCCCAGCATAGGCAGGAGGAGACGCAGGAGGAGGAACCTCAAGGAGGAGGTTCAGCACCATCCCTCCCCTGCTGTACCCTCCTCGTTTCAGGCAAGCCATGTGGTTTATGGACTTCCCAAAGCAGAGGCTGCCTCCAGACCAGTGTGTTTTAACAGCCACCCATGGATCTGTCCTCCTCAAATGTTTTTGATCCCTTTCTCAAGCCATTTATAACTTTTGGCCTCCGCAACATCCTGTGGCAATGAGTTCCACAATTTTAATTACGCTTTGTATGAAAAAGTACTTCCTTGTGTTGGTTTAAACCTTCTTGTGTCATTGGGTCCCCTCTAATTCTTACAAGAAGCAGCAAACGACCAGTTTCTATTCGCCCTTTTCTATGTCAATCACGATCTGACAGACCTTAACTGTACCTCCTGCTGCTGTCATCCCTTTCCACCCTGAAGACTCCTCCTCTGCTTATTTTTCCATCTTCATGGAAGCTCTTGCCCATCACTCCTCATCCTGAATGCTTTCCTTCCTGTGCTTTCCAGTTCAGCTCAACCCTTCTGGAGTTAAATGGCCGGAAAACACGCTACCATGGAGATGTAGTTTCATCGAGGAGTGCTATAATGATGTTTTCTGATTCGTTCCTGCCTCTTTGCCAATTCATTCTTAATGTGATAGCTGCCTCTTCTGATAGACTTTAAATGATATTTGCAGAGGCCTCCAAGGTCTCTTTGCTAAATGTTACATTTAGGGCTCGTCTATGTTGAAGTATAGTTAGGGTGAGTTTTCTGCATGTGCTCTGCTTTTGTTGACACTGCACGATAGCAGTCATTTTATTGCCCAGCCACTCAGAATCATGAACTCTTTCGGCAGTGCTTTGTGGCCAGATTTAGTTTTACAACACTGAATAATTTGCATCATCTGCAAAATTTCTCTTCTCGCTATTCATCCTTTTACCGGACTATTTATGAATATGTCTGAATGCTATCAAATTAGTCTTTCAACAACCTCAGTTCTAAGTAATGCACAAAAACCTCTCTCTTGCACAAAGATGTGTGGCAGACATCCTAGCCAAGGCCTTGAGGGGACTCACCAGTAACCTCCCACAACAGCGAACAGAGCTTTATACCCATCTTCCAAAAGGCTGCTTTTATCTTCTTACAATTTCAGGAAAGAACTTTCTTTTCTCATCTCTTATCATGAAGCCTTGTTGTAGACAGTTTTTAGGCATTTGTGTTTATTGGCGTGACTCTCCTAACTCCTCTGAGCATGTTATCAATATTGAGTGGGTAAGCTGGAGAAACCAGTGATAAAGCGGCCCATCTGGTGTGTCAAGTATTTCATTCCACAGCCAGGGATATGTCATTTGTCGGCCTATTAGTTTTAATAACTATCATATCATCTGTCCCTGATGATCACGGTTTCTCTGTAAACCATGCAGACTGTCGAACGGAGGGACCTCAAGTTGGTAAGAAAGACTCAACTGCAACAATGCCTTTTTTTTGCCAAATACGGACTCACTTATGTTTATAGGTGAGCTGCACACCTTTTGCACTGAATTCCTATAGTTTATCAGCCAAACCCGCAGAATCTGTCCTTAACGCCCTATTGCAAGAGACCACAACATCCTGAACGGCAGGCTTGGTTTGCTGGGCCTGAAGAGTACCTATTGCTGCTCTCAGCTGCCCACCTCTTGGGGAATTCTCAGCTACACCGAGAAGCAAGTGCATCTGAAATTGCCCTGCTTGCACACACCGGCTGAAGAGATTTTTCTCTTTACCGTACCCCGGTACAGATCCAGTTCTCCCGGGGGATTAACGCTCATGGCAGTGTGAAACCCCACAGGGCAGTTACCGTTGGCAAGCCATTTCCTTGTTTCACAAAATATTGCCACTTCTCTGTTGTCCCAGATCGTTCTCACTCTCCCGTCAGTCAGCTGTCCGAGTGGTTTAGCAGGAAGGACCAAAACTATGATAAGCTTAACCCAAGACTTAACTAGTGCCTCATCCTAGAAAGCTGCGCGCTTGTGAGGCATCCCCGAGGACCGTGACTCAGGTCTCCCCTCGCTCTGTTGTGGTGCAGGACCTGCCATGTGAAGTTATCATGAGTGTCTGAGCGTTACCCCTCTGGGCGTTGTGCCGTGTACCACTTTGCACCTGGAAAACCTGTTTGCTGGACATACAGGTAATCCACTGCAGAAAATTGTATCATAAACACGAGAGCCTGGCGCTTACAGAGAGCGTAACTGGAAGGGGAGCCAACCCTTACTGCGTGAATTGTACAATTCTTGCTGTGAATCTTCAGAGTTGAGCAGTGTGTTTGGACCACAACTTTTTCCAAAGAAAAACCACAACATCTATATATTTCAGAACTGCATTGATCATGCTATACTGACCTTAATTGCAATTGCAAATTTTCAACCTTTTTTTTTCTTTTCTTAATTCAGTGGGAGCTTTGCCTGTACTGTGCAGGACTGGACCATCTGTATATGTCCAGGTTATGGAAAAATATTATTTCTGTACCAAATGAACTCAATATGTCCCCAAGCTAGAGGGACTGTATTTACAGTCCTGGCAACTTTTACGCATAGTGTGGACTTTTCTTCACTGGGGGCCTAATCCTGAATCATTTTAGTGAGTGGAAACGGTGGCATTAAATTCAATCAGAGCAGGATAAGCCCATGTGTTATTTTAGCTAAACTAACATGCCACAAAAAATGTGTTGAATCATTTATTTTTTTTAAAAAAAGAGAAAAATAAAACATATGGTTAGATAATCAGTGGGAATCACTAGACACCTACACAGGAGAGCTGCAAGCATGGAAATACTCATATACATATTTGAAGTTACACCACAGATTTCTTGGGTGGGTTTTTTTTTTTTTTTTTTTCCCCTGCTACACTATGTCTGGACAAATAATTTGGATGTTGCTCACTCAGGTAATGTAATCCGAAATCATGTCGCCTGTGCTGCAAACAGAAGTGAAGGAGAGAACATTTCATTCCTGTCTAACACGAAGCAAAGTTCACAGCTGTGGCATTTCATTCCAAGCAACACCATTGCCTGTAACATAGCAAAGCATGTGTGTGTGGTGGGGGGGGGGGGGGGGGTATTGAAATTATTGCTCTTCTGCCAAAGAGCTAAGGCAGGACTATTTTTTTTCTTTTTTTTTTTTTCCTTCTCATTGACTCTAAAGCATAAAAGCAAGCAGTGTTCCTATACTGCAATAGAAATTGCACAGCCCATTCACTCTATGTAACACCAATATCCTGCCATGCTTGGAGCCATTATTTTTGTGCACAGTTGCAAAGAAGGGGAGGTCTAATGTGCTGACTGGGTGGGAGGTGATGGAGGTGCAAAGGACTTTCAGACTGGGCGGCTAAATTTTCCCAGCAGATCTGTTCTGCTGCTGTGTATGTCTTCCATCAGCTGCAGGACAGTGATCTGAGGATTGAAGCCTATCCAGGTGCACTGAAGGTGGGCTGATGCTTACACCCTATCGAAACTCTCAAGACAGATGATATCCCATCAGTGATTAACATCTCTCTTCTTTATCTTCTTTAGCACTTAGCCTCTAAAACTTGGTGGAAATTCGAAAGACTGGAAGTGGCCATTGCATCCTTGAGTAAAATGCTGTCCATTTTACAACGGGCCAATTCATGCATTTCTCTGTAAAGTCCACAGTGGCTCTTTGTTTAAACGGTCGCTCCTTATTTAGGATTATTCACTGAAGTCTTTTATTCTTGACATCACCCACAGTTTAAAAAAAAATACTTTCTCCATGTTGACAAGCTGTATATGAAACAGCTGCTCAAGCACAGTGGCTCCCCCTGGGTCGGCAACACTCAAATAAGGACAGTTATTTGGGGGGATTGCGCTGTTAGTGAGCTGCTGTCGTCCTTGCATGATACATCTGCCTGCTCCTGGGTAAGAGAAAGGCGCGGGGCGGTTTTGGGGCTGAGCAGTCACACGGCTTCCTCCCCACACACAGGGCACGTTTCTACCCTTTTCCTCTCAGAGCAACCTTCGATTCCCACCCACTCCCCGCATCACGCACGGGCAGGTTGAAATCGGGCCCGGCAGGAACACGTTTTGGGGAGTGCACAGCTTGTCGTTACACTGAAGGAAGAGCGTTACAGCACCAGGCACTTTGATGTCACCTGTGCCTTAACCACTCCAAAGAATACCCTTTCTGAGCAGCCCTGTGCGCTAACCTGGACATTTGAATGTGATACAGACAAATACAGCAACTTCTCCCCTCTGATTTCCCCCAAAGCATTTCATTTCTTTGTTGTTACCTGCATTATTTTGGTGGAAGTATGCATTTCTTAGTCAGAAACATACTTTTTGTATAATCAGTATTTTTTTCCCTAATAAACAGTTTCTAATGTCCTTTTCCAAACCAAGAGACATCTGCTAAGAGCCCACAGGCATGATTCCTGTTGGGCCTTGCAGCTTAAGCAAGAAAAGATTCACAGCAGTGGAGTGTTTGTGCTTGCTACCAGCAGTAGTTGGGAAACCTTTCCCTAATTCCAGCCTAAGTCCATCCTTGGCGGTTTATATTATCATTCTCGTACCATTGCACCCCTTTGCCTAAAGCATTCTTCTTCACCTTCTTTACCTTTTAGCTACGACATATTTATAGGCAGAAAGCTCAGCTGTTGCGTTTCTCAACTCTTCCCTCCCAGTCTCCTCTCCCAAGACAGGCCTGCCTGTCCTTGCCATCTCATCGAAATACTTCTGCTATTGCTCCTGCTTCCCCTCATCTTTCTTCTTTCTTGGTGAGCCAAAAAGCACCCCGTGTTCAGGCCGAGCTCTCACCTGTGCCTGCTGCGCTGTCACTGTCTCATCTGTCCCCTGAGATTGCGCTTCCCTTTTCATGGCTAACATAGCTGTGCCTCAAAGTCACCCTGTGATTAAAGCACACCAAACTCTTCTTCCTCCCCAAGCAACTCTAAGTGCAAGGCTTATTACAGAATGTTTTCTTAGTAATATCACCCAACTTTGTGGTGATTTGCATTAGCTACGGGTCTGGGCTCCCTTCTCCAGAAGAGGTGGGACTTTGCCACTCGACACTAACTGAAGAACCAGCTCTCCCAATTCAGTACATTAGCAAGGGAAGAAAAAAGTAGCAAAACAGAGACTGAGCTACACCATATTCTGATAAGTTATAGCACTACCAACCAACCCAGGGACTTCTCCTGCCAACGTGGAAACAAGATATGAACTAGAGTGTTTCTATTTTTGCATTAAAATGGAAACAGGTGGGAAGGACGTGTGGAATTTATCAAGCCAAAGAACTACTTTTTTTTTTCATGTTAAAATTCGAATGGAATGGCAATTATAATCTTCCAGTGTTACTGTGGAGCTGCAATATTGGGTTTCCCCTTACTCAGCCTTTAGCAGTAAGGAACCAGCTGCAGTGGAGTTGGAGTTTCGGAGTTTGCTTCCTAACCCAATCTAACTCTCTTCTAGGTCTGCCCTATTTTGAATTATTACACCACCTGGCACAGGGGATGTTACTGACTCTGGAGAGAAGAGTCAAGTTTGCAATAATTTTTTAATAGATTGCTAACTGAAAAATAAGAACTGCTGGATAGCAGAAACCAGCAATTTTCACCATTCCTACCTAATTTATTGCAGCAAACCTCCACTCCCAGACTAAGTTAGGTGCTTTGGCTCTTCTCAGGTATTTACTGTGTGTCAGCACCAAGCCAGTGGGGTGGTGGAGAGACTGGAGCCACACCAAAGCTATGCATTTTGAACCAGCTTACTCCCACCCTCTGCCTACCTCCATGTCAGAACAAGTGCAACTCAAGCTGCCCAAAACCTGAGAGAAGTGACCCAGCTGAGGTGGAGCATGTTCCTGAGGTGACTTGCTAAAGTAAAACCCAAATGCAAAATAAATTTTTAAAATTATGATATAGTATAAATGGGACAAACTTTACCATAAACACTTGGTAATTCATTGCTCAGAGGGTAGGACCATCTGCATCACTGGTTGGACAAATAGGTAATAAAATGGATTGACAGATAATGTAAGAGGCTTTTGATTGCTTTCACTTAGCCTTAATTATTTTTTAACTGTGTCCAGTAAATATCCCTGACTCTAATTATTTTAGAGCAGGAAAGTATTTATTGATCCAAGTACTGAAAAGGTTGCCATCAACATTGCAATAGACTTTTTCATCCATGTGCAATCCCACTGAAATCAAATGGATTTGACTAACTGCATTCGTTCAGCTCAGCAAACAGCCTATAACCACGACTGAGGTCTGTACTAGTAGTTTCGTGCTTCCTTGTGCTTCTCGGTTCGAGACAGAATCAGAAATCCAAAGAGCAAAGTATTTGCAAAAGCTCTATGGTTGAGAGGTTTTTGAACTCCTTAAAACCAGGAGGAGATGAAAAGCTCACAAGACAAGTTGCTCTCTTGAGGCTCTCTGCCCAATTACCAGGAACCGAGGCAGGTTGAATGCATTCAGGGGGATGGACTGAGGGAGGAAACATGCAGGTACCTTTCAAATACGCAACTAAACAATCTGAGGTTTGCCTGTCACTTGTCTAGACACATGTTTCAAAAGGTAATAGAATAAAAGAAAGAAAAATACCCTGTCTGGGAATTCTTACCCCGTGATTGTTGCGCAGCAGAAAAGCTGGGTAATTCTCTTCAACTGAATAAACATAGAAGGGAGTCTGAGAGCAATTTGGCTCCAGAGCAAATATTGTTACCAAATTCTTTGCACCTGCAATGGTCAGGGAAATGATAATACACCCGCTCCATGTCTTCCTATTCCACGCTTTGGGAAGCAGCCACGTAGTATCTCACGTCTGCTGCAGCGTAAATGTTTGCGAGGGCTGGGCTTCAGGCAAGACCCCGCTGGTACGCTTACAGCGCGCTCCGCAGCCCCATCCTGCAAAACTCACTCTCATCTCAACAGTGAGTAAATCCGACAGCCGGGGTCCCTGCAGCACCGCCGGCTGCTGGGGCAGGTATTCAGCTGGTACTGCACCAGCTTGGCACAGCACAGCCCAGCATCGTGGTGCAGCTTCGCCAAGTTTGTCACAGCATTTATTGACTAAGCAGGTTAAAAAGAAAAAAAAACAGTTAATGGCTTTGGCTGCCATAGCTTCTGGTGCTGTTCTTCCAGCATAGGCACAGATATCCAGGAAAAATACACTTTTCCTAGTATAATATGGCTTGCCTTGGACTACATTTTAGTACTGGTGCAGCAACAGGACCAAGGAGGGTTTAATCCCCTAGTGAGGAAGCCTCCCCATTCCAGCTGTGCCCTCAGCCTGTGCCTTCAGCAGCCGAGGCACGCTGGAGGTGGGTGTGTGGGGCGGCTCTGGTCCCACTGTGACCACAGCAGCAGGAGGAGTCAGGAAATGGGGAAAATGGCTCAGTTCAGCTACCAGCCCCTTCAGCTGGACCAGCAAGCCAGGGCCACATCTGGGAAGAGAAAAAGGCGAACTTATGCTCCTTACACAACACAGGGAGGCATTTGGATTGCTACAATTGGTGAGAGGTGATTTTTCTTGGCTGTTTCTTGGGATACACAGGTCTGTGCCTAGCGGATTGCAGTGCCCTGTCTTTAAAATGGAGAGCATTCCTATTGCCCCCCTCTCTTGTCATGTTGGTGGGCAGCTTAGTACAGCCGCCCACCAAGAAGCAGCTGCGAGGTGGAGCCAGCCAAGCAGAGAAACAACTGCACCACCATCGTGGAGGGAAAAGGCCCCCGTCTGCGTGATGAGCTTCACACAGCTGGGCTGAAAGAGAAGTGAAAGGGTTGGTGTCAGGCTGGCAGAGAGGAGCTACCTCCACTCCTGTCATCAATGGCCTCCTTGAACAGGTATTTGAGGACATAGCAAATGGAAAGGGTAAAGAAGACATGAGATGTGGATATGGTCTCTGCTCTTCCCGCCTCAGGCACGCTAACACAACGACAGCTGACGCCCCACGATGTCGTCTCTGTGGGTGTGCGTAAGTCTGAGTCCATCAGCACCGTGGCTGCTCAGCTAACAGAGCCTCAAGGCAAATAAAACATAGGGGATAAATTATAATAGTTGTAATATTTTAAAATGGTTTTGCTACAAAAGTATTTTTTCACTGGAAGAATCTTAGGCAGAAATGTGATTGCCTTACAAAGAGTTCTTGCATCACACCTGGAG
The DNA here is from genome assembly GCF_030463565.1 of Pelecanus crispus. NCBI lineage: Eukaryota > Metazoa > Chordata > Aves > Pelecaniformes > Pelecanidae > Pelecanus > Pelecanus crispus. Next base: position 5,255,962 of record NC_134645.1, on the reverse strand, counting down.
ATTGAATTCAGTCCTGAGTCATAAGTTACTGGTTTTATGCTACTATTGAAGATATTTGACTATATTTCCCTTAATTTTTAGTAACTGCTGTGCTTCTTTCTCGCATAGAGAACTTTTCAAGTTATTTGTATTTATCAAAAGCACAGAAAAAATGGGCAAGCTCTGTGTTGCACGGGAATGGTTTGTCCTCAGTACATCAAACTGTTAGCATCATAATTTGCCATCCTGCACCACACTAGCCATAGAATTCAGCCATTTAGTCCTGTATGAAGCCAGATAATTTGCATTTAAAACAATTACTCCACACCTCTTGGCTGTTCCCCCCCCTGTAAAGCTCTGCATCAACAACTGCTGGGGGTTTAGCAGGAGGTGAATGCTGGGCAAGCACACATAGTTCAACCGGCTAGTACAGAGTTAGCCTCACTCACTCGCAGCCCCCAAACTGCCACACAGCAAAAACGAGTGTTTCATCTCCATGGGATGTGTTATAGTGTGAGGAACTCACTGCATAATGCACTCACTGCATTAGAAGATTTTAATTTTTTTTTTTTTAAATTACATACACATGCATATGCAGTCATGCCTGGCCCATGTTTTTGATAAGCTTTATCAATCATCTCTGCATCAGCACGCAGGTTTAAGAACAGGTGACAACAAAGCAGTTTGGGCTCTCACTGGGAAATAAATGTTAGGTAAAGAAGAGAAAATTTCACCACAATGTGAAGACAGCAATCAGATTATTAGGAAAGAGAACAAAAAGAGGAGACAACACTGGGTTACAGAGCCCAAATTCAAAGGAATTATGCCCATTTCTATTAGCTAAGTAGCTGCAAAGACTACTAAATGTTTCCTTAAGATTACTAAGCATATTAACTGATAATTATTAATATCAGTCCATGAAAATGAACCCCCTACAACAGCACAATTTAATCATTGCAAATTCAGATTGGCAAAGCGTTCTGGGTTTTGTATCACTTGACTGAGCTTAGTAAATGAAAACACGGGAGATTTGGTTGATCCTCCACAAAGCTTTTGGGCCATGACGTGATCAGAAAGGAACAGGACAGTCTTGTGATTAGGTTTCAATTGCAAGATAGTCCCGTGCACTAAACTGCACTTGGGAGCTGTGCTACTTCCAAGCCCAGCTGTGCCACATCTTTGCTGTGGTGGGTAACGAAACCCCTTGACTCCAAGACGAGCGTAATCCCTCTTTGCTTATTTTGTCCATTTGGGCAAGGAGAGGGCCTGCCTTGGCAATGGATGAATGCAGTGCCTGCAGCAGCACACAAATAATTCCGGAAAGAACCTGAGCAAAACCTGATGCATTTTAACGGTGTCATGGAAGGCTCCTCCGCAAACCCCAATGCATCAGAAAGTGTTTTGGTCCTCTTGCCACACTAACAGACCCAATCAGCCCCAGTAATCTTATCCACCCTGGTAAACCCAACCATTAATTTCTGCTGAAGACATGTTCCCACAGAGGCACAGAGTAAATAGCTCAAACGTCCCAAGCCAGCGTCGTACCGTTGCCCTAAAGGAGCAGCCCCATTAGCAGAGCCTCTGTTATATTCAACCCAGACTTCCTAACAGTATCACATCATAAAACCATCATGCATCTGGCCCAAATTTAAGGCACAGTTGGCAGCATTTGATACAAGAAAGAAACCAAGGACTGAATTAGTATCCCACGAGGTTGGTTTTTTTTTTTCAAGTCGCAGATGAAGTGCAGAGCCGTGTGGAGAAGTCCTCCATACGCCTACTAACCCTTCTCAAACGAAAGAAGGGCTGTCTAGGTTTTATGTTCTTTGAAAATACCACTTCATTACCTCCCCTTTTTTTGTTGCCAGGAGAGGTTAACGAAATTACTGAGGGATGAAACATTCTTGAAACATTCCTTCTGGATCATCAAATGGGATTAGCATATGAATTACACTGGGTGGTGCAGCACACCTAAAGGAGACGGGGCGGTGGGACTGCACACTCACCTTGTCCTTCCCTTACATTAACAAGGATGCATCGCAGTACGCGATGTGTGCGCACGTGGATGCATGCACACATGGCTTGTTGGTCACTGACTTGAGCTTTTGGAGGGGAGGAAAAGGGAAGAAACAACGAAACAAAAGTGCTTGCTGCTGAGGGCGGCCTGAACGATGGTGTTGCACTTTGCTGCTCCTCAGTGCATACACTGAGTCTCATTTTCAGCAGAGGCTTGGCCAGTGCAGCTCCAGCCATGCCGTGAGTGGCACACACAGTTAGGAATCCTCACCAACCCATGCCCAAAGGGACTTGCTTAGCTGCAGAAGGCCCAGGTAAGACAGCAGGCCAGAGCTACGTGCTCTGGAGAAGCTCAACTCTCCCTGGTCGTTTACCTCCTCTCTGAGAAAGTCCGTGCTCCTTTGGAGCATACTGACATGACAACCAAGCTGTTATAACCTTCAGCAGGGAATAACTTGGTCTGCCTTCCCCTATGAAAAACAGTGTTTCCAGCTCCCCGCCAGATAAGCACTCTTCCTACTGAGTTTTTTTAACCCATCAATAAACTGCACAGGCTATCAAGAACCTTCACATTTTACTTAGCACAGGATCCCACCAACCTCTGCTCTTCCAATGACATGGGCTGCCTCACTTACTGTTACCAGTGTTCTCAGGGTGGTAGACTTTTTTCCTTCTTTTTGTCTTTACTTTTTGATCTGCTGCCACCAGTGGGTTACAAAAATAAAGCCCTGCACACATCTATGCATAAGAGTAATAACCTTTCATGTAAAATGCATTTTACAACAGTACACAGATCACAATCAGAAACTGCTGTTGCAGAACAGGATAGCAAGGTAAGCGTATTCTTCTGGGTTAATACTTCTGATAGGCACGTGAAAACCAAATCAGCACAAGCCAGCGTCTCCATTGTGCTCAGGCAGCACTGTTCACTGGGTACTGAGCCACATTTGGGTTTGGTGGGGGAAGTCTATGAATTCAACACAGTAGAAGAATCACCTTCGTGAAGACGGCCCCCACGCAACTTAGCAACAGCTGGTTCCAACTTCAACCGCATCAGATCAACCATCGGTTTGAAATTTCAGAGTGAAATCACATCTCCCAACCAGTACTGTGGGATATGGATGAGAAATGTCCTCCACCCTCAGCTTCTTTTTGCCTGAAAACATTCATTTGTGAACTGAGCAGGACTGTTCCAGATGCAGGGACCCTGTGCAGCCTCTGTACTTCATGCCAAACAGCCGCATCCTCCCGCGAGTCAGTCGGGACATGGGAGACTGAGCCGTGTCAAATAGGAGGCGACAGTAAAATAAATGCAGCTAAACTTCACATTGTACTCTTTCAACTCAGTTAACCACATCAACTGATGGTTCTAAAACTGTGAATTCTCATTCAGTCCAAGGTTCAGGCTCAACTGTTTGTCCGTGTGCAAACTGCAGGGTTTGGTTGTCTTTGTATTCACAGTAACAGATCTACTCCACAGTCCAAGTGGCTGAGCACTGAACAACAGGAAAGCAGGGATCATCGGGGACAGGACAGCTAAAAGAGGTCAAGAAGAAGGAGGCTGGGTTCACAAGTGATGTCAACCAGCGTCTCCCTGTTGCTTCCAATCACCAGCTGGAAAACAGGGACCGTAAACCACAGCATCCTCCTTTCTATGTCTGCTTTGTGTATTTTTCTACTATAAACGCTTCAGGATAGGGAGTCTCTTTTATCTACACGTGCACATCACCTAGCGCAGAAGAGCCCAAACCATGCTCAAGGCTTGAGGCTGTACTGCCATAGTAATTACTTGATTTCAAGGGTTTAATTCAGGTGCGCCAGCTCTCCAGTGCTGTCAGAGAAGGTATTGCGAATTACTGCTGCCCACTGAGAGAAGACAAGCGCTGATGAATCTACAACTTTTTTCACTGTTTTGTTATTTTTTAATATCTCACTTCTCTTTACTAAATGGTCTAGCAAGTTCCCTTACCAATTACAATTATTCAGATCACCCTAGCAGCCCAAAGCATTTATGGTCATTGCAATTTAAATCTCTTTGCTATAGTCTTCAGAATCTCCTGAAAATAGAAAGGAAAACTAATGGGAAACACAAATGGTTTATAGATTATATGCATGTCTTTAAGAGGTAGTAGCCAGCTGAGCTGAAGGTAAGGGAAAAAAGCAGAGATCAAAATCTAGGTCAGAACAAATGCTGGACAAGAGCCCATGCCGTCAAGTCCCAGGCCTCCCACAAGGGAAAGAACGAAGAAAAAAAGAAAGGAAATAATTTTCTTTTCTTTTAAAGGAGGAATAATGGCCTTTTCAAACATCCCATATTACAGAAAAAAGACATTTCAGAAATACTATTGCTCCAGTCCATCGGTTTCTAGGACAACCATTATTAGCCCCTAATTTTACAGGTGCTTCGTAACTTGTGTCACCGGCTTGTGCTTGCCTTGCCCTGCCTCTCCTTCAATCCCAGCCGGACTTCTGGCTTGCTGCTCCCCTGTGCAAGTCTCACCTGCTGCAGACGCAGGAGAGTGACACAGAAGACCAAGTGCTATGGTCCCCACAAAAACAAAACAAAACAAAACCCCTCCCTTTCCTCCGGAGCAGCCAGACTCTCGTGTGCCTATCTATGGGTGGTCACCGGCAGCAGGACCTGCTTGCACTCCATATACTCTTCCCTCTCTCATTTTTTAATAAGCCGTAAGCACAATAGCTCTTTTGTCAGATCCCAAGTACTTAGGTGCTGCAGGTTATATACCAGTTAACCCCACTGAAAAGGGAACGTGAGTTTTACAGCTACAGCACAGGATTGCCCACGGGAGGGCTGTCAGGACCCCGGCAGTCGCAATGGGGAAGGGTGCAGGTTATCGGTGTAAGTAAAGGCGAAGCCCGGATACCAGCCCACGCCTCTGCCATGCCCGCTCCTGCCTACAGTTGAACGCATCAGTCAAGGCAAGCGCTGGCCTTTCAGGTGAGAAGACAACAGCCACAGCCATTTAAGACTGAGGCTAATGCTTCACTGAAGTCATGTCCTTAGGCTACATTTTTTTCAAAAGTGGCAGCATTATTTTAAAAGCTTCGCTTTCAGAAGTAACTGAAGCACTTAAATGGTAAGTCTTATTGGCTTACAGTGAGGTTTACACCCTTAACTGCCTTAAGTTGCCCTTGAAATAGGCTCTAGGCTCCAGCCATTTCGCTGCTTGTCTGATTGAGCTGCCAGATCTCCAGGACAGGGACTGCTGTCTCTCACTCCACGAGGTTGGGTTTTTTACGTCCATGCCTAAATCACTGGCATCTTTGGGTGCCAACTTGTTCAAAGTAATAGCCGGCCTTTTTATTGGGCTGACACCGTGTTTCTTGTGGAGTTAAAGCTCCCCTTACTTTTCAAAGAGGCAAAGAAAAGCCGCCCACCATCTTGTTGCCAAATCATTCTCCATGGGAGATTTGATTTGAAACTCACGAAATACCAGTATTTATTAGAGGAACTGGCCACAATGTGATCATAAGAACATACCAACGTTGTAGTTCCCCACCCTTTGATCGTGGCGCTTTAATGATTAATTAGCGCTAAAGTAGTGGAAAAATACCTCACTTGGGGCAGTTTAAAGCTTCTCTTTGTATAGATGAAAAGTATGACTCACATAAAAGGATAACCCGGAAATGCAAGACCAAGAGGGCAAGATTAAAGCAGAAGCCTCTGTTCACATGCAGATGTTTGCCCAACAGGACAAATTGGAGAATCTTTTCAGCTTTAGGGAGTGTTTCCATTAAACTGCCTAGATTTTCCAGTCCCCGACTCACACTGCAAGAAAGGCTAACTGTCAATGTGGAGGGAAAGTCATCCCTTAGAAAGGCACGCATGTGTTTAAGGAGGCATGAGAAACATCACATCCTATGGCAGTTTGCAGAAAAGCAGTCCTCGCCTCGAGCGTTTGAAGAGAAGCCATTTCCCCCTTCTGCTGTCGCAGCTGCATGTTTAAATGCTTCCAAACATGCTTGGGGGGGTCTAAGTCCCACTACCACCAGTGCTCAGGACAAAGCATAACATGGGAGGGAAAGCTTTGCCTCGCTGAATCCTGCAGAGTTTATGTGTATTACACCAAAAATCTGGTGCTGACCTTACCAAAGGCAACATACCCAGTTATAACACTGGCTCTCACCCTTCTTGCCTGGCCAACTGTCTATCCCTCTGCATGCCAGCATTCAGGGATGCAGAAGAGGCCAAGAACACTCAATCTAATCAGAAACGGTTTATGTGCCTCCTCAGCCAAAAACGAATGACCTGTGGAGAGTCCAGAACCAAAGCTGACCGTAACCTGTCTTCTTTTAATGATCTCTGAGCCAAAGCCCACCAGCACAGGGCTTGGGACAGGGCAGTGCCTCCAGGTTGGCCTTCCACCACTGCCTGCTGGTGTGAGCACGCACAGCTTCCCGGAGAGGGACCTGCGTGCAGCTGCTGTACATGGCCTAATAAACAGTGAGGCTCTTCTGAAATAAAGTGAGTAACATGTAGCTCTTTCCTTAACCTGATTCCAGCTGAGTACTGCAAACACCTTCTGATTTCTGTCACATTTGTAACAGTATGCATGGAGACTGCTGCTTGCGATGTGCAAGTGGCGTTGATTTTTTTTTTTTTTCAGGGACAAATTTCAGGAAAGGTTTGTTTGGGGTCTCTTTTCTATAGGGAAAATTTAAAATTGAGTCCTTGACGTTGACTCACTATATAGCATTAAAGAGCATTTGCCAAAGATGCCATAACACCAATAATAGTTTGGCCACTTTGCACCTCCATCACCCCGACTGCAGGCAGGCTGCTGACCCGCAGAAGCAGGCACCATCCATTATGGCACAGCCCGGAGTCCAGCGGTGCAGAGGACAAGGGGTAGACACACAGCACCCGGCACCAGAGGAAGAATGTCATTTGGCCTGATTTTGAATCTAACTGATACACAACTCAATGCTGTGACATTTTGTGGGAATATTTTTTCTTTTATATATTGTGTTTCACAAACACATCTACAATAGCAAAATGTTGGTCTTCTGAATGGGGAAGAAAACACCCATATAGCTGACTTGCTCACAGGGACAAATATTCCAGTTTTCACATCCAGTTTGTCAGTGATTTTAGGATTTCTTTCTCCATACATTCAATGTTTCCATCTATAGCATGGGTGTGGGAGAACCCTTAATTGATTTGCTTTGAGATCATCACATCAAAGGTGCCCTTGAAGTACAGATCATTAGTGTTGTATTGGCAGTAAGTAATATTAACTAGCAGAGCTACTGGAAGTGCTCTTGGTGGAACCTGAAAGGCAGAAGCATTGGCTGGACTTTGCATTCATTACAAAAATTGAAACTCAGCACAGGTCCAGTAAAAGGGCAGCTAAACCTCTGAGGTGAATCACAGCCCATGGTTAGGTAACCTAGGGGAAAGGCCAAATATATTATTATACACCCGCGTCACATGAAACAGGAAAATTGTTTTATGGTTTTGACATCCAAAACCACTTGGCTTTAGATGAATTCCACACAACCCCCAAATTGAATCAAAATCTGAGGTAGGAATACAGAATTCATAGCCTGTGTAATGACAGATCTCTGCTCCCAGAGCTTTGATCCTATCCTGGTTAAAGCTGAAGGGAAAGGTTGATATAAATAGCATTAGCTAGAAAATAAGAACTCCAGCTAGGAGGATTTCTGAGCATGCAACATTAGTTGTGCTGTGAATTTTTGAGAGAGCAAGGATCCTGTCTTCCCTCAAAACAGGACATTTGCCTGGGAGAGGTGGAAACCCAAGGCCAAGTCACTGATCTCAGTCAAGCAGGGTCATTGCTTGGACCCTGAATTCCCACAGAAACAGGCATGTCAGACAGCAGGCTGGTGCCTGCTCACATGCAGAAATACGGGGGTAAAAACGAGTGCATCCATCTGTTTGTGTGTATCTGTCTGTCTATCCTTTCTTTTCCTCTCCTCCCTCAAAGACTTTATCCCCCCAAACAACCTGTCAAAAACCAAACTACTTCTAGGTAAAATTTCATCTTGAGTGCTGAAAAATTCATCATTTTCTAAAGACAAGAGACAGAAAGATGCTTAAAAAGTCTAGGACTAAATCCTTGAAGATCCTTATTATTATGTACACAACAGCAGCTGCTAGAGCTCCCAAACTTGGATGAAAATTGCAGGATGGAAAATGCAATGCACAGATTAATAAGAAGCAGTTGTCCAGCACTACAAACTAAACAAAGCAAACAAGCCAAGGGAGAGAGTACAGGGAGACATGAAGTTATGCACAACATTAGCCAGCGGCTTTTGTATTTCCCTCATCACAGACGAGGAGCTCTGTCACTCACCAAAGAATCTACAGAAGAAACAGTCACCTCCAAGCCTGATTAACACCTTACAAAAGCAGAAGATGCCTGTACAGAGCAGACACAGCTTTTGGAGGAGGAGAGCAATGGCAAGGGACACCCGCAAAGGTGAGTGGCAGCACAAGGACTGCGCGGGGTGAGCTCACCTTGTCCTGGCAGGTCATGGCTGCTTGCGGTCATCGGGAGAGGCCACCAGCTTGATCCGCTTCCAGCTCTCCTGGCTACAAGGAGCTGATGGGGCAATGCCTCCTGGCCAAGAGTTGGCCTTTGGAGCAGGGCTGTGCATGGAGCCCAGCATCAGCCCCACTGCTTGTTGCATGCACTTCCAAGCCCTCCATTCCCATCTGCCCTTGGTAGCGCCTTCACTGACTGTGATCTGAGCTTTGGGTCTGGAGGGAAACCTGAAGTCTTGGCAAATTCCTCATTCTTCTGGATTTTGAAGAGGACACCTCTGCAGGTCTGGGAGTCAATACTGAGAACTGGCCGCTGCTAATAAAACACGAGTGCTTTGCCCTGAAAATAGTAAGCGGCGCATACAGAACAGGAGTAAACAGAGACAACACTTCTTAATTCAGCTCTGAGTGGTGTTTACCCCTTAGGATATCCAATAATGTTTCCTTCCAGGGGTAACTACTAAGAGATATCCACACATCTGCCTGGCTTGCAAGGATGTCAGGAGAAAAGCTCTCAACAAAGAGCTGTATCTTACATCACACCCTAAATGCAGGAAGCCTCAGGGCTTTGGCATACCTTTGTGAGGAGCAAATTCCTAAGTCGAGGGCTCTCTGCACAGGAACACCCTATCCTCCAGCATTGACACACTTAATCCACAGCCCCATCAGCCAGAACTTCCCACCACCCACAATTCCTGGGTGATGGAGTGAATTCTGTTTATACCCAGACACACCACTGGCAACCAACTAATTACTTCGGTGTAGCCCAGCAGTAACAGCAATGGAGCGAGATTGTGGCTGTGTCACACCAGCACATTTTTCAGTGCTGTAGTTCCCCATCTCTCTCTCTCTCTCTCTAAAGGAAAAAAAAAAAAAAAAAAAAAAAGTGATTGCACGCTTAGCACATTTGTGAAGTGCTCTGAGACTTATAACTGAAAGCCTGGATCCACTTACTATTTTTCTTTTCAGAACTTAATAAACTGGGATCTGCCGGTATTTCCAGACACAAAATCCAAACACTAAGTCTTTAGCTCAGTTTTGCAGTTCTGGTGTTTCATATTCTAGGTGTTCTTGCATATTTCCTTGTTACCATTTCAATTGAATAGTCCCCTTTTTTTGTCCTGGTTATCTTCAAGAGATTTATCAGAACAATCCAGACTGGTTTTGTAAATTTAAATGCATATTGATGATGCAAGATAGCTTTTCAGCTGGACATAATTTTTAGAAGGGGGGGAAATTCCATTTTCTTTTTTTTTTTTTTTAGGCTCTTTCCAAAAAGAAAGCCAACCCCTACCCTATTTTGGACAGGTGGAGGAGAAAAATAGGTATTTCTCTAAATGGCCGTGTACCAAAACACGTGCTACAGAACCAGGCTCATCTTGTCAGTCAAGAGGCTCTGGAGCGTCTGAAGAAACAGAAAGAAAGACCCCCAAACCCACCAAGAACAAAACCAGGAAAACCATGGCTGTTCAGCTCCTGGGTGGAGCTGATGCTGGCAAGACACTGCAGGCGTTTCCTCACCAGTTCCCCACCTGTGTTACCAGAGGTCTTGACAGCGACCTGCCGGAAGGTGCCACGGGCTGCCCAAAAAACCCAGTCTGAAAGGCAAGAAGTGAATTGGAAACACTCCTGCCCTGTCACACCGGCAAGAGCCCACTCTCTGTTTTGAACACCCTGTGTGCAGATGGCGGCGGGGCGGAGCGCGTTCGCTTCAGGCTGCGGCAGGCGGACTGGTTTGGTGACTGTTTCATTTGCTTTTCCCTGCCCCCCCCATGCCAAGTGCTGTCCCTCATAATCCTAATCTGTCCCCACGGTGCAGTGCCCCGTCCTGCCTTCCTGCACAACAGCGCAAGCAGCTTCTGCGTTTTCATTACGATCAAGAGAAGAAAGATGATCTTATGGCTGCAGGTAAGGATTAGAGGTTGGTATCTGTGTCCTATTTCAGGCTATGCTGTCGGGCAAATTATTTAAGCTTTCCATTTTGCCTTGTAAAGAAACTTTACATTTGGAGATGAAGGTATTACCATACTTCCTTCCCTCTTAGAATTAAATATCTGTCAATTCTTTGCGAGATGCAAAAGGGTCAAAATCCCACACAAACATGCCTGCAGATGCTTTTCACCGGATTCTATACCTGGAGGGTCCCATTGAAATGCAAATATCAGGCCCTTCCCAATTAAACAAGGTACCTGTTCCTACACCTCGGATAACCTAAGCTAAAGGAAGTAGAATAGTCTCTATGGAAATAACCATCCTATTCAAAACGCGGTCAATTAAAACTAATACCTTTCATTGCACCTGGAAAGGAATTGCCGATTGCAAAGCACCTGTGTAACATGAAGCCAGAGGGAAGTGCCTCTCGACAAGTGCGTTTCCGCGCTGCCTCAAGGTCTCAGGAGCCCTTGAGAGGGACCAGCATGGCCATAACCTGCCCTGAGCTGGCAGAGGAGATGGAGGACCCCAAGCGCCATGGGTGAAGGGAGCAGTCACAGCTATCATAGCTCTCTCAACGGTAAAAGCTAATCCTGTTAAAACCGTTTCATCCCTCCGTGAACACCGGTGGTGCGGCTGGACGTGGCAGAGGTGCAGGCTGGAGCCTGCCTGGCAGAAACCCCGAGATAGGAAAAAAAATCTGCTTTCCGTCTCCCGTCATCGAAGCTGTGTCAGAAAACCGGATTTGCGCGTGTGTTTATCTCAAACACAAAGCCAGTGCATGGATGCGGCTCTGCTGATCCCATTTTAGCCCATTTAAGAGTCCAGCCAACAAAATCACTTTTGGTTCACCTTATTCCTGGAAGAGCATGTGGGGTACTGACCACAATATCTCAAAGAAAAGTCACTGCTGTTTTGCAAAACCTGGGCTCATTTTTTCCAACCGGTGTCCCATTTCAGCTACAGAAAATTGCTGTCTAAAGGTGCAAATACCATTTTTTTGTCAGTGTAACAACAAACAATGCACAGTTGTAGCTCATTTAATTAAGGGGGCTAATTTCCCTCAATTGTCTGCTAAGGCATCACACAGGTGTTCCATTTCAGAGCGTATTAGTACATGATGCTCTAAGCCTAAAAGCTAATTTTTAACTCAACCTAATAATGTCAGTAATAATGACCTGTGATTACTGCCATGTGAATCAGAACCTATGATACTTAAAATAATTAGCATCAAAGCCTAACTAGTAGCTTGCTAAATTCATTATCAGCCATAAACCACCAGCACTGAATTGAACTTTAAATTGAATTCTGGCGTGGGCTCCCCCCACCTGTTGGAGGCAGCATTTTAATAAATCTGATTTGGAAATGTAGTGAAAGTTTTGGTCACCAATCTTTTCTTGAAGGAATAAACTGTGGTATTGGCACAAAATACAATTTGATTAAAAACAATGAGCTATTTTATGTGGTCTTTGTCGTGTTTGGAGCACACATTCCCCCAGACTGGGGAATTGCTACAGGAATTACAACACCGACCCAAACCTGTGGCCGATGAAGCCCATTAACCTCTTAGTGACCATCGCTGGGGGCTTCAGAGGGTGACAGCAAACAAGCTGGCTTAGGCAAAGGAAGCTTGCATAAGCCTTGACACAGAAGATTCCTCAATGCTTCTTCACCCCAAGAGGTTATCCTCACATTTTTTACACCCCTTCTTGATAGTCAGCCTTCCCACCAAGGTCAGAGACTCAACTGTCCTCTACCTCTGGAAAAGAGATGCCCATTTCTTAGGAGGTGACTGGTCACTATTGGTGAGCTGGCAAGTGAAGGAGTAAGAACAGAGCCTCGGAGCCCTGCTTGCACCAGGGACTAGCTCCCCTCTAATCGCTAAAGGAGAAACAAAAAACCTCTCTCAAAACACAGTGAACAGCAACGATGGAGAGAGAAGGGCTTTGAAGTATAACTCTTCCTCTTGGGTGAAGTGGGAAGATGTGGGATCACAGCAAGTGCCTATGAGCAGCCAGTAATTATGGACATGAAAGTGGGATGACTTGGAGGAGGTCAGGAGCCCTTGGCTCCCTCAGTAGCGTATGGTTCGTAGACTTTTCCCCAGGGACCCTCCAGCTTGCCCATAACTATCTCATTTTGTGGCTAACACGTCTGTTGCTAATAGCTGCAAGTCTCATTTGATGCTCAACATCCACCACCACAATGGCGGGGTTTGGAGGCCGCGCCCTACCCCTGACAGACAGACACACGCACGCCTCCAAGGCTGGTGGCTGCAGCATCCATGCTGGCAACCTCAGCCGGGAACAAACCAGAGGTGAAGGCTGCCCTAAACTGGCAGGAATCACTTATCCTGTACGTGTGCCACAGAGCAGAACAACCAGAGCACCAGTCCCTGAGTAATAAACGATATTTCACATATTACTAACACGCAGGATAGCTGCGCTGGTGAAAGATTTGTAGGTGTTATTAATATCGGTTGAGTCCAAGCCGAGACCTGAAGCTCAGTCTGCACTTGAACCTTCTCCAGGTACTCAGATTTCCTGATGTAGATCTGCCTGACAAAAAAACAACAACAACAACAACAAAGGCCTGAAAACATGCTGTTGATTTGGAGAAGAATTTCCTCCTCGCATCCAGGAAAGTTCAGAGAAGAAAATTGCTCGTCTGGGATGTATAGCTGTTAATACCTTCTCACAAGCTTTCCCACCCACAGAACGAATAGCAAAAACCAGTTGGCTTTGGGGTATAAACCAAATTAGAAACAGGGAAGGGAAACCTACCAAGTACCCACAAGGAGTTTGGCTAAAGAACTGCGATGCTTCTGAATATTTGACTTGATATTCTCCCACAGAAAATCAGAGGGAGGCCAAAGCCTAAACATTCAATTGCTTTTAAAAGTGCTACTATAGGCCTTTAAGCCAATTTGGGAGATTTGGAAAACTTTGTCCTGATGTAATTAAAAAAAAATCCCTGGTCCCAATCACATTGGAAGTCAGATGTCCTAAATGTCCTCTTTCTCCCATTTATCCCAGCTGCTACATTATCACAGCCCAATGTGAGCGAGTCTTCCTAAGACCATTCGTGGTCAGTACCTGGGAGGATGATCCTTAAGGAAAACAAATCTCTTGGACTGACAAAGTTAAAAAATATTTTTGGTGACTTGATAAAGATGCTGTAGCTCACTCCCAGTTTGTTAGGGCACAGCATTGCTACAGCAGGCTCTGGCTGTGCTGTGAAAGGCTCTCTGAGAAAACTTGTGTTCAGGAAAGAGCCCAGAGGAGGTTTTATATGATTAAATTTATATGGGCGTCTTAGCCAATATTCACCCTGGACTATTAGAATTTTATTTTGTTCTATTATTAATTACATTTTTGACTATCCTTTAACAGTACTGGGAGAAGTTTGTTGCAACCTCATTAAAAAAAAAAAACCAAAAAACAAAACAGTAAAAATAAAGTCCTTTGCTGTTATTCAAGTAAGAGTAAAGTGACTCTGATAAGTTTTCCTCTCTTTCCCCTTCTCTTACCGTTTTCGGCTTTTCTCAATACTTTATACTCTTTTGCAAGCAAGAAAAAAGAGCAGAAGTGGGGAGAAGGGGGGGGGGTGGAGGAGGAGAAGAAAATGATCGTCAGTCTTTAACCTTTTTTTTAACAGAATATGAAAACGCTTTTGTGGCGATGGGTCATTAGTACCTCCGAAAACGGTCCAGCTAGTTTTGTATTTTCCTGTACCTTCACACTGAGCAAAAGAGGTCCTTCAGTAAACCCCGCAGCTTGTCTCCTAAGGCTGAGAAGTAACACGGACACCACGAGGGCTGACAGGGCCAGCATAACTCACTGATACCCTGATATCGCTAAAAAGCTGCAGTGCTGCTTTACGGGCAGCAGCTGCTCGACAGGCATTTCTCCTCCGGCCCAGTTTTCCCTCGGTGTTACAGGACTGATTGTGGAAGCCAGACTTCGTGCCCATGTCCAGGTTTTGTCCTGGGCTGACATGAGATGAAGCTTCTGCTAGGGTTAACGCTATAATGAACATGAAAATGAGACAAAGGCTGGTGACAACCTTTGTATGGTCCTATCCTTTTTTTTTTTTTTTTTTTTTTTTTAAATACTGTAGCCATTTGGTCTGATTTGTTTAAGTACCAAAGCACCAATCATTTTAAACAAGTGGGCAAACCCACCAGCAGTGTCCCAGGCTTTCAGCCTGAGCCTCCTGCACAGCCCCGACTGCTCCGAGGTTTCCTTCCCTGCAGACCTGTCTTCTGCAAAGCCTCTCAGCCAAGCAGGTCCTCCACCTTCCTCGCTACTAGGTGGAGTTTAGAGCACTTCACCTGCCCTTACAAGTCAGTGAGCAATAAGTCTGCAGCTCCCTGTAGGGCTCCAAAACCTCTTGCGAGGGTGGAGCAGGAAAAGACTCCTGCAGTTCTCCTGCCAGCTATCAGGAGAGATGTGCGGCACAGTGAATGACAGAGCTGGGCAGCCGTGCATGGGGAGGGAGGACGGATGCTCAGAGGAAGATAGGTGAAGGGAAAGGAAAGGAAGGAATAGAAAGAGACACAGAGAGACAGAAAAACTGGGGAAAAAATTTTAGGTGTTATCTAACTACTGGAACATGCTTCTGCAGGGTTTCATAGGGATGGTACGTGCAGAACAGGAGTAAGTATGCCATGAAAACAGCTACACTACAAAGGAAAATGAAGACTAGGTCTCTGGTTCACCTGGAAGGAGGAAGGTGCATAGGCACTGTGGGAAAGAAAAAAATCTGTCTCTGAAGCATTTGGCATCAATCCCTCTGTATCTCCACAAGTGGAATTCCAGTCTTTCTGCAGAAATCTTTGCATCCTCTGCATACAAAGCCACACTGTGAGTTACATGCAGGACTCCTTGACAGTCACACAGGTCATAACCCCATTCCTTTTCCTCCCCACAACTAGATGTAACCAATATGTTACTCATTGCAACTTTGTAGGATTATACTCTCATGAAATGAAAATCATGTAGCAGAAATGTAACAGTTCCCATCACTAAGAGAAACTGCCCATGGAGACCACTTTGCTCAGGGTTTTGCTCTCTGGGCACCAGGAGAAATGGGCTGGGGGCTGGGGAGAAGAAATGATTCTCCACAAGAGCTCGTGTCACGTTGCTAATCTTCATCTTCAAACTCATCTTTGGATAGCAGCCTGTGGGAGAAACTGAAACATGGGGCAAAGCCTCATGTCTAAGTAAATAACATCAACAACTGAGGCTTTTACGTGATGCCTGGCATTGGCCAGCGATGAAGGATTTCACTGCAGCCACAAACCTGTTGTTCCACCTCGCTCCATAACACACACGTATGCACAAATACGCACAGAGAGTTCAGTGGCTAATTTTTACAGGTCGGCCCATGCTTTGCCCTGTCACCCACGTCCCACGACGTCGCTGCCCAGCTTTTGAGCCTGCACCTGACCCCAGCGCACAGCGGCTCTCAGCTGCTGTTTCAAGAAGGAAGAGGACCAGGCTGCAGCTCTCCGGGCTATGCCTCCCTCCCAAGACTGCCTTGAAGCGCTTAGGCACCCCTCTTCATTTAACCTGCCAGCACTAGATCGACCTTCGCAATGCCCGGGGCCCAGATCCTCAGGAAGTGTGAGCTGTTGCCACCTCGCTGAAGAGCTCCTTTGATGGCTCCGGGCCACGGTGCTGGTGCAAATGACTCTTCGAGAATCCTTTCAGGTGCATTATTAATTCACAAGGAAACTGGTTGATAGGTTTTCGTTGCATAACACGGCCAACCTTCGGACCGAAAATGAATGGAGGTGTTTAATGAGAGCAGCCCCCTCCAGTTCCCACGTCAAGGAGCTGAGCCAGATCTACATCTGAACTCTGCGGCTTGGGCCCACTCTTAGCTCTGATGCTCGGCAAGCTGAAAGGACTTGGGAGGTTCTCCACATTGCTTATAAGCATCCATCAAAACAACTGTAAATGAGTTATGTTTCAAGTATGCAAGAACTTGCTTCTCCATGCCAAAAACCTATTAGTGTTCTCAGGCTTCCAGCAATGCAAAGCAGAGTCTGAAATGTCCTGATGAGAGATATATGCATTTCCTCTTAGACAATTAATATTAGGGGTGGGTTTTATTGCTATTCTTTTTTATGTTGTTAACATCCTGCCCTCTTTCCTGGTTCCTCCCAAAGAGCTACAATGCAATTTGCAAAACTCCCCTTTGTAAGATGTAAACATTTACTAAACATTGTCTCTCCACTTTGTATTATGACAAAAGAATAGAAGTCAAGATGTTAAATATACTTCTGTATTTGCATCTGAAAGCCCCAGGCCTTCCTGAACATACTTGCAGATAACTTCCATTGTTTCGAGCACATTCCCTTTTCTGTAGATCATCATCTCCACGGCGAGGTCTTTGCTGAAACACTGCCTAGGACCCACTTATCACCCAGTGCCTTACAAATGCATTAATGCCATGTGATGATCATCCATTTTATGCCACCTCAGTGCTTAATATTGAGACGTAACACAGCCTGGATCACAAACTCACCGCTGGGGATTCGAAAACGAGCGGCTTATTCTCCAACGTAATTACAGCTAAACCAGAGGTTGGAACTATGTCATTCCTAGAGCTGTCATGGGCTTTGGCAGCAAAGCCTTGGGTGGTTAGAGCAATCCACCTGTCTCTGTGGGGTGGCCAGGCTGTATCAGCTCTCACGGGGCTTGCGCGTGCTGCAGAACAAACTCACCCGCTGCCCAAGCAGCCTGGGAGGGCAGCAAGAGCTGGCAAACCCCGAGTCTAGCGTACAAACCACCGGCAAGCCGAAAACCCTCCTGAGTTTTCTCTGAAGCCAGAAACACCTGGAAACACTTCAATCACCTCCCTCACGTCTCCACTAGATAGAAGAACTCCAGTGGCTTCATCAACTCTACCTTTGCCAAAAGCCTTCCTAATGAAAACAGGACCTTAAACCTAGTTTTGACGAAGCGTGGAGCACCCAAGGCCTCCTTTTCCAGCCTTCTTGTTAAATACCTGTCCGTGGCCCCAGGCAGACCTTGGCCACCTCAGCAGCACACAGCAGCAGACCCACACGGATCTTGTTTTCTCTCTTGTGTTTGCTTCTCTCTCCACTTGCTATAAACATGGTCCTGTATTACACAGATGGTAAGAAATGGCATTACATTCATTGATGTTGTAATGTTCTCCAAGGGCTTAAAATAAAACTAGCTTTCAGAATTGCATTTCATATCCATAAGCATTATTTTGCGCATGTTTCTGCACATGCTTTTTTTCATGAGTAAAGAGCATAGTTTACCTCATTACACACTCGTACACACACAAACACACAGACAAATTCTTTAAGCGTAATTATTTGGAAAATTTCCAGTTAAAAGTCCTACTAAATAAGTAAACATCATTTAAAGAAGAACTCCTTAGTGTCACTTGGTATTTTTCTTCAAACTTTATGAAAATCCATGAGGGTGTAAGAAGAGATGCCCAGAGCAACTCCCTAGTACAGATGTGACTTTGGGATATGAATTTGCAAAACTGATTGAGACAATGGAGCAAAGACTAATTTTTTCTAGAGCTATAGGAACAGTTTCAAAGCAAACCTGCTTAAATCTTTTTAAAATCAGACCACAACCACAGGGGCCATCTTCGTGAAATTTTTGGAGGGAGGTGGGGCTGTTTGTTTGTTTTAAATAGCCTGTTAACCTCATCTTCTGCTGCAGACAAAGCCTTCAGGCCAATCCTGCAAACACCTCTGGTATTGTTCAGAGCAGTCGCTTTTGCACCTGCCAGGAAATTTGTAAGATCAGAGACACAGATCCACCTCCTGCAACCTCTTTGCCTTCCTGGAAACTCCCCCAAAATAGCTGACTGGGTAGGATTAGGCTCTTGCTTTGGAAGTTGATTATGTGATCTCTGTTTCTTTCAGTCTTGCCAACCAGGGCTTACCTCCAGATGAGTATTTCAGCACGTGCTTAACCTTAAGCAACGAGATACTCATGCTTATAGTTAAGTATAGGCTTAAAAATTTTGTTGGAAGCAAATCACAAGCACATTCTTACATACTTCTCTGGGCTGGGCCTAACCATAGTTCTCCTGTTAAAACAGTCTTTTTTTTTTTTTTCTCCCAATGCTTATCCCATCACTGTAATTTCCCTCTTCAACTACCCTCTCCAGCTGCTTCATTCCACTGAAACCAAGGGGAAATGACATTTTCTTCTATGGCAAGTAAATCGTAATTGACAACGAACCGTTAGATTACACACGAATTTGCAGGAAGAGGTAATATCTTTTATTTAGATCAACTAACCCAGGCTAACTATACAGATGGGTCTGTCCAAGATCTGGCTCTCCCTAAAACATTGCCTTTCATCTATCTTGTATTCTCATAGCGCTGCATTACGCCACGACACACACTCGTGCTTTACCGAGGTTTTATGGGGTTGGGGGAAGCTGCCTACTCTGTTAAGCATCTAGGAAAACAGAAGGAATGCAGCGTATTGCTCCTGCTGCGTAGGGCTGCCGAGCAGAGAGTTAATATCATTGCACATGAGCCATTTCACCTACAGCAAGAAGTGAAAGCATGCGACTACACCCAACAAGTGATCACAGAGCACCCTGCAGGGAATTTGCTTCCATTTCAAAGGGAGAGATCAAAACCCACAAAGAAAAGGGGGGTTAAAACAAAAAAAAAAAAAAAAAAGGAAAGAAAGAAAGAAAGAAAGAAAGATGCTCCCAGCCTGTGCATGAGATCAATGTTGGGCCCAACCTCAGAAGTTTTCTGAGAGGAAGGGAGAGATACGGACAGAGGAATCACAGAGCACCTTCAGTGCCTGATTATTTATGTGCTGGGGGTTTGATCCTACACACCGAAAGAAATGGGAGGTTTGCCACCGACTTCAATGGAAGCAGAAACAAGTCCTATCACCTTGAGGTTTATTGGCTGTCTGCAGAAAGTTTTAAAATTTATATAGAAATTAAACAGAGGATAATTTGACAGTTTAATGGTGACACCGTGGTTTTTACATTAAGAGAGACACAAATTTATCCTTTGGGTTTTATGATTATATTTTTCCTGCCTGTCGTTTTTTTAAAGAAAAATTCTCATGTTTCAAGGGAAGACTGATAAAAATGGGATATTCCTGTGCATAAGAAAATTAACTTAAAGCTCAGTCCTGTCCTACATCCCTCACTCAAGGCTCAGTAGTTTAAAGCAGTTGGCATTAGCGGTAGCAGCAAATTAGCCATCCTGTAAGTGCTCCGCTCCTGTGCCAAAAACAAAACAGCTGTCCTAATTTGAACTGTGCCAAATAGGGCATTTGACCATGAAAAATTACTTTAAAGAGCTGGGGCAGGGGGAAAAAAAAAAAAGAAACATTTGCTGTAATCGAATCCTGTATTTGGCACCCATCAACTGGTCCAAAAAATGAGGAATCTGCCCTGGGTGGCAGAACCAGGCTCAGGACTCCCTGCAGCTCCAGCTCCTTGGGCAGCCCAGACCCAAACTCATGTGGAAATACTTGAGTAAATGACTTCCCAACCCCTTGGTCACCGTAGTCACTTAATCATTATTAAATTAATCCACTCACTGAAGCCAGTTAATGCCAGTGCAATGAGCTGGTCAACTCTGATTGAGTTTGGGTTCAGAAGCCTGCTGGCAAATCTTTAAAATTAGGACAACGATTGCATTTCCATCAATACGAAGCTTAATAAAATTATCTATCTTCAGCTGCTTTGGTTCATTTCTTTGGAAATCCAAAGTACTGTGCATGGCAGCTCCTCATAGAATCATAGAATCATAGAATCATAGAATCGTTTAGGTTGGAAAAGACCTTTAAGATCATCCAGTCCAACCATTAACCTAACAGTACCAAGTCCACACTAAACCAATCAAGGGTAGACTAGACTAAACCATGTCCCGAAGTGCCACATCTACCCGTTTTTTGGACACTTATCTGCAAGCAGAGCGGGACAGGACCCAGCCTCTGCTCAGGAGCTGAGGGTCCAGCAGCCGCAATGCCTGGGGAGGGCAGATGGGAAATGATGGAGCTGGTGAGCAACAGGAGGAACGCAAGACCACAGCAGCCACCCAACACCACCGTAAGGTGGCCCTTTCCAGCCGCCCTTGGAGACCCTTTGTTAAACGACTCATGCGTTGGCCTCGGCTCCAGTACTTGCAGGAAGGTGGCTGTGCCCGCAGCTCTCTTCCCCCGCATCCCACAGGGACATCTCCCTGCGTCCGCCTTCACACATGGGACAGCT
The DNA here is from genome assembly GCF_030463565.1 of Pelecanus crispus. Classification (NCBI taxonomy): domain Eukaryota; kingdom Metazoa; phylum Chordata; class Aves; order Pelecaniformes; family Pelecanidae; genus Pelecanus; species Pelecanus crispus. The sequence goes on along the minus strand of NC_134645.1, from coordinate 5,235,249 downwards.
CAGTCCTGCAGACAATGCTAATCGCTCGTTAGCCTTTGAGGTGTGGGTGCAGCCCCTGGAGGAAAGGCAGATAGGAGGGAAGGACGCAAGAGGAAACGCTTGAGGTTCACACAGGAATGAAAAATCTCTGGTTCTTCCTTCTCCCACGAAAACCTTCCACCACCTAGGACTGTATTATTTCTTAGGAAAATACAGGAGAATCCTTGGTCTGGGCAACAACAACAAAAACCTTTAAAATTAACTGTGAAAAATACAGCTTGACCAAAACTATTTGAATTTGTGCCATGTTCTGTGATGAGTTTTTTTTTTTGATTGCCGGTTCGGGGGAGGAGGGAAGAGGAAGAACAGCAAAAACATCTCAAATCAACCTGAAAGGATTCTTTTTTTTCCCCCCCCTCCCGAGATTTTTCCACTTTGGTCAGAATTTGTGCCATGTTCTGTGATGAGTTTTTTTTTTTGATTGCCGGTTCGGGGGAGGAGGGAAGAGGAAGAACAGCAAAAACATCTCAAATCAACCTGAAAGGATTCTTTTTTTTCCCCCCCCTCCCGAGATTTTTCCACTTTGGTCAGCGCGCCGGAGAAATCACTCACTCCCACAGCCCTGCCGCTTCCAGCCCCCCGGCAGCACCGAGGTTTTTCTAATACCAGACGGCTGGAGCAGATACTAGCCCTGGGGCAAGGAGGCTGGAGCTGCCCTCCATGGGCCACCCGGACACCGCGTTCGGCCGCCAAATTTCCCTGCCAGAGGCCCAGACTGCTTGGGCAGTGAGCTATGGCTGGTGGCTGCTCCGGAGAGGAGACAAGCCTCTGCTGCTAGATGCATAATCTCCAATTTATACAAAGCTTTGAAAGGCATCCAACGGTCTAATTGGGAGGCCCTTAAATTAAAGTGGGGATGGGATTTGGAATCCACTTTAGAGCCTGTGGTTGGGAGGGAAGCATGGGGATCCATTTCATCTGTGTTGATATCAGGGGAGCCCAATATAAATGTTTTCTGGCACTTTTATTCCTCCAGCCCTGGGGTTTACATGAGGGTTGGCTTTTTGTTCAGTTTTTTTCTTTCTCTGTTGTTTTTTTGCACTCTGAAGCCTCTTCCAAGTGTAATTTTAGAAGCGGCGCGTTATCGCAGTGTCTGGGGCACCACCGTTCCGCTCTCAGGTCTGGCTGCCGGAACATAGCGCTGCCCTACGCCTGTCACCTCGCGGGTGACAGCTGCCCTGCCGGAATTCAGAGGCTGAGGTGGGACATCGGCAGCACGTATAGGAAGCAAAGCTGTGCTTCTGGCTGGAGCCCGGCCAATGGCTCTGTGTTGCCAAACTGATGGCATCTGGGGAAGGGGATGTGCTGCCCGGGGGTGGAGGGAGAGGGGAGATGTGCCCATCGCAGCAGCCTTGGGGCTGCTCTCAGTTGTGGCTCGCTCTCCTCAAGCCTAAACAGTGCATTTTCACAGCTCTGGTGTTAAAAGCACACGGTGCCCTCTGGCCTTGGGCCTGGGAGATGTAGCTCCGGGACGGCTTTATTGGCCCGCCCTCGGCAGGAAAGCTCTGCCGCCCTGAAGCAACAGCTTCGCAGCGGAGGCAACTGCTGGGGGCAGGAGTGAGGGGGTGGCCGGGGGCGATTCTCCTTTGCGCATCTGCTTTTAATTGGACTCTGCTGGAATATTGCAGCCATTTTGCATCACTCCGGGTTTGGCCCACTGACAAGAACCCTGTGGCTGACTGCACCTGAATGCTGGTTGCAGACCTTGCACCCCATCACCCCTCACTCCAGAGCGCAAACCAGGATTTTTATTCTATAGCCAAAGAAATATATGTATTTCTATTTCATGGGAAGCAGAAGCCAAAGGGGACACATATTTTCAACTTGTCCCACTATCATGAGTGGCATACACCTAAAGGTGAGAGTCTGCGAGGAAAAAACTCGCCATTCCAATACGCTTTTTTGCTTGGAGATCCGATAGATAACCTACAATACACTAGGAGAGGAGGGCTCCAAATGGTCTTCTCCACAAGCCTCCTCCTCAGCTGCCATAGCATGGCCAGGCTGCAGCAAAGTCAGGCTGATTTACAGCACTTAAGAGCTGACCTCCGCATATTGAGAGTGCTGAAACGTGTCAGCAGCTGCTAAATGCAGCCACTTCTCCTTCTAATCTTCTAATAAAATATTCAGCAAGCAACCAGAAGTAAAATGATTTGAGAGAGTGGGAGCTTTCCTAACTTTGTATTTTTACTGCCAGAACAGAGTATTATTTCTCCTTGCCACTTGAAGTGGTTTATGTTCACAAAAGCCCTGCAACAACAATACCGTGCGTGCGCAGGAAATTCCCTTCACATCACAGTGACACACGGAGGAGGAATGGGGAGCATACAATGCATGTAAAAATATAAACACGAGAAATTACCTCATTTGTGCCAACGTTCAGACTGATTATATAGGTTCATGGCCAAAATTTCTCCTGTGGCCTTATTTTTGCTCCCCTTTCCAGCCTGCTGTATGCTCTGATCAAAAACAGGATAGCGTCATTAAATAAGACTTGGCCTCATGTCATGTGCTTTCCCTCTGACTCCTAAACCTCCTCCCCAGCCAAGCACCACAGTTGCTCCCATTCTCCCAGAGCTGGGAGGGCAGGTTAGCTTTGGCCTTGTCCCCATGGGGAGTAACTCTGCGGGTTGAATGCTCTGGTAGAGATTCTCTGGTGGGAAACACACATGTATGAAAATAGGGATAGGCTTGGGGCTAAAGTCCTGGCAGGAGATGCAGAAAAACTTGCCCTCACCTCCCAGCTCCCCCTCGGTGACATCTGGCTAATCCTGGGAGCACGCAGGTTATCTTCATCCCCCAGCAGCGGCAGAGCAAAACGTCCCTGACGTTTCTCACCCCTCCAGAAAAGCAGGCTGGGACTCTCCAACCCCCTTTCCTGTGAGTGACCCCAGAGCCGTGCATCATTTGGCATGACCCACGGGTGAATACAACTTAGCCCTAGACCAGCTCTCCCTAGCCAGCAAGTCACAAACCCATCGACATCCTAACCAGAGCGGAGGTGGCTGAACTGCCACACTCCTATTTTGCAAGCAGCTGTGACATTTCGTGAGTGTCTGTGTGTGGGATCAGCTTCAGAAAGGGAAAGAAAATTTCCCACAGAAAGGAAATTACTCAGGATCTTTTGTTTCATTTTAAGGGCAAAAATGCGAAACCTTTCCAGAGGATTTGATTCCTTGTGGAATAAATAAATAGCTGGCTCTTTCCTCACTTGAGTACCTGCTACTTTACCCTGCCCTGGGGTCACAAGGAGCATCGGGGACCCTGACAGCAGAGTCAGGAAGCCCCAGGACTTCAGGCCCTGGAGCAGGGCACAGAGCAGGAGCATGGGGGGGCCCCAACTTCCATGGGTTTTTGGGTTCCCAAGGGCAGTGAAGGTGGAAGCTGTAAGATGCCCAACTCCCAAAGCTGTACAGATGAGCTGCTTTGAAGCTACACATCCCAGAGACCTTTGTGCCTCAGTACCTGAAAAAAACTGCCCACAAGGTTACCCTGAAACCATAGCCTTGAGGGGACCTCAGCTGAGATGGCTGGCTCCGGAGAGCCCCAATTCAACCACCGCATGTCGGCCAACAAACTCCGCGTCCCCCCAGCTCCTCAGCCCAGGACGGTCCCTGCCTGCTGTGTAGCGCACAGCGCCCGTCTGCCTCCACCACGCAGCAAAGCGGGATGGCACAGCTGCCCTGGCCTCCCAGGAAAGGGTGTCTGTCATTTGGTTAGTTGCCTCCTGCTCCTCTGCCAGCCCCCTCCTTCATTAAATTAACACCTCGTTATAAAATGCAAGCTGCTTTGTTCCTACAAATGGTGCTGGAGGGTGTTTACTTTTCTAATGAATATCCTGTGTAGAATGGAAATCTGTCCCTGGCAGTCCTTAACAAGTGCTTCATTAAGCTGTTTGAAAAATGTTCCTTTCTGTTCTCCTTTGAACAGGTTACGCTTTGCTCTTTTAAGCTGGTTTTTGGCTGCTTCCCCATACCTGAGAGGATGGGTGGAGAGGTGGCCATCTGCTCCCAGAGCAAGAAGCTTTTTTTAATCCTCAGCAACAGGAAATGTGCTGATAGACGGTGCAGTCTCTCTACCAGGTAAAACAGCATCCCTCTGCTGACAGCGACGGCGCAGGGACGGTCTTGCATGGCAGTGCCCGGTACAGTGCAACGGGGAGAGCCGCATTCACCTGCAAGTGGAGCTACGAGGTTCACGCTCTTACGGTACCATTATGAAACTATGGCGTTCAATAGCAAACTAGAAATGCGAAAAGAGGGGTGTGGTGGATATAGCGGCCAGATGATCGAAGCGATGTAAATTCTGCTTGGAGTTAGGCATCGGCTTCAAAAAAAGTCTGGCCATGCCAGCAAGGTAAAACACTTAACAGCAGACCCTTGGGTTTAAATGTGATTGTGTCCGTGTTAGCAACAACAACTGAAATTGCTTATAATTCTGTTGAATAGAGCTCAGTTTGAAAACTGTTTATTAAAAGCTTTGGGATAAAGAGTGTTTGGTGAAGCTTCTTCCCCGATCAGTAAATGGAAATAGGTGCCACACATGTTGCCTTTCACCCACAACCTAAGGAAAGCTCACAGAATGACAGAAAACACAAGGAGCATCCTTACAGGCATTGCTGTGCCAAGGAAATGGGACTCCGGAGCCTTCCCGCAAATAATGGCATATTTTGAGCTGCTACATTGCTGCTTTCTGTCTCCAGTCAGTCCCGCATACAAACGAGGAGTCTTTAAAATCCCCCCAGCTTCCAAGGGCATTTTCATGGGCTCCTCCTTCACCAGGCAGGCTGAACATCGGCTATCATGGCTGTTGAGATGAATTACCAAAACACTGGGTTTGGGATTTCCTTCTGGATTTTTGCTAGTATTAAAACCCTCTGCTAGGTTCAAAAGAGATGAACTATATCGCTTTGAGGGTGAGAAAACTGCACTACTTCAAAGCTAACACAATCTCCTTTGCCCTAAAGCTACTTCAGGAGTCTAATTCATCTGGATAAACAGGTAACATGCTAGAAAAGTGTATGCGGCCATGAAGAAGAGAGCTCATTCACCGGCAAACCTCCAACCCCAGGAGTTCTCATTTTGCCCCACTAATCTAACATGATTCCCCTCAGGCAAGAAAGTTTGCGGAGGACAACAGTGTTGGAAAAATAATCTCATTTCCCTCTGACTAAACGCAGGTCCCTCTTTTAAGAGACCTAATCATCTTTCAGTACAAAGTGATGCCAACATAATGCAGGTATGAGAAAAGCACAGAAGAAACAAGTTTCAGGAAAAAGTGTGTGTTGTTAGGGTCACTGGTGGTTTGGCCATTGGGATCTTTTCATCATACAGCTTGGCACTAGCTGCACAGCCTTGATCTTGGATGGCATGGCCTGAACTCTCTGCCCTTCAGATGTTTGCTTTTCCCAGCACGCAGCTTACAAACTTCAAAGGAAATGTTTGCTCTGTATTGGACCCTCCAATGGCATAAATCCAATGTTTTAATGGAATAGCTTTTTTTTTTTTTTTTGAGGGTTTTTTTGGTGTGGTTTGGGGGTGTTTCGGTGGGTTGTGTTTTTTCCTTTCTTTATTTTTTTTTCTTTTACTACTGCATGGTAAAAGGCTGCCATCCAGGTCACCAGGCAATACTTACAAGCACATGAGAACTGCAGTGAAGTCAGTGTGGACGTACATTAAGCTCAAAATCTGGACCGAAACATGCAGTCAGCAACATAAAATCAGTAATGGCATTTGCAAAACGAGGAAACAAGCTAACTTCCTAACCAGTCATACCATTAAGACAAGTTCCCTTGTTAAAACGATATTGATAGAGGAGTTGATAATTAACCAACCAATGTCTGTACTGTACCAGCGCATTGTCCAGGGTTATCTGACAGTGGTTTCAGAGATAACACTGGACAACAGCCTGTTTGGAAAGGTGGGTAAACTGGAAAGTACTGGACTGTTGGCATGAAAAAAAAAAAAATGCTGCTATTCAGATGCTAAGCTACTAAATTCAACCAGTCCACAGAAATACTCGTTTGACTTGGATAGCTTTCTTAACAGATGATATGTAACTTTGACTGAAAGACTAGTAGTTCAGCAGTGGCTTCACTTTAACTTTGCTCAGTCTATTGGTTAGACAGTTCAAAAGAGAGAAAAAGGAATTCATCTGCACTGGCCATTGAAAGGAGGAGGTATTTAGAAACCACAATGTTGAAAGCAGAGGAAAAATAGCTGAAATACCCCAAAAGACCAGGGACAGAACAAGACAGACCCTGTCAAGGATTTCTCTTAGCAAACCCTGAATCCAAATTCTGGCCACTAATCTGGAAGAGGAATTGCTCCAAACTGAGCAAAAAATTGTTCTCACATAACCTAGAGAAAATAATTCCTAGAATAAACACGAGTCCAGTCTAGCAGTCTGCAGGCCTGTCCTAAAACTGGGAATCTCTGCTTTTCCTGTGGCCAGATGATTCCAGTTGGCATGTCCATAGGCCACCTCAAGCACTTGGACCAAATTAGCATTGCCATCATCTATTAATACATATGAACCGGGATTAAATACTTGTAAAACAGGATGGGCTTCATTCTGCCCTAAGTGACCTGTATCCATTAGGAACAGCTTTACCAAAACCACTGGAGTTGCTGTTCTTGTAACCGAGATTAGAATCTAACTCGATACCTCTGAAGACTTTTTTGTTGCTCTCCATTCTATACAAGCTAATGAGCCACCTTGCCTCTATCATAAACTCTGACAAAAGTGTAACCTAAGGAATTATGTTTGCATTTCTACCTATTCTACATCTATTGGGTCAAAACAGGTTTGACTTTATGTCTACAGACAGTTCAAGTTCAGTTTCCCAAAAGAGGCTGGAAGGATTACACTGACACTTGCTTAAAAATGTTATTTCTAGGATTTTTTTCCTCTGAATCGCAGTGGCTGCTTATCATACATGCTGTGGGAACAATCGTAGAAAATGCCAATTTTCTGAATTCAGAGAGTTGTATTTTACACGCACTTTGCTCTTACTCTGTAGTGTAAGGTTACACAGGGAGGAGGACAGGACAGAGGCGGGCCTGTCTCCCTTACCACCAGTCCTGCAAACCCATCCACATCAGAGTATGTGGCTGAGCACTATTTAATATACATTAAAAAAACTAGCTTCAAAGGCAGGCAGGAAACAGAACTTATCAACCCTGTTCCTGAAGAGAAAGGGAAGGCATTACATTATAAAGAACCTTTCGCTCCCTATTCCTGCACACCTTTCAAAACAAGATCTTGAATAGGTTTTATTGGACCTCTGAACATCTCTTCAAGACCGGGCTAATGAATCATAGCTAATGCCGGAGGCATTGGCAGAAAACTTGTTGACCTGCTTCACATTTTGTTCTCTTGACATAAATTTGGAAAAAAAAAAAAAGGAATAGTGCATGCAAAGGTCTCTCCAAGGTTTTGGAAGTTCATATAGCCTCCTCACCCAGAAAGGCCTGCAGGAGCTTTGTGATAATTCTATTAAATAAATCCTCAGTGACCCCATCAGCCAGCAAAGTTTGCTTAGTCAAGTTCACCCCTGGAACCATGACTGAGAGCTGCCCTGGCATCACTGAGAGTGCACAGAGACCTCCAAAGCCAACGGGATCAGCGCTCCCGTGGCCAATGCTTCTCCTCTGGGCAGTGACAAGGGCAATGATGTCTGGGAAGCAGCGGTCTGACATCTTCCCTTTTACTCCAGCTAGACAAACCAAACAGCACAGAGAAACTGGAAGAAGGGACAGAGTAGGTCAAGGAGAAACATCATCCAGCCTAGGACCAAGGGCAAGAGCTAGGCAAAGCCTCACCTCCCCTCTTACCTCAGTTCTCACGACAGCTTTTTGTCCCCCGACATCTCCCTGGTTTGCCATCCACATGCTTTCCACTGTGGGTGCTCCCACTGTTCCAGAGCTCTCCATAGCTCAGCTCAGCCACCCTCCTCACTCAAAAGTGGCATTTGCTTAAACTGTTTCTCCCTGACTGAAGCAAAATGATTAAGTCTGGGGATACCACCCGAACGGAGCTCCTTGGCATGTCTGGGCATGACTCGCCATTCCCTTGCAGCTTTTGTAGCCAAATGGGCCAGTGAAAAAAATCCAGTACAAAAATCCCATCGGAACAGTAGTGTTTTACCTCCAGCTTTGCACTGTCGATGACAAGTTGCAGTGCAGGAGCATCGAAAGCTAAGCTGTCCAAATTCAGGAACTCAGCAGAGAATGAGGTTTAAACACTATACATTTCAAGAGCACTCGCAAGCCAGTGCAGCAGTAGAAATACCCTTGTGTTCATTTCATCACTTAACAGCGCTGTCCTGACCCACCAAGTGCTATACATCGGCACGGGCAAGCTGGGCAGGAAGAACACGGTGTATTTGACCCCAGGAGCCAAGCTGTGCCTGATGGTCTCCAAGTAAAGCAGGGAGCACCCTCTACTTCAAGAAAAATAGCCACCTCTTGTAGATATAATCCTCTTCCTCTCCACAGTAAGCCAATTGGAGAACAGGTAATTAAGATTACAGAGTTTGCATCTGGAACAAAACTGAAGTTAAAAAACATGCAGGGCCTGATGTATGCAGCTGGAAAAAACAACCACCCCCAAACCAAAAAAACCCCCAAGATCCGCAACTGCTTCAAGAGCGTTTCAAAAGCCCGCCTAGTTACAGCGGATATGAAAATCTGAGGTCAAGACAGCAGAAAGCAGAACCGGCTGCCTTTGCATTGACTTTTAGGCCTTCCCTCTACATGATGGCACTGTTGCACACTAACGGTGCATTACGGCCATAAAAAATGCTGCAGCAGTAAAGTCTGTTCCTATAAACTTCTGTTTCATCACAGCAATATGCCAGATCATGGGTGTGGCTTGAAATAAGCCCACATTCACCAGGCTATTGATAGAGTCAACAACCGTGTTGAGCTTCGTAGCTATATCATATGTGGAAATACTTGGGTGCTGCTCTGGGGGGGAGAGAGGGAAGAGTTGTATGTTTTGAAGGTGGTTAAAAGAACGGTATGAGAATGGAAAGAAATCAAGCAGGCAGGCAAGCGATGAGCTCATCAATAAACAGAACTGATAACAGAAACCAGCCAAAGGCTGACCCAGAGTTGTCCTCACCAACAGCAGAAGAATCCAAACATCATCTCAGCATGTTTACATCAGCAGACAAAAAGGACATAGTAACGGCACTTTGAGCCACCTTTCTTAAACTGAATTTCTACTGACTTCCTGCGCCTGTGTGAAAAAGGCATGTTGAAAAGCACCACTTCTTCAGATAAGGGAAGACCCCAGCATCTCCTACAAAGAATGACAGCAACTTCAGGTGCTTGGGAAATTAGAAAAGCAGAATGCTGTATGGTAAGGGAGACAAAGTGTAAGTTTAGAGCAACGTTATATCTCTCTTTGGTCCTTCCTACGCCATATCTGGCCCCATCCCCATTCCCCCAACACGCCATCATCTCATTGTCCCTCTTTCAGCTTGTCAAAACATATTGATCAGAAATTCCACCTGTTCCAGCCTTAGGAGGAGAGGCAGCCCCATAGCCTTGTACATAATTTTGTAGAAAAACAGCAGAAGAACAAATAGCAGCATAGGTTTTCCTACATCGCTGCGGGACAGCCCCACTATTGTGGGTCAGTTTTCAAAAGGCTTATAACACAGGATGAGCTTGCACCTTCACTCACACTACTTCTGCACCTCCACAGGCTGAGCCTCATGCCTCGCACGCATCTCCTGCACGGATCCCCACGCTGTGACCACTGCACCTCCTCGAGGCCGTAGCTGCTTCCACCTTTGCCACTCCTCAGCTAAACTGCACGTCTCGTCCCGTATCCTCCCCAGCTAGGACGCTGCTACCAGCTTTGAGGGCTGGCCCTCAGGGCCCCCCTGAGGGCCCTGGGTTTTACCTGGGGACAGGAGCAGCCCGGGGCCGGGCTGCAGAGCAGCGTGTTGCCACCTGCCCTGGGGGGGACTGTTCTCAATGATGCCAGAAAGCCCAACCCTTTCTTTCCGCTTCCCCCCCCTCCCCGCCTTCCTCACTGTGGTTCTTTTTTTTGGTCAAATTATTCCAGGGAACTTGTATTTTTGTAAGAACTCTGATATCATTCCTATTAGATGATAAACATTTATAAGTCAAAGTATAACTCCAAATACTTAGCCCTTAGGTAAACACTAGAAAGTAAAGGTCAAACTGTAAACATCAGTATTTTTTGTAAAGATTGTGCACATTCGTGTTTTGAATTCTTGTTTTCCTTAAGTAAACCCCAGGCAAGAGATAACAGATGCCTAATTTCAAAGATCCTGAAAGTTATAATTTGGCACGCAATGGCATGCGCTGTAATGAAGTTACAGAAGCACTCTCTGAAGCGTTCGCACATGAAAAATTAAAGTGGAGATAGTTGTTCTATTTAAATCAAACCTATTTTCAGAAACCTTTTATCCAGCCATAAACTGCTGTGCAGTGAAACATCAACATTTGTGCCTCCAAGTTTTCTTCCTAATAACAAGCCACTAAGGCAGCGCGGTCTGCCTTAAAGGACCATTAGGAAAGCATTTCTTTGCTGGGGGGTGCATAGGGATGTTTGTTACTCGCAAAACAGATAAAGAAGACTTAATGTTCTTGCAGAGCGGAGCACTCAAAAGTGAGGGAAAGCCAGAATTATGGTAAACGGAGCAATTTGACCCCCTCTCATGCATGTGCATGAAGACACAGCCTGTAGCGATATGACCACACTCCTATTTTCACCGCAGGGTGCCTGCCGCGGCCTCGGCCAGGGCGAGGAAGGGGCTGGCCTGACCCTGCAAAGCAATTCAATTATCGATGCGAGCCTCGGTGCGCGCTGCGTACTCCCAGGCCCGCTTTGCTGCACATGACTCAAACCCAGCTGCAGCGGCAGAACTAGCAATGTCCTCATCTGTTTTGCTACGGCACTCTTGTTGTTATTACTTAGGCACGTCACAAACTTGACTTTACCTTCGCTGTTTCCCAACAAAGCGAAGCGATGACCTTTCCCCCACTTCGCAGGCTGGGAAGCGAGGAAGGAAAAGGGGAGCTGAAGGATCCACGGCTATGGGGACAGTGCAACTGGGCGTGCCAAAGGCTTTTCATTTTCCAGAGCACTAGAATGGTATTTTCTATACTGCAGCTCTCCTGAGCTTCTATTGCAACTGTGGCTGCTCAGGATTTCAGGTTAGACCCCTGGGTCTCAAGTCAGATACCCAAAATATGAGGAACACTTAATTAGTGACCACCCATGAAGAGTTTGGTTTAAGTAACTTGTCTGGAATCACTCTGGCAGAAGCACTGAAAGTGCTAATTCTCTAGTGTACATCTGAACAGCCTTTAATATTTTTTCCTCTCTCCACAAACCCCCGCCTCATTCACCGTTCATCTTTCCACTCCTGCCAGAAATGGGGTAGAGATCCTTGGACAATGGTGTCTTTTACCACACAACCCTGATTCATTCCCCAAGCAGGTCTGTAATTGTAGTGGTCTAATTAAAGACTGTATCGTAACACAGAAGATGGGAGCAGGGCTGGGAAGGGAATTGAAGTTGCAAGATAATTTTGGTATATCCTAAGCGTTTTTAAATACAGTTTGCACACACACATGTGTGTGATGTCCTGGACTTCAGGAAAAAAAAAAAAAAAAAAAAAAGAAAAAGCAGCTACAAAAATCCAGTGCATATAGCTGGAAGCAAATTCCAGCAGGGCTCTGGGACCCCAGGAGTTATTGAAGAGACCTCCAGTAGTTAAAGCTAACAAAGTACCTGTGTAAAGGAGAGCGTGTTGCCTTCTGCTGCAGAGACAAGAGGGAGCTGAGCGCACGCTTTGTCTGGGGACTTTGCAGACACTTTCTGAGAAGGGCAAAATGCAGGAATCGCCAGCTCCATTTCAGGTTTCTGGAAGGAAACATGCTGAACACAAACTTTTCTACCACCTCCCCAAAATACAAAAGTCTCCTGCTCTCTTTTCTACTCTATTCCATATGTATCTATGCATCAAGGGGACAGAGCAGCTCTTTGCAAACATCTATCCCCCTCCCCTGAGTAGAGAGGGAGATACTCAACCAGACATGCAGAAAATCCTGAAAATACAGCTGCAATTACAGAGCAATTCCTCTCTCGCCCGTGCCCCCCTCCATCTCCCTGAGGGACGGACCCGTCATGGGTGGCAGCTGTGGGAGAGCAGCCCCCGCGCAGCAGGGAGAAGCCCGAGCCGGCTCTGCAAGGACGGGATTTTTCCCTCAAACATCAGCCGAGCACGTGCAAACTGAGAGGTTTGAAATGTTCATTAAGTGGCCGAGTTTGGCAGGAAAACGAAGTGAAAGTCACTCTCCTGCCAAATCTCAACAGCACGGTGGTGCTAGAGCTGCTCAAATTGGCGGATATCTTACTGTTTCAAGGCAAGCAAAACTTCTTTTTTCCTTTTTCCAAAAAACTGGTGGTGCCAGTCCCACATCAACCACATGCCATACGCACATATGTGCACGAACACACACACACACAGAGCAGCACTGCCACTGAAATTTCTACGTTGTTAAGCGAAGAGATGGGTTTGTCCTGATTTACAGCAAACTTCTGGGAAGTGTTATATTTCAGATCCACCCATCGTAAGAACAGAAAACCCCACGATGGCTGAAATTCCTTCCTGTAATATTTTTAAAAGTATTTCTGCTATATTTGCCCACGTGCCACCAATAAAGATGACTTTTGTACCAGTCTGGCCATGGGTGTGTATTTGGTTTGGTTTTTTTACATTGATACTTTTGATCAGCTGTCAGGCAAGAGGTTTACTTACTTTTTCTTCACTTGGCTGTGGTTGAACAGCTCATCACCTGTCTACCTCAAGCTGAGAACTTTCATTTTAGACTCACAAAGTTGCATATGTTTTCTTTGCAGACCCTACTATATGTAATAGGCAAATAACAAATGTGCTAAAATAAACTGCAAGTGGATTAATTGGGAATCGACACAGTAGACAAGGGGACACACCTTTGTGTTTAAGCTGTTAGGAACAAATACCCATCTTGTTAAATATGATATACAGCCAAAAGCAAATTAACTGCCCATATTTGGATCTACAAAAGGAAGCCATCTTGGAGACTGGGCCTACCAGCAAAATCTGGTTTTACTGGTCTCATGTTGGACAGTAATGCTGGCAGCAGCTGCCAAAGCTGGGACTTCAAAGAACAGAGGGTTTGCTGGAAAAGATTCAACCAAGTCCATCCCAGAAGCTCTTCCCTGACCCCACGCAGCGCCAGACATGTGAGAGGGGAAGAGAAAAAAATTGATCTTCCTGTCTATTATATAGACTTTTTGGGCTTGTGAGTCCCACAAAAGTGCAATTATTTTCCTGAATAATTATAAAATTCATGACTAATATACACACTTCTGTTAATTCAGACTGATTGCTTTTCATAGTTATGTTTAAGCGCTAAGAGAACACTGTCCACAGGTGTCTACTTTTTCTTTGGGATACAACTAAAGGTCAAAGAAATTGAACCAAATATAATTAAACGATGGCTAAGGAGTATACAGTTTCACCAGATATAAACATTGATAAATAATGGTATTTATCTCTCTCTTTTCTATCAAAGGAATTTTTTTAGGACTAGACAGAAACCAGCTATATTTCCGAAAGCTTTAAAAAACCTCAGGTCATTTGCACCTCAGTTGCCATTAAGATACTAGAGACATATTCTGAAAGTCATGCAACTTCTAACTTTGGTGATTGGTCAAATACTTCACTAGAGCAGCAGCAAATAGAAATGTTTTCAGAAAACGGACAAGAACCTGACAAACAGAAAAGAAAAAATGCGGGGTTCTACATAAAATACAGCATCAGTTGAAAAAATTCCAGGGGAAAATTTTCATTCAGTCTGCATTCAGTTCTCCTAGCACCTTCCTCCTTTCTCAAAACAAGTATTTCCACTCCAAGCAAAGGTAAAATGGAAAACAAGAGGCAACATAAAGGAGCCTGATTTTCCAGGAGATCCAAATCACGGCAATCCGAAGAAATTACATTTTGAGCCATGTCCATCTAGACACCCAAACATTGAGACACTCAGTATTGCTATTCAAATCTGAAGTGTTGGCCAAGGTTTTCATTTCACTAGACTATCATTATTCTGAGGCAGCAAAATATGCTTGTACAACCATCTGGAAACCCGTGGATCCCTGCTGGTTTGAGAGTCTGGTAGGGAGATGGAAGCAACCAAGCTTTGCAATAACACATTTTCAAGTTTACGAATCTTCCATCACAACTCTGAGGGGAAATGTTTGGCTGTTTGCTCAAGCATACACTACTTCAAGATGGTTTTGTAATAAAAGTCATTCACGTTGCGCATCTGAGAGGTCTTGCAGGCTGCAGTGAAACCTTCCAAAACGCGGCTCAGTTACTTGTTAACTACACGAACAATGCTGAGTTCATTTGGATTTCACCATATTTGGTCTGAATGAACCGAAACCAATACAAAAACTGCCTGGTGCGAGCCAGTACCAGCTAGATTCTCAGTGCTTCAGCAACTAACGTTTCCCTTCAGCGTCACCGAAGTTTGGGAGGTTTGCTTTGGTGACCTGTGGCCTTTCTTTCTTCCCACCCGCCTCATTCTTTCTTTCTTTGCTATGTATGTTAATTTGGGGAAAATCATAGCCTAGGGCAACACACCTGACTGCTTCCCACCCCAAAATCATTTACCATTTAATGCACGGTTACATTCATTCTTCTGCCTTTATAGTTCCCTAATGAGCTTGAACTGCAATTAACAAAATGATTGTGTTCACTTTAGTACAATGCACCTGCAAATACCAGGATGGGAAGACATATTTAAAACATAAAAATACACTCCGTACATATTTCAGCAGAGGCTTGATATTCTAGCATGGCCTTGAATTTTAGCAGGTGTCAGTGGCTGCAAACAGTTTGCTGTCTTTTTAAAATTTTTATTCTAATTGGTCAAAGATGTCCTTGTATCATCTTCTCATCCATGCTGCGATGATTTTTGTGAGTAAACATAGAAAATACTTCACCTTATTTTTCTACTGAAATCATTTACTACCCTGTACTGAATAATTTTTGTTGTAAAAGTTCATATCGAAGCTAGCATTATAGTCTCTCTTGTCTGCATGACGACCTTTATAAACCCATTGTTAGGATTCATTCAAAACTGGTATTTATGAGAAAAAAATGCCTTCCAGAAATAAATGAGCAGTTGTTTCTTATCTTATTTCATTGATACTGGACACAGTGTTTCAACAAATGTCATGTCCTAATCTGCATACTGCAGCAGACCTTCTGCTTACAAATTTTTAATTATTTTGGGGAGGGCAGGAAAGGAGAAAAAAAAAAAAAAAAAGAAAAAGAGAGAAGCATGTTTTCTCTTTTTTCTGCTTGTCAAATGGAGCACAAACTAGAAATAACATGGTATACACAGAAACAAGAACTCGCTACATTCATATTGCTCCATCTATTGCTCTTGCTCAATGGTTTTTCCTCCATGTCACAAAATCAGAAATATTGAGGTTGGAAGGGACCCTCTTAAGGTCATCTCATCCAACCTCCTGCTCACATAGAGCAGGTCCAGCTTCAGGATAGATCAGGTTGCTCAGGGCCTTGACTAGTCAAGTCTAGGAAATCTCCAAAAGCAGAAATTGTACAAATTCTCAGGGCTCAAGTGCTAAACCACTGTTGCTGTGAAGAATTTTTTCCTTATATTCAAGTCAGATTTCCCTTTGCTATAATCCTTAGCAGCTGCCTCCTGACCTTCCACTGTGCACCACTGAGAAGAGCCTGGCTTCATCCTCTCTATAACCTCCTTTTGGGTCATGGAAGAGTGCAATCATATTCCCCCTAGCTAAATAAATCAAGGTTCCCCCACCTCTCCTCATGTGTCACACAGTCTAGCTGCCTAACCACCACAGCTGCTCTCAGGTCTCTCCAGTTTGCCAGTATTTCTACCAGAGAGTCCCAAACTGGACACAGTAGTCCAGCGGCATCCTAATGAGCGCAAGCAGAGGGGAACAGTCAGTCCCCTCCGGGCAACCCAGCACGCAGTTGGCTTTCATTCCTGAAGGACTCACATCGCTGATGCATGTTGGATGGGGTGTCCGTCAGGACTCCCAGCTCCCCAGTGCCGAGAAGCTACCCCTGGATCTGGGCATGGGGCGTTTCTGTCCCAGGCGCAGGACCCTGCATCCATCTCTGTTGAACCTCAGGAGATTCCTGTTGAACTTCAGGAGATTCTTGTTAGCCAATTCTTCCAGCTCATCTCTCAGATGGTTTCTCTGGCCAGCAGACTTGCTCTCCAGCATATCAACCACTTCTCCTGGGTTGGTGTCACCTGCAAACTTGCTAAAGGTGGACTCTGCCTCTTTGATCAGGTTGCTGATGAAGATGTTAAACAGTTTCAGCCCCTCAGCACCCTCTGATGCATCCTGTCCGGCCCCACAGGGTTTACCTACGCATCACATTTACCTACGCGATCTTTAACTCTTTAATGTAGGTACCACCTCTTCCCTCAAACTCTGCCGCTATTCATAGAGGCCTGAAAGCAGATCTTGCCAATAAAGACCAAGACAAGATATTGAATACTTCAGCCTTTTCCCATGCCTTTACATCACCTGCCACATTCAGCAGAAGGCTCACATCTTCCTTCGTCTCCCTTGTGTTGCTGACGTATGTGTAGAAATGATCTGCTTATGCTCCACAAGCCTCATCATTTCCAACTCCAGCTGAGCTTGGACTTTCCTAACTCTGTTCCTACGTGCCCAGGCAACATTTCTGTATTCCTCTTTGGTTGCTTGTCCCTGCTTCCACCTCCATACTCTTCCTTTTTGCATTTGAAATTAGTCAGGAGTTCCCTATTCAGCCGAGCTGGCCTCCTGCTATACCTGCTCAGCATCCTGAACATCAGGATGGACTGTTCTTGTGCTTTGAGGAGGCTGTCCTTGAAGATCAAGCAACTTTCATGGGTCTCTCTGCCCTCTAGGGCAGACTCCCAGGAGATTCTGCCTACCAGTTCCTTGAACAAGCCAAAGTCCACACACTTGAAGTTTTGAGTGATTATTGCATTACTTGCCTTTCCCACTTCCCTCAGGTTCTTCAACAACCGTCTCATGATACTGCAAGCCAAGTCACCCCAAAACACTTCTTCCTTATTCATGAGCAGCAGGTCCAGCACAGTGCTTCCATCAGTCAGCTCATCCAGCACCAGCATCAAAAAGTTGTCCCTCACGCACTCCATAAGCCTCCTGAATTGCTTACGCCCATCACGCTGCCCTTCCAGCAGATGTGGGGAAGGTTACAGTTCTCCTAAAAGGGTTTAGCCTAGTGTCAGAAAAATTAACCCACTTCTTGATAACCAGACTTTTGCATGTGTTAACAGCAGAATATTCCTACTGTGGCTTTATAAGCCGAGGTACTATCATCGTAAGTACACTGTAGGATCACAGTTGGAATCCATACCACGTAAATACAACAATTACAAGCAACTTTGAAAGAGGTCCATTTCGACAAATCCACACATGGCCTCACTTGTGCAGGATCCCTGGAGTACTTTACACAGTGTAGAAGTAGAGGCAACGCAAGACAGAATTAATCCCCAAAGTGTTCACTTACAGCAAATTTGGGCCTGCAGGTGAGCAACACTGGCTCGTTTCAGGACCTGGTAAGAAGAGGCATAACATGACCTACCTGAATGACGAAAGCTCCAAAGCCAGACAGTCCAGAGGGCAAGGCTGGGAAATGAGTAAAGGAAGAAATATTTCTGTACCTTGTGGGCCCAATCCCCAGCATCAGTCAATTCCAATGACTGCCAGGGACTTCAATTCTTATAAAAAAAGACAGGATCTGCAGAACTGCAACTGAATAGCATTAGGAACCTGACACTCGCTTTGTAATGGACTTGGATACCGGCTGCACATAGCACCTTTGCTGGTTTATAAATCAGGAGGCAAGTCAGTTTTCAGACCTTCAGCCAAATTTCCCCTAATAATTTTCCAGCCCCACTGAAAGCAGAGTAAGCGAAAGGCAAACATGGCCTTCAGTACAAACTGGAGCTTGTCGTTTGCACAGGCTCTGAAAAAGCCTGGTGATGTAAATGAGTGCCCGATTTGACTGTGAATCATTTACCTTGTCAGACAACCCTAATGACCGGCCCGCCCCAGCTCTTCGGCAAGAAGGAACTCAGAGGAACTTGTCTATCTATACACTATTAATACATTCATATCTCCCGATCAACAACCTCCTTCCTATATATCAGAAGTCCTTAACCCCACCAACACTACCACTGCCACCATCCTTATTTGAGCACCTCATAAATTCTACTGAATTTAGCTTCACAACAGCCATGCAGGATGGATTTCCCCATGTTAATTATAAGGCAATGATGGGACAGTAAGGGCCAGATTTTTTAAAATGGAATTTAGTTCGAGTTCATGAGAGTTTCAATAAACCTTTACTTCGCCTCTGAGCTGGTTGAGCTCATAGGCCCCGATTTTGCCTAGTGCTCCTGGAGTTGTCAGCGTTCAAGCCATGCGAAAGTGCCAAGTTTCACACTGTTTTGCACATGAAACCATAAATCCCTCCCCAGAACTGCAGGGGCATGAGGGGGACTGCTGTTCAAAAGGTTCATGAACTTGGATAAAGTTAGGCAGATATCAGAGTTTGTAACAATATACTATGTTAAATTCTGTCCAAAAGTTTTTCATGGGCCTCGAATACAAAATAGCCAATAAGAACATTACATTTTTGCAGAATTGGGCCATTGGTTAAAAAAAAAAACCAAAAAAAAAAACACCAAAAGCCACAAAACACACAAACAAACAAAAAATCCATTACCATATTTTGTTCTTAGCTTCATCTTTTTCCATTAATTCAATGCATTATTTTTTCCTGAAACACCCGAGCCAGTTTTCTTTATTTAAGGTCATTTTAACTTTTGGTATGTATCTAGACATGATCTTTCCCTGTTTTGTTTGCTTTTATTTTTAAACTATGCATCTACCAAACAGACAAATGACCGCATGCTACAAGGTGAGACTACCTGAAAATGTGTACTTAGCCTAATCATAAAATAGTACGATATTTGCTTGTACACAGTATGAAGTAATAATTTGTCAGTATGTCTTACCTGCTCACTTCAGAAAAAACTAAATCAAAGCAATAGGAAAATCTTGGGTAACAACAGCTACCACCCCAAATCCATTTTATAACTGTCAGTTTTCAGTGAAAACTACAACCCGAGTTTTCACTCTTCTTCCACTGAAGTTTTAGAGGAAAATATGCCATTCAATATTCAGG
This sequence comes from Pelecanus crispus, assembly GCF_030463565.1. Classification (NCBI taxonomy): domain Eukaryota; kingdom Metazoa; phylum Chordata; class Aves; order Pelecaniformes; family Pelecanidae; genus Pelecanus; species Pelecanus crispus. Next base: position 5,215,901 of record NC_134645.1, on the reverse strand, counting down.
ATGTTTGTAATACAGATTTTAGAATAGAACTGAGAAATATTTGGTCACCTATCCTGCAAGCATACATGTCAGCACATTCAAGAAGCACTTGGTTCATGGGTGCTTGGAAAAGTGCTTTTTCAAGAGAAAAGCGTATCTCGACAACCAAATTTGAGACTTCCTTACGAGAAATAACAAGTTACTCCATTGCCATTCTAGCATAATGCTACTAATCATAACAAGAAGTGAGAGAGTCATATTTTCTTCTCTACAAAGCAGTCATTATAACAAGCCAACGCACGGAGCAGTGACAAGGGCTCTGATTTGATTCATACCAAAGTCACAGGCGCAACGAGTTCAGTGGAAGCTGTTTACAGCAGCAGCAGCTGCCGTCTCTTTCCTTCATATTTAAAGAGTGAAACCTCATTTCCACATATATTTACCACTGACATATCAATGTAACTTGTTGTCAGAAGCAGGATCAGATGTTCTGACAGTATATAACACTGTACAGCACGCTGTTCGCAAAGCACGTCACTCAAAGGCGCCGGGTGACGGTCATCTCAAAGGCCAGTGAAGAGCTCAAGTCCTAGGGCCTTTGAAACACCTTTGTAGCACCGATGGTTACTGAGGATAGCTTTTCATTTCCTGCCTGCCCAGCACACAAAACTGACATGACTAAAGAGAGTAGTGAAAAAATGTAAAATCTGAAGGAACCTTTAATCTCTTAAGTTAAAAAGAAAGAAAGAAGAAAAAAAAAAAGCAACCACTTACTAATGGAATGTTAAGATTGTGTATTAAACCCACAAAAGTCAGAAAACGAAGGAATTAAAGACTCCCTTGGCTCTTTTAACCCTTCCCTCTGCCTGCGCACATTACAGGCTTTTCATTACACAATCCCATAACACCGGGCAAAGGGACATAACCATAGGTGACGTTAAAGGGGGAGTATGGCTTGTTATGAAGTAAAGCTACAGAAATGGAAATGTTAATAACTAGTCATTTTATCTTGTAAAAGTTTAATATTCGCTATTAAAGAATGGCAAGACACTAAAGAAACGGCAAGATGTTGTTATGGAGCTAAATGAAATATTGAATAAATGAGCTGTTCCTCTCAGTAAATATTTTGGTTGCAGTTTACTTGCAGTGGTATTTATCTCCCATGAACCAATATGACGGTAATATATCATGGTAAGTAACTATCCCCCAGTTTATGCCCACATGTAAACAAATCTCACTGAAATAGGCTAAGTTTGTTCTGCATGCAGCACCCGTATATGTATTTGAGCCCCACGGCTGCAAAACTCAGCACGCTCCCCCCCCCAAACTCCTCGCAAGCTCCGTATCTGCTGCATTTTGAGTAGCTACACACCTCCCAATCATTAACGCACACATCCTCTTCGTGCGCAAGGAAATATTATTATCCTGGTTTTACAAATGAGAATCCTAGGCACAGAGAGATTAAAGCTGAGCATTTCAAAGCACCCCAGTTAATTAAAATGACTGGAAAATGGGTGTCCAAATTGTTTAGATACCTTTGAAGTCTCAGAATAATTATATTGCTCAAGGTCACACAGGGAGTTTATGGCTGACCCACAACTTGAACCCAGATCTCCAGCGTCCCACTCCAGCACCTTAATCACAAAGCCATCTTTGCTTTCCAATTTAATACTGGCCAGACCTGGTCTGCATGCAAAATGGTTACCAATGGACAAAACCTGTTATTACGCCATATAATGTAGCTATCTATCTCTACCCTACAGGATAAACAGCAGTGCATTTGGGCATCTCCAAATTCTTTAAGGTACATATCATTACAAAACACTTACAAGGTGGGGAAGAGCTATTTGAGAATTAGCACACAAGGACAGCGAGGGACTTTTCCAATGGCGTGCTCCAGCTCCGCAGCAAAGTTTGCTGCCTCTCCTGTCCTTCGTCTGGTGGCCCTGCTGCTACATTGCCCCTTTCTTCTGATGCAGCATTTGACTCGCAGCATTTCTTTTTAGCAGGTTTACTCACCAAAGCCCATCTTGTTGCTATCAGCTTAGCTGTGAATTCCACTGCCTTTCGTGACCAGGCCCACTTGACACTACAGCCACCAGCAATGCTATGTTTCCTGCCATCAGGCTTGCCAGACTACAGGACAAAATGAACCCTCAAAGTAATTCAGAGAAGCACCAAGACTTCGGCAATAGAGCATACGGTGGAAGAGTCCTCTCCCAAAGAAAAAGCTCAGAAAGGACCCGTCGGAGATGCCTCCACACCATAGAGCCAGAAGAGCTTCTGCACATAGCACGGCCAGACATTAGCACTGTACGACACTCACTGGCCTTTCTCATGCCTCTGTGGTCTTTGCATTGAAGAAGAGGGCTGTACTTAACAAGCCAGTTTTGATAGCCATTAATAAATGTGATCTCAGCTGAACTTCTCTTGAGCATACACTCCAATTGCACACTCCTCTCATTTAGGGCTCCAAGTCAGAAAGCTACGTTTTCCAAATGCCGATTCCTATCGTTGGCGCAAAGTCTTCGGGCCTTGGTATGAACCGATGCAGTTACATACAGTAAAACTTCCCAGATGGGATTCAGTCTTGGGTTCTCCCTAGACACACCAACACCCTCCAGAACGCGGGACGCAATGGAAGACAGAGAGCAACATAAAACACACACACACATCCCCCATGCTGACTTTTTATCATGGAGGTTGCTAATTTCCCATGCTAAGAACAACCTTTGGAACTAAAATGAATTACGTGTCTCATTCGAGTTCATCAAAGAGTAGACAGCCTTTTTAAAGGAGTCAAGATCACCTCAGCTGTGCTTTTGTTATCTAGCCCAAGGTTAAGGATTTGGCCTTGGGCTAACAATTGGCTCAGAAAACCAGTATCATGTAATGAGAGTTCCAGGAAGAGAGAAAAACCAAAGCTTGGCAAAGACACACTCTTCAAAGTGTCCCAGTATTTGACCTTTCCCCTCCCCTCTCAGATTAATGGGGTAAAGAAGAGAGGAATGGAGCCTGAAACCCTGAAGGAAGTACCTTGCATACAAGAGGAGCTGGAAAGACCTTCCCAGATGCTCACGCTCACAGAGAAAGGCCTGACAACAAACTGTCCTCACCAGTTAGGTGAAAAAGTTCGCAGTAAGCCACCGCATGGCTCAGGTCTCAGGAGGAGAAAGCTCTTGGAAAGAGTAGCACCTGGTTTATTTTCTTTGATACAAAACCTAAGTTAAGCTGCCTCTATTTGAAAATTAAGTCTAACCCTCAGAAAAAGGCTAAGACCCTCCAGCAGGTGAGAGCCGCAATAGCTACCTGCCAGCAGAACGGCCTGCTGGGTTATACGGAGTTCGCAAACTACTGATTTTTTTTTTTTTTTTTTTTGTAAATGGTTTTTGTTTTGTTTTTTTTTGTCAGAACCTGCCCACAGGAGAGTCACAGACCACCTTCTCAACTTCTGCTGCCGACAAAACCCAGAAGGCTCCACCCACGCTCCCAATACCATTTTCCCAGGGCTTGGTCCTTCTCCCTGAGGAGCTCTGCAGTGGGCATGAGCAGTAACTCAGCAGGTGCGCAGCATCTCTCTCTAAATGACTCTGCCCTCTAGGGTACATTTGGGTTATATTTTCAAAGATGAAAATCTTTTCAGCTGCAAACCTGGGAGACTTCTTTGCCCAATGTGTCAAGAAGTAGTTAACAATTAACTATTTCTTAAAAAAAAAAAAAATCTAAAAAAAAATAATCACCAGACCAGGAAATATGAATCAATTAGCCTTTGATCCTCCCCTCAGTTATAACATCATCTAGAACATGGGTTACTGCTATTCCTAAGTAACCAAAAATGTCGATGGACTTTAAAAATACCAGCGGTTAAGAAAAGGAGAACTTGAATTCCATTTCCTTCTGATCTTTGGGTCTCAAGGTGGCATTCCGAGGCTTCTCCCCAGAGACTGTGAGGAAATTTTCTTTGTAAGAATCTCAGGTTCCATGGTGTCCTCATGAGATTCCAGCAGGGGAAGCTTTAAAGTAATCCTGCAGGATGCCAATAGTCTGTACACTGAAAGCAGTAAAATGACCACATACCTGCCATTCCAGTAATCTAGGTCTTGAACAATAAGAATAAAAGTGTATCAATAACGCCAGTATTTTGCAGAACATAACCGCCCATTTTTCATTTAAAGCTATTGGGCCCACCTTTTATTTACAGTGCCAGAGCTGGGAAAACAGCCTCCATGCGCATTATGACATGGTCCAATAACAACAGTTTGTGACCTCAAAACCGCCTCCATGTTAACATTATTGTGTCAATTAGAAGATCAGGATTCTTCATGAAAATGGACAAAAAAGCTGGGCTCTTAAGGCGAGAGACTGCTTTTAAGTAAAAGATTTTTTTTCATTCAAAGGAAGACAGAAAATGCAAGCAGAAAAAAAACAGTGTTAGAACTGCCCTTAAAATAGAATAATTTAAAGCAACAGCCAGAGTGACATTTATAAAAAAAAAATACATACCCTGCCTCTCTTCCTAATTCCTAAGGAGTCAATAACTCCCTTTGGTCTATGAAGTCCCATACAAAGTTATCAATAAGTCATGAGAAAAATGCAAAAGTCAAGATTAAAATGAAATGAATCATTGTTTCTGGCTGTAAAGCAGAAGCATTCTGCTCAGCCCGTGTGTTTGGTGCAGCCATAGTCAGATATCCCTTCTCCCTTCCCCCTCCCATCACCGCTGGCCTTGCAATTAAGCTTCAAGATGCCTGTGTGTATATTATTGATGTGGAAACAGCTATTTCCATCATGCTACAGACATTCTATACTTTTGAAGTCTGTGGTTACAGAGTCACTATTCCATACAATGCTATCCCATCACTAGGGTGTGCAGGATGCCATAAAAAATGGGTTTGTGCAAGTTCCAAGCTACTGGAGTTCTGTCAATAGTTACCTTCAATACATTATTTTTTTTATATGCAGTCACCCTGCCTTCCGAGGCTTTGCTTTAATAAAAAACGACTGGATCATCCGAGAATGAAGTCAGTTGAGCTGTGCTGATTTGCAGATCTTGTTGATATTTCCATCTTTTAATCTGCATGTTGTTTCCAGGAGGAGGAGGAGGAGGAGGATAGTAATAATAGTAGTAGTAATACTAATAATACATTTGCTTCTGTTTGTAGTGAAACACTGCTGGAGTTGAATGCTCTGTTTTAATGACACACACTGAATGAAACAGTATCCTGCAGTGCAAGAAGTACAGGTCAGCTCTCCACTGCCTTGGCATTACGACCTAAGCTACGGTACAATATTCATAATTTTCTTGGTGATCTCCCAGAAAAACCTTCTTAATTTAATCTCTAATGGGATTATCAGCCTCATTAAATTGTAAATCTGCCACAGTCCAGCTGTTGTGGGAACCTGAACTTTCAGAATGTTATCAATTCGCTGCTCTGACCTCTCTACCTGAAGTCCCTCCAGAAACTTTTAACGCTTTCAGCTTCAAAAGCCTGCAGGGTCCTTCCCCACTTCCCTCACCTACAACTTCTTCCCACAAAAATCCCTGCCTTTTTTCAAACCAAAAAGCCACAGAGCTGCTTCTTTCCTGGAGTTAAGCCAATATACCCAACTGCAGACCTAACCCCGTGGCTCCAGCCTAATTTCTATATGGGCAGCCAAGCACATTTTGCAGAAGCCCCTACAAGGATGAACTGCGAAGAGCAAGAACGCCTCTCGTCGCTACCCTGCCTTATGAGCTGAGAACCGAGCTGACCCACTGCGAGTTTCCTACCTCTGGAGAAGTCCAACAACTCCCAGCCTCTGTTCATCTATCGAGGGCAACACAAGCCCGGGCAGGTATTACAGCTGAGTGCCTTCACAGCACTATGTAAATACAGATGCAAATAAGCTTTGGCCCTCAGACTTCTGGCAAGTTACACACACAGTCCCTGGTGTTATGAGGTGTCTCCTGCCGCACACGACGGGTGCAAGCCTTCAGACCCTTCCCAAACTCAGATTCTCGCTGAAGGCAGGGACAAATTTGTCTCCGTAAAGGACACAGAATCAGGACAAAACCAGTGTACCTGCTTTTCTAAGTGACCATTGCACAAGGCTTGCGGACGGAAGGCTGCTAAGTCCCGGAGGGCACTGACAGGTGACTAGATTCCAAAAAGAGAGGAAACTCCACCTTAGGAAACCATTACTGCTTGTTGCAGACAAGGCTGTTGAGAATACAGGTAATGAAGGATTAGTACTGGAGAGACAGGAAAGAAGTAATCTTAATTTTTGAATTCTTTTTGTGCCCGAGCAAGGCACAAAGGTAGTGGACGCATACAAATGGTTACTTTCTCACACACCTGCAAAACCTGTTAGGAGAAACAAACAAAAAATTTGGAGTACAGCAGAGTAAGGATATACTCTGAAGGAGCTGGGATTTTTTCCCTTGTACACAGTAGTCTAACAAAATAAAAGACTGCTGCTTTCATCCAACATCCTTACACCAATAATATGCAAAATCCAAGTGTCCTTCTGAACCTAGTTTCTTTTTTCTTTCCTATGTAGCTACAAAACAAAGTGGTTTGTGCCTGTAACAACCATTTATAACGTCTTTAAAAATACATTTTAATGCTTTTGGCTTTTCATCATTATTTTGAGCAGCTTAAGTCAACTGGGAACAAGATTCGTGGTTCTCATGTTCTCGTGTTGTAAGAACACAACAAATCAAGTTCTCATAGCAGCAGTCTGCCCTACCAAAAGGGGTAGCCTTAATATAAAGGAGAAGAGAAACATTCCATATCCATAATTAGATAAATAATACTTCAGGCAAGATATGGCACCTTTAAAAGTGCCTTTTCAGTCTTGGATTTTTCTCTGCTTGTTACTACAGAAACCATCTAGCAACCAGAATCTAAGACAGACTCCACCCAAAACAGAGAAAAACAATATAGACAGAGTAGGCTTTTCCTCCTCTTTTTTTTTTCCCCCCCTTCCCCCCCTCCCCCTTTTTATTTTTTTGAAAGGGTGGGCGAGTGCTAAGGAAAAGTATCTTACTGTGCAAAGGATAGGAGCATTTTGCATGCAGTTGAAACAGTAAAGCTCTGATTACAGATGGCAGAAATGAAAGCAGGGAATGAGTAATGAGCAATGAGAAATGCGTAATGCGGGATGAGGATATAATTTCCACACATCGGCTAAAGAAAGGTTTACACTCTTAAGCAATAAAAACAAGCCATTAAGCCAGACCTGCACTGTCAGGAAGTATAAAACAGTTCTTGAAACTCTGCAGTTACTACACAAAAGCTTTTCATAAACTTTTGTTTCCTGATCTTCATAAAACATTAACATCAAGCTGCCATATGGCAATTAGCCGCCTCCTGAAATCAATAAAAAACCCCCAAAAATCAACAATTTAGGAATAGCTGTACAATAAAATAGTTCAATAATTATCCTCTTCTAATAGTGTAGCAAAGTGGGTCTAATATAAATGCAGTCCAGATGAGCTCCTCCTTCAAAGCTGAGAGTACAATAAATCATGTTCCTCTCCAAGCCTCATCAGTACTGATTGCACAAGTGAGACCTCTAACTGCCTAGCAGCGGGGAAAGCAGGTGACAGTCTGCGGACACCCAAACCCAATTATCGTATGAGCAGGAAAGGTCTCAATGCCTGATTATGATGAGCCCAGGTGAGCAGAGCAGAGCAGATCCTGCTCGGTGAAAATGGCCAATGCTCTCGGGAGAGCTTACCTCAACTGAAGATCTTCCCACGTCATTTTTACATGCTGCTGACCACAGAAGTCCAACTGAATTTTGCGCAAAAATTATCAAGCCACTCGACAAAGCTGTTACTGAGTCTCAAAAGGACAAGGAGAGATGCTGATCACATTTGTGTTTAGAGAGATGCTTATCTGAAATGCACAAAGGGTGACATTATCTATCACAATCTCTGCCTATATAGATTATATAAGTGCCTAGAAGCAATATGTTTAGGGGAAACAGGCTATAGGGTAACAAAGGCAGTCTTGCCTTCCAGATCTTCTGCTTTTTCTCCTCTTATGAGGGGAAAAAAAAGGCTCATTTCTTCTTGTAGAGCACTATAACGCTAATAAGTACTAAAGAACTGAAATAAGTATTGGAGAACTGTGGTAACAGCATACCTTTAGTATTTAGGATTATTTAGCAGTCATTACCAGACTTAGAAGATGTCAGAAAGCCCAAATCTTTCAGAAGGACTGTCTGATCATCAACCTTATTTAGCAGAGTTCAGGAACCCAACTGATCTCTAGGAGAATTTTCTACTAATGTATGAGAGTCTGTTTTGTTTCTTTTTTTTTTTTTTTTTTTTTTTTTTTAAATCCTAAACAAACTGTTCAGTGCAGCACTCTCGCATCTCCAATCTAGAGGGAGAGGTTAAGGGTTAAGGATTTAAAGATACGTTACAAAACCAATTCTGCAGAAACTTATCTATGTGCTGAGCTTGACACACACATATTTCCTCCTCAAAATCAGTATGGAGCTGATGATTCTGTGACCAAGACTAAGCAGGTATAGAAATGCTTACAAGAGTGGGTCTTAATAGGTGTACAATTATACATTGGTCTCACAGTGTATTTTACTAAGGATGCAATTCTTTGTCAAGCAACAGGAGGTTTGCCTTTACAAGGAATGCGGCATCACGCCATGAGCCAGCTACTGCTCATGCATAGACAAGCGCCGTAGCCAATTTTTTTGAAACAAGATTAACATCGACGTGTTCTCATGCCTTAGAGGAGAAGTGAAGCAGTCACCACTCCATAAAAAGCCTCCCTCAATCTAGTTACACACAAAGGGCTAGGGGCTGTAAACCTTAAGCCCTGCAACACTGGAGTTTAGGATCTGGTTAGAAGTGCCATGGGGTCTTTACCGATTTCAGCAGGTTTGGGATCATACCTTTCCTGCGCACAGAAATGGTGCAATCTTCAATTTTTTCAGCACTTTATGTCCAGCTTTTGCAAGCTCAGGTTATAGAGTACGCTAGCGCTGCTGTGACTTGACTAGCACAACTACGCATCACAAACAATCAATGAATTCTTCAAGAACCTTCGCTGTGGTATATTGTGCGACCGACAACCTTCCCAAAGCAACAGCCATAAACTCATCGCCGGTAAAGCTGGCAACAAGCAAAAGGCGAACTAAACTTCCGCACATATGACGGGTCCCCCCTAAAAACATTAGCCAACCAAACAGCGCTGGTCTTTCAAAAAAACAAATAGAGGTTGTCCACCCAGTAAACTCGTAGGCTACTACGTCGTATCAGCATGACCAACGAAATCAGCTACCTCTCAAAAATAAGCAAAGCTAAACTGCGGAGTGGTGGATTGTTCTCTACTAGCTATTAAAAACACTGCTGGTACAAAGAAACATGTAAGTTTTTATCTCACCACAGAAGCTTACACCTAGCTCAAGATATTTTTAAGCTCACGAGAAAAACAGAAGCCGCCAACGGGAAAGTAGTTTTCCTCTCCTATCCTCTGTACCCATTGCTTTTTCTGATGATTAGCAGTAGAGGACTGTTCTATAAGAAGATCTGTAAGACACCATCAGGTTAGCCCTTCTGATCAACAAACCTATTTCGTACCTTTGCTGTAACCCAGATGATTCTGGTAAAAAAGGAGGAGGTTGGGGAGGGCCATGAGAAAGAAGAGGTTTCCGTTCGTAAAAAGTTAGGCTAACAGGAGGCCCAAATCAGAGATTCACAGAGTTGACTTCGAGGGGTCTCTAATGGGCCAACCGCACACATGGCTTTAGGAAGCGCTGCCTTGGTTCGCCAAATCCAGAAATGGATCCACCACGGAGCACAAGAGGGTTTGACATCTCTGGAGGTATCAGCACAGTCATTATATATCCACTAAAGACACTGGAGAGCTCCTGAGATAGGCAGGAACTCGCCACTAGCAGACTAGCACAATGTCATTCCGTTCCCGGCTTCAGGGCACTTCGCAGTGGATCACCAAGAAGCTGATTTAAGCTACTTTCCCGCTCTACTATTTCAGCACAACTTTCACGCAACAAGCAACCCAGCCTCTGCACGCTCGTCCCGCGTTGTACCGCTAGTAACCCGACTGCCACACTAGTCTTTTAACGCACAACAGGCACAACTAAGTATTAGCTTTAATGCTGTGTTTGCCAATTACAAACCATGCTTTTGCCCCTTACATGAAGGATTCAAAAAGTAAGAAGATGTAAGCGCAAGTTATCCTTGTGATGACTGCACAAGTGAACCATTTTTTCTTACAGACTGGACTTTTCAGAAAGAAATATCAGAGTTTGGTGATTTATTATCTGAAATAGATTTAAACATTTGGGGGGGGGGGGGGGAGCTTTCAAACACAAAACCCTGAAAAGGAAGAGAAGCTAATCTGCAAAACCGCAAAACCATCAGCTGAGGTTAGATAGGAGGCTGCGTATGACAACAGCTTGCTGTATGTAGGGCAAAAATTGAAGATTAATTTCACTAGAACACTCCACAGAAGTGAGCTCTCATCTGAGGTGAGGAAGTAAGCAACGCTTTTCCAACTGTTAAAGACAAGGGCCGGTACAAATGAGATAATTATTCCTCTTTAGCGTACATAATCACAAAAAAAAAAAAAAAAAAAAGGATGACATTTTAGTTTTTATTATTTTATATTTGGCCAGGACTTTTAAAGGAAGGACTTTTAAAGGAAACATCAAACATTCACTTTTCTGTAGGTCTAGAAAGGATTCAGTCTTTCCCCCACCCCCGCCTCCCGCAGGATTTCTATTGGCCCTTCTTATATTCACACTGCAAATTAGTTGGGAATAGCAGTATTTATACTAGATCAGCAACGTCTGGTTCTTATCCAAATGTTCCACCTAAAGAGGATGCCAGTTCTCATGGATTGGACAGCCCACCCTGCAGCATTCCTGAGAATTGTACAATATAATAATCTTGAAAGTCAGCAGAGTGGATTATCCACTTTTTTCTGGACTTGAACTTGTGACCTTAACAGTAGCACAGCAGAAAGCAAATGTGCTATGCACTTTGCCATAGTAACCTTCCATGTATTCTTTTCAACTTAAATACACACAATTGAAACAGCTACAATTTTGGAAAATTATGTACAAACCCTATATTTTTTTCTTTTTGATTACATATAAATACAAATTAGCTATTCTTCTAAAAAGTGGTTATAATAGTAAATAAATACAAAATAAGAATCTGACCATTATACTTCATGTGCTGGGGGTTAAACCCATATAAAATGTACAACTAAAATACATTTAAAATCTTTAAAGGAATATTTCTCTGATTAAAATATTTGTTTTCCCAACTTTTTCGTAGACATAAATATATTTTCAAAATAGTTGTGTTTTTTTTTCTTTCCATTTCATTACATAAATAAAGTCTTCATTGGGAAATATTAAAGTGTCAGCTTTTTTTTCTTTTTTTTTTTCTTTTTTTTTTTTTTTTGTATTTGTCTAATATATTTGCTGTGTTAGCGGCACCCACAACCCTCCACAACCATATCTTGATAGTTCTTTAATACAACTTTTTCATTCTCATCAAGGTAGAGCATGGAAATAGCACTCAGTTCTGTCGGCACACAGCAAGCCTTGGGGATTTTGGAATTCACTGAATTGACCAAAGTCTGAACAATGGCATGGTTTGTTGAGTTTAGGTGATCTGCCAGTGGAAAAGGACATTCCCCATGGCAGTAAAAGGCACTATACCCCGGTGGGGCAACAATCCAGTCATTCCACCCCACATCATTGAAGTCCACATATAACGGATGCCTTTTGCAACTGTATTTGTGGCGTTTACGCTGTTTGTGTTTCGCTTGACGCTTTTCTCTTTTATGAAGCGGGTGTCCCTTGCCATCATGCCCAAACGTTACTAATAATGGCCTGAGCTGAGACCAGCTATCTTCGTCCTGATGTAAAGACCTGCTAATCCTAACGTGCCTCTTGGAGGCACTGTTCTCTTTGTCCAAGTGAACCACCTCTACCACAAACCCATGATTAGGTTGTCCATGTGCAATCCACCTCAAAACAGCTGGTGTTACATCAAAACTTTCCCATTTACTTGCATTATGATGCACCAACCTGGTGTCCAAAAGTCTTGTGACAGGGTCCTTAGAGGTGGCTGTGGCTGGCTTTATAATTTCATAAATATTAATACGGTGATGGTAGCTGCTGTTGTTCTCAAAGCCTCCGTGCACCTGTTTCCGAAAAATCTGGAGTTCAGCTGAGGTGACAGACTCCTCATTAGGGATGGAAGTTAAATTAAAGAAGAAACGCCGTGCTGTTTTCCCACTTGTTTCTGGCAGTTCTTCCAAAACTTCTGATTTGATTAAACAGGGAAAATAAAATAAAATAAAAAAAAGAAAGAAAGAAAGAAAGAAAGAAAGAAAGAAAAAAAAAATCAGCAACTGAGACAAGCAACCAAACTCCTCACATAGTCTGCTGCTGGCAACTTTCAAATGACAGTTAATGCATGCGACCTACGAGATCTGAAAGCCTTTCAGGCAGAAAATACCATCTCCCTCGTCTTTCTGTTTATTTATGCAAGCATCTATAGCATGAAGTTAAGAATGCTTCATTCATTGTTACGCATTTTGATTGAATACTGGTGCCCTTTGCCTTCCAGGTGGCTATAAGAAGTGGCAAGAAACACGCAGCATTACTTTGGAATTCCAGGACACCAGTGAGAAAACTCGAGCGCTATAGTTAGTGGGGGTCTGATGAGAATCATTAAAACCGAGGACTCAGGGTAACTATTGCGCTTCTGCTTTTTTCAAGAATATGGCTCTAACGTCAATCCTTAAACTCCATTCTGAAAAAAATACCACTCCGCAATTTAGGTGACTTACAAATCTTAACGTATGGATTTTTGTGTCTTAATTACAGACGGTGAACACAACATCTGTAACGGCACTTTACGAAGCACGCCCTAGTATTTACCCAAAAGGGCCATAAGGAATGGCAGGAAGGTTCGACTGCTAAAAAGGGGTGGATGGTGAAGGGGTAATGAAACAAAGTGGCTTCCGAACAACAGGTTTTCAAAACCACACACACCCCCAACCAAAATATGTAAAAAGTCACTAAACCCCATGCCATTCTCACCTTTGAGTCAACAAATAATTGAATGGAGCTTCAGAGTGAAATATATCTAGGGTTACTAAGAAGCACGTTGTTGCTACAGACATCGAAGAATTTAAAAGTATTTGCCAAAACAAATCTCTCTCAAATCATGGGTTTTAATTTTGGTACTAAGCATCTTGGAGAAAGATTCACTTTCTAAGGGGAGACCATAACTGCTGTTAGCAGTTCTTAGTCATGTAAGCATTCTCTGTCGATTCCCATAGGACTGCATGAGGTAAGGCTCAGCTTTAGGGTGTCTCAGGACCAGACCAATATTTGTAAATGTGCAGATGTTTTGAGCAGTCGCAAGTCAAACTTCTGCTTTCACGATGCCACTAATAGAGTGAGAACTCGGTGAAAAAATGGAGTCACATTGACTTTCTTCTAAATTTTGTGAAAATTATATAGAATTATTACATTCTGTAGAATAGCTTGTATATCAAAAACAGTCTTTGCCCTAACAGTATGACTACTTGAAACTGCAGATTTTTTACGTTTGCCTAAAAATTACAAACTTTGCCCTTTCGGCTCCCCTCTTGCTCAGCTCCTTGCCTACCACGCGCAGGTTTAACGTGAATGACCCACGCACTGGCTGTTCCCCATTCACTGCTAGGTGTTTACTTTCCACGTAGGGAAACGCAGACGATGAGAGGTTACAATTCATCATTCGTCTCCTCTCTCGCGATAAGGCTTTCCACTAAACAGCGCATCCGCTTCTCCGAGGCCACCCCCTTTATCCATCAGAAACATTAAACGCTAACGGATGTCTTTTCTCAACGCAGTTTCGCATCAAAAGCACGGGAAAGCTGCATTTTCATTACTTCTACAGCGGGGCCGCCGCACGCCACCACCGGGGACTCGCAGCCAGGAACGATTACAACCTGGGGAAACGTTTCCCAAAGAGCACGCGAGCGACACGTGCGCCGCCGGCTCCACGGGCCTACCCGTGCCACGGCTAACGCCGCGGCGGCTATTTCGGCTACGTAAGGCGGGAAATGCGCCCAGTTGCTCAGCAAGGGCCTGTCCCAGAGGGTCTGCTGCCTGGCTGGGCCGCAGGCGAGGAGGCGCGGAGGTGCCGCCGGACGCCTCGCTCTGCGTTTGGCCGGGTTACCTGTGGGTGAGAGCCGAAAGCCGGCCACGGGGCTTTGAGCAGCCCGGGCGCCGGGCAGGTGTAGCGTGGGCGCGGGCTAAAGCGCTCCTCGACGGCGGGGCGAGGGAGCGCTTGATGGGAGGCCGCGATGGATGGTTTCGTTGCTCTCTCGGGGGGATTAGGCAAGGATTAAAGCCTCGGCAGCGGCCCCGGCTCGGTCGCGCGTTCGGGAGGCTCTCCCGCTCTCCAGCCTCGCAAAAGAGAAGCGAGCTGCGGGGAGCCCCCGCTTAACGCCGAGCCGCTCCGCTCCGGCGGGGCGGGCCAAGAGCAGCGGAGCCTGCCGCGGGACGGCAGGAGGAGCCGCCGGGCTGGCGGAGCCAGCGTGCCGCAGCAGAAACGCCGGAGCCCGCAGCCGGGGCTCGCCGAGCACCCCCGGCGGGAAGCCCGCCGCCCGCCCCGCTGAATCCAACAAACCCCGCGTTACCGGCGGCCGAGCTCGGGCGCTCCCGGCGAGGAATCCGCCCCGACGCTCCTCCTCCGGCCCTCCCCCTTCCCCCCCGCCCGTCCCGCGGCCGCCGGCGGCCCCGCACCGCCGTGCGCCGAGCCCGCGGCCCGCTGAGGGCCCCCCCCGCGCCCCGGCCCCGGCCCCGGCCCCCGCCCCTACCTTCGTGGTGGAAGCTGCGGACGGTGTTGGCGCGGCTGGCGGCCCTCTCCAGCGGGTAGCCGAGGGCCGGCGGCTGCCCCAGCTGCTGGCCGGCGTGCAGGCGGTAGAGGTCCAGCATGTAGGGGGGGATGACGACGTCCTTGCCGGGGCTGGGCCGCCGCTTCAGCCCGAACATGTGGAGCAGGCGCAGCTCGAACTCGCTGAGGAGGTCCTCGGGGCGCTGCGCGGCCGAGGCGGCGCGGCCCGGCTCGCTGAAGCGCCGCCGGCCCACCTCCGGCATGAGGCCGGCCGCGCCGCCCAGCAGCACCTGGCAGAGCAGCAGCGCCAGGAGGGAGCGGGTCGCGGCAACCATGATCAACCTGCGCGGAGGAGGAGGAGGAGGCGATGGGAGCCAGTCAGCGCGGGCACCGCGGCGGGGGGGGGGGGGGGCAGCGCGGACGGGGACGGTCCCCAGGTGGGTCCCACCCCGGCGCCCGGCCTGGCCCCCGCGGCGGGGCGAGCTCGGGGCCATGGCGAGCGGCGCCCGGCCGGCAGCCCGGCGGGGCGGGCGCGGAGCAGCCCCCCGCGGGCCGCCTCAGGTGCGCGGCGGCGGCGGCGGGAGGCCCGAAATTCCCCGTGGCAGGGGATCAAAGGGAGCGAGGCGGGAGGGGACGGGCCGGGGCGGGGGCGCGGAGCGGAGCGGGGCGATCCGCTCCGCAACAAAGGAGCGCGGAGGTGAGGGGGGAGAAGGGGGCGGCCGCTGTCAGCGCGGCCGGGGGCAGCGCCGGGGCCGGCCCGCAGCGCTCGGCGGGGGCGCAGGTGTGCGCCCGGCCGGCCCGGGCCTCCCCGCCGCGCCGGCGGCGGCTGGGAGCGCTCGGCGGGGAGAGCGCCCGGCGCCGGGCGAGGGAAGGGGCGGCCGCCGGGCAGAGCCGCCTCCCCGCTGCGCTGCGCTGCGCTGCGCTCCCGTCCCGACCCCCGGGCTCCCCCCCGCTCCGCGCGGGCTCGGGGCCGGCTGCGCTTCCCCCGCGGCGGGGGCTCCGCGGCGGGGCAGCGCCTTCCCCCCCCCGGGGAGGAAGGGAGAGCTGTCTTCCCCTCGGCGGAGGGGAAGGAGGGGAAGGAGGAAAATACAAATCCTGCTACGTCCTTAGCCAAAGCCACAGGACGCTCTTCTCCCCCGTGAAACTCTGCGCCGGATTATTATCATTATTATAATTATGATTAGTGTCCCGTCCCCCCTCTCTCTTCCAGAGCGCTCCGTGGCCCACGGAGTCATCCTGCGGAGAAGGCTTCCAGCGGATCTGCGCCCGCCGGAGTTGTACCTGTGTGCGGCAGCGGGGGTTGTGTCTGCAGGAGGGTGTTCTGCTCTCGGGGTGTTTTTCCCGCATCACTTGGTGTTACTCCAAACTTCGCTGCTGCTCCTCTACAGCTGCCGAGCAGAAAACAGAAGTTCCCTGAAGTACAGTCCGCCTCAGAAACATGCTTTTAGCAGCTGGGTGAGGAGGCAGAAGGCAAGTCCCGGCCAGGGGAAGGGCTTCTCCCTTTTAAAAGCAGCGATCGAAAAGTTGTTGCTTCTTCTTCTTCTTTCCTCCTCCTCCTCGCGTGTGTGTGCGTGTGCCTGCCCGTGAATGGGTCCCCTATGTGCCTACGGAGTTAAAAGGCTCCTTTTAAAAAAAAATGTCCTTTGCATCACCCGCATCAGACAGATGGACATTGAACTCGGGACTCCCGCAGCGACATGAAGATGAAGCTTGACTTTTGCCTCCGCTCCCTTAAAAAGAAGAAAGGAGGGAGGAGGGAGGAAAAAAAAAAAAAAAAAAAGGAAGGGGAAAAAAAAAAAAAAAAAGGGTGGGGAGTAGCCCGCTGCCGGCGCGGCGTGGAGCGGCCGCGCTAGGGGACAGCGCCCGGTGCCCCGCCGGCCCGCCCGCCGCCCGCCCCGCACCGCACCATGGCCGGGGGTGCCCGGCCGCCGCCGGGGCTTTTTGTTGCGCGGCGATGTCACGACCCCGGAGGCTCGCGGGCCCGCGCCAATCACAGGCGCCCTGTGGGAGCGGGCTGCGGCCCCGCACGGCTTTTTAAAGGAGACGCCGCCTCCCTCCCCTCGTTCCTTCCCTCCCTCCTCCCTCAGCCCCGCTCCCTCCCTCGCTCGGTCGCCGCTGCCGCCCGCCCGCCCCGGTCGTGGATGGGGCCGGCGGCCCGGCCCGTTACGCTTGCGGGGAAGCACCGGCGGCCCCGGTCCCGCGTCCTGCTCCGGGCGGTCGCCGACCGCCCGGAGCAGGACGCGGGACCGGGGCCGAACAATGACCCATTGTGCAGCCCCTGAGGCGCTGCCGGGCTCCGCCGCCGCAAATCGGATTAACCGGGGGTGGTTAAGGTGTGAAGGTCACCTAAGGTACCGGCAGAATCCCGGTGCTTTAAAAGCACTTTCGATCTATAGCTACTTATTTATGTTTCTCCCCCCGCCCCCACTACCAGCAGCAGGAAGCGGCGGCCCCGCTGCCCGAGCCCGGCCTCGCCGGCGGGGGCTGAAAACCCGTTTTTTTTGGTTTTTTTTTTTTTAGCAATAACCTCCCCGAAAGAGAAGCGCCGTCTGCATCCGTCTGCGGGCTCAGCCCCGGCCGTACGGACGGCGGGAGGGTTTGGTTTAAGGTTTTGGTTGGGTTGGGTTGGTTTTTTTGGGGTGGTTTTTTTTTTTTTTTTTTTTTTTAAGATGTGGCTGCCCTCCAGTGGTGGAAATGCGGCGGATCTCCGGCCCCGAAACGGCAGCTCCAGCACAAACCACCACCCTCGGCCCCTCTCGCCGCCGCACGGCACCTGCCCCACGCTCCCCGCCAAACCTCCCCGGTTTTGCAGCCCCCAGCGCCCGCCACGGTGGCCGGGCACGGAGGAGGACGGCGGGGGCAGGGGTGCAGAAGGCAGGCCCGTGCTCAGCTCCCGATCCCGGCGACGTCCCTCGCTCCCTTCGCCCATACCGGCAAACCTCTTCATCCCGACGGGATTTAGTAACTTGTGGGCAGCGATGCATCCTTTGCCCCGGCTCTTGTTTGCTCTGCGGCGGGGCCCGGCCCTTCTTGCACAGGTATGCCATACCTGGTAGCTTAGGGTCCTCATCAAAGCCGAAACCATCGGCGCGCCGTCATTAGCCGGGCTCCGGTGCTAGCGCAGGCTCCTTCCCGGCAAGGTGAGCGCCCTGTGCTGCGCCTCCTCTTCCGAATACCTCTCAGGGGCTTCATTTGCAAAAGACACAGACAGCCTTTGACACCTTGAATTACTGCGGAGGAGGATTTAAAGCAATAACAACTGAGACAGCTCCATTACCAGCTCCTCCTTTGGGAGCGGCCTTTTCCCTCCATCTTACGACTTTTCAATGTAGGAAAACCGCCGAGCCGAGGCAGGAATTCAGCACATTTTGGAGCGGAATAATTCCTCCCGTGAACCTCCTTCTCTTGGCTTTCCTATCACGCTAGAGTGACTTCAGCTATACCGGCCAAATGTCGCTGCAGGATGCGGTGCTCACCCGGGGAGTTACATACCGGTGTAACAAACCACCTCAGAACTACACCAGCGTTAATTAAAGAGCTGGTAAAGCTCCTTCCTACCAACAGCTCCCAACACCTGTTAACCTGATTTTCGCTCGCTGCCGCGCATACGGCGGCAGAGGTGGCACAGCGCGCGGTGAAATCCTGCAGAAGTTTAGTTACTTTCCCGTTGCATTCCAGCGCAGATAATGTTTAATTTTATGACTTCCTGCAAGTCTTTAGCATGAACTGAAAGTGCGTGCAGTGTGACTTCAGGGTATGCCAATTATGTAAATCAGCACTAAAATAACAATGGCAACGTAGTTTACACATCACTGACATTAAATGAGCACTTCAACTTGTAATTGCCATTCCAGTTCAATCTGCAGTGGGTCATGCCAGGAAAAAGTCATTTCTTGCCTCAACACTTACTGCCTGTGCCTGGAGCATAGGCTGTACTGTATGCCCAGCTTCGCCTTATCTCCAGGAGCTTTCTATATTAGGGTGATGAGCCTTGTAAGGGAGAAACGCGGTTGTGCTTGTTCGGAAGGCCCGCATACCCTGATCTGATATCAAGAGGGTCTCGTAGGTTTGCCCCTCTCTGATTTTAAATATAAACAGGCTCTAACAGTCTCCTCTTCTCTTGGCCATAAACCACGTGTCCCCTTCTAGTTCGTCATCTCTCAGCCTATTTAGATCAGGAGGTGCTGGGGCAGTGACTCTGCCTTCCCACCTGTTTCCATCAGGTCCCAAAAGACGATACCGAGGCGCTTACAAAACGCTGCCTGGATGCACTGCTACCCACTCCAGAACCTCAACCCTGCGCCGGCACCTTCCCCACGCTGCCTGCCCCAGGTAGAGATTCCTCAGCAAGGCAGCTCTGGCTCCCTTTCAGCCAGTGCCCTGGTGAATATGGGGAATAAAGCACTCAAAGTGTCATCCGTGAAGGTCCCGTTACGGTTCGTGCCTCATCAGCGCAACAACCGACTAAATACCCCTCCGTGGAGCCCGCTGCCTTTGACCACTGCGCTCAGGCCAGCTCCCGCTGCATCTCCAGCATCGGCACACCTGAGGTCACAAGCTGAGAAGCATCTTTATCACGATAGAGAGCATTAGAGACAGCTGGATTTAGGTATAACAAATGCAGCGCTCGGTCTGCGGAGCGTGAACATGCTAGGACCAAGCGCCCACCCAGACTTCCAGCTCCCCAAATGAGCCTTTGCAGCAGGCATAACGCCCTCGGCCCCTTCCCACCCCTACAGCTCTGCACCGGCGCACCTGAGATGAAGAAACCGAAGCTCAGCTGGGCGCGTTTCCCGGCGCTGCAATTCCTCACAAGCTCTGTGAAACCGAGGAGTCGAGCGGTACATCAGCTAAAGACCCAGCCCCACCGCGGTGGGCTCCCACAATGTCATTTCATTTTACAGAGTTACTTTGCAGATCAAGCCTGCTCTTCAGCTCAACTCCTGCCAGAGAGAAGCCACCATTTACGCTGAGAAGATCGGGTACAGACGTGGGGTTTTAGGAAACCTGACCATGCATATTTGCTAATCTCCTTTGTGAAACTTCATTTCCCTGCTCCTGAACTGGACTGATTAACTCCTTTCTTCTTTCCCATGTGCACTCTTTTTTTTTTTTCTTTTTTTCTGGGGGGGTGTTGGTTTAGTGGTTTTTTGGAGAGGTGTTGAGCCAGTAAATACTCAGCTAGCGGCACCTGCTGCTAAGGTTTCAGATCCAGGTGTTCCTTTCCAGGACCCAAACACAGCTGACAGATTTCAACTTCAGCTGTTGTTGGGTTTTCTTAGTAAAACGATAGAAAAGTACCCAAATAAGGATAGATTTTTACAACACGGTGAGAGTCCTTTTTCAAGACTAGAGGGGGAAAGAAGAAAATCTTTTTTTCCCCCAGCATTTTGTTCTTACAAATACTACATCAAATCACATTTATACACTGCCACCACATAGTGCCTTTTTCTTCCAACCTGGTTAAATTGCAACCATCATTGTTGACGGCTATGGGCAGAAGACTTCAGCTGGAAGAGCTAGACGAGAGATGCTCACTAGGGTCTCTGACCATAACTTGTAATCCTTAACAAAATGACCTAATTGCTGGTCTAGTTAGAGACGCAGGTCTGCAGAAACACTCGCATCGCGCTCTGCACGTTGAGAGTAAACAGTTTTACTACTGGCTTCAGCAGACCCGTTAGACCACTGCTGAGCATTTTTGAAAATTTCCACTTTAGACCACTGTCCCCTGGATATGATAAGTATGTGAGACGTGAAATATTAATAGTAGTGAGCTTTTTTATAGCTTTTGCACATTTTAGTGAATAAACCTCTTGATAAAAATCTGCGCTGAAGTATGAAACGTATACAGGGTACAGCATCAAATGCTAGAGGGGCGACTTCTGAAAATGAGTTAAGATGTGTTAGTGATGTTGAGGTTTTGGCTTCGTAACGGGTGGAGATTATCTGAAAGCTTTTCTGTTCCTGAACTGTGCTTCCTGTTGGCATCTGTGTGAATATGATGTGTGGCCATTCTTTAAAATATTACTTAATACTGTTTTCTGAAGACATATTTGTCTTTTGGTGGTTTGTCTTTTAACATCTATCAATTGTCTCTGCCGCACAGCCCGTCTCCTCTTCCATGAAGGATGGTTTCTCACCTGAGAGGATAATTTACAAGATGGTGATTTGGTTTATAAGAGGGGAAAGGCAGTTTATTCAGAAATGTCTTTTTCTTTCTTACTCACCTTTGCTGAAAACTGGCAGCTCTTCAAAGCTCTTGCTCTGTTTCACAGTGAGTCTCAATTTCATTCATCAAATCTCAGCTTTCCTTCCGTCATAGCGGCAGGGAAATTGGAATTTATCAGGAAATACAATGCAGACCCAGTATTTTCTACATTTCCAGTATGTCTCCATTGCTAGTGAGCGATAACAGTTGCTCCTAACAATGTTACGTCTGCAAATACAGGCTGCAGTAATCCATTCACGTGGCTGTGCGACTTTTATATTGTAAGACAAATTCCTACAATTTGTTATACAATTGCTGGGGAGAGAGGGAAAAGGGAGGCTAACACGATAACCTTTTTTATACTGTTTTCCCCCTGATGCTACACAAACTTCCAAATTTCAAAATCCAGTATTTGACCTGTGGCTTTTATCATTAAGAGGTGAAAAAATGCCCTAACGCCTCTGTACAGCCTGGAGAACAACCGGACAGATTCCTAGGCACCGCCACCATTTCTGTACATTTAATTACATGCAATATGAATAGTCACAGACTGTCACGCTAGGGAGATTCAGTAGGCAGTGAACTAAGATTCAGGAGAGCTCAGTTCTCTTCCCAGCGCTAGAAGCGTCCTTTCTCTTCCCTTTGTGTCCCTGTTTTCCCACCTTGGAAATGGGGATGATCATGCTGACCCCCACTTGTAAGTCCCTGCAAGACCTTCAAGGAAAAGCACAAAGAGTTAGGCACTGCTATCGTTTGGGGCTAAAGACCAAGTTAATGGCAATAGTAATCTCAACTATCTGGAAGCCCAGGGCTCAATCTTGCCTTAAAGGCAGTGGCAAAATTCCTACTGGTCTTGGTGGTACAGGCTCACGTGTTTTAAGTGATGAAGAGACAGGGATGCCGACTATTCCAGTCAGAAGATTCGGAGCAAAGAGGGATTTTTTAATTATATAAGTCTCGTTAGGAAGACAATCGGCGTTTCATACTTCAGCGCAGATTTTTATCAAGAGGTTTATTCACTAAAATGTGCAAAAGCTATAAAATGAGGTGATGGTGTTCCCCCGCATAAGAGAAATGGCTGCGTCATAGACGGTCCACTTCAGGAGCTTATAATTTCATCACTGCAGAGATACTGACGTCAAGTAAAATGGAGGATAATACAAAGTTACGCATATTGCCTTAAGAAGTGCATATTTTAGCGGTGAAACTGGATAATGTTTTGCAATTAAAATAAAATAAAGGCAAGCGTGACGTTCTGTTTAAGCAGATTGTCTGTATGAAGGCTTTATTGTAGCTGCAGATTTAGGGCATATGAAAAGGTTTTCTGTGCTCAGTTGCAGGATGAAAAACATTGCCTCATCGGGCATTCTTGTTCTCTAACACTTCTTTGCCAGTACGCCTTTGATAATGAATGCTTGCAATTTTATTTTCTGGTGTAAAGTCATGTTTTCTCAGGTCATTATCATTCCAATTTTTAAATATCCTCTTAAAACTAGACAGAACTACAGAAAGTAATAGTAAAGCTTTGTGCCTGCTCTGTGGCATGCGCTCGGCGCAAGCGATCAGCTGCCGCACCTGCTTCACGCTGGGAGTAAAGCTATTTGCAAGTTGCTTTCAATTATGTCCCTTGTTCCCAGCTCTGCCCAGTTTCCAGAGAAGCTGTGATGGGCACAGGTCTCGGTTCAATCACCACCCTCTAACTTTTACTTGGTAGCTTGTTTGCTTGCGTGCTACAAAATTTACTGACTGGGAGGGGTCTTAGGAGAGCAACATCCTTTGACCATTCCCAGGCTTTTGCCTGCTCCAGCGCTGCAGCTCTCCTTCTGCCGCGGTCCAGAAAGCATGCTCTAAATTGCAGAAACTAATTATTAGCAGCACGCATTGAACTGCTTCAAGGTATCGTTTACCCCCGGAACATCTGCAGCCCCAAAGTCATAGCACTCTTCCTGCATTCGGCCTCCCCATTCCTCTCCAAGAAGAGGAAGAACTGCCACCTCCATTTTACAGAAGGGCAAAAGGGGCAGGGAGCGGCGAAAGGCTCTTTTGCTGAGAGGTATACAGGGGCCCAAATATCTATATAGGTCACACGGAGATTGTTGTCGATGCATAATCAGGTTAGATGTGTTTTTTGGGTTAAACTCCCAAAACTTCAGTGAGACATTAAGTACTCAGCTCATGTAGACATTTTTGAAAAGCCCAACACCAAATCTATTACCCAATAATTTCCTGATGAATTCCTGCAGTGCCTTGTCCACGGTTCTTACTGCAACCCGTAAGTCTAGCAGGAATATAATCATCTCATTCAACTACGGAGAAAAGCTCTGATCTTGTGAGACTCAATCTGCGCTGAAGAGAGAGGGGTTTTTACAACCTTCGTCAGGACAATAAAGATACTGGTCAGGGTACTGACGTACAGATTTGCTCCCAAACCGGGTCAGTCACCGTAGCAGAGGTACGCAGTGATTTCCCTCGCCTGCTGTGCCATCACCTCCTCCCTTCTGCTTTTCTTCAGGCCCCACTGCAGCATGGGTCTTGTACAGCCAATCTGCTTAGCACTTTGGGAAAGCCTGGGCCAACCTTTACCTTCCTTAATTCCTTTAACTACCTTCCCTTGCCGCACCTCGCCTTCCTGCTTTTTTCTGAAATTTGCAATGACCATAATCTACCCTTAGTTTACGTGCTTGAAAAATTAAGCATGTCCTTCAGCCCGTTCAGGATTAGGCTGAAAAAGCAGTACCATAAAACATCCATGATGTGCAGCACTGTCCAGTTACTAATTCCATTATTCCCATCAAGTCTGCATTTTCTAACCGGACTTACGCAGCCTTGGCGTTGTATTACTGTAGGAGGTTTGCCCTTTCTTACATTTTCTGTTTTCTAAACCGTATTCGTATGTACAGACTCAGTAAACATTCACATCCACTTAACGTGGGTATACTAAACATTGAATACATTCCTTTAGTCAGCCATGGAATAAACTCCTTTCAAATAAATCAAAATACTAAACAAACAAACAAGCTGGGGAACCACGGAATAAATTCCATTTATTTTGCACCTTTGACCTTCTCACTTGCTCTCTGCTCCCCCGTGCACATCCCAA
This sequence comes from Pelecanus crispus, assembly GCF_030463565.1. Classification (NCBI taxonomy): domain Eukaryota; kingdom Metazoa; phylum Chordata; class Aves; order Pelecaniformes; family Pelecanidae; genus Pelecanus; species Pelecanus crispus. The sequence goes on along the minus strand of NC_134645.1, from coordinate 5,191,724 downwards.
GCCTCTGCATACAGCCCTGACAGCCACTGGGTTTTGAAAAAGGAACTGCCCCAGAATTTCTCCTGCCCCTCTTTGTTTGCCAGAAAAGGCAGCCAGCACATGAATCAGGGAAGAAGCAAGATCACCGCAAGCCCAAAATTGCTACCTCAAATAATTTAAAACAGGCTGAATGGATTCTGTAAGTCCTGGTTCAGATGCTCACGCAGCCTAGGAAGAACCCCGAGGACCTAAAAATTAAGTTTATGAATAAATCCTTGAAAAATCAGGGCCACTCTCTCCATACCAGTGGAAAACTGAAACTCCAAGTTGCGCAATCGAGTGTGACATTCATTTCTGCAGCTGGTGGGAAAATAGTTTCCTTACAAAATAAATTTAATAAAAAGTAGACTGGTTTTTATCTATTTTTTCCCTAAGCAACTTCTAAAATGTCAGACAATATTAAGGAACTTTGATAGATTAAAAAAATAAACCCCTGTAATAATATGTAAATATTATTTTTCCCTTCCTTCCTTAATCCTTCCTTCCTTCCTTCCTTTCCTCCTTTCTTCCTTCCATCCTTCCTTCCATTTACAATATTGGACACGTTCTGATAAAACAAGCTGAATTTACCAGGGCCCAAACTGTGAAAAAGCATTTCCACAAACTCTCCAAATGAAAATATACATATATGATAAAATAAGGGTTTATTTCCTTTAAGCCGGAGTGATTTCACAGCTAGCCTGACTGAATGCCGTTTGCACCACATTGCCATGTGTGTCCAGGCAGCTGTACACATATTTTACATGTTTGCTTTGATTAGAAATAATGAATTCTAATTTCATTAGAAATACAAAATTCCTCTACACTGGATCATGATGATGGCTTCTATTTGAAATATTTCTCCTGTATTTAACAAGCCTTGTAGGTTCTCGGATTGCAAATCCCCACTACACAGAAGAGCTAGGGTAGCTCCCATGCATCATGTAAGTTAGGCCATAAAATTTGGGCAAAGTAGCATATGGGCCCTGTGCTGGTCTGCTGTGTGCATATGAGTTTTAATTTGACTGCACATCCCAGCCGTATTGCTGCAACGAGCTGTATGTGTGTCTACGGAGACTCGCTACAAGAATCACTTGCTTTTGCTACTAACTCCAAAGCAGTAACAAAAGGCAGGAATTGAAGACTTCATTGATGTGTTTGGTCTTATGGCCTATGGGAAGTTGTCCTGGTGCGTTAAGCTGTCCGATTTATCCATTCCGCAGGCAAATGATGTGTGCGAGCTACCTAAGTAACTCAAACAGCGGCTGCTGATATTATGGTGCATTGTCACTCCTGACATGTTGGATATCAGCTATCACAGCAGTTAGCTTTAGGGTCTAAAGTCCATCTCTTTGGCTTTTGATCTGCTCTGTGGCTTTCCCAAAACCCCACGTGGAAAGGAGGCTCCTGAGCTGCCGCATGGTGATCACTGAAATAAAACAATTTTAAGCAGAGCAGCAGATTAGCAGAAGGAACATCCCCATTGTGTTCAGAGAAATAGTATTTTTCAGTGTCCCTCAAGAGGGATAAAACTGCTCCTGGTAATCCCTTCGTTAGCCCTGCTACTGGCAAAGGGGTTTGCAATACCACTACTTTAATATAAATGAAGTAATAAAACCAGGAAAGGCTAAATAACCCACCCGAATGAGGAGGCCTTAGAGCTTTTCTCTTACTGCAATATTTCACATCCTAAAAGCAGAAGAAACCTCAGCATCGGATCCCATCTTAAGGGGGAAAATGAAACCCCAAGTTAACTGTGGGGAAGTGAATCTGTCTCACTCTCACTAGGACACTGGCGCGTAGCATGGGCATTTGGAAGTTGGCACCTGCAGCTTGGAAGGCTTCAGTCACCGTGCTGGGCTTGCAAAGCCAACACAAGGCAAGGCTTTCAGGCCAGAAACTGGGGTTCAGGGCGTAGAGTGTCTGTAGTTTCTCCCCTGTTTATCGAAACTACAACTCTTCCTTCACTCGTGTTGAAGGCGCTATTTACACCCGCCTTAGGGCATTAACTAGAAATCCAGGTCCAGCAATACCAAAGCAACCTGTCATATCACTGCCCAAGCTCAAACACGTGACAGAAAATGTATCGTATTCTCTGCTCCCTTCCCTTCCCTTCCCTTCCCTTCCCTTCCCTTCCCTTCCCTTCCCTTCCCTTCCCTTCCCTTCCCTTCCCTTCCCTTCCCTTCCCTTCCCTTCCCTTCCCTTCCCTTCCCTTCCCTTCCCTTCCCTTCCCTTCCCTTCCCTTCCCTTCCCACAGCACAACGCTCCATGTTCCTCCTGGGCCCACTGCATTTCCAGAGAAGCAAAATCCTCTTCTTCCAAAGCCCAGGGCAAAATTCCATGGGAGCAAGCTAGACCCACAGCCCTGTTTGTATCTCTTCCTCTAAGGCTACATCTCTACTAGTAAATTAAGTGTGCCTGAGAACATTCCTGGGCACAGAGGCCAGCTGGCATGGAAAAGCCTGCTTCACTGCTAGCTTCCGCACCAGGGTGGCTGCATGCAAACTGCTGCTTGGGGATGGTCCCAGGAATGTTAGAACAAACCACGGCCAGAAACCATTTGGGAGAGAGCTTCTTGGCCTGGCCCAAAAGCATACCAGAGGTGTCCTGACAGTACAACCAGTCCCTCGCTTTTGGCTGGGCCCGAAAGTGTTCCCAGGCACCGCTTTATTTACCAGCGCAGGTGTAGCCCAAGGCCATGCCTACCTCTGCCCGCCCAGGTACCACGGGGAGGACGCAGGACCCAGATCAACACTGTCATCACTTCAGTCAGCTGATGGTGATTTCATACACTTGCTGAACGCACCTTTTATCTCTACAGAAGTTGTTGATAAGAGAGCGTTTAAAGCAGCCTAGAGGGGAAACCACTTGAAAGCGGAGTTGCAGTGATCCAGGGAGCAGCTCTGGGGCAGGCCTGGACCAAAACAGGGTGGGATCCCGGGATGCTGCTGAGCTGTGGTGAGGCGAGAGGACTCCCGAGGACTCCTGCGGGGCCGTGGCCCATGCTCAGCCATTCCCACAGAGGGGCTGAGGGATATTTGCCGTGAACTGTGCGCAGGCTTGCCAGGATCTGTGGAGCTCCGCATTGGCATGCTAACGGCACGTACCACAACGTCGTTTTGCATTGCGTTTGGTCCACAAGCTGGTCCAAACTGGCACCCGACTTGTGACTGGCATCCTCTTTATCAGGGTGGCACGCTACAGCCATAAACCCTGTTCTGGTTGCAGGGAGCAGGGAAAGGGATCGCCTTTTCCTCCCACATCCTCACTGAGAGTTAGTGCCTCCTCCACTTCACACGCACAACCGCTCCCTAACTCAGGTCTCCCCATACGCTCCAAGTTAGGATAAAAACTTCTCCATGCCTTTAAGCTAACTCCAACTATTTTCTCTGGACCAGGTTAGGGAGCAATTGTACGTGCTGTTCTGCTGGCAGGTGAAACAGGAGAGGCAGCTCCGGGGAGGGGGAGAGGAGCAGGGATGAGCAGCTGGCTTGGCAGAAAGCGCTGATGCCAGATGAGGATGTGAGACCACCACCTCTTTGGGCAGGTGTTTATCTCAGTTGTTTTTTTAAAAACAGCTAAGTGATGGGACTGAATGTGTTTTTACCCAGTTCACCAGACAAAACACATGGTCCCAAATCCCTCCCCAAAAGCAATCTGTCCACTAGAGACAAGTATTCAGTCAAACCTCATTCTAGTGCTATTCCTTCACTGTCAAGCCATAAACTGGGCAGAAGATATCAGTGATCTCCACTTAAGCACTACCTGTGCCTGGGGCTTCTGCACAACCAAGGCGAAGCCACTTCTCCCATACATGCCACAGCTCGATAACACCTTGTTTGGGTTCAGGCTTTGCATTTCCAGTGGCCAATCTATCCCAGAGATGAAGGACCTTTCCCTCCTCTCTCCACCTGCCCTCTATTCAGCACAGGAACTTTCTGAAGCAAGCCTGGCTGCCAAGAACGCCGTCCCAAGCAACTCAGCTGATCAAAGCACCGGCTGCCACCGTCCCTCCCTTCGGATACCTCCTTCCCAGCCCCAGCCACCCAGCCCCGCTCCATCTCTTCTGCCAAAACCAGTGCTCCTGCAGTAAACCGGTTCAAAGAGCTGGTTTGTCTGAAAAGTAATCCCTTCTTTGAGCATGTACACAGCACTTCGCGCAGTGGGGTCCTGATCTCGGTCGGGACTTCTACATTACAAATACATTCTTTCCCTTTATATTTAAACGAAATGTAAATTCATTTAATAATTAAACCTCAGTTAAAATGTTTAACTTGTAAGCCAGGATTTAAAAATCTGTAGGAGCCACATTCCCTTCCCTGCCATGGCTGAAGGTACAAGTAGCTAACTTTTCAGCTAACGTTGTTTTGTTCAAAATCAAATGAGGTTCATATTAAGCCTACAGAAGGAAAGCATGATTGATGATCTGGCCTGACCAACTACGATTCCTTTAGTAACAAAAATATTTTGTAAGTTCATTTATTATCGAGATCAAGCAATGAGTCTGGAGCGACATAAAATGGTTCCAATTAGATTCAAGTAATTGCCATTTTGAGTGAATATAAGCTTTTCTGAATTAAAAAAAAAAAGCCAATAAAAGCTCAAGTAAGCTCACATCTGAGATTTAAGCCTTCAAAGCTTTTTTTGCCTTTTTCCCCCCTCTTTTTCTCTCTCTCTCTTTTTTTTTTTTTTTTTTTTTTTTAGTGTGAGAGACACACACACACACACGGGCGGACGGGGGCAGGAGGAACAAGGATGTATGAAGAAAGAGGAGTGATTTTCCCAAGCTGATTTCTCTTCCTGGGTGACCCAGTCTCCCTGGGAATGCTGCCCATGTGATCTGCACCAACTGGATCGGCAACAGCGCGAGAATGAAGAGCTTCTGCAGCATCATTAAAGTAAGTGGCAAATGGGGGAAAAGCCAACAAAGCACAAGTTTAACTATCTCACTGAACCCCTCCTGCAGACAAGAGAAAAGTGTCTTCTGCAGCAGCAGCTTTCAGAGCAAATGTTGGAGCATGTAGTGAATGAAAACAATTTCAGTGCAGCGCCAGCTGGATGCCTGCAGCAGCCGAATTAGTCAACCAGAGAGAAAAATGTTTCGTATGCTGATGAAGGCACTTCCTCGGAGCCACTGAGACCCACTCCAGAGCAGAAAGCGTTCAGGTGCCCCTTAATACTGAGATTGAGGTTCCCAACTCAGAGCTAAATCCCAGGCCTACACACACTTTTCATGCTGTGCTGTGTGTTGAAGCGTAGCTTGAAACAGTTTTCCAACCAGTGTGTGTGGAGGGGGTGGTGCAGCCACTGCTGACTTTCCATGCTGTGAAGAACGTCTTCCATCCATGGACATACGGATGCAGAAAGAAGACGACGGGATAAGATAATATTTCCACACTCCATGAGCATCAGCCACACACACATACCTCATGCAGGTGTTTCATAGAGCGCAGTGTCATCACCCACTATATTACCTGTCTCCCACTACAAATGTTTACCTTCAGCCAGGTATTTCCCAGGAAGACCTTGGCTGATCAAGGAGTTATTAGTGAGGGAAAGAAGATGGATTGGTTCTGATTTTAATACTTTTGTTTCTTCTTTTTATTGCCCAGATGTCATCATTAGATACTCAATTTCCTGTGCCCACCCGAAGGTCTACAAAAGTTCTCTGCTGCCTCTACAAATGGTTTAATCTCTGGAGTGCAATTTGCTAATAATTACAATCAGATCATAAATACAGATTCACATTTTTATATAGCTTCATATAGCTTCTTTCGGGTCTGAATATGTATCAATATAACAGAGGACACTTTTTGCTTTAGCTCAACTTTGGTTTGCAACTTTTTAGTGTTCCTGTTTCAAGTCTTGGAGAGGAATACAAAGTCTAAGTCTAGTGAACTTGTATAGCTCAGCTGAAACTGTGCTGACTCAAAGCAGCTGAAGAACTAACCCATCCTAAGAACAGTTGTTACAATATCTTGGCATTTTTGGGACTAGTCCCTGATGAAACATGACAAAACCCCAGTATCTTTTCCTTAAGACAGTCCCCGGGATTCCCACAGGCACTCTAGCTTCAGATTTTGTTCTAAGCTTTTAAATATTTTTTCCTTAACAATGGTTCAAGAGTGAAAGTTTTAAGAGGCGGGAAATGTTAATATTTGGTTTTCATGAGAAACAAGCGCCTCCTTTCTCTTACTTTTAAAAGATCTTCTTTCCTCCCAAAGCAGTTCTCCCAAGAAAGTAGAGGAGCACTGAAGTGCCAAGGCAGGTAAGCACAGCCACCCAAAGCCCTGCTCTGGACACTTCCAACCACAGCCCCGTCTTCCTCAGACAACCGCTTCCCAAGGCTGTGGGAATGAACTTGGGTGCGGCGTCACACAAGTTTCTATCCTCTGCCAGAAACACAGTGCTACACGTCAATCTAGTCTGGGTCATGGCTTGTTCTATAGAGCCTTCTGGTGAAGACGCACAGAAGTAGCTGCAAGGCTTAGGCCCCGGTCAGATTAACTCCTGATCTGGCACTGAAACCAAAAACAACAGTTTGCAGCTCCCGTTGTTTGACTTCCCTCTGCCGTGGGAGATTGGGGCTCCATTTCCTTGCTGTTCTGCTACTGGCAAACACAAGCTGCAGTTCCACAAGACCAGAGCTGCTAAAACCCCTCAAAATTAAAAATAATCGACTTCTTCCCACCTCCTAAGGACTGAGCTAGTGACCTCCAGGCATTCGTAAACCCGGTAATCCTAAACCTGCGAGCAGCACCAAGGGGTCTGGGGTACTGGGCCACTCTCTAAATACCATCTTTCACTACAGAAGCTAAGAACTTTGTTCAGTGAATCTTTCCCAAGATGTGGGACTGCCAAATTCACACTGTCCTGCAGTAAACTCAGGATTACCTACAATAACATATAGACCTCCTCTGAGATGGGCTGAACAGGATCGGTCCACAAATTTCAAACAGGTCTGATCATAGAATCATAGAATCATTTAGGTTGGAAAAGACCTTTAAGATCATCCATTCCAACCATTAACCTAACACTACCAAGTCCACCACTAAACCAATTAAGGGTAGAGTAATAATTTCATGTTTCTTGGCTTGGTGGCTGGATTATTTTTTAATGCAAGTAAAAACTAGGAATCATTAAGGATGGAAAGGACCTCTAAGATCCTCAGTCCAACCGTCAACCCAACACCACCATGCCCACTAAACCATGTCCCAAAGTGCCACATCTACCTGTTTTTTTGAACACCTCCAGGGATGGTGACTCCACCACCTCTCTGGGCAGCCTGTTCCAACGCTTGACTACCCTTTCCGTGAAGAAATTTCTCCTAATATCCAATCTAAACCTCCCCTGACACAGCTGACTCCCCCGTCTGTTTTTTGGAGATTTAAAAAAAAAGAAAGAGAAAACCACACATGTTTTCTGCTCAGAAGTCGTCAGTACCCTAAATAGAGAGTGTGTGGGGAATGGAGAGCTTACTACCCCTGGTTAGCGGGAACTGAGGTTTAAGTCATGCTCTCCCACCACAGTCCAGGAAGGCTGTTTTCTGCTTGTTGGTTAATGTCCTTTTGTTCTCCTTATTATCCTGGTAAAAAGGAAGCTCTAAATGCAGTTGGCTCTCTGCTTCACCAAAGTTAAAGTCAATTGACTGTGCTGGGGAGTCTCAAATATTTTCTTTCCTTATAAATTATCTTCATTAGCTATATAAATAGAACCCTAATGAGATACTAATTGGTTGTTAAGATTTCAATCTCAAATAACAAAAACAGTTGTGCAGTAATGCATGTATTTGTTTTTGCCAATGTGAAAGCACGCGCCATCAATCTGCAAATAACAAACCACTCCTGCACTGGCTTCTGTTGCCGCTGTGTACTGCACACACGCTTCTCGGGCATCTTAGATACGTAGTGGAGATGATCAGGTTTTGATCAATACCTGCAGCCTTACCCTGAAGGTAGGGTGACTGCTCCTAAAGTGTATGTGAGGCTACATCCTTAGATGAGGTCATTTGCCCTTGTTTCCCAGGCTTCGGGAAGCCTTCCTCACAGTTGTTTTATTAGGAGAACTGAGTAAGTACTAAGCACAAGGAGTTTGCAGAGTGCCTAAAGGAGGATTTCACCCGTACCAATGCAAGCAAAATTAGTCAACTGAGAGATCCCCTGCAGGAGCTGACATTGATGTCTATCTAACTAAAATGAAGTATCAATAGCCCAGCTCACACTTGATGAAAGAGCCATTCTGAATTATTTACTGTATGTCATACTTCAGGTTTTAATTTCAATATATTATGAGATGTACAATAAATTATTTAGAGGTGTGACAAATTAAAAGGCTGTTTCAAATCCCCTTGCGTTTTCTGCTCTTAGGTTAACAGCCCAGTTTGCAACAATGATTCGCTAATCTATTTTTGCAAATAGTTTTTCAGCTAGAGAGGCATAGAGGCATACAAGTTTTCCATTGCAGCAAATCTTATCCAGCTTGAATCATTTAACAGCCTAACCTCCTTGAGATATACTAATGAAATACATCTTGGGCAAAAGGGTCAAATGTACCTGCAGCAGGTTAGCCCAGGAGCCTGCGGTTTGGTTTTTTCCAGCTTTACCCAGGGGCACGCGAGGGCTCTTTTCCTCTCACTTCTTTTTTTGCGTGTCAAATAGCCTCTTAGAAAGAGATATTTTATTTTTCTTGCTAACCTTTTCTCTTCCCTTTTTCATGATCAGTTTTGAAGGAAGATCTGGGAAATATAGCTGGTGTTTTAACACGTCCAGGCACACGTTTCTTTGTACTGGGATGGCGGGGAAGAATGTTGTCTTCCTTTACTCTGAGCAGTTGTGGGTTCAGTAAAGGAGTGGTTGCTTTGTCTTGCAACTTGTTTTTAGACCAGTCTTGCAAAGTTCTTCATGTCCCCTTGTCAAGATATTTTTCATCCTCTTTTTGGCAGAGTAAGGAAACAGCTGTCAATATTCCTCCTTGGGACCTCCTTGGAGACTTATCTTTAGACATAAGCCCAGGTGACAGTGATTCAAGCTTTGTTCCTCAATGGGTCACACCTCTGCAAAACTACAATCTTCTGAGCAACAGAATACACAATATTCAGTCTTGCAAGAGTGATAAGTTTATGATCCAATATTTCCTGACTCATCAGAGCTCACAATGGAAAGCTTTGTACTGTCTGAGGGGAGAAATTCCAAGTTTCTGTCCATGAAAGAGCCTAAGTTCTTTAAAAATCATGACATGTTTATGCAGAGTAAAACAATTTTAGGTCAATTTAGGACATTCCATCCCTCTAAAATCTGTACCGCTGAATTTGTGTCTAGATGATAGGAAATCTATATGCTGTAACATTTACAATACCAAACTACATTTAAAACAAAATCTGGAAAGCCTTTGACACATACCCAATGCTTTATACAATGGTCTGCAAACAAAACCCTGCTTGCAGTTTTGTTTACAACTGACTCATCGCCTGTCTATTCTGAAATCATGGGACTACCCAGGAGGTACAATGATGAAAACTCTCTTCTCTGTGGAAACAAAGTTCCATCAGACATGATGGTTCACAGAGCCTCAAAAAGTTTTAATTTGAAATATTCTGCATTCAATTCACTTTTGCCCTATCAAAGGCAACACAAGGATTTAGAAGGAGCCCTGCCTGTATCACTGGCATACCTGGAAGCAACAGATGATGTGACCCTGCAGTGGCGTCCTCTGCCTTGTGCCCCAGCAGGGAAATAGCGGAAGCTCCCTGCAGCTCCACGGTGCGCTAGGATGAGCAGCGAGTTCCCATCACCCGGCCCATAGCACAGCCACTCAAATACCAGCAGCGACACTGGCGAAAGGCCGCGTCTTGGGTTTGCGTGGCAAAATCCAGCCAGGGTCAAACCACCACAGGCCATCAAGTTGATGTGCAGGGATGGAGCAAGGAGCCAAAGGGCAGCTGGGGGACCAGGAGTACATTAACTTTTCCCTCAGAGGCAGAAAGGCATCAAAGTACAGCCTCAGCAGCATTGCTATAGAAGGGAAACAGAGCAGCTGCCAGATCGAAGAGCTGCTGCTTTACCTGAAGTTAAAAAAAGGAAAGAAAATGTAGTTTCTTTTGGTTTCCTGAGAATCAGAAACCCTGGATTTCTGCCAGCCTTAAGAGAACCCTCTACGTATACCCTTATATATAGATAATGTATCTCTATGGATACCTTATCTCTGAGAACTCTCCAGCTGAAAAAGCTTGCCTGAAAGGTGCCGTATCCATTTTAATATTGGTCCCCAAGGTGAGACAAACAGAGATCGGTTTGTTTCTTCCTGAGCAAGAGTAAGGCTGCAGCGAAGGGGAGCATGAGATGACTGGACTTCTTCTAGTTCAGGGAAACAGCCCATCAGACTGTTACGTACTGAGTCTACAACAGGTTGCATTTAGGACCGTGGGCAAATCATTCCTCGCAACGTGCCTCAGTTTCCACACCTGAAATACTAAGTTAAATAGCTACCAGGCATTGCATAACCCAGTGTACGTATTTTAGGATGTGCTGACACGCCATATTGCCTGAGCACTTGGTAAGAAAAAATAACATACACTATTGATATTACAATAATGCTAGCAAATTATAGACGTCTGCAATTACATTAAATTAAAACCTGGTGCGGTTCACAATAGTCAGATGGGGTAGCATGAAACAGGAACCGTATTACAATCAAACTGTTTCAGCTTAAATATTTGAGGTTTGGGGCATTTGGATTTAAAAATAAAAAGCTCAAATTTATACAGAGACCTCAGGTAGTTCAGCTGAAACAACCCTTACTTTTCACAAAAAAGTAGTTTCAATAACAGGTTTTCCCAATCAACCGTGTTATACTGCAACACAATACAGTTTGTCAGACCTATCTCCCTGCCACTTCTGGTGTTACTTTTGAGCACAGTTCAGATTTTGAATCTGATTCCTTCCTGTCCAGCAATCATTCATCAAAGTACACGCTTTTTTTTTAATCAAAGCTAGCATTGCACCATGAACCGATTGTGTTGGCTGAAGCATTACATGCAAGAAATAAAGACAGCAGCATATGCCTGCAGCTACTACTCAGAGCTTAATTAATACCAGGGTTTTTCACCTTGGTATTAATACTTCCCTCTTGAATTGAACGGGACTTGACCTTGTCACAACAAGATCAGTGCAAGTCTCTGAAAACAATGTTATGACATCAAAGCCAAAACAAAGGAATGTCGTCACATGTGTTGGAGGAGAATATGATGGGGTCCTCTTACAGTAGCAAAATAATGTCAGTGTGACTCCTGAGAAACCTTCTCAGCTACCAAGCCTCTCTATGGGAAGAGTGCAATGGGAGAACCTGGCAGACGGCAATTTCTTTAAATGCCGGAAGATGTGGACGCGGTGCGTAGCTGGAGTAAAGAGGCTCCACTGACTTTAATGGAGCTGGACAGCTTCACGTCTGCTGGAGATCTGGTCCACTGCAAGCAAACTGAGGAAAGGATGTATAAATTAAAATTCTGCCTCACTGAAGGGCATATAAATTCATCATCAGCGTGCTTGGGCATTGCTCCCCATCCCTCATCGTGTAAATAAGGCCACATCATTTTCATTTGTGGGTAAGAGCTCTCAGTTCCTCGTGCCCCTCTCCAATATGAAAACCCCCACTTACGGCTGGTTACTTTTCCACCTGACGCTTCGCTGGAAGAGCCACACTGTGAAATCCCTGTTCCCGGCAGCTACCGCCTCGTAGGGGGGAGTTCCCCTGTGCCCCCTACCCTCCCCTCCAAGACTTAACAGTACAGCCTTAGAAAGGGGATTTTCCAGTATAAACAGAGCTAAGCCAAACTCTTCTCCTGGCCTCTCCGTGCCCCAGCCCATATTTGCCCCACGTATAATTACCTGTGGATTTCACCTAGAAGACAGAGGATTTCACTTATAACCCCAAATAGGCCGGCTCTGACGTAATGGCAGTCTGAGGAATATAGGTCAGGGAGGTGGCCTGGCCACTGGAAATGAATTTCTGAAGCAGAATGAGCAACCTTGTTAGAGGGGAAGATAGTAATCAGCAGTGGTCCTTGGATCTAAACATTTCACCTCCAGCACTCTTGCAGCTACAGCCCTCATCTGTTTCACTTTCCTATTTTAAGTTCCTGACTCACATCCTAAATATTGACTTCTATTTTTCTATTAGCACTGGATTTTCAGCCTCCATATTGACTTTGACTGTACCTATGGTTGATACTAAGCCTCTCAGGTCAACAAACTTTTATAGCTGTTAGCTGCTTAAACCACATTGGGCAGGAACTGGCACTATAGAGCAGTAGCTAGAAGCAATATTATTGGGAATTATAAATTATTCCTCTGCCTGAACTTTTCCTCTTATTCACATAGCTACATTCATTTTTAAACATGTGGCAAATGAATCGCACAGGGAGGACAATTGGGACTCTGTGATTTTGGGAGCACCCGCCACCACTAGCAGGGATGGATTCTCCCCTGGGAACAGCGGAGTAACGCAGCAGAAGTTATAGCAGGGGTACAACGGTGTAATCTGGGCTGGTAATACCTGTGAGGACAGACAACACCCAGCCGGAGGATCCAAAGCCTCAAATCCATCTTAGGTGTACACACAGACTCTTAATCGTCTCCTTTGGCTAACATTTTAGCAGTACACGTAACTGAGCTGTTGCAACCAAACATCAGAGAGACCTGGCCATCCATCATTTGTAAAACACTTAATGTATGTAAGAAACAATAACAACATTAAAAGAACATTACGGCGGTGACAAAGCCAAGCCTAAAAAGTGAGGAAACGCAGCAATTAAGATTAACTTATGCCTCACGGTATAATGTTTTTCTGCAGACCACATACTATTTTTTGGAATGGGACCTATGCTCAGGAGCGGGGACACAGAAGGTCCAGCTAGCCACAAGCTATGTCAAGCATTTTACTGACGTAGGGCGACTGCAGCATTTAGATGTGAGAGGAATTGTATATAGCTGCATCCCTTCAAAGATGCCCCTTTGGGCGCTGCTGACCCTGGGGATTTGCCCAGCACACATCCCTGCACAAAGAGCTCACAGAAATGGCTCGTTTCCTGCCATCCCCCCCTCTGCCACTCAACCTCATGGGCAGCCCAAATGTGACCCGGATTTATCTTAAATTTTAAGTCCATGCCATGTTCAGTTTAATGCTTTCTCAAAAGTGGTTATCACTGAGGAAATGATTACTGGGATGATAAGCTATGAATGACTTATTCATGCAGTATTTTTGGTCCTTCGTCAGTCTACTAGATCTTGTGCTAATGTTCCAGTCCTTCACATACTGATTCATTTTTCATGTGCTACCAAGCCTTTTTGGAGCAAAGACTGCCAAACTAATGCAATCTGGCCATTTAGTAAGCTATTTCTTTCCTTTTTTGTTTTTCTTACCCCATACCTTGAGTACAAGCCTGTGGAAGGAAGGAAGGGTCTGTCAGAGAACTTGTATGATATTTGTGATTTATTATTAATTGCTGGCACAGAAGACCCTGCAGGTCACAGGACCCTGCCTGTGCTAGGCAACGTGTTGATGCTGGGCTAGGCAATGCATTGACTAGGAAGAGGGTGTCCTTTTCCCAGGCCTTTTACGGAGGCAGAGGTAGTTTCCCCCCTTCTATGTAATGGGAAGGGCAATAAAGGCCCTGGCTGATCAAGTGCCCGGGGGGACCGTGCTGCAACAGAAACCATGTAAGTGTCTGGAGCTGAACCCAGATCTACACAGCACCGCAACGCCTCTCTCCCCCCCGACAACATGTTCCCGTTCCTTCCAGCTCTCAGCGCAAACTGAGAAACATGCTTTTCCCTTGCCTAAAGTCTGCAGAATTACAGTTTTCAAGGATTTACCACTTAATGGCAAAATTCTGGCCCACAATTATGCTGTGTTCTCTCTGCCAAAGCACATACATGAGTTGTAATCAGAGAGCGGTTTTTTTCCCATCCTCCCTCCAACTTTGCCATGAGGTGGAAGAAACTATGATGGGTTGCGCTCGCTTTCCCCTGCCGTGCCAGGAATGACGCGTGCCTCGTCCCAGAAAGCTGTAACTCAAATCCTGTCGCAGAGAAAACACCAGGCTTGCAGCACGCGGCCCATGGCCCCACCAAAACCAAAGGGCGTTCTTCCACCCGCACCTTGTAGCAGGATCAGGGCCACGAAGTACAGGCCGTGCAAAGCGAGCAACATATTAAATAAGTTTGTGTTTTTCAGATAAAGGCTATTCTTCACCATCTCCTTGATACAAAAGTAGTTTGGGCTTCTCAGGCTGATGACAACTAGATGTAATGAGAAAATAACGTTTATTCTACTCTTAAGAGTTCAGTTTCATTTGTAACCCCAAAAATGGTGTCTTGAACATGATCATCACATATTTTGCCTCTTGTAAAGGGTATGAGCTCTTCTCCCAACATTTTTGTGAGAGTACGCTGGTGTCAGTGGCAATACAGACAATGTGAGCATAAATGCCATAGGGAAACTGGCCAGCACCAGGGCTTAGAGTAAAAACCTAACTCTGTTTTGACAGAGATTCCTTGTACAACTTTAGCCAAGTCTCTCGGGTATTTGAAAGTTTGATTTCTCATCTGTACAACATGGAAAAGGTAATCCTGCCTTCAACAGAGTGCTCTGAGGATGACTGCACTGGGTTTTGGGAGGGACTCTGATGTACAGCATGCATAATGACCTCCAGATACCTAAACCCAATCCTTCTGATGGAAACATTTATAGCCCTTTGCAGCTATACGTTACCACATCAGCAAGATGAAGCAAGATAAGCCTGTTGTCTTAACCAGATCTCTACTAGCTGATCAGTTCGCATTCCGACTGTCCTAAGCCAGCACGCTTGCTTCTGTGCTGCCCCCCCTATTCTGCAAGCGATGCAATTATCAGGCATTTTAAAAGAAAAGACACACACACACACACAAAAAAAAAAAAAGCAGTGCTTTGTGAACTACCCGCTGCCATCAGGGTCCCAAGTGACCCAGCCCAGCTCTGCTGTGTGGCTGCTCTCAGCATCACTCGTGTGCTCTGAACAGCTTGCCCTTACCCCATCACTCCACACATGGGAGACTATCCCCTTATTACCCTCACCCAGGGCCCTGACCTCAATTATTAACTGCGTTTAGCAAGGACATTATTAAACCTGACTCTCTGCTCCCAGATGAGCTATCATGTGTCTCTCTTTAACCCAGCAGGAACCTTTTTCTCACCCCATGCCCTTCTTATTACCCTTTAATGTGCCCTGAAGCCTCTGAAGCAACTCCATCCATCCCAGATAATATCGTTTCTAGAAGGAGAGTAAAAAAAAACCCGAAGAGCCCATTCCTGAAGATTTTTTCCTAACTGGCTCCAAAACATCTTTCCATTTCCTTTCTATTTTAATCATCCATCTCTAATAACAAATTCTAAAAACCGACAGGTCTCTCCAGTCACAGAAAACTGCTCAGCTGTGGACTAAAGGACGTTACAGTTTTTAGCAGGACACTAGTTCTTTATACCTGTGAAAACTGATCACAACTGTATATTACGATTAAAAAGCAAGTAGATATTAATAACTAACTACTAATTAGCTTACGTTTTAATCGCGGCTTTCATGCCAAACAAAACCAGGAGTGCCACTGAAACATAATATAAAATGTCAGCAAATGTCTCCACTTCGGTGCTTGGCAAATGCAGCTTGCAATGTGCTGATGACACCAGGGCACTGAAGGGCATTGGGCAATGCTCCGTGCTCCTCTTGGGCTTTGGCACAGGAACAGCTCTGCGCCGGGCTGCGGTTGGGGCATAGCCCTGGGTGTAAGTTGGAGCAGTCTAAAGGCAGCTTTACTTCGTAAGCAGCAGCAAAAGCCCAGCGGAGGCTGCTCCAGCAGCTGAACCAAGGAGACCTCAGCAGCCTCCAATGCTGTTTTCCCCTTCCTCGCTCCTCTTCTGGAGGCTTTTACGCAGTGGGAGCTGTCAGGGCTCATCTCGCGTTGGCAAGGGAATGCCTCTGTGTCACCCTCAAAACCCACAAGCGTGTGGGAGACCCTGGGTTAATTGGTAACCTCAGCTGGTTAGAGGTATCTGCAGTGTATCTGCATCTCATAGCAAGGCTGTAGCCTTTGCATAACCTACTCAGCAGCAACGGTGGCTGCCCAGCCAGCAATGCACCTCTCCCAGCTCCTTCATTTCCAGTACCAGACACCAGACACCAGACGCCATACCAGCAGTCCTCGTCGCAGTGCCCTGTGGCTTCACCCGACCATACCTCACGCTTGCTCCATCCACCCAGCCGGGCAATCTCACATCCCTCCCAACACTGTCTTGTGTGAGAAAAACCACTCTGGGGCTGCACTTCTAAGATAACCACCATATTTTTCAACTTCCACTACTGTCCCCTGTCACATGTTCGTACGGTGCCCAGCATCCCCAGGCCCTCATCTCCTTCAGAGCCCCTCGGGGCTGCTTTATTGCAAAAAATACATACCAATGAACAGCTGGAGAGCACGCAAACATTCATCAAACCTATCCTTTGCCTTATGGTAAGCGGCTGAAAAACGCAGCAGCCTTCAAATAAAACGCTATGACTGAATATTGCAAGCACGACGAACGCTTTGTGGATGAGAATGCTCCCTCCCTCAAAATATTTGTTTTCAATACCCACAAAGTAGTATAATGTCATTTAGCGAGGAAAATTCTGGCAGCTGTTGCACAATCTGGCAGAGCTACAAGTACTGTAGGTGTTATGATACACACACAACATGTTTTACAAATAGAAAGTGGTTTCCAGAGTTCTTTAATATATTCTAATTTCCCCCACCTCTGCCCAAAAAAGCTGCAGTTATGAAAATACTGTTGCATACTGAAATATTAAACTAGAAATCTGAAGAAAGTTGTTTTTTTAAAAAGCTCTCTTTTCAGCTATTCCTTCTTCTCTTTTTTTTAAGTCAGGTATGTTTTTAGCAACTTAAACAGGTTGGGTTACCCACAAGAAGTAGTAATTTTTCCACCTAGCAGATTGAGGTATTCATACCCTCTTTAAACATTTCTAAATTTATTCTCCAGTATTATTCAAATAGAAATATTTGCATGTACACCCTGAATCGGATAAAACCCTTTCAGTACTAACCCATGGGTAGAAACCACACAAATGAAGAAGATTAACAAAATGCACCTTCTTTGAATCCAAAGAGCCTTTGGAAGAAAGCCTTCCAAAAATCCATCTCAATTGGTTATTAATATTATTTCTTCATTTCACAGGAGAATCCTGCTCAGGAGCAAACCTAGTACCTATACACAACACGCAATGGGGTATACCCCTTACCTGAAGAGCTCGCTGGCTAATAGCCAGATGGGTAAGGAGTTATTAGCCTAATTTACAGGTGGGAGACCAAAGGAAAAAGAGACCGAATGAACCGCTCAAGGCCACCCGAGACACCTGTGTCAGCACCAAGAGCTGAACAGTTTTCTTGCGTGCTAGTCCCTTGCCTCAGTTACAACACAAGGCTCCCCTCCCAGAAAATCGCATCAGCTGCTTCTTGTGAATTTTCAAGGCGCAGAAAAGCTGAGTTTGAACTTTTTCATGTCTCTGAGGTCACCAGCTTCACTCTCAGGTGAAGTGACCATGCTCACTTTCAGGAACAAAAACCCCTTGCAGAGCATTCAGGCGCGAGCAATGAGTCACACTGCTGTTTGTCAACGACTGCCCCATCCAACCTACCCATCCAAAGAAAAGCACGTCTACTCTTTGTGTGCGGGTACTTCCAAACCAGACCTTCACACAAAATCACAGAGCGGAGGCACCAACCTGAGCCCACAAGGAGTATGCCAAGGATGTGCCATGCAGTGCTAACAGTAACGTTAGCACTGTACTAGCATCCTACACCTGAACCAAGAAGCGGAGGTGTGGGGGCCTTACTTTCTCTGGGCAGTGCCACAGGTTTGTGGGCATGTAACAGAGCAGGTCAGCACAGAATCGAGTAAGTCTTGCTGCTTTGGTCAGCACTAGGAGTGCTCGTCTGCACAATGAAGGTATGTCGGAAGTTTCTTCCAGGAATCCGAATGGCTGGGCAGATGTCTGCTAGCGACATCCCAAACCAGTGTCCTAACAGTTTCATAGGTATTTTCATAATCCAAATGAAGACGTTTCCAGTTTGTCTCAGATGACAACCTCCAGAAAATACACTGTTCTTGGTTCACTTTCTTGGGATGGGGGATTAGCAACCAGGCAATGGGTTCCCCTATAGGAAGAACAGCAAGGTGGAGGAAAACTGCAGCCTACTATTGGGTTTGGCAGGCTGTGCTACCCCAAATACAGGAGGACCTCAGAGAGCAGGACCAAGAGACTACTCGGGTTTCCCAGGCTTCGTGACCTGTTTATTCCCAGAGCCTACAAAAGTACCATGTTCAATCCGATACGTCTGTTCCACAACGAAGAGCAGCCTTTCCAATTGCAAACACCCATGCTGCCAGCATGGAGCATCTCCCAGACATCTTTTAATTGTTACACATAAGGCAGCCATGGGGCTCCGTGTAGGTTGTGATGAGGGAGAAGCTCTCATGCTGCACTGCTGCTGAAGAGGGGATGACGTGATGCTGAGAACAGGGCTAGCAGTGTGCTACCTGTGCATCAGCTGCAGATCACGACCACAAGGTCTGTCTGTAGCCTGAGGACAAAAACTGAGAGAGTAAGTTGGTGCAAATTACATGAATTACCTAAATAATGCTTGCTAGAAAATTACACCCCAATTCTGCCATCCGTTAGTCTGCAAGCAGCTCCACAGACAGCAGAGGAACTAACACTAAAATAAAATATTACTCAGCAAAAGGTGAGGCCGAGTGATTGTGCCTTTAGCATTTCTTACCCGTTTGCAAATAGACTCCCATCTTTACAACTCTATTTATTGGGCCAGATCCTAACCTGGCCAGCTCCTCTGAGGTGAAGTCAACAATGCTAGCTCTAAATTCATGATTTACAAGCATTTGCTGATAGTTACTGCAGCCTGTTGTCTGTCTCTAGGTTGTTTGCTAAATTCAGTAGTATTGCTTGTGGTATTTCCACCTCCTGTTGCTGCACAGGTGCCCCAAGTCATTGGGTTATGAATGGCGAGCCCGGCTTTGCAGCACCCATCAAGCCATTTGTGAAAGGCTTTTTAACCTGGCTCTTCCCCTTGAGAATTTGACCTGGGAGACTTAACCCCGGCCGTCAGTCCAGTCTCCAGACGAGCTGAGTCCCAACCCAGCAGACCACGCGGTTAAGTCCTGAGGGACTTAAGCATGTGCTTAAGTTCTCTGCTGGATCAGTGCCTTTACAACCAGTCCGACTGCTTTGTTAGCAGTGCTGAGCACTGGGGCTGAGCTCCAACAGGAAATAGCAGCTTCCCTTTGAAGTCCTGCCACTGATGTTCACGTAGGTGGGACTTCAAAGAAGAGCCACCGCTTCCCCTCCCAGTATCGGAGGCCCCAGTGTTGGAGAAGCAGTACTGCTGGTTTTAATTGCATTAAGGGATGCTTTAGGGCGGACGATTCAGCCCTTCTCAGAAAAAGGACAACTTAAAAAGGTTCCCACCTGCTGGCAAGAGACCCAAGGAAAGGTTAATTCGCACCCCAAAATACCCTTTAAAACAAAGGTCTGTGGAAAGAAATCTCTTCCCCTTCTGTTAACTGTCTTCCCTAGTGCCACTGAAAACTACCTTGTGAGCACCTAGTTTGCTCGGGAGCTGTACTCCTGGCCATCGTAAGGGCCCCTCGCCAACTGGGATGTGGATGAGGAATGGCCAACCTCAGCTCCCATAATAGAGAACACTGGAGAAACTGACCTCAACAACAGCTAAACTGAGCCAACATGAAGAAATACCCCCACAGGCAACCTACATGGCTGATTCTGCTGCTGACTGACTGTGCAATCATACACAGCAGCTCCTTTAACTTCTCTGTATCTCTTTTCCTTGAGGGAAAACAAAGCAGAGAAGTCCACATCCTAAATGTTGTACATAAACTCAACTGATATCAAAACGTGGCTCCACCTTTTCTCTTTCCAGTCTTGCAGATTGTTGATACCCAGCTCTTCTCTAAATCTTCAACCAGAAGCACGACCCAGTCAGATGGGAGAGGGATCAGACCCCCTAACACAGAAAGAACCCTGAGAACCACTGAGTACTGAATGCACTAGAGACGCAGCCAGTGTGCCCAAGGAAGAAGAGAAACGGTACAGGGTTTACATGGATTTGCAAAGCTCTTCCACGTTCGTATTGCTTGTTTTTCTCTTCCCTGGATTTCACTTCATATACCCACTTGCCATGTATTTCTACATTCAAAAGCTAGCAACATAAGTAGGCATGGGTTTTGAAGGAAGATGAGTAATTTTGTATTATTTGAGGACCGAGTACTTTGTGACCTGACTACACAGAGTTCAGCTGAGCTTTGCTATTCGGGTCACTGACTTGCCATAACCTGGTCATCTCACCTGGTCATTTCGTATTTTGTACCTCCACACACAACACTTGCACATTGTTTGTAGAACAAACCCGAGTCAGCAGTGAAACAGTGTATGCCAGTGGGGAGTAATAAGAGGAGGAATTTCACCCCAGTAAAACCAGCTAAGCAAAGATGTGCCCCAAAAGTGCCGAGAGAGCTTGATGCCAGACCCTGAGGGGCTGACAGCAGCAGCAGCATCAGTACAGTGTGACAAGACTGGACTTGACCACTCAAATGATCCCAGCCCAAACCCTGATGTCTGTCCTGGTGTGAAGAATGACCAAAAAGTGAACTGAAACAACTTCTGGCTCAGGAAGAAAAAAAGTCAGCATGGAAAGTCACTCATGTGCCTTTCAGCGGCACAGCCATGTGGCTATGGCTTTGCTCAACCAGCTCAACTGCAGAAGAGCTTGCATAGAAAAGCTTGAAAAAATACCTCTTTTTATCAACAGAAAAGTGTTTTCTTCAAGACATTTCCCTTAAAGTGTTGAGCTTCTACCAAAAAATGCCAATGTGCATTTTCAGCCAAAATTATGCAACTACTCCATATTCAGCAGTTTCCCATTAAAGATTCTTGGGATTTAGGAGTCTGGGGGTTTTAATTGCTATTTTTTCTGGATATTTAATCAACATTTTCCACTGAGGGAGAAAAAATATTCTGGCCAAGTGTAGGTTTCCTTGCAAGGTTGAGAAGGGCAAGGGGGAGGAGGGGTCGCTGTATTTTTCCTTAAAGACACAAACATTCTCTTATAACTTAAGTCACCGCTGCACTTGTGAGCCTGACAAATTTAGAGGACTTAAAATCAATCAATAAAAAAAGAGCTTGACCACAAAGGAAGTTCTGGTCAAGCCTTCAGCTTTACATCATAGACAACATTTATTTTATCACAGCCTTAAAAAATTAAAATAGAAAAATGCATCTTCTTGGAAAACAGCAGTTATTTTCTTCCACTGCTCAGATATTTTTATAAGCCCAGTTCCACCAGCCTCACTCATGTTGAGAATCACCTTACCCTGCAGGGCAGACCATTTATTTAGAGGCAAGATATTATGTCCCAGGCAGGACACTAAGATGCCTCCACCCAACAAAAACTCTACTGTGCAGCTGAGCTGGACCAGCCTACATCCCAGGTCCAAGTCTGGTTTGAAGCATTACCCATACTGCCTGGATACTGGCCTCTATAAATAAACAGGCAAGAAGGTTTGGAGAAGAGGTGAAGCCTTTCTCATTAGCTGTGAGCAAGGAAGGAAGTTGTACCTTACCAAAGACTGCAGGAATTCACAACTCCCTCCTTCCCTTAATAGCACTGCTGGAGGCAGAGAGGAGCGGGGCAGAGCAGCCTTACAGGGATGGTCCAGCAAAGGGCAGAGACAACCTGTGAAATGAAATACTGCACATGAGTAAGGGTGGCAGAACTTGCCTGACAGATACCTTTCTTGCTGGCTAATCATAACCACAATTTACAGCTCTTTCCATTAAATCTTAGCAAAAGGACACAATGGCACAGAGACTGATTTGAATTGCTGGCAGATGTCTTAACCCATATTTGTTCAGAGAATTGGTTCTGATAGTTTGTCGTTCCCCCAAACATGTTTTTTTTTGTTGTTTATACATATCAGCTTCAGCAAAACTTCCACTGGGAAAAGGTTTCTCTGGTCCAGGAGGAAACTTCTGGTCAAAACACTCATAAACAAACCTGCCCAGAGCAGCCAACGGTTTCAGCATTCAGCTGGAGCGCAGAAGACGTACTTTTGAAGGCCTGATACAGATCAGGGAGTTGAACTTGGATCTCCTAAATCCAAGAGGGATATCTTAACCCCCAGGCAAGAGGCCATTCTTGGATGTTGCTTTCCTGCAGGAGTCATTTCAGATTGGATGTAAGTCATAAAATATTTGCTGGTAAGAGCGAGACCAATTCTGCAGCCCAGAGGCCAGAACGCTGAACCAGAAAGAGCAGGAACATGATGCTGGGTCTCCCATATGCCAAGCGAGTGACTTGGCTATCTACTGGTTTATTGCGGTAATAAGAGAAAAACAAACCCTTTACGGATCCTGTGTCTTTCAAGCGGAATGGAAAAAACTTGAAATCTCACAACAACTTGTGCAACAGGAGAACCATTTCCTACCCGCTGTTACAGGGGGGTAGATCTGCAGCGTTTATCACCTCTTGTCGCCGAAGTCAGAATCTGGCCTGCTGCCTTCCACCCTAATTCAGAATGCACTTTCATCTCTAGTATAAACACCGAGAAATATCAAAAGCCCCGTTGACAGTACTGCTCTCATTTTCTGCTTTAAGAAGTTGCCAAAATGTACAAAATTAAACTCTCCGAGTCACAGTAGGCTGTTTTGTCAGTTTACCCAATCGGTAATGTAATACTATCGTAACCTCTATCATTCTCCCTCTTTTCTTTTTTTCCTCCCCCACCCCCTTCCTTGCTTTCTTTCTTTCTTAAACAAGAATTTCCCCTGGAAGGGAACACATTTCCTCCAAAAATTAAATCACAGCATCAAATTTCAAACCCGCAAACATAAATCAAATTTCGTCCTGTTGACACCAAGGAATATTACTTTGCGTGATG
Organism: Pelecanus crispus; assembly: GCF_030463565.1. Taxonomy (NCBI): domain Eukaryota; kingdom Metazoa; phylum Chordata; class Aves; order Pelecaniformes; family Pelecanidae; genus Pelecanus; species Pelecanus crispus. The sequence goes on along the minus strand of NC_134645.1, from coordinate 5,168,654 downwards.
CATGCTGCTGAAGCATTGTCCGGGCCACAGTAGGTAGACTATGGATATTACTGTGCTAAAGAAGCTTCTCTGGGGATTTTCTCTGAAATTGCAGGAGTCAGAAAGAGGCATGCTTCGCTGTCTCTTACCTACTACCTCAAAGAGCACATCTGAGGACTGGCCCTCTATTTTTTCTTTTCTTCCTTGTTCCTTTCAAAACTAATAGGGAAATTCTGGGCCTCAAAAACCATAGAATTAGGTCCTTTCTTATTTCATTAATGAAAACAAGAGCAAAATAAGTAGCACCATTTAACAAAGAGCAATTCTGTGGAAAACTTCTAGGAAAACAGGAGCAATGCCAAATGTTTCTCTAGCACTGGAGTTCCTAAACAGGGAAATACATCCCCACAGTAAGGCATGCATGACATTTGCAAATGACCTTCACGTGAAATCAAAGTGTAATATAAATTACCTCAGTACATAATTCATTCTTAATCTATTAATGATATGACTCATTAACATATTAGTAGCAGCAGCAGTGTTAATAGGAGTAATACTAATAATAATGTCATTGTAGTGTTAACAGGTTTCAACATGCTAGTTCTTCTACATGCATATAACAAAAGGATTTGTGACCCAGCATCACAGAGGTGGTGAGACAAGAAGTTTGATAGCCCTACCAGTTGCTTCATGGAATGTGTGTTATTATCTCTTGTTATCTCCCTGAGGAATCACAGAAGATCTAAATGTGCCATCATAAGGATTGTTCAGGTGTAAGATCCCTGATGGTGTCTTTGCCGGACATGGGATGAAACCCTAAAGAATGTTTTTTTCTTCATATTCCTTAAATGTTTCTGTTAGTACTCAATCAGGCGTGAAGTGCCTTGTAGGACCTACTGAGCTCTTGTAGAGATTTCTGCTTCTCCAGGTTGCAAGAATGCTCTCACCTCAGGGAAAGGTTTTATGAAGTCATTTTGCAGAACTTGTCAAGAACTACTGGGGAGGAATAACGCACAGCCTAAGAAAAGCTGTTGTATATCTCGTTTCCTACCCCGTGACTTCCCTGCTTGGAAATCTCACCTGAAAGGACTTGAGGAATTGATCTGTTAGTTTGGGATTTCCAGAAGCACAGTTCCTCTGATGTTGAGGGAAGGTCCCCCCATGGCTGAGCCCGCCTGCAAGGCTCAGCCAGCACTGCCACACAGCCAGCAAACACACAGAGCCCAACAAAAGCACGCTGACCTACAGCCAAGCTCTTCCAGAGAAGTGTCAGGCTCATGGTGGTTGTATTCTGCAAAGGGAAGCTGCTTGCCCAGGACAGTTGAAAGCTATTGCGTGACTTCTGATCCTATGGCACAGGTCTGATTTATCGTAAGTGCACACACTGCTCATAAGATTCACTGGGGTGAAATCCAGGTTCAGGTTTCAAGTATCCTTAAAAATCTGCTGCTTTAAGAATCCAGCTTTGGGGTTGGGCCCTTCCTTGGTTTTAGAAAACTGACTATGAAAAGAAAACTGGACAGTATCCCTGGCTTCATGCACAGACAAAGTCTGCAAGCACAGGTCTGCCTCTGCATCTCCACGGTCATGGCGCAGGGGAAAATGAGCCATTCTGTGATATCTTGCCATGTATCCCTGAATCTGCGGGATTCAAAATCCACACCACAATGGAAAGTAAGACTGGGCAGGCTGGGAGCCACAGATGGGGTGGAAAATATCCACAGTAGCATTATATAAGAACAATAAAAAGCAAGACTATAATTATCTTCCTGCTCACCCTCACCGTGCTGCAAAGAAGTCTCTGCCATTAACCTCTCATCTACATACAAAGGTAGTGCATCTTTGAGTATATTAGGATAGTGAAAACTCTCACCGGAAAGAAAAGTTGTATGACAAGTCACTTTGACACCAAAATAACTGCATTCACATGAGGTCTTGTCCCACTATAACCAGTGGTAAAAAAATTAATACAGAATTATTTCCTAACAAAAAAATGGTATCAATGTAATTTTTCATGTAAGGCAGGCCTAAAAATCGTTCTTAGAGTAGCTGCCAGGAAAAATGCCTAATATTCCAACTCTTCCCCAAGCCTCATGGTAGCCAGTACAGCTTTTAAAACCCCTGTCCTTGCATTGGCACCAGCTAGCCTTGGGGTCTGCCCAGAGACGTTCGAAAACAGCAATGCTGAAGGTGCAAAACCAAAACCAATGTGGGCTCCAAATCCAGAATTTCAAAAGAAGGAAGACACCGTAATCGTAGCCTATTCACCACTCAGGTGAGCAGCTGAAGGACACCCATCGAGGCTGACGATGACGATGTTGCTCTGGTGCTCTCTGGCCCTGAAAGCAGTTGGAGATGGGTCTCCAGCCCCACAGCCGAGGCTGCTGCAGCCTTGCTGGAGATGGCTGGGGCCATCCGAGAAGCTGTCAATGTTTACCTTCACAACTGGTTTATCTGGCTCCCACCTGCTGGCTTTTCAGAGCCCCCAAACTATTATTATCAAGAAAATTGTATTAACTACTACGTGTCCAAGTGAGTAAGTAGACAGGCTCACCCACTGGGAATGGGAAAACAAATTCTCAAAGGCAGATCTCTCCTCCTCCCTTTCCTCAGGCTTACCTTTATTTTTAAAGACAGAATCAAAACCAGGCCAGGTCACCCCATGCCAGGCAGAAGGGGACAAGGTCCCAGGATCCTCCTTGCCTGTTTTTAGCCCCTTTCACAGCTTCATCCAGATCACCCAGATAACGGGCAGAAACCTGCTAAGTGCGCACTTGCTGGAGTAACCTTGCAACCTTGCCATCGCTGTCTGCCTGCCTCCTCCAAGTTAAACAACCCCCTGCGCTCTCCACTGGGGTGAAAGATAGCAAGTGGGCTCCCCCTTCCTCACCATCCTAAAAAGAGGAAAAGCTCCCTGATGCTTCTCTCCCACTGTACTGTTGACTCTTGATAACCTGTCCTGTGCAAAGAACATATATGAAAGGCCCATGTCTCAGCAGGGGAAATACACTCCTTGGATCACACAGTGACTCCAACAACTTTTTTGTGAGATCTGCAGAAGTGTGAACTTTACCTTCGCAGCGCTTCTGTGAAGCCTCCGCTGCCGAATCTTACCCCTCTCTAGAGGGGGGGACAGTTTTCCCAACGCTTCTACGCTGTAAGAACATGCGCTTTTATATTCAGGCTGCTTTTATGGAGGCTTTTGAGAGGAGAGCTCCTAAATTGAAACCACATTGCCCAGCCTGAGCCAGAGCCTGCTGCATGAGCCCCGTCTACTCCCCGAGTCTTTCCAGTGCTGATCGCTTCCCGGCAAGAGCACGAAACAGTGGGGCTTACAGCTCCCGGGAATCTGCCAGCATGGAAACAGTACTTGACTAACAGCTTACAAACCTCCATCAGAGCTCTGGGACGCTCTTTCGTCTTTCCAGGCTCTTGGTGGGTGCAAAGAGGTCTGAACAGCTCTTTGTGTCTGTTGCTGCTACAAGAGAAACACCTTTCCTTTTTTTTTTCTTTTTCAAAAGAGAAGCTGTTGGGACGTGCTCACCATCTCACTCTCTTCTGATAACCCTTTCGGCATCCTTCCGTTTTCTGGTTATTCATTTGTTACCCCTGAAATCTGATTCCTGATCTCAGCCCTCTCTTATCAGCCCCTTTCACTGAGGAGCTCCAAAGCAAGGGGTTAGTTTTAGTCTTTGCGCTCTTTCTCTGTCCCCGAGGCCTCGTTTTGCTGGGGGAGGTGAGTGATAGGACTGACGTTAGTGGGGGGAAGGGGCTGCCATCCATTAACTCGCTGTTATCTATCTATTCATCTGCCCAGCAAAACAAAGGTATGATTGTTGCTCCAGCTCACAGACCTGCGCTGGCTTCCCTCCAGCTCCCGTGGGTCACAGGAGCAGAGGAGATATGGAGGCACGGCCCCAGCACAGCCCAGCAACCAGAATTTAAGGCCTGCTGTACGGGCTCTGCTGAGGTCTATACAGCCACGTCCTTCCCGACAGCTGGTACCCGAGCTGCGCCGCTGAAGCGAGCAGGAGGTGAGCCTGCCCTGGCCATAGGCTTCCTCCGTATGGGTGTATAAACCTGCCTGTAAAACACGGCATTGATTCTGCACCACCCCAGCATCTGGCAAACCCGTTTTGGGCTGTGCTCTTATTTAAGCAATTATATAGGATATAGGGTGCTAGAACATGAGTTCCCTTATCTCTGTTTCCCACATTACACCCTTTCCTAAGGCAAATTGATGCAGCCCAATTGAAACCGAGGCATTGATTGACATTAGCTTTAGATCTGGCCCCGATTCTGCCGTGCTTTGCCTCTGGGTAGTCATTTACACCTGTTCAGAGTGCAAAAGGCAACCAGCAGCAACCGCTGGAGCTGCAAAGCAGTGAAGTCCCATCCCATCGCCTTCGGAGCCCGACATGCCACGCACCGATCAGTGGCACAGGGCCCAGTTCCCCTTGCATCTAAGTTGGTTTTGGCGTTGTGCATAGGCATCCTCTCTTCAGCTTCTAGTAAACCTTGAGATCGCTGCCAAGCCTCATGAAAGAAAAAGTTGTGACCCAGTTCCTGGAGGGTGACTTAGTGTAAATAACTTTCAGTGGCATGATGACACCCTCATGAAATCTAGCAGTGCACTTGTCAGTCCATGAAATATGGAGCCAAGAACCAGTCCTGGTCCAATGTTACATGGTGAATATCTTTTCCTTTCCTTGCACACGCAAAATCCCTGGCACTTTTCGGAGGCACTGCGGTTGTGCAAACCAAACAGGGCTTGGCTTATTTTCTGAATCATCAAAATAGCACCAGTTTGCATGGACAACAACAGCTTTTGAGCAAAGCTTGCCAATACTGAAAAAAACCTTTACGCCTGAATTAGATCCCAGTTCACTGCAGCTAGCTGGCTTTCCTGGGTTGTCTCTTCAGCCAGCTTTAGCCTTGTGGCCAAAGAGTCTTCCAGGGACTAGGCAGTCCAATCTCCATTCACTGCTTGCAATACACCTGTGGGAATTGAGGCTGAACTTTTCTTTGTCATTTTACTGAGCTCAGTGACACCCCGTCTAGCTTGGCACTATCTGGTGGCCTCAGAAGAGCCCGTGCAAACAACGGTAAAGCTGGACAGCCAGCAACACACGTCTTCATGACCTCCATTTTTCTTGGAGAATTCCAGGCATGACAGTCACTCTGGGTTTTTTCCACTGCCATGCAAAATGTACTGAAATTAGCGGAAGGCCTCCGGAACCGATTTCAAACAAAATGGATCCAGTATTTAGATCTAAGGAACCATGTTTAGATCTGCGGGTTGCTTTGGGCTTCTAATTTCCATGGGGATTTTCATAATAAAATACAGTAATAGGCTGGGCAAGTACATTGAGCAGTGGCTGTGAGCCATGAACTAATGAGCTCTATTGCAGACTGTTTAGCTCCAGACAAGTCACTTGACCTTCCAAAGTCACATCATCCCCATCTGTGAAACAGGGATAGTATTACTTGCCTCACAGGGGTGTTGTGAGGATTAATTAGTTGCTGCTTGTACATCGCTTTGATGATGTTAAGAACTACATGCCTACTAAGTATTGTTATTGTATCGTGGCTGGGAAGATATTGCAGTTAGGGCTCAATCTTGCCCTTGGAAAAAGATGCGTCTTTCCCCACGTCTTGTAAAATCAGCTGCTAGTCTTGCGCAAGTAGCATTTATATAACGTTGGTACCAAACATCAATATGCACCTTGTACTTTTGAGTTGCCAAATCCCCAGAGCAACAGCCTGCTGGGAGTCACGTGAGGCACCATCCTGTGCAAACAGCTTTGGGCAGGAGCCCAACTGCAAACTCCTTCTCTCTCTTCCCCCACAAATCGAAATTAGTAAATGTTTCCATCAGGCATTTCAGCGGTGACCTCAGGTCTAGAGCTCGGTGTGCCATACAAAGCCCACGGGCACACCAGCCCAGGAAACACATGCTACACGCCGCCGAGAGGACAGCCTGCGTGGGACGGGGCGCCCGGGACAGCTGAGCACACTCCTGCACACGGCAAAGCCACGAGGGCTGCAGGAAGACATGGATACGTGCAGGAAGACATGGATACATGCACGAGCACAGACGGAAAAGGTAAGCCCCCCTTGCCTAAACTCTAACCCTTAGGTGGGCGCTTCCTCTCCCATATGCTCCCCTGAGAGCAAAGCCCTTTCGCCTCCTCGGCATTTCGGCCTAGATAACACAAAATAGCGCACAAAGAAAAGAATTCCACCGACTGCAATGGGCTACAGCTCAGGATCATTAATAGGCTCAAACCACAGTATCCAGCCTACTCAAGGAACACATAGGAGTTATGCATCCAAATTTCAGTGACATTTAGTGGAAGCCGGCCAAATGGTTCCCTTTGATTCCTTTGAAATTTGAGCCATAACTGTCATTGTATCTTAGACGTGTGAACTGCCCTGAGAAGTCTCCCATATAGATTAGACTGCGATCAAAGAGTTCAACTAAACTGAATTTTATGAAGACAGAGGGTTGAGGTGAGGCTGATCGGCAGCAATATTACCTGAAAAAAGCCCCAAACCTGGCAAGTTTGAAAGGGTTAAAGAAAAAAGTTGTTTGGGTAGACGGTGTACATTAACTATCATTTTCAGTCAGCATGCAATGACTAGTTAGTGGGGCTTATCATCCCCAGCTATGTGAGGAATTACAATAAATGCCTGAAATGCAAGCAGGTTTCCGGCTTAGGTAGGTAAATAATGGAAGTCACTATTTTTGTCTGAGTTGCAAGAATTCCCCGTGCACGCAGGCTCCCCGCCCCCTCCCCACTGTAACACAGCTAACTCTACTCCCTGCTGTTTGGCAAAATGAAGTCCTTTCATGCATCCTCGGGACTTTTGCTTTGTCTGCAGAAGTAGCCGACTCATTATTTCCTTTTTGGTGGAAAGCGAGAGGTTATGTTTTCTGCATTCATTTGTTTTAAATACTTCCAGAATGTAATGACCTAAGGATGAGTGGAAGGAGATACGAGCTGCTCTGAGACAGGGGCTGCATGATTTGTAGGGAAAAAGTAACAAAACAAGCAACCAGAGCACAATTCTGGCGCTGTCAAAGCCCGGTAGTAATCCTCCTGTTGCCTTCAGTGACATGAGGCTTCACCTCTGCGGCACCGTCCCGCGCAGAAAATACTCTCAAACTAATTCAGTGATTCAGCTGCTATTTGAACAGCCACTGGAGAAAAACTGGCTGCCTCTGCAGGATAGAAACAGGGTAAACTTTGGATGGCACTTAGTAGTAAATAGGGAATAAAGTCATTACGGTCGGGGAGTTTATTCTCATTTAGCCCAAGGCCCTTTTCCCTGCCCTGGCATCCCCAGGCACGTGCCTGACCTGGCCACTCTCAGAGGCCCCTCTGAGGTCTGTGCGATGCAGCCTTCACGTGCCGGCTGAAGAAAATTCCGGGCTCCCGCCGCGGGAGGGGAATCTCAGTGGGATCCCGAGCCTTGTGATGCCCCATGTCTATTTGGCCAGGCTCCAGGTAAGCCCACGAGAGCGTCAGCCCCTTCTGCCGGTGAACGCCCAAGTTGTTTGTGAACCGCTGCTGGGGGAAGCCCGGCAGAGGCACGGAGACGGTGGTGCCAGGGAAGGGTTAACCAGCGCCACGGCTGGAAGAGCGTCCTCCCTCGCTGCTTCACACATGCCGTATTTCTTAGCAAAGTGAACATATTAACACTGGCATGCTCCCACACACCGCCTTGGCTCTCCTCCAGGAAATCATAACCCAGCTATTTGGCACACAAGGCCGCAATTTTATTTACACAATCAACTTCTTGATAAACATAAAACTTACAAAATATACCACGCCCTTGAAATAAAAAAGGAAAAAGTGGGGGGAGAGAACTGCAGTAACCTGACCTTCTCGGCCAGAAGAGCCAACCTCTTTCATCGGATACCCCCATCCCCAAAGAAATCACCTGCGGATACATGAGGGTTTGCCCTGGCTTTAAGGCAGGGTCCTGCTCAGGGGAGACACGGGGGGACTCCGCGGGGCTGGGAGCTGCCAGAGGGATTTGGGCTGACTCAGGCAGGTTTCCTCCTGGGCACCAGGGAGTGCAGGCAGGGCTGCCAGCACCCGCTGCACCTATGGCCCTCGGGCCCCTCATTCTCACCTTCTCGCCTGGTGCCACCACTGCTCCTGGCTAGCGCAGATGTCCCCTCGGGAGGGGAAGAGGGCTCCACTCTGCCAGTAACCCCGAAACGGTGGGAGCCGGCCTCCTTTACTGCTCTTATCCTCTTCTTGATGTGAATCTTGGCAGAAGACTCTCTGTGTCTCTGTGAACGTTATAATTTTCAACTCTATGTCCCGTAGTCAATCTAACCAACTGCAAGTGGAAGTTGTAGGTTTTCTTTTGGGAGGAAAACATTGCTGATTTCATGCGGCAACCAGATTTTCTGGAGACATACTCCACTTTGCCAGAGCACCAGTCAATTCAGCTGGGAAGCAGTGAAGCCTAAACTTTCAGCAGCCCCCCAGGGCACCCACTGCCTTGGGTGAGGTTCTGCCTAAACATCAGATAAAACTGCATCAGCCTTGCAATGAACTGAGAGGCACGCATATGCATGCTGCTTATACCTGGGGTCACCTGAACTCAGCTCCGCCACCTTCTCCTTCATCTTTTGAGCTCACATTTCTCCACTGACCCTTCAAAGGAGTTGTCTTGCTTGACTAATCGACAAAAGGCTCACAACCTCACTCCGTTGACTCTGTACGCACTGGAGACGAGGGTGGCATCTGGTGCAAGCTCTCCAAGAGCGGGGGCTAATGGTTGTTCTGCTAAGCTTCAAACTGGACGCATGAAGACAAGGAGATGCTTAAACGTAGCCTAAATCCCACTCGAGAGAAACTGCATGAGAAAAAATAATGGGCCAAGGGCATTAAACTGATTTATACTGGCTGAGGATCTGGGCATATCTCCTTTATTTCTTGCAGATAAAAAGATCTGCCTGAGGCTAATAAGCTTTTGATAGTTTGGGAAACAAAGATTGATTCTTTTTTTTATTTTTTTCTTTTTCCCACAAATAGGAAGAACCACCTTCAAATACCTGAGACACGCTGCAATCATTTAGACAGATAAGCATCTTGATTCCTAGAGATAACAGGAGCTGAATGGTTGGCCTCAAAACCAAGTATTCGTGACAATTCTTGAAACAAGAACATTATTACTCTCCATTTCCACAACAATTTACATACAACTGCAAAGAAAACCCTTCTCCCTTTGCAGCTGGAAAATGTACTGTAAACACGCTACCCAAAGCCTTGGCATAGCTCCTGAACACCCGGAGGTGGGTGGGTGAGCAGGTCCCCTGGGCCATCCTCCCGGGCACAGCTCTGGGTCTGTGTCGGAGCCCAAGACACTGGTTCCTTTGGATGAATACCTGGCTAACCTCGGTAGGGAACATCTGAGATGTGAAAGAAGGCCCCCTCCCAGGAAAGGACAGGAACACTGGAGATTAGAGCCAAGGCCAAGGGAAGAAAGCCTGCAGGACTACCCAAGTCTTGTACCATAGCAAAAAGCACTTCCTTGAAAGGAGAGCAGAGAGTTTCTGAAATAATCTAGTTGTTGCCTGCCAGACATTTTGTTTCTCTTCACAGGCTGGGAAAGGAGAACATGGGCCCACCTAAGCAGATTGCAACTGTGATGGAAATTTCTCAGGCTATCCATTACAGAACAACTACCATGCACTCACTCCTCTCTCTTCCTCTCCAAAAAGCAGCAGCTGAAATGAGAGCCACCAAGATCTGTCAAGAGGAGATCTTGCCCTTTGGGGACTGTACCTTGGCTCATGTGGTCAAGTCCCAGAGGGATTCTGAGGACGCTGCAGGAGGTTACTCTAGCCAAAGAACTTGTGGGTGCCCTCTTATTTTTGCAGCATCCGTCCCATAACGGTTTTGCACCCAGCACTGTAACAAAACATTTGCAAAGAGTAATTTAGATCTGTCTGCTCCATATTCAGCCACACATGAACAAAAGGCTCTCCTTGTATCGTGAATAATTGCTTCATATACCAGGTGTTGCCCGATTTCTCCAGAATGGCCAGCTCCTATAATTTTATAGTGAGTAGTACTACATATAGTGACTTTCCACAAAAATAATTTTCTAAGAAGAAAATTTGAGTTCTTACACCAAGAACCTCATTTCTGATTTAAAGTCAGTTTTTATCCTCTGTGAATACAAGGACCTGAGTGCCTCTGATGCAAAAACCAGAAGGCAACTTTCACCCAGCTCTACGTGCTAAAATCTCAGGATTTCTAAAGCCAGTCTCAAGATTACACTTTTTTGGATGGTAACATGACTACTGTCATATAAAAAACCCCCAGCTCTCAGTATGCAGGCAGTTCATATAAGAAGTGCTATAAACTGACAAACCAACTGAACTGGTTTGCTGAAAGTATGTTCTACAAAGAGCTTCCTTAGTCCATCTGTTAATCTTACACAGTATACATTAGCTCCAAAAACTAAACGTCTTGTCAGGAATGACACTTTGGTGCCAAGTATTTCCAGTTGCATGTAACCACTTAGCACGTTGCTGTCACTGCCCTTTTGGGCCAGGCATGTAGAAGTGTGCTCCAGCCACAGAGACAACAGCTCACGGTCTATGCTGCTGGCTGTGTGCAGACTCCTCTGTAGCTGCAGCAGCATCAGCAGCTTTTCTACAGGGCAAAGGTGGGCTGAGGAGAGCCTACAGCTATCAGTCAAACCACCTCATCTAACGCAACCCATCCCAGAAGGATTATACCACTGGCCAACAGCCTCGCGCGGCTCCTGCACCACAGCTCTTTCTGTTGCTAAGCATAGGGAGACAACACTGGCAGGATCAAAAGCAGCGAGCACTCAGAGCTTCCTTGAGACACCCATGTCCTTGCCACCATTTGCAATGTTAACAGGCTTTGCAAAACTGAGCAGCCATTGGGAGAACGTAATTCGGACCGGCAACCACTGCCCCTGCAAAGTAATGCTGGGATAAGAATAAAATACAAGTGATCTTTTTGCCACCTGACTTTCACACCTCACAGCTCACGCTGTGTTTGCCCCTGTCTCCTCCTGCACTTCTGCCCTCTAAGACTGAGAAACAAAGAGCAGGGAGAGTCAGGGCCCAAACCAGAAGTATCACAGTTCTGCAAGAAAGGACAGGGACCTTCAAATTGAGGGACATTTCCAACAGAAGCACCGGTGATTTCTCAGAAATGGGCTCCAAATTAGCCTCGTCAAGCCTATTTCAGAGCCACAGGAGGGCAAGATGTGGAGGAGGACTTCAAGGGTGCTTTCAAATGAACTGAATCAGAGGTTTACCCAACCCCGTTCTTTCAGAAGTTTCTGAATAACGCACCAGCTTGAACCACTGGAAAGAAACAAATAAATGAGCTGGCAACTTTCACAGGGAGGAGCCTTGAAGCCCAGTTCCCAAGACCACGCCAACCAGCTCCTTGTGACACCATACAGGAATGAAAATAGGTAGGTAACATTAACAGAAATACACTGAAACTTAATAACAGCAGCTTGTCAGGACATGCAAAGAGAAATGGCTCATAATAGCTACAGCTTGTATTATGAATGTTTCATAGCCATCTGGCTAACAGAGCTGCCTAAACTCAGCTGATGTTTTGTGTGTGCTGTGGTAACCCACGGTGCATGCTCTGGAAGGAGACTGTCAAGCTGAAGTCCTAACATCTATATTAAAAAGAGACACCGTTTCTCTTGTCAGATGAAAATGCCTTAAAATAACAACGCAGCAATGAGAGCCCCAGATGGGCTAAGGCTGTGTCCTCCTTTGGTGTAAATCAGCAAAGGTTCGCTCAGGACAAATGGAGTTATCCCAGTTTACACCAACTATAAGATCCAGCCCCGTTGTATTAACCTCTTCTCGATTCAGGCATAACTTCCACGTGTCTATCAGTAGTTTAAAGCAAAGGCACGGTTTAAAAGAAAAAGTAATCCCCCTGCCTTTCCTCTCCTGATCTGATTCGCATACAAAATGGGCTTATGAACTCAAAAATTATGGGAGGGATTCAGGGAGGAGGAAAGGGAGACACAAGAGCCCTTTTATTTTGCGTCTTATTCACAATGAAAATTGGCACAGAAGCCAACCACATACATTAACATAGTTTGGGCAAGTTTAACTCTCATGAATACATTTCTGTGGAAAAACTATGTGACTATGGAAAAATCCCCTCTTTTTTGCCATTTGAAAAGATAACAGGCTTCTATGTGGAACATACCCAGAACCTGCCTGATTCAGAGACATGGAAATACAAAGATGAATAAGGCTGAGTTTCCCATGCTAGGGGCCCATGGAAACTGAGAGGGGAGGAAGAAGTAAGGAGGCCCATTGACTCGGGAGAAGGACTTTCATCCTACAGGTGAAGGAAGTATTTGAAGGCACCAGTAACATTGCAGGCCTGTTCCAGAGCCCGTTTAAGTCACTGGCAAACATCTCATTGACTTCACTGGGATGTGGGTCAGGGCTAAACAGTTTTAAAATATAATCCAAAGCTATTTCTACATCACTGTGCAATGAGTGGGATTCAAAACAGTTCAAGTGTGCCCAGCCCTGTGACTTACCTGGTTTCTGTCCACATTTCTGGCTGCTAGCCTGGCTGCTGCTTGGGCTCAAAGTCTCAATATCGCACTGAGGAAGAGCTGAGCTCAGGACCTTTTTGGAGGACTGTCTCGGACTGAAGGGCCCACTAGACTGCACCCATATCTAAGTCAGGCAACCTGGAGGAAGGAAAGATTTGGCCAAATGTATTGGGGCACTTCTCTCCTCTCCTCCCCTCCTGTATCTCCGTTGCCCCTCTCCAAACTCAGGCTGAGGAGGGCTCTCAGCGTGAGCTGGGGGGGGTTGCAAAGAGCACTGGGTGTATCTGCTGGACAATGTGGGCATTCCTTTGTCTGACGACATAAGTGCACCTGGCACCCAAACTCTGGAATTTAAAGCTAGCCCAGCCACAGCGACTTGCGCTGGGATCCTCTGACCCAACTGCAGTCCAGATGCAGCCTTAAGAGTTCTGCAGAATTTCAAAGCTGCACAAAAATAGTGACCCTGCCTCATACATCCCTAATTGCAACCTACAAGCTATTGCCATTCCCATAAAAAAACCTTTGCTCACTGACGTCATAGAGTGCTAGCCCTGCTACAGTACCGTATCTATGGCAGAGGATGGTAACCTCAGAATGACTATTTTCTTTTGAATGAAGCAGTTTGCTTTATTATTAGCCTATCTGATACGATAGTTTGCATTACAAGTCCTTCATCAGCTCACTTCAGAAGCACGTCATTGCACTAGGCCTTTAATATCTTGCTAATTAGTTTCATAAATTACTAATTGAACTCTTCAAATGACTCATATTGGTATGGCGAGTCTCACCATACAGAAAACTCAGTGATCTCAGAAGAGGATACAGCATAGAATCATCCTCTCCTGCTAGGTAACACAAAATTAAACAGTGGGGTAGGAGCCGAACAGGGAATTTTCCTCCACGATTAGCAGTTCAGAGCCCTTATCGCTGCGATGCATCTAAGTACTGCATATTTTGCAGCTGTCTAAACGTGGACTTTCCACTGATGTCAGTGTGTGGAAGAAGCGAGGTGTACAGATCCACACATCGAGGGCAAAGGATCTGCAGAGCAGATCAAAAGGGAACGTTGTCCCTCTGGGACAAGTCCCTCCATAGCGCTAGCTCTGTTGCTTTAATGACACTTAATGCACATCGCCACTGATGTCATTGCTAAATTTGGCTCCACTGGAGAGATGGGGTTTGGCAGGGATCAGCGAGCAGGATTTTTCACAAACTGTCCAATGCTGACCACTTCCAGCCATACCAAGAGGCCGTCTTTGCCTTTTCCAACATGACTGTGTCTCCAAACACAACCTAGAAACAATGGCACACCTGGCACTAGCTTGGCGCTTGGCGAAAGGTAACCGAATATTTCAGGACCAGTTCTCCAAATGCACAATTCTCTTACTTACTGGGCTGGGCTCGAGAGAGCTCAGCAGGGCTTCAAGCAGATTTGCCTGACTGACCCTTGACTCACTGACCTGCTGTTTTTCCCTAGGAGCCAGCCTGATCACCACTTGCCTTGCAGCAAAGGATGGGTTTTTTTCTCACCTAACTCCCAACGATGTTGGTATCTACATCTGCTCAGCCACATTCACCTCCCACCAGAGTTCATGGAGTGAGCAGGTACTTCTGGGGAGTAAATCACCTGGCCTACAGCAGATGCCTCCCTTAGGATGAGATCAGTATCGCTCCCTGACAACTGCGAAGACCATTTAGCTCTAGATCAGCCGTTTCTGTCCACATACAACCAGAGGAATCCCATCCCAAGTGAGCGGTCAGATGCTGAGCTGCTGCAACAAATTAAACGCACAGTTGTTTTGCACACAATTGGCCTTGTGTGCGTCCTTTGCTCCTTGCCCACCTCTTTTGCCTTGTTCTAAGCTGCCTTTTGTGACTGACCCTAGGACAGGGGACCCGCTGCTGTTCCTACACCTCCAATAAACAACAAGCACATGAAGACCGCCACGTGTGCACAGGCGGTGCTGCTCTAGCACAAAGACTTGAAGCAGAACTGGTTAGCCAAGTTCTTACATGTAGCCATAAAGACCCAACAGGGACCTTTGCAAACACCTCTGCTGGTCTCCTGCACTACTGGTCAGTGTTTCACCCAGCAGATTTCTGAACTTAGAAAGCTACATGGTTCCCTGGTATAATTACAGGTATATTCCCATTGGATTTGGCACCACTGGTTAACCAAACATCATGCATTAGCTCCTAAGAGAAAGACGTTATTTATTTTACCCACACAAGGTCTATCTTGCAGTAGCCATCAACTTTCCATGGAAAGATCACGCTCTGCCATTATGCATCAGTCATTAGGGGCAGCTTCTAAACTTTAATATCTCCAAAGGAACAATAATTGCGACCCTTTCAATATTTTATATTTGCAGACAAGCGGAATGAACTCACTGGAATCAGCAGGTGGTGTATGTTCAGCTGCTCGGAGCAATATTCGGCTTGCTTATTCCCAGCGAGGGCAGCTGACATCAGAGAAGCAATGCCCTGTGAATGTACCATTCAGCGGATAGGAGAGACTAGAGTTTGTACAGTAGACATCAAAGTGTTTTGTAACATGCAGATGTTTTCCATGCAGAGGCTGAGAAAAGTGATGGACAAGATTTTGTAAATCCTCTGCTGTGTTTTTTTCTTCATTTTCTCCCTCACATACCCCCATTTCCCTGCCTTTTCTTATATGGAAGAATGATACCATTAAATATGATGGGTTATATCCTTAGCTGATATAATTTGGTTTGACTCCACTGACTTCACAAAGCTATGCCTGTTTACACAAGTTGCAAATTTCTCCCATCAATTTAAATCTATCCAGATTTACATCATGGGGAACAGTGCTACATTTTTTCCATAGCTAATAAGCTTCTCAAAAAAAAAAAACAAAACCCCAGACCCTTGACATCTATTAAACTTGTATGCGGAGATAAAGATTTCAGAGGATGCCTTCTCCCACCCTATCTCATGTTCTTCATGCTGCTCCTCTGTTTATTTGAGGGTCCTCCCGCTGCCACGTGAGCCAGAGCTGAGCTGAGCAGCTGAGGATAGCACCCACGGGTGAACCCCTGGTTGGATCTGCTTGCTGACACGTAGCTCTGCTCCCTTTCCATCTCCCCAGGTACCGCTGTGAATACAACCCATCCCAAATGTCCGAGTCCTGCTGAGGGCAGAGTCCTCTTCACTACCACCCAGGCTCACACACGGGATGTAGGTAAAAATTCCTGCTCTATTTGATAGAGGGCAGCAAGTTCAACGCCCGGCTCCCTCTGCCCAGGTGAATTCCTTAACCAGCAAGCTAATAGCTGTTTTTAAAAAGTTCTCCTTCCCTTTCATTTTCATTTCATGAAACATTTCAAGAGGCCTTGCTTTCATCTTCCTGTTTCGAAACCTCACCGTTTTCTATTAAATTAAATTCTTGTGTTCCCACTTGCCCTAACCAGAAGCACTGTACCACCACGTCTGCAAAACATATTGTATGGTGCTATGATCTTGTGCTGCTCTGCAGAGAAACACAATGAGGTTTCACATGGCATTACCAACTGACCTCATGCAAAACTCCCCTCCCGTAAATAAGTGCCGATCTATACATACAGCACACGTGAAGACAGACACTTCCCATTAGGAAGCAGTTTGCTGAGCCGGCTGGAGAGCTTAAATGCTTCTGGAAACTCAACAGCAACAACTCTTCTGCTGGACAATATGCTGACTGAGCCTGATTTTGGGATACACTGAATTACCCTGAAGAGCCAGGTGACTTAAGTGCCAAATTCCTTACCACATTTACTGATTTAATTTGACCACTGAAGTTCTCCAGGCTTTTTTGGAAGCCCCAGTTGCGATTTCAGGAACCAGTATGTCCAAGACAATCCCACAGGTTGAACGCTGTCATTAAAAGCATGACCTGTTCCTGCCTGAGGCAAATGATGGAGTCCCTGCAGGAGTGGTAGTGAATTAAGTGGCTGTATCATCCATCTCGGCAGTGGCTCTGTACTATGAAGTAAGACCTAAGGCCACTGGAGATCTCCGAGGCCATGGTAGAAGTCTTACATTTCTTCCAATAAAAGCTGAGCTTGATACTCCCTAGTGACCTGCAAGACATGTTGGGGATACATCTTCTTCTGGATGAATTGAAGAGAGAGCAACCAAGGTGATCAGGAGCTGGAGCTCATGATGACCAAGGAGAGGCTGAGAGAATTAGATTCGTTCAGCTTCTAGAAGAGAAGATGGAGGGGAGACCTTATTCCTGTCTCAGCTACCTCAGAGACAGTACCAAGAAGACAGAGCCAGGCTCTTCTTGAAGGTGCACAGCTCTGCTATCATTGCACTGACAACTCGCATCTCCTAGGAAGCAGCCCAGGAAGGCTCTCCCATAACCCACCTTCTCCAGCGTTATGTGTACGTGCCACTCTGCTGCTTTCCAGATGATCTCCTGCTCTGAGATCAACATTTCCATCCTGTTCCTCTTTCCCTGAGACTGCTAACTTGCTAGAGGTTAAGCTGCCTCTCAAACACCCCCATCCCACTTAGCCTGTATCCCGGGATTTTCTTTCATGAAAAAGGTACTGTAAAGGCTCTGGACCCTGTGCTATGATTTACACTTTTTCATCTCCTGTAGAAAGCCTGCCGTGTATGTGATGATACCATTCAGCTCCGTTTACCTGAGAACTTAAAAAAATACCATCGGAGGTTGTTTTTTCCATATGGGTAAATAGTAGGGGTGGGAGTATTCCTTATGGGAAACCTGGAACAGTCGCACTCTGTCGGCCTGACATTTCCTGCTGTAATTGAAACTTTTGATGTTAAAAATTCCATTTACACAGTGTCTCTCTAAGCCAGGCGGGGAGAAGGGCAGAGGTGGGCGCAGCGTTAGCACACAGCTTCCCCAACTCCCCCACTGCAGCCAGTTAAACTATAGCAGGTGAGATGCATAGATGTAAGGGAAGGAATATGAGGAAGGAAATACCAGCTGAGTTAGGTAATTTGGGTCAGAGGAAGCCAGGCATAGTTACAGAGGCAGGTACAGATTAAATCAACTTGAGGCTCTAGGTCTCCGCATCTGCCCATACCCCTGCCCAGGAGGGCAGGGAGAGGTGCACCCACCTGGTCCTGTGCTCACAGAGGATGTGTATCTTGGACATCTGGGCTCTGCCTTGAGAGGACAGAAAAATAGCTCCCTCAGAAGTTATGGGGACCAATGGGGAGAAATAACTTTGCCCTCTTGCAAGTTGAAGGACGTTTAGCTGAGAGTCTTTAAAAATCCCACCCAGTGCTATACAACCTAATCCGCCAAACAGCCACATTCTAACCCAGATCCCAGCTGGCCTCAAGCTGAAATCCAGGCAGAGGAGCCCACCGCTGCCAAACATAAGCTTATCCCAGCACCAGTTCCAGACCCCACCATAAACTTACGCCTGAGGACCAGCACAAGCCTGCTCCCCACCCAAGCCAGCCCAGCAGCCCCAGCCAGCATCGATTCAGTTTATCTGCAGGGCTCCTTCCAGCTGGGGACACAGCTCATGGGTCCATAGGGATTTCACCCAGCACGACTCGCCCAGCCTCTGCCTCAGCTCTGCAGCAGCCACCAGCTCAAATCCTACCTCTACCTCCAGCTCTACCCCACCCTGGGAGCTCCTGTCATTCCCAGCCCTCGAGTGAGCCAGATGCCAGTCCTCCTCCTCCATGAAACCTCTTCAGACTCTTGAGGGGTGAACAGCAGCGGCAAGAAACATCTGAATGCTGGTATCAACACTGGCCCCGGCTCCCGCTAGCAGTAAATACATTAATAAGACAAAGTACGGTACAAAGTGGAATCCCTGTGAGTAATGGACATAATTACATTAGCTAGTCAAAGTAACTTTATGTTAAGAAATATTTTTGGCATGCCATGAAAAGTTTAAATCCTGTCACACCCCAACAGTTACAAAAGTCAAAGGCAACATAACATGAGCTTTATTTTAACTGTTACATGCATTTGCATAAAAATGCTTTTTCAGCATGATAATGCAACCGTGCTTCCCTGTTTTGTTTTTTGCTGTTTTCCCTTTTGATGCAACTTTCTTGCACCCTCAAAGGCACAAAGTAGAACAGGAAACAGTTCTGCCTGCGACTCTTTTCTCAGGCACCTTAAAAAATCAAGCCTCAATGCTTTGAGCTTCTTTCACATATCCAAAGACAAGACAGTGAAAAAAACCAAGTACCTAGACTCACCAATCATTTCTGAAAATCTGAACTTTCATTGTCAAATATGCATCTAACCCTCCAGCCATGACAGTGACGGCCACAATAACAGGCAAATTACATTAATCATTATTCTTCCTAGCAATCCTTACGAGCACTGCGCAGCACAGGGTGAGAAAACTGAAGCTGGATCTACAGCAGCAGACATTTCAGAAAGGAAACAAATGAGTTATTTGAACAGCCGTTCAGATTAATTCTCATTTCTAACCTTGTAACTTAAATGACAACTGACTATAAACTCAATCTACTCCTTGGAGTTCCACAAAAAGTTCATTCAAGGAACAGAAGCAGGGAAAACTTTCAGGTCTCAAAAATACTAAAACGCATTTTATGCTGCTGACTTTCTCAAACTCTGTCACCAAAGCAGGCAAAACTAAAACCTAAGGTTAACAGCTGTTACATTTTGATGCTAAATCTAATATACAGATGCTCATTTTTATTTAAATATTTAATTTAGATATTTCTGGAGAAAACTCTGGATTTCTTCATTCAAAAAGCTGCTTTATTTTTTGAAAGACATAAATTAAAAAGTTTCAAAAAGTAATAGATTAAATCTTTTGTTTCAGATTGCACAATACAAAAATGAATTTGTTTGTTTGTTTTTGACAGAATGAATATCTTGGGGAAAAATTCATTTAGAAAGACCTAAAAAAACCAGAATTGCCAGCGATCCCAGTGCCTACCAGTTGTTCTTATATCTC
Source organism: Pelecanus crispus (assembly GCF_030463565.1). Classification (NCBI taxonomy): domain Eukaryota; kingdom Metazoa; phylum Chordata; class Aves; order Pelecaniformes; family Pelecanidae; genus Pelecanus; species Pelecanus crispus. The sequence continues at coordinate 5,149,134 of NC_134645.1, read as the reverse complement.
CCACCAAGGAATCTTTCATAAGAAAACTCATAACAGGTGTTCCAGTTTTCCCAGGCAAAGTTGGGATGATGAATTGCACAAAGATAATTTTTTCTACTACAGTGGCATCAAGAAGCCTCCTAAGACTGTGGCTCGTGGGTGCCCCATTATGCAAAAGACTGCCCCTCACTTGAGGGGCTCACAATTAAAAGAGGAACAAAGATGGGAAACCAAAAATAAAGTGACTTGCCCAGTGCCACAGAGCATCCTGATGACAGTGGTGCAAAAGGAGTCTGGTTCACCTCAATTCTTCCTTCAGTGACCTATCTGATAGGAGCGTGTGGTCAGACTTCGCTTTGGTTTCTCCTGCCTTATTTATGCTTCATGGGCTGGCAGAGGGTTGCAGAACTTCAGCAAGTACAAATGTAATGGTCTTCAGCAGATACCTAGAGGGAACCAAGGAAGATCTTTATCTCGATCTTACACTGATCTTGATTTTTGTCCACCTGGAAGAAAGGAGGACTCCCAGCGTGCTCTAGCAGAAGCCACATACCTCAAATTATCAACTGTGAGATAAAGAAAAAAACTGAGGAGGAAAAAGAGACACCAGGTAAATAGAAAAAGAGGTGCTGTCAGGAACCGATGGCAATACTTAGCGTAAGAGTTGTGGGAGTCTCTGGTCTACTGCTATGGGTAAACATTTGTCCGAATGACAGCACATGGTGGAAAATTATGTGAGATGGGCCAGAACTAAGTCATGATTGATGAGCCTTGGAAGAGCAGGACCTGGCTCTCCAATGTTGGTTTTGCAACCTTTGATCTTTATAGCCACGCATTATAAAGCGGTTTCAACTTGTAACTAAATTCCTAACATACTCAGCTGTAAAATCCAGACATATCCTGAGTAATAAAACAAATACATAAACTGGAACTTAGGTGAGAGTCATCTTTTACTGTCACTTAATGCTGGGAACACCTAGAGCTTGTTATGCTAGATTCAATAGGAAAACGTAATTTTAAGAGAAGCATGAAGGGATTTTGGCTGGAAACAAATTAATTGGGCTGTACAGCCTACATCATTAATCCTATCTGGATCACCAATTTACAGTGCCTCTAAAGAGCATCACAGAACAGGCACCTTTCAAAGTGTTACACATACTGTAACTATACTGCACGATGTTCATGAAATATGACTTCTATCGCTCCGTGTATCAGAGCCACGGGCCTTCTGCAAAAACGTCATTCTGCGAACTGTGGATATAACCAATAAATCAAGGCAGTTGCACAAGCCACAACTTAGGTGGCATTAATTAGATCAGTGGAAGTTATGATCCAACATAATTATCATTGCTACCCCACCTACATTTAATTTCAGTGTTTCTTCCTATCTTTCCCCCAGAGGGTCAATAGGAGAGTTAAACTACATGCTTCAACAGTGTCAGTCTCCAGAGGCAGCACGAAAGAGCGATGTTTGGTAATTATATGAGTGCAAGTAAGGGGAAGGGGACTATCGAGAGATGTGATCAGATACCATACAACAAGGGGAGAAAGAACGAAATTCACCCTTTGCCCCTTACACACCTCGCAGCTTTGCAACTGTACAAGAGGTCTAGGTTTTGCTCTGCCTGATCTGACCCACCAGTCCCTATTCAGCAGGGTACTTACATACAGAAATCACTGTAAGCATATGGAGAGCCTTATCAAAGCAAACCTGATTTCCCAAAGTCTTACGTACATATTGAAAATGGCCTGAATGGCACGGCCCAGGGGAGGGGAAGAAGGGTCAATGTACTGAGATGGGACTTGCGGCATCTCTGGCCACATCTATAATAGCAAGTAGTGCAGAACAAGAGGAATGGATACACGGAGAGAAACAAGTGGTGCCAAGGACCTGACATCCACACCGTGCATTTCCATTCTGTACATGCTTTGCTTCAGACTAGCTGCAGTCTACTGGCAGTAGCAACCAGCACGAGCTGTCCCGTGCCAGGTGCAGTCCTGAAGCATATCCACCAGCTTAGTGCCATCCCAGAGGAATCCAGTTCACGTCCTCCATGACTGCTCTGCGACATAAATCTGCAGTTAAGTGGCGATCAACATTGGGGGGCTCGTTTCAGACGCGCGTTGTTGATCTCAAATAAAATGCTAACGCCAGTCCCATCCCCAGAGCCATCTCCCTGCTGGGCATGGACAAGTGTCCAGAGATACACACGTACTGCCGACCACCCAACGCTTCAGAGGTTTCTGAGCAAGCATCTCCCGAGACAGCTACAGAGCGAGAGCCGCAGCAGTATAACCAAGTCAGCGCGGCATTATGCCCGGGCTATTTTGTCCTGTTTTGCCCAGCGTAACAGGACCCTGCTGCAGGTCCGCACTGGACCGACACAGGCGTCCCCAGACAGCACGGCATTGTGTGTCTGTACCAACGCAAGGGCAGCCAGCTCCCCTGTGCCGTGTGTGCGCGCGATTCCTCTCCGTCATTCCCTCTGTCAATAGGGACAATTTTACGAGCCTACATCTCTGAGGACCGTGCTTCAGGAAGTGAGAGTCATACAAATGCAAATATAAATGGGAAACCAAGTGTTTGCAGGACTGAGCCCTGAATCACAGTCCAGGAAACAGCTGTAATGACAGTACATGGCTGAAGAAGAACTACTGCCTTTGAACTGGCTGGAAGGACTTTATGCAAAAAGGTATCACATCTTTCAGGTCACAGCAGTTCTTTCTGACTGAAGGCTGCACCATCACAGTGGTTGGAAGACAAAGAGGTTTTCTGCTAAAAATCCCCAAAGATGCTGTGTTTTAGCAGGTCAATCGGTTCTCTTCTTCTTTGACCTTTCTTCTACGCATCTGCTCTTCCCTACACTTACAATAAAACATTTTCCTTTGACACTGTGCGGGGCTCTGCTTAAAAAGAGCTTGGTGCAATCAGGTGTGTTCCTAGTGAATTGCAGCCTGCAGTACAAAGACACCACTGTTTTTCAGAAGGCCGTTCAGTAATGTTCACTCAACAGAAGAGACCAACAGTATGGCAATATCCATCAGCCCCCTGCATTTGCTTGTAATTAAAGAAAGGTCAGTAGCTGTGCCTTTCTGAGAATCACGCTTACCTTTGCACAGTCAAAACCCAAACATATACAAATTTCACAAGGGAAACTTTTGTTGACATCCAGAAACGTGAAACCTGAGACATGAAAAATATTAAACAGCCAACTGTGCTAATCTAATAAGGTTTGTGAAACCAATTTGCCCCCATGGTTGGTTACAGAACTGTTGAGATAATACTTGGTACCTAAGAGCAAAAGCTGTTGTGTTCCAGTTTTTTCATGCCTCGCTGCTACAGGAAGGCCCTGATTCACACCACTTCATTATCTTTCCTCATTTTTATAGGCAGCCAGAGGGCATGCTGGATCCTCAGTTTGTTTGTCTGGATCCACTCATTAGTAAATTATGTGTAGGAGCAATGACATGCACCTGGACATTTAGTCTGAGTAGATTCCCGAACATTCAAATTGGTTGTGCTACTTTGGCAAAAAAAGCCATCTTTCTGAAATGTGTTTTTTTTCCTTTATGCTTTTGTATTTCTAGGAGCTGTATCATCAGTGGAGCAGAAGTACCAAAAAGCAAGACCGAAAGAGAAAAAAGAAAAGCACAAGATTTCTCCCTATGAAGCACTGTTAACAATCAGTTTGCTATGAACACAAGGATCCTGCGGCCAAGACCACAGCCACATTACAGTGGCAATCTGAGTGGCAGCATTTAAATTTTTGCTGTATTGCTAGACAAGAATTACTAAAGAGGAACACAGATATGTAGAGATTCAGCTAGGAAATTTGCAGCAATGTTAAGTGCAAGCCTGACGTGTCGCTCCAGAAATCTGGAAACGGAAACAACCTAGAAATCTACTTTTAGGGACCAAGCCTTTAACACCTCCCTGGTTCTCTTGGTGGTATCACTACGTATAATTTGCTGTTGTAACGAAGGGAACTGGGACAGACACAGGATACAGATAAGGCATGAGGTATTCCGGCAAAATCCTTCTGACATACAACCCTTGGAGACCATGGACAACTGGTACAAGAATCACAGAGACACAATCCGACACAATCCCCTGCTCTACTTTTCCCATCATTAGCTGGGTACCACAGAGAATGTAGTTTAAAATGTCTTCTAAAATAGCTTTAAGGATTGGAAATCTGATAAGGCAAATACAAGTGGCAAAGCTCCACTGACGTCAGTGGGACTTATATAAGGGAAGATTTTGTAATGGTTAAAAGTAGTACTGGAACTGAAAAGTCCTGCACATTGAACAAGGAAGTTTTTCAGGTTAACCTCAAGACAAGCCACAGATTTGTCCTCAAAACAATTTCCCACCCCCCCCCCCCCCCCCCGCCCTGCAAATAAAAACTGGACTCAGACTATTTCTGCAAAAATTGTCACTTTGTGTGTACAATCACACAAGCGTAATTTGCTGCAAAGCTACTCATTAACAAGCAACTGAGATATTAATATCAAATGATATTTTTAAAGGTAAAATTTGGATTTATACATATGAGAATTTTAATGAAAAGATGTGACTGTAAAATGCAGTACATTTAGCCAGTCCTGGGACAATATGGTGTTGCAGTCATTCTTCCTTCGTACAATTCTTCTTTTCAGGACCATCTAGTAAGTTGGTGTGAATTAAGACCGGTCATTTGAAATCAATTGAAAAAAATGGAGCTATGCCAAATTACATCAGTGAAGGATCCAGCCTTTTGACTTCAAGTTATCCTCAGTTAACACTGGCGTAATCAGAAAAAGGCGACATTTACTTCTCTGCCCAATGAAAATAGCCTGGGTATTGGCTACTTTCAGAGAACTGCCTGAAAACATTCCACAAACGATGAATTATTCACAGTATTAAACAAATAATTGTGACTAGTAAATAAATATTTGAAAGTAATGGCTGGTTCATACACCATTCAAACATAGTGTAAGGGGGAGATATTCATCATATGAATTACCCATTAAGAAGTATTGGCTCAGCTCTAGTTATAACTGATAAACAGTCATGTGGATAACAAGGCAAGTGTTTGGCAAGGCTCCTGCTTTCATTCTCAGCAATATGGCTTCCTTTTCAACAGACACATAAGCTCAACTATTTATCCCCCTTCTACCAGAGAAACTAACTGCCTTCAGTGCACCTGAAAGGCGAGAGCTGGCGTGCAGTTTCCCCAAGCCCTACTTGTCTGGTTAAATTCCAGGTCAGGCAACAGCCCTCTGACAGAACCACATTCCTGCTGTAGTTTCAATTACCTAAATTATTCTTCACCTCCTGTCCTAAGCATGGGCATATTTTTGATGGCCCGAGCTGGGAAATGTAGATGCAAACTGCTACCAGATGTAGAGAGGAAGAATGATTTCATATCGGAGGCACTAGCCTCCGAGTCAAAATATCTGAGTCTCTGCTGTGCCACAGGCTTTCTGTAAGCCACTTAGGCCCAAATCCCCAAAGGTATTCAGGCTTTTAACTCCTGTTCATTTCAGTGAGAGTTAAAAGCCTAAATACCTCGATGGATCTGGGTTTTAGCCGCTGTGGTTATGTCTACACAGCACAAGGGTATCCATAGTACCAAGTGGGCACACCAGAGCTAACTCTTAACAACCTGGCTCCGGTAGAAGAGCAATATCCTGGTGCTGGTCTACTCTCCAGCCAAGAGCGGAGTATAATCTGATTGTGGATAGCTCTCACCACAGCGTTCCCAGCTACAGCACGCTCAGAGCTAGCCTGGGTATCTCCACACAGCACTGCGTTCTGCTGGGTGGGTACAAGCCACATGCCTCAAAATTACACTGCAATTTGGGTAACAGCCTGCCTTGTTGGGGTATGGGGAGAATGAGTGCATCCCCTGAGATCTGCACGGTACCCGGGCATTCTGCTGGTGGGCAGCACGGCAGCCCGCAGGTTTGGTTGGGCTGAACGATCCTGCAAATTCCATTTTAATTCAGCTTTTCAGTAAGCAGCTTCCACTGGCCACAGAAAGGCAGCAGGGGGCTGTGCAACACGCTCCCATTTTAAATATCTGGCATCTTTCACTTATAACACCAGTACAACATCTGACTGTGTCTCCAAAAAGAATCAGAGCAAATGGTTAATGTGCAGTTATGGTAGTTAAAAAAAGAAATGCTTTGCTACTATTCTATTGTCAGTTTTGGCAAGCAGCACTGGGGAAGCGAAACACTGATAACATTGCTTTATTGTTCATGTAGGTCCCAACCTTAACATGCTACATCTGTATCTTCTGTCTCAAGAAGTTGCTTTCTTTTCATCAAACACATTCCAGAAGTCAACAGTAAAAGCACTGACAAGAGACAGCAGATTGATCCATTAACTCTCACTCACTGCTAACAGTTCCTTGGCTGAAACCGGACCCTGCATTCCACTTGGGAAGATTTGGTAAGTTCAAAACGTAAACATGCTTGCAGGATTTGGTTACTGCTCTCATACGCTGCAGCTCCTGCCTCAGCTTCACAGGAGGTGGTGGGAATCTCTACAGGTGCTGTGCCTCTTGCTTTATACATGCGTAATTAAGTAACAAACAGGACAGGCCAAACAAGTCCTGTGTGCTTCGTGTTAATATTATACTACAGTCTCAGTTAGTGCTAATCAATGTGGTTGCAATGAAGGATATTACAGCATATAGCTCTTTCTAATATGTCTAACAATAATAATAATAAATAATAATAATGCACTCTCCCTTTGCCAGAAAAGATGCAATTAAATGAGCACATATTTTCCCTTTGGAGACAGGCCCTTAAGCATCTTCCTTTTAGCAGCAGATAAAATGAAAAGTCTTGCCTGTCGTGGCTTTGAATTTGCTTTGCAAAGCCAGCCTTTATTTTAAGTTAGATTTATCTAACAATGCTTCTTTGTTGAACTATTATTCTCCATCTGTATTACCAAAGCACGCAGGGTCTCTGCTCACAGACCAACACTCCAGCGCATCAGTCACTGTAAAAACACAGAACAAAATGCCATTTCTTACACATCTGCTAACAAAGCTGTAAAGCCCAGTACAGGCTCGTCTCCTTGTGCGGCTCTCTGTCCCCCTCTACTGACTACAACACTCGGTCCCGGGTCCAATTCCTGCATCCAGGGACTCAGCCTGGGGTGCTGTTACCCTTGGAGAGGTGACAATACACCTTCTGAGAGGCGGCAAGATGCTGGCTTATCCTGGGATGAAGCTGATTTTTCCTGTGCAGCAGCTGGACAAACAGAGTTTTGTCCAAGCAGGCCTCCCAGTTCGGCTTCTGCATTGCTCACAAAACAGAACGGGGTTTTGTGCTGAAAAAAATTGGCGTGGAGGTAAAACATCACTGCATTATTCTAGCCAATCCCTTAATATTGTGATTCAAGATGGTGTCTTTGGTGTCCCATCAGAAATGAAATAGTGCTTCTCTTTGACTCTACAGGTCAGGTTCTTGAGACGAATGAAGTTTTCCAGGATGGTCCTCTACTTCAGCTGAAAACTTACTGCTTTTCAAGAGTTTCCTTTTTTTGATGGGACAGTGGCCCTTCCCAAAGAAAGCGAGCACTTTTCAAAAGAAACACACCTAATCAAAAAGCCATGTTTCTGAAAAAACATGCTTTCAGTGCACACGTGAATCTCTCTATTACTAGCCTTTGCTTTTCATGCAGATTACAGTACCACAAACAGTCCCGCAGCTCATGAGCAGAACCAGTAGGGATTGCTGGCATCACTGGGATTTTTGCCACTGATTTCAGTAGAGTCACGATTTCATGCAGGACTCTGCTGCCATTGGACTTGAAATTACACAACTCTCTACTAACTAGCTCTCTAGGTTTCTGTAATGCTGATTTCCCTCCAATCTCACTCCAAGGGTTAGTTCTGACTTGTGACAGGGACCTGTTTGAAAGCTTCATGCTCCTTGTGCTTCTCTTCTTCCTTTGGTACTGTACAATCACAGATGCAGTTCCCTGTTCTAGGCATATCTGTGTACACATCATCCATGTTTACATCTTAACACTTCAGTTTTCTCTCCTTTGTTATCTTAAGTTTCAAACGTTTTTTTGCCCTTCCCTTGCTCTTCTCCACGATCAGGTCTTCTGTATTCAATACCCTTTTGTAACATAGGTCTATAAACAGATCCCAGCTATCAGTGAATGATCTAGGGAAAATTATTTGTTGTCATTATTATGGGTCTGGATTGGCAATTTGGTCTAAGTTTCCAGATCAGATCATTTTGGCCTTCTGGCATGACCATTAAGAAATCATTCCACTGTCAGATCCATCTCTGCCTGTACAGAAAGACGTCCTGGACATTCAGACTTCGGGAACTAGTGCTGGTTTTGCTGCTTGTGTGCACAGCAGTGAGAGCAATGAGACCTGAGGTTTGTACAGAACTGTGAGCATCTCCTGGATGGAGAATACCTATTGCTCAAGTTAACTCACAACACCTTAATTTGCAGCTGTGACTTTGTCCACCTTGCAGTCAAAGGCACGACAGCAACACATTGACCAGCTTCAATCTAGCTACTTTGGATACCTTAAAGCAGTGGTGACACAGTGTTCAGGCACCAGCTCTTGAATATGCACGCCGCATCCCAGGCAGGCTTGTCCAGCCTGCCCTAAACCCTGTGAAGATTAAAGCTAGTTGTTATTTGATTATCTGCACTGCAATCACACCTCCCAGTTGCCACGTAGGTCCACAGTTGGTGACCAGGGGACCGTTCCTCTCTCTACGCTGTGTTGTCAGAAGCATGCACTAGCTGTGTGAGAAGCGGAGGGGCTGGAAGGCTGTACTGAGGTGGTCCTCCCTGCCTGCAGCCTGCCCGGTTTGTTCCAGAGCAGCCGTAGTTTTGTTAGCAGCTCACAAACACTGTGATATTTCAGTCTCTCCCTTTTCTCCCCACGCTCTGGAAGAGAAGATAGACTTAGGATTGGGATAGCTTGAATTTATTTTACCTGCTTTCTCAACAAGTGATCGGTTAAAGGGAGAGAAACACATTTTTGTATGAAGCTGTTACTTGCGTTATGTATTTTAAATCCTGGAATGAGCATGAGATGAGCTATCATGGAGATTTACAGAAATTGAATTACCACCTTTCTTATACCAGTTCAGAGTTTACAATTTGTTTCCACTTACAGAAGAGACGCGAACATCTTTAGAATGACTTTATGTCTTCTGACAGGTTTGCTTTACTGTTTTACTTGTCTCAGATCCTGCAGAGGATGGTTGGGGTCCTGGAACCAGATGCTGAAAATCACTGCACTGCACTCACGTGAAGAAAAATGCCACCAGCTGCAGCTGAGTTATGTGTGAGCATAAATAATGTGAAATAAAAATAAAGCCTGTAAGTACCTAAGTCTGCAACTATGCTCTAGCACAGCTAGAGCATAGAGCACATACAGCATCTGCAAATTCAGATCTATAGATATGGTTATGTACCTGATCTGTACATGGAAATGCAATAATGAGTAAGAGAAAGGTAAGAGAAATTTGGACTCTTCAGTTTTTAGGGGCTATGCTGAAAGGGCCTCTGAAAACTAGACCCTCTGAGGAAGTCTCAAGTCCCAGACAACTTCAAATTGCAAACTGTTTCTCATAATCTTTGCCTAAATTTGCAAAAATCAAGACGGGGTATAGCTGACAGAAAACCAGCTTCCCTAACGTCTGGACCTGATTATTCAGACACATTTTCAAAATGAGAACTGTGAAAAAACTAAGTCCAAGCGCTTGTGAATTCCTGCTGACCTGCTACATAACTGCTTAGTGTCACACATTCAAAATGGTCCAACAATGTACGCGTTAGGAGGGCTGCATCAAAAGCTTCAGTGTCTGAGTTTGGCTAAGCAAGCCTAAGTTTGGATACTTATTTAAAACTTGTTTGTATCCCTTAGTCCCTGAAGCCAGGGTGAAAATTTTGTTGTAATAATCCTCCTCGTGAAGTCTCCAGTAATACCTGCATCCAGCTGGGCTAGAAAAACACTTGGAGCAACCTCTCAGAGACTTTCCTCATTTTGCCTTCCAGTTCCAGCTGAGACCCGGAAGAGCAAAGTTTTGTAAGCAGGACCAGCAGTGGGGGAAAGAAAAGTTTGCAAAGTCTTGGTAAACATATCCGTATGAGGCAGTGTCGAGTGCCTGCATCTGCGCATACCCGAAGTCCGGCATCTGGGAGAACCACAAACAAGTGTAACTGGCTATACAAATCATATATGCTCTTGATAGAAAAATACAACTGCGTATGTGCTTGAGCCTCTGCACTTAAGTAATTGAGGAAAATAAGTCACTTTTAATTTTAAAAAGCTCTCAGCTGTGTCCTTAGTAATTAAGATAGCATGGATGCAATAAATCAGTCCATGTGCCAACCCACAGAGGTCAAATATAACCAGGCAGCAAATTATAGTAAACATTTATGAATCCCTTGTATACGGCACATGACCCCACCCACTCTTTTTGGCACAGAAGTTTGCTGTTGATTGCACTGGTCCTTCTGGCATTTCATGTCCTCATGCAAGTCATACCAAGTAGCCTCCCTGAAATATTGCACTTGAACATGATCAGACTCATTTTAATCATCGTGTGTATTTTAAATGATGACTAACAGTCTGAGAGGATGAGAGAAACCAAAATGGTCAGGGAGCTTTTTTTAAAAGAGGAACAAGGAAAAATGTAAATTGAGGTTTCTATTTAAGCAACAAGTAACTCGATGCATCCTTCTGCAGAGGAAGGATGGTCTTGTGGCTGAAAGCACGGGGCTAGGGTGTAAGACCCTACTAACCCACAGCACGTCTCCAGGATAGCACAGAAAACCCGCGGTAGAATCCCTGCGTGACCAGGGTTCCTCAGCTCCCCATCTGTGAAACAGGAATAATTATGCTTTCTTACTCCCATCCTTTTATCTGTCTTGCCCATCTATACCAAAAAACACTTCATTGAAAGGGACTGTCTTTAATTAGGTGTCTGTGTGTGCTTAGCACAATAAGGTGCCCATTTTAGCTGAGGTCCCTGAGTGCTCCTACGTGGCAAATGAAACAGGCATTTACTGCGGGGTTAATGACCAGCTGAGATTACTTGATATTATTATTTCATTTGTACTGCTGTCACACCTAAGAGCAGCAGCCACAGACCTGAACCTGTTCTGTGTTTGCATTTAATGCATACAGAACATAATGACAGTGCCTCTCCCAAAGAGCTTAAAATTAAGTTTTACCGTCCCTTCCCCCACCACCGACTTGCACCGAGTTTGTTCCAGGCAATGCTTTTCAAATACATCTGCCAATGTGACAGCTTCAAGTATCTCCTTGTGCCTGTTCAGATTAGATATAGATAACACCCGAGAAGCGCAGATGAGATTCTGATCACAACTAGAAGGAAAGTGAGAAATATTTTCTACCAAAAGGTTTAAAGAAACAAAAACATTTCCTGTGTTTTTAAATGCAGTAATGTCCTGCTGATAATCTTTTTGAAAAAAGGAAAACGAAAACCCAAATAAGAAAGACCTAGGAAACAATCTGACATTTTGTCTTCAGAAAAGCAATGCGTTTTGATGGAATTTCAGAGTTTTCAGAGGGTTGTCTTGAGATAAAGCATCCCCACTTTATTTCACTGTAGAAAGCTTTGACCCCAAAATGTCCATCTGTTGCTGTTCTCAGTCCTGCTAGCAAAACAGAGACTTCGACACACGACTGCAGTGGGTTTGGGGTATGAAATCCACCACCTAACCACTATCTTGACGTCAGACAAAAGCCCTTGAAGCTCCTCTTGCATGTTCCAGTATCTAGTGAAGCCTAATACAAGATAATACATGCTGCATTTGAGGATACTTCAGGCGCTGAAGTACAGTAGAGCTTCTGGTAGAGGATGAAAGAGATGGAGATGTGAGATGTCTTGTGTTATGAGCCATTTCCTTTCCCTGTGGTGGCACTGATCCTTGAGAGAGACTTTCTTTCTTCTAGTAAAAAAAAAAACTTTTCAAAGGAGGTTCCTTACCAACTTCAGATGAAAGGACAGGAGCTGGCATGAATATCTCTTCAGCATCAGCGCCTGTTTTATACTTTGCACACACCTAGAGAGTCCCGGAAGACAAGAGAAACCACCTGTACATCTTTGATTACCAGAGAAGTTCCCAGAGCAAGTCTGGGACTCTTCAAAAACTGGCATTTTACCAATAAGTCACAAGCAGCAGGAATTAAGTATTTTCTCCCTTGCCTTCTTCAAACTGGAGAGCTCGCAGCTTCGTTTGGTTTATGTAGGCTCCTCATCTTGTGCAGAGGTGCACGGTGGGGTGAGCAGGGACTGAAGAGGAGCCTCATCCCGACACTATTCAGCTTTTCGTAACTATCAAATAATGATACTTTCTGAAAAGGAAATCCATTTTATTTAAACAGTCAGCAACAAAGAGAAAATAATGACGTGGCCTTCCACTCTGCCCTGTGTTAGTACCTCCCTACTACAAAAACTGCCTTTCAAGCAGAACACCTTCCTGAACATCAAAGTGGACAAAAGCTGGGAAAAAGGAAGACCTGTGAGGAAAGCAAAGAATCCCTTTTAGGAGGGACATCATAGTGCATATTATATCACAGGATGTTCTCCTACTGGTGTCACCACTTGCTATTCCTCACCCAGTGCTCACCAAAACCCAAATTCAATGAGCTTGGAATATTACACAAGAGCAGGCCTATTCGGACATCCTTTTGAAAATGGTCAGCCCCTTGCACTAAAAGACGTGTGTGATTCATGAAGTATTCGCTGCAGGATGCACTCACGCACAGATGTGCGCACCCACAGGAAAACCTCCAAGCCCCTCAAGAAATCCCTTCCACACTCCTTACTCAGGCAAAACTTCTGTTGAATTTGGTCTGACTACGAAATGATTACAAAGGTTTACAGAAATAGGGCCTGAGAGAGAATATTGTAAAACATCCAGAATCTTCTTAACACGGACTGCTCAAGGTTGCTCATTTCAAATACATTACATATTTGTAGATATGCAGCAAATTATCTAACAAAGATGCTGGACGTGCCCCGTGAGGATTCACGTTCTCCTCATTGCCTTCACTGGGAGCACAATGTGCTGGTATCTGACACGCATTTTAAGAAAGCATGGCAGGCTTTATTGGCACACTTAACATGGATGATACACTGGACCATATCATCTTCACAAAATTATATAATTTCCTAGATTGTAATCTCTATCTTATGCCATGCAAACCAAGTTAGAATGGTAAGAAATTGCCAGCCCCATAACCTGGAAATGTCTAAACCAAGTATCTTCCAAATTACCCCAGATGCTTGTCTTTAAAGTTTTCAGGGCAAGTTACGCTCAAGTTCAGGAGTAAAATTTGAGAGGCCAGAAGGCAGAAGCTCTCTGCCAATTTTATTTTTAAGACCTTTATGAAGACCCTATGAACGCAGACATGGGTGTGATAATGTAGGGGGTGATGATCGGAGCTGCTATTAGAAAAAACAAAATCTTAAAACTCTAATTCCCACAGCTGCAGAAAATGAAATACAGAAACATGAACCCTAATAATCACCAGTCAAATAAAACCCCAGAAGGCATTATTTACAAAATCTCATCATTTTTAACCAGTGGTATGATTTGAGAGGCTTGACTCATGACTTCTTAATGCTTTGGGTTAGCAACGCTCGTTGACAGTTCTAGTGGCTGAAGTGAGCTGTACTTATTATAAAGTCAATCATGTGTCTACCTGGCTATTAGCCAGGAATCCTAAAATTAACAGCTCATTAGAAACCTGTCTGTGACATATTATTCACATGGGCAAGTCCTTGCTCAGGAGCAATCCCTCTGAACCCAGCGCAGGGAACAAGGGAGAGGACCCATATCCAGCACACGTGCTTCCACAATGGGGTCTGCTGCCTGCAGTAGGGTGGAGAGCAGCATTTCAGTGGGCAAACGGGTTAGAAATGGGTCCTACTCATGCTACAGCTCTCTCCTCCACTAGATTCAGGATTTGTGAAATGTTTCTCCGTTGTCCTGAGATGTTTTTCTGGATATCAACCTCATGTCTGCAGACATTACAGTTACAAACACTGGCTCTGCTCCATCAATGCTCTAACACACCACTGGCAATTTCAACCCCACATTGAGGAAGGTTTGCTCTCAGCAGGATCATTTGATAGAGCAGCAGCAATGTTGGCCACAGTTACATAAACAGAAGCAAGTCCAGAGCTGATTATGTCTTTTCATTGATTGAAGGGGACTTCTGCAGGATCCAATAGCTTTTCCAGCATTGCTGATTAGAACTGGGCAACATTTTTCTGGTGAAGGATGTTGGCTTCTTCAACTAACAAAATTCAACTGTGGACAAAATTTTGGAGTTTTCATTGAAAACTCAATTTCAATGAAAATCCCAAACTAAACACTTTGATTGTGGATCAGGAAGTATCTTTGATTAAAAAAACCAAAACATTATTTCAGAAGTTGAAATTCCCCTTTATATTAGTTCTTGCTTTTGTTTCTTGTTGCAGCCCTCTCACCAAAAAAAAAAAAAAAAAAAAAAAGATAAAACATATATCAAAAATAGCAGAGGAAGGGATTTTTCAAGTGCATTGTTCCACATGGAAAAGACATCTCTAAAGCAGTCTTATGCTAATACATGTGGACACAAAGCAGCATTAGTAATGTTGCTAACATTTAGGAGACACTGGTATCATTCATCTTGGGATCTTAGAGAACATGCTTTTTACAAATATTCAAAGAACTTCAGAGGTGGGACAGCAATCTTCAGAATACATCCATGAAAACTAGATGAAAATTAAGGAAGGGAAGTACTGAAAAAGTAATACTGAATGAAAATCCATTGTACTTGACTCTGAGGCTCAGTTCAAATATTCTTACCCGCACAGAATGGCATTTTGATTTCAAGCCACTCCACTAGTGAACTGTGGGTGCTATTTAGGAAGAGTAAAGGCATTACAGCCTGGCCCACTGTTATTTAGAAATAGAATTGTAATTGTGTATTGAGTTCTTATCTTAGGATGAGGTAATCTACAGTATGCTGATGAACGTTTATCAACTGGGCTGGTAAAGCCCCAGGGAATGACAAAGAGTAGAAAGAATGGGAAGGAGACGCATTGGCTATGAAACACTCCTTGCTAGAACAAGAAACAATAGTGTGCTGCAACTGAAAGAGAGATGCTTCCTGGGACAAGATACCTTACTGAGGTACATCACTAAAAAGAGATAAGCATGTTTTCAGTGACAGGTTGGGGCATCGAAAACACAGCAATTCTTGCAGCAAGACACAAGGTCTTTCTCAGGTTTATGTTTAAGGTTTCTAAGGTCAAGTGACTCTTACTCCAGATCAGCAAAGTATTTGTTTCTCAGGTAAAAATGTTTAAAACAACTTGTTATAGAAAGTGAGTACTGAGCAACTCTTGAATACCAGAGACCTGCAAAACCTCCTAAAACAGACACACAAAATTGCACACCACTTCAGATTTCTCCATGTGTTTTCCATACAGTTGAATCAGTAACTTTCCAGCCAGAAGCTTATCAAAGCATCACACCTCAACATTTTAGTTCTTATTTTCTGGCTACTCTTAACTGACTAATGATAATCTCAACATTAAAAATCAAATTTATTTCAGATATGCTGCTAGAGTCAAGCTCTCCATAGGAAGGGAGTCCAAATTCCCAACTCAGAGAAGGAATAAATGCTATTCCTACTCAAGCATGCCCAAAAGGGCCTTGGGATGGAAAGAGCTGCAAAGCCACAGGCAGAACATGCAAGAACTACAGGAAGATGTTGAAAGCAAGCCAAGAAGAGTTTCACACTCAAAGCATTTATTTTTTAAAAACACTTTGGCCAGTGCTGGCCAGGAAGCATCACAGAGCAGAACAAGAACTGACAGCACCTAGAAAGTACATGTGCTGCTTGTACTGTTGCCCATCCTCTTTCAGAAGGAATTTTGCACACTACTCCCACCGCCAAATTTGAAAATCTTTGCTTTAATCCTGAACATAATTTCTATCCAATTTCTATAACATCCATACAGCCTTCCCATTGACTCAAATAAGCACCAGGGTCCGGGTATAAAAATAATTTCCAAAGAGGAATACAGACGTCACGTGAATTAATAAAGCACACGAAATGAAGATGTGGAAGAGAATGCTTTCCGCACCTTTACCTACAGAGCAGCGTGCTGTCATATTGGATTAAGGCTCTTTATTGGTCACATCACACATGGTGCAAAGCACGCGTAGTCCCGTTATGCTATCCATGATAAGAGGAAAACCCTCAGCCAACTTCTTGCTGCAAATCCTGCCCTTAAGCAGGGGTGAGGCTCGCTGAGAACTCACGTGCTGAAGTACCATGAACTTCAATTCTCCCGTGGCTGACACAAAATAGTTTAAAGGGGTCTGAGTTTTTATAATCCAATTATCCTGCACTGGGCATCCAGACCCGAGATCTACTATTTCACCAGTGATAATCTTGTTGAGAAATACGTTCCCTTGTATCCAGCCCTAGTATTTTGTCAGACAGCGGGCTACAAAACCAACATCAGCCTCTGCCAGCTGGTTGAGTAACCCCACAGAAATGTGTACACAAAGTTCTCCCAAATCCCATACATCACAACAAACAATTGATTCCCCTGGTGATGTTTAGGACTCTTTGTCCATCTGACAGCTCTTTCACAGGCCTAACAAGAAGGGAATAAAGAGTAACTTGGTGGAACTTGCGCTCCTTGTTCATGCAGGTCACCACTGTGACAGTCACCCGGCCACCGACAGACTCCTGCGCACATTGACAGCTCTTCCTACTGCTGAGCTGGCCTGCCAGCTAGTGACAAAGGGAGCTACAGTGGCACTCAAAGAACTTGCTGAATACCACCATCTACTGGCATAAAATGTGGAGGAAGGAAAGGAAAGGCGTGGGGACAGCAGGGAAGCAAGGAGGGTAAAGTGAAAGTGGTGAAGATAAATGAATAGCACGAGGAAGACAAAACCAAAGCCACCTATCGTAAAATAAAAGGTCGTTTATATGAGTATCAAAGGAGCAAGAGGCAAGGGCAGGGGGGGAAGGAAGATGGTGGGAGCTGTCTTCCTGACAAATTGCCACATGCACTATGCAGCTGGCTGTGAGCGCAGGGCAGGAGCCTGCGGACGCAGCACCAGAGCCCGGCTACCAGGAACCAACACAGCTCTACCGCAATAGCTGCAGGCAGGCCAGTCGGTACCGGGCAGGCTTCTCCACAGCCTACAGACCCTTAGATCATGCAGGCTGATGTCCTGTGTATCATAGGCTACTACCTCTAAAAATCCGTCTTTATTTTAGCCCAAAATCTTGTGTTTGCTTCAGGTACCTAAAAGGGCGTCTGGCCTTAAACAAAAGCCGCCAAGAGAAGTCTGAAGTTTGTTTGAATGGGTGGTCACCTCCTTCTCACCGCAGTTCCTGTCCGTGCCAGTATCTCAACAGGATGCTACAGCCCACGGAGTCTAATTGCTCAGGCCCGGCCTCCTGCCTTGGGCTGCTCCTGCGCCTGGCAGGGCTGCGGCCAGCATCTCCCGACATATCACAGCCTCTGGATGTCTCCGCGTTACAGAGCTTCTCCACAAGCAATAATGCTCACCCCACTATCGATCCGAGCTAGATAGCAATTTGTCTCCAAGATACGGAAGGCTCCATATGTCATTACCGTAGTGCTCAAGTCATCCACCCACTTCGATCTGCAAGGCTGTTATCACACTGATTGCTGTACGTACACCTTCCAGGAGTGACTTTACAGAGTAACCTACTCACCCAGAGTCATAATTAGAGACAGGAATGTACTATTGCAAAAGAGATTTAATATTCATTTGAATCCTTAACATTAATTTGCTTCAGCTGTGTGCCAGCCCCCTTTCCATATTTGCTTTCAATGAATATTTTAACAAATTAATTTTCTGGCAGGAATATTTGTGGAAACGGTACGTTTTAAATCAGTACTGGGGAATGCTCCTGGGAAAGAAATTTAGCGTTCATAATTGTGTGTATTCTCAACAGAAACCCAATATTAAGTGTTCTGCTTATCCAATCCCACGCGCTGGGCTGGAGTTCAAGAGGCCTCCGCTCAGTCCCTGCCTCTGCCAGACTCCCCGTCTGATCCTGGGCAACTCGAGCAATCTCTCCAGTTCGGTCTGCTCCTGGGCCAGCACGGCTACGCACGAGAGCTCAGGGCTTGCAGCACAGCCAAAGCCTAACCCTCCAACGGTGACTGCAGAGAGATGCTTCCTGGAGCCAATAAGAACATGGGTATGGCTGCCTAGCACAGGGCAAGTCTACAAATATGCACTTTTAATTGGGGCTGGCCAACTCAGGTTAAAATAACAGTGAGGGCTCTCAAATTGCTTTGGTTTATCTAATTCAATCTGAATTATCTAGCTCAGGTAAGCAAATCCAAATTAAGAACACAGCTGCATTTTTTTGCTGTGGAAATATCCATCAACCCTCATCTTTCCCACCACATTCAGGTCATAGAGGCTATAGGAAAGCCTTTACCTTTTCTTCTCATCCCTAACTACGCCACAATCAATTCCCTTTCTAGACCACAATCAGCCCTGAAAGTCTGCCCCTTCCCCTACAAAAGACCAAATGCTAAATTAAAAAAATAGATCTCTCAAATCCCTGTCTTGCAACTCCCTTTGCAAGGAAAGTGCTCAGCCACACAAATCAGTGATTTCATCAGTTCTCTCTGCAAATGTTGGTTTTTTCCCTCTATATGAGAAAGGTTGGAGAATTAAGGAAATCATATTCCACCTGAACTTTCTGCTGCTGTGACTCTTTCCTCTCTCTCTCTCTCTGTTATTTTATCTCTTTCCTTGTTCAGCCTAGCAGCATACCCTTTCTCTTTTTTCTACATTAGCCTATTCCTTTTTGATTCCTGTGTTTCCCTCACTAATTTCTACCTCCTTTTGTTAGTCGGCCCTGTGTCATCCACATAGCAATGCAAGAAGAGATGGGAGCACATTATCCAATTATTTCTTCACAGTGATATGTCAGACCTCACCAGAAGCTATGGCCAGCTGCACTGTGGTTTTCCCTTCTCCACCAAGTCCCACAGTGGAACACAACCTGCAGTTTGTGCCATCACACCCTCTGTCCACACGTTGCCACAACTCCTCCACCTCCATGGCAGCCAACTTTCTGTCGTTTGCCTCTCTGTGCTCATCACTCTCTCTGGTTTTCCCACCAGTCAGACTCTTCCTCTCTCCTCCTCGTTTCTCTTTCTTCACCCTGGGCTCTGTAAGCCAAATGCCTCAGGTCCGATAGTTACAAAAAAAGAAAAAAAGAGAGAGAGAGAGAGAGAGAAAAAAAAAAAAAGAAAAAAAGGAAAAAAGGAAAAAATCCAACTCCAAAGGTCTGCATAGGATTAAACACCATTTGCCCCAGATGGTTTGGAGACAGGAAAAAAAGAATTCAGACACAACAAGGACTAGATAGTCAGACTTTCTGAGTAAGCAAGTAATGCCAGAAAACATACTGAGGTAATTTCATTCACACCGTACCAATGCAAATTACTGGCAGTAGGGATCAAGGCTGGGATTTTCAAAAGGGCTAAAGCTCATGTTTTAAAAGCTCTTTACTGACTTAAGAGTCAAAGTCCCATTTTCAAGAGGAAGTTAAGAGCAAAAAACCCCTTCTGAACCCAGTCCCAATTCTACCAGTCAGACTGGCATTCCCAGATCCTGACTTTGCCACCACCTCATTTTCATTGGGAAAGTCCCCAAGATCTCTCTCTGTGCGTAGGCACAGGCTGTGTCTTGGCAGCAGCGAGCAGCTCAGTGCCCACCTCCTGCCTGTATCCCAGGCTGAATCAGAAATCGGGTGATCGCCCACTGAATCTGGTTGGTACACAGTGAACACACCTAGGCCCCATCATATCCTGTGCTTAATGTTGCCCCCCATGACAGGGCTTAGTGGTACCAGTTAGCCGTCCCTTGAACACCTCATTCAAACTCCATCATCAGCCAAACCTGGAGCAAGATTTAGATGTGGACTCTCCCAATTTTAGGAGAGAGCATTTTCCCTGGCTGCAAGGCACACTGAAGGGTCTTGCATGCTCTTCTTGCTGAAGATCCTTTGCTTTGTGTAAAATACTGAAAGATTCACCAGGGCCAAGAGAAACCCAGAATGATTCCATAGCCTAGAGATCAACATTCCCCCCGAGGTGGGAAGCTAGTTTTCAAAGCCCAGCCTTGAGACTTGAAGAATGTTTTGGGAGAGGAAAATGCATCAGATCTCTTCTGGGTTTTTTGTGGTTTGGTTTGTTTGGTTGGTTGTTTTTTATATGAGATAGGATTTAAGCCTTAATTCTAAGAGAAGATTAATGGCAAGGTGAGGGGAGAATCATATCCAGACGTAGACACCTACCTCACTTTGGCAATGCAAGGCAGGATAGGAAAGTCCTGTCCTTCCCTCTCACCATGTGTGTGTTGGTCTGGGCACGCCCGAGATAACTTAAAAACTCTGGCGGCTGCGTATACTGTTCTAGAACTGTCTACATCTCCCTCACCAAAAGTCAGTCGTGGTTGCTGTCTCCTAAGTGATTCAGGGTACAAATTTCAGAGGTATCTTAGGGCCAGATGTTTACAATATTTACACCTCCAAACTGTACTTACCTAAAATACTCCTCAGTGAATTAGGAACAGAGTCTATCAATTTTCAATTGAATTTGTGCCTCTGACTCCCAGAGATGCTTTTTGAAAATCCTAGTCTTGCAAGTACAGTTAGCTATAAGCACCAAAAGACTGATTTTGACACAGTTCACCATCAACACTCAAGGATACATTCTCACACGCACCCAGGTCCCTGGCTGATACATCAATGAAATGCCCAGATTTTCAAATGTACCAAGCACACCCAACCATTCTTCATCACCCTGTATTCTCTTTGGGAAGGGCAGAATTCATCACTGTTTTTCTGAAGTGAGCTTGGTGTCGAGCTCTTTTGAAAACCAGGCCTTACTATTTACTGCTTCTCTGAACAGCTCCAATCTTTTAATATTTACTGGCAGAAACTGTACCTTTGTCTCCAAAGTAGCCTCATCTTCCTTCCCAGCTATCCTTCCTGGCTTCAGTAGCAGTAAAGGTAGATCAACCAGTTATTTTGAAAATCCCACCCTCTACATCATGTCACAGCAACTCAACACCGATTAAATTTTGGATCTTGACTCTTTTCAACAAACTGGCAGTTAATGATCTATAGGCAAAGACTGTTTGACAAGCATGGCTGAAATGTAAAGCCGCATGTGAAAATCACCATCTTTTCACATACAACTTGTGAAGAGAAAGAGGAAAATATGAATCAAATTAGCTATCATTACAAATAGTGGTCTGGAAATGAATCACAGATGTTTTGATGGAGAATGGATTTTTTCGTAACACAATTCTTCTGAAAAGTGCCCATTCTGCATGAAAAGGATCCTTTTTTCCCCTGAAGAAACTGATTGTTCAAAATATTGAAGTATTCCAACCATGCGCAAAGACATTTCTGCATGCCTTTGCAATGTTCCATGGGAGCTGGATTTTGTTCTATGGTGTTCATCTAAGCCAAACTCCTTAAATGAATTACATTTGAAATGTCATATATCTATCATCTTTAAGGGAGGAGACCACAGAGGATCAGTCCAAATAGAAGCCAGGTTTAAAGAAGCTTAAAGAAAGAAGTTTAAAGCCAGGTACTATGGCAGCTTTTCCAAACAGAAATATTCTGGTCTTTTACCTTACGTTTTCTTGTTATTCATCTTTTTTTTTTTTTTCTTCACTGTAGTTACAATTCTTTTCTTTACTCAGTGTTTATGCTATCCATGAGTCAGTAACAGTCATATGATAAGCACAACAATAATTTGATAGAAGTCCACTACAATATGTACATTTGGCCAGCAGCACTTGGACCCATGTCCATCTCTGTAGTATAATCCTCTTAACTCTGCACAATTTAAAGACCTAAGAGTAGATGAAGTTTCCAGCACGTATCCATATGTCCACAAATGGAAATCTCCAGCCAGACAACTGCTTTCTTCCTTCTCCTAAAAGATAGAGGTTTTTCACTTTTGTGCCCCTTTCCTCCCACACCTGCCTCCTTCACAAAGCCACAGCTACTATCCGAGAAGCATCACACTAAACTGAGATTCAGAACCAATATGTTCTGCACCTACAACTACTAGAAAGTCTACTAGCTTGTCTCTCATCCAAGCCGGCAAGATGCAGTTTGTAGGTGGAAGGATTTTCCCCTATTAGGCCAACTAGTATCATTTGCAAAAGCAGATGAGCTTTCAGGACAGCTCATGGGTCTTTCTTCCAGATCTAAAACATAAGCAGCAGAATTTAAAACTAAATGCAAATTGAAAAAAAATTGCCTGGAGTCTAATTTAACATATACCAGTGAGGCCATCTATTTAAGAAACAGTAACGTGTATGTGGGGGATGTTAGCAGCATAAAATTAAGAGTGGCAAGGTGATAATCTTTGCAGGATTGGGGAGAAGAAATAATTTATAGCCACTGGAATATGAAGGTGCTGTAGGTGGGGTAGGAAATTCAAGTGTACCTTAAAACCTTTGATGTTGATCACTTACAGATTTTAGTTCCCAGGCATGACAATGGAAAATGTGGGTTTTTTTCAGTACAAAAACACTTTGGTGATTAAGCTGGAAAAGCTCCACAAGATAAATTATCAGACTGGACCAGTAAATTTGCATGTCTCATTTTTGGGGGACACACCGAGAGCCTCCAAACTCCAGGCACCAGTAAAGCTGATAGCAAAGTGCAGGCTTGTCCAGCTTCCCTTGCTGACCTGTGGAAGAAGATGCCTGCTCTCCTCTGACATGCCATGTGACTGTAGCCTGAAAAATCCTTGCGGTTCCTGATCCCTCCAAATGAGGAACGCTATCGGTACGGCCACTCCAAACAGAGAACCAGAACAGTGCATAATGTGGCATGATTCCTTCTGAAGACTTTCTAAATCAAGTAAAATGCAAAAGTGGTCAAGTCCAGAATAGAGCTAGGCTTAATATGTTTTAATAAGAAACAAAGAAAGCGCTGTTTTGCACTGTATTGTTCAGGCTTGCCTTTAGGCACATGTGGAAAAATGTTTACTAAATAACTCAAATACTTAGCAGTGAGATGCATTTTATTTCAAACTGAATTTTCTGCAAGCATACACATGCCAAACGGGAAGCAAAAGGTCATCAAATTATTCCGGGTACCAAGTTGTCAGCACTGTTCTGCAGATGCAAACCCCTCCATTTCACCAAGAATGAGCCATGTAAAAACCCAAACAGATTCCTCTCCCTAAAACAAAAACAGAAACAAGAAAAGAAAAGTGTACCATCCTGCATTATGAGCAGGAATGGCACAGACGGGACACAGGACTTCAGTTGTGTGTGTTGTAACCATGCATAATGGGATTGCCTCCTTAATACATGACTAGGACCCATGATCAATCCTCACTCTGCCAGGTGAGTAAAGAGATTTAAAAAGTGCCTGACCAGAAGAACTAGATGAAGAATACCTCCCTCTGCCCTACGTTAATTTTCTTGATATACTTCAAGCAACACACTTCAGCACACTCAACCCTTAAGCCAGTCCCAAAACCAAATGAAAAATAAGATGCAAATTCCCTCCCATCTCCTCTCCAGTCCTTGCCAAATCAATTGTGGTGTTTACAGCTGACTTAACTGAGTTTTCTTTGAAGGAAAAAAAAAAAAAAAAGATTACATAAAACAATACATCAAAACTGACTGATTACTGCAAAAGATTTTCAATTCAAGTAAACGTCTCATTCTTTTGGGAAAACATCTCTCAAAAAATGTCTGATCTACTTTGTATAGGACTCTACATCTTGCCAATCAGACTGAAATACCTGCATCTCTCAGTCACTTCAGAAAAGAGAAGTAAGATGCTTTTTCAAACGTTGTTCTTGCATATCAGATAGCCCACCATAACGACATGGTTGGAGTTTGAAACTAATGCCAGGCAAACCTCAGGCAGGGCTGAAAACATTTATAAGGTACAACGTGTACCTGCCAGCTGCACTATTTCCAACTAAAGTCTACGGCTATTTTAAGTTATCTCCTGCCTTAGTCATCTACTACCTGTACTTTCCCATTTTTCTACCAGCCGCAGCTAAATCTAAAAGACTTTATTAAAAAAAGGTAGTACTTAGAGCACAGTCAACCTTTAAACCATGTGTTGCGGAACAACTTGCTACCATTTTAAGTAGAATGATCAAACATACTAATTCCTAAGATCTTATAAAAACAAGCATGCTGAAGTGACATATTTCAAAATCTTCTGTTGTTTGGAATAATCAACTTCTGAGAAGAAAGCAGTGATCCAAATCCCTGCTAGTAATAAGCAGGAATGCTGCCTGAGTATTATCAGTGATCCTGCAGTTACCATCCTAAGATGTCTATAGTTAACTACTGCCAAAAACAACACTGCTTACCCATTCACATAATATTCCCAACAACTGCAAGTTTGTTCCTGACTTCAATATCCCTTTTAGTCTGAAAAGAAATTACCACACTGATTTATTCAAAAGATGTACTTCCTGTGGGTAATCAAAGTCTTTATAAGCATCTGCAGTTTCAATTGCTTAATTTCTACTGCTGTTAGCACTGGAGAACACACATGTATATAAAGGAGCCAGCTGGATTCTTCTGGTTGTTTGTGCATCCTCATCAAGAATCATTCCCATCAGTTACAGCTAAACTGATCTATACTGTGGTAGGCCCTAGGGGTACCAGGCAAGACCAGAGCATTGTACAAGCATGCAGCGAAAGACAGTCCCTGCCCTGAAGAGCTTACAGTCTACATGCACAAAGAATGGCAGATGCAGCAAGGCACAGTGACTCATGAAACATCTGGCAGTAGCAAGCCGAGAACGAAGATTTTCTTGCGAGGGAGTTTTGTAAGCTTTGTCAGCTTCAAATAGCCTCTTCCCCAGGATATGTGGGTGGCAGGTTGAAAGCCACTGCTCCAGATCCTAGGACTTCTCCTTTTGTGGAAATCGTTGCAAACCACGACGACGTTTGCGGAATATTGCAGAAGAAAACCCAAAGTAAGATTAGTTGCTGCTGGCAGAGCAAGGACATCCAGCCGATGAGCAGCTCCTGTGGGACTCCCCTTTCTAGTTGGGACTAGACAACCTGATGTTTCAGCCCTTTAGAAGATGCAAAGCAGAAGGATTGCTTTTGCATACGTGATTTGCAAAGCCAGGACACTCTTGCACACCAAAGCTGCCCTCGTTCATGTGGACTAGATTCAAAGAAAAATGCCAGCAAGAGCCACTCTATTCCTTTAGTGGATTGGAATTAGAAGAACAATTGTGAAAGATCACTTGCTTTTCTCCAGTCATGAGACTACATAATGTCTTTTAATGCCACTTCCCTTAATTCTT
The DNA here is from genome assembly GCF_030463565.1 of Pelecanus crispus. Lineage (NCBI taxonomy): Eukaryota > Metazoa > Chordata > Aves > Pelecaniformes > Pelecanidae > Pelecanus > Pelecanus crispus. The sequence continues at coordinate 5,123,742 of NC_134645.1, read as the reverse complement.
CTTTAAAGGCTGCTACCTTTTCTGAGTTAACAGGAGCTGTGCACTCAGCAGCTTTTCTGTAAGTGAAACTTGCTCTAAATCAAATGGGAAGACATTTGCCTGTGAGCTCCTGGGAGGCAGTATTTGCCATTCTCATTTTCTGTCTCTTGACATGAAGAAAAATGGATTTATCCACAAACTGGAGAGAACAGCATTTTGCATATATCTGTACAGAACAATTCAAATACTGAGGAAAAGGGAGGTGTTTTTTCACGGGCTAGAGGCAGAACTAATGTCCTTTGAATACAATGGCATCTGAGGGACACTGTCAGCTGCTCAGTGTTTAATATGGGACTCTGTCTGGTAGCTGCTTATGGCTTTTAATGCAGGCTTGCGAGCAAAGACATCACCTACCTGCCAATCTTGAACAGCAAAAATTCCTCTCTTTTTCATTTAAGTAGCCATGGAAGGTTTTTCCCACCTATTGACTTGCTGAAATGAGGTGGATTTACTTCTCAAGTATGAGATAGCTTTGTATTCCCAGGAGTACATACTTAAGCTTCTGGTGAGGATGGGAGCTTAGGACATATCATCATTACCTCTGGTGAGCAGGACCCGAGTTAGTTAAGCCTAGGTGCGAGCAGCCACACTACAAAGCCAGTGTATCCTAATGATCCTACATGCCCCAACAGCTGCTGAGCCTTCAGGGAACGTATCCCATGGCTCTCCACAGCACCGCACAGCTCTTACCCAGGGAGTCACAGGGGAATTGGTCTCCCCATTTAGATGCAGGTTGAGAGCTGTAAACAGGCACTGAAGGACAAGGTGGGCTGCAATGACTTACCTTCCACCCTAAGCGTGACTATTCCGAATAAAACCAAAGCCCATATTCTAACTCTCGCTCTCAGGAAGGTCTGTCCCCGTTGATAGAAGCGCTAAGCTCGCTGCAGGGTTTTGCATGAGACAGAGAGAGGATAAAGTACAACCACCTACCAAAAGCCCAACCTGACTGTGCAGTGAAGGCACAGGCTGTAGATCAAAGGTGCCATGATAAAAGAGAGTTTGAACATTTCGGAGCTTGCAAAGTGACACTTGATTTTTTTAGAAAGTTAAATCTGACAAAAGCGTATCAGCTTTCCAACAGCAACATTACTGAGAACGCAGCTGCAAATGGATGTCCTACAAGCAAACAATCAGATGTGGATCTCCACAAAAAGGAAGCTCCAACAAGCTTCTCAGATCTCTCTTCAACATCTAATCAACTATAAAGAACAACAAAATTACAGAAGCAGGAAATCATGCTTCCTACTCTTTCATGAAAATCCTTTGAAACTCCTCCACTAAAGCGAAGATTTAAATAGTTTCCTAGTTATAAAATAATCTCTGCCTGTTTTCATCAGCATGCCAGTTTCAGCCTCTTGGAAAACTCTTCTCACCTCAAGCAAATACATACCCACATACAGTTACTGAGATTCATTACCTAGCTACCTAGATTCATTAGATTTTCTTTGCTACCGGAAGCCCTTCTAGTGCTGCCCAGATGGGTAGAAAAGGAAGGGCACCTCAGGAGATCTGAGTCACGAGTGAAACAAGACTCAGGAGATGAAATGTGGGTTTTGATTCTGTCTCAGGGTACCTGTATAATTCTGATCAGGTCATGGACAACTTTGCTCTGCTTTAGTTCTCCAGCTACCAACTGGAATGGTAATTCTCTGCCTCAGAGGAATCCTACGGTGCTGAAATCATGAAGGCTCAGCTATTGTGGGGCTGCAGCGCTCATAAATATTTGAAGAGATGAAATCAGGAGGGAGGAAAGGACAGGGGGTTCTAGTCCACTTCAAATTTACTTTTTTCCACTATGAGTACAAGTATGGAATTGGTAAAACCAAGTAATCTGATCTTACTGCAATGATGCCACAACAGGCAATGCTAATCATAACATAAAGGCAGCTGCGTGTAGAAATGTGTTTCTTTTTGGCACTGTCTGTTCTGCTGGTTGTCACACACCCCCAGGAGTTGAATGAGTCAAGACATGGAAAAAAAAAATCCCATCAACATGACAACACTCAGTTTGCCTGCTACTTTTATGAACTCTTCAGCTAAGCCACAGGTTTTCTAACTCTTCAACGTGTGGACATAACATGTTTGCAGATAATTCCTCTTTGCTCACACCAGAGCTGGAACTTGACACCTGGTGGCATAAGTAATAGGAGGCCAGAAATATCCGAAATGTAGCTTGATACTCGCATGTATCAGTATTAACTACATGACACACCCCATCCTGTAATGCACCCTGAAAAGGGTCACACCTCCATTTCTAGCACTGAAATTAGCAGCAAAGCCTGCCTCTAACATGATCCAGATGTTTTGGGAAGCCAGTTGCAAGTGTGGACAGTTACCTTATGTCACATCCTCCAGTGATGTGAACTAGTGCTGAACTTCCAGAAGGTTACAGCCCTTAGCTATGGAGTGCCCAGGAGGCATTTCCATGCAGGAAAGGGTGGGAGTGAGGGACACTAATTGTCACAGGCAGTTCAAGTCAAGGCTAGTATTGATCTTACTGACCAGGCATCATTCCCAGTTGCCTTGTGGCAGCGGATTTCTCTCTGGCGATGGAAACCCGGTGAAGGATAATAAATCTGCAACTACCTTTCACTGAAGTACGATCTGGAAGGACACTCACAGACACATATCCAAGACTTTTTCCCACTGACTTCCTGGGAGATTACACAGTACCATGTCAAAGAGCAAAGACTAATCTTTCTCTTGCAAAGAAAGAAAAAAGTTTAATGCATATAAGCATACACAGGGTAACAGTGAAGACTAATAAGCAGTTTGGCCAAAAAGATCAAGTGACCAATGATAGAGACAACAGGAAGAAAGACTTTTACTTACTTACTGGGACTAGGACTCTTAGTGCCTTGGAAGACAGCAGTGTTCAGTAACTTGATATACAAGACTTCCAATGGTTAAATTGAGTTCTGGTAGCAACACTGCATATGTGTTTTTAAGGACACTAAAACATTCCACAACTTAAGGAGCTGTCTTCTGAATTTCGTCCTTCACCACAGAAACGCAAACGCAAACCACCTTGATACCAGGTCAAGTTGATGTAACTGCTGGCACTCCAGCTTCTGCATTTCCCCAGACTGACTGGCTCTTCCAAGCAAAATCTCTTCAGGAGCGCTCACACGACTCTAGCAAGAGCAAATTCATTAACCTGATGCACAGTCATATAAAGTGCCTGGCTGTACACACCAAATGCAGCCTTTATGGCGCTTCAATATGGCAAGATCCACGCCACTTCAGTGGCAGGCACTCCGTGCCAAATACTCACATAGGTCTGCTCAGTAGTTATTAAGCACACATTATCTTGCAGAAAGCATAAAGCTAACAAACATAATGGATATTTTTGGGAGAGATGTGCCATGACTGCTTTTTCACCCAATGCCACATGCGCAGAGCTTTTCTTTTTGGCAGTACAATACCCAGCATTTCAAGCCCATAGAGTCACAATGTTTATTGTCTGCCAGATGGACTGTGAAATGTATACTGTTCATAATGGGATTATGCAAGTTGTCTATTGTTTGAAAAATAATCTGAGCATTATCCTCTGTACCCTTTTAATGGGTTTCCCTTTTATACAAATTAGGAAGTCCAATTTTTCTTTTTAAATACTTGTTGTAGATATCTGCTTCCAGCTTTACAAATGACATCGTATTTAGGCACACACTTCAACAGTATTAAGGGAAGACAAGAGGTTTTTTCATGAATAGAAGCACAAAGAACACATTGTTGTATGGAACTATACATATTAACTCTGATCACATACCTGTATTTCTCAGTGTCCCAGAAATAATGAACAATATATGATGATGCAGTTGCTATGAGTTATAGCTGTTAGTCCCAGTGCAAGAAACAACTACCTTTCTGGAAAACACCTAATTTTGGGTGTATGCTTGCAGTTCCTGAAGCCAATAACATTGTACTTAAATGATTATCTGAACTGCAAACAGCTCACCTAATCTTCACACTGTGATTTTTTTTTTAATTATTGACACTCCCAAGGATTTGATGCGTTTTAAATACAGCCTTCCAAATTAGGTGATTCCTCATCACCTCATGGGCAATGCTGTATCAGATTTTCATATTCCTCCAATCAACCATTCCGCCAGTCACCAAGAAACTGTGACTGCACAAATAAACCTACATACCTTAAAAAGCAAGACTCAGCACGCCTACTGCTGTTCCTTGAGTTATATCCATTGATATCACCCATCTATCAAAGGTCTGCCCATTTCACAGTCACCCCTTGCTCATCCTCCTCCCTGAATCCTAACAGGAAAAGCCTTTGAAATCCACTCACACTTCATTCAGCAGCAAACACGGACCACGCACTGGGATGTATCTTCAGTGCCATGAGTGCCAAGCAGGGCAGATCTATGTCTTTCACCACACTCCCAGATTTTAGTGTTGTTTGGGAATCAGTGCTTTGGAGGACTTCTAAAGCTCACCAAAGAGAAGATTAAAAGTCCTGTTGATTCCCATTGGGTTTGGATCAAGTCTTCAGGAACCATTTTATCTTTCTTACGCTGCCACAGTTGCAGAAATTAGCTAGTGCTCTTGCTACACGTTCCCAGATTCAAGCTCTGTCCTCTGCAAGACACTGAGAACACCCCTAACATACCCTTTCAACATGAAAAGGCCCTCAAGCTCTGACCTTCAAGGCCTGCCAGAAGTCAAGGATACTGGTTGCAACTTGCACTTGTAGAGTCTGCTATACTACTTTTTTATTATCTATAGCTTGAACTAAGCTTATTAACACTAATGCAGCATCAACCTGAAGGTCAAAGGGTTAGAATATATATGTAACTATAACATATAACACATATAACTAATGTGACATTCCTAAATAAGCATGAATAAGCTTTGAAACAGTACAAACCAGACATTTTTATCGCTAACTTGGCATCAAACCCGCAATATAAACTCTTCCCTTTCCCCTCACCCTGCCATGAAGAGTCACAACTCAGATTCACCCACAGGTGGCAGTACTTCAGTGGCAAACACAATCACACGATAACCACACCAGGATCCTGCAGAACAAAATTCGTTGCAAAAGAACATATGTACTTATATTGGTGTTAACATGGTTCCTTAGGCAAAGCAGCTGTAAAATGAGTGAAAAAAGAGAATGAATTTCTTTGGGCTAAAGATATTACAAAGGAGAACAAGAATGAATAGTGGCCTGTAGCCACTTTTAGCGAGGTAAAATGTGGAATATTACCTGATTTAAAATCATTATATTGAAGACAATTAACTGATAGAAATTTTTCAGTTCCTCTCCAACTAAGAGGAATGAAAGGATTTGATAAGCTATGGAAACTCACTTACAAAAACCACAGCATTAATTCTTGTGATAAGCAAGTAGTCATTTTTCTTGAAAGAGTCCATTGTTCACAAGTAATTTAAGGACAAATTCCAATTCAGGAAAACACATTTCATATAAAAATCTAATACAACATCCAAGAGTGACGGGAAATTCAGGGCAGCAGGATTATTTTTTTTTTAGGTCCAATTCTTGAGGTCTATTTTTAATGTTGATTCATAAAAATGTTGCTTTAGTCAAACATTTTTGAAGCTGTGATTTGCTAGTGGTTTGGCTCTTTTGGGGAGGGGGAGAACTTGAAAACATTCTTGGCTTGGCCAGAAGGTATGAACTTGGTCTTGCATTTGACCTCCTCTGTACTGCACAGACTCAAATATTGGTGCAGCAGAAGCTCCCTGAAAACACACTTGAGCAAAGCTCTGCTGTGTTATGTGTTGCGTAACGATGTTGAGTACTTTGTGTTGGCAATAATCTGAACATCTCCATCTTTTTTCCTCTCCTGCGTTCCCCAAATAGCGCAGACATTGAGACTTTGTGTCTTTTTATTTCCTTCTGAGTGAGCTTTAAAAAGTCTTATGCTTTCCAGGTTTCCTCTACAATCATTTAAAATTGGGAAGTTAAATTCTCCTGTAACTCCTGGAGTTCATGTGTTAAGAAAGACCATGACAACTGGTAAAACATGAAATAAGAAACGTATGGCAGATGCCTCTCTGTTTTATTCTGTTGTAATCTGCACACTAAAGAATTGCTTGGGTCCTTGTCAGTTGGAGGCAGCCAACTGAGGGAACCTGCAACACAGTAGAATCACAGTCCCCGGTTGCAGAGCAGGACTGGCACTGCCAGGAGAAGAAAACTCACCGTGCTCAGCCCAGCGCAGCAAGCACCTCCCTTATACAGGATGTCAACACCCTAAGAAATGACTGCCACCAGCTCAGGTTCTTCCCGTTGCACTACAACTTGGCAGGGCCCTCCTGCAGCTACATAATCAAGCCTTATTTTCCTGCTCTCTTCACGATGACTATGTTTCTCCCAGAACACTCCTTCACTTTCCCATTTTGCCTCTCCATTTTCTACCATTCCTTTAGTAAAGGTTAAGCCAATTTAGAGCTTTCAATAGGCAGCATTCAGTCATCCAGGAGCCTGCTCGTGTCTGCTTGTCCTCAGAATGGGCACAGAAAAGGCAACAGCAATGGAAGCTTTTCCATGTGCTGTTCCGCCCAGGATGCCGAGTACCTTGACCTGCAGGTCTTTTCCCATAAGGACATGAGGATAGTTCATTATCTTGTAGCATCATTAGGTTGCTCAGTGAGAGCTACAGTGTCAAACAAGGGTGGGTCTGTCAAATGCTGCCAGTTGGGATGAGATCATCTGGCCAATGAGACAGCCCAGAGACCATTTGCTTTTACCTAGACTTCAAAGGCCACATCGCTTCCAGCCCAATAACCAAAGTCTACTTGATTCACACAAACGACCTACAGATGAGGTACTTCACATTTCATTATTGAACCTCTGACCCACCCATTGTCCAGTCCCTATTTTTCCCCTCAACTGTCCAACTGGATACCCCAAATAAGTTAAAGCACAGTGCCCGACAGTCATACAGTGCTGACTTTCCACTGCTCTAAAAGGCAAATCCTGCACTCGTATAAATATTTCTAAGCTCCAACTCAATAAACAGGCCCTTCATGAGAGTATAAAAATAACTGAGCCATGCTCCAAGACCTTTCACATTGCTGGAGAGGTGCAAAGGGTGTGCAGTGTAAATAAGAATCAGGTTCACAATTTCTATGCACGCTCTTGTTTTCAGTTACACTTAGATTTGTTTCAGCTTGAAAATGAAGCTTGAACTGATGCCAGATTTTTTTTTTTTTCTTAAATCCCAACACATTCCAGATTAGCTGTGAACAACAGTTACTCTTTTCCATTCTCAGCCTACTACTTTTAAAAGGACACAGAAGAGGAGCTCAGGTTTAGGAGCTGGTCTAGTGGAGAGGACCTAATCTCTTGCAATGAGCACACACAGGTGCTTCTGTGTTGAAGTATTAATCAACCAAAGTCCCATATGACCATTTTATTATGTCGGTATGGCAAGCAGTCAGCTGTGGGGTTTCTTCAGAAGCTCATGAGGTCACTCTGTCTCTTTAAAGCAAAAATAATGACTCTCCAGCAAATAGTAAGAGTTGGCAGCTCTGATATTGAGATGATGTAATTGTACACAGTGGTGATGTGAGATTTTTCTTGGTTCCTAGAAGCCAATACTGCAGAGGTAATCATAATAACAACAGTATTTGCTTAAAATTTTTGGACAAGTAATGAGACCAGGTTTCTTGCGAAAATGAACAGTGATCATAGAGAGTGAAAGGTCAGAAATTGGCTGTCAGAATTGGAAGCAGTCAGGGCCAGGCTCTGGCGCTGAAACTGCAAGGTAGCAAGCAGTGCAAAGAGCTGACTATTTCCCTTGCACTAACACACATATCTTTATATTCTGAGCACCCTGGGCTACTTCCCTCTCCACACCTCCTCTGTTAACAGCTGGTTATCTTCCTAGTTTAGCCACAGGAAAAATGATGGTATGGAATTATTTGCTATTAGTAGGCTCCCCTAGAGTAAATACATGGGACTGTATACCTTGGCAAAATGGGATGGACACTTAACACTGAATCAGTGACTCAAAGAACCAGTTTTCTTGGTTTTGTTGGTGTTGGTGAATTTACTGAAAAATAACTACTAAAAAAAGAGCCGTGTTTCTTTTTTCTACAGCTAAAGAGAGTGGACTGGAAGGACTAGGCAGGTTGAACAACTGGATAATCATGGAAAACATCTGGTCACCTTAGCTCTGGGAGGCTTCAGGAGTTTTGCATCCTGTAGTACCCCCATCCTTCTTTATTTCTTAGGTTTGAAACTTAGGAAGAATGCCATTTAACTGAAACGGGTAATGCCTGTAAGAAAATGCTGGGCCACACTGGTCTGGCTAAACTACTTTCACAACACGGCCCATTCCATTACAGCTCCTAATTACTGCTGCACAGATGCTGCTATTTATAAGGTGGAGTAGCAAGCACCCTGCAGCTCTGCTGTAGGTTTCCTAGTCTGCTCTGCTGGTGGAGTTTGATTTTGGAATAGTTAGAGATGGACTCAGCAACCTGGCAAACTAAAAAAAAAAAATAAAAAAAGGCAACCAGAGGATACTTTACTAACCCTTAATAAAGTAACCAGGAAATTAGCACTCTGAATAGCAAATACAACTTCTTACACTGTGTTACCCTCTCTCTCACTGGCTTTTGTGCTTTAACTGTTTGTGAGGGCAAAACATCATGTAGGTATATATAATTTTGGTCACTCTCAACCCCACCTAGGTTCACAGGCACTGAAAGTTGTGCCTTACGTCATCCAAGAGGTAAAAACCCTCAATTTGAAACAAGGCTGGGGTGTGACCTACCAGTAAGATTTAACATCACAGGGAACAAATAAACACTGTAGAAGGTGGGGGGAAAAAAGTAGGCAAACTTTTTTTTGCTGCAGATTAGGAAGAACTGCATTCATTAGAAAGTTTTAATTTTGTTTAAAATCTGAGGGATTATCTGCAAATGATAGTGAGAATGCTCTTACTTGTTTCTAATTTGCTTCAAGTTGCATTTAGATTTTGTGTGATTCTTTTTTCCCCAACATTAAAGTTGTCTTAATGACTGCTAAAGTTATCTCTAATAACTGTAGAAGTATTGAAATGCAGATAATGTAACTACTAAGAGGAAAAGCTAACTTAAAATGTTTTGGGTTTGGTTTACTTTTATTGACATAGATGGTTAGCATTTCTGATAAAGGAGGTCTGTTAAAGATTCAGGTTTTTTTCCCTTCAGTTACTTTATCAAGAGCTCTTGACATATATGTGTAAATATATATATATATATAAAAAAAAATAAAAAGCATAATCTCTGTCTGTGTTTCAAAGCCGGAGGATATAAGGATTAAATATTTGTAGTTTAAAAAAAGCAAAAATCACACTTGAAAGTAATCTTTCGAGCTATCTCTAAACATCACTCAAAAGCAAAGATGACACAACTGATGTTTTGCAGGAGGAGCTTTTAAAAAAGCCGGTTGGCTGTTGAACTGTCTTTCAGTTTCGATGGGACTATTCCAGGCAAAATTTCAACTCCTTCCATTTGAAAACATTGGCTGAAGAGAAGTTCTGCTTTAGTTGCCTCATGTCCCCGTTCCCTCCGGGCCAGGCTCTGCTGTGTTTCCCAGGATGCGGCGGGACCTTGGTGCCCATAGCTGTCCCCACCCTCTCTCCAAGGGCCTAACACAGCAGGAGATTCTGGTTCAGATAGGAGAGGACGTCCAAACTATTCAGAGCACTAAGCAGTATCTTTGCGTAATCCTAATTATTTTGGTCTCATCATTCTAACCAATTTTACCACTGACACAGGTACTTATCCTGAAAACTGAGCAAAGCCAATGGATGTGACAGGTGAATCAGCTACTAAAATACAATAAAATTTAAGAGCGAAAGATGAACTTTTCTGGGTTGAGAACCTCCTCTTGACTCTAGCAATTGCCATTCCCACTCCAGTCTGTCATGTAGATGGGGCATGGCAGCACCTCTCCCTTCAGAAAGGGAAAATCCAAAGTTCACATTAGCTGTGCTCTTAAGTTACTAAACAAAGAGTGCTGGGAAAATCCAATATACGTAGATATTTCATATTAGAGCTCAGGACACTGACACTACATTGCTGCACCACATAAATAGAAGTAAGAGTTGTGTGGGTTATTGACCACTGTATATTTTCCCACTGAATCATAATTATAGATTCTCTTTTACTGTCGCTGCTAAGTAATTCTGTGATGAATCTGATTCACTGTGCAAACACAGCATTCACCAGACCTCAAAGTGTCCTGCGTCTTAACAGTGCCAGCCTGGGGCACATGCTAGCTCGCAGTCACCAGGGGCATGGGTCTGAGACTCACAAAACTCCCTGCAAGGTCCACCTCTGGGGAGAAGGCTGCATCAGAGGTGGCTTCACATCACAGACACCTACAGGTGTCTGCAGAAATCTCTCATATACTGGTTCCCTCACAAGCTGTGTGAATGAGAAGATACTGCCCTGAAACCACAGGACTTGCAAAATAGTGAGTACCAACCACTAAAGCACCGTCCAAAAAGGAAGCATCATTTCTCTCATCAAAAGGCCACTAAAATGTCTACTTCCAGGAGAAGGCTCATGCCTCTGAATGCCCGTGGAGCGAGGCATTTTGCAGAGGGCCATGCTTGTGCACTTCCTACTGCCCAGCTCGAAGCGCACAGCATGCTGGCACGTGCCTCTCCTGGGGCACGCACAGGGAGCCCACGCTCCTAACCTGAGGCTACAGGACACTCGAGTCCTTTTCCGGACTCAAGTTGCTCAAGAAAATTTTCCCATTACTTCAGAAGCTAAATCAAGTGAATGAATATGACTCACAGTTGCTTTTCTCCACTTTCCTTCCACACCACGGAGACTCCTGAGCTGGCACAGGCCAGTGTCATTCCACTGAGGTCAATGGAATGATGCCCATTTATATCAGCTGATGATTTAGACTTCTAGACTTTCTCTCTGGCACACACTTCTTTTCCACAGAGCCTGGACATAAAGCAGAGTCTAGAACATATGGAGGTGAAGACACCCACAGCTGGTTTAAACTCACACTTCCACCCTTGCAGCTGTATCACAACAGTAGGAGTTTTGCAGAAACAACTTCAAGGTAGACATGTCTCCAAAGGGAAGGAGAAAAACCCAGCACATACGTCAATGGTAAATAGATACCAGCAAGCAGCGACAGCACAACTGGCATCAAAGTGAGTTTCTGCCTACCCCCCAACTTTTCCAACTTTACGTTTTTGCACAAGTAAGCACTAGAACAGCTACAAGGAAGATTCGGCACGCAGAAGTGTCTGAGGGGACCTTCCTTGTAAAGAGAAGCTACACGATAGAAAACTCATGAGAACTGTTGGCTGAGGTAACTGTGTAATGCTGTAGCATGTTTGGGGAGCAATTCCCGCTTGACTTCTGCAATGATTTTCTTATGCCCTCAAGCATGAGATTTTATTATCCTTATCTTGGCAAGCATGACATTTACTTATTGGCCACAGTTTTACTGCAGAGCGGGAGGACTGGCTTGCTACCATTCCTGACTGGGCGGCTGCTAAGCCAGTTGTCCCCAGAGTTGGAGGGAAAAGAGAGAATGTTGATGAGATCGTGCCTCAGCCCATCTACTTCCAGCTGAAGTCACAAAGGAACACAATCTAGAAGGAAACAATTACCCAGGGAACCCAAGTGATGAGGCATCTCCTGCATTTGGAAACCAGAGTCACCTGGCTGGTACACAACTGACGGGCACATTCCCACCCATCCAAGGCCAATTCTGAGATCCCATTTCTGGGAAGGCTGAATTTCTGAAGTCTACAACAAACTGGAAAGTGCATCCTGCCCTGCTGCTCAATAAATGCTACTTCAGCCACATTTGAACGTGGAGCAATAGTGACATAAAGTGGCCTGGTGGGTTAATCACAGGTAGAAGGTGGAAGCATTTCCCAGGAGACCAGGCAGTACCTTATAATGTTATTCTAGCGTGGCATGCTGTAAGAAAAACAAGCCCCAGGTACTACCTCATTCTTTACAGAAGGGACACCACAGCCCTCCGCATCTGGTAATGGTAAATAGCACAGGATCGCCTGGGAGGAGGTATCTGACACACTGCCTGCTCCTTTTCATAGGCGAGGCTTGCAAAATGAGAGGGGCAAGTAGAAAAGCACAGGTATAAATACATGTGAAAATATGAAAGGTTGTGACAATATTATATTCCACCCAGGTGCCTGGTTCTCTGAAAATAAACAATATGAACAATAACAACAAAAACTCAGTATCATTTCAGTCCATATGCCCACAACCTGATAGCCAACTGCCACCTTAGAGATCAGCACATGCAAAGTGTATCTTCAGAACAATCTGAACAGAAGGAAGGAAAACATAAAAAGAGCATTCAGCTGTCTGACCTTCTTGTCAGGACCATCTGATCAGTTTAAATTTGTCTGCAAATATCAATCAGTATCTCAATATTAGATGACATTATTAAACGTCAGCAGATACATGCCAATTTTTCGCCAGAATCCTTTGCTGACTATTGTATCTCCATATGCTTATTATTTGTGTGTGTCCTGGTTTCAGCTGGGATAGAGTTAATTTTCTTTCTAGTAGTGGGCATAGTGCTGTGGTTTGGATTTAGTAGGAGAAGAATGTTGATAACACGCTGATGGTTTAGTTGTTGCTAAGTACTGCTTGTGCTAGTCAAGGACTTTTCAGCTTCCCAGGCTCTGCCAGGTGCACAAGAAGCTGGGAGGGGGCACAGCCAGGATAGTTGATCCAAACTGCCCCAAGGGCTATTCCATACCATATGGCATCATGGGCAGTACAGAAACTGGGGGGGGTTGGCCGGGGAGCAGCAATCGCTGCTCGGGAACTGGCTAGGTATCGGTCGGCGGGTGGTGAGCAATTGCATTGGGCATCACCTGCTTTGTATATTATTACCATTATTGTATTGTTATTATTATCATTACTATTTTACTCTATTTCAATTATTAAACTGTTCTTATCTCAACCCAGGGGTGTTTCTCACTCTTACTCCTCCAATTCTCTCCCCAATCCCATCGGGGCAGGGGGAGTGAGCGAGCGGCTGCGTGGTGCTGAGTTGCTGGCTGGGGCTAAACCACGACAGTGTGGTTTTTATTCTAATTCTTACAGGAATAGATTTGTCCCCAGGCACCATATAGTGCACAAGACAGAATGATCCCCATGTCAGTTAGGGTTTCCTCAGGATAATTTGACACACATTTTCTTAGTTAACAACATCATAAGTATTAGGCCTAATTACAGGGAAAGCCATGTACATTATAAAATATAACTTAAGGTTTGTTTTATAGATTAAAAGCAAATCAATATTTAGCAATAACATTCTCAAAAATATTTTCTGTAATTACAGTATGACACTGATTAGTAATTCAGGCTGGAATTACGGGTCTTGGATTTATTATCCAGTAAACTGATAGGGAAATGTCTACCCTATTAAACCACAGTTCTCTGGGTGTTTCCCCTCTGGCCATAAAAGATCACGGCTGAGCCCATGATGGCTTCAGGACAGTTCGGTGCAAGTAGTATCCCTTGTGTGTTAACAGCACCATAAGAGTTCACTGGTGATGCTGTCACGGAACTATATAATAGCTGGCAATTTCAAAGATTTGGAGGAGATGCTTTCAGAAAAAATAAAATATTTTACCATGTTTTGCTTGTCAAAGCTAAACTTTGTTTACTTCTTTACAAATTTGTACTGTATTAAATATTGTTCAAGTAGCACACAGTACAACTGTAAGTATATGTAGAAGGAAGCATATCTGACTGATATCAAGTAGGCATAAATTATTTTTAGCTAATCACAAGTACACGTGCTATCAGAGATGCACATTAAAGTGCTCGTTGTTTGCCTCTGGATATCTCTAGATTTAGAAAACAAAGAAAAATGTCAGAAATAGAAATCAACAATTAATATCGGTGACTTGTAACTAAAAAGCAAAATTATAATTACGACAACCAGAAGTGGAACGTAAAGAGATACCCACTGAGAGAAGCTGTTTCACAAAAAATTCTGTTTGTTTTTTTTTCTTCTGAAATTTCCAGATTGGTAGGGGTTAAAACAGAACACACAAAAATAAAATCAAATTTTTAGAATTTTCTTTTTCTTTTCTTTTTTTTTTTTTATTTTTCCCCCCTCCTGGAGAAGAAAGACTCTGTTTCTTTGGCACACAAAGACTTTCATTTGCTTGGATCCTGAAGTGTTAAGCTAGTTACTCTGCTGTGCTATCTATTCACACTGTCAAGAAGTCCCTAAAATAAATCCGGTGTAAACAGGGTCCGTAGGTCCTGACGGTTGGAAATGGTATGTGTGTAGGAGAGCGACATGACTGAGCCAGAGCTTTGCGGTGGATCTGCCTCGACCTTCTAAGCAGCTCCCCAAGTAAGACTCAAAAAGTCAAGTTTGGCTTCAGCAGCAACTGATTTTTTTCATAGTGAAAACTCAAGGCAAGTAGAAGACAATAGGAGAAGATGTATAACCTCTGATACAAGAGATATACCTGTAACTCCCTGTCTCTGTCTCTTCTTCCTTGGCTTCAACAGCCTCCTGAGCTGCAGCAAATTGTGTCCCACTGACTCTAGGGACTCTCCGCAGTCCCCTCTGTTCCCTTGGGGCCTGACCGACAGCTCCCTGCTCCCCAGAGTATCCTCTCCTTCTCCCACCTACTCCTCTACCAATGTTCCTCTCTGAGCGTGCATCTGAGGACACCACGAGCAAGTGTAGCACATACCATATGTCACAACACGCAAACAACGCGGGGCATATTAGTGCCCCAACAGGACTCGCTGGAGCTGTTCCAAAAAAAAAAAAAAAAAAAAAAAAAAAGCCACGAGAGGGAGCAGGGCGTAGGATCCTTGCGGTGTAAAAACACCAAGACCAAGGCCATGAAAAGTCATCTACTTTTTTTCTACTACAACAACTACAGAATGCGGACCATAAAGATCTAAGTGTGGAAGGATGTCTCACGCCCCTGGTCCTGGGCAGATCTCTGGCAGAGGTCTGCCCAACAGAAAAGGACTTAATTTCAGAGAATATTCATCCACTGAGGTTACGGAAGCAAGCTGATCCCTCAAATATACAAATATGCAGAGAAGCTATTAAACAAGATTGGACACCAATACAGATCACCGCTATGATCCACAGCTTTCAAGGCACGAACGGGTTGCAATTAGAGGCTTGATGCAGTTTTGACCGGAGAAATGATTACGTCACAGGGAAGAAGGAAAAATCCACAAGGCACAACATCTCGCTAACCAAAACTCCGTCCATTTTTTCCCGTTTCCTCAGCAGAACATCCAAAATACCTTGTTCTACATTGCAACAAGCCTAACTCCAAAGAGTTTGGACAGCAGAAATAATGACACAGGTTTAAGGAGGTAAAAAATCCTTCCTGCTCTTTGATTAACTGGGCTTCTTGATGGAGTTAAGTGCAAACAGCTGCCTGGACTTCAACTGAAAAGCCTAAATCTAAACACTCAGTGTTTACATAACCCAAACTTCTAATCAGGCAGCTGGATAATCCACCCATTTAAAGTATCCCTAAGAGTTTCAGGGAAATGTGATTTTCTTACAGCTAAGCCAATCAACAACCACTTTAAAAAACTCTAGCTACCGAGTTACTACTTTGGAACAGCAGTCTCAGCGGGATGGGGTCACGACCCCACAGTGAATCACAAAGCAATTTTGGTGGGATCCTTCCCCCTTTCTTTTTCTTTTTTCTTTCTTTTTTCTTTCTCTCTTTTTTTTTTTCCTTTGAGAAGTACAAATCTGAATCTCTAATTTCCTCTGTATTCAGATGCTGCAAGGTAATAAATTAGAGAAGGAGAAAAGCATACAGCAGCGCTTACATGCACGCTGGCATTTGCTCACAGGACCTTGATCTAAAAATCTCATGAAATCCTGTCCACATCCATCCGGAACCAAGGAGCTTGGGAAAGGTAAAGTACAATCACCACCACCAGAGTCCATAATTTCTTAGAGAAAAAAAGGGAAAGAGAAGCAGGACCTAGAAACGAGAAGATTTCACAGAAGACGACAGTATAGATATTTACAGGACCACTTACAGGATTCAATATAACAGACACATTCATAGTAACTTTAACTTGCCATAGCACTCCATGTTTAGGGCCTTATCTCATCTCACGATAGTGTTTTACCACCGTAACTCATTATAAGGTCAGGTTCTTGGGTGTTTTTTTTTTTTGTTTGGCTGAAACGTTTTAACCTTATTGCAGTTTATGATTATTTACCAGATATCCCAGTGTTTGTCTTTCTTTTCCTAACTTGGTAAAGTCCCTATGCTAAATCACATCTGGTCACACCTATTAGATAATGAGAGTCTGAACAAGAATATTTTCCCTGGCCAATACCACAGTTAATAATCTGCTCATCCACACAATCACTAACAATATATCTTGTAATTCAACTACATCTTAAGTGTCCCCAAAAGAGGTGATGCTTCCTGGACTAAGCAGAGAAACATGGGTTTTACTTCTGAGCCTACTGCTGTGCTACAGGGTGATCCCGGACAACTTAATTGATACTTCTGTGCCTCCATATCCCCACCCACAAAAGGTGGCTGGTGATACTTAGTTTTCAATTTGAGACATGGTAAAGCAACTTATTTAGTTTTAGTAACAAACCATAATGCTCAAGACTCTGAGTAAAGTTGTATTTTTAAATTAGTGAAATAAATTGGAAACAAGAAGAAGATTTAACTTTTTCCAAGCAGGAAGTGATCCTTTTAGAACACATGGTAATAAAATAAGAATAAAAAGACATGCTTTTAGACAGAGCTGATACAATCTGGCTACAGAGGAAAGAAACTTCATTCAGTCTTTCTTCATTTTGCCAAGATGCCACCAGAGCAGCAGAGATAAAGCACTGGAGATATAACGCTGGAGAAAGAGCACTACATAATCTGAAAGAGATTATATGCCAAATATTTTAATTCCTAGCCAAAGAGGTTGAAAGGTTTCAGGCCAAAGCTGAGAAAAAGCTTTTTAATTTGTAACTTTTAAGAATTGTTTATAAATACTGCAATGTTGGGAGGAACCTGGCAAATTTTAATGCAGATCTGAATACACAGATGACAATTTCTTGTACTTTTCAGTGATAGCAGATGTCCCTTTCAGATAACTTGAATACAGCGGTAGAAAAATGAAGAGCAGTAAAAGCCTGGCTTAACTTTCTATTATTCAAGGTTTCCACGACTTTCTGCTGTTTATGGATAGGTGTCCTTTCCACAAAGAAGCCCAGAAGAGAGCTCTTGCATTAATATCCACTAACTCCTGCTGTACTAGACAACAAGCGTAGCAGACACACACTGCTCAGGAATTTCTCCGCCAGCCTCTTGTCTTTACCGAATGATCTAATAGCTAACTGTCAGGGGACAGCGGTGAGAACAAAAACATTTGATTTGATGGAAAAACTTCACGTCCTTCACCTTCATACTAAGAAGCCAGCGGTCATATCTGCTCTATTCTTAGCTCTGCCTGGTTTCTATTGGGACAAGGTGGCAAATTAGCTGCCCCCAACTGAATTGCACGGTCCACTCCTACCTGCATCCCTAGAAAATTCCTATGCCTTTTTTAGGAGTCTGTAGCTCCTTTCATCCTTCCAGCTCCTTTTCCACTCCTGTGGCTGACCAGCACAGAAAGTCTGGCAAAAAGAGTAGCAGAGTCCAGCACTAACCCCACAAGAGATGAAGTGGCAAGTGATAGGAAATGGGAAGATTATTTATAAAACACCAAAATAACTTCAGTTCCCCCTCAGTTCTAATCCTGGTTTTCATCTTTAGGATGAGACCTCCTCTATTTGGTTTTTTGGAGACGTGTTTGAGTTTAAGGTTCCCATGTAATTATTTTTAAAAGGCTGAGGGGAAGGTTGGAGAGCTTGGAGCTGCAGAAACAAAAGCGGTCTATATTCTCCTCTCTGTGCGAGGCTTTAAACGCTGCACACGCTACGAGGTGAGCAAGCGGCATGGAATGAAGTCTAGCTGTTGTGTCGAGGTGGCATGGCAGCGAGTGACATCTAGCTCACAGACTAGTCAGTAAAACACAGCATCAGACACCACTCGCACCCTTTGCTGGGAACACGTCCTGCACTTCGAAAGGCCCCGACACAAAGCACGTGCACGCAGCACAACACAACGGAGGATACCTGGAAGTCACAGTCCCAGTCCAGTTCCTCAGACTCCAGCCCATCACCACTGCGCGCTACCCTTCAGCCACGGGCCTTCTGGCAATGCCGTCACGGAGCTCTGCGTTTATGACCATCACAGGCTGCAGCGCTTCCTTCCTTGGCTGAACAGCACAAAATATTTTCATGAAGAACAACTACAGCATTTGTGTCCGGTTTCCCTCTTGAGCATCTTTTTAATGAGGTGGCTTTTAAGATAAAATGTCTCAATTAGGTAACTATTTATTTGCATTAAGAGTTCAGTTTGGCTTGCTTCCCAACAACTTTCCTGACAGCCAAAATAATAGAAGTATTGCAATTCAAATAACTGTGTCCTAAAAAATAAATACACCTGCAGCATTTGCTGCTGAACAAGCAGCCAAGTTCAAATATTTGCTAGTAATTATGAGAGATAAAATAAAACATAACAAGTTGCAAGTGAAATACCCCTCCTGCGTTCACATCTGTCCACAGTCTCCATTTTCTGTATCTTGAAAACGCAAATAACAAGTTTATAACAAGTTGCAAATGTAACTTTTTCAGCAACAAATATATCAAATCAGACTCATGTAGCCATATACTTAGATTGCAATACACTCTTTGAAGCAAGTAATTTTTCAGTTTTTTGCATGGTGGGATTCATCCACTGCCTGAACCTACCAATCAGTAAGAACTTGTATGTGAGAATGAGAGCAATAAAGCCCATTCAAAATGAGCCCACTTAAATCTTTTCTAAACCTTATTTAAACCTGTAAAAGACAACGCAGAACAGTAATGTTAGCCTGTATGTGAGAACACTGGCCACGATACTATTACAACCGTTCACGTGCATTCACCAATACCCATTGAATGGTGTCATGGCAGGCAGTGTAGTTTGAGTTTTTCTCCTCACCCTGCTATTTCTTAGCTGTGTCAACCTTGGACAACACATTTCACTTTTCCCTTGTCTGGTGAGCAATAACTTGTTACGAAAAAAAAGGATATCTTGCTTATGCTTCTGTACAATATCTAACCCACAATCAGGTCTAGTTAAGACTGGAAATTTAGATGCCAATGTAAGATATAATAGCAGTTGCTCCGTCTTCAGAAAATGAGGTGCAGAATATCTGGGTGTTTTAAGACAGAAGCTTTTCAGCTCTCAAACTGGCGGGCTCAGCCCTGTGAGCTAACATACAGCCCTGCTGTCTGCTTACAGCTGCCTCACAGCCCCAGTTAAATCAAGTTGTTCATACACAGCTCCAAACCCCATTTAACTTCACTGTATATCTCTGTATTTGCACCGGCGTGTAAAGAGCCCCCAGCCAGGGGTATGGTGCAGAACCAGATCCTATCTGCTCACTGACTCCATGCGGCACCATCCACAGCTGCAGTGTGAATACTGCTTTCATTCTATAGGGGTTTCTAAGAAAACTTATTTGAAGTCTGAAAGTGATAAAGGGTAGTTATTCTGTAGAGTAAACAATTTTCTGTAGTAAACAATTACATATTCAGCATCTGCTTATCTTGTTCAAAAAGAGTTTTGTTTATAATAAAACCAATAAGAACCATATTTAAAGATTCAAAACTCAAATTTTTTTTTAACAAGCTCTGCTTATAGAAATTGGAAGGCCCTTTTTTTCTAAAAGGATAATATAATTTTATAGAATTGGAAGCATCTCTATGAAATGTTTACTTGCGTTTCTGCGTAGAGTGAAAAGAAAATGGTTACAAAAGAACAACCTCACAAACGCAGAATCACGCTGCCAAGATTAGGTACAGCTTGCCCATAGTTTCAGTGGGTGCCCCATAGTACTTCTGCGGGCCACAAAACGTACTCTGACCCAGGCACTCTAAAAACAAGCGTGTCAAGCCACAGCCACTGAAAAAAAAAAACCAAAAACCTAAGGCAGAATTTTTAGAACAATCAAAAACACCATCAAACTATTTCACATGCGCAACATGTCCATGATGGAGTATTCCAAGCAACTAGTAACAATAGGAAAATGAAAAGAAAAACTAAAACTGTTTGATGTGCATAAAATGGGAAAAAACCCCAGTTTTCTCACAGGGATTCAAAGTTAAGCTATCTACTATCCCAAAGAAGAACTAGCTACTGTCTGTCATCGGTGCGCTACTAACAGTTTATTAGTCTGCTGACATCTCCATCTAGAAAAAACTGGTAAATTGTCTCAGGATGAGAGGCAACAGTGAGTGAAAAGGACTTGCTGTGATGCGGTGGTGGCAAGCAGGATTTTTTAGACATCTACACTTACTTTGTGATAAAATGCTTCTAAGATGGTGTCACTTCCCTCCCAGACAGCCCAGCTTTTCTTAGCACCTGATACTGAATCAGTGACCTTCTGTGAATCGGAGCTAATCTCAGGATATGTCACATCTGTAGCAGGAGGAACAGCTGAGCAACACTTGTCCAGGCATAATTGAGCCTCGAGATTGCAGAGCAGTGCGTGATTAATTGGCTGAAGGATTCCTGATAAAGAGGAAGAGGATAATGACCTGCCTGGGTCAATGGGTGGTGCTCTGCTTATCTGGAAGCATAACAGGCATTAAAAGAAATGCTCCTGATCAAGGTCACAGGGAACGGTGACAAGATTCTGTGTGAGTGTGAATTTGAGGCATTTCAAAATCACATTCCATAGATGTGCACAGGGGTAAGTGTACTTAGGAAGAGTATTTTAATGCCTTTTATGGTTCTGGTGCCACCATCATTATTCACAAAAGTACTGCCAGGAGCTTAATCTTGAAAAGATCTACCTATCAATTTTGCAAGTACTTCCACATAGACTTGGAAAACGTAAGCCTAAACCAAGGCAATTCTCACCTGATTTTCATGTAGATATTCTAGTTTGTTCCAAGGTTCTCTTAGAAGCAAACAAGCAATGCCCCCTCACTGGAAAAGGGGAAAAAGCCACCTGGAACAACTTCTGTGGGCAACAGCAGTGGTGACGCACACGTGTGACTGTTGGCTTAAGAACCGCTTTGGCTCTCTAGGACTGCTCAGCTAAGCTGAAAAGAGCAGGTATCATTTCTGCTCCACACATCCAGCTTCTCAGCAACCACGACAACCTCCTCGGTGCATTCTCAGCAAAGGGGAGCCTTGAACATTTCTAAGGATGGACTTTAGAGCAAGTGCTGATTGTAGGTCCGTTGCAGTCTCGTGCTTCAGTCTACCGGGATGCCTTATGCAGCTCAACGACATCTTGTGCAATCAGTTTGCAGCAGCAAAGCTGCTGTAAGTATCAGCTGGGTAAGTTCAGGTACATTTAACAAAAAGATGCTAAAACTTGATTTAAAATAGTAAAGAGAGCAACAAAAAAAAGATACCTCTCTATAACATAGCAGCAGTCTGTTCTGCTATCCAGAGGACTCGCTGTGTCCTACGGACAGTGCATCTCCTGGTACCTCGCCCTCAACAGCCTAAACAAATTTGACTGTCCAGATGGAAATACCCCAGGGGGTTCACAGTTGGCTGATCTAGCCAGACCTCTTCACAGGGGAGGCTAACTCTTCCTTTCCTTACTGTCTGGGGGAACAACAATTTGTTAAGTCAAACAGCTCTCACTCCCTCTTCCCTGGTTTGATAAGAATTCCACCTCCATCAAACAGCTGAGCAGCTTTTTCTCTTAAATTCTAAATACTCATAAAAGAGATTCTATGGGAGCTGAGCTCTTTATGCTTCATGACTGCACTCCAGCTGCCTCTAGTCTAATGATGTTTTTTTCATCTGCCACACAGATTTTCAGACACTGAGGTTACTGCTCAATTATACTGTTGCTTGTGGAAAATTGAGAGGATGGCAGTTTATTGGAAATAAGTGTGAGGTAGAGTCCTACAGGGAGGAAAGTCACTCTTTGAAGCTTCAGTCGGCATCGGTTTATATAGGCCACACAAGAGAAGGTGTGGTGGGTCACCAGCTGACATATGCTCAGAAGAAATCAAAAGTCATACTGGTTTTGGCACAAATACAAATGGGCAAAGCATCAACTAGAACAGAATTTAGTCCTTAATGGAAAGTTTTCCACTTCAAACAACCACAACAAGTAGGAAAAATGAGCTTAAAAGTCATTCAGGGCTGAAATAGTCAGAACATGAAAAGTAACAACGAAGAGTTTGCAACCTATAGCATTTTCACACTTTTTATACTCCCTCTCTGGGCAAATGTGACTATTCCAAGAAACGAGCTGTACGCTGCTAATTGTATAAGCCAGGCAAATGGGAGTTCATGGTTTCACACAGTTGTCCCATCCCCTGACAGGCCCATCTGGCAGCACAATGTATCTTCTGAGCAAACTGGAAATGACCAAGTTGCCATGAGCAATCCATAGCTTCACCCTGAGAAAAAAACGCAGAATTCAAACTGGGCTGCCCTTGAACAATGGCATGAGTATTGCCCATCTCCAGAGAGAAAGGATTTGGCTACTTCCTGTTTTGCTCAAAGAAGATTTATAGCTGATCATCATACAATAAGTACTGGGTAAGGGTTATTAATCCTTCCAAACCCACTTCACAGTAGTGACTAATCCAAACTTATTTGGTGCATAAATCACAGGGTACTAAAGCATTATGTTTTCCCTCCTCTTTGGCTGTAATTCTGAACCCTTGAGGGTGTTCTTTTACAAACCCCTAATCTATTTTATGTGGCTCCAAACGTGCTGAGCTGAATTCTAATTTATAATCTCACTTCTTGCTCATGCAGCACTTTCCCTCACCCCAGCACCTAGCTTTCAAGTGTCCCACTTTGTAGTGCACTGCCCTCCGATGAGTTCTCAATAACAGAGCTCAAATCCAGCCCTAAAAGCAGCTCCCCTGCCGAAGCTCACTTAGTGCTACAGAGCACTACAGAGCCCTCATGTACTGCTGAAGCACAGAGCTGAGAAGATTAACTAAGGGAATTTGCAAGGTGGGACACATACGGAAAAGCTCAGCAATATTTCTGTCTGAGCTTCCTTCTCATACAAACAGTTTGGATGCATTAAAAGTATAAAACAGGTTACAGAGGGCATTTTGCTTCATGCTCTGAGGACTACGGTGCTCTCTAAAATAGGAAGCGATGAAATGCACAGAAGTGGTCTTCTCCTGCCTTAGACATGGCTGTTCCCTTTCACGCTGAAACAACTCACATGGCCAGAGCCATCCACAAGAATAAAACGCTTCTCCCAGTTGTGTGTTTTAAATGTTTGCACAGCAGGGGATGTCTGATACTGCTCATTTGTACAGCAGTATGAACAGTGGCCCCTGATTTTGTTTGGTGAATCTAGCTGCTGCTTTAATGTAGTTTATTAAAGCCTTATAATGTTTTTATGTCTTTTCTTAACATTTTCTGTATCTCTGTTGAGAAAACTAGTCTAGCCAAAACAGCATGTGTAAAACACAGGAGTTTCTCAGAGTTAATTAAGCTTTTACATGAAGACGTGCAAATTGCTAATATTCTGCTGCTGCCATTTTAACTCATGTCAACCTATGCATAAACTGTACTGCCGTGAGTGAGGTCCGTCTTCCTGCAGCAACCAGCTGCCACTCTTAGAAACTCGTAAAAATGCCCATAATTTGGCCTCCCATTAGGAGGTTGGCATTTATCATAAATACACTTTGTCATGAGAACAACAAGCTCTTCAATTTCTTCTGGAGCAGTGCTTGGTTTTTCACATCTGAGAGTACTGTTACAACTCACCAATCTAATCTATACATAGAATACAGTCATCAATTAATCCAGCAACAACTCTGATTCAAAGATTTTATATCACAGAAAATTATTCCACAGATTCCCTCTACTATTAATAAATTGGTACATTTTATTTTCTTTTTATGGTCTGTTTTGTCATGCCTCTGTTTCTTTTTGAGCTTCTCCATTAGACCAAGTAGGGCACTAATATAAAAAAACTTTCTCCCTAACTTACCATCTTTCTGTTTTCTCTTAGACAAATCAAAGCAAGTTGAAGTATAGCTGTGAAAGCAACTCCCAGTTTTTCACCACATCTAACCAGTGGAAAGTCAACTGCTGCTGCTCACTGCCAGCCAGGGCAGCTGTTTTCTGAAACAGCAGTGTGAATGAAACACACACACATGGAGCTTTTGTTAAGACTCCATGGCAAGACCCGGGCAGTCGCAGTAAACTCCCTTTGTGAGCACTGGAGAGAGCAGGCACTTCAAGACAAAAGTAATCTCCACCCTAAAGCAGACATCTAAAATGGGGCTCTTGAATCACCTTCTAAAATCATCCTTGCTCATTATAACAGGAGCCCAGGATAAGTAACACAGATGGAGATACCAGAATTGTAGCTATTTCCAGCAGTTTCCATCCAGGCACTGTATGTATACACCATCTACGGTCTTCATTTGTCTAGAATAGAGAGACAAAGCCACAGCCTACCCAGGGTTTGAGAACTGGGAAGCCACCTGCACCAGGAGAAGGGACATGGCGGTCTTCCTAACACATAAGAACGAGAATCATCCAGGAAAACTCTGGCTTTAGATTAACACCTCTCTCTCCTCTGGTATTTTTCATCCGGGGATCTCAAAGTGTCTCACAAAGCAAATCAATGTTGTTATTCCCACTTTACTTGTCCAGGGTCATCCAGCATAGACACAAGCTGAACTCTAGTGCTCTGAAATGCTGCTCAGTACCACACAAGCCACACCCTCTCCCCTAAACAAGCATTAATGTTATCTCCAGAAATATGGGAATTTGGGAGTCACAGAGCAATCTAAAACTAAGTTTCTAAGATAAATGAAAATAAAATAAGAGCAATTATAAATGTAAATTAAATAAGAAGCAACTTCTCTGGACTGTTTTTTTAGGCATCTGTCTTGAGATTTGCAGTGCAGAAATAACATCTCTCTGACATCACAAGTATGTACTTCTGTGCATTGAGAAAATCCTGCTGTTTATTTGGATCTTTTGAAGTCTAGTATCAATATAGCTTCTTAGTCCCCAGAGTGTCCTCAAGGTTTGAGATGTGTATTTTTAACTTCTGTACTTACTGACATTCCATTCACGCTATTTGGCTGTTCTCCTCATCAGGGCTTCATCAGCTATCGCTCTCATTTTGGCACTTACTTGCTTTACCGTTTCCTAAAGGTCTGTGTGAAGAGGTGTGGCCTGCTATGCCAATTAGTTCACCCACACAAAAACCGTGTTAACTGAAGAGCTAAAGCTCTTCGAGTGCATTTTCCTATCCATGCAATCTGCATAAACCAAGGAAATCATCAGTTAAGGCAGCACTGATGCTCGTGCCAATTGCGCACACCATGTTTTACATGCCTTGCTGCCCACGCGCCGTAATACCTACAGGCTCTCGCTGACCCCGCTTCCGCACAACGAGCTCACCCTCGCCTCCAGGATTCTGCCACCCACGGTGCATCTATTCGGTCCCTGAAGCACACACCCCCACCACGGTAGGAAGTGGCAGGAGGGAGAAAGCCCGTGGGGACAGCGTGAAGCAGTAGCCCAGTGTCAGCGGGCATGGGGAGGAGCAGCGCCCTGCCATTCGCTTGCAGTGCATTGCATCCTCCTCAGAGACGTCCTCCTGCAGAGCTCAAGGTACACAAAGACTACTGTTTGATTCCACTTTAAACAATTTTAGCTGTACTCAAACAACAGACTCACTTAAAGCTGAAACAATTCCTTCAAAAACTCCTTTGTCAAAAAAGTTTTGTCAAAATTTTTTTGCTGAATTTTTCAAATCATGTTGCCAAAAAAGGAAAAGAAATTGAGTCAAGGAATTTGATGGTTGTAAAAGCCAACATTTTTTAGTCTGAATCCAGAATAGTTTAGAAAGCTTTTTATAAAACAGGGTGATGCAGAAGGAGGATAGAAAGTGCTTCATTCGTAATTTATACTAATGTTGGATTTCAAGGGTGCCATCAGGGAAGTACAGGTAGTGCCTGTGAAATAAAATGTCACCATTTGGTTTTAATAAGGCAAAGAAGATTCAGGGCTTTCAGGACCTGGTATTTTATGCTCCCATCAGAAATCAAATGCAGTCAGGACACAGCAGTGCTCAAGACAGCACTGCCCGCATCCTCTATGTTTCACACCTTGATGGTGCATTGGACAGGAAGACTATGACCACGTGAAATTTGAATTCAGTCTCATTGGCAACAGTCTTGATGACAAACAACTATTTTCCCAGCAAAATTCTTCCCTCTGTATGACATCACCTACAATATACCCATCCTGACACTGTATGGTAAAGTATCAGACACAAGTAGGGCCTGGTCTTGGTGGGGGTAGCTAACTAAGAATAAACGCCGTTTGGAAGTCAGCACTGTCCAAGTCATTGCATCTTGTCCTTACAGAGCAAAACGCAAAGAAGAAAAGCAAGCTGGACACACCAACCAGGTTGGCAGGAGCACAGGAATTTTTTTTTTAGCTGCCATAAAGACCTACTGAAACAAGAGCTTCCCAAATCTCTGCAGGTATGTCTGTGACTTTTCCATCATCAGTAGCCTGCTGCTTAGGGAAGCAGAGCATTAGGCTTTCTTTAAAGGAGTTTTAAAAGCTCCTCTGTTCACTTTCAACTATTCATCACAGTCATTTGAAGTTCTCTTTTGCACCCCTCCTTCTTCTTACTCACATCTGGTGCTGCATGTTACTACGCTGCAACCGTAAATAACAAAGGAATGATATGGAGATACTGGATGCTCTGTTCCTGTGTCCTCACAGCCAAGCATTCAATAAAGTTCTAACATTTCCACTACAATAAATATATAGGAGAAGGGCGTGGAGGTACAAAGTTCCCCATTCTACAATACAGCTTTTAAATAGCACTTTATTAGCAGGATCAGCAAGCACATAGGCTAAAAAATAAATAGCATATTTTAAAAAGAGGATTTTCTCCCTCAGTGAGTACATTTGCACTGAAAACTCCAGAACAGACAAGACTTAGCAAAAGCATTTCAGGAAGGGATGATCTCTGTCAATAGTTGATCTCGTGGCAAAATCTGGCATTTGCATCTCCTGCACACAAGAGACTGAAGTGGGAGAAAGCTGGTTTTCATTGTCTTTGCTCCAAATATATGATACGACAGCATGTTGTCCCAACACATGAACTTGTTACAAGGTTATGCCGATCATATCGGACAGTGCTCTGCACTTGGTGAGCATTTCTGTAGCTGTGTGATATGCCACCATTCTCGATCTCTGCTGTGCAAGCATATCCTGCTCCATGACTGATTTGTCTGGTAATGGAAATGGGAGGGGAAACTGCAACCAGTTTTGCAATTTTTCCAAATGACAACTGAAATTACACTGACAGCATTAGGCCTGTTACCTTCCATTTCCATTTTCACCAAAAGCTCTTTACTGCTGCTCTTTACAAATTTCTCCAGAAAAGAAGCGTCTTTAAGTGGAGGCTTGAAGAAATGGGGTTTGGCCAGTGGTCATTAAATGGTTCTTTAAATGCACCAGTTATGGAAGATGGCATTTCCAGTGGTGTAGGTAAATTGTCCAAGTATGAGCACTTCAAAGTCTAGAAGGAAGCTGTGAAAACTATGTTAATCTTCTTTCAAAACTCTCCTTCCTGTACACTTGTGGTGAAAAAATCTCCTGAGAATAAATACATTAGGGCCTATCTTCTCTGTAAAAATTATTTTGGGTTAATCATTAAAGGTAAATACATTTATTCTGGGTATTTTCTGATTATGTTTTTCAGTTCCAGTGTCTTAAGGACAAGTACCACTGTAGAATTTATGGACTTGTGAGAACTAACCACAGAAAAATGTTACAGTTCTATCATTCACAACCCCATACAAACCAGGTCTCGCACACAGCTGAAAAGAAATGAATCTCAAGAGCTTGTCATCACCTCTACAATTCCCAGGGAAATCATGAGAAATCTTTTCAACGGTCTCAGTGGACATTAGGCCCTTACCTTTCTTGACTGCCCATCTTAATTTCTCAACCTTGTTTTACCAAACACGGATTTTAAATAATTACTTGCATCCACGTATAGAAGTTGCCTGCGCACTCAGACAGCAAACGGAATACATGAAACTCAAGAAAAAGGTAAAAGCTGTAGTAATGTAAGACAGTAAAGCATTTGGAGTGCTTCCTAGCAGGGAGGCACTCAGGGGTTAAACTGGACTGCAGTAAAAGAAATCACTGGTGAAGGGTTCATTTATTTACATTCCCATTAGAGGAGTCTACAAAGACATACATCAACAGAAACAAACCATTTTAGTACATTCATTGACTGAACATCCATCAGTGAACGTGATGTATGCCAGCATGTCTAAGGATTGACAAGATATTATTATTGCAGTGCCAAAGGAGGAGGGGGGCAGGGGAACGCACGAAACGCAGTGCTGATCCTTGCCTTAACAATGAGCCCCTATTCTCTTTCACTGCACCTGAGCTCCAAGGCTTCAAAACCAATGAACTTTTTTCATTGGCCACTAACAGATATGCTGTGGTGTTTGCTTCACGCCTGGTGGTATACTAATCCTCGGTGGTGTACGACACGATCTCCTTAAAAGGAGCCCTTCCTCTCATAGCATCTCTTGACTGCTGTATCACCTCTGCTAAATAAATGACATCATCTCGCTCATCAACCACATGCAGCTTTACTCCTTCCCCCTTCCTTCCCCCTGTTTGCACTCACTGTTTATTTTTTTAAGCACCTAACCAGCTATTAATCCACCAGACAGTACAAAAGATCTGTTTGTGAGAGACAGAGATTAGAGCTGGGAGCGTTCAATCTTTCTGTGAAACACCTGTTTCATTCAAATAACCAGAGGAAAAAAGCAGAAAGAAGGACAAAGTGCTGGTGGAAATGGAGCTAGGAGAAAACTCCTCCTGTGATGAGAGCTATCAAACTTTTGGACGGCAGTTGTCTTGCCTTCTTCAACCAGTAGTGCAGAAAACACACACAGCATCTACAATACCAAACTCAGGTGCCTGTGGCGCATTATTGACCACATCCCTGCTCTTCAACGCTTAACAGAGTGGAGAAATGTGCAAACTACTTAACTGAAATATTTTCTGCAGTTATTTTGCCCAAAATTTAAATAAAAAGGGCTTACACCATCTTAAAATTGGAAATATTTCAACCAGCTCCATTTCTGAAACATCCTCAGCACCAAACCTGGACCTTTCCATTGTCCCAGGTTTTGTGTTTTTTCTTCCAACAGCATCAAACATCTGTCCCAATTTTGAAAAATGAGTACTTTAAGAGAGCATGAACATGGCTTTGAACTTTCATAATCATTTTGGTCAGTCATATAAATGTAACAGCAGCCTTCATATACATAAACACGTATAGAAAGGGTCAGTAACTAAATGTTGGATTTATCTTCTTTGAATACAAAGGTAAGTGACAATATACAAACAAAAATACCAAGTGGCATAGCATGGGTCTGAGTCATTCTCTCTCTTTTATGAAATGAAAGAAAATTATATACCAAACAGATTGTATAAGCACTACAGGCAATAAGTAAAGCTGGAAGAAGGCCAGGCTACATTAATAGCTGCTATTTGATCTAGTTCAAGATCCCTAAACACCCAATACCTGATGAAGTCAGTGGAAAGGCTCCTATCAATTTCAAGAGGTGCTGTACGGGGCCCAACAGGGCTGGCAAACAACAGTGCATGGAACAAGGAACAGAGCTGACGCTATAGCAATTAAGTTCATCACCACACTGGAAAGCAGGCTGTGGTAATACTCCCAGCAACCGTATTTCAAGACGGATCAGCTTTTCCTCTTTCCAGAGGAATCTGTCCTCTTGAGTACTTTTAAGGCTCTGAAATCAATGGGACTAGTCAAGGAATAATGCACCACGGAACCTGAATATTTATGGTAAATCTACCGCAGCGATTTCTAACGTACTGTAATCCAAGAATTCTGAATAAAACATTAACAATGCAAAGACAGATCTTTAGCTGATATAAATCAGCTGTTTCCCTTCCAAAGCAATGGAGCTGCAACAATTTGCAACTAACAGAACCACAGCTTACCATTTGCAAAGTTAAAATAATTTTTGCAATATTTACAGCTAAAAACAGACCCTTGCTTTTATTTTCTTACTGTGTAGTAATAGCTCATTTCTTGTAAAATAGTAGATCATTTCTGTTGCCTCAAAGTGCAATTTTTTTTTTTTGCTTATTGCAAAACTGTAGGCATTGCAAGAAACTATTTAGATTCCAGTTGGTTTCTTTTAAGTTGCACTGCTTATACATTAGTAACTTCTTTAAGAAGTCCCCAGAGGAAATGAAGCGTGTATTACATAAGCAAGTGTATACACGGGAATAATATAAAACACACCTCCTCTTTTCGGAACTGATTCTGTTAACACCACATAGAAACAAATACATATATGTGCGTGCGTGTAACGAGTGCATGTGTATGTAGATACATAGCTATATCTATCTACGTATATCGTTATAGTACTAGCCATCCTTTCATACGGCTCATCAATAGCAGGTTTTACTCACCTGATGGGCAATTTGCCATCCTGTCTGTCAGCACGCCTTATCTGCTATCATGCCTTTCTTCAGATCCGTAGTTACAAGTAAAAAAAGGCTGGATATCTGTCTCCTCCTAAACACAATAAAATTAAAGCTGTAATTAGCAGCCTGCCCTGGACAACCAGGTTACATTCCGCTCCACATGTAGAGCCCGTGCAGAAGTGACAGGCCCCTGGGGACAGCACACGAGCCAAAAGGAGAAAGTTAGCCCTGATGCGTTCAAACTCAGAACCAGACTAAAAATAAATGAGAGCTAAGCTGGTTTTTCCTTCAGGAGGCAGAATTGCAGAAAGGAGTTCACGCTTGAATGGCACCAGGATTCCCACAAAGTAGGCCGGCATGAGGAAATTTGGGTTCAGAAAAATGAACTCGCATAAAGTATTTTCCCACTGATACGGTCTAGCTCCGTTAAGGTAAAAACCATGAACAAAAACAAAACTAACAGAATATTATTACTTTTCTGATAGAGGAGATTCCAATAATTTCCCCCAAATTGAATGAATTAATTAAAAGTACCTCAAATGTTATTAATTCGGTTAATTCTGTGTCTACGCTGCATACAGCTGTGCCCTGGGCTGGGGCTGCTGGAACCGGCCTGAACCGGCCTGAACTGGCTGGAACCAGCCTGAACCGGCCGTGCCCGGCAGGGGCAGCCCCCGCCTCTCCTCACGGTGCCACCGGTGCCCGGGCACCCACAGCCGGGCAGGGAGCAGCAGGCGCTGCCGTACAAAATTCACGAGAAATTAGCCACAAATGAGTCCGGAAGACTCTGCAGAGAAACCAGGGCTCCCAGCGGCGACTGAAACCGCCCCGCTCCGCATCACCGCTGATAACCGGTTACCAACCGGCCTGCCGCTCGGAAGAGAACCCCTGGCACCTGGCAGCCCAGGAAACCCCGCCATCTTAAGCTTCCAGCAGAAATTTGGGTTCAACGGTGCCACTTCTCAGCCAGCAGAGATCGTCCATCTTAGAATCATAGAATCGTCTAGGTTGGAAAAGACCTTTAAGATCATCCAGTCCAACCATTAACCTACACTGCCAAGCCCACCTAAACCAATCAAGGGTAGACTAGACTAAACCATATCCCGAAGTGCCACATCTGCCCGTTTTTTGAACACTTCCAGGGATGGGGACTCCACCACCTCTCTGGGCAGCCTGTTCCAATGCTTGACCACCCTTTCCGTAAAGAAATTTTTCCTAATTTCCAGTCTAAACCTCCCCTGGCGCAGCTTGATCCTCTCTTAATTAACCGAACTCAAGTAAGCAGCTAACGCCAAATGAATTAGCGACGCCGCACACAATCCCATCCCGCATGTTCTCGTTAGAGTATCTGCGCTTCAGCTGACGGATCTGTCATTAACGCAAACGTACTTTAGCTCTGCTTATAATTGAAACCTTACTTCTGGCCAGCCATTTGGCTGGAGAGCCAGGAGAAATCCTTTTTCCATGTTCACAAACATCTCCGCTAGTCCTTGGTGTCACCACCTGATTAGATCTCTGGCACCGCCGGCTCCTCTTTGGCAACAAGGGGAGCATCGTCTCACCAAGCCTGCGCTAAAACTTGGACTTGAGGTTGAAGGCAGAACAGAAAGAATGACAGATGCCCCACGTAACAAACTCCCTTTTCTGCAGATCAGCTGGTTTCTCCTTAGTAAAAAGGAAGAATTAACTAATGAGATCAATCAAGAACACAGGGTACCTGAAGCTACTGTTCCTTCTAAACCATGCCTACATACTCGAACGGTAAAAGTGATACAAAAAAAACCACCAGATACGAGTCCCTGGTTCCACCGAACCCTCCCTGAGCTGGCAGAGTTTAGCTGCTGAGCTCTAACACAGCGAACGCGTGAATGCTACGCAAGTTCACGCCTTGGCCAAACCGGGGCAGACACGTCGGGCGCAAAAAGTCCAACCTGGTGTCCTGATTTCCAGTCGTTTTTAAGGCTCTTCTCCAAAACAGCTGTAACCTATTTTAATGTAAGCAAACTAATGTATTCTTCCCTGTCCTCAGTCTCAGAAACTGCTGAAGCATTTCTGCTGATCATTTCCAAAGAAATTCAGCCTGAAGCAGACCTCAGCATGTACAATTTCAGCACGCATGGTAAAAGTTTAACAACATTAGAGGCTGCCACAATGGAAATTGTTGGGCATCGCTGGTTTCACTTATAATAACAAAACTCGGTTGAAAGCTAGGAGCATTTTGATGCAGTAGTTTTACATAATAAATGCCTTTTTTTTTAAACCAAATTGTTTTACAGAAACTGACCTCACCTAAATGTTTTAACTTTCTGAGTTAAGATTAACTCATACGTTTTATTCTCACCATATCACTGTATTTCATTGCTTCAATTTATACATATACTACATGAAAACAAATGTTAATGTTAATATGTTAATATATAAATGTTAATATATACCATGTGTGCATACTGTTATACCCTATGCAGTATTACACTGTTATACTATACTATATGATAATATAAAATCAGTATTATCTAATGTCATAATCTCAAATTTCAGACTCAAGATGTTTTGACGCTTCCAGAGTGAAACTTCTCAGAACATCCCCTGCACAGCAAGTGCCCAACTCAATCCAAACTCAGTGAGTGTCTGAAATCCTCATAGGGTATGCAAAATCATTTTGAAACTTCAAATTTTACTTCAGTAGAGAAAGTTCTAGTTTCCAATCAATTCTACCAACAACGTGTAACACCTAAGCACCCAACTTGGGACTCCAAAGTGCTTGAGTAAAGAGAAGGTCAGCATCTGTGAAAATGAGACATCTGGTCAATGACAATAAATTGTGTTTTCTTCCTCTAACGTTCAAAATTGTGATGTTTTTGGTTGTTTTTCTTTAATACTGAACAACTTTGGCCAGGAAAAAAGGGTTCAATTAGCAACGCTACCACCAGGCAGTTTGCACCTGTGTTCCTGTCATTCATCTGAATGTTTTGCAGAGCTTAAGTTACTGAAGCTTTGCAACTTCTGTAATTTGTTCATATACAAAAGCAGAGCAATCGTAACAGTAAGCTGGAAAGATTTTCATGTTTTCTTGTTAAACTCTGGCAGATCCCTCCCCACACATCCATGGCCTTTCCCCGAGGTTCTCATCACTGACTCTATCCCTGTTACCAGTCTCCACCATCTAAGAAGTGAGATTCATAAAACACAATCCATCACTGCAAAACTAAGACCCAAAGCTTGTTAAGAGACACGCAGGGCTGAGCTGAAAATCAAACATCCTGACAGGAGTAGCCAGAAACCTGGTCTTGTGAAGCACATCTAGAGGTCACATCAGCATGGAAGGAGGCTGAGGCCATCGCTGGAGTTGACCGAGAGCGCCTTGATCTATAGTGCAGCAGAAATTGCCCTGGCTTTATCTTGTCCTTCTGTTCCAAAAAGTTCTTGGTTCTTTTCTCACGTCTGTCACCCCCACCGCATGGACAAGTCTGCCCCTCCCTGCCCATTCCTTACACCACGGTGCCAATGGCAGCAGTGCCAGGCAGGAACCGTCTCTAACTGATTTTCTGAACACAGTGAGTATCTTGGGGCATTTCCCTAATATAAGCCACAGCTAATGGAAAGCACCCTGCTATCTTCAGCATGCTGTTGATCAGGCCTTAATACCACATTTAATTCAACCCTGTAAAGCTACATTTTGATTCAAACTCATAATGAAATACAGAGCCCACATTTGAGTATTAGTGTAAGGTAATAATGCACATATAAATGTACATAAATACATTTATTACTTTAATATTTTACAGACGTCTCCCTTATGTACATATACATTGGATGTTCTGTGCAGTTTATTCACGGCAGGTTATTCCATACGCAGCTCCATGCAGTGCCTGCTGGTAACATTCACGGCTTCTGCTAACAATTCATGAACTGAACAACTATCTGAATATTCTCCTTTGGGCTGCTAACAAGGTCCTCCAGTGTTCATTCTTCTATTATTACCACACAGCCAGTTCCCTTTAGACTTTAAAAAAAAAAAAAAAGATCTGGGAGAAAATAAAAGCCATATGGGACAGCTCTGCTGCTGGCACAGATCATCCTCACTCCACTGCAGTCAGTGGGCCAGATCTTAATATCATGTAAATGGCCACAGTGCCAATGAAACCAAAGCTCTTCTCCAGGGTCCAACCTACCAACACCCTACTTCCCTGTTCAAACTCCCTTTTTTTCATCTAATATCAAGATCCAGAGTCCAACCAGTTCTCTGGGCTGGCAATTATGGCTATTAGCACAAGACTGTGGTCATCTTGGAACAAACTTCTATCTGCAACTGCTTTTGTAAACACTTCCTTGGAGGTGCAGCTCCTCTCTCTTGCTTTTTAGCTAGACGAGAATTGTCTATTCTAAGCTGCATCTCCTCCAACAGCAACAGAGACAGAGATCTACAGCTCTCTCGGACACCTGCATCAGACGGCTTCTCCCTTCCAGGTAAATAGCTCAATACTCAAATCTCCTTTTCATCACTTCCTACGTGATTGCTACGTCTCCTTGTTTGTCTTTAAGGCTTTCCACAGGCAGACCTGTTGTCCACTTCTGCTGGAGAATGGTTTATATTAGCGACTCCCTATGTATTGGGGTGGTAGATGGTGTCTTAACTTGTCATAGGCTGCTGTTTCAGAAAGCTTAATAAACTCAACTGAACAACAATCTAAAAAAGGAAATAAAAGATTTAACAGGCTGGTATTTCTACCCCCTTCTGCTTTCTAAGAAAGACAAAATAAAAAACAAAGCAGCAGTGGCCCAAACTGGAGCGCATGCATAGCTCTCCCCAAGAATGCTTCCCCATTAACTCAGTGTTTGTCCGTATTACCTATGAACCAACGTGGTTTCAATTTAGCTTCTTATTAATCTTGCGCATTTCTTTCAACTGCTATTTTAAAAATAGAAACTTCATGTTGAACATTTTAATAGCATTAACTTTCAAAGGCAACAAGCTGCTGTACTGATTTTTTTTCCAAAAACTTTATTGCCAGATGTAAGTACGTGTGATTATTGATATTCTTTGTTTTCCCACAGGTTTCTCTTTTCCTTATTAAATAACATATCTGTAGTTAAGCAGCTCCATGAAGGTTTAGTGAGGTCTATGAGAAATCACTAGTCACCAGCCCACAAATCCATCTCACCTAACTTCAGGCACTTCACTAAACTGCTTAAATCAGGAGTTTACCCACACTGAACTCCCCCTACAGTCAGTAGAAGCGACTACAGGAGCATGAAGACTGCAGGTACTTGCATCTCATCTAAATTTCTGAATTGCTTTCTGGAAGTAACTATTTTTTCCTCACTGGTTACAGAGGGCTCCCAGGCCCACAGAGGAATTAGGTCTCCAACTTAAACAATTACCTAAGAATCTAATGCAAACTGCGATGAATCCAGACTCTGGGATCCTCAGCAGGATCAGCAAACAAGCAGAGGAGCTGACAGGAGCACGCTTCAGTTTCTAGCCCATGTATATAATTTTAAAGAAAGATAACAACTATACTGCAGTTGCAGTAGAGTACCTCATCTAAATGACAGTTTCAATGCTCTTCGGGTAAGATCAAAAGCCAAACACAGTCAACAGAAATGCCACTAAATTTCGGTAGGCTTTGGTGCATATCAGCTTTGTGTTCAGCTCTGCTCAGCCTTCTCCCTCCCTCACAGAGAAAACCTAACAAAACCATGCCCCAGAAGCCACTGGTAACTTAGCCACTGATTTCATATTGAATAGGATCAAATTCTTCATGAGTGGAAACAAGTCTGCTAAGAAAAATGGGTAGCAGCTCACATAGGGAAATATGGGAATGTAAAAAAAGCAGCGAATTCCCACCCATCGTTTTTGCAGTCTGGGGAGACGGCAGTGGATTGTA
This sequence comes from Pelecanus crispus, assembly GCF_030463565.1. NCBI lineage: Eukaryota > Metazoa > Chordata > Aves > Pelecaniformes > Pelecanidae > Pelecanus > Pelecanus crispus. The sequence goes on along the minus strand of NC_134645.1, from coordinate 5,087,207 downwards.
GTGACCCTGGGGAACTAAAGGAAGTCTTCACATACAGCCGTGAAATACTAACTGGGTGATCAGCGATCACACTCATTATAACATTTTATCAGCAGTTGAAGAGATTCCTTCCCACCCACATCTGATAGTTCCCATCTCTTCAAAGGGGCTGCAGCCACACATACGGTGGATTCGGCATCCAGCACAGCTTCTTCCACCGGCAGCAGCTCTGCTCCAAGGCTCTGGCCCTTCCCCCATCACCTCCAATAATGCATTCCCACCACCCTGCCAGGCGTTTCCGTTCCTTCCCTTGTGCTAAATGCCAAATCAGCTGTTTATGTAGCTGTGCGCTGAGGGAAGCAGAAATTTCCAGTGAGGAGATGGGAGCAATAACCTTGGTTTCTATCAGTGTTTTCCAACAGTTGCCAGGGGTCCTTACAAGGTAAAATAAACAACCCTAATCTCAAACTGTACAGCTTCCCTAATACACAACATGAACAGGTAAAGGGAGCATTAAAAGACAGAACTATTCTTTCTAGCGTATAGGAGAAAAGCACCTAATGGGACTGATCCAAAGCCTGCTGGAAATCAGTAAGTGGACTCCCACTGACTTCAGTGAGCTTTGGATCTGCTCTACAAAGCCAGCCAGCTGCAAAAGCTGCTAGAGTCAAAGGAAAATATGCTACGAAGCAACGGTGGCCTTGCGGTTGAGGTACTGGCGTGGTTTCAAGAGACTTGGATTCAGTCTTCAGCTCTACCATTCCTGATCCTGTGCAAATCATTTCATTTCTCTGCGCATCAGCTTCCCTTTTGTAAGTCTAGGTATGTAACCTAACGAGCTCAAGCGTGGAGAAATTCGGGGACGTCTGAGACAGGAGACAAACGCATGGAGACGCTTACCAGCACCATCTCAGCGGGTGTAACTCTTCCTCTGCCCCTCTATGGGCCCAATAAGGTCTGTTACCCCCACAACAGGGTACAAAAGTGAGTGTCAAACCGGTATCCTTGTTTACTTCAAGCTCACTGAGCCCACCTGGAAGCTATGACTACAGGTTTTATCGACGCATCCTTACCGAGTTGGCTGGATAGCGAGATGCGTGGCTAACACAGCACGGAACTCAGTGCAGGTTAGTCAGATCTTGGTACCACACGCTGAGCTCCAAGTTCCCGTGTCTGTATTAACAGCAATACCCAAGAGACTTCATGTAAAGATAGTCTGAGCACGTTTACACGAGCTGCAGCCCACAGCAACACAGACAGAGCTGTGTGACTCCAATCCAGCCAAGCAGATGAGCATTTCTCTCTCTCTTGAACGTGTGAACAGACCTATAAAAGTCAAGGTAATACAAACATAACTGCTCTCCTGGACTGGAGGCCTAGGAGAGGTAAGCTGTGATTCTGTGGAGATTCAAGGAAGCCTGTCAGTCTTAACATTACTTACACACTTGCTCAGAATATCCTCCTACCAACAGCTGGGGCTTCTGGCAGCCAAATGCAAACCATCTATTGTAATATTATTCTTCTGTTGTAGGAAACAAACTCTTCCAAGCAGAAGAAATTCTTTAAAAAATAATCCAAGCAAAGGCACAAATTAAGCCCCAGAAATTAAATACTGAAATAATTTTTACTGCACAGAAAGATCAAACTGCAAACAAGCTGCAAAAGCCATTACTAATTTAACATTCCATTATTCCTTTTTTCCAAAGTGTGATTCTTTTCTTCAAGCCAAGCATACTTTGCTGGGACCAAACCTTCACATTAGATTTCCTGTGCTGTGGACTTGATGAGATAAAGCAGTTACTTAGGACCAACAAATCACTTCATTAAAGAAGCCTATTCGTAAATATTCTCAACAGCAATTAACGTCCTGGTGTAAGGAACTAATTTGGTGCCACATTCCTCACTCGGGCAAGACCTCCCCTCTAACGCCATGACTGCAGGAGAGGGTCTTAATTTTGAAGGAAAGAAAGAAGCCACCCTGGCTCTCACCATTGCTTCCGTGTTAGCTATTTTGGTTCTTCTAGGCAGGAAAAAGCAGCCAAAGGTTGGACAGAGCTGCTCCCCCTCAGTTCTTAAGCCATGTGAAAAATGGACCATCCAGCGGTTTTCCAGCTGTCTCTCAAGACTCTGGAGAACCAAGGTAACTCACAGCATTTCTTCTCAGCAGAGTGAACAGAATTGCTGATGGCACCCAGGATGCAGGCGGCTCCGAATGCATTTACTCATCTTTGCAATACCAGCAGTTTATGATAAAGGTATTCTCACTCCTGGTAGGTGGAGGAGGTAGAAAGTCTAGCTAAAAAAATTGAAATGGATAAGGTTTTTTTCACATCCCTTAGCCTCACATAAGGGCCTGTCTAGGGAGCATAACAGTGCACTGACTGGTAGCATGTTAGTCAGCCCCAGTACATCTCTCGAGGCTGCACAAAATCCCAGAGTCAGTGTGGTCCCTGGTGAACAAAGATCTAAAGCAGAAACTCGAGATGTATTAGAGAAGGTTGCTTTGTGTTTCTGTCTGCAGATGTTAAACAAATATATCCCATTAAGATGCAGCATAATTCTCTCTGGTTTTGACAGGAATACACAGGCACCATTTTGAAATTGTTACATTAAAAGACAATATGTAATATTCTTCAAAAAAACCCCAGCTTTAGTCTCGCTCTTGTTGAAGTAAGCATTCTCATCCTGTTTGAGTAACCCAGTATTACAATGCACTAAGAAATACAATATGCCAGAACAGAAACGAACAAAGCATCGGGATTCAGCAAGTTTCTTCAAGCCAGTGTTAACTTACCAATTAAATTACTTCTGAATACTTTATGGGGCTCTAACCTTACAAACAAATCTATGAATAATCATAAAGGTGCAATTCTTTAAGATATTTACATCTTTGAAAAGACCCTCCATTTCTGTAGGGAAAATCATCTCCTTGCCATTCAGAAGAAGGAGCTAAATAAATGTGAGTATATGAACTGATTATAAAAAGCCTACTGAACCAGAGTAACAATAATGCCTCAGTCTTGAAAACATAGAAAGTAAATGCAATTTTACATTAAAGATCTGAAAACAAACTCAAGGCTAATATTTTCAGGGGAAAAAAAAACTTTGATCTCTTTTTCTTTCCGGGGGGGAGCCAATATCAACATGAGTGATTTTGTACTATATTCAGGAGTCTTTATGTGGGTTAATAATGTTAAAGTTATTCCACTGCTTTTTCAAACTTTTCTGGAATCAGCTCCTTGGTGAAACAGGGCCCTATTGAAGACTCTTGAATTTGCATAGCATGTGCAAGACATTTAGATTTATATTCCATGTTAGGCTTGTGTGTTTAGAGTTTACCCAGGCATATGCAATTCATTGGCTGTATTGTTATCTTCACAATGAACAAGCACACTCACTTCATCTACAAGAAACATAGCTTTAAATGTAGAAAATTAAATTTCCATGAGAAAATGTGTTCCATGAAAATTTCCATCAATAAAGGATTAGCTCAAACATACTGAGGTCAAAATACTTTGATTTGAGCCTACCTGGGTACCGTGTGACCTACATAGCAAAACCATAAAATCATTTAAAAATTACTGTTTTGAAAGCACTCCTGTAATGACAATTACTCACATTACAGTTCTCTCTCTAAGAGCCTTCGGTTGTCGTGATCCTGTTGCGTTCAGTGATGAATTTGCCCACGGAAACTGGCAGATTCTGCCTTGAAGACTTTACAAACTCAATAGGTAAAGGAATCGTAATTATCTTGAAAACACAGGGAATGGCGACCTTAGTGATGAAAAACTGAACCCACTGAAATACGGAATCCAGTAACCACAGAAATGAGCCATCCACTCAGTTCCCACCCAAATCAGACCCTGGGCCCTGGGGCAGTGGAGTGGCCCACAGTCAGCCTTCTTGCTAGCTGGGAGAGCAACACGGCGTGTTACGCCAACCATCGTGTGCAGCGGCAACGTACTTCACAATGTCTGTGTGGCAGGGTTTCCCCAGAAATTGTAGTGCTGAACACAAAAAGTCACCTAAAGAAGTATGTTGTCAATGGTTTGGTTTGATATTTGTGAGAAACCATAGCTCATTTCACACTTGCTGTCCACTAACAGAGTTTGCTGGGGGTTGTTTCCAAAGCGACACTAACATTGGCGTTACCATATGTAGTTTTCCAGTCTTCATAGCAGGAATTCTGGGACAGGACGAAGTTGCTCGCACAATCAAAGCACCTTCCCACAGCACAAGACTAGAACAGTTTGGCTGTTACGGATGACAATGAAAGGCAGAGGGAGCATAGCCGCTGTTGCCATGTATATCAGGGGGATGCACAGAAGAAAGGAGATCCATGCAAGCTAAAGAACAACTTTGGCCCAAGAACAAAGCGGCATCTACAGCCGTGAATTAATTTGGGCAAAAAATAGAAGAAAGTGAGTCACTAGAAAAGCATGCCAAGGGGAGCTGTGAGGACAAAGAAATCTGACAATCGGTGATGGAGGTTTGAAAAGTTTATGGAAGTGATTTTATGGTGCAGAGCCCATGATAGCAAAAGGCTGGATTTATATCTCAGCCGGTCTCATCTATTTCTTCTGTTCCCAGTTTCCTTCCCAAATCCCTGATCCTGCACCATTACATTGAACGACAGATTTGCCAACAGTTTCAGCCCAACTACTGCAGAACACATGTGCTTTCTGCAGGGCAAGAGAAAGGAATTCGTGGATCATAAAGTACTGACTACTGTGTGCTTTTCATTTTCATTTCTTTCATTAAGAACTTAATATTTGTTTTCTTACTGTTTCATTAAACCATAAAACTTCCCTTCAGGCCATTGGCCTTTTCTTCTCAAAGAGGTGGCTAATTTGGCTGTGGAGCTGGTGGTCCAGAGGAGAATAAAATGCAGCTCTTAAGAAGATATGGGAGATGTGCGTTGCAGCATGCTTTGTAACTACTTCTGTCTTTACTGAGGAGTTGTATCCACCAAATCAGATTAGAAGACTGGATCAAAATGGTTATATATGGATATATATTATGGTGGGATATATGACATACAAATTTAAAACAAGGGTAATGCATCTATTCTGAACTACTGCCGTTTTGGATCCAAGTGAAACTGTGCTTGCTCAGAGGGAGCAGTCAGAGATTTTAATACCATAAGCACTTCAGATGTTCAGCTCCCAGTGAGAAATCAGGAAGCAGCTTTACCTTCAAAACCACAGACTCTCATCAATATAAATAATAGTATTAAAGACTCAGGGGGGCTATTTGCTCCTTTATTTACTGCAAAATCACTCCAGATCCATTATTTGCGTGTCAGTCACCTGCATCATGCTGAGCAGTTCTTCTGTGAATGAAAGACTTTGTGATTATTTTCCAACTATGCAAAATAAATCAAAGGGGAAGATTTGATTGGGAATAGATATGCCTGTTCTGACAGTTTTGGACTACAGGAGGAGAAGGTGGTAGCTCTGCGTCCAAGGGGGCTGCCACCATGCCAGGTATCTGTTTGGTTTTTAAATATAAAATAATTCACTGACTTCAGCTCTTAGGTGCATCTCAGACAGAGGTCTATAAAAAGTTTGGGTTTTTTTATTCTTAAAGAATAAAGCTAATATTCAGCTTTAAGTATTTAGCTTAAGTATTCCCCAGCCCAGCTCACTCCCTCCACAGTTGCGGAAAGTGGCTACCCCAACATTATCTGCAGGTGACATCATTATGCAGGTTAAAAAAAAAAATGAACAATGAAATCCTACAATTATACTAGAATGAACGAAAATGCCTGCTTTGCCTTGGCTTAGAGACAGAGGTCACCAGCAAAGCATAATTACGGACACCTAATAAAGAATATACAAAATACCACCATTGCTCCCACATCACAAAATCTGGTGACTATCTCAGCCATGACTAAGAGCTTACTATAAATCTGATGTCATATCATTGAAGGATGTACTAGTCTCTTTGGTCTTCGAATAGAAAGCGTATGCCAATCCTAAAATATATTCTATTTTCCTCCAGATCATTAATGAAGAAATCATACACATCTAGGCACCCTGACATACGGCTCACTGCTACCAATCCGAAAGGAGACACTATCATGCTAAAATTATATTTTTCCACTAGACCTGTTATTTTTTGTGATCTTTGCTGCCCTAAACTTTTGTAAATATGGTTTCAGTAACCATATCACAAATACGCCAAAGACTTTTTACATAATGAGATGGATTGGAGATGCAGAGAGGAAAAGAACTGTAAACAGCAAAGAAGGAAGAGAAATTATACAATGGGACTCAGAAGGCTGAAAAATATTAGAAGAAAATAACTAGAAAGAATACAAGAAATGCATCTAAAATAAAATAAGCAGTAATACAGAGAGTTGATGGATATAGAAAACTGCAGCAAAATCCTATCCCTACTGAATCAGTGAGAATTTTCCATTCAATTCATTTGGGTTGGGATTCCTCCTTTAGAAAGCAACAGTTCCACAGTAAACGTCACGTTAATGAGAAGTAAATAAGAAAATGCAGCACGGCAACCTAAACTGCTGATGAACTGAAGGGAATTACCATAAAGGGGAGGGGGGTTCATTGCTGTAGTCCCAAAAGCATCATTTCTTGGAGCCCTTACAGTAGGAACGTATCCAGGATGATGCTGCTGTCAGTGTCAGGGTTCTCAGCGAAGACACCTTGACCTGATTTCAAACGCACACAATGCGAGCCTTAACGCTCCATGCAGAATGCACCGCAGCGAAAAGCTTGCGTACAAGCAGCGACATACTAGTTTAACCCAGCGATGTGAGATTCAGGGACAGATGATAACTGTTAACATTAGGCTATATCTATACAAGTAAATTAAGTGTGCCTGGGAACATTCCTGGGCATGGAGGCCAGCTGGCAAAGCACGGCCTGAGTCTCCGCCAGTAAACACCCTTAACCTTCAAAACAGGGAGGCTGCATGCAAACAGCCGACTGGGGACGGTCCCAGGAACATGCTTGCTGCCAAACCATACTCGAAAACTACCCGGGGGGCAGCGCTGGTTGGCACATGCCAAAACCTCGCCAGGGACTGTTCTAACAGTTTACCAGGGCGGGCAGTCACGCTCCCGGCCCAGGAACATTCCTGCACATTGTTTAATTTATTAGCAGAGAGATAGCTAGCTCCCTCCTTCCCCCTCCTTGCCTAGGTGAAGCATTTCTCTTGTGTAGAACACATTTTAGGAGCCTTTCTCACTGATTCACCCCTTCTCCCATCCCAAACCATCTCCCCTCCTGTTCCCACATGCAAAACGTACATGGGAAGGGCTAGTTAAAGCAATGGGAATGGTCCAACGTGAACCGCTCTTTGGTTCACAGAGTACCCACATCACGAGTAAGGAAGGTCAAGAGCCTGGCATGTTTCCAAACCTGCCCCACCTCCCATCCACACAGGGCCCTCACCATGCAAAGGTGTCCAGGGATACCTCATGATTTTGTAAATCATTTAAGTACTACTAATAGCAGGAGCACTCCGAAACACAGCCTACCTCATGCTCTTGGAGCTATGGATGGGCTGGTCCATCAGCCTCGCTACCTGGACAGTTCTTCAAAAGATAAAGAAATGGTCCATGAAGCACATCTTGAGACTGTTGGCTGCAGACAGTGCCTGTTTTTCTAATGGCCATTACCTTGACGCTCAAATCGTTTTGCTTGAAAATATATTTTGATTAACAACAAGAAAAATAATCCATTCCCTTCTCTGATTCACTAGAAAAGATAGCAATAATGGCTTATACAGAAGAGGGCAAGAACTTGAATGAGAATCTTATACAAATGTGTGTGTGCACATGTGTGTTTATACAAACCCCTCATCAGTTTAAATTGTATTTTCTGTTAAGATCGTTTACCTTCTAATAAATCCTAATTAGATCATAAGTTCCAAGCCTAGTGAGAATAAATGTGTATTGACAAGTATATTGAGTGCTGGGAATTCACAAGACTCCTACTTACGGTTTGGGATATGTTGATACACGTTGCATGTGTAGGTTAACAATACACGTAGTGCCTAACCTTTCACTAGTTTGCTGCAATATATGGCGGGTTGCTAGAATTCATTACCAGGAAGTTTTTGGAAACGGGAGAGGAACCCAAGCTGACATGTGCCAGTGACTCATGGATGAAAACTACCTGTTTCAGAGCTGTTCTTGGTGCCTTGAATTTAAAGGAGCTGTCTCCCTTGCTTAAAGTCTTTGGACATCTTTGTGTTTGGGATTCCTGCCCACCCACAGTCATACAGTTGGTCAGTTCGTTTTGCAAAGGCTCCCCATGTTGCTGCACTGAAGTTTGGTAAAATCCCCAATGTAAAGACAGAATAAATCTGAGCTACCTTGACTCCAGAGATGACTCTGACATAGATCCAAGACATGTGTTAGCTGGACATTCACCTATTTGTGAAAGACTTGCTAAAATTACCCTAGTTCTCTGCGAGGGTTCAGGCCCACAGTACGGGTATCCTCCCTAAAGTCTTGCTGCCCTCTTGAGGAGAGATGAACCTACCAGCCAAAAACGGTGCAGAGACCTGGGATCAAGGCAAGGGTTTGATGCGCTGTCCTGTGTGAGGCAGTGCCCTGTGCCCCACAGGGAAAAATCTGCCCAGGCCACCTCCCTGATACCAGCTGAGATTCACCTTACCCTGCAGGAACGTACCTGTTTATATCACCGCAACCCCAGGGGCAGGTGCTACCACTGCGGTTTGGTAATCTGAGAACCACCATGTATGTGCTGGTGTGAAATACCACGCGTGGTGCAAGAGCAGGGAGGGGTGAATCCAGTGTTTCTGAGTCATTCAGGCCTGTATCCTGATTCAACAAGCAGAATTTGGAAGTTCTTGTTGTTTTTTTCCTTCTTGCTTTCTAATTTTGTGAAGATTTCTCACAGTTTATGACAGGCGATGTTGGTTTGGAGTACATCTGAAAACGACCATATTTTAAAAAGAACCCTAGGCATTAGGGAACACTGCAGCCTGAGAGCCATCCTTAATACCAGCCTAAGGCTACATTGACATCAGCAGGTACTGTGGAGCGATACAAGAGGATCTAGAAAAAAACCCAGTGTTGACATCTACCCTATCCCAACACCTACCCTATGAACTGAATGCCTGTCAGTGTTTAGAGTATGTTATGGGCATATCTTCTGGCTTAACCTCATCCAAAAGCAGTCCAGGACCACTCTGTGATGTTAACTGAGGTGTGGTAGTAGAAAGATTCACTTCAAAAGCTCAAGCACGATCCAAACTGAAGCACGGATGCAAATTCCCTCTTGGCACTTCTGTACGACAGAAGGCCCCTGGCAGAGCTTGTGGACAAGCTCCATTTGTCCAGCCAGGCACGCTGAACAGATTACCTGCATGGCCAAAAAGCAGAGGGGAGTTTCTAGACTCAAGATCCTGAGTCTAGAACCATAGCTTGGCCGTAGCCCTGGAGATGCAGCGATCCACTCCCTTGCTCCCTAGTGACTGCACAGAAGGAAGAAGGGGCACAGGCCCAGGTGGGGGCGGCTAAACGGGCTGCCATTTCCCATCAGTCTGGATGATCAGCATGCCTGCAACTGCAGTGGAGGCATAGCTTATGTGCCAGTCACCTACATCCCACAGACAAGCAAGGGGATGCGTGTGGGACTCAGACAGAAAAGCTGGCAGAGCAGAAAGGTAGCACGACCATTAACAGTTAGGCTGGCACACCAAAATAAGCCAAGAAAGTAGGCTGCAGGTAAACATGCCAGGCTGTCAACGGTAGCAATTCCCAAGAAGGTCAGACATCACTGTCTCAGGGCAACGATGTCCACCAGAGAAGCAGGGCAGACACCTGTGGGCAGTAATGACTTCAGCTGCCTAATTTGAACTATCATATGTCAGTCAGAACCTATAGACTGCCAAATCATGCAGATGCTTTTACTTTGGGACATGGTTTAGTAGGCATGGTGGTGTTGGGTTGATGGTTGGACTGGATGATGTTAGAGGTCTTTTCCAACTTTAATGATTCTGTTCTATTCTAAAATGTTTTTACCTCCAGTGCCTATGCCAGCACAGTGTGCAAAGGACTCCTACCCTCTAGGAAAACGGAGCTTGCCACAGCAGAACGGTCCCTGGGCTTTGATAATGTTGTACCCCGTTTCCACCTCTGCGCAGAATTGGACGCTTTGGGGTTAAAATATAACTAGGACACAACTTGGGGTCAAACTGTGAGCCTTGCATTTCCTCTGCTATGCAGTTACTGTCACAGTGGTCCCACTGACTTCTTCTGTACTACCCAGGAGAATAACTCAGTCATCATCAACAAAGGTTGATGGTTGATACCCCTGAGGGAGACCAGTCTCTCAGACGTAGGTCTGTGTAACAGCCTCTTTGAACTTTTAAGTCATTCACACAAGAAAGCAAGTCTGACAAAAGCTGCAGAGTCTTCTGAACACCTCTTCAGGCAGCAAAACTGAAAGACAGACTTCCTTTCCTGTGTCATTACACATACACACACACACCCTGCCCCAGAACCGGAGTTTAAATCGAGTTCTTTGACACACATCAGAAACCTTCAGTGTAGAATTTCTGAGAGACACCAAAATCCTTAAAGACAGACCTAACACAGACAACCATCTTCAAATTGTTTAATTGCTTTCATCAATCGAAAGTATCTTTTGATTCAAGAACAAATGCTTAGCAAGAACTCGGTGAAAATAGACATAACCTTAGGGCTGAAAAGCAGAGCAACATCTATAATTTTTTTCCTTTACAGATAAACAGAACTGCTTTTTAAGTAGCTCCCGAGAAGGACATCTAAGCATTGCTCCTGTGAATAAAGCAGACAGTTCACATGACGACCAGTTCCTGCCTGCATGCAAAAGCCGCACGCCAGCAAATCTAATTGAAAATAATCTGTGATCTACACTTAGCATTCTTCAGGAAAGTGCTTTTATCCCATCTTTTCCCATCTCTCCTCCTCCCCTCCAATCTTAAATGAATCACATATTGAATCACCGCAGCATGGCTGTATTTGATCATGATTTATAGGGCACTGTCTGCCTTACTCAGTATGCAGTCTTCGCAGGGAGGAGGTATTTCGGACAGAGAAGAACAGGCTGTCAGCACTCAATAAATTATTAGTAACAGCCACTTCCTGCAGTAAAGACCGATACAAGATCAGCCTTCTAAGTGGGCAGGTGCACAGAGGTGTCTTACATCAACAGCTTGCCCAGCACATAATCCAAATTCTTAGTAACTACATTAAAATGTGGCACTGAGAAGAGAAAGGTTTTACTGACAGTTGTTAATAAATAAATGGAGAAGCTGTAGGCACTGCAGAACCTGTGCAGGGACCAGACCCCGCTGCGCCGTGTTGTACTGCACTACTGTAGGTAGCATAGATTAGTGTCTCTAGTTTCCTGGAGGCGATTACACAAGGCAGGCCTTTTGAGATAAATCTTCTGCCCTCGTTTGACAGAGGTGCGCAATATTACGAGGACTGAAACTTCCAAATCTGCAAACTCAACACATAGCTGCATGCAAGAAACATGAATGTAATTTTATATCATCTCCTCAGTCATCAGCATTCCCCTGCCTATTGTTTCCCTGCTTTCAGCCTTCAGTTATCTCCATCACAAACAAGTCTATCAGCAGCAGCATGCACAGACTTCATTGTATGCTAACATATTGATACTTGTACATACTGATCTGTAACAGTCATGCTTAAATTGGTCGTGCACCATAAGAAAGAAATAGTTGTAGCAAACTGTCCCCCGACAGGACCAGATAAGGATTATTTAGCTGCGTCGTACCAAAAAGAAGGGTAGTCAATCTGTTTTGTTTGTTCACATTCTCATACAGAGTGAATATAGAATAAGAAGCAACATCAGACCAAGTACACGACAGCTGTGTGACAACCGTAAAGCTTGTCAAAGTTTTTGGATTTTTTTTTAATACACTGAACAAGGAACACTATTAGGAGAAGGGAAACAATGGGTCTGTTTTCTCTCCCTAACCACAGCTTTCCTATGCCCAAGCTCTTGTTTGAGTTATACAGAAGTAGCACACCCAGGTGCTTCCAAGCACAAGAGAAGGCTAGTTTTTCACCTCTCTCTAAGAGGGACAATTCATTCCTGCTGCATCCTGAATAGGCTCCAGGCCATTACACCAGAGGTGAATTTGGCTGACTCGCACGAAGACTCTGCACTGCGGTTTTTCTTTGCTGAACACCACCAGAGGGCTCAGCACTGTGCAATATCCAAAAATAAAGGTCCTGACCTGAAAAACCCTACACCGAGAAACAGCGATTTGTTGGCAAACCCTTTGATTATATCTTTACAAATTATAGTTCTTTCTCAAATATGCTCAATTTTCCAGAGAAGTTACTGGTTTCATGGCAGAATCACCTGGGAAGAATTATTCCCTGTTGCTATTTAGAAGCTCAAAGCAGACTATCAAACGGCCTTAAACTACTTATAAAGTAATAGTAAAAATACATGTAACATGCTTCTAATAAATACACTTTCCATCAGAACACAGTGACTGAGAGCTGGTAACTCTTGCAAATTACTGATAAAACTACAGTCTGTCTGCTTCTACTATATATGGCCAATGTTCACAGACTAAGATCTTCCTCCCTGGAGCTATACATCTGGCCACTACTTACCCATACTAAATGTCTCCAATTCCATCTATTCCATTGCATCTATGATTTCTGATAAATCCTTCTTATATGTGAATTTTTCATCCTGACTTCTGAGTGCTGTGTGATGTATCTGACACTAACAAGACAACAGTTGGCCCCTTGGGGTCTTGTCAAAAAGCTAATGTAAGACAAAATGCTTGTAACCTTTGATTGAAATACTTCCTCTCTCCCAGCACCAGCTAATGATTCAGAACAATTTTGCTAAGTGTATATTTCACTACCTTGAAACAGATATTGTGTCAAGTAGGATTTATAGGTGATTTAACTCAAACATGCCTTCAAAGCAGCTTCAGCAAGCGATGAACACTGTTCGAAAGAGCAGGGAATAGTCAGAGGCTGAGCCAGGGTTAAAGAGAGCATCTCTGATCACCAAAGTGATGAAAAGTGGTCAAGAACGGAAATCGCTGCAATTACTTGTCCTAAGTGATTGTCTTTCATATTGGAACTGCCAGAACATGTAGGATTTAGGGATGGAAATGGCAGATTACTATTCTGATTCATCACCTGGTGCTTGGAGAGAGGAAGTGTTTGAATCAAAGCTTTTAAAGGTTTTTGTTTTCCAACAGCAGTTTCAGGAAAGGATGGTGGGGGAGCGGAAGAATTGCCTACTGCACAGGACAGCAGGCTAAGGCTAAAAAAAAAAAACAAAACTGAATTCCATGCTTGGCTGTGCCAAGAACTGCTTTGTGACAGCGGGTAAATCCCTTCACTCCTGTTTTCATTTGTTTTCCTTTCCCACTGTACCTCTGCCTTGTCTATTGGGAAAGAGAGATTTATGAGTGTCTTAGGGATTTAGTGGAGCAAGCACTTCTCCTCTCAAATCTTCAAATGAAGATGAAAACCCCACCCTTTGGCTCAAAGCCTGTTGTTGCAGAGAATTGTACAGCACCTGGTACGGACCTCAGTGGGGACTGCAAGGGGAGATCATAAAAATAATGACCGCGACACTATCGTCACCATCTGCATACAAGCATTTATGGGAAAACAGAGTACCACGAGTGTCCACTCAAAGTCAATTTGGAGGTTGAAGCAGATTTCAGCATACGAACAGTGTAACAAGTCCCAGCAAAAGTCCATCTAACCCCTGATTCTGACTCCGACCACTAGCAGGTACCTAGAGAACAGTAAAATAGCCAGGGTACGTATGCAGTGATATTTATCCAGAACAGTCTCCCAGCATCTGTGGATTGGCGATTTCTGAATTTCCTGAGCCACAGATGGTGTCTTTGCATTCAACAGTCTCGGCAGATTTTTATTTTTTAATTTTCCAGACTCTTGAGGCAAGTTAACAGGACTTCTTCTAAAGAAAGTATTGAAATATAATCTAGTGAGGGAATATAATGTGGTACAAACCAGGGGCCAGAACAACAGATGATATTTTCTAATCATCAAGTATTCAAGGTGATGTTTCAACATCTTTGCACGAAGCGTGAGTAAAAGAATCAGCTTCTGAAAGCTGAAGGCACTTACCTCCTTTAGAAAGCACTCGGAAGTTCATAGGTATCACAGCCCACCAGAATCGCCCATTTGCATTCACTGCAACAATTCTGTTGCTGATGCGATTTCTCTGAAGCCAGTATGGAGTTTGGCTCAGCTGCATAAAAAGGAAAACAAAAGCCCTCTCCTTTCCTGACACAATGCGTTTACTCTCCTGGATTTGGGGCAGATACTCTCCTTAGACAATGGCAGTCACAAACATTAAGAGCTGTAAGAGGTATGCACATCACCTCAGAGTCCCGCTTTTTATACTCTCATTCTTTCATGTATTGCACAGACACACTGTGAGAGATCATCATCTCTTCTGTCCAAAACAGCTAACAGTATTCACAGCTGTGGCAGACAATTTCTCCTGAATTTTAACATTTGAGCAGGATTAACATCTCTCATGTCACACAGGAAGGTTATGACAGAGAATTGGAACTTCAAACACCAGTAGAAGAACCTTAAATCATCAAACCTATGCCTGCATACGCTAATACCCGGTGTTAGTGCCCCTTTGCCATGCTTCTGTCCCTTATTTAACAACTATGCTTCCAGTACTACATTTCTTTCACTAAAAGATATACATATACATAGTGAGACCAACAACTGGTGTGGTCTAAACCATGCTCAGTAAGACACTGTATTTACCTCTTCGGCATTCCTGGAGAATGAAGACAACATTCTATCAGCATTCATCCTCCTAATGATAAGCCAAGATGAAATGTTAAGCCCTGAAGTAATAAATTTCATCCAAACTGAGAGGCATCCAATTTACTGTATTCTGCATTTAACATAACAGTCATCTAGGAGATAAAGGACAGAGTTACCATCCCCAAAAAGAGATGAGGAAACATTAGCTTCGCTGTGGAGACTCTGAAAGGCACAGGCAGGAGTATCACGACCACAGACTTGTCTACATGGGGACAACTTGAGGAAATTAATTTGAAGTATAATTTGAACAGAGGAAGGGGTTTTTAAACTGTGTGAAATCCTTGTGAGAATAGGCTGGTTCTGAGTTTGTGACCTCAAATGGAGTTTTCTTCTTTCACTTCCAAACTTAAGCTGAATTCCATTAAAGTGTCTTTTATTTCTGAAATAGATCATTCACCAATGGTTTAAAGCAGGCTACCTACCTCATTTTGAATTCATACGTATAACTAATACACAGAAATTTTTTCTGCATTCTTACGTATGGAGACAAACTTTCACTTTCCAAATTTATTACAGTGTATTTCTGTTATTAATAATTATTATACCACAAAGTCACAGCTGAGCTCAAGAACTGATTGTGCCAGGACTTATATAAACACGTAGTAAGATTCACAGGCCAGATTAAGGGCCAGGAGAGATGATTTAGATCATTTAGTCCTGACCTTTTGTTTAACACAGGCCAGTTTTTTTACATGGGTTCCACTAGCTTACGTCTGGCTTGAGTATATTAAAAAAAAAAAAAATTCATTCATTCTTGAAGAAGAAGCCATTTCACATGGAGAATCCACTCCTCCCCTTGACAGTTTGCTATACCTCCCTATAGTTAACATTACATTTTAACAATATTCTACTTCTCATTTGAACGTGCTGAGGTCAGGTCTAAATCCCAGTGGTTCCCTGTTACACTTTCTTCTCAGAAATTAAAGCACTTTCAACACTGGTATTTTCTGCTTAAGAAGTCTCTATGCTGAGCAGCTTTAACTATTCCCCCCCCAATTTATTTTAGGTTCCTATCAAAACGTAAAACACAGCAGGGCTTGTGCTGTAAATAGAAACAGTCCACCCTCAGCTAATATTCATCACTGAATTTAATGCCTATCACTGATTTACATCATGTGGAACTCTGGCCTATATAAACATACCTATCTAGAGACGGACGGGGTCTGATACACTGCATTTCTTTCTAGAAACTAAAGCTACTGCTACCAGGCAAAAGAGGGTTACAGGCTTACGTAAGTGTGTGTGTATAAAAATATATATGTGTGTGCATGTCATTTAAATGAAGACCTAGTAAACTGGGATATTGTCACATATATTTGTAACTGCTCATATTCATATGTATTCATAATGGCTTCCTAGTGGCCACAGCATGATCCAGTCCGGATCCCACTGCAATTAACAGGAGATCTATCATTTGCTGCAGATTTTCAAGCAGAAATCTTTTCTCCGTATTCCTTCTGCTGCAGTCATTAGGATTGCGTTCGCCAGCGTGGAAGCTCTCCAACCTCAGTCGGATTGTGAACATTAGCCATCGGTAACTGAGCTCAAACTAACTGGGAAGCGGGTGTCTCGGACACACGACGAGACCTTGGTGAGGCATGCTGCCTCATGTGGGACACCTACAAGATGAATTTGATATTAAATCTTTCTCCCCCCAGGTCAGAAGTGAGGAGGAGAATCACAGCAAATCATCAATCTTGCATACACCCCCAAATATATGTGAAATAAATCCCACGCAGATCAACTAAAACGCAATTGTCACTGAATTGTGAAAAATGCATAGTTGCCGAAATTATTCTTGCTGATGATACTGACCCTAGGAGCCGGAAGGCACTCAGCTTCAGCTCACGGCATTCTCCAGTGCCTGCCCCGTCATTCTTGGAGCTGGGAGAATGAGCATCCAGAGAGCAAAACCTATTCAACTGCAAGATCCTCAACTTGAAATGTCTCCTGAACTTAGGATTCATAGAAGGTCGTTAATTGAAATGGTGGCATAGTACACCCCCAGATTAGGCTGGGATGTTTAAAAAGCTACTCACACAGTGAGCGGGGAATTTTGGTTGGCAGAATTCCCAGAACAAGCTGAGGGCAGGCACAGAAAGGCTGCACGAGGCCAAAGCAGCACTGAGCTCGACCTGAAGGTCTCCCTTTTGTGCTCAGCATCATCACAGATTCCTGCCTTTGCTGCCACAATCAGAAGGCGTTTGGCTCTCAACCTTATTTTGTGGGCCCTGGAATTGGACTCCATCCTTCTGACCCAGGTCAGAGGGCAATCACGCGTTATATTCCCCTTCTCTCTCTTGCTTGTGGACACACATATTTTCAGACCTTGATACGCTATTCCACATACGCACAATCACCAGTGGAGAAGTAGAGAGGTATAAAATGCCACCAGATGTTAAATTGCAAGGCTCGCTACCAGGCTTCCGGCTCGTGAAATGAGTTCTGCTGCAAGGGGCTGGAAAAGGTTGCATAGCGAACAAAACGTGGGTTTTTCAGAAAATCACTACACTTGCTGTGGGCCCTGTCCTGGAGCAACCCTCACCATCTGGCCCCTAACCATCACCAGCAATGAGCTCTGCTTGAAAAGCTGGGCATGGTGGGCACTTTCACCCAAATTTCCTCTTTCATGAAGTACTCCTTGCCATGCTGTGGTTTTAGTTGCTATGGTGATTGATTTGTGTTTAATGAGCTCATGTTATTGGTTGGGATTTTTCTAGGGTGAGTCATGCAGGTTTCATTTGGTAAAATTCACATGGAGATATTGCCATCTAGATCAGCACCAGATTAGCTGAGAACTCCAGCTTCAACTCACCTATTTTAACATTCCCAGGTGAAGTCAACTATATGATGAGGGAGATAATTGTCTGCAAAGTAAATAGGCAGTTAACAATGTACCTATTGTACTGCTGATGGTGATGACACGGCAGCAGCAGCCAGTTTTAATTTAACATGACTTAACTGTCAAGCGATTCCAATGATATTACAGGAGCTTGTTAAATGAAAATAACACCATTCACATTTGCATGTACATGTGCAAGGAAAAAAAAAAAAAAAACCAAAAAAACAAACCAAAAAACAGCTGCTCCTGGGCTGACAGCAACTGGAATGATGTCTTGTTTCAATCGGTGACATTTAATTGCCTTGTTTCAATCGGTGACATTTAATTGCACCAGTTGAGCTCTTATACCGTGAAAACGCAAAGACTCCACTAAGTGCAACCCAATGGTTCTGGTCCAAAGGGCAGAACATTTGACTGGGAAATCAAGATACCTATTTCTGAGCCCAAACTTTATCCTTCCAAGTCCAAACTTTATCACTTTTCTGGCAAATTACTTCACTTCTTTGTGCTTCAGTCTGTCCATCTTTGGAAGGGGATAACAATACTGAACTGCTTTGCGTAGTGCTTTGAAAACTGGTCATGAAAGGAAATACATGAGCTAGATTTTGTTGTATTTTTGTTTAGAGCTTTTCATTACTTCTGAGTTACTTTCATTGTCTGGGCCAGGTTAGCTGCTTGTCCTATTTCTGTGGGTTTGGGATTGGTTTAAGTAAACAAATCGTTCAAACTACAGGGGAGGCAGAACATGGTTCCAAGTCAAAATGTCATTAACTTAAGCAGATGCTTGATTGACCAAGGTTGCCGATTTCTGTAGGGAACAAACCACATAAATCACATACTTAAAGGACACCTGTCAGTAAAGGCAGTTTGTCCCCTCCTAGAAAGGCTCGCCTGTCCATTTGGTGACCCCAGGTTACCATCTTACACTACAGCCTGCAACAGGCCTTCTTAAAATCCATTTTCTGTCTGAGTTTTGGATGCTACAATTCCTGTCCTTGAAGAGTTGACAGTCTGAACAAAGAGGAGGAAGAATAAAAGAAGTGACATTTATCACGGTTAGAGGATGAAAAGTATGCCCAGGGAGTTTGAAGCATCCCTGCCGAGTGCCCTGTTATCTGCTGCGGTCAAATTTCTACTAGATCCCACCAGAGATGCAACGAACTTAAAAAAAAAAAAAAAAAAAATTAAAAAAAATTTTAAAAGGCAGCATTTCATTAGTTACCTAAATAAGAAAACATCCTAAGTGGCTTGACCTAGGCCCTGTAGGAAGCTGGTGGCAGAGCAAGGACTTAAACCCAGATCCCCTGGGCATCTCTTTCTCTGGCCAGCCTTCCTCACAGAGTTGTGAACCACAACTCTTACGGGCATAGCAGATACTCTCGTAATTGCTGAAGCAGCTTGTTTCTAGTTGCATTTTTCAGTACTTTTTTTTTTTTTTTTTTAATCACATTGTGAGCCGAATCATAGATTAGTGCCAAAGAGCTTCTAATTACATAGTAACAGTAGCGATTGCATAACCCTCTTCCAGCTCCCTGCAACAGCCCAGCTCCACGTTCGCCAACGGAATGTCACATTTTTCCATGCTTCAAGTATCTCTTTTCACTAATGCTGCAGCCAATTGCTTCTAATATTGCAGAAAAGAATGAAAAATGCTGGGATTAAACCTCCACAAACCCTAATAGTGTGTTTACAATAGTCTTCAGGTTCATTCTTAACCACTAGGTCTATGACCTTCTAGTAAATTATACTATACTGGAAGGTTTTAGCTGCTGTTCCAGCTCCACTGTAAACATGTAAACTTGAGCCATCTGTGCTTTTTTAATATTTCCTGTAAAGCCTATCACTACACCAATCTGCTGTTTCAATTGGCGGCACAAGAAGTCATTGTGTGCTAATTTTTCCCAAGGGCACTTGATGCACTTTATTAAATAGGGTTTTTTTCTTCCTCATTAAGGCCTTTCCACAACAATAAAACTATATTTTGGGTACCCAGGCCAGCAGGCATTGTGCTGTTTTGTATGAAAAAATGATCCCAGCCATGCTATGCTTTTACCAAAGAACAATATGAATGAAAGAAAGTTTTTAAAGATGTTGCAACCTTTTCTTTCAGGGCACCTGCAGGGAAAGCGTCTTGAAGGCAACACAACAGATGGTGGGAAGAATTTGGCCGAACATCCCAGAAACAGACAAAGGATCAGATTATTTCAGAGGCACCGAAATTTTGCTGGGTCATACACTTCTCACACACCTCAAATCGCTGTTGACTGCTGGAGTTTGGAGTGTGCAAGGGGGAACTCAAATGCCAAACTGGATCAGACCCACGGTTCATCTAGCTCAGTATCCTGTTTCTGGGAGTCACAGACCAGATGTTTCAGAGGAAAGTACGAGAAACCCTACTGCGGAAGCACGAAGGTTTCAGGCCTTTGTAACGATCTTATTTTATAATATCCACTACTAGACTGCCCTGACCTTTAATAAGTCTAATTTCTCCTCCTCTTCTCCTCTTGTCTGTTGTCATAAAACCTGTTAAAATATTGCTCTCATTATAGAAGCTGTTTCGAAAGACCAAGGCAGGTATTGAGTGTGGAGAAAAAAAGTAGGATTTTTTTTGGTAGTTTTAAACTATTTTTAGAGTAGGGTGTCAGAATAAGTGACTCTCAAAAACCAGTGAAATGGGAAGTACATATAGGACAGTCTTTGTCGAAGATTTCATATTAATTCATTAAAAAATCTTTACCCGTATTTAAAACATGCAGAGTATATCTTTTTATTTACTTCTCAAGTTATTTGACCTATAATCACGATAAAACAGTTCACTAATAAATGTGGGGGATTTTTGGCCGGGTTAGTTTAAGCAGATTCCTAGAGTTTAAGGTCAGAAAGGACAATTGTGATCCTGGAGTTTGACCAGCTGCCTCGCACAAAAGAACTGTTTATCATTTTTTTCCCCAAAGCCATCTTTATTTTCCTTAAAAAAATATTACTGCCCCACACTCGGTATCGGTGACTTTAACATACCTCTGCTCAAAAAGCTACGCCAGAAGAGGAGGTTGAAGCAGGTGTTCAAATACTAAGCACTAGTCAACTGCCCATAAATTTAATCTGACATGCTGATCGGCAAATGCTGGGCAAAACAATTGAACCAAGTCCGCACACTTTGAAGCTCCTGCTACAAAAATCACAGCTGAAAGGGGAGGGAGGGAGGGAGCTTCCTAGCAACAAAAATGCGCCCGAGCCTTGCAGCTGAAGTGTGTGTGTCGCAGAACACCTCGTGGATGCACAGGGTGGGTTTTGGGCGGGGGGGCGGGGAGGCTTAAAGCTTTGAATTTGTCATTTCTTTCTCAACTGGCTTTTAGTTCTGATCCTGAGCAAGAAGAAAGGGGTCCTTGTTTGATAAGAAGGGATGATAACCTGCACCCAAGCCAATAAAAGGGATTAACCCGAGACTGAAGGCTCAATACTGGGTTCTTGCCGATGCATGGTTCAATTAGACTAAAAGCTGTCCTACAGCATTAAGGCAAGTTACCTTCATTTTCAGCTTCAGTGAAACAGACCCCAGATGACAGGATAGGCAAACAAGGACTTTTTCACTTTTCACAATTGCTTTCATCCTGCGTTGCCAATATTATTAGACTTTAAAGAAACTGGAAAATCAGAGGAGTGTTCAAAGTAGGTGGTCTCTGCGTATTCATTACATCCGGGCACGTAAGGCTGGATAACGCATTTTGTAAGCGCGGCAATGTGGCTTGCAGTTCATTTCTTCAGTTCATTTTCATTTTCACCTAATAAAATCAATTTTCAAGCCAAAGTGATGGCCTACAGATATTACTTTAGAAGTCCAGGATGTAAACACTTCAGACAGTCATGCACCTCCAGCAACACCGAGCTCCCCAAAGAAGGGAGCCTGTTCCTCCAAGGCAGCCTGCTTTTATCCCATGCACCTGGGTAAATCATGAAGAGGAGTGTCTGGCTCTTTTCAGCAGCAGGGGTCAATATACTTAAAAAAAAAAAAAAATCAGGATGGTGACTAACTTTTCACACACATGGAAACGGAGGCACAGAGAAGCACGGCTCAGCTAAGGTCATCCCTGGCTGGATGGCAGAGCTGGGAATCGCCAGGCACAGGTCCAAAGCACCGTGCTCTGCTCTCTCATCCAGCTACCCAGGTCTGAACGCAGCAAGCGAGACTCATCAGCTGATTCACATCTTAGACTTTCATTTTTGTTTTAACCACGGTGTAAACAGAACGAACAAACATCAGTCTGAAGCACCGGAAGCCTGTTTATGGGCAATATGAACAACTCTTTTGCTATTTCCCTGATAAATAAAGCTTGGAGATGATTCCTGGAACTATAATCTCTCCCATAGATGCTACCAAAGGGTGCCTGTTGACATCGTGCAAAACTCAAAAATAATTGTAACATTTCTCCTATATTTCCCATGGAAGCTAGCTACTGCGTTGGTTTCTTTTTTAATTATTTCTTCCCTCTTCAGCCCATGGTAACACACTATCTTCAACACACAGAGGGTCACAGACAGGAATTTTGATCAGCTCCATACAAGAAATCAAAACAGAAACCTTGAACTGCCCCAGGAGGCATGAAAGCACACAGGGCTGGGGTGGGGAAGGGCAGAGAGGAAGGACTTGCTCAGGGCAACCTGTATAAATTGCCCTATGCCCAAACAAACTGGAAATAGGCCTTTAATTTTAACATAGCAGCAACAACAAAAAGCAAGCCTGAAAAGCTGTGAAAATACTCCCACAGCACAAGCACAACTCGGAAGACAACCAAAAGACTTTTTCCCAAGCACGTCCTTGAGATACTGACATTGAAGCCATAGCAGGAGTGGGGACAGGGTGGGTGAGGTATAGTTAAGGTTGTGTCCTGTGCCTGTATAATTGAGTAAACTCTCCAAGACACGGACCAGCCAGCATACAGCCAGCACTAGTGGGTCCTACAGTATCAACAGAAATTGGCTTTCTTTTTCCTTTCACCAGTCTGGGTCTGTGACTAATGGTAAAAGAGAAAGCAAGCTGCAGATTTCAGCTTTCATCACCTGTGTTACAGTGGATGGAAGACCTCTTCAGAGTGGTCTGCTCTTCCCTAACTTTTCTTTCAGCTTCATCTGATTCAGTCAAAGCTAACTTTCCTCAACCCCTGTCGTCCTCCTGGATGCAATGTGTCCTACAGGGAAGAAAACACTGTAGTATCCTCAATGACCATTCACAACCCTGGCATGTTATTCTTCAAGAAATTTGCTCCAGAACTCATAAATCCAGAATGAGTCAGCAAACCACTAGGCATTAACTGGATGGGCACGCAGTGATACCGAGATGCTGGAGGAACTGCATGACAGGACTCGTGCATCTCTGCTGAACAACACCGAGGGCAATGAAAACTGCTAGTACCGTTGCCGTGTAGAGCCTGGTCATTGCTATATAATTATACACATGAAAGGTGGCAAGGATTAAATGAATATAACAGCATTGTAAGCACTAAAAACAGTTCAGAAGGGGCAGTTGTTTGTAAAGAATGAGATCGAGAAAGAACAAATTTAGAGGTATTTCATTTGATAAGGGGCTGCACTGACCATTCCTGGAAAAGCAGTAGTTAGAGAACTTAGAAAACAGACTGACCACAACTGGAGTGCTTTCCACTCACGGGTCTGTAAAATGATTGCATGGCAAAGATCCAACCTTTTGATATACAGGAAAAATATGTTGGAAACTTAAGCCATCCTGATAGCCCAGGGCAGCCTGTTTGCTTGAATTTTCTTGGTGTAAATAGAACCACCACACAACATCTCAAGGACTGTCCAAGTGAGACTGCCAAAAGAAACAATTACTTTTTACCCAGATCATTCCAGAAATTCCTTTTTCCTTGGCCTGCAAGTGGAACAAACATCCTATTTGCTCGAGCATCCCTACCGCTACAGGCAGGACTCGGGTCTTCCATATTAATCAACGGTCATCCTGCCCTGGGCAAAGGTTGCCGACTGCAATGTGTGGGAAACAGGAAAAGCAGCTTAAAATAACGTTGTGGGACTGCTTGTTTCATTCAGGCAGACCTGTCTGTGAGAAAGAGAATTTAAGAAATGTTGATTTTTTTTTTTTTTAACTAACTCTTAAAACAAATTGAAGTGCGAAAATTTGCTGGAGCAACATTGTTTTTATAGCCTCCCATGTAAACACCCCTGAGATTATATCAATACAGTCAAACTTTACGCTGGGTAGTGGTCAGAGCAGAAAGGTCACCACACCCAGAGCTGACCCTGCCCCACGCTCTGATTGAAAACTATTTTGGTAACTTTGACTTTCTCCTTCCAAAGCGTTACAACAAACCACAGCTTAACCCCTCGAAGGTGGTTTGATTTCACATATCCATCACCACCGGCAACAGGACTCCTGCCAGCGGATCGCTAACCGAGAGCAGCATTTTGACTCCAAGAGCACAGTGACACGGGACTAAGCGAGACCCTCCCGTTTTCATCTCCATCCCACTGTGGCAGACAGTGACCGGGCAGATGTCACCCGGCAGCTCTGCTCCCGGCTGCCAGCAGACCTGTTTCCTAGCAGCGTGCAAATTGTAAAGAGGCCCTGGGCTGTTGCGTAAAGCTCATTAGGAGGATGAGAGATATATGCCTAGCAAGTGAGCTTGATGTAGAAAACATGACCATACTCTGCCCGGAAAGCTGATCTGCAAAGTCATGAAGATACACTGCTGTGCGGCCTTGGCGGCACCGTGCCCAACACCAGCACCAAGATGCAAAAGTAGCAGAATACAGAGTACAATTAAAAGACAGTCATTAGTCACGTTTCCAAGGAGCAGACCTTAATCACAATCTACAACGCTGCAATTCTATCTTTTTGAATAACACCTTTGAGTCCTGGTTAGCGATAACATGGCACTGGTAGCAGTTTGGGCAGCCCTCAACGGTACTGCACCATCCACCACCACCTCTCTGTTCCTTCAGGTCAAACTATTATTTTTACTAAATATCTAAAGTATCTCGGACCACATAGCCTTTGATCATGAATTTGGGTCTCAAATCGTTATTATTCCTAACAATGTGTTGAATTACATTTCGCTAGCTAAACCTCAATGTAACACTAGCATTTGCACAGTGCCTGAGATACCACTCTAAATTGGGAATGAATTGATGCTTTGCACATGACATACCTAAGGATTACTCTTTCAGAGAGGCAAAGTAGGTAGACAAGCCAGTGGAGGGTGCTACAATAACAATGTACACTACAGAAATACTGTAAAGTGCTTCAGAGCGACTTACCATACAGAAACACAGGTCTTGAACACAAATGAATCAACCTGATTGCTGCAACCACCAAATCAAACTGGGAACAAGAGAAGCTGCTACTTAAATGACCATCTAATAGCCAAAAGACCCACGCAACTGGCAGAGAGCAGGAGAAGTCGAATCTTCCTTTTGAATTTGACAATCTATGACCTGTGGCCATGGCAACGTGTTCCAACAGTATTTTTAGTGGCAGGGATGCAAAAAGTAGTATGACCTTCTTCATGTTCACAGCTTTCTGGCTGATCATATAACCTGAACCAAAGGTACAAAGGTTAAATGCAACGATGCTACAAACATATGACCTTGGGTCTCAGTGGACACCCACAGAAATACTCCAGTCTTTTGATTGCTCGCTCTCACGGATTTTCCCCCCCTAGTAGTTTGGAGCTTCCCCCGTAGCTTTAAATTCCTGTCATTATCAAAAATGACAACTTCTTCCCGCAACAAGAAACTGCTGAAATAATCTGCGCTCTGTAAAAAGTCTCCCCGTTTTAAGAATCTGTCCTTGGGTCTTATTTTTTGAAAAGAGCCTGTTCAGTGCTAGACTGGTATTGCAGTTACATCTAAATAAGAATACGTGTGCCTGATTTCAAGACTGCAAATCTGTTCTCTCGTTTTGATTTTAAATCACCACTAGTTAGTGTTTTAGTACTGTTACTGCCTGGCCTTCTGTCATGCAGCCTAATTCTTCAATCCCCTAAAGGGCTGATGCATGAAATCACCCATGTTATAAATATTGTACTTAAGTGCAAACACTAGGACGACCTTTAATACGAGAGTCAGAGCTGACCTCTACATTTCTTCACGTTGTCAAACATTCAGAAGATACAGGACTAATAGGCACACTAATGCCCAAGGAAGAAAGTGAGAACTTCAAACTCTTCTTAATGGAGTTAAAACACATTCTTTAAAAAAAAAAAAAAAAAAAAAAGAGAGAGAGAAGTCGCTGAGAATGTGGCCTTTCACTAACATAAACAGTTTCAAAGAATGGTTGTGGCACAGAAGCAGTGACTGGAAAATCGGAAAATCTGTATAAGAACTGTTGTCATAGTGGATTTCCCATAGGGATTATTCTAATCTAGGGAAGCCATTAAAGACATTGGTTTGACTGGAGGATCTCAACTTTTTTTTTTTCTTCCCCCTCTCCAGACACATACATCAAACTCTATTGGGCTGTCATGTTATCTCCAGTGCTCGCTGAAAAATCTGTGACAGTATTAAAAAGAAAACATTTGATGGTCTTGTGAACTGCTAAGAGTTATCAGTATTAAGGCGCTAATAATGCCATAATCTGAGGCTGATAATTATTCCCCCAATTGGTAATGCAATTTAGCTGCTTAGCACATGGCAGCTATGATGCATACCAGATTCATTGCAAAGGTCTTGGCGGAAATTGTCCTAAGAAAAATAAAAAACCCCAGGATTTCAAAGCCCAAACATGCATGACATACAGGGTCCGAGAAATGCAAGGAAAGGAAGGTGTTATGTACTAAAATTTTCAAGGAACAGACCTGCTGAGAAGGAAGCAATATAGGCATTGGTAAAAAAAAAAAAAAAAAAATTCAGTTCACTGTGTGTTTTGAGTCTCTCAGTGGCTGATGTTTGTGCATTCTTCATTTACAAGAGGTTTTTTTTAATCACTTAATTGTTATTGTCACAAAGTTTCAGGTCAGATACATTTTTCCTTATACCGTACACATAGAGTTGGTCAAATAATGTGGGAGTCCCTTCCCAAAGTGATTTTTCTGATCATTTTTCTAACTGCCCCTAAACTGATCCGAAGGAATGGTTTGAACAAATCCCACGAAAGCTGGCAGGAAACTTTGCATCATCTGTTCGGTGGACACCAGACCAGTTTGAGAAAGTCGCGCATTACCATCCATTCTGGACTAGGGGAGCCAGAATCAACGAAGCCATCGTGTTTAACTTACTTCCAGCGAGTAAAATGAAGCTGACCCTCACCACCCAGCAAATGAGGGAGAAAACAAAAGAATCTAATACAGTCAAAGGCCCATTCAGCTAATTCAGTTGGGAGCAGCACTTGCGCGGGGTTCCAGAGGAGAATTATTTCCTGCTGGTCCCAGGGCGAGCACTCCAGCATGCGTTCAAGCCATTCAATTCTTCTGCATATGATATAGATGAAAATGTAAAAGCCGTCACCAAATCCAGGTCAAAAAAGAAAAAAAAAAACGCCAGAAGTGAAAAAAAAATTCTAAAAATGAACTTTCCAGCCACAGTATTAACTCAGCCACATTATACATCCTGTGTACAATACAGCTTTACAATAAAGCATAGATTAAATAATAAACAGTAACACATTACATTTAACAAGGAAAACTGAACTGGAAAATGCCTTCTAGTCTCACTCTGTGTATGTGTACCATGGCTGAGTTAGCAATACAAACCACATATTTCGGACCCTCCTTGCTCTGAACTTTGGACTCCTCAGCTTTCATATTATTCTAGCACTGATTTTTGCAATTATTTAAAGCATAGGGGGATTTCTAAGAACTGCAAAATCTCAATGACTTCTTTCATTCGTTGTAAAGGTCTGATGTTTTAGGAATCAACACCTAACGCAGCTCTAATGGAGGCACCACTAAAAGAAACATTTTTAATTCTAGCAGCCTTCACCTAGGCTTCATTAACAGACCAAGGCACCTTGCGTTTGGTAGCCAAGTTCCTTGGTGGAAATTCAGCTCCTCTGAGAAGGGACCTCTACTGGAAAGGCAGAAATGAGAACAGGATAGTGAAAGACAGCAGAAGACGCAGGCAGTGAATCTACTTAGTCGCAGATTTGTTTCTGCAACATGGAAAAGACTCTTTTCAGACCTCGCTGACAGCTGTGGGAAGTCCACAGGAGCCACTGAAGCAGCACTTTTTGTGCGTCTGGTATTGATGGCACCCAAAGGCTTTAAGAGACAAGCTCAAGGGGAGTTCAGCTGAAGCCCTTTATGATATCATTGAAATTAAAAATAAAGCGTGTTTAATGGTATAAGTAGCCTAAAGTCAGATATAGATTGTAACACTTTCCCATGTAAAGATTTGCTTAAAAGTATTTTTGTTTTACTCATCACATTTAAGATCAATGTTTCAAACCTCTGACTCAGAGGTGTAGATTGGACCAAAGTGGCTCAATTTTTTTGTCAGGTATACAGAATATTTCAAGCTAAGTCTAGTCAACCCTACACCCCTAAGCACACAGACCCTCATGGGAATTGTAGCTGAGGACTCCCATCCTTGCGCAGAGGGGAAATCCCTCACTACACATTTCCAGCGCTACACCATGGTCTTCTGTATGACTTAGCTTGGGGCACATCATGGGGGCTGCGTAACTGTAGTGTATTAGCGGGCTCCTCGTCCAACTTGGGGATCAAAATAACCCCACGCTTCACGAAAAGAGAAACACTCCTTGCCCAGCTCTGATAAAACAGCCTTTTACTTTCAAGAGCGGCAGGCATGCAGGTGCCTCGATCCTACGAGATTCTATGACATTTAATCTCCTAAATGTCAATGTTGCTTTTGAAACGGGCCTAAATCGTTAGATACTTTTCAGAATGTCATCCTTCATCTTTAAAGTTGCTGTGACCACACACAGTCACCACAGCTCTCGCAGTTCCGTGAACCAGGATATTCTGCAGACATCAATTATGCTGCTTTCTTTCCTTACTCAGGGCTACAAAACAAATCTGAAGTTTCCAGCTTCAGAGACTTTTCAGAATGCAAAATTTTCATTAAAGCACAAGGAGGAAAAATGTATTTTATTCATGCTCTCATAACTCAAAATCCTCTCAGACTTTCCAAAAAATTCACCTTAGGGCTAACACCAAACACGGAAAATTTCAGAGCAAAAAGAATTTGAGAAAGTTATTAGCAAAAAGTTATTAGCCCAGAGTGGGGATTAGAACTCAGCCTTAACAACTGCATTTGCTATTGCAACTACTATAATAATTTTTACACAGGGGCTGCACAGCAAATTAATTTTCCTAAGGCATTACAGTCAAACTTAGCAACACCATGTTTGTGAGCGCTGACTTACATATTGCCACCTCATCCCCATCGAACGCAGCGCTGTTTTGGCACACAACACAAATAAATGACTCTTATATGGGCTGCTATGCATTGGGCTTAGCTCTTTGTTCTCCTTCCCAGACATGTGTGAAATAAATAATTTAGCTCTAAGGCAGTTCACAGAAACTTTGCTGTTTCTAATAGGCATTATCTGTTTTGCAGCACAACCACAGTAAAACAACACTGATGGATACCGACGACACGGTGAATTGTGGCAAAGCTGCTTGAAAGAAGACTTTGGGGAAAGGAACACAGCAGCCACCGATACCTAGACCTTGGACATCCCTGAAAAGGAACCTACTGACTTCAGCCACTTCATGTAAGAACTTCAGCCTGCATCTGGGAGCAGCCTACAACCGCTGTTTCAGAGGAAGGTGCGATGGGTGGTCCAGAAGTCTGGGTGCTACGTGGGGGCTCAGAAAAGCTGCGTTCAGTTCTCCACTTCACCGCATTCCTATGTGACCTTGGGCAAGTCACCTCTGCCTGAAAGCTTTCAAGCATACGGGTACCCACCAATGCATGGGGATCTGTGCCTCAGGTCTCTACCTGTAAAGTGAAGAAATTATACTTGCCCTACAGCTGAAAGGTTTTGGGGAAATGAATTTATTGACACTCATGAGCTCCCATGAATCCTCACATGACTAAAACCCACCACTGGTGACTGTGGAATTACAGTTGCCAACACAGAAAATTTCTGCCCAGTCCCTGTTACACAGATGCTGAGTTTGTGCCCTGAAGTGTGAAGATTTCTCTCTCTCTCAAAACTTGAGAGGTTTTTTTTTTTTCCCCTCTTAACACCATTACTGACAATTCAAAGTATCAGATATAACAACCTATCATAGGTAACGAAAATTTCTGCAGGAGTATCTCAAGTTTGGGGTGAATTTCGTCTCAGACCTCACTAGCCTGAATCTATGCAGTAAAAATTTAAGGATAAAGTTCACAAGTCCCTATGAATTGATTGTACCTCACCTACAACATCAGCATCTCCAAAGTTATACACTTTGGTGAAAAAAACGTGCCTCTCTGCAAGGGCGTTACTTATTTGTAATGTCCATTTATTTTGTATTTCTGTCTGTTTACCTGCATTGTTATAAAAGTGTAAATCCTGCTTGAAAAATCTCCTTTTACAAGTTAAAAATCTCCAAAGACTTATAAGCTGTTTTGAAAGATTGACTTAATTGAGCAGTATATTTTTGATTTACTAAAGAAGCCTTAATCCTTTGATTAAACAGATGTATAGATTTTAGAGAGATTAGCAAATCTAAAATGCATTAAATTCCAGGGCAATAAAACCATTTGGACTGTATTAACATACATAAATGTAAAACCATGCAAAACGCAGCTAGTGTTGCCAGTTACGCTGAGCTCTGGTTATCTTTGGGTTCTCAATTAAATTAATGATATTGCATAGACCAGGCATGGCATTTATTTTACTGTAGTTACTAGAATCATGGTACAGTAGAAGTACTTACAGAAATTATCATAAATGTATTGACATCAGTACTGGAAACCCATCATGCTAGCCATTTACCGACACAAAGAGAGTTCCCTTTCCTGCAAAATTTCCATCAGAAGTTATAAGTGAGCTAGAGACACAAGAAACAACTCATTAAAAAAGAAAAAAAAAAAATCACAGGATACATTACCAGCACCAAGTTTTGTATGTGCCACACAGATGAGCAGTTTTAATTAAAAGTTATGATGAAAAGGGGATGGAAGTAGAAGCAAGGCCCATGAAAACCAGAGGGCTGCCAACTTTCTGGAGGTCAAAAACATCTGGAGAACTTGTGTTTTAGCTTCCAGCTAATACCACTAGAGCAATTGCAATTTTTCTTAAGACTTGATATCAAACTCAGCCACGAGGGCCCTGTGAACAGCCCCGGGCTGTGCTGGCGACCACGCCGGAGGATGCTTCTGAGTGCTCAACCGCCAGCCAGCGTCGGGCTGTCAGGCTCTGCGACAGACCTCGGGGCGAACGGCAGCGGCTCACCCCGACTGCCACCACCAGCAGCACTCTGCCTCCTCGCAGGAGCGCCGCGGGATAAGCATGCCGACGATTACAAGGTTGCTCAGATCCCGTGGTAATGGAAGCCACGCAAATACCTCCGATAGATGCCGTCCCAGAGCCAGATAACATTTCCATCTACGATCCCTCCCCAAAACACCAAATAACTGGCCCTGGGGTTATTTTTAAAAAATGTGGTTTAGCATCTGGAGCTATCTGCTGGCTGATTTAGTTAGCATTCTCTGCTGTGACAGTGGCTAGGAAGACAAGGTGACTCAAGGATCAAAAACTCATTCCCCAAGTTTGCCAGCTCAAAACTGGCTTGCTCGCTGATGCAAGGTAGTTACCTCATAGCAAGTTTCTGATCTTCATATCATCCCTAAGGTAAAATGCACCACCTCCAGTCGCACCACAACAATTGCACGTTAGCTTGCAGAGAGGGAAAAAAACCTAAAAAAAATACAAAAAAAACCCTGCCACGGAAACTTCTGTGTTCAAGCTCTCTTTCCATCACAGTAAGTCTTCAATTATCTTTCTCTCACCATGACAGCATGGGGAAAAGCAAATCAGCACTGCTTCTTTGGGCATAAATATGACACGTGAAATACAATATTCCGTAGATCCACTGCGCTACCTTTGGCAAAAAAATAAACCAGATATGAAGAGGCTTTTCAGAAGAAAGCACTGGCAGGTAGAGTCGCATTCCCAACACTCATGTCCCTGATGCCAGGACACCTCGTGTTGGAAAGCAGTGCTATTTGGAGGGTAAAGCACTGGCCCAACGCTCCTACATCTTCTGCGTGAACTTGGGACTTCCAAGTCTTTTTCCTCCTCTCCTGTCTCATGGTCACTTGGTTTCTTCAAAGCAGAAACCATCTCTCACTACGTAGACACACGGGCCCTAGCGCTGTGAATTCCTAATACCAGCGAGGACCCCACTATTCCACTGGAGTGTAAATAAAACCCAGCACTCCTCTGGGACCTCTGCAAGTTAAATAAAGTAATCGCACAGCCCTACCACCAAAGCACGTGAAAAGGCAGTAAGAGATTGATTCCGGTTTGTCTTTGAACTTCCTGTACCTTCATCATAACCTTCCAGTCCTGCCCCCCCCCCCCTTTTTTTTTTATCTTTTCACCAAAGCCCACATTGGAATACAGAGGAACCATAAAAGGGGTACTAAAGAAAAGCAAATGAATAGACTAAAAATATTCTTGCCAAACATGCAGAAAAATAAATAGGTGGAAAATAAGCCCAGCTGTCTTGAGGCCAGAGCAAGGCAGCACACGCTGGCGGGTCACAAGGATAGCTGCAGTAATTACATTTTACATTGCTTTAGGTTTCATTTATGCTGTCAAAACTGTTTTGTCACACTGGATTTTTTTTTTTTTAATGCATTTCAGATTTTGCTAATCTCTAGAAAATCTATATTATCGGTCTAATCAGAGGATTGGGGGGCTCCTTACTGTATCAAAAATATACTGCTCCATTAAGTCAATCTTTCATGCTGGCTTATAAGTCTTTGGAGATTTCCAATTTGTCAAAGGAAGGGTTCTTTTTTTTTTTCCTGTTCATGTAGTTATGTTTTTCCTAACGATGAGTTTTAAAAGAAAAAAAAAAGACAGACAGAAAGAAAAAGAATAGGCTGAAAGTCACGGTCATTAAAAAAGCCTGCATTGACCAAAACTTAGCACACAAGTGCCTGAAATCTCAAATATTTGCACCAAGAACAGAAAATAATAAGGAAAGGGTCATCATGGGCAAACTCTTGGTTCCTCCTCTTACACTGCATCAGACTACTTATCTTCATTTTCAGGCTCCTCTTGGCCTATTCTTACCTGCATTACCATATATCACAGACTTACAGACAGGTTCTAGCTCCCACTGGCCAGTGGGAAGAGCCTCATGCCCACTTATGACTGCTCCAAATGAGCACCTTCATGCTTTCTTGCAAAGTGCTTCTCAAGCATGGAAAGGATTCATTGTAAACAAGACAAATCCATTCTACTATCAGCTTTCAAATCCCTCCCTTTAAGCTCTCTTCTGCTCCAGTGACTACAGAAACACTTGACTTTGACTAGGCAGCTTGGGGCCCCAAGCTGTAGGAGGGAGCACTTGGCACACCTTTGGAGTGAAGAGAGGCGCGGGTTTGGCAAACAGCGGAAGGTGGTGATCATCTCCTCCTCTTCAGCGTCCACCACCATCTCTCCTAAAGGTCACAACCTCCACGGTGGTCTTGCTCACGGGAACACTTCTTAAGCCACTACATTCAAAATGAACCAGGTCAGTGAAGACAAACTAAACTGGTTCACGTGGATTGAGCCAGATTAGGGATTGCTCACATGAGCGGCTGTCTTCCTCTGCTGTGGGATCAGTAGCTCCAGCAGAGAGGCAACGATCAGAAGCTGGGACAGGCTGTGAGCAGTGACTTCTACTGCAGCACAGCCGAGTAAAGAAGAGAGCATCTACACACAGGTGTGGGCAGCTTGTAGGCCAAGTGATAAAATACTGACTCTAGGAGAAACAAAGACACAGAGTGAGTGTCACTCTCTAAGAAAGCCTCCAGGATAAGAGAAGGTATGCCAGTGTTCAAAGGAACTCACACTGATTTTTCTTGCCACATTTTGTGACTGACTTACTTCTGGGGAACAGCCAAAAACAACTCAGGATTTTCCTGCTTTAGACATTATCAGAAAGAGCTAGCATCATTCCTCTTCTAGGGGAAGTTGCAAGGACTGGAGGGCAGTAGGTAAAAGACTGGAAACTGGGAAAAGAGAAGGGGAAAGCTGTAAAGGAATGATTTTCCATAACAGTTATATTAATACCCAAGACATATGAATGTTTACACTGCAGAATTTTTTAAAGATATCTCCAACTTTTCACTATTGTTTGCTGTACTCATTTTTAAGCATAATCCTGCACAGGAACCTGAAACTTCACTTTACAGTCCCTTTTTTTAATGCTAGCTCCTTTCTGCTCCTAGAATAACATCTGTCTTGTTAACTTGTGTCAACACAAATAGACTAGAACCTCTTTGGACTCCACTGGTATGTGTTTGTAAAGCACCAAGAAAAATGGAGGCCTGGTCTAGGATTGTCTAATTGAATCTGAGCACAGAAAATAAAATGGCAATGCAACACTTTATTACCATCCTCGGGCACAAATTGCCTGCTGGTCTGCCTCGAGTTTACCTCTCAGGCTTAAGATCCCAGGGGGTTATTGATATACAAGCGCAAATTCATTAGTGCCAGTCACTAAGTGCTCTGTCGCTGCAAGGTCAACACATTAGCACAGATACAGGATCTCAGCTATACTCTATGGTAAATCCCAGCCCTACGCTTGAAAACTTTACCCCACAACTCTTCCAAAAAGGATTTCAACTGCACAGCGCTTCAAAAATCAGTGTTGGTCAAGAATGACTAAAGTCCGGTGAAAAGCAACAGAAAACTCGCCCAGCTTTGTTAGCAGCTCGGGTCCAAGGGACAAACAACAGAAAAACCGAACCACGCTGTACAGCTAAAAGGACAGTCGGCATCACCGAGCAGCAATGAAACACTCACAGCCGCGGTGGATGAAATATTAGCCTCTCAGCCACTTCTCGCTAACCCAAATCCATTGAAAGCAAAATGATTAAAGTCCACCTGGTGGATTTACAGGGCTTTGTGCTGATATGAGACTATTTAGCCATGAGAGGCAGCTTTTTGACATGATTCAGTTGACTGCCCATGGCATTTGACACACACCTAAGGAGCCTAAGTGGTTACTGCTATTAGCAAAGACTTGAAAAAAGACACTTGTCACATTAGGTCAGTTATCTCTTAACTTCATCCTGTGAAATGTCACCAGTACCCCCGGGGTTCTCATTCCTTATCAGTCTTTCAGATATATGTAGTTATTGTTTTAAAGCAGTATGAAAGAGAGAGAGAGAAACAAAGAAAGAAAAGTGCAAGTTGTTTATTGTCTCTTCCATAAACGACAAATCAGTTCATGAACTTTCAAGAACAGACCAGACCACATCGGATTTGTGAACTATACTTTTATAAGGAACTTTTAACTGCGACAGTTTCCCTCCTACAGCAAAGCGCCTGTTCAGCCTCTTTGCAAACAGGCAGCTGAAGATTCCCTGCCGTGGTGGGGCTGGCACCAAGACCGAGGGGTCAAGGTCCACAGACCTAAATCAACGCCTTTGTGCTTAAACAAGCACCATCGCTGACATAATTTAGAGCAGTCTTGAGGGTGCTCTAGTGCAGAGCAACGTCCAGACTGCCCAACAGCGCTTACGGGAACAGGGAGCGCCTTTGCCGTTCTTCCCCGTGGTGGCACAAGGGACATTTGTCAGGCGCAAGGAGCGGGCCAGGTGTAGAAAGCGTTAGTGGACTGGCGATGTGCTTCACACAGATGTAAGCGAGTACACCGGGGAGCAGCAACAGAGTTGTCCTGACTGCGTTCTCACCAGTTGTTCTGGCCAAATTCAATTTCTTTGAGCCTATGAAGAGTTTCCTTTACCTACACAGGTTACACACATTGTATGCCTCATTTTAAACAAGCATTAACTTGCTTCGCTAATTCAGAGCCAAGCTGTCCGGCCCCTTGCAGAACCAAACTCTAACAGAATTACATTCTATATGCTGAACCCTCACCCATTACCGTTCCTCACTAGAACAGTAACTACAGCAGAGGGTTATCCAACAGTTCATCATTAAGACACTGATACCCTGCTCACCAACGTGGCTACACTCAGAGGACATTTTGGGAATCACGTATTATTTTAAGAGGTTGCAGAATCTAGCTTTTCTGCCTCATTTAAGGCCTAGAAAAATCTAAAGCCTTGAATTCCTGCCTTGCCACAGGCTGAACCTCTAAATTGCAATGGGAGAAGGATGCAAGTGTGCAAAAAAGGAAAGAAATACAGAGAAGGGAGACATAGATGAAAGTCTTTTATAATATCTTGGTTGGACAAGTTAGTGTTTGACAGCTTGAATTTATGTGAACATTAACAGGATTGATAAGTCAGGGTCTTGCTGACCTTGGTAATATTCCAGAAGTAATATTTTCACTAAGGTGAACTATTTCTGGACATTTCTCCAATGTACTGAACACATTTTTTTCTGACATTGGAGTGAGCACAGCTCCTTGTTTCTGTTCTCTGCTGAATGGGAACAATATATTCCTATTGCAGCCAAGGTCATCTAAATTCTTGCCCCTTGGCAGAGATTCACCATGTTTTTCCTGCTAAGCACTTTAATAAATAGATTTTGCTTTTCTTCCCTTAAGCAGGTTACATCTACCCCACAGACCTCAACCAGCCAAGCCAGGCTTCTCAAAGGTGTGGTCCTGCCAGCAGGAGCCTCAACTTTCCGACAAAACTTCCCTTTCTGTGCTTTACCTTGTTGTGGCCGTGTGCTGTTTTCCTCAAGCAGCACAACCACAGCTTTGCTGTGACTATTTATGAGCGCTCCTGACCAATTCAAGCACTCCAAATACAAGTCATTTTTCCTGGGCTGTGAATGCGTTCCTCAAGCACAGCAATAAAAGGGATGGAGCTGAAACCAAGATTTCCTGAGACGCAGACCATCTATTTTGCTTTTGAGTGTTTTAATGAGTAAAGGAATGTTATTCCTCATCAGTATGATTGACACCTGGAAAGCACATGGTACACCTTGGAAAGCCCAAGGAAAATAAGCGCCTTTTCCTTTCTATTCTCAAGTGCCGAGGGGCACAGTCTCTTGGCCTGACCACACTCCACTGACTGACAATAAAAGATCACAACATCCAGAAAATCCCACTGAATGCAGCTTTCCCTGGTGTGAATCAGCACAGCTCCCTGGCCTGGAGTGACACTGATTTATAGCAATTGAGAATGTAAGGCAGTTAAATTCATTTAATAAGCAACCACAAAAAACATTATATGCAATCATCTCAAATAATCTGTAACAACAAAACCTGTATGCTCGAGAAAATTGCTTGATGATACCGCAGATATATACATTTATACAAGCTAATTAAAAAAGAGCTACTGAAGCGGTAGAGAACATATCTTTAATTACTGGCAATACTCTGAATGGCCCATGGCCCACAGATGTATCTCTATCACAATCATACTCAACCCTTCTCCTCTTCAAAGTGTATCATAATTGTTTACTAATTAATCTTGTACCACACAGCATGTTTAGTCTTCTATAAACACTGACTACACAGTTCTGGAGAAGAAAAGCAGAATGGGATGATGTGTTAAAGAAATTACTACATTTGCTGAAAGACTCACTACTTAGCATTTATTTTTATCAACATCTGTAGAGTCCCAAGAGTCAACTGCTACAAGTCCTGACTTACAATCAAGTTCTAGATAGTACTTAATATTTACGGTCGCGGTCATTACCTACCTTCCTAGATTGCACTCAGGCAAAACACCTGAGGCTCATGCATCACTGAATCCTGCCTCAACTCAAAATTTAACAACTACTTAAGTTTTTTCTTGAACAGAGCCTTCAACTCTACCTGCTCTCGTTACAAGCAGCGGTATCTTTACTGCTGACATCAATAGGAAGTAGAGTAAGCCTTTAATTTTAAAGGTAACGGTAGGTAACGTTACCTAGCACGTCCTTGTTTAGAACCGGGTATGACTGAAACAGCTGCAACTGTTAGGGCTGATCGTTTCCAAGTTTTATATTGATCTCAGGCTGAATTTTGCAGAGAGATCGTTAAGCCATTTCTGTAAATAAGGATAGAGAATGAAGTAATTTTGCTGCCAGGTCAAATAACTCTAGCACGGTCAGGGTCAGAAATAACTTGAAATTGCGCAAACGAAGTAATGTTCTTTCTGGGGAAATTTGAATATGGCTAGGTTACAAACAAGACAATTATCAGTTTGAAACTAAATTTTAGGGTTTCTGTGTCACCTCCAACATATACCCCATCTTAAGACAACATTCAACATCAAACAACTGCACTTAGGAAATGCTGGAATTTCAGGTTGTTTGGGCAAGTTCTGCTGAGTTGCGTGGTCAGTTTTCACTAGGATGAATATAGCGAGAAGATCACACGCTTGCCCCCCACCCCGTGCTGCTGCACCAGGTATAGGCAAAAGGAAGTTTCGGGTCTTTCTCCCTCATTCTGAGATTAGACACAAATCTTTTCTTTTACATGAAACTCAAATGTTCGGAGGAAGAAGTCACAGTCCTCGCTGTCCTTCTCTTCGGTGGAGGCAGAAGCAAGGCAAAAGAACTGGAGTCGCATACAGCCTGAACGAGCTCTGTACGTTGCAGGACTTATCCCGCACAAATAAAGTCACACCACATTGCAGTGACTCACGGAGTGGGGCTTTACGAGACCAAAAAAAGACCAATTCTGATGGGAGGGAGAATTTTACTTCTATGAATAGGACTTTTCAAGGGCATACAGCTGCTTGGGCAGGTACGTGTCTTCACGCATGCATGTATGCAAGAAAAGAGAAGAGAAAGATTTCAGTAACCCAACTGCAGCTTTTGGACTATATTGTGTTCATGCATTGCTAAAGCTGACGATGTGCCAGTATGGACCAGCTCATCAGATGGGCACAAGCTCCCTCTGTTCTTTCCTATGAAGGTGGCAGATAAAAGACAAGGCATTCAAGTAGCTGACAGGGTAACCTGTAAGTGCCTGTCCTGAGCAATCTACTTGTCAGCTTTCCTGGCTAAGAGAGGAGACGTGTGCCACAGCTGTCAGCTTTGTGTCATCTTTCCTTTCTGCCTTTCATCGTCCTTCATCCCATGAATGGAGGTTTTATTTGACTTTCTTTTTTTGGCCCAGCGGACAGGAGGAGCTCCTTTGTCCCGCTGCCCTAATGCACCTTGTGAGTGTGCAAATCTGGCCAGTTCCAGGAACGGCCAAATGAAAAACAGGACAGAAGACATAAGGAAGCCATCATCATTCAGTGGGCACTCTGAGGCCCAGAGGTGTAAATTCACATGCTACTCCGTAGGTGAGCTAACGCAGAGTCTGCCCTTTGGGGCACTACAATACACGGACCGGCATACACGAAGCAGTGTAAAAAAGACAGGGCTCTCTTTGTTCCTTCGGGTGGTTCCAGTAAGCACTTCTTCATCACAGCAAGTATAAATGCCTGTGAAAACAGGGAATCTCAAAGCTGCTTTTATTTAACAGTGGCATCAATAACATCACAGATGAAACTAGCTTTCAAGTCTGACATGGAAAATCTCTGCATCTGGTCCGTTTCCATACTTCTCCCCAGCAGAAGCTGTCTAACCCAGGCACTCCCTGTTGCTGGAGATCCTCGTGGGTACGAGCACTTAAACATCCACCTTCTCATGAAAGACAAAGGGCTAACTCCCCGACACTCTTTCCATCCACCACAATTATCTAACAGAAGACGTAGGAAGGGCTTATGAAAATCTCTGACTTTGAACAGAAAAAGTCTGTCTAAAACAATAATCCTGTTGTCAGGCAAAAGGCAACTCCTTGATTCCCCAGAATTACCAATATGCATGGAGGAAGGAGACTGTGGAGCTCCTGTGCTATTTTAGAAGAGCCATGAAAGATCAAAGATTCAAGGAGCACTAGAGACTGGCAAGAGCACATATTTAATTTTAGAAAAATAGTATAGCCATGATCACAAGACATGAGGAGAAGAAGGAACACCATTAGACGTGTAACTCGGGAAGCATGGCACACCGGGAAAAACAAAGCATCAGCAGCTGGAACTACAACTCTGATAAGAGGCCATGGTATTGCAAGCAGATGCGTTTTATTGTCAGACAGATTCTAATGAAGTGTCCCAATTTAAGAATGTCAACAATATTCTACTTTGATCAAGAATATTTCATCATTCCCGGATCAAAGGTTTTCTTCTGAACTTTTTATTCCCTTCCTTTTACAGATATAAACCATCAGATTTAAAGGTATATAAACTTTGACTCTACTCTGACTCTGAACAAAAAAAGACCTAACTGTGAAAGCGGCCTGCCTCTGAGCACAGGGGTGGACCCGATGACATGCAGAGACTGCTTCCAACCTGCATGAGTCTTCAAATCTGTGAAGGTAAATGTCAAAGTAAATACTGAAACGGAGCCCTGAATAGAAATTCCAATTTCTGCTCACCTCTCCTGCTGGTTTCTGGGAGGCAGCAGGTAAAAGCACATTAAGCTCTCCTCTCCTTTTCAGATATCCACTAGCTAGCTGACATTTGCTTCAGTGTTTCAGTAATTAAGCAAGGAAGTCTGAGCCTGTTCTGCTTTCAAGTGTGGACAAACTACAAGAACAGAAAAAGGAGAACCGAATGAGAGAAAGCATTTATAATATCCTTTGGAAAGGCAAGTGTTCAGGTGGCAAGCAGCTCTCAGTTTTCAAGAGTTAGTTGTCAAAGATGCAAGTTCCTGCATGCCGGGCTCTGGGCCTTTTTAAACTATCCATTAGAGAGATGAATTTTTAGATAACTAACATGGCATTTGCTAGGTTCATACTGGTCATTCTGCTTGGGTGTTCCACCCCTCCTCTCACCCCCCTCGGCCCGGCCGCCTCTGCCTGTACGTGCTGCCGTTCTCGCCAGCTGAACCCCGCCGGTGTTTTTCAGAGTGATTTGCACAACAGAGCATCACTCTTGGTACCTTCTAAACACCTCTACAGCCATCGCTGCCATCGCAAAGTTTGGAAATAACGAGAAAGTAAAGTAAAAAGCGCATTTTACCTATCTTAGATACAATTATGATTCCCACCTGCAAAACTTACACTACCTGACCACCTCATGAGCTTACCCACTCAGGGAAGTTAGGCACAGAGAGTCTGACCAGCAGATCTGCAAGGTATTTATAGTCCTCGGAATGCCCTTTGGAACTGACTTTCACAGAATCATCCAGTATCCTAGAGGAAGTCTGTCATAGGGTAGGTAAAGCAGCTCCTGAGTTCTAACATTTTTCTAAACTTCCTAAATTTCTAGAGGGAAACGTCTGCGGGGAAAAAAAAAAAAATCTGGTCTTGAAGATAATTCTACAGCACTCCTGCAGCAAGGGTTATTTTGGCTCTGGCTGGAGAGAAAGATTTCTGAGTGAAAAGCATATTACGGTTGAGGGCTTTTTTACATCTAAAATAGTGTTTTACATAAAGTATAAGTTATTGCTTTTATTCAGCAGAGTAAGATAATTCAAAATCAAGAGAAAGTGAAACTGGAATATTATAACTCAACCGATTTTCACAGATACCTGCTTACTGTTTTAAACAATAAATGCCATAGTTGGACCATAGCCGATAAATGCAAAACATTCTCAAAAGATAATATAATCCTACTTACCACATCATTATTACGCAGCCAGAAAACAAACAAATGCAGTGGGTTTTATCACAGCACTTGCATTTGATCAAGAGCACAATAATCTCATTCAAATCAACACCATAATTAGAAAGTAATTGCTGCATAATCAGACATCAAACAGACAAAATCACCCCGGGTGTTCCTAACAAAATCACTTGGTGTCAGTTTAATTCTACTCCCTTTGGAGGTTTTACTCAAAAGCTGACAGTACCAAGACTTCCTGAACCCCCTTCCTAATTCTTTCCTTACAGCAAGAGGGGAGACGCAGAAATCCAGCGCCAGACAGCTTCCGACCCGCGAAGGGGCATGGGCGCGTGGCACGACGGACCGCAGCGCATCGCTGCTCTCCGCCGCAGTACCAGGAACGCACAGGCACCCAGCTTCGTGCCCTTCCCCATCGTCACCTCTTAAACCTGCACCCCAGATTTAGAGACAGGCAGACTGCAGCACCGTACCGAGAAGCAGAAAAGAGGGGCTAATACGGGAAAAGTGTCTAAGCCTCTTCCCAACTGGATGAGGGATTTTCCCCTGCGGGCATGGTATGGAAGCTCAGGCTTCCTAGCATCTTATCTGATGCTGTGCGCTCTCAGTGCGGGACCCAGCGCAAGCAAGTTTTTCGTGACACACGGTATGCAAAAAAGCTTTACCAGCACTCCGACGGTTCCTTCTCTCTCTCTTTAAATAAAGTGCTAGTAGGCAGCAAAATGCCTGTGTAGAGCCAGCTTTTATCCGTGGTCTCTTATTCTTGAGAGCAACACAATCTCAGCCTGGAAGCCCTTTCCTTGTTTTCCGTCAGGCTGATGAGAAGAGTGGAAATGACGGTAGGTGCCAGGATGAACTCCAGTCGATTGTTATACACAAAGGGACAGTTCCAGATGAATATTCTTTTGTACTGTGCATCAAATAGCCTTGTAATAATTGTATCTTTTTCTCTGAAGAGCCTCAAAGCAAACGATTTCAAAGGCAGGAAGAAGCGAATACCTGAAGCTCTCTAATTACAGAGTCTGAGCTACGCATGGCAAAGTATTAAAATAAATGATATAGATGAATTATCAGAGAAGAGTGGGGCTGATAAACCATATTTAGGATACTAATCCTGAATGTTTGTTTTGCATTCTTTGAGCCTTTTAAGATGACAGGTTCTGATCAACTGCTTCCCTTAGAGGTTGGCAGCTTTCCTGCTCTAGCATTTAATTTCTGTTTGATGTTCTCAACTTTGTGTCAATGTACAAACTACTGTTAAGATATATAGCAGCGATTAAAATAATTCATCCATCTGGTTATAATTAAAGACCTAGTTAAACGTAATGACAACTTGATCTAGCAAAGCCAGCTCTCATCTTTTAAAAGGGCTGTGTACATTCAAAAAATAATGCTGTAAATGGGTGACAGACTATTGCAATGTGGTCATTAAATTCAAGTGAATTAATTAAACTTGTTTCATAAAAAGGGCTTAATGACATTTACTGGCAAGACAAATAAGGCAGAAATTGCAAGTGTCTGCAATCGCTTCCTACGGTATCTCCGTGCCTCCAGAAGGCCTCAGCAGACCCCTCCAAGCACCACGGCAGGTACTTGAATTGAGGCAAAAAGGGTTTATGAATTTGCTGTCCCGTAAGGGTGGTAACTGCTTAAGTAACAACCAACAGTATTCTCTACTGTTAGTAGAGTACCCAGCTAAGGAACATAAACACAGGGCGAGTACAAATATATACACATGACTACTTTGGGCATCATGAACACTGATCATCTTGAGTGAGAAATATTTGTGAGTATAGAAAACACATCATAACCACGGAGCTAGATAAAGATTAATTGATCTAATGAAATAAAGCAAGGACATTCTCAATAAGCTGGAAGAGCTGGCATTCCACTTCATGGCTCTGCCTGCTGGTAACAGGAAAGATGTCCCACTTACGCAAAATATTGTCTGTTGTGGCACAAAAAGCACAGAGGACTTCCATCACCTTAGGTGATATAAAGGATTTCTGTTGTCTTGAATAAGGGTAGGATCATATTCAGAAGCTGAACTATGTAAATAACTGACTTGGACTTTGCAGCAGTCTCTAAAAACTGGAGAACGTGGGTTTGGATCTATCCAATCCAAACGTCTTTCAAAAATTCCAGCAAAGCAGGAAATTATAATTACCTAGCTTGGGTCCAAACTAAACATGAACTTGATCTGAAGGGGTTACTTTATTTCAATTTTGAAGTGTTTTAAAGAGGCAATTTTGAAACGCAAACCCCCTTGAATTGTCAGATTTCAAGATCTACCTGATTTGGGAGATATTTTTGGTTTTAATAGAAGAACAATTTGGCAAAAGTGACATATATTTGTGAAACTATTACCGTAACTAAATCTGCATTTTTTGCTGAAAAACCTTGTTTCGACTGAAAACTTTCACCAGGAGTTGGAAATATTTTTCAGGTTTCAGCAGTCACAGAGATTCTTGCCCAATTCCATTTTACCCTTTTCAATGAAATCTGCCACTATAAAAATGTACGGTCTTCACAGAAAACCAAGGCAGCAGCAGAACGTAATCAAAATCTTACACACTTACCTTTATGGTGCTATTCTAACAGATGTGGGCAGTGAAGCCCCCTCTAATCCCCACCTTCAATTCTCATTCCAGGTGTAAACCAAGATACTGCTG
Source organism: Pelecanus crispus (assembly GCF_030463565.1). Classification (NCBI taxonomy): domain Eukaryota; kingdom Metazoa; phylum Chordata; class Aves; order Pelecaniformes; family Pelecanidae; genus Pelecanus; species Pelecanus crispus. Next base: position 5,043,163 of record NC_134645.1, on the reverse strand, counting down.
AAAATTTCACTGATGTTTAAAGCTTTTTCCTCTTTTGTCCTGCTTGCAATTAAAAAAAAAAAAATCCATACATAAAGCTCTACTTTCAGCCTGTGTCTTGACTTTCTGCTCTTCAAATCAATATATTACTGATTGATTAGTCCACATTACCTAATTGATAAAGCCACCAATGCATAGTAGAAAGAGTGATCTTTTCACATCGTCACAATAAGCTGCTGATTCTACTCTTAGTTTGCTCTAAAGTCTCTTGCCAACCGATTTTATTTTAGGACAAGACTCTCAAGCAGGTCTGAGTTTGGGGGGGGCGGGGGGGGTTGCTTTATATACATATTTTAATTCTTTTCTCTTTAACTAGAGGACTGTGAACAACCTGTCCCACTTTTTTCTTCCTTACTAGGTGCTGAAGTTTTCTCACTTCCACTCATCCTTTGCAGTTGCAACTCCTAGTAAAGTGCCTAATATTATGAGATAAAATAGGCAAACTACAATCCCTTCCTCACTCAAATTCACTCTGTGGATCATACACTACAATCACAGTCTTCTGCAGCACACATGCCTCTGTTTCTACGTCCAGTCTAGGTCCAGAAGTAGTGAAACAAAGGCAGCTGTTAACATTTCCAACTGGCCAAGTGAAAACCTGAAGAATAAGAAATCTCCTGAGAAGACCTAGCGTCATGAGATTTCCAGTTAGATAGCCAGACCAACTTTCAGTGACCTTTCCGAGAGAACTGGAAATGTCTGGCCGCTTGTCAAAACTGAACATCCAACCCTATTGCTGAAGGAAACCCATAATAAGAGATAGCCAAAGCAATATCAAAGGCACAAAATCCATGAGATACAAGTAATATAGTTGTTTTGGGAATAGCCTTTTCTGCACTGCATGCTCCATACTGCTTCATAATTACATGCAGACACACTAGTTCCTGGGCTGCCCTAATCGTGATATCACAATGCTTACTGCCTTGAACATACAACCTCAGCATCCCCTTTCAGACATCTCTTAATGGGCTAAAACTGATCCAAAATATCAGCATATTACAGGAGACACCAAAGGGAGGATTGCCAATATTAAGAGAGAGCAGTTCTTCCATCAGTCCCACTCTTGCATCTCCCAACATTACAGCCACAACCCACCCCGCAAAATTACTTCATACTCTTGCATGTGAGCAAGCATATCAAAATCCAGCTCCTAACCCTTCCAGACTGGTGGTTCATAGTCTATACTAAGTATAACCATTCCCAGCAGCATAAGCCCATTTTCTAAGCTGTGAGCCAACATATCCAGCCCCTGGGAATCACAAGGCACCTGGATTTGGGATATAGAGTGAATTGGTAGTATAAACAGCTCTGGAGGAACATCCAGAGACCGGAGAGAGCTAAGGAAGGTAGACAAGGTGGTAGGTTCATTAGAAGAGCAGCACCAGGGAAAAGAAGCAGGGTTTGTGGGCATACCAGTCTGAACTTCTATACTTTTGTGACACGGTGCCCATAGCATTGATGCTGTAAGCGCAGAGACAAATTATCTGCTGTGGGAACTAGAGTCAGGGCCCGCTGCCGTCAGCTCTCCAAAAGTAGATAACCTCATTGCCTGTGTTGCTCTCGGAGTCCAGAGCAGCCGCTGGGCTTCAGCCTGTCTCGCTGGTAAACGTTCCACTCTGCAAAGACCCAAAGTCCAGGGCACCACGCTCCTCACCCAGGGCACCCAAAGTCCAGGGCACCACGCTCCTCACCCAGGGCACCCAAAGTCCAGGGCACCACGCTCCTCACCCAGGGCAAATCTCTCCCCAAAGACTGATGCCGACGTGAATCAGGTATCGTTAGAAAATGGCATCAGGTGAGCAGAGTTGTATTTTATTCCGAAGGTTAGCATCCTTCAAAAGGTGAATTCATGTTTAGCTTGGAGTTTTGTAGGAAAGAGGCCATCTGACTCAAAAGTGCCAGGGTCAGGTTCACATCTCCCTATGCTGACACGCCAGCTATGGTACTCCAATCCAATCTGGTCTCTGATTCCTGGTGATTCATGTTATTTATGACAAAGCAACAGAGGCAAATGGACAGATAATTAGAGGTAAGCAATAGGACTAAACGTTAGTAATGTCTCAGCAGGGAACAGGCAACTGCTACAAAACACTGGCTGTTACTCTGAACACCCTACCTTCTGCGATGCAACAGACCTGCATTCAGAGGACTCTCCAAAAACCTACTTTCAGCCGTGAATACAAATGCTCGAGGAACCTGACTCATTTCAGCCATTCCAGGACCAGCTGTTTTTAATTTATTTCACTATTGAAAAATGAACCACTTGAATTTGTAATTTTTAGTCCAAACAAAAGGCTCTATATTTTGGGGCTGGGGTGGAGGGAAAAGGGGAAATCTGGCTCAGCTGCTGCAGAATTAACCAGTGCAGAAGTCAGGGTTAACGTGCAGCGGGTAAAAGGGAACCTCAGCTGCAAAGCAAGGCCTGAGTCCCCTGTACAATCTCCTCCTTGGATGAGAAGGTCCACCACAGGCTTCCACTGAAAACCTTTCTTCACAGTTATTTCTCCTATGTCTCCGAGTCCAGCACTATTCTGCTTCAGATGAGGTGCCATCTAAATTATCTTACCTAGATTGCTGTCTGGGACAACAAAAAATATTCCATCTGTTAATGTTTGTTACAGCTATTTGAAGCCAGTCATTAGGATTTATCAAATCTAAAGGGAACAGATATTTTCAGGAAGCTTCTTTATTGGCAGTCTCGATGTAATTAAAAATGAATTATCCTCGGGAAGTGGGACATAGTGTCAGGACAACATGGAAACGTACGCCATGATCCTAGAAGTCTACCGAAGATGGAGACAGTGTGACCCAACCATGCCTGCAGAAAGGCTGACTCTTCCGCAAAAGCTTGACAAATCTGTGGCACCTCTCAGCGCTCCCCTACACACAGCTCTCGCACCACTGAGCTACCCCAGGACGGACACACCGGCACCCTGGGGAGACAGGGCTATGGCATCCAGTAGATTTGTCCACCATCCTTCCTCAGTGTGACACCAGGGAGCTGCCATCTGAAGTAACTCACCAACACCTCCACCAGACCCTGTTGCTGAGGGAAATTCAGCTGGACTTTTACCCTAACACCCCTTCCTTTACGCAATTCCTATCTCTTTCTTCATAGGACCGCCTCATCAAAATCTCCTTGGCACAACCCAAGCTGGTCTTCTATCGCCGCAGGAAGAAAAAGCTCGGCTTAGAGGCAATTTGTACTGCGGAGCATACATCATTTCTCTAGTCAACGCATGCATCTGGCCAGGGTTTCTTGGACTGCTTTACAGAGCAGTGGACGCTGTCCAGAGCTCTCTGCTCAGTGTCCCCGACAAGATGGCCATCAAAGACTAGGTTAGGGGTCAGTCACCCAAAGCCATTAGCACTCCAAAGTGATTGATTATCATCATGTGTGGTCTCAATCAAGAGCCGGTAATGAGCTGCATTCATTAATCCCATTTATATGTTTGCATAGTCCAGTCTTGAATTTCAGAGAATAAAAAGGCTTCATACTGAGATTGGCACATTGCACTACCTGGCAAGGATAAGGAAGTCACACAATGGATCAAGGATTTGCATATAATCCCGTGTTTTGAGAATTTCAGCGCAGGTATTTCTAAATATCAAGCCAACCGGCTCCACAGCATGATCTGCACACCTCCAGGCAGCACCGAGTTGCAAGCTCTCTTCCACAGCTCTATACTGCAGTTTCATCTGTACTTACTTATCTTTACGTTTTCCTTGCACTTTTAAAATCGCCTTTTATGAACAGAGCTATATCCAGTGTTACATCCACTCCAAGTTTCTGTTCCTTTTTAGACCATTATGGGTTTTCTGTTATTTTGTGTTTGATGACCCCTTAATTTTCTTCTTAAAATCTACATCAAAAACCTTATGCTCTGAATATGCCACCACCACCTCCTTGATTGTCCTGTCTTCCTTAAGCCATTCCCCTCCGATGACCTTCTGCAGCCCCATCAGCAAGTAACTTGACTCCATGCCCTACCCTCAGACACCGTTCTGAATGGGCCAGACTTCCATCATCTGCCGAGCCCTACGCATGAATCCAGGCTCCTTTCACTAGCATTAAAGCCATACTTTCCCGCCTCCCCTCCCCAAAGATCCCCTTAAGGAATTATAAAAATAAAGGGTGAAATTCTGGCTCTGCTGAAGTCAATGGGAACGTTGCCATTGACTTTAATAAGGCCAGGACTGACCTCAACACTCGGAGCTCCGGCGCAAGGCTCTGCATTTCACACAGAAGGACAAGGGGGTTTTCAGCTTCATCACTTTTGAAAAGAATCCACAGATTCTCAGTGAGGACACCTTCAATTTATTTTGCTCTGTCAGAAGATATTCATATTGATAAACTCACTGACCAAAACAGAAGCAGCATGCCAGATCCCAAATCCCTTGCAAAATACAGTAAATTTGAACCAGTTAACTCTCAAGTAGAAAACATACTATCTGAGAAGATGACTATGTTGGAAACTGCACCCACCTTCAATAGCACAAGGAATTAGCTAATGGCATGGTTGGCTGTCTAGAAGCTGTCACAACTTTTCCAAGAATAAATTTAATACCCAATGTAAAAAATAAAGTCCTTTCAAGATGGACAGTTTGAGAAGACGAGCTTTTTTTTTTTTAAGAGGGTATTAGTTGGTTAAAAATAGATCTGAATAATAAATGCCTTTAAGTGTTCCCAGGCCCCCTTTTGTAGAAATGTTTTTAGCATTTCATGTGGGGAAAGAAATATGTACCAGTGAAAGGTAATGATATTTAGCTTCTCAACTGCAAAAGAACAGTAAGTACATTAAAGGTGACCAGCAAATAATTGTTTAAGTAATTCAAAAACTTTACAATTATACACTGAAACCTAAAATAAACAAGGTAAAGGCAATATTGACTGCACAGTAAATTTAAACACACTTTTTTTTTTTTTGCAAATCCTTTAAAGGCCAGTCTCACAGGCTCTCCTTCCATGGGATGCCACAACATATGTTGCGCTGATGCTCTATGCCACAATGCCCTGCTGGAAGCAATCTGTTGGGGTAGGCAAATGCCATGCTCAACACTAAATATCCTTATTTCACATCCATAACTTAGAACAAGGAATTCTTTATTTCTTCAAAAGAAAGACCACCTCTGCTGAACACTCTTTGACTAACAGCAGAAAGGTAGGAGATGCCTGGGTAATGCCCAATGGATGCCAAGATGAAAAAGCATTCTGTGATGGCCCTGCAAAGCACTGTTCTGCTAGTAGAAGGAGCAAGAGGCACCAAGCTCCTGGAAATACTGCCTCTAATGATCTCTAGAAAGGCAGGATCAGGCAGAGCCATGACCCCCAGAGTTTCTCATAGGGCAGCAAAGGAATTGGAAAGATGCAGAGTTGTAAAATAAAAATACTGATCAGGAAAAAAAAAAAAAAAAAGAGAGAGACAGGAGGGAAGCCTTTATGATTGCTCCATAGAGAGACAATGACAAAGGAGACTGAACTAGTCTTCTGAGGAGTTTTTTTCCATTGGGATTCAGTGATTGGGAAATTGCCGAGCACAAGGTTTTATAGACTGAGCTACCTGCTTCTTTGGACACAGAGATAATGAGTGATTCTTCAGAAGAAGCCAGGTGACCAGTTATCAGCACTGACTTGCCACCTTTAAACCCATCTTCTCAATGAAAAGAACTAAAAACTTAGAGCCGAACTTAGCCTTGACATTCAAGAAAGGTCAAATAGGGCAGAGTGAACAGAGCAGTCACAGGTGTACACCAGGCCACAGCCCGGCTGCATGACCTCAGGCAAACTTTTCTCTTCCTTCTTGCTTCTCCTAGTTTAAACTAGCAGCAGGACCAGCTTTCCCCTCTGACCGCAGCCCTCTAAACTCAGTTTTAGAGGCAGTTACTGGGAAAGCAGTGCTGGAGCTGCATTGGTATTGCTGAAAGAGGGTTTTGCCTATGTCTTGTCTGACCATCTCAGTTCCGTGAATGAGTTTAATAGGTACATGCGAGTATACAAATAAAGAAGCATTTCTAAACATACACCCTTATTTCATTAACTCGGAGAACTAAAGGAACCGTAGCTCCCCCCTATGCCCACAAAGCAGTTGCTGATTACAACATAAATACGTAGCAGATCCCATGACTCCAGAGCTATACCCCACTCTACCTGGCTGGTCTGTCTGCCAATGATCTCCCTTCACTTGGGAGCTGACTTTGCAAGGCCCCAGGTTACAGCTATCCCCAACCAGATTAGTATAAAATTTACTCTAACATTTAAATTTAAGAGCTGTGATGAATTAGTGCTTCATTTATTGGCAAGTCAGCAAATAAGGAGATGGACAAAAATTCATACACAACCCTTCTTCAAAAATAGGAAAAAGAGAGCACTACTAAAAACCATACAGACAAAAGGTCTTAACTGCAACACTATAGCAGTTTAATGAATGAATCCATGTAAGAATTCACCACTCGCTGGCTCATGTGTGGAAAAATAGCTGTCACACTCCCCTAAGTACGGTCCAGTTGACTCTTTAGAAACTCATATGGTGAGGCCATACTGCAGGCAGGCCGAGCTCCCAGTCACTTTGGAGAAGGGCACTTGTATTCACTCACATCACTGAGTTTGGAGTTCATACAGCTGTTTTAACTTAAGAAAAAATAAAGTCACAAATGGCACTTACAACGCATGAGATTTTAATACCTGCACAAAGTTTTTTGTGTTTTCTCAAACTCAGGTCACAAGACCCCCAAGGAGATAGCTGCCTGCAGGCTTTACCTTCAGCAGCACCCAAACACGCTGGCATGTGTCACCAACACCAGAATTACTCCCTATCGGCAGGAGAAAAAGCTCATAAGAAGTAGGCTCTGGCTGTTGCGTTCAGAGAAAAGACAGTTTTGCTGCTTCAAAGGTATGCAGGAACCAGAGAAGTTGCTCAGAACCACCCCCTCACATCACTCAAAAGACTGAGAGGAAAAATTAAAGGCCCAGCGGAGAGTACATGATAATAAAACTTTGACGCCTTTGATGGCGTAGAGAACCTCAGCCGTACAGCAGCTCAGATATTACAGGCAGGTTTCAGCACAGGAAGGTTCAGATCTCACGTCTGGTTGTTTCTCATTTCTTTCATCTTTCTCAGCCCCCCACAACTGGCTCCTCAGCGATCAGTCAACAGCTCTGGCAGTGCAAAGACAGACCATCAGCTTCCAAATTCAAGAAAGCTCAGCAGAGAACACCAGAGAAAAATCAATTCTCAACCGACGTAGTTTCAATTTTACCCTAAAATCACCAGTCTGCAGTTGAAAGGAACCTAGTTAATTATAGAGATGACTGAAAGGAAGTTTCTTTGCCATTTCCAACTAATTTGGATGTGTCTATGCTAGCATTTAGCTCAGTTGGTTAGAACACGGCGCTAATAACGCCAAGTTCACAGGTTCAATCCCTGCTCACTGCAGGGGGGGTTGGGCTCGATGATCTCTCAAGGTCCCTTCCAACCCAAAGCATTCTATGATTCTATGATTTTAATGCTAGTATCTTCCTGAAGCAAATCTTTCAGTCATCTTCATTTGCTGTGCTTTGGTTCCCATCACAAAGCAGACTTGGGGCACGAGAACTGAATTCTTTCTCATGAAACTAATCATAGAATCATAGAATCGTTTAGGTTGGAAAAGACCTTTAAGATCATCCAGTCCAACCATTAACCTACACTACCAAGTTTACTCTAAGCCAAAGATGTGCTCCAACTATTAAAGGACATTAAGTCTATGGGTCCATACTACATCCGCAGGGAAACACTCGGGCCGTGGGTGGACATGGCACTGTGGACATCTGGTTTTCAGCATCAATTTGTCTACAGATGCACTCCTACTGTAGTGCACCCCTTAACGCAGGCAGGGCTGTTAGTGCTAAGAGACAAGTGTGCTATAATTTAAACACCATAGAATAAACAGGGCAAGACCCTCTTCCTGATGTAAATTTACATAGCGATTTTTATAAGCCAAAGTTCTGAGATCCTATTTGATTTGGGGTTTTCTTCTTTAAAGAGTCCTGTAACTGGCTCTACTGGTGTCCAAGACAGTCTGCACAAACTTGAACTCAGTAAAGCTGAAAAGATAGAAGTTTGTAAACATGATTATTTTGATACACATTCATCTACCTCCTCTTCTAAAAAAAAAAAAAAAAAAAAAAGTCAGGAATCTTCTGTTTCTCAAAGCTCAGAGATACAAGAAAATGAAACATAATATAGAAGGTTCCCAAGTTCTGGATCTTATAAAGTGATTCCTACAACTTATATCATTGATCATCAGGGTTCAAAGAATTCCAGCAGGACACAGGGTGGAAATGAGTCCTGTTTGGTTCCAAGAATTCACAGAACCCACAAAATTTATAATGCTGCAGTTAAAAATGAAAAAGAAAAAATTTGGTTAACAAATAAAAGGACATAAAAGGGTAAGATGCTCTCCCTAGTTAAACACTAATCTTTCAAGTCCTGACTAAAAGATGCTGGAAACCTATGGTATACAGAAATTCCAGATAGAGGCAGGGGATTTTGAAGCAATTTTTAATCCATAATAGAATTATTTCATGTTTAAAAGATTTACAAAACAACATTTTTTTTATAAAAATTAAGAGTTAATATAAAATATTTACATTTTTTAAAAATCATATTTTAAAAAACATGGAAGGCTATTACTTTTTGTCCTTTCTTATTGTTTCAAATCATGTCTAACATCCCTGTTGCTAACTATAAGTTTTCTGGTTTACTTTTCTTTTTCAGCTTTTCCTTAATTTTTTAAGTTTTCTAGACTTTTGTTTGTCTTCCCCAGCTTTTTAATGCCTTTGTTCAACTGCATTCAGTATCAATAAAGGAGAAAGAGGTGGAACTAAAATATCAAGATTCCACAAGATTAACATTTCTATTTTTAATAAGTAAAAAAAAAGTGTTGTTTCTAATCTAGCAAGAAGGCTGTCTTTCATCACAAATGTTTTGAACGGGAAATGTGAACAAGATATACTAACAACACTAAATTTCGTTTTAGCTAGCTTTAGTTAACATAATGCTGAACATACTAGAAGAAAACAGCTTGTACAAGAATTATTAGTGTCAGTGGAATTAAACTAGTGCTAGCCATTTGGGGAATTAAAAAAAAAAAATTAAAAAAGATGCCTGTTTATATAAAGGTGCTTCTACAGACTCATTTACCAGTTAAATATTTCACAGGCCTAAAAAGCGTATTACTAAATTAAGCTCTTTTTACTCTTTGATGACACGTATCATTGAAGAAACATCTAAACTGAACTAGTAAGAATTTGGAGAAGAAAGCTATAGCAGGGCATTGACCTCTTATGAAAACGCAGAAGTAAAACATAAGGATCATGTTTACTCTGTATGAGTTTCCTGTCGACACTGTTTATTATTGAGCAATAAACACACTTGGATTGTAGAGATATATCTTTAGAAGAGGTATTAAGAATTAAACAGTTTCTGTAAATCTTCTGAGTGGTATTAACATTCAGATTTAAACAAGGTTCCACACATAACACGCATTTGATCATTTAACAGGTCCATGTCCAAAATATTTCTGGCTGCAGATGTGCAGTTAGTATCTGATTCTTCCACTTAGCTTAGCCAAAATGCTGAGATTTAGTCTTATTTTAACTAAACATATCCTTAGTTATTTTTATATGTGTCTCTTGGGTCTCATTTTCACCGAGGCAAATTTCTGCTGTGGTGATGGGCTGTAAATGTTTCTTTCTTCCATTTCCCCTCATTTATCCTGCTTCATGGCATTATCTGATAAAAATGCTGTGGACACCCTCACTCCCTCAGTGCAAAATATAAACAAATGGGACATCAAGAAAATGCACCACCACATCACTGCCCCAGCACTGCCGTTACAACCGGCTGGAGTCCTGAGGGTGATTTACGGCCCCAAGCTGGTGACATTGAGATAGGTAGGACTAGACAACATTGCTTCCTCAGCACAAAGGAAGCCCCCACAAAACCGCATCCATTAGCATCAGCACATGTGCACGATCTACCGGAGCCTTGATCAGGGAGCGATCTAGGCAATATTTCTCCAGGTTATTCATTCTAATCATTGAGGGTCGTTCTAAAAGTCACGACATCTCTATTTTCTTGTCAAAAGATAAACTTGGGAGAAAATGTATTTCGGACTAAAAGAAATGTTTCATTATGTCCACAACTGGCAAGTTGTTCTTCCTATTTGAGGGCACTGCTTTACTTTTAGAATTTTATTTATTAAGTTTAATTGAACCTGATCTTGGAACCCCATTTTGAAACAAAGCCTAAACATTTCATGTAAAAAATGCTGAAGTGACAGCTTTCACTTCACTCATTTCTTCCAGGGTGGGAAAGTTTGGCAGAAATTGTTTGCCAAGTTTGACAAGGTTGACTGCAAACAGTTTCAGTTGAACCGAGTCTGATTTTTCAGCAAATAAACCAGAGGAGTGACTATTTGTTTTGCCTATCTATAAAAATAATATTGGCAGTTTCACCATAAGCTTTTTGTCAATAGCTGATATAACATATGTGAAGACGTGATAGACACAGCCTTGCTTTGACAAGGGCCTTGGCCATATGGGAGTGCGTGTGGACCGGTGCTAGTGAGAGGTCTAAATATTTATTAATCCCTCCACAGTGTTGTACTTGTGCTTGTCCCCTACAGCGTGTGCCACAGCCCAGGGTGCCAGGCAGCCTACCTCTACCCAACTCTGCGCTGATTTACATCAGTAGGGACCCAGGTCCTTGCTATCTGTTACGACTATCGGTTACAGTGCCCAGATACCGCAGAAGTGGACTCTTCAAACCAGTTACATATGTAAGAATAGTATCTAGCAAGTGTGTGTATACAGCCAACCTTCTCCCGCTCCTCAGAAAGTCAATGTTCAGAGCAAACCCCTCCTCTGACTTGTCAACACACGCTACCTCACCGCTTGCCCTTTCGAGATTCCAGGCCTGACGGAAGGTGATGGGAATTGAACTTCGGCTCTCAAGAGCACCTGGCTTTGTTATCTCTAAGGGCTCAGGAAGATTTCAGGCACTATCACTCCATGCCATGTCCTGACACTTGACTCACAAAGTGGCACTGGTGTTGGCTTACCTCCAGGCTGTAGATAGCGACTGTCAGCAGCGAGGTGAAAATGAATGGGAGTGGAACAGAAGCAGAGACCCTACTGCTTCTTTTAGGAAAACACTGCGTCTGAGATTGCTTAGGAGTCGTCTCTCTTCTGACTCTCTCTGAACATCAAGATCTTCGCTACAGAGAGTCCAGGAGGTTGAGTTCACACATGTTTTTTTAGTTCATTAGCTCTATCTGTGTTGGTGGTCACAGGAAAAAAGATATATTGGTCAATACTAAATAAAACCTGATGGATTTCCTAACAAGACTCCAGGTGGATCCCAGAAACACAGCAGAGGTTGGAGCTATGATAAGTGTTCCAAGCTTTGGTGAAAGCAGGGAAGTTCCCCATTTTCCCCATGCAATTTGTCTCTTCTTCCAGAAGAGAAGTATACTTATTATGTACAGATACATTCTGTATTTACTATTCCGAATGAAGAGGCTGAAAGTCCGTAACCCTGGCCAATATAACAAATCACAACTGATAATTTGATTTGTTTTGAATACACTTGAGCCAGAAGCTATAGCCTAACGATAATAGCATGACATCTCTCTGGAAACAGATACCAGACTACTAAACTGATCTTCTCCCCATTGTTGATACTTGCCTGTGTTACGTGCATAAGACAGATGTAGGAATGCCCTAGGAAGGAGGGAGATACTGCTTTCAATGAGAAACCAGATAACAGTGAAGAAAGCAGCTGCTTTAGAGAAACTTCATTGCTTCTAAAGCATTCAGAACTGTAGAGGCATTTAGTGTTTGCTCTTTTATCAGTGCAGCTGCAAGTGATAATTCAACCTCCAAGTGGTCTGTGCTTTTGTTCCATTTGAATTGAAAAATGCCCTAACAAAAATCCTTGCTTTGTATCAGGATTATATGCTTGAAAAGAACTGAACAAATTGCATTTAGAATGATCAAAATGATCCATTTTCCTTGCCATGTTGCTAGTAGACAAAGGTTGATATTTGAAAATCAAATTTTACCACTATCAGTATTACTGCCTGATGCGAGTGTAGTGATATAGCTTTATCAGTCAAATTCCAAGACAGATTTACCCAAAAGACAGTTATCTTTATTATCCTCAACTCACAAACAGCAGTTGCTGGTGTCACACACTGGCAACACTTCACTAGACATCCCAAGCATCTTTATCATCTCAATATCCCAAAATAGAATGCCTTCTGTATGCTGATGTCTCCACAAACTACACTTGCAAATGCTGTTTCTCCTGTACAAAAAAAAATTTTAAAAAAAAAATCACTATTCCAGACTACTGCACCATGAACATTACTTCTCTCAGCCTCACTCCTTGTAACATTCCGTGCCCTACAGGGCAGGCAACAAGGCAGTAAGGAGCTCCACGTTGGAGACAGAGACTAAGGCCCAGCTTCTTGTGTATTTAGGAACCTCATTCCCAGTAAAAATCAAGCCTTTATCCTCGTTTGAATTAAATCCCACCTCTTGTGAAAGCCGTACCACTGTGTCTGTAGACAAGAGCTCTCCTGCTGAAGAAATCTACAGCACAACATAAGGTTGGTACTGTATCTCGTGATGTAGTGATCCAAACTCACTGCCCACCCCAACAAAACAGCATAGCTAGTGTTAGGGAGCTGTATTTAGACAGGTATTTGAGTCCATGGAGAGACTCGGCAGGAAAAACATACTGACAGACACGCCTACTGGATGCTCCCCATTTCCCAAACAATTTCCCCCAACAGAAATGTTGATTTAAACTATTCATGCTAACGTGAGTGCAGGATAAGGTTATGTGATTCTTGGAGCCGCCACATCAGGTCATGAATGATGTAGTAATGAAAAGAAAATTCCTTGCTCATTGCACAGCAAATAAAGACAGGATTGTGAAAGCGCTCGCTGCCATGCTGAGCTCTGCCTCTGTGTATGCGCAGAGTCAGATTCTCAGAAGAGCCCAGCACAGAGGATGAAGGAAGACTTTTGAACATCATGTCACAGTCATTTCTCTAAAAACTGAGTGCCAAGCACTATGAAAATCTGATTATGAATGTGAGTTCTCATATTTATACCCCTGCTTCAAAATTCAGGCAGCTTAACGTGTTCACAGAAACTGATGTCCTCTTAAAATTCTGCTGTGCCATGCATCTGTGTCCGGGGTCAGAAACCACCAAACCCTCTTGGGAATTACCCCGGGGCATGATGAAATACCTTCCCCATAGGCTGGCAAGCTTTAACTCTCCTAACCCCTAAACAGAGACAAATCCAAAGAGGTTACAAGATAACCTCATCATAACCCCAGGTTTTCCCTGCTTACCTACTGTACTAAAATCTCTCCTGTCGAAGAAACAGTGACCACAGGGGAACACACAAGACTTTCTGAGCCTGTTTCAGGAATACTGCATACCCACAGTTTCCACTGACTTTGCTTAGAACTAAAAGGTGTTCAATGGCTCTCAAAATCATAATAAAGGGTCATCTCCTATGTAGAGTTAAGATCATTTAGATTCTGCAATTCCTCATTATTACCATGTCAAGAGGGGTTTTTTTCAGGACATCATTATCTCCAATTTCTAGGCTTTCAATGTTTTTTCTATGAATAATCTCCTGCAATGTGGGGGTTTTTTGACACACACGCTGAACAAACTCTTAACTAGGTAGTTTTTAATACATGGAATATAGATTGCTTTTTATATAAACTTTCTAAAAAATCCCGAAAGTCTTCAGTTTCAGCTTGGCCTTTACAGATGTGCAAAAGCTTTGGCAGAGGGAGGGTGTATTTTTAAAAGGGGAGCATTAGAAAGAATTGATTTTTTTTTTCCTTGGCTTAACTGACCCCTGACTGTAACCTCAGCCAAGCTGATAATTGAGAAAGTAAACTAATTACCACATATGTCCAGAGCCTGCCCTGTCACAACTTCACTGACCCAACATTATCACACTGCACCTTCTTTTCCACACTTTCTCAAAATTCCGCTCAGTGAATCAAAGATGCTCCCAGGCTGTATCATCTGCTACCTTTAGGCTTAGCAACCACCAGCCTGACACATCTCTGTGCAGCAGTTTTAAAGCATCCGTTGTCTTTGCTAAACAAGCATTTTCATGACAAAAGTCAAGAAATAAATAACAATTTCAAGAAGTTCCCGAAACCTCTATTTAAAGTCCCTTAAGTTGTAAGTTCAAGGAAGGCAACGCCTTTGTGACAGCACAGCTGTAGATTAAAAAGATTCCCAGGGCCTCCTAGCTATTCTGACTCTTGGTCTTTAGAATTATATGAATATAGGCTTAAGACCACCCAAATTCTTTTTTTTTTTTTTTTCTTTCTTTTTGAGAGTGGGAGAGAAAGAGAGCATGCACACAAGGGCGTGAAAAAGAAAAAGACCATTACCCTCGTGCTGGACAACTGTAGTTTTACAGTAACAAAGATCTGACAGGCAGTATTGACCTGTGACAGCAGCTGTATTTACATTATAGCCTAAAAGGGAAAGCACACTAGAGGGGATGGTATATACACTGCGTGATACAGAGGCCTTTAGAGAGATACTTTAACCCACACGGGCAAAATCCAGTTGCGGGAATTTAAGTTCCCTTCCAAAGCACACCCAGGGGGTAACTGACTTTTGTCTCCTGCTTAGTAAGTACGTGGCTGATTTTGCACCTAAATCTCAACTCTTTACCAGGAAGCATTCGCAGAGTAGTAGGACATGTTCTGCTGGAGAGCCAGCATTTGTCCGTGACCAGACGATCCCAGTTACCTCCTATTCGATTAGGATCATCAGCATGATTCAGGTGCTGGAAGGAAACAGCACAACAGCACACAAGCTAAGCAGCCTCTAGTCCACATGGCAAGTTTAGAAAATGGAAAAATAAGAGCTTAAGACCCCAAATTCATTCCAAAAAGCTAAACAAACTAGCTTTTCTTAGAGAGAAGGAGGAGGTAGAAGCATTTCAAATACCTCAGTTTAGCACCTTAGGAGGCGATCTCCCTTGGCTCCCTGGCAGTCCATGAAGAGAGGAGGGGAGGTTCCTCCAAAGATGATCCAGAGCTGGAGCCCCTGGCTCTCCACGGATGATACAGTGAGCGTAGGGACCCAAGATAAGCACCTGAGAGGCAGGGGATGTGCCCCTTCTAGATCCAGGCTGAAAGCAATCGATTTGTACTGGGTCTATTCCAAACTGAAATTCATTACACAACCTTTTGACATTTCTTTGTTGTCTAATTGATTCAGGCTTTCTTAGACTGATCTCTCAATACAGAGTCTAAACAAAGAGACACATAATCAAATGCTTGCTTTTTCAGCAGTGGGGAAAAAAGAAATCAGGAACATTGCTCTGTCTCGCGCTGCAGCTTTCTTGTGCTGCTCCCATCTTTATTTATTGTTCTTCCTTCACACCATGGGTTCTTGGATAGCAAAGAAAAACAAGTCCCTGTCTTCAAGAACAAGGGTTGGCAGGGAAATCAAATTAAAAACGGCAATCACATCTGCAGCAGTGTAGTCAGCTAAAATAATCAACATTGTTATTTTATACTGTGGCTTCACTTCAGGTATCAAGTAGCTCAGAGCCCTGTTTTGCCAGCACCCTGTGAATAGAAAGGAAGCACTATCACAAGCATATGGAAAGCATACCTGGCCAGTATCTTCAGGTGCTGAAGCTTTAAGCATATGCACATGTCCCACTGATTCCTTTATTACCAGCTGCTTTTAATCACCTGCCCAAAGCAGGTGCTTATATACTTCCCTGAGTAACAGATGTATTACATGTTGCATGAGTCAGGGTGCAAGAGTCAAGATGGGACAGGTTGGTGGAGAAGGGAGAGAGGAAGAGAGGACAAAGTTCAAAGTCATAGGAAGATGTAGCGTAAACTTGTCACGTGGAAGACTCCAGCAGACAGTTCTCGGTAGCGGCAAAATTCAAACCACGACATGTTTGTACCTAAGTTTTCAGCAAGGGAAGTATTCCAGTCTGCAGGATCTGAGCAAAGGCATTGGTGCAGTCAGAGCAAGAATGTGTGGCAACCTTGGTTCCAGCTTGTTCTCTGCCGCAGGCTTTCGTATCGCTTGGGTCTAGTCACTTAGCCTCTGCCTGCTTCCGCCCCACAAGAGCAAGACCACGCTGATGCTGACCTCTTGCTCACAGCCTTGTGTCAGTAAAGGCAGCATGGATGACCAGGAGGTTCTAGGGCCACCTGGCACTTGAGGTTGTGTAGCTTCCTTAGATGTAACCAGCTATCTTTACAAGTCTCTAGGAAAGAGGATAATTACTCCAAAACACCATTAAAGCCTCTTCATTGATTTGTGAGCTTTTCATTGCTTCTAAGCTGGGACATTTTGGGCCAGTCCCACAGAGTCAGGTAAGCACCAAGCTCTCATACATAGTTTAAAGAATTATATCCTGCTTCCTATCTTCCACATCATTCACCTTGAAGAACCCATGGAAGTTTTTCCACTCATTCAACAATATACAGCTCCACCACACTGGTCCTGGCTTAGGTACCTGTTGTATAATCAAATCTTCCACTTCTAGTAAAATAAAATAGAAATGCAGGTTAAGAGGGCAGTAACAGCATGTGAGCTCAAGGTCCCGATTTTGGTTTCACATACAGCGTTAGCAAAAGCCAGCGAGTCAGTGAATATCACTTCCCTATGGCCCTTCCTCCCATCTACGCTCTCCTCATATATGAGGGACTGGCTGTGCAGAAGGGAGCAAGACAACTTCAGCTGACACAAGGACCCTCCAGACAACAAGAGCAGTTTTTCCAGCAAGGCTCTACCCATCCTCTTCACCTGGACAAACAGTACCCACAGTCTGTAACCCCAGCAATGGCTTAGAGAGGGGAGCAGAGAAACTGCTGCAGCTCCGTCACTGACGTAGGTAAACCCACCACCCCTGCTGCCAGAAAGAACCATTTCAGGGACTCCTTTCCACGATATTGGGAATTCCTGCAAAACTCCCATTTCTGACGTGCTGCTCTTATGTGAAATATCCGCAGTGTTTGCAAAGAAGTGATTATGAATGACTAACCAGCCGTGCATATATTTCAAGAAAACTTGGAAACAACCTTGTTATTTTTGGAAACACGTACACTTGTTCAGGGCAAGCTGGCAAGGAAGAATTACCATGGAAAGATACCTAAAGAACAGAGAGTCTGTAGTGCCACCTACTGCTTGGCTCTGGATTTCAACTTCTGATTTTAAAAAAATTTGGAGACAAAAAGTGCCACCCTGGAGTAGACCCAAGCTCAGACAGTCACCCGGACCTGACATCCACCCACACCAGACTCCTTACCAGAAGGTGCAAGAATGCTGCCATAGACGGCATAAGAGCTAATCTCACCTGTGAGCTTTGCAGCCCAAAGCACGAAGCATGACAGCCCTTAATTTTTATTATAATTACACTGAGTATTCTTGCTACGCATGCGAATACTAAAGCTGATTTGGACTCCTAATGCTTCCTCGACCTCACCACAGATCAGCAGCAGTAAGTTCCAAAGATACTCCAAAAGATATTCCAAAGGTACATTGTATGAATGTGTGGTTCATTTATTTTTTTTTAATTATTTGAATTTTTTTTTTGCGTAATTTAACCTTTTAATGTAATTATAAGCCTTCCTGCTACACAAGACAGAGAACAATTTCCTGGCCTCTAGTCTGCTGGTCAGTCATTAGTGTGTAAACTTTCACTAGGTTCACAGCTTCTTGGCCATTTGAACAGAATTAAAAAAAAAAATTAAGATATCCAAAAGTGAAGCCCCTTTTTATTTTGAACTGCCCAGTCAAATATATGACTGTTCCTTGAATACATTTCAATTTTCCTAACCACAAATTCACAAAACATAGATGATTCCACAAAGAAAACAGATACTCCTTTCAGATTATGAATTACAAACCAGAAAACAAAACATGCAAAAATGCAAGGGCCTAACAGAGAGTATCGAAGAACCATAATTAGAATTTGCTACTCAGTACAACATACTATCAAAATCACCAAAGAGAACATATCCATTTATTCATAAATGTGGTCTGGATTATACAGGCATTGTAGATGCTCGGTTGTATGGTGTCTGGTCTGTTTTGTGTTTGGCTTGGAATCCATTCATTTAGTCCTTAATTTGCCATTAAGGAACTGATACAGCAAGTGTGCACATTAAACATTTAAATACAGGTGCCCAGAGGCATACATAGTTCAACAACTGCAAGTGGTTATCGCTGAAAGTTTAAACGAGTGATTTTCCTTCCTCTACAAAGATGAGGTTAAAGGTTGGACTAGACGACCTCCAGAGATCCCTTCCAACCAAAACTGTTCTATGATTTAAGCACATGCAAGTGCAGGAAGAGAAAATTGACAAGTAGGCGCAATGTAGAGTATAATGCTCTGGAACATCACTTCCCATTTATACCGGGACTGGACAGAGTTCATACTAAGACTGGTTCATACATATGGATCTTAGGAGACTTCACATCTTCAAAAGCGTTTAGGTGAGAAACTGCCACTGACACCGGTAGGACTTGAGCTCCTATGTACCTGGGGGGAGGCAGGAGCCAGGGTCTTGTACAGACTTCCAGACTACAGACCTATTGACAAAGCTCAGACACCCCAATTTCACCACAGTCTCAGTGTCATGAATTTAAAGAGTTCTCCGCCATCTGGAGCATAAAACAACACAAACGACATAGTCCTGAGATGTCTGAAAAGCCTGCAACTGCCACACAGTGTACTATTCACTGAAGAAGGGTTAAATCCATTGGAGGGGATTTTAATAGCTACTTTACAGAAACTGACTAGTTATGTTTGATTATATTTTATCTGTACACTGTAAAAACTGACCTGAATCCCTCTTGTGCCTAATGCAAAAGTCCTTCTACACAGATTAAAGGGATTTCCTTCCACAGGTGATAAGAAGTTTTCTCCATTTATCTTAACTAAAAGAAATTCTACACGGATCTTAATAAATGTTGAATGCTGTCACACTACTTAGAGAGACATTTTGGTGGAATACAGCAATAGGAAAGTGTATACCCTTTCACAGCCTGTCCTTCCAAAAACTCCTGCAATTTGGCCTGTGGGGTTTTTTTTAAAAAAAAGAAAAAAAGAAAAAAGCCTGCTTCAGCAATGCCAAGCCTTTAATGGCACCCAAAAGCAATACAGCTTAGAACAGAAAGCGAAGAATATCAGAGCCATACAAGAGAAGACTTGGGAAAAAATACCTTAACTATAATGGAAGGAAGACAGCATAAAAGAATCATCAAGAGTACTTCCCCTCTACTCAGCACTGGCAAGGCCATACCTGCAATATGTACCCACTTCTGGGGCCCCCAGCACTCAAAAACCATGGGTTTACTGCTCCAATTCCAACAAAGTGCCACAAAGATGATTAAGGGACTGGAGCATCTTTCATGTGAGGGGAGACAAGAGAACTGGGACTGTTCAGTCTAGAAAAAGAGAACATTTAAGGAGATCTTATTAGTTGGTATAAATACCTGATAGGAGGGAATGAAGGAGAGGGAGCCAGACTCTCCTCACTGGT
Source organism: Pelecanus crispus (assembly GCF_030463565.1). Classification (NCBI taxonomy): domain Eukaryota; kingdom Metazoa; phylum Chordata; class Aves; order Pelecaniformes; family Pelecanidae; genus Pelecanus; species Pelecanus crispus. Next base: position 5,023,505 of record NC_134645.1, on the reverse strand, counting down.
GCCAAGTGACAGGACAAGAGGCAACAGGCACAAACTGAAACACAGGAAGCTTCATCTGACCATAGGAAAAATATTTCTTTTACTGTGAGAGTGGTCAAACACTGGAATAGGTTGTCCACAGAGGTTGTGGAGTCTCCATTCTCAAAACTAGAATCCCCAACACTCCTCAGTTTTCCTTGGTTCTTTTAAAAAGTACTGATAGAGATCAAATTCTGCTCCACTGGGTCATATCAGAATCATTGAACTGCAATAAAGATCAACCAAAATGCAAAACTCCAGACCAGATGTAATATATGCTGAAGCACCATGACTGTCTACTTAAGACTGTTCTCCACCTGATCTCTTAGTACATATAGGAGAAACTTTAAGAGGGGGACTCAGACTGAATAATCCCCAACTAAAATGTTATTGCATAAACTGGACTTATTCACCTAGTTCAATGGCAGGTACACATATAAACAGATATCATGGACTAAAGACTTGCTTTTACCTCTGTGTCTGAATCAGAAGGAATGAGACAACCGGGTTTTGGTTCCGAGTAGTACTGAATTTAAGGGTTAGAAATGGGTCTGATCAAACACAGATTCAAAGAATCTGCAATTAAAAGAAACATCAAATACTGACATGAGCTCCTCAGTTCAATGCCATTTGTATCATTCTTTTGTGCAAAATGCCTGAATTTAATAGCAAAGCTTCCAGAATAGAACATATAATACACATAAAAGTTCTTGCTCCTACACAGGAACTAGATCTGGTCCTGCATCTATTTAAGAAATTGGCGGGATATATTAATTATGTCCCCAAGAACAAGGTTTGGCCAACTATCTTTAGTGCCTCTGTATAACTAAGCTTTAAATAAGTCTGCAGTATGTAGGCAACAGTGTGCAGAAGTCAGCAAGTGGCACTTAAAAAGCACAGCATCAATTCGCAGTACTTAGCGAACAGCCATGGTTTCCGTGGTGGTTATAAGGAATTCGCCTTTGAATCTGCATTAAATAGCCAAATTTTCTACATCCTGTTTGATGCATTTAGAAAACATCTGTTTTGATTAACTTGAAATCAGTGCAGCACATTAACATCTCAGAGGAAATTAGGTTCATTTAATATGGATTTTAAGGCTGTATTCCCCTTGCTTTAGTGATATCAGAAAGGGCTTTATATTTAGAAGTTTTGCTTCTGCAACGCCTAGCGATGGTGGAAACAGAGAACTCTGAGCATAGAGTAAGATACGCTGAGCCAAGACATGCCTTGATTTACTTCCTTGGGTGGTGGGTAATAATTCAAGGAAGAAATTGGCCAAATGAGAGTTAAATCCTGTGGGATCCAGATTCTAAATGGAATCCTATGTGATATAGTTTCCCCTTTCCTGGTTTCCCTTACAAAGACAGAAAACAGCAAGAACCTTCACAAGCTGATCTTCTTGGTTTCAGGCACTCAAGGAAAGTGGTGACGGCCAGGCAATTCTGAGAAGAAAAGGAAACAAACTGAAGCAAGCTGCCACCACCTTGTGGGTAAGAATCACTCCCAGAGTAAAACAGCTTTCCAAATGTGCCTGTTGGGGCGCAGCAAGCTGGAAGATGGGCTTTCTCCATAGAAAAGGTAATTTTCTTCTGGAGAAGAAAAATAAAAAGCCAAAGCCAGCAGTAAACCCATTTGAAAATACCACTCCAGTATTACAGGTGGTGTAATTCAATTGCCTCACATTCCAATACTCCTCTATAGGCAGCTATCTCTGGTTTGATGAAAGCTCTCAACATGTACCGCTGTCTCCTCCCAGGGAAAAGAAGGGCACAGGCATCTCGGGAATCTTCAAGTGTGGTTCACTATGGACATTTGGTTAGGCAAGCCTGCTCAATGGGACCACATGGGCACTGAAACAGGCTTTTGAGGTACTTAAGCAGGTTAGCAAAATCAAAATAATATAGAAGTACCAGCGTTAGCATCTATGGAAAACCTTCAGAAGGCTGTGACTGAAATATAATGAAAACACAGCGTTAACATTACTGCAGGCACCGCTTGGAAGGTAGGGTCTACAGCTAATGCCCAAGGATGTCCATTTGTAGCTAAACTACATTTTGATCCCCCGTTCTCAGACCACTCACTCTCATTTTGATCTATTGGATGTTATCAGACTCCTGCAGCTAAGATTTTCAAAGCAGCTTAAAATCATGAATGAGTTTCAATAAAGTTTGGGTAACAAAGCTCCCTCAAGCTGACTTGAAAAGCTCTCCTGTGCCTGCTCAGCCATCCAAGATGAGGACTAATCTATCGTGTATTTCTTCACGTAGGGTCCAGCTCGGCAAAGAGGGCTTCAACTGGGAGGTTGTACATGTTGCTGCAGTAATGATGGCTAGTCTGAATTCTCTGATGAAGCTTAGCACTTGGTGAAGTTTCCAGGGTTTAAGCTTCTTACTATGGCAATCATAGTAAGGCAAATTTGCAGACCTTAGTTTCATATTTCCCCTCTCATTTCAAAAAGCCATCTAGTTTTCAACACAGCTCTAATGATAACTTCACAAAACTCTGTGGTTTTGCTTTGTAGATCATTTAAGTATTTTGTGTCAAGTTGCTCCACAGCTCTACTGTGTCAGCTGCAAATGAATCAAAGAAATCTCAGAGCAAAAGCTGTTTGAAACTGGCAATATTCTTCTGGATTCTCAGTCGAACCACCAATTTTGCCTGATGAGGTTCACTCGAAAAACTTCATTGACTTAAGCAAATCTTTCAACCTGCATGGCAGGAGTTTAAAGTTTCTAATGTACCATGAAACCAGGCAAGTTTCATAGGAGCTTTCTTGAGAATGCTTTTCTTCATTCTAGCTCCACATCACCTAACAATTTTGCCACCAATCTCATGATGCACAAGACCCATGGGAGAGATGTACAAGCTGTTGAGGAAAGCTATGACAACAGTATTAGAATATACAGCAGGCCCAGGGAGACCAGAAGTTATTCACCATTTTGTAAGCCAGAGCTTCAAGGGCCAGTCAGAGAGCAAGATAAGTACTTTTCAGAGTGACATTGATCTCCTGCTAACAAATAAGAACTAGGGGTTTTTTTTTCTTTTTAAACAGGGTTTTGTTGTAAAATGCTGTTTCATCAATACTAACAATGACGCACTTAGATCCAGGATATGTTTTCTGTATGGAAAGAGGAACTCCGAATTGCCATGTATTCTCTGGCATGCTCTTGAAGTGGCTTTTAAGCTCACTTTTTTTAGAAAGATTAAAAGCTACAGAAAACAATTCAGCCGCTGAAATCCAGGATCAGTGTTTTGCTCCATCACAGTGTTCCTACACAAGCTGGTTTCTCTGTGCTCTATCTCCTCATTTTCCAAGCAACTGAGACTTCCTACCTCATGGAAGTCATGTAAAGATAAAAGCCTTAAAGACTTTCCGGTGTTTAGCTGTAACAAGGACCAGGAACATGAATACTTCACGTACCTTACCGAGAAGGTATAAAGCTCACAATGAGTCTCACCAATGCTATCAAAACATACAACTGGCCTCTGGTCAATGCAGGCATTTTGAGTGAAGTTGGAGGTTTGACCAATTTGAAACCAGGTTTTAGTTTATGCCTGTCCTCCACCCTAGAAGGATGCTAAGCATAAGCAGAGTGATAATAGTTTTATGTTAATTTCGAAATCCAGAATATGCATCAGCGTATGGCAGTTATCTCCAAGCAATAAAAGAACAAACATTTTTATTTCTAATTGAACTGAAGAATTCACATACAGATTCTTCCACAACAGAGCTTGAGAGGTCTGCTGCTAAGCAGACCTGCTAAAGATCTGCTACTCGGTCACAACAGCCCGGTGCGCAAATACAAATTTGCTGCAGCTCCTAACAGCGACTGCTTTTATCCTTTTGGTTACAGAAGCGGCAACTCCACCAAATCCCAGTTCTTCTTCACTAGCCAACTGTGGCCCAATCTTACACTCCCTTTTACTTCATTTTAAACATTGTATTCTGCATTTTCTTTACTTGTTTCTCAAAATTCTTCTGCATCTATATAAGAAAAGATATGTGAAAGAGAAGCCTTATGTTCTTTTTAAGATATTAACTTAGAGGACAAAGATTAGAAACCTCTTGGTGACACAGACTGGAGTCAATTAAGACAAAATATTCCGTGTACATACTCTCCTCAAGGCAATATCTGCAGCTAGTATGTAATGCAAACCATGTTAAGCAGCTACGTCTAGCCTGATTTCTGTCCAGCTACCAAGGATTCTGACTGAATTTCACCAGACAGAAATGTGCAATTTTTTTGTCATTAGAGAGCACCCAGGGAAGTAGCACAACAAAATGCTTCCTGCTGCTGTTAAACTCAGGCGGCTGTGATTTCAGCTCAGTCATCTGCTCTCACATTGAGTAATCCACAAATATTTGAGCTTTCTGGCAGCGTAAACCCCCCCACAGTAGCGGAGTCTTTTTCTCTAAATGGTCCGAAACATTTCCATGTTTGCCTTCTCAGGCTATTGATAGCAAACTGCTTAATAGGAGAGGGCATCTGTGATGCTTTTCCTGATTATCGATAACATCTAGAAGGCTTAAACATGGCCTTTCCTGCTTCAGTTTTTAAAGGAGGTTAATTGAGATCAGATACTTAAAGCTGAACTTAATAGCAACAGAGTAAGCGCACAGTCCAGACTATGGAAAAAAAACATGTTAAAAAATATTTGGAATAGTTAAATATATCCAGATCAGCCACACATGATAACTTCAGAGCACTTAAGCAGCTAAATGAAGGACCCTGAGCCATTCCTGGTTATCTGTAGAGTGCTCACTGAAGACACGTATGGAATTCCAGGAGACCAGAAAGCATAATTTTACCGATTTTTAAGAGATAGGGAACAGTTTGGGAACATTTAGCCCAGTCTACATACCTGATTATAAACCCTACCATACAAATAAGACAGTAAGAAATACCTTGTATACATGCAACAGAACAAATGAAAATTTCACCCTGTACAAGATAACTGGCCTACAGTACTATACAGAGGCAAGCAAGGCTTTGAGTATAGCCCTTGCAACACAGCTCCTCCAAGAAAACAAAGGAAAACATGGTCTTTGTGAAAAGATTATAAAGTAGAAAAACAAGTGGTTGAAAAGTTGCATTCAACAAGTCATTGTTAACTGTTTGCTGGGAGACGGAGAGAATGTATTCACTAAGGTCTTCATCTTACACATATCTATCATGGTGCAATAGCATTCAGAAGTCTTCAAGTGCTTTGAGAGAGACTTTTTAAAAACAAAAACCAAAAACCAAAAAACTGGATGATACCAAGCCAGCAGAGAGTGCAAGTACGTTGGAGGATGGAATCAGAATTTAAAGTTACATTGGTCTGCTGGAGAAGCCAGCAGAAAAAAAAAATCAGACACTTGTTAGACACCTATAAAACAGTAAATCAATAGCAGTAACAGCAAATTTTAGCAAATCAGAAGATTTAGAGATTAGGGAGAGGGAAAAGAGGGGTGGGGGGACATATTACAGGACAAAATTTGGTGAGGGGAGTCAATTATTTGTTCTCTTCCTCTCTCACGGACAAGACAAGAGTAAAGGGCTTAACTTTAAAAACCAGACAAATTCAGCTGAGAGGTCAAAAAGATTTTATAAAGTTAAGTAACAGTTACTTGGCGAGATTGTGAAATCACCCATCCCAGATTTCTATAACATCTGTCAGGGTGGTTTAGGCTAATTGTTTACTTGATTATGGGTACACCTTCCAGCCCCCAGCACCTCTCTCCTGCCCCAGCACCTCCTCTTGCCCCGCCTTGTCCCTGACATCCCACTTCATTTCTCTTGTCTCACCATCCCTCCCTTGCACCACTTCTTTCCCTCTTCCCCCAGGGACAGGGAGGGGGAAATCAGACTTTAAAGGACTCTGCCTCAAATGACTAATGAATTAAATTAGAATTAGTGTCACTAATAAGAACATTTTTCAGCATTTATTAGACCACTGGCTACAGTGTCCTCTTACACTAGGGTTATACAGTTGCTTCCATTCCGACATCCCTATTTTCAAGAGCCATGAATAACTTTAAAACGTGCATATTTTGGCTGAAATTTGCTAGGCATGAGGTAGAATTCGTAAGGACATCAATGGCTGTTGCATTGTGCAGCTTCCAAGCTTCTTCCAGTTTGGAAAAAATATTGTGTCACTGGAGAAATAACCTGTGATCCTATAGTTAAAGTCTATGGAGAAATAACGCGTGGGCACAAGGCAGCAGAATTCCGACTATACGCCTGACTGCGGCATTTCGTACCTCTGAGAGCTTAACTGCATAACTTTAATGTTGTATTACCATCAGCTCTTTCTGTGGGATCTATTTTACACTGAACTTACAAATGGCATGTGTAACAAATGATATCTATTGCATTTTATTATTCATCTTTTTCCACATATTGACATTTGAGATGTAACCAGGGACTTTGCACAGAATATGTCTGTCAGAAGCGGTGTGTACTGATTAATGTCCTTTCGGTGCTGATATGAAACACATGGGTTATATTAGCAAAGCGATGTATGAAATGATACATTGGAAATTACTGACCTATTCCATGAACATGACTTACCAAAGTCAGGAATGTTCTAGCGATTAACTCTTACGAATGCATGTGAATTAAACTACCACTTTCTGGGAAAAGGGTAGAAAAGGGTAGCATTATCAGCTACCAATAGGCTGCAAAGGGTCAACCCTAAAGTCTCCCGAAGTAAATGGCTTTATCTGAATACATAATTTTGCTACTGTACTGTCAATGAGTAAATTAAAACAAAGGGCTATTATTATTCCTGTTCACTTTGACAATTCAAAGTTATTTCTTCTTCAAGTTTAGGCCACGACTGAAAAAAGAATCCCTATAGAAGTCCTTAGGCATATGCTTAACTCCTATTAAAATCAACATCCCACTGAAATTGTTAAAGTTAAGCATGTGCTTAAATATTTTCCTGAACCTGGCCAGTGGGTATTTGCTTGCCAAAGTTTTATTTTCTTTATTGATACAATATTAACTCCAAAATGTTGTGGATACATAAATATTAGCCAAAATTATTAACTTTTTCTGGATTTCTTGGCCTTTTAAAAAAAATCTGGTCTGGCTAGAAGACTGCCTTATCATTAAACCAACCTATTAAATTTCTCTGACAGTAAAATCTATCTATAGACATACAGTAACAACAAATTAACCTCAATCTGACATGAATGAAAACAGTTTCTAAGTGGTTATAGTTCCTAAAACAGAATCTATATGCAATAAATATAATTATTTCACCGAAATTGTTAGCACATGTTTTTCTTTTGCAACAGACATGTTCGCCGTACCATCTTTGTTGTATTGATATGTTCTTTAGTAGCCCATTCTGTGCCTTCATCCTTGATTTAAATTTATCGTGACACATTTTTAAACAATAGCAGGAAACCTCACTTATGACTTTAATTATGAAATGGTGTTATAAAATTATATCCACATTTTACTTTTGGCAGTTGGCAATCCTCATTTAACATAAATAACCCTTCTTGGCCTCAGCAGTTCTCTTTGGTTGATTTCAATGCTTACTGTATGTAATTGATATAAAAACACAAGGTTTAGGAAGCAGTTATTGGAACTTGTTAAAAGAAGTAGTCAAGTTCATAAACGCAGTCATTTTGCTATGTTACATGCCAAGAGAATTAATAATGTACGTTTGGGAATAAGGGAGAAATTCTGGCTTTTTAAAGAAAGGCTGATGTAACTACAGTATTCCACTCCTATGTTAATTGTTTGGCTTGCAAACCCATGGCTTTGTTTCTCTTCCACCCACAGCTGCTTCCAATAATCTTCTAAAACCTGACACATACATACACACACATCCACGTTCTATGTAGACATCCATTTTTAACTACACATATGCACTAATACCAAAATAATCCTGTTGTTCCATATTAAAGAACAAGAGCGAATATGTATAAATAAAAGGAAAAGACAATCACCTCAGAAGAGGCTGTTCGCAGAAGACTGAAATTTAGCAATACTAGAGATGAAGCTACTTCAAGTCACTTCCCAAAGCGAATGCCCAAGCAGTTCACACGAAGGGGCTGATTTTCAGCTGAAGACCCCCAAATTTGCACAAAGTCATCTTTGCCTGTCTTGCACACTGACAGCACAGGTACATGAACACGCAGGAGAGTTACTTGGCTGCATGAGCAATTAAGTAACTCCAAAACTGAATCCTCTGATGCACAATGGTCACGCAAGTGGATGAAGTCACCTGTACATAATGCAGAGATAGACCGTCACTTGAAAAAACAAAGCTTAATATTAAAATGCAACACCTTCTTAACTTGTATTTGACCATCACATAGCATTGCTCACAGGATTAAAGATAAGACTTTGATGAACTGGAGACAAAACCCAGCCCAATTCTTGACAGTGCTGGGCCCTCCATAACCTTCACCGAGCTGATGGGAGCTACTAATCGTCCTTCACTTCTGAAAACAAGTCACTCAGGTTAGGCCCCACCTAAAATTTTTCCATCTGCCATTTTAAGGACCCAGCTTCAAAAACTCTAACTTACTAAAACTAATTTATGAGACAGAATTAAAAAACACTGAGAATGTTATTTTTAAGCTTCCATTTGGCTGGTGTGTCTCATACCTCAAATAAAAATCAGTTTAAGGCACAAGAAGGGGACTTTGTGCTTTTTGCATCAGGACCCACCACCTCAGATCATGAGAGGGATGTGTCCTGCAAGCCAAGTCACACAACAGGTCACAGCCACAGCACAGGACTGCATTTGTGGAGAGCCAGAGATCTGTGATGCCATAGATTGTCACTAACAAATGCCAGATGTGGATGGCTGGAAGCAGAGGCAGCTGGGGAATTCAGAGGAAAGCCGAGATGCTTAAAACATACGTGCTGTCAGTAGTACGATGGGAGAGCAGGACAGCGGGGCCAGATGTGCGAGTCTCACACAGAAAGAGACTAGACAGACCTGCAAGACAAAACTAAATAAAATTATTAAGCAAATGAACGTTTCAATTATGGGCCATTACCAGGGTAACGACTCAGCTTTAGGAACATGGAAAAGACAAATACTTTTCCTGCCTCTTCTGACATACCCACCCCAGCTGTTTTTATAAGTCCAAAATGTAATGTAGTTGATATTTGCTTAGTCAAGGGCATAAGTACCTATTGGTCCTATATAAGCAGGTCTCTTAAGCTCAAACAGGTACCAACATGCCTCCTCCCTGTTCACTGGAAAGGGATAGAACACACCAATACTATAAAAAAAAGAAATGTCTCATCTGTAACTTGCCACTTCCAACCGGCGCTGGAAGCAAGACCCAGCCTGTGCCTTTGGCCATTCATTAAACCACTTGGCCAGGAAAGCTCAGTGACACTGGGATTTCAAAAACTTCTGGCATTCTCCCTTCTTAACCATGCACACAGGGACACAACCCAGTCTCTGTGACATAATAAAGTTCATTAAGTAAATCAGTCTTAGGAGTTTTAATTCTTCTCCATCACTGAACTATAACATCCATTTCAACCTCTCAAAACTCGTCACTAATCAGCTGAGACCTACTGACTTTAACTGGGGCTCTGCCCAAAAGAGAGGTGCCCAATCAGCCCTGCCACCCGTACAACAAAAGAGGTCCCGAAGCCAGTGGCTCCCACCCTAAAACCAGCACAACAGCTGCCAGCTCTTCGCTTTACAAAGTCTCGACTGCCCTCTCTCTTCCTTGGGCATCGCCAGGTTTGTGCAAGTGTTAAAAGCAAACCTAAAAAAACAGTGCTAGGGAACACGTCGCTCTTTTCCCCCGCCGGCCAGGCCCTGAGGTTCAGCTGAGGAGGCCACACATAATAGCATGTCTTTCCTTCCCCCACAGATATTACAGTGTTTCTGAATAAATAGGAAGCTCACTCTACCTCGCAGTGGAAGAAATTACTTCAGAGGACGCTGAGACTCATGGGACTTTCACATTTCCTAATATGAACTCTGATTTTGCTATTTTTATTGAAAAAGGGGGTGTTGAGCAAAAGGGGTAGTGCTTCCTCCTCACACTTCCCATTGCTATATGCAATATTAATACTTTAACCTTATAATTAGGGATGGTCATATTTTGTGGAACCTGAGGTTTTGAGACTTCTTGAACTTCTGGGGTGGGAGGGAATAGGAAAGGGAAGCTACAAAGAATGAAGCTCACCACATCTTTCCTTATAAGCCTGTGATTTTCTTTTCCCCTGTGAAAGGCGATTCAGGTTTTTTTTCTTTTTAGCCATCATATTTTTCTGCTGAAAGACACATCTCCAACACTTGGTCTAGATACATTTTTGAGGCCAAGCCCTAAATTGCTGCAAACTGACAGTGCCCCTGATATCAGTGCTACCAGCCTATACCGACAACCAGCCCCAGTGTGCCTGCCTCCGTGCTTGGCAGGGGAAGGGGAAGATCAGTCTGCACTGAGGAACTCGCCCATCATTCTGCAGAGATCAACTACTATTTCTGCAAAAAAAAAAGTAAACAATTGGCTTTGGCAGCATTCAGGAGGCATCTGGCCATGAAATCCCTGAAGAGAACTAATCCATCAGGAAAGCAACTTTCAGTCAGTTATACTCCTTATTTAAAAGCAGATTCCATGCAAATAATAAAAAAAAAGGGCATCACAGCTGACAAACTTAGGTTTCCTGACTTAACCAAGAACTAAAATCAAAACCCAAAGCCACATCCTCAGCTAATATAAATATGGTGCAACTGAAGCTGATAGAGTAAGGCCTGTCAAACACATCCCAGTCCCACTGTAATCCTTTTTAACAGTGTCAAGGCAGAATAACTTTCCTAACACACAAGAGAAGGGAACTGTATTGTTCTGTTTGCATGCTTGGGATAGAAGGCCACACTTTGGGGTTTGCAGTGGCGTTTTCATTCAAGTACTCATTAGAAATAAAATAATGGACATTAGAAGTGGGCATCAGAAGTGCTGAAGGAGAAGCAGGACAGAGAATATGTTCGCTGGCTCACTATCAAAGAGTTGAATCCTCCCTGCTGGCCTAACAGTCTCAGAAGTCAAAAAACATTTCAACTGAAGTCAGCTTAAAACCTTCCCTCCCATTTTAACTTCAAAACTTAATAGTTAATTAAAGGATTGTTCTACTGTAGTGAACAATAGAAATATTTTTAAAGCATCAAGTATTTAGCTTTCACATTACTTTTATTGAGCAAATAATTTAACAAAATTGAGGTGAATTCTCAAAGAAAAATTTCTAAATCTCTATTTTTACCCTCAGAGGTGGGTGGGATTTTTTGGGTTGGCTTGTTTGGTTTTGGCAAACAAGATATTTATGCCCTTCAAGAGTCCTCTAAATTATGGGGCCCACCTTCTACAGAAGATACTTGACTGGACGTATGCTCTCAGTTCAGGGTCCAGCTAATTACACATAAACAAGGACTGCTTTCCATGTTCATCGACACCTCAGAGCACCCACCCTGCTGTGTACATGACTCAAGGCTGCTCTGTGTCTGCAGGGACTCCCATTTCTCTTGTTGGCCCAATAAAGATTCCTTTATATAAATAGGCTGATTTTTTTTTTAATTGTTCCTCAGCTCCCATCTTCACACCCAGTATCAGGGAATGACTGAACAAACACAATTTTTCCCCCCTGAACTTTCTGTGGCAGCATTAGCCCACTGCTGCCATCGAGAGGTACCCTCAACACAAGGCACATACAAGTTCACTTTTCTCAAAGCCATCAGTTTTAAATCCCTCCTCAATTTCAACTTCTGCTGTGATGCCTGGTTATCCCCCATGTGCAGGTGAAAGTTACGCTAATAATAGATGCATAATGTTCCCCTAGATTTCAATTCCTCCTGCTGACTGCTTATCCAACATACAGTCTTTGCAGTATTGGTGCCAAACAACAGCACTTCTATATGCAGAGCTTTACTGGCTGAAAATTGGCATGACAAAAATTGCACTCTGTTTCCAGGACCTGCGAGATAGTTCAGTTGCAATTTGTTTTCTAAACTCTCAGAAGTTTTCACTCTCCCACAAAAATATGCTCTTTTGCAAGTGTAACAAATTGTCCAAAACTCTAAACCATCAGGCTAAAGATCCACAGCAAATGCCAAGACAGCCTCTTGGAGAAATTTATTGAGCAACAATGTCCTCTGCTGGCAGGAACTAGACTCAACTTGCAACACAGAACTGCGGTACCTTCCCAGTGATTCTGGAGACATCATCATGAATGTGTCATTAAACGGCCTGAACAGGAAGCCAAGAACAGAACAAAATCAACAGTACGATAAAGTGCTGTTTGGATAGTCTTGTCTGGTTTACCTCAGATCAAGTCAGAAGTCAGGGTATATTTGACACATAACCCTCTGATGACAGGAAATAAATTTGAATATGATTCAAGATTAGCCTATGTGACCTCATGCCCCAGTGAACAGGGCAGCAACATGGAAACGGAATCCAGATTCTCCTCTCAACCTTACCGCTTCTCCTCAGGCAAATCAGGTCTTTTCCATCTATTTAGATTTTGAAAGCATGAGAAGAGTGAAGACATTATTTGTCCAACTAGACCTTACCACAAAAAGGAGCTGAAGTACTTTCAAGTGCACACAAATGACATGGCAGTCTGGGATTTATTTACAAGTGTTACACACATACTAAAGACTAGATTTTCAGAGTAGTCAGGTTCCGAAAGAGGCATACAGGCCCTTACCCGACCTGGGTGCTCCCAGGAACTCTGGTAACAACCTAACTCCTGTTAATCCTCTTTAAACACAGTGGTGCTGACAACTGCTTTGCTGGGTTCCTCCATGTCCCTAAGTGCTGATTCTGAAGAGCCTATGTTTTGGTAACACTTCCCTAAATACCTGCTCCAATTCTCGAAATAAAAACTAGTGTAGCTGAAACCTGAGTTTAGGTCTACCACACCAGATTGCTTCTGGAAACAGAGAAAAAAAGCAGCCGAAGGGAAATTCTCCATTTTCATGTTCCTCACACTCCTTCCATTCCTCAAAGGGGCAGTCACACAATCATACATGAAAAAAAGCTCATGAATCCCAATTATCATCAAAACCAAGCATTGTTATAGTTCTAGTTAGTTCTAAGTGCTAACCATAATCCTAAAAGCACATAATGACACGCTTTTCCCATCCAGAGAGCTTGACAATTCTGTTGAAATTCCGGGAGGTAAACAAGAATTATCCAACATATTTAAAAAGACCGAACAAACTTTTCAGCTCAGATTCACTTTGTTAGATGCCTTGCGGTTCTGTTTGCTCATTCCAGCCACACAAGCTGGTCTAAGAAAAGCCATTACCTCTCCCAATAAACTTTGTTGCCTTGATATCCTTAGATATCAAGTACTAAGATATCCTTAGTACTGCAGCTACACCACCACAACAAGAGTTTTTCTAACTTTCTTCAGCATCCAATAGAAGTCATCAGTGGAAGAAACCTCCAACACCTGCAAAATGACTACATTGCTGCTTAGAAAGCAGAAGCCGGGCTTAGGATAAGAGGATTGTGAATCAGTGCAACAGCTCAGAATTGGCAGATTCTAAGCATCAAAATGACGATATTTTGGCAATGAACAGTGAAAACCGCACTGTAAGGCTGTATGACACAAAGGTGATCACAATTAACTTGGCAAATTTAATCGCAGAAAAAAAAAAAGCGGAACTATTTCTAGTGTTCCTTTAGCTTAGTCACCAATTCTATTTATATGTTTTAAGGGACCATAAATATTTTTATCTGCACTCAGGACACAAAGAGTTTCCCAGTTTCTATATAAAGAAGTCATTTTGGACAGATCAAAACAATAAAGGCACAGGACTCCTGGATGACAGATGCCAGGATGTTAGTAACCATAAATGGTTTTCAAATATGGCCCCATCACCATCCCCCACAGTAGCCCTTTCAAGTGGGAATTACAAATTGCTTACTTGGAGAGGAAATTTCAAACAGGCCACTTATCAAAAAGTGCCAAATAAACCTGTCATTGGGATAGAAGTTACAAACCATTCCTAAACTCTGCAGACATTTCCTGAGCCTGTGAACTCTGATCTTGGCTTCTAATAAACATGACATCAGCTCCCCAGCACTGCAGACACAAGACACATGACCCACCACTATGTTATCGCTTCCTCTGCAGTTTCTTCTAGGATCTGTTCTAAAGCACAACATCAATGGAAGACTTTCTGCTTATTTCAAAATTGGTTTTGGATCAGGTCCTTAAAGGGAGGTCAGAACAAGCACAGCATGGTATCAGCGTGTCAGCTACAAATATTATTGCAAGTATCCACTTAAAGGCAATACTGAATCTGAGACCTTTGAGGAGTTTTCCAGGTATTGAGTTAGTAAGTGGGTCAAGACAAGACTCCTGTTCTGTTCAAGACCTATTAATGTCTAACCTCTCATCCTAGAAATGTAACTGAGCCTTTAAAAACTGTGATTAAACATGTATATACTGGATGGCTACCAAATAACATCTCAAAACATGTTAAGAATGATTACAATATGCTAGAAGACTTCAAACACTGGAATGACAGTCACCTTAATTTCCAGACAAATTCTAGGGAAGGATTAAGATAGCTAAAGCTCTATGGTTTACTTTTTCCATGTAGGCACTTCCTTTGCATAAGTTTTTGGGGTTGAAACTAAAGTTGGAAAAGTAGATTTAAAATAAAAGTTCCCATTTATGTCTGGGCTGGAAACTTGACCAAGAACCCTACCTGATACACCAGACAAAACGGGCTATCAACTCAATAAGCTAAGATGTCAATAAGCACAGAACCAGGGCTCTTGAAAAATTAACTTAGAAAACATTATCAAAATAAGATGCTTGTAACGACCATAGAATATTTATCTACAAATAGAGGCTCTACTTCTGCCTAAAGGACAGACATTTCCTTCATACTTGGATATTCCTAAAATAATTCCAGATCAAACACGGGTCAGAGCTGGCAGGTTATAATATGCAATGAGTAAGAAATTCTGGTGAAAAGTTTCATGATTAATACAGGAATCTTGCTGGAAAGGACATCTCCAAAAGCCACCATGAATCCTCCCAGATGGTAAATTATAGCAGACATAGATCTAGAAAGCTGTCCAGAGTCCTGGGAGCATGACCGCCCATTTTTCATTTCTGTGGTTCCTTCTTCCATCCTCATCAGTTCAGAACCTGCAGTTTCTAAAACTAGGAAAGTCCTATTGGTCTGTATCAGTCAGAAAGGAGAGCTAGCGGCTCCACAGCATAAACCAACTGCCAACATCTCTAATCAAGCTTAAAGCAGTTGTGCATAAATAGCTGTCCTGGTTTCAGCTGGGATAGAGTTAATTTTCTTCCTAGTAGCAGGCATAGTGCTGTGTTTTGGATTTAGTAGGAGAAGAATGTTGATAACACACTGATGTTTTAGTTGTTGCTAAGTACTGCTTATGCCAGTCAAGGACTTTTCAGCTTCCCAGGCTCTGCCAGGTGCACAAGAAACTGGGAGGGGGCACAGCCAAAATAGTTGATCCAAACTGCCCCAAGGGCTATTCCATACCATATGGCGTCATGGGCAGTATAGAAACTGGGGGGGGGTGTTGGCTGGGGAGCAGTGATCGCTGCTCGGGAACTGTCTGGGTATCGGTCGGTGGGTGGTGAGCAATTGCATTGTGCATCACCTGCTTTGTGTACTATTATTATTACCATTATTATATTGTTATTATTATCATTACTATTTTACTTTATTTCAATTATTAAACTGTTCTTATCTCAGCCCAGGAGTGTTTCTCACTCGTACTCCTCCGATTCTCTCCCCCATCCCATCGGGGTCAGTGGAGTGAGCGAGCGGCTGCGTGGTGCTGAGTTGCTGGCTGGGGCTAAACCACAATAGCATTCTACCACAAAGGTGCTAAAACATCCTTCAAGTCACAGCAACCTTGGCACCTGGCTAGCCTGCCAGCTGTAATGCAAATGTTTCACCCTTCTCACAGCAGGATACCACCTGCAGTCCACTGGAACACGAAGAGGAGGTCACTCTGTGGAACAGATGATACACAAGGAGACATTTTTTGTGTTCAAAAAAACAGACAGACGTGGCACTTTGGGACATGGTTTAGTGGGCATGGTGGTGTTGGGTGGATGGTTGGACTGACGATCTTAGAGGTCCTTTCCAACCTTAACGATGCTATTCTAGTTTTACTTTCATTAAAAAATAATCCAGCTACCAAGCCAGGAAACATGAAATTAATTCTTACTCTACCCTTAATTGGTTTAGTGGTAGACTTGGTAGTGTTAGGCTAATGGTTGGACTCGATGATCTTAAAGGGCTTTTCCAACCTAAACAATTCTGTGATTCTATAAACATATCTACTACTATCACAAGACTGAGCAGGTCCTTGGGAATCTGCAAAGTCCCTCCATGCCCTGCTGTGCGGAAAGGGAAACTCCTCCTTGCTCCTGAAATGGACAAGAAATGCTCGAGTTTCAGGTCGGTGGATTTCAACTCCAAGGACTTTTCTTAGGAAGGGAAAAGAAACTCACAGAAGGCACAAGATCCCTGGCCTGTGTACGCTGACGATCAAAAGAAATGATCCAGTTTACATTATCTGATTACTTAGCCTTCTAGTTTCAGAGCTGTAAAAAACCATGGATCTCCCCAGTACTAAAAAGGACGAGCCGTTCTATACCAACATCACAAATCTGCAGCGCTTTAGCAGGAACGTAAAGAGCAAATGATGAAACCGGACTGCCAGGGAGGGGAGTGCAAGGGAAGGGAGCTTACTAGAGTCAGGGGTTAGTCAGAATAGCCAGGCAAAGCCACGCTCTTACTAAGGGAGCCAAGTGATCCTTAATGACCAGGAAAAATTCAGTGCTTTGGATTTAATGACTCACAGAGCAGTGCAGTACCTCCTACCAACGTGCTGTGGCATTCATACCCAGAAGGAAGTGTGTCAGCTACTGAGTCATGCAGCTCCGAAGGATTGGCTGTCGCCAATCTAAATACAAGCCATGCCCAGCCCTGTTCAGTCCTGACATTACCGTAGCCCAAGGTTAAGCTCATCTCCCAAGAGCTTTCAAAAATAAAAACCTTTCTGGTTAGAAACAAAATACGATTTCCAAACACAGGCTACCGGGACCATGCTTGAAAGCCCAGCGATTTCCCTGCACGCACCTTTAGCCTTCTAACATCAAAGCGCCTGCAATACAACCTGCCGAAGGGACTGGAAGCAAAACTGATTGGCCACTTAGGAGCAAACTTTAATATAGGAGCGGGACTTGTGTTTTTACACTACTGACCTACATTTGCAAATCTCTGGAGGTAATTTTGTCCAGCCTATAAAAAGGAAGAGCTATAAAGCCAGCTATATTAAGCTGTTATGCAATAGAAAGCACAGCTGCGCTGAACAAAAACAGCCTACGACACGAGGAGCAAACAAAAGCCATGAAGTTCCACATAGGAAAAACTAATACATTTCAGCTAACAAAAGAAAAGACTTTTAATTAACTTGTTCTCATTGAGTGCAGAGATAATTAAATTACAGAAACAACCACATTAGCGTAATCAGTTTAGAAGAGCTCACATACAGAGACAAAGGATTTTTCAAGATCCATCTATAAAACAAAAAAAGCTGCATGTAAACTGCTTTCACTCTTCCTTTGTTAAATGTATTCATGTGCTTTCTTTTAGAGGAAGAAAGATCCTAACTCCTATTCAGTTTAATCAAATCCTTGAAAGACTACCACAACTTCTGATCCAATTCTTCAGATATTTTGTATTTTTAAGATGATTTCTTTCTTCTGCTCATGCAATTACTCAGGAATCTCACCTTTCACTTCATAAAGGTATATCTCCCTCCCTTTCATCTGCACAGTAAAGACTGATAATACGACTTGCATATATCACAAGAGCTCAAAATGACAAATAACAAGTGACAAATAAAATAATGAAACTGGGCAGAGCTAGTTTGATAAAGGCAAAATATTGGGGTGAGATTTAATTTTCGGGAAGATGCAGCTCACAACTTGAGACCTTCAAGGCTTGATAATGGGGGCTTGCTTAATTGCTTCAAGAGGGAGTATATTTGTTAGGATGAGTGCACCTGTATCAAATCACAAGGGATCTGCACTGCTTGAACTGCAGTGTTCGTTAGCCAAAACAATCACCCACTTTCCCAGTGTCAGCCACAGTAAGCGTCACTCATGGTTTGACCCACAAAGGTCCAGCAAAGAGTTCGCACCAGGCCAAAGCACAAAGGAACACCTTCAACAGGACTATTCATATCCTTAAGTTAAGCATCTGTTGAAGTGCTTTGCAGAACCGATCCAGAATATGTAATCTTACCCTCAGGGAAAAGAGCTCACATTAAGAGGAACTCAGGCTAGGAAGAGAGAATCCGCTGATGGTGTGCACCTTGAGGTCTACCCAAACACATTACAGGTGCTCAGAGCAGAGCTCCTCCAAGAGCAGCCAAAAAAACCCTGCCCACACCTGCCTGCTAGAGATAAGATGCAACAGGAAGGAGGCATTTTCCATCTGAAGCAAGTTGGCTGGAACAGCATCTGCAAGCTTGTAATCCCCCAATGGAGATCGGTACAACAGCCAACTCCTTTTGCCCTTAATAAATTCCACACGAAAGCATGAATGATGTAGACCCGACACCACCACGTCTTCAAGTTCTCCTGCCATCTGCACAGTACAGCTGCACCAGTTCTAATCCCAGTAGCCTCACCACAGAGTCTTCTCCTAGCAATTTAAGGCCTCTTATGGGGTATGTTTTATATGAGTAGCAAGTTCTACACTTTGGCTTAAGAGGTACTTTTTAAATAGATGATGCTCCAGACAGAATTTATAGTCAGGTGAATGAAAAATACATGTTTATAGACACATAAAAACTAGAACTACAGTAGAAGCTATGCGGCTTCCACTATTTGCTTTTCTTTAAAATATATATATTTGTATATAAAACTATTTTCCTAACCTATTTTTAATTAAATAACATTTCAAGGGAAGATCTTTTCTCCCAAATATCATCTTTAGACTTAAAAAAAAACCCAAATACAGGTGGCTCATACTATTTCATGAGCATGCAATAGTCAGTGTTTATTAAATCCTGAACCTGATACTCAGTTACATCCATGTTGCAGTGGCCCCTATTAATAAGGCTGCAGTGGCATCTACTGGTCACAGCCCAGCAAGGCAGGCAGTATTTTTGTCAGCTTCAAAAGTTTCTCATGTGACAGAAGAGCTTTTCAGGCTTCTTTCACAATGTTTTTCACCACTGCTATTCCTTATTGTTGTTAGTTATTGTTGTTGCTTTGGAGATGTTACAGCAATGGATATTACAGCTGCCTGTCATCAATGAAGAGACAAGTAAAAACCTCAGGACATGAACGTATTGCTCCAACCAACCCACAGTTAGTCTGTATCCTACCAGTCGTACAACAAAAGTCAGTGCCATTTTATGCCTGGGTTAGCCGGGCTTCTGAGAAGGCCTACAAGGCCAATTATTTCCAGCCACTGAGCTGGGACATTTGGACCTCCCTTAGTATTTCGGTTTACCACATCACGTAATATTTATATTTCTTCAGGTACTCGGAAGGGTCTGCATGAGTGAGGGGCAGGATGCGATTCAGTTACAGGTAGAGATAAAAAAAGCTGAACTCAGGCTGGCATGAATGATTAAATGAGACTTGTGTACATGTGTGTCAGTGCAAGAGGGTAGTTTGCCATTAGGGAGTTTCTCTTTTATCAGTGCTCAGCTTTAACTGCAAAGCAAAACTAAATGAGGGCCAAGTTTGAAGAACGCAGTTAAGCATCGTATTATAGCTCTCAGTTTGTGGGTATTCAAGTACCCAACACTCGCTTGATCTTAGAAAGGAATCAGAGTTTTCTTCTGTCATGGGGAATAAAATAACAACTGGTCCAACCACAAGTGCAAGCACAGACAAGAAACGCAACATTGGGTCAGGGCCAGAAAACAAGAGAGATGCAAGTAACGCCACTATTATCACAACTGCTGTTTTAGTCATCTTCAAAGATGACTCCTTTTTAAAGAAATATTTAAAGTAGTACTTCAAGGCTTGAAAACTTTGCCAGTTTTTAAAGAGCCATGCCCTGATGAGATTTTTTTTCCTCCCCTTAAATTACTTTTTAAATAAGCAATACAATATTTGCTATTCAGTTTAGAACACACGTGAATCATATTTTCAAATTTTCTTCACTGTTCTCAAAGTCTAGCCTTGCTCTCAGAGGTGAAGCTCTGAGAAACATGAATTAGCATGAGGGTAACAATAAAAGCATAAGAGTTGGTAATCCAGCCAGCAACTGGGCGATGGGGGTGGGGTGGGCAGGGAATAGAAAAAACCTACCCTTAGGCATATGAATCTGCAACATGATTTTTCAGAGTGTTATCTATGCTACAGGTTTCACTGGTCAGTCAGAACCCTTGTGGGGAACTCCAAGTGCTGCTCAGCCCTTTGAAAAATGCTGACACTCATCTAGGTGCCGGAATAGAGACAGGAAAGTCTTATTTAAAGCTTCTATTTTTAAAAGTCTGGGTCTAGCATTAGAAAAACTAATTTAAATTTAAAAAAAAGAAAAAAAAAGAGTTGCACGTTTGGATGGGAGAAACAAGTTTAGCAACACAGCATTCGCATTGCTTTTATCAGAAATCATTTGTTCAGGAGAGTTGCACAACCCAGCTTTGCAGAAGTAGTATGCATTGCTTCACAGACACCAAGTTGGATGGACCAGGGAAGATCTCTTCACTCAGGATCTTCTGATGTAGGCCCACGAGCCTAGTCCAGCCAACGGAGCACACTTATGCAGCTCCCCCAGAGGCAGAGTTGTTGCAGCTCTGCTCTCGCCAGGGCTGTGGCCCAAAGGCCCCGAAGCGGGCAGAAGCAGCTCACGGAGCAGGAGCATCTTGGATCTCACCACCACAAGTCCTTGGTGAGCTTCAGGGCTGCATGCCCAAACCCTGAAGCAGCAGCACTTGGCTCCTACCAGCCTGACCCAGAGCTGGGGGCTCTGCAAGACCTCCCAGAGTGGAGCAGGGGAACACCAATAGGACTCTGCCTCTACCACCCATGGCTCAGAAAGACCCGATTTACAACTGAACCACTTTGCAACCTCCAGTCATTCTTTTTGTGCGAACGGGAATAAGGACACTTTTACACTGAAAGGTCCCCCTATTGCAGCTCCAGTCTCCCTGGGGCAAAAGACTGTCTTTAGTCAATCTGCACAGACATAAAACACTCAGTTTCATTTAGATCTTGTAAGTACAGCTGTAATATTTAAAGTGTCTAAAAAGGATGAAGAATGACTTAGGGTAGTATTAATATGAACAATTTTAAACTGAAAAAGTCAAACAAAGGTGAGTCTATTTATCTTAAAAGCTT
The DNA here is from genome assembly GCF_030463565.1 of Pelecanus crispus. Lineage (NCBI taxonomy): Eukaryota > Metazoa > Chordata > Aves > Pelecaniformes > Pelecanidae > Pelecanus > Pelecanus crispus. Next base: position 5,002,128 of record NC_134645.1, on the reverse strand, counting down.
CCATCCAAATAGCCCCAGTCCAGCTTCAGATAGTATCTCAAAATGTCACTCCAACCGAGAAATAGTATCCTAAGGAAAACAGTTATAATAAGAGCATGTTATCAAACAATTATTTTGAACCCAGTCTTTCGCATTCCATTTTTGGAAGGAATAGTACCAAATCCGACATTTGCCTTTGGGACTTTTTTTCACCTGTTCCTACAGCTAAGAGTACAACTGCAAGCCACCCCCTTCAGACATGATCCTGCACCTTAATAATAGACACAGTCCAGCACACCACAGGATAATACTGTATAGTTTTCGCTCACCCTGAGATCTCAGAATAAGTTTTTAAACGTAGAGGAACACTATTATCAAAATTTGCAGGATGGAAAACAGAGGCTTAGTTATTTGGCAAGCAGCAGACTCCAGATCAGCATGCGTAAATCAAACCCGCACATAGTTCTGTAGGATAGAGCCACTTTTTATTGTGAATAACTTGTCCTATTACCAAGCGGCTGTTAAAAACAAAAGATGTTCAAGTATTAGTTTTACGTACAAGAAGTATGGTGTGCATGGCCTTCCAGCTAAAGCTCCAGACTTAACCTGAGGATTTTAGCCTTAGTTCCTCTGAAAGGCATGTAACATTGCACAGACCTGTAGCTACTCCAGTCCTTGTATTTCCTACTTACAGAATGAGAACTGCTACTTCTTTTCTCACATCTGCAACAAAGCTGGCATAAACATGTTAAAATTTGACTTGGGATCTACAAGAAACACAACACGAGTGCAGACTAAATCCACTGGGCAACATTTTATATAATGCTGTATCTTGTAGCCTGTAACTTTTATGTACACAGTCAGGCATAATAACTTTTACCTCGTTAACTTTTATGACTCCACAGCAGGTGTTTGCACTCTAAGGGTGGAGAAGGAAAAGGTATTTATTTTAATTAACCATGCAGATACATATTTAAGGGCAGAATTTTCAAAATTGGCCAACATTCACTTGGTACCACCTCCTTGTAGCCCTGAGAGCACAGAAAAGGTAACACCAAGAATTTCTAAAAGTCTTACACCATCCAGCACATTTGACAACCAAGCCACTAATTATCTTTTTTAAAAAAGCCTGAAAGACAGTCCAAACCACCATTTTTTTTTGCTCTGTGTTGCAATCACTCGACTGAAGGAAGGCAAAAGGCCGAACAGTAGGATGAGTTCATCCTTGGTCATGAAAAAGCAGTTCCACTTGCAGCTAAAGCTTTGCGGAGCTTCATTGCTTCAGCCGAAAACAGTGTGACAGAGGTCCGAGTCATTAAATCAGCTGTCTGGGGAACATACGCATTGTTATGGTCCCTTTCAGGCATCATCGTCCTTGGTCTGTTCTGTGTGGCAAGACCCCTCCCACTCACCTTTCTGTATTCCTCATAGTGAAGGGGTTTCTGGTAACGCTGTTAGATGACTCAGACTTCGCGCTAGACACGTCAGTGTTTCATCATGAGTTGCTTTTCAAACATGAGACACCCAGAGACAGAGGGTCAACTTTCAAAATCCCTCAGAAGCACCTGCGCCCAGAGGGTAGACACACTCTTTGTAAGCTTGACTCATTACAGATCATTGCTGTCTGCTCTGCACCGAGGGAAACCCAGTCACATCAACCTCAGACCCCAGTTCAGACCTGCAATAGAAGCTTGAACTCCTAAACCAAGAGTAAGATCGGGGGATTTATTTATTGATCCTCTTAATCCAAGTACCACTTACACAACTTAGATTCAGAGCTGAATTTTTCCAAAGTTTCAGATACTTAGACCGTGGCTTCATCAACTGGCAGAATAGCCAAGGGACACCAAAAGATAAAGTATTACCACCTCTCATCTTGGCCATTTGTTACAGAGTCGATTTTAAACATGGAGGCCTACAGATCCCCTGTGCTAAAGATCAGCTTTTTCTCAACACCTTTGTCAGTATTGCCTGTACTCAATTCCAGGGTTTGCATTGATTATTTTTCTTTTTTGTCAGTAATGTGGGGACACAAGGGATACATGCATTACTTCTTTGCCTAGAGCAAGTGAAAGAATATTTGTATTTAGCACAACAAAAATCATCTGCCTGCCTAGTGTGTTCTCAAAGGCAGACTTCAGAAATCACATTACAAAATAACACAAATTCTCCATAGGGAGAGAGGGCACCACTCTTTTACATCTCCACTCTTTGGTTTTGAGTCTGTTACATGAAGAACGGGTCTCCAACGACCAGCTATAGGACACGGGGACATGACACTGGCATTCTCTTCTCAGCTTTATCCGAGTCTTCACCTGAAATCTAAGCCAAGATACTCAACACAGCGACAATAGCTTCTTACCTTCAAGGCTTTAGTAAATTCAAAGGTGCCAGATACTTACAGATACCCCTGCAAGTATTTTACAAATGTCTTTATGTAATTTTTGCCTCCAAGGCTGCACTCAGAGCTCACCTACTGCCCTCCAAACCCAGGGCACTCTCATGAGTAGTTACTTAGAAAAGCTGAAGTGAGTAAGCGTCTAAAGAGACTTGGGGAAAATACAGCCCTTGCAGTAAGTTGACACTGTCCCCCACCCCTCCTGCGGTTCTGTTCTGGATCCGCTTTTGACACAGCCTGACACACCCCAAGTGGGAAAGTCTGCTTTTGGAGAAGGAGGAAGTATTACGTCTATTACTTAGATTCTCTTTACATCCTCCATGTAAGGCAGGTTGCATAGGAATGGGAATTTGGAAAACAGATTTATCCGTGAACTGAAGTGACCCCAACAGTACTTGAAGTTTAATATTGAGCAAATTTTCTTCCCCATAGTTAGGCAAGATCATTAACAGATACACAGAGGCCTAACAAGAAAAGAGAAGACACTCTCTCTACACATCATGTTTACAACACAAGAAACAATAGAGCCAGTCTTACATGCCCACTTGGTGATAATTTAAAACACTGGCCTAGTAAAAGTACAGAGGAGCTATAAAAAGTGTACTGGAAGAAGAAATACATCTTTTACAAAAAAATTGAGTATTTATTATTTTGCCCTTGTCTTGTTACATTCCCATGTTCTCAAAATATATATTTGTCTAAGAGACTTTTACCTATAGGCATTTAGCAGACCCTATAGGAAAAGAAATCAAACTCTAAATGGATCACATTGAGCCTTAGCTAACTAACTCCAAGAACGAAGTCACATAACCCACATCCAATAAGCCTCATTCTTGGCTAGAGGAGGGTTTTAGCATATGAAACGATTAAGAAGGTGCAAATGGAGGTTTCCTGTCCTTTTCCACGGGAACTCTGGCAGAGAAAAGTTGTTGCTCAATGACAGTTTTGCCCACTCACCATCTCAAAGAATGAGAGAATTACAGGTCTCCGAATCTGATTTCCTCAGCCTCCCATGAGATGGCTGAAAATGAGCATGCTGCCTCCAAAGCATACCTTAACTTTGCAACTCTTCAGAAGTAAACCATTACTGCCTTTAATGCTGGCTGGTATGGTCAATGCTGGCTGAAAATCCACCCATTTCCTGACACCTACACCTTGTAACTGTTCATGCTAGATTCAAAGAGAACTTACCCAAACTTCTTTGTTTTCTGGCTTTTTTCCAGATCTTTTCCCCTTCATCCAGCTCCTCCGGCATAACTGAGTGCATTTTCCTCTGAAAGGGATCTGGTGGATGGGTGGCAGAGGGTTTTCTCCAGCAGTCCCAGAGCAGCTCAGAAGGAACATGCGTCATAGCCCTCCCGGCACAGCAGAACAAGGCTGACATCAAACTCCGCAGTCTTCTCTCAAGGTAGTTATTCACAGGCAACTGGGGGGGAGAAAAAAAAAAAAAAATAGTGCTTGCACTCAGAAGAGCTCAACACTTGGACCAACCTGGAGATGCAAGTCAGTGTTTATTAATACTTCTGGCCTGACAACCACCATTGCTTATACCTATTATCTCCTGAGCATCTTTTTTTGCCAGATTTAATCAAGGGCCTGCAGTTTTGCCAACAGGAGGGATGCTTTATTTGTTTAAACAGCAAAACACAAGGATTTGTTTCTGAGCTGAGCAGCAGACTCAGCTGTTTACAGGCTTCCCTAGACCTCTGCATCATGTCTCTGCTTAGGCTGAATGGACCACCAGGAAAAGCTTCTTAGTTTTGTGTCCTAGCCACGTAGGTAAGGCAAAACAAGCTCACGCAGCCAGGAAGAGCACACACCAGAATATTCTGGCCCAAGAGCAACCTTTTAAGTTTTTCTAATTGCTTTTCCAACTATTGAAGGTAACTCAGACCTGAATTTCATATCATACCATGGCCTTTTCCATGAAAAGTTATTTGCTCATCTGCATACATACCTGTATTTAAAAAAAAAAAAAAAAACCAAAACCCAAACCAAAAACAAATAGGTGGCTCACCAAACTGTCCTATGAAGATCTAACAGCCATTGAATTAAGGAACTGCCAAGGAGCAGCAAACACAGAGCTGCTCCATATGGAGGGATGAGCCAGGACTGGAGGGTGACTCCTTCAGTACTCTCACCAACCAGGGCACCCACAACATCACTCAAGCTAGGACTGAAGACCTGAGCTTAACTAAAGCTGCTGGAATTGGCCCCAGGTGAGGCTGGTTGGGGCAATTAAAGGCCCATCTGTGCCCTCAGGTGCCTGAGAGCCCTGAAAGGCATGAGCTCTCAAATTCCTGCCTCAAAGGATGCCTGGTACTTACACAACCTCGGTGCAAGCACAGACAATCTGAAGAGATGAGTGTGGCCAGAGCAGCTCAGTGACTGAGTCTAGGACAGGGATAAGGGGAGCAAATATCCTGTGATTTTATCTGTGATTTGGCAACTTCACATCTGCTTTGTTCTAATGAAAGTAACTCTTTGTTGCCCATGGAGCGTCAAAGATGCATCTTTTATACCTCTACAGCCTCTGTGGGCTCTTCTTCCAGGATATGAGCTTAATCTGAAATAACTTTTTCCTTTATTTTCTCTATTGCTCTTTCCTGTTGTTGTTGGGGTTTGGGGTTGGTTTTTTTTTCCCCCACTGTATTTTTTATAGTCACTAAAGCTGCCCGGTGGAAAAGGTCCTGGGGATGTTGGTCAACAGCTGGCTGAACATGAGCCAGCAGTGTGCCCAGGTGGCCCAGAAGGCCAACAGCATCCTGGCTTGTATGAGAAATAGCGTGGCCAACAGGACTAGGGAAGTGATCGTCCCCCTGTATTCGGCACTGGTGAGGCCACACCTCGAATACTGCATTCAGTTTTGGGCCCCTCAGTACAAGAAGGACATTGAGGTGCTCGAGCATGTCCAGAGAAGGGCAATGAAGCTGGTGAAGGGTCTGGAGCACAAGTCCTACGAGGAGCGGCTGAGGGAACTAGGCTTGTTTAACCTGGAGAAGAGGAGGCTGAGGGGAGACCTTATGGCTCTCTACAGCTACCTGAAAGGAGGTTGCAACGAGGTGGGTGTTGGTCTCTTCTCCCAAGTGACAAGCGATAGGACAAGAGGAAATGGGCTCAAGTTGCACCAGGGGAGGTTTAGATTGGATACTAGGAAAAATTTCTTCACCAAAAGGGTTGTCAAGCACTGGAACAGGCTGCCCAGGGAAGTGGTTGAGTCCCCATGCCTGGAGGTATTTAAAAGACATGTAGGTGTAGTGCTTAGGGACATGGTTTAGTGGTGGACTTGGCAGTGCTAGGTTAATGGTTGGACTGGATAATCTTAAAGGTCTTTTCCAACCTTGATTCTATGGTTCTAAAAGTTTAAGACAAGAAAGGCTTTCTGTGGGAATCCGCCTCTTGGGGCAGCACTTGCCCAGTTCCAGTCAATTCAACCCACTTTTATTCTGCGCATCATAACACAACTCTACATCACAAATACGCCTTTCTATTTTTTGGCATTGCACCCTCGGAACTGAACTTACTTTCTCCGACTAGTCTCAAATCTCTCAACAACTGCAACGTAAAAGTAACAACCCCCTGTACACCCAGCGTGGCTCGATGGACTCGGGAGTTATGGTGTAGCAGTTAAACATAAATGAGGTGGAGCCCCCCAAGAAGCCCTCTTTGCTGCAGCATGCCTCAGCCAGGCTCCAGCGGCTGTTTCACTGTCGCTTCTATCGGTTTCACACTCAACATCCAGTGTCAGACAGGAGAGCTTTCAGGATGGAAGGAGGAAAGTTTTTAGCCATGGTCACTACAGAGTGACTTACGTCTACCCGGCTACATTTTCAAACACTAAGGGGTCATAAAGTAGACTCACAGATGGTTCAAACTCAGCCTAAAGTTAATATTTAACTTTTAAAAGGTATTTCTGGTATCTTTGCACCGGTTCTCGCTTCCTGAAAGGGAGATACGATCGTGTCTCAGGTGTGGCTTTGCCGCTCTGTGTTCTTGAGGGCGGCTATCACCTTTCCCGGGGCAGCCTTCACCGGCGGCCCTGCCGCCTCCACCAGAAAGAGCTTTTTCACGCCGCTGCTCCCCACCAGACGAGCAGCCCCGGGCCTGCGATGGCCACTGCGATGAGCAGAAGCTTCTGGCGAGCTAGCAAGCTTTGCCAGAGCCGCTGCAGAGAAGCCACGGGCCAGGAGGCGGGCGGGCGGCCGGGGCCTGGCACCCCGCCGCCGCGGGCCCTCAGGGCCGCCCCTCAGGGCCGCCGGCGGCCCTACCTGCCGGCACGGCTGTGCCCGCCGAGCAGAGCGGGGCGGAGGGAAGGGAAGGGCCGCCTACCCCGGGGTGCCGGCGGTGGGGCCGGGCAGGGCCCCGCTCCTCCCCTCCCCGTCCCTCAGACGCCAGGTGGAGGCAGCGGGAGCCGGGCGGGCAGGCGAGGGACGGCGCTGGCACCGGAGACCGCGAGTGAGTGGAGGAGCGAGGGCGGCTCAGGGCCGCTCGCCGCGCCGGGGCCCCCGGGGCGGGAGCCTGCGGGCCCCCGGGGCGGTGCGGGGCGGGAGCCTGCGGGCCCCCGGGGCGGTGCGGGAGCCTGCGGGCCCCCGGCGCGGCGCCGGCACACCCGCGGCCCTGCTCCGCTCCCCGCCCCGCGGCGGCCTATTTCCCGCATTATTGTATGGGTTTCTTTCTTTGCGAGCGCCGCGGTTTGATCCCCCGCGGGGAAGCTTCCCGCCCGCCGCGCTTCCTGCGCAGGGCTCTGCCGGGGGAGCGCAGGCGGGGCCGGAGCCACCCCTGCCCTCAGCGGGCACTCCCAGAGCTGCCGGGGCACTGCCTCTCTCGCAAATACTCGCGGAAACATCACACTCTGGGGTTTTTTCCCCCCTCCTTTTACCTTAAAGTGGATCTTTTCCCGCCTTACTACGACTAACATCCTCTATTTCCACACGAAGCTTGACGTTCGGGGCTGCAAGGGCTGAAATTTGCGGAGAGCTCGGTCTGTAGAGCAATCGCTGCTTTTGTAGAGCTGTGTTGGCTGAAGTGCTCTGTAGAAATACGGACTAGAGTCAGCAGGAGCCCGAAGACATGTTTCTGGCCTTTTTGATCTCCCTGTGCCAGGCCGTACAGCTGCAACCCACGTGGAGCCCAGGAATTGGGGCGCGTTCCCGGAGCATATCCAGTCTTGACCTGAAGGTTTTAAGACCTGGAGCGTGCACAGCCTGCCCTGGCAGTTTGGCTTTCTTTGGGTTTTAATACACAATAGCTAGTTGTCCTTGTTGCTTAGCTTGCTGCTCTTTTTTTTTTTTTTTTTTGAGACTAGGCTTTGTGCTGCGTTCTGTGATAGATTTACTAGTGGTTGTGTTTTCTTATCAAACTAAAACCTCCTGGTTTGAAGAGGAAGCGGGGAAGAGAACAGCTTTAGGGAACGACGGAGTGCCAGGATTAGCTGCGCTGAGGCCATGGTTTTCCAAGCCAGCGTGCATGAAAGAAAGAGTTTCACCCACCCCTTGGGCTGCTCATTTTCACCCATGTCAGCACAAGCATTTGTATGCAGAATTAGACTGGGAAGCTGAACCAAATTTAAAAAGGGGAAAAAAAAAAAAAATCCAGATCGGCTCCCAAATGTTTTCACTGGCACAAGAGGGCAGATGAGACAGCTTCTTTTCAGTAACAATACTGGCGTACAGCGGGCTGTAGTGTGGGCAAAAGTAGAGTTCCCCGGCCAGATTTCATACGCTGCTGAAACGAAAGCACGTCGTTCTCATGCTTAGGCCAGTTGTAGATTTCTTTATTTTTAATGCTGTTATTGATGCCTAGGAGAGTGACCAGCAGCATTCTGACTTCTCTAAAGCCAGGATTTTTGGTTTGCTGTGAACACGGTGCAACGATAACTGTTCTCTACACCTTGTACTGCCCTCGTGCCGAAAGCCTCATCTGCCTGGGAGACCATCTCAGGAGCTGTCTCTTGGCCACTGTGCCTTCGGGAGAGGCACAGCCCTTCCCTCTACAGGTACCCCCTGGTGTAGTGCACACCTAAGCTAGTACATCCATGGGGCTCCCAGCCGCCCAAATTCAAAATCCCAGCTCTATCCCTGAGGCGGGAGAGCTGTAGTGTTTTCCAGTGTCCAACACAATGTCTTTATTTACCAAGGCAAAACAAACCAACTTCTTGGATAAGTATCAACCTTTGTTGGTTTAATAACTGTGTGGTGAAAAGGTGTAGGCTGGCACATCCAAGATCATAATGAACAATAGCGTTTGTTCCTCAGTGTACGCTAGCCTCTTGGAGTCATATGATTATGAAGTCGCCGTTTTCTGAGTTAGGGCTGTCTATAAGTCATCCTGATTTTAGAATTTCAGGGCAGACTCCCAGCACTGTTCTAGTGAAACTCCTTGGTAAGGTGATTTTCCCTTAAAAGGATGGTTTTGAGCTGCACAGATTGTTTTGTTTATATTGTCATTCATTTAGGGGGGGATCGATCTAATCTTTAACAGATAACACTTTCATTGCCTTTACCTTTGGAATCACTTTTCCTTATTAGTAGAATTTGTCATTAGCACCACATTTCTCTTATCCCTTTGATACTGAATTTTCTATCAGTAGGTTGATACCAGGCCTGGCCTAGGCCCACAGGAGTTCAAGGAACCAAGTCTACATTAGTATTCTGAGAACAGATTTTAAAAGAACTTCACTGAAACAGTTAGATGACTTGGATTTACGTTGTACTCCATCATACAAATACTGCATGATACGTAACTTAACAAAATAGCAAAAGTCTTCCTGTTGAAATTCTTAAACCAGAAGACGTTAAGAAACATGAATAACACCTGAAAGTCTGGGGAAGGTTAAGCTGAGCCTCCTCGCATCTCTGAGGGAACCTCAGAATGAACATTGAACTGGGCTCTGCCCTGAAGTAGTATCTTTTGGCACTAAAAACCTCTTTTATTATCTAATCGGTAACATAAAGCTTCGTTACTATAAATTCGGCAAATAGGTGTACTTAAATTTTCACCCTGTTTCTAGGCACGTTTTATTTAACCTTTAGCTTAATTTCATGTTCGTGTAGCCTAAGCTAGTCTGGTCTTGTCCTGCAGTCAGTCCTAGAAAAGGTCATTTCTTCTCTCACTCCTCACCTGTGACAACGGTTCTTGATTTTTCTGGCTTTTGACCTAACTTTTAGGCTAAAGGTTTTAACTTACTAAATCCTTTTTTTTAAAAATATCTACAAAAATCTGTTACTATTGTTACATACCCTCTAGACTTCTTCATAAACAAATCCTAGTTAGTTTTTATGTTAGAAGCAGTCTGTGTATGGCACCTTTAACAGTCTGTGACTCAGGTTCTCGGGTATTGCTGAAAGTCTGCAATAAATGGAAGTCATCCACTTTACTGCCTAACCGTCAACTGCAAAGGCTTGTTTCTTGGGGTTCAGTTTAACAGGACACTGAGTGCTAATCTGGTATCTTCTCTCACTGGTTAAATATCCCAAATCCTTCCTGCAGCATCACCTCGTACCTACAAGCTCTTTCTTCGGTAATTAGCAGAACTCTACTGATGATAAACCACAGCTTCTACTTTGAGCATCTTCTCTAGTTTGGCTTGGCATGATTACTGTTTACCTGTCCTGGCAGGAGCCTGGTGGGATCTCAGACAATTCACCCTGCTAAGACAGGATACCTGCCTACATCTCTGTGCTAGCAGACAATCGGCAGAAACTGTAGTTATGTGCCTGGATATTGCTGGCAGAGAGCCATTAAAGTTATTTGTCTCCCCTCGCATCTACCCAAATAGGTAAAACTACTCTTTGGTTTTGGTCCCGTGGGACCAGGCTGGCAGAACTGCAAGTGTAAGCTTTCATTTGCAGTGAAAATTACAACTGTAAGTGTGCAAGTCAACAAAATTCCTTTGTTCACTGGACAGATTGCCAAAACAGATCCCACCCACAACTGCAGGCTTTACGGTGTCCAGACTGGCAGATTAGCATTGTAGAGGGGGGAAACCCAGGTAAAACTGGGCTATCCCTACCCAACTGGAGATGCCTGAGTTGCGGGGCGGGGGATCTGAATAAAAACAAAAAATCCCGCATGCCTATCTTGCAAGAGTAATCACGAGAGCAGAGTCTAGTTCAGAGGTAACAAGATAACACATCTGAAGTTCCAGCCAAGGCCACTGCGAAGTCTTGGCAGCATGGAGGTATTTTGAGACTGTGGAGAGATGCATGTGTTTCAGAGAGTGGAGGAAAAATATCCTTTTTGCTTGTTTCTTTTGTTTTTGCAGAACTTACATAGACCTTTCCAAAATGATTTCCTCAAGTGAATATGGGTCTCATTCCTGGGAGCTCTTGGTGACAGTTGATCATCAGCATGAAGAGGTACAAAAGGAATTTTTACTACGGGTCACAGGGGACCTTCATATTGGAGGACTGATGCTGAAATTAGTAGAACAAATCAGTGAGTAAAGACCTGTTTAATTTACAGTGTTATTAAAATAATACATGAAGCTTTCCTTCTACAAAAAGAGGCTCCTGCACATTTTGAAACGGCACTGCCTCACTTACTTCTTTGTAGCAGTGCACCGAGCATGTAGGTGCAGCAGATTCAGGGTTTTTATGTGGCCAGAACCCCTGTCTGTGACTAAAGCCCCTATACTATCACAGTGCAAACAAAACTTTATTTTTGTCTCCCAGTTAGACAAATATAGTTGGACCAGACTAACTATTCAACTCCCTTTCCAGATAGACTTCATGGGTGGCTAGTTCGAGGGGCAATGAAGGTAGCTGATAGCCTATTTATCCATCTAGCAGTCAGAGAGACAGGATTAGTTGTTACAAAGGCGTTTCAGTAGCATTCTAGCCAAAATCTGAGCCACGTTATCCATTGCATCTATCCCATAGGGAGCAGCTGTCAAGAGCAGAGACTGGCCGAGTCAAAGTTAGGAGATGAAAGGTAAAATACTCTGTTTACAGTCACAGCAAGTCAGCGCTACAGGCAGTAACACAATTTAGGTTTCTTTAACCCAAAGTCACCAAACGGAGCTGCCCCCCAAAATAATCATCTGCACTCTGAGGCTGCAGAATGATAGATACAGACCAGGTAGTATGGTATTTGATTATTATATCAATGCCACAGGGCTCTCATATGCAACTCATTCTTCAAGTATTGTTCTTTTTCCTGGAATTCTTAAATCTAGAAGTCTTCAGTCACCAACTTCACACAGAAAGGAACCTGTCTGCCAGATTAGACTCGCCAAGTGGGAACACCGTGAGCTTTGCATTTCTATGCATTGCTCTAGAAATACAAGATCTGTGGCAACAACCAAAAAAAAAAAGTCAAAAAACCTCAGTGAAACTTTAGTCTTTTTTACATAGCTTGGCTTCAGACAAACAAGATGAGAAAAACCGAACTATAACAAAACCTTCAGCAAAATAGTGTCAAGAAATTTAAAATTGGCCACTTAATTTCAGAGTTCTTACTGCCAAACGAATGGTTTTGTTTTCAAACACGGGTTTTGAAGGAAACAAAGGGGAGATGCACAAGATATCCTTTCCGAAAGTCTCCCATTCAGTGGAAGGACATTTTTACACAAAACCCCTTTGTGATGGAAAAGCTCTCCTTGGAGACAATGATTCTATCAGGGAATCCCTTTTCCAGCATTAAAGCAGGTAGCGTATCTGTGATACATTTCTACCAACTTCTGTGCTTACTTACACACGCAATTCAGCCAGCAAACCAACTGTAGCTGGAGTTCTTCCTGGCTCAGAAGACTAATTTTTCACAGTATTTTTATAACTAGTACTCAACTAGTGCAAACAGCTTTCTGTATTAAATAATATTTAAAGCAAATCTGTAACTAAGTGATTTGTGTCAGCAGCTCTCTTGAGACACAATTTTTTACCAAGAAACTCCAAAACAGGACAGGGCTGTACTGTGCTACAGACATGCTGAGGAATAGCCTCTACCTGGCAGAGCTGGTGAGGAGGAACCAGAAATGGCACAGGAGACTGACACAACTTGACCAAGATCACACAGAAACTTTACCTGCTACTACACATCATTGGCATCTGGGAAATCATCTCATTTTGCAATTCCCCATGGAACTGGCAGCAGCAATGCTTTATCTGTTTCCTTAGGCATGTGCTTCTCACACTGATCTAGTCAAGGTTTTGACACCTTTCAGGTCAGGACAGTTTACTGCTCAAGAGTAATCAGACAAAAGCCACTGTTCTCCCCCTCCAAAACTCTTAAGATAAGTCATGAACAAAGTCTTTCATCTGTTCTTGATTCAGCAAGCCCTACTTTATCTGTATGTTTTCAAAGTACAAAATACACAAACATCTTTTACTTAAGCAAAACAGAGGCAAGTCCATATTAGAGAAACAAGACAGTCATCTCTTGGCAGGCCTGTCTTTGAGAAGTTTTTGTAGGCAACCCCTGTCAGTCCTCAGTCAGTCACAGCAGCCCACCCTCCTGCACAGCCTAATAAAAGATTTAACTGTACCGTATCGCATCATGCCCATTCTACCCCCCTTACAAGTTTCTACCTCTCTTACGAGTTCCTGCAGCCTGGGTGGTAGAGAAGGTCATCTTATTTGTTAGAGAGCTTGTTAACTCTTTCATGATTGTCACAGGGCTTCCTCCCAAAATAATAATTCTTTTCCTTGATTATTTAAAGAATGTTGCCACTGTAAAGTTGTTGTAAGTGGGTTGCACTCAGGTGAGCATCCTTGTGACTCCAGCTGTGCAGCCACAGAGAAGAGCTGAGAACAGCCCTTAGCTGTGTGTCACCAAGACTTCAAGGGACTCATGGCTGGTTCTTAACGCTATAGGGATGAGCTGTTCCGTGCTGCTTCCCGGGAGACTGTGGAAGAACTTGTGCCCGTCTGGGTGCACACAAGGTTTTGTGGGAGGATTTTCAGCTTGCACTGTCAAGTTGCGATGATTATTAGTCCATATCCCAGCAGAATCCAAGCAGCACTGGACCATGTATGGCATCAGATTCAGGAGATGCGCTTTCCCTGGGGCTATCTGCAAAATTAAGGCGGTGCCACAGTCAGCACCTAGGTTAACTCTTCAGGGAAAACAAAGGGAGTTCCCAGTGACTGCCACAAACATTCAGCAAATGGGGTCTAGGTCTCAGGAACTGTAGTTGCTACTTTAACATAAATAAAATTCTCCAGTTTGCAGAGCTCTGTTTCCAAACCAAGTTTTTTAGTATATTTGCTCCATAGTTTATTAATAACCACTCTGTATTTTCCTAGAAACACCACAAGATTGGTCAGACTATGCTTTTTGGTGGGAGCAAAAAAAATGTTGGCTTCTGAAAACCCACTGGACACTTGATAAATGCGGGGTGCAGGCAGATGCTAAGCTGTTCTTTACCACTCAGCACAAAATACTGCGGCTTCGCTTGCCAAACATGAAGACTGTGAGACTGAAAGTCAGCTTCTCTTCTGTGGTATTCAAAGCTGTCAGTGACATCTGCAAAATTCTCAGTAAGTAAAGCTAAATCCCCTCTGGCAACTAAGTTGGAGCATTTTATTAGGTGACTTTGTTTGAATGTGAAGTCCTTACTCACAAAACTGTTTAGCTCAAGGAGAGATTTGATTGAGTTGACCCAAGATCAAAAGACAGATTTTTTGGTTTTTAGTATCCAGTGCATGTCAATGGTTCTCAGTCTTTGTGATAACTGACGCAAACAGTGTCAGAAATGTGTCCCATGAGCTGCAGGAGTACTGGATAGTCGAAGTCCTGTTGACAGTTTTGTAGGGATCCTTGTCCTCCTTGAGCGGGACTCAGTCCCGCTTTTTCTGTGCCATTGACTAAGAGCTTGGGCTTATCAGTCGCCTACACCAGCTTTCACCATAGGCAATTTTACTGGTGTCAGCTGATTTATCACCTACTTTCACCAGCAGTAATGATATTCAACTTGGCCTATTGGTTATATGTACTTACTTCAGAAGGAGCTTGTTTTAAACATCCAAAATTTTTACATGCCCAAACCTCTTCAGGTCAGGGCATACCCAACTACCCCACACAAGCCCCTGAATATGTTGCAGCACCGAGTCCCTGTGTCTCTGCTCTTTCCAGTAATGGAGCACCTCCAAGCAGAGATGAGGTTTTGGGGCATGCCAGACCTGTGTGCCTCTGATCCACAGGAACAAGTTGAGTCTGCAAACAATCTTTAGAATCCCATAGTTATGGATTCTTTAATTTAGATCTTCAAAGCTTAGGCCAATAACACATTCCTCCTCAGAAGGAATTTACCACCTCATATTGATCACAATGTAGCTTTCAATTTCATCTTCTAGCACTGGATTGTGAAAGGGATAGTGTGTCCTTATTACAGTTAACAGCTCTGATTAACTGATGCCATAACTGTTCAACTGACATTTGGCCGAATTAAATATTTCTACCCATGTTTTTCTTCCAGACCAAGTCAGTACAGGAACCCTGTAACTTTTCTCATGAGTGAATACTGTCAAAAATGTCTTTGCTTACCCCAGCATAAAAGTGTTTTTCAGAAACAAAGTGTCAGGTTTGCAGCTGACAATACATGTCTGAAACAGTAGTGCGTTAGGGAATAGTGTATAGCCAAGACAGAATCTTGTATATGAAATACACAATTCTTAAGTGAATAACAGAAGGCATGAACTTCAAATACAGTGGTTCCTTTTCTGTTCTTGCTTATTCGTAAGTCAGATGTTTCGTTGAGGTTCATAATGCTCAAAGGTGATTGCAGAGCCATTAGGGACAAAGAGTTTTTCCCTGGTGTTCTAAAATGCAGTTATGCTTGCTGCAAAAGCAGGCTTAAATCCTGTCAAAACTCACTCTCATAGCCCAAAGTCTTTGGCCTTGTTATTGAATTACTGGATTTTCCATGGCTACTGCTTTCAACCTGCTAAAAATAAAATTCAGATTGCAACATGGTGCTTCCTCAAATGCTATTACCAACCATGGGCTCTTTTTGGATGTAAGCTGCTAAGTTTCAAATGTTTCATTTTGCTTCACTTCCCAAATTGCCATTGTAGATATTAGACGGTCAGAAGAACTTTCTTTGTTGAAGCAATCAGAAGATGCACTCAAAAAGAAAAAGAAAAAAGACAAGAACAGCAAAGAGCCAGTTACAGAAGACATTTTAAACCTGTGCAACTCTCCAGCGAGTTCTGGATTATCAGGTAATGAAAAACCAATATGATTTTGTTCTTCTGACTAAAAGTCAAAAAAAGGAAGAAATCCTTTGCTAGACAATTAAAACCAGGGAGACCAGTTTAATGTAGGATGGTTGGCAGAGAGATACAGTTGGCCTGAAATTAGTGGCTTCAAGAAGTTACTGAAATCTCCGGTATATCAATATTTTTCTGTTGTTTTTTAAATGTTTTCCTTTCCATTGATATGAGAAAGACTATATCAGAGAACAGGTGATCAGCTGTGGCCCTGCACACAGGATGTGCTGCTGCTTTTTGAAAATGTGAGACCACTCTCAAAATATTCAACGATTTTGGCAACCTCCAAGGAAAAGGAGAAATAAAGGCTTGAAAGTATGTGTTTCCTATCTCCCACACAACTGAGAGATCTCACAGAACAAGGAAGAGCACGTCTGTCCCTGAGGTCACTTCACCTGTGAAAGGACAAGGCCTGCTGTAAGCAGCAGAGATAGGAGACTGTCTTGAAAGAAAAGGGTTAGTCTTTTGTGATGGCAAGCGGTAGACTACCTAAGTCTGAAGGCAGTTTTCCCTGGAATAATACATTACTCTCTTAACTTGCAGGAGGTTCAGGTTTATACAGTAAAACCATGACACCCATTTATGATCCCATCAGTGGGTCACCAGCTTCTTCTACAATTACTTGGTTCAGCGACAGTCCCTTGACTGAGCAGAACTGCAACATCCTCGCCTTCAGTCATCCCAACTGTTCTCCAGAAACACTAGCAGAGATGTACCAGCCTCGGACCTTAGCTGACAAAGCCAAACTCAACGCAGGGTAAGATACCTCTCTTTGACATCTTTGTTAGCTGGCTTAACAAGGGTAGCATTAATCCAGCTTTTTAAGTGTAAAGCACAATTTGAAAACAAACCCCTTATATATGGCTATATTGATACTTAGAAACATCCTTTGATCTAGGTTTTGTTTCAGAAATACTCTTTAATATTTTTTCCTTTTTCAACATTCTTGGTTAGGCACAATTTTGTTTTAAAGTGATGAATGATGTAATGGTGCAGGCTCTGGACTAAATCCTGTTGTTAGATGAAGGCAAATCCAGTTTAGCACTGTGGGCACAGCTAATGGACGGTTTGGATAGCAAACTCTAAAGGCTTTAAATGGACAGCGGAAATACACGTGGATAAATTCAGTAAAGCTCTAACGCATTACAAATAGGTGACTTACTGAATTATGCACAAGCAAACATTGCTTATTGTACCCCACAGAAGAATACAGAGCACTAGGGGGTTTAGTGGTGAAGCGTTTGAGAGGATTGTCTCTCTAGCGTTAAAATATGGATTGTCATTTTTAGATCTGTGGAGCATTTAACAGTGACTTCGATATTTTCATTGGATTTCACTGGACAATAGAAGTAGCTAGAATTATAATCCAGCAAATACTGAAATGAAAAGCAGGAGTTCTAAATATACAGGTACACTTTTGCCCTGGCTTAAATGAACTTCGCATTTCTGGAGATCAAGAAGAAAGAATCTTATTGGCACAGGTCACCCCACAACTAGTTACTGCGCAGTTTCTGGCATCTACTCCCGATGTTTTGAATAGTGCTGGAGAAAAGAAATAGGAAGAGTGTAGGTATTGTGTTTATACAATGAAAGTTGGAAAGCCATATGAATGTTCCACCTTCTCGAGTTATGTGAGTTTTCCCCAGACTTGCAGGACTTAGAGCTGTTTGTTCCCACTTTGGTTTCACAAGTACATTGGAGCTCTGCAGGTGTGATAGTTTTTCCTGTACAGATGAATCTGTGGGTTGTTTTCTTCCACAGCTGGCTAGATTCATCTCGATCACTTATGGAACAAGGCATTCTGGAGGACGATCAACTTCTTTTACGCTTTAAATATTACACTTTCTTTGATTTGAATCCAAAAGTAAGAGCTTTGTTTTTATTGCTATTCATTGTTTGCCTGCTTTCATGTCAAGGAGCTATAGCACAAGGCTACCGAATTTTAGCTAGGATTTGTTACAGGCCCTTCAGAGATCAAATTCTACTTCTTCCCCTCAGCTAAGGCTGTGCTTTTCCCCTCTGGACACTGACTCACCGTTCCTCACCTGAAATAAGATCCTAAGTATAAAGATGAGATCTGAAGAGCACCAGAAACAGTATCCAGATTTCCAGAGGGGCTAGTTGACTTTCTGCCTCTCTTTTAACAAGAAAAATTAAGGGGAAAACTAAACCAACAGTATCCTAAATGATGTAAAGGTATAAGCCCTATTTTTGAAAATGGCCTTAAAAATGACATTTATGTTCCACTGCCCCTCACTGAATATTCAGCTTTTCTGGGCTGAAGCGCTCAGAAGCACTCAGGCACTTAAATCAAATTTGTTTCAATGTAACTGAGTGATTAAACACCTTTGGAAAGTTCAGCAAAAGTGTTTAGGTCCCATTTGAAAACAAGACTTAGTCTTCAAAAATCACTTAAATGTTTTTCTCAAGTTGCCTCTTGTTTGCCTTTATTTCCACTAAAAGTCAGTCACGGTAGTTGTGTTCAGCCAGTGTTTTTAAGGCTTGGGTGATACATTCAGTGAAATTAAAGCATGATCATTGACCAGTGTAAATCAACAAGAGTTCAAATGTGAATTTTAGAGAATTTGGCCTTCATGTTATTATTTTCTGTAAATTCTATAAAACTCTCTCATTTCAGGCATCTCAGATAAACTGAAGGGCACTTTCTAGTTCAAGTGGCATGTTTTGGGGTGAAATGCCATTCCCACTAAAATTCAAGTACATGTCTCAATGTCAGTAGCCCAAACATTTCCCTTCTTTGCCCCAGCCAGCCATGGAGCCATAGGATGAAATAATCCAAAACAGCTTCAGGCAACTTAATAGCTCACCACTGCTGGGAGAGGTCATGCTCCAAGATGCTCCTCCCATCACCTCCCTTTCACCAGCTCTGGGGCTTGAATATTTCTGTGAGTCACTTCAGTTTATTAACCAAGTAGATAATAAGAAGCAATCGCTATCCAAAAAACGGGGAGTGAATTAAAGCAGTTCACAGCAGGATCTGACGAATGTCAAGCCAGTGCAAAGATAGAACCAGAACCGAAAAAGCCAAGAGCAGAAGAGGGGAAGTGAGGAATGAGTTTGTGTCTTTTGGCAGTAGCAAGCTGTTGAATGCCACGTTCATATCAGCCATGTCACATTATTTGCACTCTCATAGTGTGGTTTCACATTTTGGTTAAGCCAGCCCAAGGCCTACGACCGCAAAAGGGGATGTCTTAATCTCCCCTTCTGCTGCAGCCAAGGACTCCTGATTAATTTTCTGTTGGATCAGATTAATTTTCTGTTGGATCAGCAAGCCACCGTGACCCTAGAATCACACGAGCTAGTACAAGAGAAGGATGGCAACATACAGCAGGGCGGAGGTGGGGGGAGGAAGGAAGCAACCTTTATGGCTTCAGCCTGATGTTACATCAGCTGCAGCTGATCGTGAATCTGCATCTGCATGGTCATTAATGACCTATGTTGTTCTTTTTCGCTACAGTATGATGCAGTGCGAATAAACCAAATATACGAACAAGCCCGTTGGGCCATCCTGTTAGAAGAAATCGACTGCACAGAGGAAGAAATGCTGATCTTCGCTGCACTACAGGCACGTACTTGATCCAAGTTGCAAAACCTGTTTCCTCAAGAGGCAGGCACAAGCTAGGACAAGACTAGGGTAGAGCCCAGGCCAATAGCTCTGTTTGGATTGGGGGGCTGCTATTTGAGTGAGAAACAACAAGCAGCATCCACCAGCTAAACCAACCATTCGGTAGCAGCACACCATTATTCAAACTGATACATACAATTATGGAACCATTTACGAAAGTTATCTAAAGCAAACGGTACCCAGGATGTAACTTTGATACCAGGCTATTCTGCAGGGGATTACTATGAAGTGTTACTTCCCATATCAGCTACCACCCTTTCACATACTATTCCTGAAAATTTCTCTAATACATCAATACGTACGTTCACAACAGACCGAAAAAAAGCTATAGCACAATGTGAAGGTAGGAACACTATGGAGTACATAGAAATTTAACATGACTTAGCGTGTCTTGGTCCCTGGCTGTAGGTAATAAAGCACAAATGTTTATTACTGATAAATTCCTTCCTTTTAAATGCAAATGGAGCTGCCAAAAAATTAATGGCTGTGGAACACCACAGAACCTTGCTGCTAAGTGTCCACCTGGTATGGATGGCACTTACAGCTGACACTACTAGGGATGGGAAAGTGAGCATTGAGTCAGCCTCACAGAACAGGATGATTATATGGTGCAGGAATACAAACACTGGCAATTAAAATAGGAAACTGCTATCAGGAATTGCACGGGAGATCATAGTGGACATACCTGTTTCCTTGTGAAACGCCCCACAGTTCCGTGCTGCAGAACTTTACGCAGTCGTCCAAGACCCAGAAGACCAAATGGTCTATTATCATATGCTGTGTTTGTGTGTTGCTAATTGATATATTGACTATTCGATATTCGATGTTTTATTTTAGTATCATGTAAGCAAGTTATCATTATCATCAGAGGCACAAGATTTCACCTGTGAATCAGAAGTAGATGAAGTAGAAGCTGCACTTTCTAATCTGGAAGTGACACTGGAAGGTGGAAACACAAGTAACATTTTGGTATGTCCTTCTGGATCCCAGAATTGCTTTCACTGTGTCAAATGCATTGACTCTGTTGAGCCCACCTGGTTCCTGATTTTTTTAAGAGAGTTAACAGACGATTACAAAGTGCATTGTACTAAAATTATTCCTAATTATTCCTGATAGGAGGACATCACAGACATCCCGAAACTTGCTGATAATCTCAGGCTAGTTAGGTGAGTTACTGAAACTAATAATAAAACGTACAAAACAAAAAGCTTAACCATACAAGAGATCTCTTGATTTTTTCATTCTAATCTAACAGCAGATCCTAAGGTTATAAGTCAACAAATACACCAGATAGGTCTAACTAGCCTAATATCCTCCTCTTCAAATCTTTCTCTTACTGCTTCTGAACAAGATTCTCAGCAAATCTTTCTAGCTCTTGGGGTGCGGGAGTAGCTATACTTACGCTTATTAAAAGACGAGGCGCTCTGTATTTCCTAGCGCTCATCAATTGTTCTCTCTAGAGAGGCTACAATTTTGTCTTCAATGACATTTTACTGGTTTTTGCCAATGAAAAACTAGAAAAAACTTTCAGCTCACCCAGAGAAAGGTTTCTGAAAGCAACCCTGGGGATTTTTTTTTTTTAAACAAAAGAAACAAACACATTACCCCTTTCTAACCAAACATGGAGTCTGTTTCTGATATCAAAATGAGTTTCAAGTTGGAATAGCAGTATGGTAGACCAGATAAGTAATACCTCACCTAACTAAGTAAACTGAGGAAAGTACAATTCTGTGATCCCACTATAATATCTTGATTTATGGGTTATTTAAATGACTGCAGTGACCTCGAGCCTGTAATGCCTTTTATCACAAAACAGTCTTCATGTTTTAGTGAGATAAGGATTTCTGTTGCACAAATATTTATCATTCATTCTGTTGACAAATCATATTTGTAATCAGTGAACTGAAAATTGCACTTGAAAACTGTTAACTGTTAAGAATTGTTAATTATTAATTCTCAATTAAGAGATTTTATTTGACATTCAAATTACTAAGGTGGCTTAAGATGAAAGGGAATTTAAGCCTTTTAAGTTCTGTCAGTTACTCGCCTCTAACAATGCAATATTTATTTTTCCCCAGTAGTAGAGTAGCTTGCTTTTAAAAGCATTCAGCAGTTACCTTTCATCATGAAAAATTTCCTGTATATATGACAAATCGCTTACTAAACCTAAGACATTGTAGAAACTAGGTAAGATGTAGAACATTTCTTTAAAGGAACAACGGCGTTTTGCTACTATAATTATTTGCTTAATTTTAAAGGTAAATGCAAAGCTCTGCATATCATACTGCTGGGTCTATTCCTATAGTGAACTTTTATTCACATTTTTTCACAGTATGCACCACATTAGCACACTAGTAAATACTATTTTCAGGTGGGTGACAATATGGTAGAGAATTACAATATTTTTTTTCAAAAACCACCAAAAAAAAGCTTTCAAAAAAGTTTTAAGCAACTTTTTTGGATAGAGAAATAATTTTGTTCGTCTAAAAAAATTATAGTCCCTTATTTTTGAAGAATGTCATAGAATCATAGAATCGTTTAGGTTGGAAAAGACCTTTAAGATCACCCAGTCCAACCATTAACCTAACACTACCAAGTCCACCACTAAACCAACTAAGGGTAGAGTAATGATTTCATGTTTCCTGGCTTGGTGGTTGGATTATTTTTTAATGAAAGTAAAAACTAGGAATCATTAAGGTTGGAAAGGACCTCTAAGATCCTCAGTCCAACCATCAACCCAACCCCACCATGCCCACTAAACCATGTCCCAAAGTGCCACGTCTGCCCGTTTTTTGAACACTTCCAGGGATGGTGACTCCACCACCTCTCTGGGCAGCCTGTTCCAATGTTTGACTACCCTTTCCATGAAGAAATTTTTCCTAATATCCAACCTAAACCTCCCCTGACGCAGCTTGAGGCCATTTCCTCTCGTCCTGTATTGGAAAATTAAAAGCCAAAATACTTGGCAGTTTTGAAAATCCAAGTTATTGTTTTAATTAAAACATAAAAATTGCCATTTTCTAGAAAGGATTCTAAACTAGGATTTCTAGAAGGACTCTGGAGAAGGCAGGAGTGGGCATAATAAATCCCTGTTTTCCAGCTAGCTGTATACTCTATGTACCATCATCTTAGATTTAAAGGGAAGTACTAAACAGACAGTGAAATTTTTTTTCTTTTTTCTTCTTTTTAACTTCATTGTTGACCTTTGTTGCTAGTTGTGAAGTATTTCTCTACTAAAATAGTGCTAATACCTCTGGTTTTCTCTCCTGAAATATATTGAACCTGGGATTTTATCTCCTCCCCGCCCTCTCCCCCCACCATGGCTTTGTTAGTGTATTCTTAGTAGAATTAATTATGATTTTTATCTCTTACTGAAGAGAGGTGGGGTGGGCACAATGATTATGTTTGACCATTAGTAGCTATCAGTTAATTCTCAATTCCAAAGTAGGTATTTTTAAATTTACTCTATGAAAGAAATCAGTTTGCATTACCAAAGTATTGAAATTAAGTAAAATAATTAAAATTAGGATTATATCCATCTATATACATGTGGAAGAGCTGGAATAACACTGCCCTAGTGGGAGAAGATGGTTTAAACTATTACCTTTTCTTGGAGTGCTACAGAACTTCTATAAACTCAGTGGAGGAACAGAATTTTGCTGTGTTAGATACTATTCAGATAAAGCCAAAAAGATGGTCTCTACTCCCTTACAATTTAATGAATACAAGTTAGTTTTATGGGTGCAGATTTTCTAGATAAGGAGCTATGAAAAACTGAAGCTAATTCTAGTGCGTGTGAACAAACTAGTGGATTACATTAGCATCACTGAGTTCCTGTAAAAAACAGAATTAGTCTTTGTTAGAAGGGAGTGGCTTTGATTAGGAATGAAAGGGGAAAAAAAGTAAGAAAAAACACATAGAAGAGGAAAAAAAAAAAAAAAAACCAACAAGAGAAATCATAGATGGGATTCAGCTAGAATCTGGGGTAAAAAACACATCCATACCCAGGATAACTTGGGCGCAGTGTTGGTTCCAGGCATTTGCCGCCCCCCTCATTGACACACGTATGAGTAACCCAACAATCTGAGATCCCCAGCAATATTTGTGAGTGACTTAGCAATTTGTACATTTCGATATAAACAAATGTGATTTCTTTTTTTCTTGTAGGCCCAGGAAGCTGTCACTCAAAGCTATCAAGCCATATTGGTTTGTCTTTAAAGACACTTCAGTATCTTATTTTAAAAACAAGGAATCCGCACAGGGAGAACCTATTGAGAAACTAAACCTAAAAGGTAGGAATTTTCTTTTCCTTTCTTTCCTTTTTCTATTGCATTTGTGAAGCGAATAAATCAAGGAATCCCTGCGAGACTCAGGAACGCAAGCACAGTAGCATTTAGTCTTGGAATTTTTTTAGTCACTGACACTCCTAAGCAGGCAGACCGCATCTGCAGAAGAGGCCTAAACAAAAAGGATTCAGTAGCTTAGCCCAAACCAAGATTATTTGGACCTGGCTTGTCAAATGCCATGTTCTGCTGAATTCCCTGAAAGATGAGACAGATAGAGAACGTGATCTGCGTGACGCTTTTATTTCCAGACGTTTTTATGCCATGTTAAATGGTAGTACTCACCTCTGTCCTTGGCAAATGCACACTGGTAGTAGAGGATTACGGATGATGCAGTGGACAAGAATGCCATAGGTTGCACCTATAGACTGCTGTGCAGGGACAGCTCCAAGACCTTCTCTGGGCCTTGTTTGCTTCACGCATGGGGATTTCCATAGCTACAACCAACTTTAAGAGGAGAAACCCCGGGTGTACACACAGCAAACACCAGCACCATATATAGCCTCCATCTACATCTACTCCTGCAGGGACATCATTTGTTCAGCGTCAGGGAACCAGTGATGCCCAGGATTCATCCTAGAAGAAACCTTTGAAATAGAAAGAAGATTGACCCCTGTGAACAAATGGCTCCGCATACCAATCTGCATATCCTCAGTAGGTCAGATAAATGCATGGTAAAACCTGCCAGGGTGACTGGAACCTCACCAAGGAGCCCACAGCCTTGGTGTCCCTTGACACAAGGGGGAACTGTAGGCATCCTCGACTCCAGCTGAACCCAGAAGGCCTGTAATAGCACCATCAACATGAAATACCAGGTCCCCAGAACTTCTCTGGGATCCCTGAACCGGCCAGCCCTCTTGTAGATGTCACCTAGATCCCACTGTCAGTACTAAGCTGCTTCTGAAAATATAGTCCAGGCTTTCAAGACAATTAGGCTAAAATTTCCAAAAGTGCCCATCTCATCAGCTCCTCTCTTTTTTAAGTGTTGAGATTTCCTAAGATCAGGCTGAGGTTTTGAGAGCACTTGTATCTTTTCTCTTCCACATTGACTAACATGCTCTGAGCTCCAAGCATTCATCACCCTGGCAAGACAGACCAGGCAGTGAACTAGAACAGAAAGCTAGAACAGGCCTAATCTTTGAACATCTTGGCCCTTGATCTCAAAGAAAAACAACCATTAAGTGTTGTTCTTCAGTATTAATCAGTACTTAAAGTCAGTGATGTAGTAATGAAATAAATTCGTTTCTTTCTGATTCTCTGTGATCTAGGATGTGAAGTTGTACCAGACGTAAATGTTGCAGCGAAGAAGTTTGGAATCAAATTACTAATTCCTGTTGCTGATGGCATGAATGAAGTATATTTAAGATGCGAAAACGTGAGTAATAAGACAAGGGAAATTTTGTATTCTGGATTTGTTGGCAGATTGTCTAGAAGACCCACTGTCCCATTCTAGAATTTGTATAGAAAAATAAGGATGCTGAAGAGAGTTTATTATCTACGTGTTTAGTAAAATTTAAGAATGATGTGGTGGTCTAACAAATACTTTATGGTTGAGGGGACAAAAAGACAGTAATTCTATGTTTATCATCAGTTTCCAAGTAAAGCTGCTGGAAAGAAAAAAAGAACATCCTATCAAAAGCATAAAAAGAAATTACAATATTTTGCTTCAGTGTTTTCAGAGGACCGGGGTTTGGGTTTTGTTCTCTTCTTTTTTGTTAATTAGAACTCTCCCCATTCAGACGAGGGTAGTGTGATAAGGATCTTACATTTGTTTTCAATTTCAGTTTATTTCATTTGTAATGAAATGTATTGATCCAAATGTAAAAATGTTCATTAGGTGGAAAATAGTAATGTAATAACATTTCCAAGAGAATCTATTCCAAAGTACTGGATTTCTTTGAAAATTTGAAACCTAACTATTCTGCAAAGGCAGTCCTGTAGGTGGAACTAGCCCCATCAGGGAAGAACAGCAGTATTATGGTAACTACACATCCACGCAAATTAAGTGGAATAACTCCGGAGTGGTTTTATCGCGCAGTGAAAGATGCATGAGCAGTAGCCATCTTGATAAATCGTTTGTCCACAAATATCAAACAATTGTCTTTGTTGCAGGAGAATCAATATGCTCGGTGGATGGCTGCTTGCGTTTTAGCCTCAAAAGGCAAAACCATGGCAGATAGCTCTTACCATCCTGAGGTCCACAAGATCCTTTCATTTCTAAAGATGAAGAACTGGACCATGGCTCCCCAGGCTGTCTCTGATCCAGAAAGCATAGATATGAAACCAGAATGCTTTGTCTCACCACGTTATACCAAAAAACACAAGTCCAAGCAGGTACCCCGAGCATGGCTTGATGGTTGGGGATGGGTGGTTCCAATGATTGCTTAGGGGTGAGGCTGGATCGAAGCAGCATTTGGAAACCATACAGTAGAATCATCTTGAAATACTCATTTGTCCCTTTGATATTTAGCAAGAGGCCTTTTCTTTAAAATGAACACACAGACAGGTCCCTCAGCAGTTCTTCCAAGTACTCCTCCTACATCCACACAGCCTCCTAAGTCACTCATCATGTTTGTTCTCCTGATAACGCTGTCCCTGAAAGTCTCTTCAGGGTAAGAAAGGAAGGTTTTTAAGGACAGGAGCTTACTGTCTGCATCTTAAATAACAGTGTCTTCCTGTCCTCGCCTGGGTGCCTCTCCTTCCACTCCACCTAATTCCTTACCCACTGCTTTTGCTGCGGAAGAGTTCAGCCTACCCAACCCCGGGACACAGTCTCCAGAGCAGTATGCTGGAGCTAGACCCAGTGCAGCACGAAGCCGGACACTGAGACCTTCCCGCACTGTTCTGCCCTCGTAGCTCAGGACCTGTCCCCAAGTGCTCTCTGCACTACATCTGCATGGATGGTGATGACTAAGTGTCTGACCACGGCATCGAAGCTAATGCTGTTTGATTTAGTGAAAGCGAGGGTATTTTTGTTCTCCAGTCAACTGAAACCTTTCTCTCTTCCTGTGTTTCCCAGTTGGCTGCTCGTATTCTGGAAGCCCACCAAAACGTATCCCAGATGCCCCTAGTGGAGGCCAAGCTGCGGTTTATTCAAGCGTGGCAGTCCCTCCCCGAGTTTGGCTTATCCTACTACATTGTAAGGTAATCACACCGTTCCAGTGATGTCAAGCTGCCGTAACAGTTCACGGTCAGTGATTTGCAGGAAGTTCTTTGACTGCCTGTTCTGGAGACAGTCTCTATTTCCACCCCCAGCACCCCAGACCTTTTTTAATTCTAATAACTTCCACATTGCTGGTGTTTTTCTACAGCAGTAGCACTCAGTAGCTCCATTCCGGGAGTGAGACTCTCCGTTACGTCTGCATTCATACAGACCTGTCACGTTCTGCCTGAAGTAACATATCACTAGGGTTAAACGCTTATTGACATAAACTCACTAAAATGTAAAAAAAAGTGCATGTCTTGTTGGTGTTCTTGGGTTTGCAATATATTTGTTCGCTCCAACTCTTGCTCATTGGAATATGATAAAATGCTAATTTCTTTGGCATTTCATTAAGAAATTGGCAAATGATCCCTTTTTTAGGTTAGAGCAGTCAGCACAAGAAGGTCCTGTTGTGTTCACAGCAGTTTCCCTGGACGCTTGCCTTGAATATGGTGGGGTTCTGACCTGCATTCTTTTCTCTTGACCACCAAAAACCGTACTTGGAGGCACCTTCCTTAATTTGTGCTTAATGCCTCTTCCAGGGCTACTTAGGAATCATCTGCGGTATAAATTGAACCACTCCCTGGCACGGAGGCCAGCTGGCACAGAACGGCCCACATCTGTACTATTAAACTTTCTGACTTTCCAAAACCCAGTAGCCACATGTGAACTACCAGATTATGTTGGTCCCTGGATATTCCAGCTCCTGAGCCGTACCTGGGAGTCATTTGAGAGAGCGCTGCTTGGTTGCAGCCAGAATTCTACCTGGGACTCTTCTAGCAATTGAACAGGACATGAGTTCAGTGCCCAGGAATGTTCCCTGTTGCTATTTAATTTACTAACATAGATACAGATGTTTTGCCCCATCTGTCAGCACTAATTCTGTTAAACAAACAAACCAACCCAACACCGAAACTGCATTTTGTAGCATGAGCAAAACACCGTGTGATGAATTTCTACAAACTGATGGGCAGGATCTCGGTGGGGGCATTAAGGAAGGCACAAATTGTGGTCCAGGTCACATTCTTTCCCTTAGAGCCAGCTTCATCTAAGGAGAGAAGGTTCAGAAACAGGATCAAAAATATTGAAAATATTAACAGCAGACAGATGAGATTTCTTCCAGCTTTCAGCACGAAGGTAGAGGAAGGCAGTTTCTTTACCAGAGTAACCTTTTCCTAGCTGTTCCTATTATATGCTTATATAGTTTAGGTGAATATAACTAGAAGAACATTAGTGAAATGAAGCAAGGAAAATTATTGACACTTTTCCAGTAATAGTATAACCAAATTCACACATTTTGGCAGAGCAGTGTTTTTTGGCAGAAAACAATGAATTGGAAAAATTTCAGCTAGATCTACCTGGCTGATTATTTTCCATCTCATACCATGGTTCACCAGTCTACATTTTTGCTTGATAACAAATACCGTTCTAAAGAAGGGTCCAAGCTCTCCTCAATCCCAGGCTGTTGTAATTTTTGCAAATTTTTTTCACTTTCAGAGGAGGGCAGGTGAAATGTTTCTCTAGACAGAAATCACTGCAAACCAGATCTTCTCAAAGGCTTTGCTGGGTTTTTTTTTTTTCAGGTTTAGAGGAAGCAAAAAGGATGATGTGCTTGGGGTGTCCTATAACAGGCTGATACGAATAGATATAGCCACAGGAGATCCTATCACAACGTGGAGGTTCTCCAACATGAAGCAGTGGAATGTGAACTGGGAAATACGCCAGGTAAAACTGGAACAGCGCTCCACATTCAGTCATTGCATTTCAGACGCTAAAGGATGCTTTCAGAAAATCTTTTTAAACCTCAGAGTGAAAAGATTTTGAATGTGTTGTGACATGTTATTAGATAATCTAAAATTTTTCTCAATGAAGTCTGTAGTCAAAATTCAGAAAGTGAAAGATCTCCAGTGTAAAAGGTTCCTACCAAGCTTATTCTTTGTAAGCTGCCCTTGATTTTGATGGGATGAAATACAGAGACTCAAAGGTAAATTCCAACCCATTATGTTTACTGCTCAGTAAAAATCTCATTTTCACTCTCTGTATAGTCTAGCTCATGCATCATCCTCTAAATTGTGGTTGACTCAGTCTCTAGTACAGGCTGAAGGATACAGGAACCCAGTTTGCCTTTCAAATCCCAAACTGCGACTGCAAGGCCAGGGTGCGAGCTCCTCTGTGTCAGCATGCAGTCCTGAGAAAGAAGCTCCGTTGTGTGATTTATACCACGGTGCTCCTCACCCTGGTGAAGGCTGCTCAGTGGGGCCGGCTGTTGCCCAGCAGCCCTCTGGCGAGTTTGGGTTTGAAAGCTTGAAGCCAGCTTTGTAAATTGTAGATTTCTGGGGTAGAACTAGTGTGACCTGATGTAAATTCAAGCAGCCTGGAAACTGTTCCTGCTTATACAGTTTTCCACATCTATCTGTAGGAGCCCGAAGAGATCAGATACGTTCCCTAGTGCTCTCCTGCAGTGCTCCCTGTGCCAGAGCCTGTAACGCTGGCTAAAACTGTTGGGTTAGCTTTAAAATCTCTCTCAAAAAAGGCAGAATCCACAGTTAGCAACTAACCTCAGTTTGCTGGATTTTAGAACTGAGAGTAGTTGGGAGTCAAAACCTAGACCCCAAGAGCAGTTTTAAGGTCAGCACATAACAATGGACAGTATTAAACATTATTGGCTAAGTGCATAGAGAGTCAGGAGTACCATTCCTGTTCTTCTCAGCGTTCACTTTGTACACCATTAGAAAGGCTAGTTAAAAGCATGGGTTTGTTGCCTGCCTGAACAAGCAACAAGATTTTGACCACAAGAGGGCCCTGCCGTAGCAGAAAATTAGGAAACAAGCAGCCTAACACCCTCGACACCCTGCAGACCCAGAAATCTTTACAGCTCTGGGTTAGCAGAGACAGGTACTGCTTTATCACAGCATTTGCAGTCCAGCTGTGCTCTCACACTTTTTTTTTTTCCCAGATGCAGTTTATATCTGCTCCTGATTTTGCCATATGTATTTTCTTTAGGTTGCGATCGAGTTTGATCAGAATGTGTCTATCGCTTTCACGTGTCTGAGCGCAGACTGCAAAATCATCCATGAGTATATTGGGGGCTACATCTTCTTGTCAACCCGCTCCAAAGACCAGAATGAAACACTGGATGAAGATCTGTTCCATAAATTAACGGGAGGTCAGGAATGAGGTGAAGTAAACTCTCTTCCCGCTGCCTGCTTCTCCCCTCAGCTAAGACGACTGGAGATTAAACAAAAATCTCTCTGTTAATTGCAGATTAATAAATCTTGTACATGTCAATCCATGTAATATGACTGGATTATTTACAGTTTTTGTTAAATATTGAAGCCAAGGTCACTGGATGCAGTATGGCAACTCCATCATCAACACTAGGAAAATTAAATCGTCTTTATTTTCCTTTTGTACAGCTATAAGTTTTTAAATAAACAGTGTCTAGCCACTGGGCATTTTTGAATCTAGTATTTTTAATTGCAACAATCTGTTTAAGCATCCAGAACAAGTAACTTGAGGATATTGTATAGCAAATTTTCTTCTCTGTTACAGCCATGCAACTCCCACTGTTGAAGTGGCCATTGTCAAAAAGGCCAGCACTTAACAGAACTAAAGCTGAATAAATACATAGTTTAAAGCTACATGACTTGCCTAACACTTGCGCTGGGAAGAGAAAACATTCCATCAGTGTTCCAAAGTCCTGCAGACTGAGCTATCACAACCCAAGTAGTGATTACACAATTGTTCAAAAATGTAGCACCTGTGTCTTTACATTCACCACTTAAGTAGTTCCCGTAAAGCCTGTGGAGCTACCAGGCACCTAAACCAAAGCATTAATCTTGGCAAAACTGGGTTCAAAACATCGATCTTTTGAGGAACTTTGTTAATTTCCAGGTTGAAAAAAATGCTTTAGGTACTATTTTAAATTACTTGCTTCCTAAAAAGGCCTCTGAGTGTCGGCCTTTCTATTTTCTGTCCCTATTACTCTGTTTCACTGTGACATCTAACTGTAAACTAAACCAGTTCGTAAATTGAGTAAGGAGCTGAAATGCCTGTAGAAATGATCTTACTCACAGAGATTACTTGGTGACACCGTGCCTGAGGAACCAGATCTGTAGCAGCCAGCTCTGCCTGCTGGAGGGAGCCACGCACATCCACCGACTTGAAAAAAATTTGGTTCTGCCCTGCGATCCATAGTGATCAGTAAAGCAAGGAGAGAACGAGGCTAGGAGGAGTCATGAAACTGCTGGACAAACCAAAACCGGTTTCACATATCTAAATACAATGGCCAGGTGTTGTCGTATCACCAAGAGATGTTGCAGAAATCACCGCAGAACTCCTACCTGGGACCGGATAGCCCTGATTTTTCTGTCCTGCCCTCTGCTCTTCTCCAGTGCCTGTCAGTGGAATCACGCCCAATTTGTGCCAGTTTAAACAAACTATAGCTTTACATTTTTCAAAAGAAAGAGCTGATAGAGCCTGCTTCCCAGCCCTCTGTACTTCCCCCTTCTCAGCACTTTCTACACAGGGGCTGAGGGACCATCCAGTTTTCCTCCTGTAGAGGACTGACTGACGCGCCTCTCCCTTGCTTGACACAGGCAAAGTATTTTCCTCAGAGTGTGAGAACCACCTATAACAGGTAGCCCAAGTCCAAACACTTGCAATATTTAAAACCTGCCCAAGGGTGCTGTGGGAGAGCTGAACGCACATCTCAGTGCCAGCACTTCTTCCACAGGCAGTCCTCTTCCAGACTCAGCCTCCGCTTTGGCTACGGAGTTGGAGTCAGGATCGTGACCATGCCTGCATCGAAGCCCCTCATTTGGCAATGACAGACTCCCTTGAATTGTTCATCGGGCAGCACAGCCCCATGCTTGCCACTCTCGGAGTAGAGCTGGTCACGGGACTGTGGGAGGGAAGCCCTGTGGCTGCCACCTGCTGCCTAAATGATCTGAGCACCACGTGAACGCAGAGATACAGGAACTTTGGATGTAGTTCTCATTGGCAGACTCTACGACTCATTTTGCAGCTAAGCAAACATGCCTACTTGCAGTCCAAGTTGTCTGTGCTGGGATTTCAGAGAAACTATCAAACATTTCCGTTTTCTTTCCCGCCCTTCCCTCAATCCCACTCCATGTGTCACTGCCTTCCCAGTGAAAAATTCCTGCAAGGGGGAGCTCTGCCAGCTCATCCAGGCTGGCTGTAAGCCCCACCCTTTTTTAGCTTCAAGGGAATGATGCCTTGCTGCTGCCCCGTCTCCACGTTTATTTAGATCGTCAGCTATCTTTCTGCTTGCTCCACCCACCTCGCAAGGCTTTTCCATGACAGCTAAGGAACACTTAGGCAAAGGAATCTCTTGTTATCCAGCTGCCTTCAGTGCTGCATGGGGGCAGTGACTGTAGCTCGGCTTCCTACAAGCAGCCCCTGAAGAGGTTGGAGTGGGAAGGCTCGAGCCAGGGCACTCCTGCAGTCCGTAATTCCAGGCTGGATACGGTCGGCAGCTCCTGAGAGGAGCCTGCACCAGCCCAGCTCGGGGCCAGCCCCAGCATCGAGTCAGCTTTCATCCCTCCCCATGTCGCCGAGCGTGTCCCAGCCAGACTCCCGACGTTCCTCTTAATGCGCACGGGGTACCACGCCCTCCCTTACTCATGCAATAACCTGATTAGATTTGGCTTTTGCTTGTTCGTACCACCTGATTTATACATAGGGTTAAAGACCACAGGCTCAGCGGTCTATAGTAACGGGGTTATTAATTGCACGGTGCCAGATGTGTAAGATGTTGGACTGGAACTGTAAATGGTTGGACTGGATGATCTTAAAGGTCTTTTCCAACCTAAACGATTCTATGATTCTATGATTCAATGTTTTACAGAGAGAATGAAAGCAGGACAAGGGTGTCTGCCCTGAAATTTCGCAATGCAGAGACAAAATCCTGGACAGGATCGTTGTTTAGATGAAAACAAAAACCTTTAGGAAACTAATACCTCAGCTCAGCTGCAACCCTATTCTGTACATCATGCTTAACTAACCCAAAGTCAGGTCAGGGTAAAACATTACCAGTGTCAGATGGCTGATATCTGTTCTTAGTCACAGCAAATTCCGTTGGGGATTTCACCTCTGCCTTCAGCATGCATTATTGCAGCGGACAACATACACACCCCGCAGTTTTCTGAAACCTCAGACTAAATAATCCTGTTCCTGTGCTCTCTCCCTGTTCTCTGCAGGAAAATGTCTTGCTTGTGCTTGCTCTATGAACTGACCTGCAAAATTCTTCTTTTGTTGGCCTTAAAAGCCATTCTCCAGATTTTTTCAGCATAGTTTCATTCTTAACCATCACTTGGACGACGGCCAGTCAGAAACATTCATCTCTTAAACTTTGCAACCTGGTACCATCCTCGCCTTCTCCTGCTTATCTCAGTGTCACTAAGGAATGCAGGGCTCACCCCTAGCACCCTGCAGGCAGAGGGGTTTTGTGCAGCACTGAATCAGGTCCGGGGAGGGGGCCGTGTCTGGTCTGGCTCAGTTCTTTGTGCATCATCCATGTGAAAAGGCTGACAAAAATGCCTGCCTTTACTAAACAGTCCCCCAGGTTGCCACTGAAATTCTTGGAAAAGTAGAAAAAAAGACGACGACCGTGACGAAACACAGCAACATGAGAACAGGCCAAAGTGACTCACAGAGAGGAAATCTCTGCCTGCTGCTACCACACAATTTCAAAGAAACTGGTGAGCAAGGGCTGCTGTCTGCTCTGGGGAACCTTCACCAATACCTGGGCAGCTGTATGAGATGGAGTACCATAGTGGGGTCCCAAACAGGGCTCGTTCACCCGCTGTGCAATAAGCCAATCTTCACCCACTGAGATGAGATATTGGGGTTTTTTTCATTTCTGTGCAGAGATGGGTGCTAGGTGGTAATTCCACAAAGCTAGCACACCTACCAAAGTTTTCTCTAACTTTTACACATTACAGTTAACACACCACACCTACCTACTACATAATCATTACATTAGCTAAGCATGCTTGTCTCATACTGGTTCATACCTTCTTCACTTGAAAGTACAGTATGATTTTAACTTACTACGCATGCTCAAGGAGAGTGGGGAGGTAGTCTTTCTACTTTTTAGTTGAGTCGGTGGCCGCAATCTCCTCCTGCTGAAATTACCTTTCCCCTACTTTCCTTCTTGGCAGATCCTTAGTATCTCTTCAAAGTTTACTAGTGAAGACAATAATACATCACGTTGTGTCCCATTCCTGGACAATTTGTCATTAACAATCCATTAAGCAAACAAAAGCATAGATAGGGTAGGGCTTTACAATGGACATTCTATAGCAGCATCAGTTTGGGATAACAATAGCAGTAATATTCCAGATGATTAGAGTTTGCAGCTAGGCAAAGAGCTGGGAAAATACAACACCTGCCTCACAAACCCGGCATCCGAAGAGCAGAAGCAAAGGCGGAAAATAAAAATAACAAAAGCTCGTTTTCCAAGGGTGTTCTGCTTCTTGCGAGAGGTTCTCCGTATCACTCGGAAATCAAGGGCCTCTGGGCAAAGGCTCACCTCCCTCCCACCTTCACTGAAATGAGCGGCCCACTTCCAAACTTAACGGTTGGGCTGCTTGGCCAGTCCTACGCGGCTGCTCGTCTCAGTCTCCGAAACGAAGTCAGAAACGTTGAACACATTAAAAGTAAGGCAGCATTTGCCTCCCCAGGTTTCAGGGAGTAGTCTTTTTAAGAGATTAAAAACAATACAATAACCAATGAAAATTCACCCTCTGTAAATCCTGAGCTAACGGCAGCAAACACAACGCGGGTACTTCATAGCCCACCGCAAAGCGATGCCACATCCCCGCTCCCCAGCTTGTCTCAAAGAGGAGCTTCGCAGCCCGCAGGTCTGCAAAGCCAAAGGGAAGGCAGGGTTTCCACCGGCCTGGCAGGGCCTGGCCTTTCCTCCTATTACACCAAATTCTTCAGATTTTTTTAGCCTGCTCCAATTTGCCCTTTGAACCTAGGAGAGTGCAGATCTCTGATGGTACCTGTTAGCGCACACGTGCCCGGCCTGCACGCTGCCCTAAGCGCAGGCCTGCGAGCTGCTCCACCGGGGTTAATCTGTAGGATTAGCCCCTCATTTAGGAAACTATTTGCCTTGCTTTAGAGCCATTCCACACAGGAACAACATGTACATCTCGCCCAGCCTCCAAGGGAACCGCAATGGCTCCAGAGAGTCCTACTAAAAGACGGTATCTTGTTCTGTGGATGTTCTGGTGTTTTTCAAGGCTCTCTCCCCACACAGATAATGAATGACACGGTCAATAGATAAGGTCTGCGTACATGCAGACTCAAGGGTTTTGGGAAAGCAAGACCTTTATCTGCACTTTAGCACCAAAGCATACAGGTCTGTGTTGCCTTCGTGTCATGGATCTGTTTTGGTGTCCTGACAAATGAAAAGCATTGACTACTGTTCTCCCTGGAAATTTTAATCCTTAATTGTCTTATAGTAGCAGCTGAACAACCACCCTCTTGCTTTTACTTTGGAACAATCTCTACCAATTCATCACTTTCCAGTTCCTGGCTTTATTCTCAGCCCTTGATCAGCCTCATTATTTGAATTCTGGGAATGCTGAGAAACCCAGCTCAGGGCAGGTCCCTTGGTGGGAGATGTTTTACCCTGCCAGTCTTACTTATCCAGCAAAAGATGAGAGAAGGAGCTGAATGGGAATTCTCCCAAGCCACGCGGTACGGCAGACGCAGAACAGAGAACACAACCCACACACAGCGGGACCGGGAGAGGCCTCCCAAGTCAGTCGCGCAGCACGAGATGCCGCAGGCCCTCTCCATCGGCCAAGAGAATTCCTCTCTGCAGGCACAGCAGGTGAGAGCTTTGCTTTTGACATTTCCCAAGGGCCTCCTTAGCAAAGTCATTTGTCCTGTGTGAACATTTCCAGGATTTACTCCCAAGTGCAGGAGTCCTAGGGAGAAATAAAAACACTTGAAGCCTTTTACTGGCACCTAGAGAGCGACCCAAGCCCATGTCAGCAGACAGAGCCCTAGCTTTACATCATCATGACCTGTCAGCAAAGAAACACAATGATTTCCCCTCCCTTCCCCCCACCAGTGGAAGACGTGAGAGTTGGGACTACAGGCACTGATCTCTTCCCTTTACCCCCCTCTGCTTAGACAGACGGAGCAGTCCTGCCTGAGTGTTGGGAAATCAGAGCCCTCCCACCCACCTCCTGCTCGGGCCCAGGGAGCGGGAGAGCTGCCTGGAGCCACCCCCTCTCCAGGCAGGAGAAAGCTGGATGCGGGGGAGTGAGCCTGGAACAAACCTCGCCTGTGCTTGTGGGCAGAGCCGTGAGCAGGGAAAGCTGGGAACAGAAAGGAGGCATTTCACGCTCTCGGCTGAGTCACCAAGTGTATAAAATCAAGGCCAGGCAACTGGAACCACACAGAGCGGAGGCACAAGGCATCAGGACTTCTGGACAGGTACGTGCGAGCGGATGCGGTTTAGAGCCAGAGACTAAGATTAAATCTAAAATCGGGATCCAGCAGTCCCATTCCTCCCATCCTCTCCCTGCCGTGTGCTGGGAATCCAGCAGCTCCCGTGACCAGGAAGCCGAGGCTGCTCAGCTCTTGCCTGGTTCCAGATGACAAAAAGGACACAGGCAACCAAATTATACTATTTGGCCGGTCCCTACTTCAAACCTGGGATGGCAGCAACAGATGA
Source organism: Pelecanus crispus (assembly GCF_030463565.1). Taxonomy (NCBI): domain Eukaryota; kingdom Metazoa; phylum Chordata; class Aves; order Pelecaniformes; family Pelecanidae; genus Pelecanus; species Pelecanus crispus. The sequence goes on along the minus strand of NC_134645.1, from coordinate 4,965,634 downwards.
CGGTCTGGGCAAGACCTGGCACCACTCGGGGAACAGCAAGTAGCTATAAAGGTTTGGAATAAATCTGAGAAATTTCATACCACATGGGGCTTCAGTCACCCTCCTACACTGTGATATATTTTTGGATGAGGAATGATCATTACGATGCCTGGCAGCACAAAAGACGGCTCAGTAAGAAAAGCACTAGTTCTGGGCTGTAGTTAATTCCCTCCTCTGACACAGATTACCTGCACAGCCTTGGACAAGTCATTTAGGACTTTTTTCCTTTCTTTTTTTTTTTTTTAAATGACAAAGACAAAGCTGGGGCGGGATGAGGAGGGAGCAGACAGGGAACTGTAACACTGAATAGCATGCTCCTTGGTACCCAGCCCTTTGGGGCCCTGACACAGGAGCACGCTCTCCGTTCCTGACCACTTTGACGGAAATGTGGTTCAGGAGCTGCATGTTCAGGATCTGCTTTCCCCAGCAGCTGGAGTGCATCCCGTGCCCCAGGCACTCACCTGCAGCAGGGCCCCAGCCCTGCCACCGCCGGGCTCCGGGGCACTGCCAGCGGGTCAGGAGCAGAGGAGGAGGGCGAGTCCCAAAGTGCCTTTGGGGTCCCCACCGTGGCTGTCACTCAGATCGGGGCAGAACTGCCCTGGCAGAGCCCACGCGAGCCCGGGGCTTTTGCTGTTTCAACTTCTGCTAAGGGAAGGAAAGCCCTTCCTAGCATAGGAAAGGCACTTTTACCTGCCCACCCCATCGCAGCTCAGCTCAGCCCAGTTTGGGCTCCTACGTCCTTTTAATGTTTGACAACCCTCCCCTGCCTTCGGATCCATACATTTGCTTTGGACAGACAACCTCACAGAAAAAACAAACAAACAAACAAACAAAAACCCTTGCCATGCTCACACCTGACCCTAGCCCTGTTGCTTGGGTATCATCCCATTAGATAACTCTTCCCAGCGGGCTGGCCAAACTGGACACCGTGCAGCAGGACAGCCCTGTGGAGAGCAACACACAATCGGGTATAAATTCAAGTCCCATAACATGGCAATATCCTTCTCCTGCAGCTCGTCCAGCATAGTACCAACTGGTATTTTTGTACTGGAGTAGCACGGGCACTCCCTCATACCCCCGTACAGCACAGAGGCAGCCGAGCAGGGAGACTGGGGAGCCCACCTCCTACGCTGCTGCTGCTGCTCTGGGTGCCGGACTGGTATTGAGGGAACTGGCGTGGGAACCAGACACACGATACAACTTGGTTGCTTTCTGCATGAAAAACTGTAGGTATGCTTAGACTAAGATTGTGTGATACTTCTGTCCCCAAGGGTTCATGTTTACTTAGGCTTAATTACAGAAGAGACATTAATCCTCACTTCTGCTGTCTGGATGCAATAGGAAAGGACTGCCAAATGTTTCACTTTTCAAAAGCTTGTAGCTGCCTGGAAGGAGTTCATTTAGTTCTTAATGCTGACATTCTGTTTTCCCCTCCCCAAAACAAAAAAACAGATTTTGCAAGTTAATTGCAAGCCACTTAGGAGAAGGATGTTTTCACGCTTGCTCATCCTCTCTCTGCTGGTGGCGAACACAGCGTCGGGCCCGGTGAGCAGAGCAGAGCCTGCAGCATCCAGGGACATCACCACCTTTTTCCAGCTGGCTCAGGAAGACTCTTGGGAGAACGTTAATCTCACCAGCATGTCCTGTGAGGATCGGAAGAACAGGACCTGGGTCACCCTGCAGCTGACCAACAGCAGCCTGACAGCGTTCCCCGTCTGCCTTCCGGAGGCCCTGGAAACCTTGGATCTCAGCAACAACCTCTTAGAGGAGGTGAACGGCACGGAGATAGCGAACCTCCCACGGCTGCACAAGCTCGCGCTGAGGCAGAACCATCTCCAGGCAGTTAGATGGGGATCTGCAGTCCTCAGCAGTCTCCTCTCCCTGGACTTAAGCTTTAATAAGCTGTCGTCTGTGCCATCATGCCACAGCTCTGCCCTGCCTAATTTGAGGTGGTTGTCCCTGGCTGGAAATCCACTGATTGAAATCCAGCCACTGGCTTTTTCCTGTTACCCTCAGCTACAGTTCCTGAACCTCTCTGCAACGCTGCTCGGGCAGGATGACAGCAGAGGAATTAGGGAGTCTGCTTTTGCCATCAGCCCATCTCCCAGTGAGGCCACGAACAGGCCTGCAAACACCATCAACGTGCTTGATCTGAGCGGGACCTTCCTTGAGAAAAGTAAGTTTCTGAATTTCCTACTGTAAACACGGGACTTGGTCAGGCTGGGGCGAGCAGAAGCCTTGCTGGGACGATGGCTCCCACCCTGGCTGAGCCTGGGGTGGAGGGGGAACACCCCACGCTGAAAGCCACGAACAGCTGGTCCAAGCGTGCAATGCACTCGCCAGCTGTGGTGCAGCTGCGGGGGGAAACCCTCACGCAGACCAGCCTGCCGAAGGAAGGGCAGGGAACGGACATCACCGAACGGGACTGCTTGTCCCACTGCAGTCCCCCACCTCCATCCCAATTCCACTGTCAGCCCTGAGATTAGCTTTGGGACACACAGGAGGAAATCCCTTTCCAGACACGCTGCTGAAATCTTTCTTTGTCTATCGCCACAGTTACACTCTGCTTTATACCACTGTATTGAAGTAGCACAGAGAGAGGCCTTTTGTGTCAACCGCAACCAGCCAAATACTTCCGCACAGGGAGACAATCCCTGCCCTGAGCGATTTACAGCATGATTTTTTTTTTTTTTCATTTGTCTGCCTCCCCTGCCAGCCTCAGTTTGTAACTGAGGTGCTGAGGCGGGCAGATGTCAGATGCCATGCCCAGCTGCTCTCAGCCGGGACCTCAGGGACTCCTCAAGGTAGAGGTTTCACCTCAATGCACATCTAACAGACACACCACCACGCTTCCTCCACGCATTTGCCTAATCTCTCTTGTGCTAGTGAGTTACACAAGTCAGTCGTGGGATGGCAGGGCACTTCTGCATAAGACCTATTCTTCCAGTTTCACGCCCCTCAGCTCTTTTTCCTGTGTGAGGTGAAATGCAAAGTTATTTGCCTTTCTCACACCAGTCAGGACTTTGTGGACCTGTCTAATCTCCCCCCACCCACCGCTTCTCTGAGCAGAGAAATCCTTGTTCATTTAATCTCACCTAATAGGAAAGCTATTCCGTATCTCTTATCAGCTTTATTGCCCTTCTATCTTCCCTTCTCTCCCTCTGCCCTACGACAGCATGACCTGCAGGCAATATTACAAAAACATGAGTGCATGGGTGTTTATACACTGGTGTATTGATTTTTGTTCTATTCCTTTCCCAAAGAGAACAGTGGCAGAAGACCACAGAGATATTTTAAATCTCTATGAAACCAAACCTTTTTTCTAGGCAGAAATCCACAGGAATGCTCTATTTAGGCAACGGGTATAAATCTTTTTTTCCGCTTCAGTTCAGCCAGAGTGGACCAGAGACTTGCCCAACCTCAGATCCCTTCACCTGACAAAGATGTCACGATTAAGAAGCCTCGATACTGACCTCTTCAAGTCCATGCCTGGTCTCCGAGAGCTGAACTGTCAAGACTCCCGCTCACTGGGTTTCGTGAGGACAGAGATGTTTGACAGTGCTCCTCATCTGAGCCGTCTCTCGTTTGAGAAGTGAGTTGTTTTCTTTTTTGTTCTCCCTCACGCAACATTGCCTTTGCCTCACAGCACCGTGGTGCCTGGGAGCTGATTTCTATGCAGAGTTTGCTTGTTATCAAATATTTGGGAAGGAGGGATGGGCTTGGGTACCATGGAGGAACGCTTATACTCAGATATGCCATGTAAAGCCTGCGATGTAGACCTGATAGAGCAGAAGAGCTGATGCAGCCCAAAAAGGTGGCATAAGACTCATAGCACAGTTACTGGTTGCTTGAGATGGCATCCAACCTGCTCCCACACTTCTGCCTTATCTCCCAGTCCAATGGATGAATTCCTCTAGCACTGTTAAGATTAACACAGACCCACTGAAGCCCACTTGAGACACAGACCGTGTTTCCAACATCTACAATGGCAATGCCTCACCAGAGGAGAAGCGGGTCACTGAGGCCTCCTTGCCCTAGAAAGGATGAATGCTGACCGTTTCCTAAAATCTGCACCTTGGAAGCAGTCAAAAATCCTGTCCTTCCCACTTTTAGTGTGAGAGATTAATATCATTCCTTGTTCAGCATTAGTAAAAGCAATGGTTTAGGCCTTAATCTAGAGGTAACACCTCAGTGTGATTTACTTGGTATGTCACACACCTGTTGAAATACTAAGGGAAACAAAAGTCTGAAAGTGATTTATCAAAATAAGAGCAGGCAAACTGTATATAGAACAGTCAGCATAAAGGAAAAGATTTGGAGAGCACCTTAAAAGATTTCTGTAATACAGGCCCGGACTATAAGCATATCAGAAAACAAACACTAGAGCACTGGCTGTGCTCTGGGAACCAGTTTCAGGAAAATAAACCCATTTAAGCAAAAAAAATCCCAATAGATTCCATCCCCCACTAGATTGCCACACTGAATTTACACCACATTTCACAATACTGTCAGGAATACCAGTTCAAAGCGCTAAAAATCACGACCCAAACTTAAAAAACAAAGGAGTAGCAGTTAAAGTCACAGACAAAAGAGAGCATCTTCCGAGCGCTCAGACTGCAGGGAGCACATTATCACACTCTTTCTGCAGCTAGGACAGCTTAACAGTAAAGGCAAGCAAGATCTTCCTGTATTAGTCATTTGAGTTTAGTAGGTGAGAGTCTATATTATGAGAGAGGCAATTAACATGAAGAGGGTGATTGGCATAGAGAAAGTCAAGGCACTACAAGCAAACGGAGAAAGAAACCAGAGAAATGGCATAGTGTAAAGAAAATTGTAGCTGAATGCACGATGGCAGAGAGGAGATCATCGTCTTGCCAAATGCTAGGTCCTTTCCCTTCCAGTTACCATCCCCTTACAATGCTTTTATGCTTTATCACACAGCAGCTACACTGTGCAAATTAGAGAGACGGGCAGGTATTAGCCTGGACTTTAAAGTGCAGAATGGTGCTGTTGATAACTGGCTGCTTCCAAGGGAACTGGGAATATTGCTTTGTGTCTTAGATGCTCTGGGATACTAAGCACAGTCCAGTCCTTGGAAGGCAGCTCAGCGTTTGCCAATTATTGCGTTTGTCATCTTGTAGCTGTAACCTGAGTTCCTTCAGTCCTTGGAATACCAATTCATCGGATAGCATCATCATCAACTTGCACGGAAATCCTCTGTTATGCGACTGCCAGCTCTCCTGGCTGCTCTCCGAGCCCAAGAAAGTTGTGCTGCAAAAGTAAGTGAGTTCAAGGAGATAAAGTAATGCTTTTCAGACACAACTTGCATGTGTAAGTTATTTGGGGACCAAACATTCACTGCCATCCGAGTTATTCAAATTCCTTGTGTGTTCTTCCCTTCCACAAGAGGTAGAAATGCAAAATAAAGTCCCTTTCAGGGACAAAGCATGGCTGAATTATACTTGAATGTGGACAAACGCGGCGGGCACATGTAGAACAGTATAGAGTGTTATTAGCTGTGGATTCCACTTTAAGGTGACAATAGTTTATTTTCTCACTATTTCATTTTATCTGTTAGCTGGAGATAAAAAAATGAGCTGGCTTGGTGGCCTTGATGGGCCAGCACTGGGAGCAGGAACTGGAAGACTTTGCAAGAACTTTAGCAGATTATTTCCTCCTTGCCCTCGCATTCCCAAAGCCCCTTGCAAATAGCACCATTTGTCACCTATTGTTTTCATGTTCTCCTACAGTTTTACAGACTAATTACAATAAACTGTAGTTAAACGAAGTACTTTGCATATGTATGATCTCTCTTTTTGAAAGGCCACCAAGAAGATTCGTCATCAGTAGGGGAGAGAGCGGGGAAGTAGATTGTTAAGATTAGATTGTTTCCATCAGGATGGGCTTAGCAGTTGCATTGTTTACCAAAACATGCAAGCCTGAGTCAAGAAAGAACTCAAGCTTAGTCATTTGAAAGCACATCCTGTGTCAGCACAGCTCCAGCTGCCTAAACCAGCTGGCTTAAGGGTCCCTGTGTTCCCCTCCTAGTGTGGCATTAAAGTCTGACCCTTTACGACAAGTTGCCTTGAACCCCCACACTCTTGCTATGGTTCACAGTCCTTGCACCAAAGGATGCTTCCTCTCCGGCAAAAGATATTTCTGCACCTTACAAAACCAAAAAGCCAGTCAGCTAAGTTCCCAGTGCTGCGGAAAGCCATCTGCCAAGCACAGGACTGTTGTTAAGACAACCTAGCTTTGGCCTAGGTTTCACATCATCTTTAATAAAAAGACTGGTTTTGGACAGCAGGTTGCCAGTTCCAATCCAAGCAGCCTTACAGGCACCTGTAATGTTCTGGTGGATTTCTATTCTAATAGATATTTTATATATATATATATATATATATATAAAATATATTTTTTAATATATATTTTATATCTAATAGATATAATATTCTATTCTAATAGAATAGAAATTCTAATCTATTCTAATTTGTCCCCTCTGCAGGGCTCGGGAGACTTTCTGCAACACAACTCAGGAAGATTGGGGCAGACCTTCAACATCGTTTTCACTGCTAGAGCTCTATGATAAATGCCAGCCCAAGAGAAACGTTACACTGCCCGATTCGAACACACCCATTCCCGAACATGATGCTTTCAGCCTTACCAGTTACGATGCAACTACTGTGCTAACAGCAACAGACTCTGCTCCGCTAACCAGAGACACTCATACCAGCTCCCTAGTTCAGAGGAGTGTAATGAGCATGACGGCAGCCAACCCAACTGAGCCGATGCTCACAAAGGCCAACAGTTCCTCCCACGAGGAGTCGCCAGTTTCCGAATCCATGAGCCATCCCCCTTCCTTCATGTCCATAACCTCCTCCCAGGATTTTCTCAAAGAGCTCCATAGTCACTCCTCGGATTATGGCTCCACAAGTCAAACTGAAACAGATCAGCTAAAGAGAGAGCGCACAACGACCGATGCGACGTTTCCCCAGGAAGGTCCATTCAACCAGCCCACTAGTGATTATTCTACTAGAGCAACAAAAAACCCCGATGCCACTGACCATTACAGCCATTCCCTTGCCACTCACGCTGCGGAAGGTACACCACAAACGAGCCTACCACGGCTGAATTCCACAAGGACCAACGCTCGGTCAGAGCCCGCATCCACCAGATCACTGATACACTATGTAGACGACTACGATTACGATGAACAGTCGACAGAAACCCCAGTGCAAGTGGCATACACCTCCTGTGACTACAATCCATGCAGGCACCTTCAGAAGCCGTGCAGTGAACTTCAGAGCGTATCCCGATGTTTATGTCCTGGCATGTCGAGGGAAGATGAGGTTCCAGATCCGCCGATGCTCAGAGAGGTGTCTGAAGTTACAGACAGCTCTGCACAGATACGCTGGTGCGCCCCAAATTCAGTTGTTCGCACCTATAAGCTGATGTTTCATGCCCAAGACAACGAGGACAGACAGTTTGTCCTGGACAATATTTATTCCACATCAAGGCAGTACACCCTGTATGATCTATTACCATACACCACTTACAACATCTGTGTGGCTGCTTTGAACAAAGCCGGGTCAAGCCAGGCAGCAAGTCAGGGAACTCCAGGTGATTCGTGCACCAAATTTAAAACAAAACCCAGCTACAAGGCTGTCTTTGCTGCTCTGTCTGCAGCAGGCGGACTCTTCCTCATTTCCACAATTATTTTGTCTGTATGTCTGTGTAAGGCGTGTAAAAAGCCTCAGAGTGAGCAATATGGTACGCACTTAGTCTCTTATAAGAACCCAGCATTTGATTATCCGTTAAAATTACAAACCACTAATTAGCTCTAGGGGATTGTTCTACACTAGCAAAGCTCACCGTCTCTATCACATTGGTATGTTTTCGTGAGACTCTCAAAACATCCTTCAGCAAAACTATGAAACATCAGACTTCACAGCCCTTATGTTTCTAAGGGAGAGAAAACCACAGAAAAAGAAAAACTAATAGTGAAGGTAGTCAAACAAAAAATCTCTTTGGACTCTTGTTTGCTGTTCTAAGCACCAGCAAACCTGGACGCCAACCTTGAAAGGTTGTTTTTATAATCACCTACAAATACACTAGCATACCTTTCACACAGTGAGAGGCTGCCTTGCCAGCTGTCTGCCGCCAGCATTTCTCATGGATACAGTCCGGTAACAGCCACGATCCAAGATGCATCTAGCTAAGCAAGGCAGACTCTGCTTTTATTCACATAAGCAAAGTTGGGTTTTCAATTTCTTCTAATGTCCATATAAAGGTATTATCCAAAAAGAGAGTATCACTGGAAGGAGTGAGAGAAAGGTCTCCTTGGGCTCAGTGGCAAGGTGCCGTGCAGATCTAACTCCAGTAAATCACTCCGGCGACTGCAACTGCTCAGCACAACTTCAGTTCAGGAAAAAGAAACATGAAGATTAATGGTAAAAAAGGACAGGCAGGATCCTTAGGGCAGGGATAATTGTTTTGTTCTGACTTTTGTACGATGTTTTCCACAACTGAGGCTCCCGAGTGCTACCACAATACCAATTTACAGGCAGCGAGGAGCTTGCAGTACAGCAGTAACCCACAGAAGGAGGGAGCAGTTCGCATTTGCTTCGCAACTGATTTTAAGCAGAGATGATTGCTCAGTCCCATCTACAGATTTAGCAGGCTGATGATTTACCTCATACAGAGGCAAAGAGCCAAGTAATGAAACAATTTAATGCGTATGTTGCTGAGACTTGAAAAACTGAAATCCCATCCACTAGCAGCAGACAGTTATGCAGACTTTTTTCAAAGGTACTTTTGGGTGCTAAATTCTGCTACAAAAATAGTAAGAGATGCTGAGAATCCCAGTTCTTCGGCAGCTTTGAGCTTGCCATTAAAATTCAAAGAGATGTTTGTGTAAGGGGAGGTGTTCGTCCCGATCAAATACTTCCTATTCAGAGACCCATAGATTTATGTTCCAGTAACTGCACACTTCTGCTGCTGTATAGATACAATATGTAAAATCCCCCCAGGTATCAGAGAGTGAAAGGTACTATATAGTGTAAAAGAGTCTGTTCTGTGCTTTTTTTTTTTTTTTTTAATGCTTCCAGTATTAATGGAAATAAAAGCTACAGAGTTGAGTTCTGGTTCTTTGTTAAAGACCTAGATCTCTGTGTTTTCTTTACCACCTACAAAGTTTAGCCTGAGAAATCAACTCAAACGTTTTGTTGTTTTGGAACAAACTTTCAGCATATAGTAATCTTTTTATTATGGTAAATTTGTGTTATCTGATGTCATAAGAGCTTTCATTTTGTACATGCATAAGGTGGCCTGTGGCATCCTCACCATTATGGGCTTGCGGCCCTTTCATGCAAGTTTGTCCTTTCCCCTACACCAGTGCTGGGAATGACACTGTCACTGGACAGGTGCTCGTGGGAAATTCCTGCCATGCCCGTCCTGAGCTGCTGAGCTAGGCTGAGCCCCGGGACTCAAACTCACAATAGAAGTAAAATGCAAAGGGAGAAGCCAGGCTGGCATCACCTTTCACTTTGAAAATCTCTTTTATTTTCACATTCTGGTAGTTCAGACCTTTTTTTGCTTGGACTTAAGTTTTTCATACGTATTTCCAGCCTGGTTTTTCCTGCATTTTCTGGCAGGTCTAGTGAACAGGCGCAGATGATGCTTTAACTTCATTTGAAGTGAGCAGGAACCTTCAGTCTTTGATTCATTATTCCAAACGGGAGCAGAGATCATATATTCCCTTGTGTTTGTACAACATAGCTCTAAGAGACCTTGACTGGGGTCTTTGGTGTTACCAGAAACAGAAACAAAGTGGAGCAAAATAAGAGATTTGTGAATAGCAATTTATATAGTCTTGAAGATTAGCTCTAGAGGAGGATGAAAAAGATACTCCAGCTGAAAATAAAGATTGTTCCAGCTTAACTACAAGTTAGTCCAAAGCAACAGGACGTCGTTTAAAATGAGATTTTGAGAGGATACGTCTAACTACCCTTTACAACACTGCAACTCATAATCACTGCAATGCCTAACTAGAAAGCCACAAAGGTCAGCAGAAGACCTGCCAGTAGCAGGATTTGGCTCCCCTGAGGGTCAGTGACCAGGGGACACTCCAACCTGACACTACCCAGAAGCACACCCTCGTATCGACCTCAGTCACTTGAATCTTTCCCCACTGTGAGATGCAGGTTTATCACAACTGATTTCTCCAACCAGTTCTCACTCCAGCCTCTCCTGACTTTTATCAGGCCTTCACTGCCTTCAAGCCAAGGCACCATGTCAGAGCCTCCCATGCTTTAACAGTGCCCTTCCTGGGAGCCAGACAAATATATGTCCCACTCCCACGTCCCCCACTTGCTTCAACTTAAAGTAACCCTCAACAGCCCAGTTTCATCTGGGCTGATGAACCGTCCCGAGGCACAGATCCCCCAGACAGCAGTAGTGCCTCTCTCTTGCCCCATCACACTCTACCCTTTCACAAGTGGGATGGAAGAGATTTAGCAGCAGGATTCAAAACATGGGATCTTTATTTATCAACACTTACGGTAAGTATCAGTGCTTCAGGTGCAGAAGTTCATTTTTTTTCCCCCCACTACGACTTTATAGTTTCACCAGACTGTATTTTAGTAATGACCAACTTTACTCTGCTGTCTTTTTTTCTCTATTTGAATCAGTGCTTCTCTTACATCACTTTTTCCTGATATTTGTGCTAAGCCACAACCATTCTTCCTTGGATATATTTTATATATATATATATACACTCTGAAACAATTTTCAAGTTACGAAAGTTAATGGCTTTACTCTGCCGTACTTCAAAAATTCCAGCTTGGATAAAAAAGTCCTCCCCTGTATTCCCACCCAGAACGCATGTGTCTTGTAAATAGCTGCTGCAGCCCAAGAAGAGGTAAAAAGACAATTATTCAAAAGGCCAACTTTCATTTGAGTAAGTCACAATATTTCCAAAGTAAGTAGTCACGGATAAAACTTTTCTTTGAAAGCACTGCCTATTGCTAGTTCTTAAAACCGATGTGTACTTCTAGAAAAACTGAATCACTGCATTATCCACTCTAGATTTTTTTTATTGTAGATTTAGAAAGTAAACCCTAAAAAGCAAGCAATATTTTAATCAATAGGGTAAAGTTATCTTGAAGCCCATTTTCTGGCCCCTACATAATCCAAGTATAACTGCAGAAAAAAAATTTATGTCATCCCCATTCCCCAACCTCAAAACCCAGAGCTGTCATTCTTGTAAACGCAACTAATAACCAGTTTGGGCATTTCCTGTATTTTCCTTACTGTGGATCGACAGAAGCAGCAGAGCTGGCGCTCTCAGAGCTGTCTGGGACTGGGGCAGTGAGCAGAGCAACCAGGGAGCCAAACAGAAACTTGCCCACCCACATGTAAAGCCATGTTAAAAAGTTGCCCAGCTCTGCTCTGCCTGGTTGTTCCTCCCCATCTTCCTGTTTGCACCCAACAGCAAATCCTGTTTGTACCTCCAAGCCAAAGACATGAACCTTTGGCAGCGTGACTGGGATACCCAAATATCTCTGAAACAATTTTAAAAGCTAACAAAAGCCAACCCATTAAAAAAAAAAAAAAAACCAACAATCACCAAACAATTAATAATCCACTTACTGTTTCACAGTTCAACTTGTCCTGTTTCTCGGTGAGAGGAAGATCACTCGGGGGAAGCACAGGGAGCATTTAAATATGTTTTTTGAAGAGCTTGTGTAATGTTTTTCCTGGCTTTTCTGCCTAAGAAGAAATTGTGTCTGCTTTCCTAAGGACCTTCTCCATTCACCTGTCAATGTTTTTTTTCATTCTACAGAACCAAGTTCAAGCAAAGGAAGTCCAAAATAGCCAACGGTACACGCGGGCGCATCCCCTGGGTGTCACAGCAGAAGTGCACGCTGCTCCGTCTCTACCCCAGCATTTGAAAATCAGTCACAGAGTCTCATGGAGTCTCCCAGCAGAAACACTCTGGGAAAAGGAGCCAATGCCTGAAAAGGCCTCCAGACGGAAAAAAAGCAGCTCTCTAAGGGCAAAGGCCTTGCTGGCTGTGAGGGAACAGAGAGGGACCACCTTGTCTTCAGTGCAACAAATGCCATTTAGAGAAGCAGGCACCAAGAGCCATGTCCTGGGCGGCAGAAGCGGGTGGGTGGGAAAGCCCAGAGCAGCAGGACGAGGCGCTTCAGCCTGATCCGCCTCAGTGACAGGAGGGAACCTGCTTTCGAGAGTTGTACCTGCCCAGTGGCGTGACAGGCATTTAATGGGCCAGCTGGGAGACGATGCAGCCCAAGGTGGGGAGCTCATATCATACCACTGGCTTTATCAGCCTCTTCGTGGAAGGATGCAAAATCAACCCACCGTGCTCACTCAGCAAGCAGTGCACTGGCACAGACGTACTCCTCCGCAGCGGTCTCCAGAAAAACACATTCATGTGGTGTTAGAAACGAGGATGTCTCTGGGGGTTCAGGATCTTGCTTGTCAAGAAGCATCAGATTCGCACTGTACCTGTGAAATACAGAGATACTTATCACAGGCGCAAACATGTTTCGTGTTTGCAGAAACAGGTATTCATAAAAGAACATGTTTAAACTCCTGGTGCTTTTTTCTTTTTATCAGCTGTCCAAAGTATGCAGAGTTTGTTCTGAAGCAAGGCAATATATTAAAACAGTAATTCCAACCTCTTTAAAAAGTTATCACGCCAGGAGGACAACAAATAACAATATTCTTTTGAAATACATTCAGGAAGCAATCCCTTACAGCAAGGCTGGTGTTCTGCTGTCACCTAGAGGGAGAGGGTGGAATCATCTCCCCAGGTACGAACCCACACAGAAACATTCTTTCACCAAAGAACTTCAGCCTGCATCCTACAGACCAAGCTCACTAACTTACACTACCCACGTGCCTGCCTGCGTGCATCTGTGTATCCTTACCTAGTCACATTTGAAGGGAGGGAAAGCAGAAGTGCTAAGAATTAACAGTGGCAACAGTCCCAGTCCCATTATCTGTCCCTGTCTCTGATAATTTTTGTAGCCTTATGACCAGGAAGTTCTCTGCCAACTTGACACTGGGAAGGAAAAATGTAAATGAAAATGGCATTTTCTTCAGAGCAAGGAGGGGATTACTGTCTGAGAAAACCAAAACTGGTAAATCAGCCTACAAGTGCAATGAGATTTTTTAAATATTGAAGATTTTGGAAACAGAGATCAGATCACATTCATTGCACTTACAGAAAAAAAAAAAGCAAGAATTGGTTGTTTTTTTGATTCTGCACAGATAAAGATCAGTAACAGTTAAGCATGTTTATGTAATCTGATATCTTGAATTTCATTTTGCATATAATATTACTGTGGAATATTACAATAACTGGATGGGGATCTTCCAAGCAACTCTTATCTACTTCAAAAGACACCGATGACTCAACCGATGCTTATGGATTTTGTAGGTCCAGGGCACAGTGGCAACTTGTAGAGCCCTGGGCAGACGGTCGGGCCAGGCACAGAGCCATCCCTTGGTACCTCTGCCCAGCCAGACACAGTGTCTCTGCAGCATCTGGTTACTGGGCACACGAGCAGATCAGATACATGTAATTGCTCCGCCCGTATGCAAAATGCAGGTTTTCGCATGCCCCAGCTATCGCACCTCTGAAGAGTCAGGGGCTGCCTTGAAATAAATCGGCTCCATTTTCACTGCTAGAGTTGACCAACCCATAACTTCAAGCTGACATTCCCCGCGCCACAACACGTTTTTAAGAGTACTTTGACAATGTAGCTACCTTTGAAGTAGTCTTCACAAAAAAGGTCTGAATCTGTAGGAATCCCTTATAGCAAATTCTTCACAGGATTAGCAATGTTTACCCTATTGTCTTAGCAGAACAAAATCACCGTAAATAGGGTATTTTTCTTCTCTTCCAAACCACAGCGCAGCATTGTATTTTGTGCTGCTACCTAATCCTCACACTTCAGTGCTGGATGACATTACCTACTAGTATATGCAAGAAGATAATACTTGTACGGCACTTTGTGTATTTCCCAACATCCTGCCACAGTATATATCCTCATTTTTGCAACCTCCTTTAATGGGTGAGCAGCGTTTTCAACTGCTTACCATGACTCTCAGATTTTTTTTTTTTTTAAAGGAACACAAGGGAGAAAAAAACTCAGAAAGTACTGACAAGAAATGGAGGGAGTGTGAGAAAAGGGACAAAAAGTCTTCACAACACATAGTCCATTGGACATGCCCAGAGCAGGAGAGAACCAAAGAAAATCAAAAGAAATCAAGTAAAAGAATCCCAAGAAAAATCCATAAAAATCAGGATCCAGATCCCTCATTCACGGTCTCCTCCAGAAGGTGGAAGCAGCGGTGCAGCTATCCCTGCCACGCAGGCGGGCACAGGGCTGGCAGCTCCTGCAGGGCTCCAACCAGGGCACAGAGCTCAGACGCCAAGAGCGAGAACTTCTGGGATGAAACTCCAGATAGAAGAGAAAAAAGAAAAAAAAAAAAAAAAATCACACACTCAGCACTAGGTAGAGAATTTCTTCTTTGACAAAATGAGTGTCTACTTGCTGTGGAAAATATTTTGTGCTGGGAAGGCATGAGTATTGCATTTACTAAATGTTTAGAAGCTACTCGCTCTTATCAGAGCAAGATTAAGGAATGGTACTTAATAACTTATCTAAGGCCATTAGGTGAAATGATGTCACCCTGTCTTTGGCAATCATTCGTTATGCTGTCATCGCTACTGCCTTGAGAATACTCGGCAAGTTACCTCCAGGAAAAAAGAAAAAAAGACCCTATGTGAGACTAATATTCATATCCAACCTGACATAAGTGCAGTAGGTAGTAAAGATACACATCCCAGGCATTTTTCATCTTGTAAAAAGGACAGAGATGCAAATATTCCCAGAAGCCCCATTTTGTCTTAAGCACAGGATTAGGTGTCTACTGACGATATTTATGCTGTAAAGGTTGTTCATCTTGTTCATATTGCAGTAGAAGTAGCAAGGTCCACTTGATATTAGGACTCCATTTGACAAGATGCTGCACAAACAGCTAGTAAAAAAGTTTATCATCATCTAACTGCACCAGACTAGAAATAGTTGGGGGAGAAAAATTGAGAGACAGAGGGGTGACACGATCTGCCCAGAATCACAAGCACCTCATACAACAGTGACTATCAAAAAAGTTTCGTGTTGATAGCGGTTCATTGCCTCTGCCTGAGTAAAATAAAACTTTGAAAGCCACAGAAACGTTGTGCCACCGATGAACATCCCAGAAGGACTGAGCTCTCTCCTATGTGATGGTGGTTTTGGCACTCTATCCCAGCTGAAACCAGCACACCTCAGTGTGCCTGTAAATAAAAATCTCTGTCTTCTCTGTGCAGCTGCCTGTTTACACAAAGCCAGAAAATGCAGAGCTTCTACCACATTTAGTCAAAATTGGGTATAGGTCCAAGTCCTATTTGAAGGACAGAGTACTAAGAACATAAATCTCATTTTTTCAAGAAACTACGCTTAAAAAAAATTATTACAACCCCAGGATCACGTGTGGGTGTTTTCTATATGATTTGTTATCGTCTCACTGGTCCTTGGAAATGCTGGAGAAGGTCAGGACAGCCAGAAATGATGATAAGAGGGTAAGAAAAACAATGTAATGTGCAGACAACTCCGAGTCTAAACTCAGCTCTAAAACAAGTCTGGAAGGCTTCTGTGAGTGCTGGTTCTAAACATGACCTAAACCCAAATTTGGTCCTTTGGGTCTGCTGTCTGAAACCTCAGCCTTCACCCTGACACGAAGTTGAACTTCAACAGCGAGTCTGATTGATGTTAAGCCATCTCAGATAACCTTCCCACAAGCAACGCCAAATGATGAATACCTAAGAAAAGCCTCTCCACAGCCCTCTGCCTGCATCAACATTAACAGCCGACTTGCAGGTCAATGGGATATTGCAGGAGGAAGCCTAACCGTAAGGCTGCCCCTAAAGACGCAGCAGTAAAATGAAAAAGAAAAATCTCTATTTCACACAGAATGAAGCAAAAAACTGAGTAGTAGCCAAAGCCCTAAACAAAGCTCAACAGCTTGATAGCCCTATGTATCTGCTCATCTAAATTACAGACAGCAGACAGAAAACAAGTAATAAAACACAATGCACAGTCTGGGTCAGCCTCCACCCAGTGACACCTTAAAACCTGCAATGACCTAAGAGCAAACCAAACCCTACCCAAGGAGTTTCTATTCGACACAGAACGAGGCGGCACGGGATGACAGCCTTTAAATTAGCCAGACAACTCCTTTTGCATCCAGTGCAAACCTGATCGCACAGACTAACGCTTACAAAACCCTTAATCCTAACTCTGCCCTGAAACCCAGCTCCAGAGAAGCAACCCTGCCAGACCAAAATTATTAGTAAGAAGGTAGCCGCTAACCGCAGTGGCCCTAAACTTAGCTCAGCAGCTTGTTACATACCAAGTAAAAATCCAGGCTCTCCACCCAGCAACGGAACAAACCCCAAATTATTCTTAACGCCAGAGAGGCTGCTTTTGCCAAACACAGAGCTACGTGTAACAAGGTGGCTGTGACAGCATCAGTTTTAACCTTCATTTCCTTCAAAATCCTGAAAAAAACCTTGCTCCTAACCCTAGTGCAACACTGAGCAGCACGTGCTCCCCGATGGTAATAGCACACGGTCTCTCTTTTCCTGCCAGAAAACCAGGTCCTTTGTGCCACTCTCTGGCACAACCAAACCCAAAGCCCAGTTCAGCACCAGAGAAGCAGCATCTGCCACTGCCCAAATTTACATAATACCCTTAAATATAGCTATGCCACTTATTATATACATCCAGGAGAAACCAGGAACCTCCTGTGATACCACAACAAACTCAAAATCATCCCTAACCTGAGGCAACAAGGATGTGGCCAGCTACAACAAGCTAAATGTGCCTCAATTGCTCTTTTAAAAACTTGGGTCTACCGACTCTAGCTTTACCATTGCATTAGTGTTAAATGTCCAGGATTTAGCACCATTGCCATCGCTGCTTGATGTACTTTAAGATCAGAGACCCCAATGATCTCGGCCAGTTAGGATGCGTTTCTGATGATTTTGAAGGTGAGATAAATCCAGCTCAAGACTCTTACTACTAGACCTTTCCCCTGTCTATGACCTGGATGTATCTCTACCTTGATACTTAAAACTGTTTTCATCTCTGCCTGTTAAAAATTTAATACAGAAAGGCAACGACCACTCACTTGCAAACCCTTCTCTCTATAAACAGTCTCCAACAGACACAGAGCTGTTATCTGTGTTTCAATGGTGCATAAATCCAGTGGAAACAATTCAAAAGCAACCATTAAAAATGGTTGAGAGATGATGAAATCATGCGACTATGGAGTCTTTTTTTCCTATTTTTTTTCTGACAACAGAACCATCCAAATGCTTGATTTTTATGTATCACCATACAAAGCTGTTGCTGGCACTAGAAAATTGCTCACCATGAGGACATGTTTCACTTGCAATGAGCTCCTGATATAGATGCAGATACTTGGAAACGGAAAACAAGCTCAAGAGCTCGCATCCTTTGCCTGTTTCTTATAACATACTGGCTTACATCAGCAGCACCTCACTAGTGCAGGGACACGTTTCTTGTAGAACTGTGCCTACATGGAAGCACTGTGCTGGCACCGCCATAGTATAAATCCTGACTTTTCACATCCAGTCAGAAAGAGATACGCCATAAAAATTATACAGTTTAGATATTACTTGGGCATTTTTCTTTCAGTCAGAGCTCTTTTGAGCTGCTGCATCTTATTTTGTGTCTTATTTTGAACACAGTAAAAAAATTAATTCGCCTTGTGGATTCACATATGTGCTTTGCATCTAAACCATATTATGTCTGTATTATGTTCAAGGTGAAGAAAATAAATAGCTCTTCAGAAATCCCAAAAAAGACAAGCGTACAGAAGCTTCTTATATCAATACAGGAGTTGAGGCAAGATCGTCTGAAGAGGTATAAGCTATCTTTCAACTCTAGCATCATTTTTATTGATAATAAAGCCTACCTTTTTACAATGGTGATACGAGCTGAAATAAGAGTCCCTCAGAGGCATGGAAAGATCAGGGTGTTACAAGAAAATATACATTGTTTCTGTTCTTTTCCTGTAATTCAACTCTGTCTAACTTCACTTGCCATAAAGCTGCTGCTTATACTCCTTTTTGGTAACAGGTTCTGCAAAACATAAGAAAACAGGAGCTCAAAACCTGCTTAAAACAGCTGGGATGGCATAGTAGGCCTTGGTCTTAGCAGGAAAAAAAACACAAAGTGCCACACCAGGACAAATAAAGGCAAAAGGCTAGGCCGGCCTGGCCCTGGGTCAGAGCAGAGTGGACAAGTTACAGCCATACTCCCATCCACTGCTGGTGGTTTATCATAGAATCATAGAATTGTTTAGGTTGGAAAAGACCTTTAAGATCATCCAGTCCAACCATTAACCTACACTACCAAGTCCACCACTAAACCAGTTAAGGGTAGAGCAGCAATTTCATGTTTCCTGGCTTGATGGCTGGATTGTTTTTTAATGAAAGTAAAAACTAGGAATCATTAAGGATGGAAAGGATCTCTAAGATCCTCAGTCCAGCCATCAACCCAACCCCTCCAAGCCCACTAAACCGTGTCCCGAAGTGCCACATCTACCCATTTTTTGAACACTTCCAGGGATGGTGACTCCACCACCTCTCTGGGTGTGGCACTAATATTATATGGCTTTATAATGGCTGCCTGTCAAACGTTTCTGAGGTGGCTGCGCCGCTGGGTTTCACAAGGGCTGTGCAGCGACCGGTAAGGCCAACCGAGTGATTTCCCGGCCCTAACGCAAGGAGCGTTACCCCTCCTCGCAACCTGGATGCCCTCAGGAGACACCTGCCCTGAGGAGACACCTGCCCTCAGCCCTGAGGAGACACCTGCCCTTGGAGAGCCCGCCTTGCCCGCGGGCCCCTTCCACCACCCGCTCCACCGCTGCAAAAACCCGCGCACCTCTGGCTCTCCGGAGCCAGCACCCCGGCTCCCCCGCAGGGGCGGGCGGAGGGGAGGCGGCCCGAGGCTGGGGGGCCCCAGGCGGACACCGGCGCCTGGCCCGGGCCCTTCCCCAGAGCGCAGGGCCCGGGCCGGGGCCGCCGCGCCGCTTCCCGCCCTCACCCTTCGCCCCGGCCGCGCCCCTGCGCCCCCCAGCGGCCGCGCGGGGCGGGGCGGGCCCAGCCGCCAGCCCATTGGCTCAGCGCCGAGGCCCCCGCGCGGCTGGGCCCGGAGGCGGGGGCGGGAGCTTTAGGTGTCCGCGCCGTTCGCCTGCAGGCACCGCGCGCCCTGCCCGGCTGCCGGGGCGCAGGCGCGCTGGCGGCAGCCCCCGCGTGACGTCAGGCCTGGCGCCGGCTGGAAGGACCCAGGCGCGTCCTGCTCGGCGGTGGGGGGCGGCGAGGCGTTCTGGAAGGTTCCCGGCGCGGCGGCCGGTACCGCGGGGCTCATCCGCGTCCATCGGCGGCGGGCGACGATGCCGGAGAACACGGGGGCCAAAGCCCACGGTGGGGCGGGGACCCGGGCCAAGGGCACCTACCAGGACCGGGACAAGCCCTCGCAGATCCGCCTCAGCAACATCTCGGCCGGCAAAGGTGAGGCGGCGGCCGCGCTCCGCGCCCGCTTTGTGCTGAGGGGAGGCGGGCAGCGGCCTCCCCCGGCGGGCGGCTCGGGGCCGGGCCCCTCGGGAGGAGCGGGGCCCCTTCGTGAGGAGGCCCCGGCGCCCGGCTCCGCAGCCAGGCCGTGCGGGGCGGGCGGTGCTGAGCGCGGCGCCTGGGCGGGCATGGCCCCGGCCTGCTGTGGGGCGTGAGGCGCCGGCGTGCCCGCTGTTGGCCCCCGGCCATGCGAGCTCGGGAGGGGTGCGTGGGGCTCCTCACGGCGGGGAGCTGCCGGGGTGGGGCCGGTGCGTGGTGGGGGATGCTATATTTGGGGGTTGGCACCAGCCGTGGCCGGATTGCTGGGCATGTAACGTTTCCGTGTCGCTAGTCGGTTTTAAAATGGCCGTAATCAAGCCATCAGATGCTAATTCTTGAAAAAAAGAGTCACGGAGATTAGTCTTGCTATTGCAACGTTTTATGTCGTTTTACTATGAAGGGAGGTTTAGTGCTGGCAAAATAACTGGGAACTGCTTAATACTGGGAGACACTGTCTTTTCAGAAGAAATGTTTACAGTGATGGAGTGCTTGTAGTCCTTTAGGTCAACTCGCAAACGTACTTTTTTCTCTTCCCAGCTGTTGCCGATGCAATTAGAACAAGCCTTGGACCAAAGGGAATGGATAAAATGGTAAACCTTACACTTAAATTTTTAAAGCATTAAGCTTATTGGAAATACTGTAAAGTCAACATGTTTTATAGAGGATGCTATCTTTTGCCTTGAAGTTCTTTTCCAAGTTTCATTTATTTAAGGAAAAGCGTGAACTAAATGCATGTCTCAGTTTGAAAAATAACATTGTCAGGAAAAATACTTTATGTTGAGTATCAAATGAAATTAAAGATCTGTAGTTACTGATCAGAACTATGTTTCTTCTCTTCCTTCTCAGATTCAGGATGCTAAAGGAGATGTGACAATCACTAACGATGGTGCTACTATTCTGAAACAAATGCAGGTTCTGCACCCTGCAGCCAAAATGGTGAGTGTTTTTTTGCCATTGCTTGGACAATGATACTTGTTAGAGCTTAATTTCTGGGACAAAAAAAAGGTGGTGACATTTCATGTGGATTTGAGGAGCGTTACCCACTAGTGATGGAGCAAGAGATTTTGCCCCATGTGCCACGTGCTCCAGGGTTATTTATTTTGATTGTAAGATGTGCTGAAGAGTTCCAAGTCCTTATTTCTTATCCGGTGTTCCTTATGCATAATTCCTTATGCATAATTCCTTTGGGCATGTTTTAAGACATAAAAGAATTTAGCCCAAACCTTCTTTTCTCATCTAAGAAAGAAAAGTCAGTGATGTCCTAAACTGCTAGGACAGAAGAGAGTGAAAGAAGAGAATGAATTACATTGCAGTTGGGTGGTCCGAGGATACAGCAGCCTGCTCTTTTGAGAAGTTAAATGTAGACCTCATAGATCTGATTGTGGTTGGAGATGGCAGTGAGCTTCCCGTGACCCTTCTACAGGAAAGGAAAAGGTAGACCTGTTAGATAGGTGTGACCAGCTTTAAGCTTGGGAGAAAAGCTTCTTTGCTTCTGTAAGGGATTTGTTTCACAGTAGTTGTGTGTCGCCAAATAGGTGTACAAGTATGGAACGCAAGGCGCAAAAGGTACCAACTTCAAACTAGAAAAGGCAAGATTAGTCTTGGTACCAAGGTTGATTTCAGTAGTGCTGCAGTCCTGATTTTTTTTTTTTTTTTTTGTAATTGTCAGTGTTTGCAGTTAAGCAGCATTATCTATAAACTTTTGCCATAATTTGTCATTTAGTTGGTAGAGCTGTCAAAAGCACAAGATATTGAAGCTGGTGATGGCACTACATCTGTTGTTGTCATTGCTGGAGCTCTTTTGGATGCCTGTTCCAGACTTCTTCAGAAAGGTAAATATATATATATTTAGTATAAAAACATGACTGGACATAAAGTTAAGTCCTTTACTCGCTTGCACCTGTATAATGAAGCTTAAAGTAGCTATTTGCAGCTTAAATGTGAAGGGTGACTCAAGTCTTCACATTCAGGTTTGACTCGTGTCCTGCTTGCGATTAAGAATCTGTTTAGCTTTTTATTTTGAAAGTATTAGTGCTGATACAGGAAATAGTGTCTGGATGATGTGATGAATGTTGCCTTGTAAAAACTCACCTTGATTATACTCGTACTTCTCTTGTGGACAGCGAGAGAGTGCAAGGAGGTATAAATGAAATTTGGAACCAGTGATTCTACAGCGTTTTCTTGTACTTGGCAAATTTATCACCTCCTGTCCCTTACAATATAGGGACCTTGAGAAAGTCTGGTCAGGAAAAGACATGAATTACGGAACGCAACAGTTAATGTAGGTTCTGTTCCCTTAGCTCAGGATGTTCTCTTGTAGTCTGCTTCTGCGCAGTTCAGGAGCTCTTTTAGCTGTCCAGCCAGGTAACACTGCGGCTTCTGTGTGCACTGGAAATAGAGCAAAGATGATCGGACCTGCAGAGTTCTTTTTTTGTCTCGGATCTGGAGTTTGTAGCGGTTTACTTATACTTGCCTCATCTTGCTACACACCATTTTGGTGGTTGTCCTCTTCCTGGCCCCTACCAATTATTCATTTATGTTTACTTCCTCTCTCAGTGCTGGTGGCACTGTGGGACCAGCAGCCTGGCATCCTCTGCCATAAGAGGTGGTTAGAAGGTACCTATCTAACACTTGCCCATAAGCTGCCTGCTTTGAAAAGATGAAGGATATATCACACGCTCCAGAGAAATTGAGGAACTTCATAAACAACTGTGGGAAAACAGTTTGAAAATCTGAAATAAAATCGCTGTCAGGCTCCTCGCAGGTATTGCCTGAACAGCAGCAGCTTTAAGAATGCCAAGGATAAACAAAACTTTGAGAAAGTATGTTTCTGGGATGTCAGACATTGCAGGGAAATGTGCTGTGCTTGTCTGGGGGGACAAATTATTAGGAGCATGATAGCTTTTTTCCTCAGCTTTACCAGTGGAAAGCAATAAGGGAGGCCATATACTCAGGAGGAACACATTTTACTAAAATGTCTTCAATTTGTTCTGACTTGAGAGTCTCTCTAATCTTAAAATGGAAAGAGAGGGTGAGGAGAAAACAGCAAAACAACATTGGTTTGAAAGCATGACTGCCTAACAGCCTTTTTATGCTATCCCCAGGAATTCACCCCACCATCATTTCAGAGTCATTCCAGAAAGCTTTGGATAAAGGTATTGAAGTGTTGACCAACATGGCGCAGCCGGTTGAACTGAGTGACAGAGAAACCTTGCTAAATAGCGCAACTACTTCGCTGAATTCAAAGGTATGGCTGATACCTGAGCTTAGTACCTCCAGATGAGCTGAGCCTTCAGCTTTTCCCAGTCCGTGCTAGTGTTCGCTTATTAAGAGTAGCCTGCAGATCATCAGTTTAGTTGATTTTCAGACACTGGCTACCTTCTCTTAGACTGACTTTTCAGAAAGCCATGGTTGATTGAGATTAAATCAAAGTACTCAAGCTGAATTTCAGTCTGAAATTTTTAACAATCTTAGATGTTAACTGTAAGTGTAAAATAAGCAAGCTTCAACTGAAAACGGCAGCAGAAAAATCAGGTGGGATACTGAGAGCTTTTGCCAACTTTTTGCGTAAGCAGTTCTTGTTTTTGCAGCAGAAACTGTAAAACGGCATCAAAATCTGGAGAAGTGTGCTAGCTTCCCTTCCAGGAGAATGATCTGGGAAGCTCTCAAAATTCTTATTTTAAGAGTCTAAGAAAGAAGTTTCTTCCCTAAGTCCCTAAGTCTAGGTTTTCCCACCAGCATTGCCGCTCTTCCCTTTAAATGGAGTAGGCATTAAGAAGATACCATGTTAAGACATCTGGTTGATGGACAGGGAGGGCAAACGAGCTTTGTTTCAAAATTCAGAAGTCAAACACTGAAATACAGTGACAACATTATTTTGAAATTACTGTTTATCAATGTTAAATCTCACCTTTTTTTTTTTTCTTTACTCTTAAATCCCTTAGGTTGTGTGTCAGTATTCTAGTTTACTTTCTCCAATGAGCGTGGATGCAGTGATGAAGGTGATTGACCCAACTACAGCTAGTAGCGTCGACCTCAGAGATATTAAAATCGTTAAGAAGTTGGGGTAAGAAACAATTGGTAGCTAGATGAATTTTGTCTCTGTGAAATCAGCTTCCCAAAGTGCTGGAGTCATGGATTGGTTTTGTTTCCAGAGGCACAATTGACGATTGCGAGCTGGTTGAAGGACTAGTCCTGACTCAGAAGGTGGCAAATACTGGTGTAACCAGAGTGGAAAAAGCCAAAATTGGCCTCATTCAGTTCTGCTTGTCTGCTCCAAAGACGGATGTAAGTTAAACTGTGACCAGAGTGAAACCTTTTACTCTACTTTTGAGAGATGTAAATGTAATGGTATGTAATGATAACACCAGGGTTTTAAGATGTTGCGATGTCAGCTCTATTCCGCAGCTATAATGAAGGTCTGCTGGGTAGTGCACAGATACTCATAACTCTTAAAGACCTTGTAGTTGGTATAAGAAAGAAAATAGTTCAAAAGTCCAGTATTTCTCCTCATTAAGCAATCTCTAATAAGACATATTCTACTGTCATGCTTATTTGCTTTCAGTCACAGGCTCCTAAGTTAAACGTGGAACATCTTGACACTTGCTTTTAAAGTCAGCAGTTGTTCACAATGCTTCCTTTTCTCTTTTTTTTTTTTTAATAGATGGACAACCAAATAGTTGTTTCTGATTATGCTCAAATGGACAGAGTGCTGCGTGAAGAGAGAGCCTATATTCTAAATTTAGTTAAGCAAATTAAGAAGGCTGGATGCAACGTGCTGCTGATTCAGAAGTCTGTTCTGCGGTATGTTAGTACCCATTTACTGGCTTACTCCGTGTGTGTTTGGAGGAATAGTGGAATTGTTTGGAATACCTGGAAAATTGAAGCCAAATACTAACAGTCACACTTGGCAGAGTGTCAGACTGGCTGTAACAGTGACTGTAGCTTTAGAAAGCACCAGGCTTGTCTACGTTTTGAGTTTAATGACATCCCTACTTTGTAGTCTGAAGAATTTCAGCACTGCTGGTATGAAGCGTGCAACTGGCTAGTGTGACCCAGTTGCTAAAATAGCACTGCGGACTGACTACTTCCCTCTTGTTTTTAGGGATGCTCTTAGTGACCTAGCCCTCCATTTTCTGAACAAAATGAAGATCATGGTGGTTAAAGACATTGAAAGAGATGACATTGAGTTTATATGTAAGGTAAAGTAGCAGCGGTGTTAAAAGTCTACCCCAAAACTAGGTACTCAGCCTGTGCCAGTTTATTATGACACTTTCACATGTTTCATAGAGTTGTTTAGGTTGGAAAAGACCTTTAAGATCATCCAGTCCAACCATTAACCTAACACTACCAAGTCCACCACTAAACCAATTAAGGGTAGAGTAGCAATTTCATGTTTCCTGGCTTGGTGGCTGGATTATTTATAATGCAAGTGAAAACTAGGAATCATTAAGGTTGGAAAGGACCTCTAAGATCCTTCAGTGTCAACCCAACCCCACCATGCCCACTAAACCATGTCCCAAAGTGCCACGTCTACCCGTTTTTTGAACACTTCCAGGGATGGTGACTCCACCACCTGTCTGGGCAGCCTGTTCCAATGCTTGACCACTCTTTCTGTGAAGATATTATTCCTGATATCCAATCTAAACCTCCCCTGGCGCAGCTTGAGGCCATTTCCTCTTGTCCTTTTGCTGACTACTTAGGAGAAGAGCCCAACACCCACCTCAGTACAGCCTCCCTTCAGGTAGTTGTAGAGAGCGAGTATAATATAAGAGCAGACATTTCCCTAAAAAACATTGCTGTCCTCTTGAGCGGTCACATTTCTAGAAAGATCCAGGACAGATGTAAAAGCCATAGGCCTGGCTGCATTTTACTGTAATATGCAGTAGAATGTTATGTAGTGTACTTGCTGACTCTGCAGTTCAGTTTCTGGATTAATTTTTTTTTTCTGTTATTTTTTCAGACAATTGGAACTAAGCCTGTTGCTCATATTGACCAGTTTACTCCTGATATGCTGGGGTCTGCTGAGCTGGCAGAGGAGGTCAGCTTGAACGGTTCTGGGAAACTAATAAAGGTGAGTGAGAGAGTGACAAAATGTTAATACCTACTTAACACCTGCCAATTACTTTAATAACAGCTGCTAACTTTAATGTTTTTTATTACTGCAGTTATTACATTTAAGTACCTACTTCTAATCCCCAAGTTGCCAGCAATTTGGGAAGTGTAGTGGTTTTGCTTAGTCAGACGTTGGTACTGTTACAGAACTTGCAAATACCAACTGAAGTCTCTTTTTTTGTCCAGAACCCTGTTTTTCAGTCTTAGTATTTGGTTCTATTTTAGATTACGGGCTGCACAAACCCTGGAAAAACTGTTACCATTGTGGTGCGTGGATCCAACAAACTTGTTCTAGAAGAAGCTGAGCGTTCAATTCATGATGCCCTATGTGTCATAAGATGCTTAGTTAAGAAAAGGTAATGTCTCAGTTTGGTTAGAGTAATTTATTATATTAATAATACAGACAGCTAATCATTTATGCACTTCTCTAAAATGAGGTTTGATTCTTAATTTCTCTCCTCAGAGCTTTAATTGCGGGAGGTGGAGCGCCGGAGATAGAGTTGGCGCTGCGCTTGAATGAGTATGCTCGCACTTTGAGGGGTATGGACTCGTACTGCGTCCGTGCGTACGGAGACGCGCTGGAAGTCATACCGTCTACGCTGGCTGAGAACGCGGGTCTCAATCCGATTTCGACAGTAACAGAGCTGAGAAACAGACATGCTCAAGGAGAGAAAACAGCTGGCATTAATGTCAGGAAGGTAACAAGGGGAATTGTATAGGCATAGCGTAGCTTAAAAAAAAAATACTTGGGCATTAAAAGGAAAATGTTTAGCGTTAGGCTGAACTAAGGAAGAGGGCAAGTTTGTGTCTCATAACCGTATTCTCCCTAAAATTAGCGCTGAGGTAGATGATAGCTTGTTCTCTGAGGTTTTCACAGCTTATCCCGAGTATTGATAACAGCGGCTACTTAAATGCCACACACATGGGGCAAGAAACTTCCTCTGCCTCTTCAGAAGCACTGTTTCAGCTACAAAAATAGATCCAGTTAGAATGACCCACCAGTATTACCTGCAGTGGAAGGTGCTCATGTTATATGAGTAGCAGAGTGGGGTAGCTGCTTCTGCATCATCACTGTGTTTGAGCTGGCAGAACTATGCTTATCTTTTGGATAATTTTGACTGGATATGTCAAGTGCTTGGGGGGAGAAGATGCTTAGCATAATATTCCCATTGAGGATGGAAGAGTACGGGGCCTCTGATAGTCCGATTTAGAGTTGACTGTCCTCTGGATTATCCTGATTGAAAACTTGCTAAATCTAGCTGTCGTCTGTAAAGTAAAAGCTTGTTCTCATAGGGTGGCATTTCCAACATCTTGGAGGAGTTGGTTGTCCAGCCGCTGCTGGTGTCTTTGAGCGCATTGACTCTCGCAACGGAAACTGTGCGCAGCATTCTTAAGATCGATGATGTGGTGAGTAGTCTTTGCATCGCGTTTTGTTTAATCTTTTTTTTTTTCTTCACGAGCACCAGGATGGTTACTGTCACCTAATTTGCCATGCTTCAAAATATAGTTATTGTGTAGTAGCCTCCGTTTACGCACTACTTAGACCGTTTGGCCTTCCAGTAACTGCAACTGGAACAAAATCAAGTGCTTTATATAAATCCTGTACCTTAAAGTAAGGAATTAAGAAAGCGATTAAAAAACCCAGGATTTCTAAGCAGAGGAGAAGTAATTGTTACATATCCTGTGGACTTCTTACGCCTGATTGTGTGAACGCTTCTTTGCAGGTGAACACTCGGTAAGCTGGACAAAGGAAGCGGGGACTGTGCCCTAGAGCTCCTTCCCTCTAGTCTGGAATATTGTTTCCTCACCAGAAGCGCCTGTGTGAACTGTCTTAAAGTCCTCAAAGGCTTATGTACTTTTATCATGTTAATTTAAAAAAAACAAACCTGTTTTCAAGAAAGAAGCACTGTTTATCAATAAACATGCAGTAGTGAACCTGTGTCTTTGATTTATAATTTTGCTAGAAATAAGGTAAACTTCTTGTTATGTTTGCTTCTCTGTGCTACGTGCTCCTACGTAGCTCTGAAGTTTAACAGCAAATAATTAGCTCTAGTAATATACCCTAAAAGCACCCTTGAATTTGCACTCTCGTAACATGTTAGCTCAGAGCTGCTTCTCTAAAAGTTTTCCGTCATGGAGTGGTATTACTTCCCTTACGTGTGAGCGGCTGGACTGAAGGAGTATCTTTGCAGTGACCGCACTTAAGAATACGATCACAGTCCTTGCTCCGTTTTGTCTCCTGCAGTCTGCCACGACTTCAGATGCCATCACATGCCCCAGAGTATTACCAAGGGCGGGCTTTACACCCACTTTTTTGTACTCCATCCCACAGTGAAGTGCAAGTGTCAAAACTAAACCTAGTTCTAAAAAGGCAAGGATAATACTACTGTAACTAGGCTTACCTATATTAATAAGGATTTGTTTAAAACCCATTTTGGATAACAGGTCCATCTCTCTGAAACTGCTGTAACTCTTCTTTTGGCTGCTTCCAGGGTGGTGGGGGTCAGCTCCCAGTTCTGTTTAGGAAAACCCCAGGAGTGAGACTTTTGATGGCTTCAGTAATCCACACACACCCCTTCCACCCCCCCAGATTAGTTGGTTTTCCCCAAACTCGCTGAAAAGCCAAAAAGTATACTATTTTGTAATAATGCAAATTACACTTTTCTAAAACAAGTGATGGAAAAGACATTAAAATTTACTAAGACCTGCAGGAAACGGGTACCCCTTGTTGGTGTCACTGCCTCTCGGGGTGTTAGCTAGAGTCACTTCTTGGGGTGAGCAGTAACGCAGGGGTTCTTGGCTACCAGGAAAGTCCCGGCTGCCCTAGGATTCATGCAGTTTAGAGTGAATTTAATTTGTTCTTAATGTTACATTTCATAGTTTAGAATAAACATTTTTCAACTTCTAATTCGTAGCCTGAAGTTGTGAATTACCCCATTCATCTTCATTGTCGCTGTACAGAGGTGATCAGCTTCCTCTTCATGTTGAGATACTTCTGTCATGGCTCTAACTCAAATTTTTATTTATGATCAGTTGGATCTGTAGCTTTTGAGTAAAATTTCACCACTTTGTTGACCAGCTCTTGTTGTAATACTTTCCTATGACTTAGCTAGCTAAGTAGAACATTCAGAATAATTCAAATACTAATAAATGCGTAAATGTGGCGATCAATTGAGGCATCAATGCTCTGCATGAATTATTTATTGGCCGTTTAAAATAGCAAATGGTGCCTTACCTCGCAGGATTACATCCACCAAGGATCTCTCTTAGTTTAGGTATTAACGTTGAGTAAAGCTTTCCTTCCCCATCATCACCAACTTCCAATTCTTGACAAGACTTACAACAACTAGTGTGTGTGATTTAATCTTTTCATCCGTTTCTTTACATAAAAAAATATTTGTAATTTCACTGCAACGAAACGCGAACGCCGCTCCCCGCCCCGCCGGAGCCGGAGCCGGAGCCGGAGCCGGAGCCGGAGCCGGAGCCCTCCCCTTCCGCCCGGCGGGCCGCCCCCAGCCCCGGCGGGCCGCCCCCAGCCCCCGCGGGCCGCCATGGAGGCTCCGCACCGAGCGGCGGGGCCGGCCGGCTCCCGCCTCCGCGCCCCGCCCGACCCGCGCCCCCCGCCGCCCGCCGCCGCGCAGGTACCGCGGGCGGGGAGGGGGGGGGGGGGGGGGGGCGCCGGGAGGCCGGGGGCGGGCGGGGGGCTCGCCTCCAGCTGCCCCCGCCCCGCGGGCAGAGCGGCCTGCGGCGGGCACGGGCACGGGCACGGTGCTGGGGGGGAAAAGGAGATTTTTGCAGTGAAAACCTGGCGAAACGCAAACAAGACTTGTTGTTGGAGTGTCGAAGCTTATTAAAATACCTCTGCGTGGAGAAGCGTAATTCTCATTTTTGGATGAAGACACTAGTCCTGTAATTTTTTTAAAAAAAGGTGCTTCAAAATAGCTGTCCTGGTTTCGGCTGGGATAGAGTTAATTTTCTTCCTAGTAGCAGGCACAGTGCTGTGGTTTGGATTTAGTAGGAGAAGAATGTTGATAACACGCTGATGTTTTAGTTGTTGCTGAGTACTGCTTGTGCTAGTCAAGGACTTTTCAGCTTCCCAGGCTCTGCCAGGTGCACAAGAAGCTGGGAGGGGGCACAGCCAGGATAGTTGATCCAAACTGCCCCAAGGGCTATTCCATACCATATGGCGTCATGGGCAGTATAGAAACTGGGGGGGTTGGCCGGGGAGCAGCGATCGCTGCTCGGGAACTGGCTGGGCATCGGTCAGCGGGTGGTGAGCAATTGCATTGGGCATCACTTGCTTTGGATATTATTATTACTATTATATTGTTACTATTATCATTACTATTTTACTTTATTTCAATTATTAAACTGTTCTTATCTCAGCCCAGGAGTGTTTCTCACTCTTACTCCTCCGATTCTCTCCCCCATCCCATCGGGGCAGGGGCAGTGAGCGAGCGGCTGCGTGGTGCTGAGCTGCTGGCTGGGGCTAAACCACAATAACATAAAGGAAGCCTTTGTAATGCAGACTAACCTGGCTTTAGTAACTTCTCTAACTTGTGTAAACTTTAAAAATGTTTCAAGAATGTGCTTACCTGCACACAGCTGCAAGCTGCCAGACAGTACTGGAACTATAACCCACGCAGAATCCCTGTCATTTCACAGCAAGTTACAGAAAAGGGAATAAACGTTTATACACAATCTATCTAAGGACTTATTTTTAGAATGCTTATGGAAGTGGGAGGCAGAGAAGGTTCTGTTGCGGTTTTGAAAGAAAGGCTTTTTTAAAGCTGTGTAGTAATCGAAAAAAATTACACTTTACAAAATAGTTAAAACTTTCTTCTTTTGATAAGTGCCTTTGGTCAGATTTTGTGGTATAAATATGTCGATTACAGGGACAGACTTAGGAATTTTACATGCTTTAAATAGGAGCCTTGGGATATAATGGTTGGACTGGATGATCTTAAAGGTCTTCTCCAACCTAAATGATTCTATAAATTATTATTCGATAAGATTATTCCATGTAACTGCATTAACATTTGTATACAGGTATCTCTATTTGCTGTTACTGTATCGTTCGTTAGACTTAATTAGGATAAAGCAGTATTAAAAACCTTGTTCCGCTTTCTTCTAACAGACAGAAAATTTTAAACATCTCTTCTAGGATGGTTTTGATTTCGATTCAAATACCGACAGAGAGCAGAACCTCTCTCTAAGTGGAGACTCTGACAAGTGGATTGACTTTTCCAAAACATGCAATTCAAATCAAGAATATTACTTGAAGCTAGAAGAGTTGAAGAACGCCCACTTGGAGACCATGGCAAAATTAGAAAGTATGTATCGGAATAAACTGTATTTAAACAGAGTACAACCCTTGGGCAAGAAAAACGCTGCTTCCAGCATGTGTTGCAGGTAAGTTTGGGGGTACCTTTTAGCTGAAGATTCTCAAATGCTTTGCAGACATCTGTAAAACAGCAGGTCTTTTCCTGGGGCTGGGAAGTGTTACTCTCCCCATTTCCTATAAGCCGATAATCACAGAAAAGTTAGTTTTAATAATAAAAATGCTTATTCACCTTGCTAACGGACCGTGAGATTTACACGCGTGTGTGCAGCAGAGACTGGGCAACTTGTTCAGTAAAGCACGGTGCCTTTCTTTAAGAAGTGCTGACTTTTTACTTAAAACTATGATCTGGTGCGAGTGCCCAGTGTGCTTCTCTTTTCTCTTCTCCCTCTCTTCTTCCCTGCCAGTGCTGTTATTTTCTTTTTTCCCTAATGATGATACCTCAAAGTGGAAGTTACTGGCTTTGCATCAATGTTGGACTAGACTCAGAACAACTTTCCCCCCCCCCCCCCCCTCTTTTTAAAGGCCAACTTGGGAGAAGAGCTCATATCAGCCTCTAAATTTGCACAAATCCTTTTCAGACTCGGACTTAAGTGATCCCTTAGGCTCAAGCATATCTGATGGGTCTGACAGAGAATCAGCATTTGAAGAAGACGGTAGTGAAACTGGATCATCTGCATTTGCTAAGGAACGGATTGAAAAAATGTGGGACGGGTTCTCTGTGGAAGACTACATCTCCCGCACCAGACTCAGCTTACCAAGCTCACCAGCCTTCAGAATGATACGGAAGAAACAGAAAGCATGGTCACCAAAAGTTACCGTGCCCAAGCCTTTCCAGATGACTATTAGAGAAGCTAGGAAGAAAGAACAGAATGTCAAATCAAAGTCTCTGATTGAAATGGAAAATAACTTACTGAAGAAGCAACTAGAGGAAGAAGCAGAGTGTCAGAAAAAATTCCGAGCCAATCCAGTGCCTGCTGCCATCTTTCTTCCCCTCTACCATGAAATAGTGCAACGAAACGAAGAACGCAGGAGGTCTGCGAAAGAGAGAAGCAAACTCAAGCTCTTGGCTTCTCAGAAGCCATTTAAATTCATTGAACGAGAGAAACAAAGGAATGAAATTAGGAAAATGCAATTAAGAGACCTTTCTGCACCTGAAAAGAAAACAAAACTGTTCAAAGCAAAACCAGTTCCTAAATGTGTTTATAGTCCAGCTGTTAATGACAAGCTAAAGGAGGAGGAGCTCTACAGAGAAATCAGGATCAGAATGAGAGCTGAAGAGTTGCTACGTAATTCATCTCTACCCAACAGCAGACTGGCTTTAAAAGATACCAAGAAAAAGAAGAAACACAAGTGCGTTGAACCAAAGGAAACAGAACATAAACCCAAGATCACATCAAAAGTTCCAGATTTTGAACTGCTACACCAGAAATTTCAGAAACGGCTCCTGCAACAAAAACAAGTGAAACACCTTACGGTCTGTGAACCTTTCGATCTTCGTACTCAATATATTCCCTCAAACAAGGGGAAGATTTTGAAGGACATTCAAGAGGATGAAGAAAAGTTGAAAGAAACACGCTGGCCATATGCCTCTCCAAGACGTAAACCTCAAATGAGACGTTCAAGTGGAAATGCACATCTCTCAGGATTTGGAGAATCTAAATCACCAAAAATCACCGAATCCACAAGACGACGGCTGCAAGCCATACGGTGACTACTTTAGTGATGCTCTATGTTTTATACGTACACTTTTAAGAGTAGATTTCTTTTGTAGTTCTACATATGTAGTCAGTTCTTCCATGCAGTGAATATAGGACTTAATACATTAATACAAGGAGTTAATTATAATAGAAAACTGAAAATATTTTAATATAGGACTTAATTAGTATTTATGATTGTTAAAAGAAACATAGCGCATTTTTCTCAGAACGTCCATAGGAAAGGGACTAATGACTGCCATTTCCCTTAAAATGGCACATATCTTGCGTCCTCTTATGCCACCCCTGTTTTCACCCTGTTTTTCTCTTTTGAATCTTCTTTGCCAAAGCTTCCTTTGAAGTCTTGCTCTTGATTTAAAATGAATTCAGCCTTAGTTTATTTTTCCACCCAGGAATTCACTTGAGGAAAAGAGAAAGCTGGAAGAACAACAAAAAAGGAACAGAACAAAGCAGAAACAAAGAACGAAAAAACTCCAGAAAATTGTAACAACTCGGGCTGAGGCCAATGACCCACATCAGAGCCTAGCTCAGATGTCTAAATCCAAATTAAAAACATTCAGGTATTTTTTTGCATTCCCCTGAATCCTGAACCTCTCATTCTACATTGTATGTTAAACATACAATGTAAAAAATAGCGTAGTCTAAATTTACGTAATTACACATTTGATAATTTGTACGCTATACAAGCAGCTAGTAAAAAAAGTGGCCAACTTGAGTATTTCAACTGGGAAATTGTTGCCTGTTCTAATGATTTTGATATGTATGTTCCACCTTATAGTATTATAGATTAGCTAACAGGAGACTCCTGTGTTTTCTCAATTGAGGTATCAACTAAAGAGGAAAAGTTTAAAAAATCAAAAGGAAAAGGCACAGTGTAGTTACAGAATATCCCTGCACTGCTGGACTGGTAGGTGTTGGTACAGCTTTGGTGCTAGCTGTCTCCTCCAGTAGCGAACATTTCACAGTTTACATCTTTGTTCCAGCAGGTCCCCACTTCAGAGGGAAAATCAGAGCAGGAATATTATTTTAACTTAGCACGTGTATCAACAGCTAACCACAAAGCTGCTGGTGCTTAGGAGGAATGGGATCCAAAGTTACGTTTAATAGAGATACACATTCAAAGACTGTTTCTACACGACTGAGGAAAGTTGTGTACACAGAGAAAAACATTAGGGCATTCCCAGTGTGCTGTAAGCTAGCAGTCCAGAGGGCTCCAGCTCTCTGATGCTGATCTAACTCCAGAATTGCTGCTTGACCTTGTGTTTGTGGCTAATTTAACCATTTCTGCTTCCTGTTCTTTTTAATCCGGGGGGGGGGGGAAGTCAGTCCTGTTTGGATGAGTCTGCAGAGTGAGGTTTCTAATCTGTGTTGGCATGATGGCACTGCAGCAGTATCGCCCATTTAAGGCGCTGTTATGTGGGGACGGTGAGAGGTCCTGACTGCTCTGCCCCTGTTGCTTCATGCATAGGCAGGATTCTTGGGCAGCGACCACAAATCGTAATTTCCAGTAACCAGGCAAGTTGCCAATAACTGACAGTAGTAGGGCAAAACGATACAAGGGTGAATGATCACGAGACATACCTGATTACAAGATTCATAGCTTGGACGAGCAACTTTTAAGTTACCGTACTAAACTTTAAGGCGTGTAGAATATGCTCCAGGATAGAGATCTTTCTGAAGTGGGGGTGGAGGCTAGGGCTGTCTTTACGGCTGAGTTGAAAAGTAACAAATAAGATATCCTTTTTTTGCTTTAGATGGGTCTTTTCTTTCTTTATAGCTAAAATAGAAAACCATGGATTTATTTTTAATAGACTTTAAACTCTGGGCTGTTATAAGCAAATTTGCTAAAATAGTGCAGCACCACCTGCGAGACAGTACTGCACATTGTTCCACAGCAAACTTTGCAATGGTTATTCAGTACCAATGTTGCTTCACTGTGACCAGAAAGAAAACGTAGCAGAAACTGAAGCACGTGCATTGTGGCATGCTGAAAGCACAAAGTACCGTGGCGCAGCCGGGATATGCTAGAAGCAGCACTGCAACAAACATTTTGCTTGGCCACGTGGGCTGTCAGTGAGTATCCAGCATACGTCGATGCCCACCTACCACCTCCCCCAAAGACAGCTGAAGCCAGAGCACACATAGGAAGAAGCAGTGGTCCAGGAGAAGCCGGGCTTACACGGGGTCCTGGAGAACAGAGATGCAGTGGTAGAGATGTAGGTCAAAGAGGGCAGTCCCTTCTAACTACTTGGTTGGAGTCAGAGCTCAAGCACAATTGCTTTTGCAACACAACCAGCAGATACTGTTAATAACAGGAGCTTTATAATTTAAGTGTCCTTGGGCAGATGATCTGCTGACTCTAGGACAGAAGCAGAAAACAATTTGAGTTACAATAGCAAGGTGGAGAATTGAGACAGTGGGTGTGCTTACAGATTTGATTTGAGTTCATTCAACAGCAAACTTCACATCACAGTATTTAGCTTAATCAGATTTCAGGAGTATTGTAGAACACTCATGCTTAATTCTTGTCTGCACGTAAAATTATGCTATTACAAAGCAAGATTACTTCCCTAGTGCTGATGCATTAAGGCTGGTAGAAGTGCTTAACTTGATAATGCTTATTTCAGCATAGGCTGGGTAATAAGGTATATTAACGTAAGTGCTCTTCTAACAGATAATTAGGTTTGTAGAAAGCTGCCCAGGAGATCAAGCAAGTAGCAACAATGAAGTTCACTCCCTCAAAATGGTAAATAACTTGCTTTAATGCACAGCCATACTGCAGAAA
Organism: Pelecanus crispus; assembly: GCF_030463565.1. Lineage (NCBI taxonomy): Eukaryota > Metazoa > Chordata > Aves > Pelecaniformes > Pelecanidae > Pelecanus > Pelecanus crispus. Next base: position 4,929,863 of record NC_134645.1, on the reverse strand, counting down.
TTCAGAGGATGGTAAGGGAAGGAGGCAGAGGAGACGGAAGTGTAAAATGCCCCTTAGCTCTCGTACTTGCCCTAAAGCGTCTGATGTAGTAATGCTAGAGCTGGCCCAGCACAGAGGCAACATCACAAAGAGGTGTCTTGGTCACACACCGAGGATGACAGCCCATGCTACCTGGATTATCTAGTGCTTGCTGCCATCTGAGATACCATTTCAGTTGATGAATCAACAGTTTCGTCATCCTGCTATATTGACTGGGCCCTTGACAAACCAGCTAGGAAAAAAAAGCGTACTCTGATCCAGAATGTGGCCACCCCTCTTGTGAGAGAGACTGGTAAAGTACCAAGATTCTTATCATCAAACTTTATACCTTAAAGTACTGATTTTTTATTTAATGGTATTGATTTCCTATGGCATATTCTGATTTTATCAGTCATTTCAAACTGTTTAATTTTGCTTAGAAAAACTAGAATATCTATATGAAATCAGCATTTAAAATGCTGTTATCCAAACTTAAAAAAAAAAAAAAAACCAACCAAAAAACCCCCCCCTAAGTATTCAAAAAAACTAAGAATCCAAACTCAGCCCCTGTTTAACCTCACTAGCCAGGACCTCTCCGCTTATCCAAAGTGACTACTTCAGAGACAGTTTTTTTCAGTACTTACAGGCAAGGAATTGCTGTGAAAATGAAACAATATACCTCAGACCCTGTAACCACCATAAAATAATTTATGTATCTTTAAGTAGGACAATATTTAGTTTGTTACGAGCAATTTAACTTTCACAGCTGGTGTAGAAAATTACTTCTTGTGTTATAAATTAATAATAATTTCTCTTGTACTCTGTTTCCCTTAGGAATTATGAGAAGCAGAGAATGCAAGAATATTTGCAAGAGTTGCAAGAAATGGAAGAAAGAGTAAATCAAAGGCCATTGCTTCTTGAAAGAGTCGCTCAGGTTGTCTTGCTTCTGTATTATTTTTTAATCTTATCTTCAAATACTGCATAAGGCATTTGTAGTCAAACATTTCAAATGTAGAAGATACTTGAAAAATACTTTTGAGACCAGTATTTGTCCACTTTAATCTCTATTGCCCCATCTCCATATAAATATTCTTAATTTTCGTGACTAAGCATTCATGGCCTGCTTGCACAGGGAACCGAGATGGCTGTTCTAGACATGTTGTCCAGTTCAGTTAGAACATGAGTAACTCTGAGCACAACAAAAATTTACAGCAAAGATGCGAGAGGTTTAAGTTGGGAAAGAAGCGGTAAGAAAATGTGAGTATTTTTAGTATCTACTTTAAAGCTCAGACGCAGCACTTTTATCTCTCCATTTCAGTACAACCACGTGCTGATAGTGTGGTCCCTGACACGTTTCCAAAGTCAGAGAGGCAGCAAGTCAGAGATCACTGGTTCCCTTGTCCCTTCTGTCTGTGTGGGTTTCCTGGTCTGCCATCACTGTAGGGCAGGGCCATCTGTGTAGATCGGAGGACAAGTCCTCCTCACTCAGATATTACCTGGAGGAACAGAATTTACACCCTCAGTTTCAGAGGCAGAGAGACACATCTGTGTAATTTGTTAAATAGCACTGTAAGAAGGTGAATCAATACTACTTTTTTAGGCTAGCAGCTGCCAGAGAGGGAAGACAGGAGAAGGAAAGGGGATAAGGGAGAAGCCCTAGGGAGCCAACATCTGATTTCCTACATGTCCACGTCTTCCCCCTCCTCCCTCAATAACTATATACAGAATATGCAGCTCTTCATTAGCCCATGGTGCAGGGAGCAAACCGATTTAAACTAGTACAGAAAAGGAAAACCTGGTGTCAAGATTTTGAGTATGGTTTTGCCATTCTTACCTGCAGTGAATAATCATTCAACTTGTCAGATGCAATTAATGAAACAGAGTATTAATATAAACAAACAAAAGTATCAGAAGACAGGCATTTAATGCATTTAGATAACATAACCATTGTGGTTTTCCTACAGAAAAATGCCAGAATAGCTGCAGAAAAGCATTATTCTAACAGACTGAGAGCGCTGGGGATATGCCCAGACTTTGTTTCAAAGAAAGGACAAACAACTAAATTGCAACTATGCTCCAGTGCTGAAGATTTTAATAACTCCACTGATTCCAGAGAAAGGTAGAGATTACTGAAGGCTTTTTCTCTTTTGCCACTACGTACCTAGTAGTTAGAAAGTACTATTTGATGTGTAGGTTTGGGGTTTTTTTTTAATTATTTGTAGTATTTACCAGGTAAATATTTGACTATGTAGTTAGCTTTCTTAATGTTAGCATTAGTATGTATTTTTTATTGTTTTTCTGGAATTAAATATCATTTCATAAAATGGAGGAGAGCACTGGATATGTTATGTAATGCACTTGAAAGAAAAATAAAGAAAAACATTTATTTGTTCCTTTCACCAAAAATTCTGGCAGGTTGCTAGTAAGTCACTTCATTCTGCATTACCATTACTGAATTTTTAAAATAAGCCTTATAAATACTTTTCAATATCCATTCGGTGTTACGATTTAAAAGGAAGAGGAAATAAATAAATTGAAATATAGAAGCAATACTGTTGAGTTACTTTCTAGCATAAAAGGAGACTCTGGTGTCCCCCCCTTCCCTTTTCCTTCCCCAGTTCCACCCCAGCCAAGTCTACCAGATTTGTCCTAGACTACCTGAAGGTCATTTAAAACCTACTGGAAAGCATCTTCAATAAAATCACACGTGCAAATTGTCTTTTCAGAGTCACGAAGGATAAAGTGAAAGAAAGGGAACCCTTTGAGGAAGCAGCTGACAGCAGTCCTCAGTCTGAGCAGTCCTGTGAGGAGGAGGAAAAGGGGGAGAAGAGGAAAGGTGTCAAAACCTCCACCCGGGATGGCCAGTCCAGCAAGCTGGAGGATGAGGAAGAGGCAAGAGCCAGCCCTTATGCTGATCAGCTTTGCCACGCAGAGAAGGCTGGGTCCAGCCCCCGCTCTGACCAGCACCATGAAGAGGAGGAGGAGGAGGAGGAAGAGGAAGCAAAGGCAGGCCTGTCACTTGGCCATTCCCAAGAGGAGGAGGAGGAGGAGGATCAGTCAAGACCCAGCTCTCAGTCTGGCCAGTCCCATGAGCGTGAAGAGGAAGGTCAGTGTGACCCTGAAGCTGAGGGTGCCTTCAGATACGAGGATGAGGAATATGAAAATGACGATTCGGAAGAGAAACCCAGCAGTGATGAAGCTGACTGAAAGGAAGGCAGACAGGATGGCCTGGGGCTCAGGAACCTATTTCATTGCTGGCAGTGAAATAGACACCAAAGAAAAACTTGGTGCTTTGCTACTGATACGAAATTCTGTGAATTTAAACCTCTTAGCTTAACAGTCTTTCCAGCACAGAAATTTTGTCTATTTTCCTGTAAGAAAGATCAAGTTACTAATTTCCACCAAGAAAAGAATTTACTTTAATATTAATCTTTATTCTAGTCTTCTGTGGCATGAGTGCACCTCTGGTCATAAAATGAACTGCAACCACTGTTTAATAACATCTTGCATGCTGCATTGGTAAGTAAGTACTGAGGTCTTATGTCCAGCTCTTTCTATGTGCTGGCAAAGTAGTAGTAATTTGCCATTATCAGTGCCTCCCAGTCTCAAACATTCCTGTACTTCTGGGGTCTGTTTCTGCAGCATCTTCTAGGATGGCAATAAATACACAAGGGTCTGTTGTGCAAGACCGACCTCTCAGTGTTTTTAGCAGAGCAGCTGCTAGGAAGACAACTTGTGCAGTTAGACAGTATGGCCAAATTAATCTGTTCTGTTCCTCCCTCCTCTTCGCAATGGGTTCGTCTTCTGCCCACTTAAGTGAGCTGAATTGGCTGAGCAATGGGTCAGATGAGTGCCAGGGCCAAAGAGATTACTGCTTTTGGAGAAAACAAGCTGTTATATCAGTTCAACTACTTTGTCCAACTAAAATATTAACAGTATTGCAGTTGCTCTCCCTATAGTGGAGAAAATGCCTGGAATACACTGAGAGGAGCCACTTAAACTTTCACATATTTTTAACACTTACAGACAAGTAAGGTAGAAGAGTGTCAGTGAAATAATACATGATGCTGCAGATCTTGTATTAGTGTCTAACCAAGCCCCAAAACTGTTCTTTCAACTCCATTTTGTTTTGAAGAGCTCTTCCCATGATCATGTAAAATTATCCTTCATAACATAGTAATAAATGCTGACATTAATCTTCAAATTTCTTTATTGAGACAGTAAACACACGCTGTAAAGACAGAATCTTACTACGTCAGATAAAAATGTAGCCCAGCAACTCTAGTTGCATGAAAGTGTGGAAAGAAGTGCTTTAGTACCTTTTCTTACACACTTGCTACTCAGGACCTCAGCTACTACACAACAAAGAATACAAAATGGAAGGTTTGGGCTTGGGGGGGGGGGGGGTGGTGGTTTGTTTTTGGTTGATTGGGGTTGGTTTTGGTTTTTTGGGGCGGGTTTTTTTTTTTTTTTTTGCATCAGTAGCACCTTCTCCTCCTATTACTAGCTTTCTTGCTAACCTGTTGTATGCAATGTTAGGAAAGAATGCATCCAGATAATACCAGACCACAAACAAGGATTGCAAACAAGCTTTGTCAGGACAGAGTGTAATGTGACATTGCACAGGTGCTTAAAACGTGTTCATTGAATACTAAATGCATTTGTTAAAACTACCAGGTTTGCAAAAGCATCTGCAATGATGAACAGTAGTGATTTTTACTTTTTTTATTATTTTCTTCCACACTGCATGCAAGAGCACTAACTAAATCTGTTATTATTTCTTCCTCCTGACTTTGAGAAACTGTGTAACAATGTTTGGAAGATTTTTATCATTATTGCTTTTATTTATTTTTGAAGTGTGAGCATAACTAGTATGAATTTGAAACTTACTTTTTTTACTTAAATAAACTGGCCATTGTATATACATGAAAATATTAATCATTTCTTCGCAAGGAAAATCACAGTTTACAATCTCTAGTTATACCTGACAACCCCACAATACAAACTCGAGGTTGGTTTGCTTGTGCTTGTCAGTATTCTATAATTCTGAAGAGTTGTACAATATGTTATTGAATTCGTAGTCACATATTACTCATATTTGTCTCTTTAGTAAATGAAAGAGGAGCTCTAAATTACGGTTTTCTCAATGATTAGTTTGAAGAGGTTTCAAATCAGAAAACCTGTTTTTAAGGTCTGATAGGACTCAACTAAGTGTTCTAAAAGAACATAAATACATAGTTGTTGAACTTTTAAGATAGAGACTAAAAATATTACTAAAACTCCTTTGAACTGGAAGGAGGTAGCAAAAACAGTGCTTTTTTTTTAGGTTTTAGAAGGAGGAGTTGGGGACCTGTGTATAACTTAGATTGAGGTTTTCACTGAATTTTTACTATATTAACCTTAATAAGAACAGAATTAATGAACACATGGATAAATGTGATACAACAAGGAAGAGTTAGTATAGCTTTCAGAGGTTATGCCTCCACTTTTTTAGCATTTCTGAAAAAGTCAAGCAGAATCATGTGGACTAAGGGGATCCAGTTGATACGGTTTACCTAGATTTTCAAGAAGCATTTGACAATTTGCTATCAAAGGATCTTAAAGAAACCAACCTTATTGTAGGAGAATAAAGGTCTTAATGAATTAGTAACCAATTAAAAAGTTCAGGGAAGAAAAGGTCAGCTTTCACAATATAAATGCAGTTATTGGCAGACATTCAATGAGATCCAAACTGTTCAGCATGCTCAGAAGGGATCTGTAGTATCCATTCCAAAGAGTTTTCTGAGGCCACAGAGTTATTCGATGCTGTGAAAAAATGAAACTGACTGCAAAGAAGATGCCGAAGGATTTATGACACTGAATGATAGAAGAACACTTACAGTTCAGTTTTAGTAAGGGCAAATAAATGCATATGAGGGTAAAAAAATATTCCTAAACTATACAATACTATACACTGTGGGGGGGAGCAATTCCATCTTGAATAATGCATGCAGTTTTGGTCCTCCCGTCTTAAAAGGGATTTATTATGTAACTGGAAGAAGGCAACAAGAATGATCAAAGATAAAGAATGGTTTTCATATGACAAGAAGGTAGTTCGGTTTTCACATAACAATATATACTAGGATTCTTTAATTTGGAAAGATATGAGAGATCAAACTGAGATATTAAAGGAACCATTTATGGAAATCACTTCAAGCAGCACAGATTTTCAAAGTGGAAGAATAATGAAATTTAAGTAAAAAAAACCTGTTCAGAAATTGCATTGCAAACAAGAAAGGGATAAGTGTTCCAATAAGGAATTAAAAAGGAAAGAAATAGCAAAGAAAAATCACAGATGACAGAACAAAAATAGGGAGAGACAGGTCAGGATGAATTAAACCTCATGAAGCAAAGTACAGCACTGAAAAATTCTTCAAACGAAGAATGAGGCATGTACACCATGCTGTCATGAGATGAACAATAGGCTGGCCTAAAAACCAAGTCATTATTTGACCTCTTTTTTTGGGGGGGCAAGGAGGAGGATTTAAAATGTAGACAAAACAGGAAGAAACTATTAGGATGATGGCACTGAAATGAAAATTACTATATTCCAAGAAAAACACCCAATAACTTCAACACAAAAATCCAAATCTGGGTGAAAGATTTTGGTAAGTTACCAAGATGCAGAGTAGCACCACAGGAAGGAGAATACGATATCTAGTACTTTGTCAGAACTCAGAACATTCTGATGCAATTAACATGGAGGAAAAAAAAAGTAATTTGATTCACAAAAGATGATATAATAGAAGCATTTTAAGGCAAGAAGCTCATTAAAGGAGAAATGATGATGAATTATGCTTTCAGGGAAGCTACCTAGCAGGAGGGAGGTGAATAGAAAAGTTTCTCACAGATTATTGAATATTCTGTCTGTAGTATTTTAATTAACGGCCACAGCACAAAAGTAGAAACATGTTCAAAAATTTGCAAAGAAAATGAGAAAGGTGTATCCAAAAAAAGGATTAAAAATACCATATGGGAAGAAGAGGATAACTTTGCATGTAGACTGTAGTATTAAATAGTAATTTCCAAGTGCAAGAGTAACATTTCTTTTATGTGAATTCATCACCTGAAGCTGTAAGGAGACAGACCCAGATGACTTGTGGAGCAACAGATACTGTACCATGAAATGCGATCATAAAAAAAGGTGATCGAATCGAAGGATGTGGCAGGCACAATATTTCCAGCAGGATTGGAAGAACAGTACTTTTAAGTCCACAGATGCTACAGATCCCATCCTGGGTTTGTGAGTGATTCTCATGGTACTAAATGTGAGCAATAGGCTTAGTTGGAAATTCTGTACCAAACTTGCCCCGACGCTGTGTATCTGCTCACATCTGCCACAGGCTCCCACTGAGATAAGCTGTAGCCGTATCAGCCGAAGGTTGATGTTACAGGCAGTCTGAAGGGTCAGCATTATCGCCTGGCTGCAATGCACTAGCTTGCAAGTGTATATCATTTGTAGGGGATCCACATCCCAGAAAAGGGATGCAGATTCTGGAAGTTCAGTGCTCGCAGGCAGTGGGGTTGCTAGGGAAAGGCTCTAGTATCTGGTGAGCCCAGGCTGAAAATGGTTATAAGGTTGTAGGACCTACACTGTAATAAGCCAGCTGCATTTACTGAAGCTTAGGGACACCAGAAATGGTATGTTTTTAGTAGTAGCAAATTCCACAGGAAAAGGAATATCCCTGCCAAGTAAACCAAATAGAAGTACAAGGCCCACAGAGAAATAACAACTACTTCAAGTTACAGCCAGATGCAGTGCCCCGTGTGACTGTTCAGCACCCACAACCATCTAACTTGCCCTGAATACAGCCCTAAAATGTTGACAGGTTGTACAGAAAGCCTATTTATATATATTTCTAACTCTCTCTATAGGTATTTATCTATATAATTATATGTTTTTCTATGTTTTGAAGTAAGTAGCCAGAAGTTCTGGATATTGTGCTTTTTGTGGGTGCAGTGCAACGTTGTAGTATTGTTCTCAGGGATGTCAATAACAATTTTGAAAGCTAAGATGGAAGTGCCATCCAAACACCACTTCTAAAAACAAAGCATCCAGCTTTGAAAAACAGACTCCAAAAGCACGATACCCAGCTGGACTCCAGTGAGGCTGTGGGAGCAAGAGGAGTTGCTACTGTGGACTGTTATACAACACCTTGAGCTTTGGCCAGACAATCACCCCTCTTCAGGGGGTGCTTCTATCTTTTGGTCTGCCTTCCAAATTTGCCTGCATTTCTCAAGCATTCTTTGTATATAAGATACCTCTTCCTCTGGAAACCATCTTCTCGTATACATAATTATCATAACATCAAGCAGGAGGTTACGTTCTCTTTTCCTTTGAGGAAAAAAATATTACATCATTACCTTTACAGCTGCTCCAAATGCAGAGAATAACAAAAGAATTCAACTTCTTGAAGAAAATGTTTAAAGTCATCACTATTTTGAAATTACTTAATTACAGTCTGATTTACAATCCCCAGGTTTCTGGAATGGCAGAAAGCAAAATATTTGCCTGAGCTTAGCAGATAATAGGTACTCTAAAGATCAAAATATATATTAAAAATTATTTCTAGAAGTATGTCTATACAGTTGCCCACAAATTTAAGTCAAGCATCAGTTTTGTATGCAGAATACATTTGTCCAGGAATACTAACTAGTCCATTATTACAAGATATGGCAGCTGCATGCTTACAAATGTTAACATGCAGATAAAATTAGAAATGGTTTGATGTCTGTCCTCCTTACCCTTCAGTGGAATTTCAGTCTTACATCTCTGGTTGTATAATATTTGATAATTACTTGGCTTTGGGGGGAGACGGGGGGAGAAGCCCTCACATACTCCAGCAAAACTCGAAACTGCTTCTTTCTTCAATAGGAATTTCAGGTATTTGAGGAATGCCAGATCAGAACGAAGACTTACAATAGTATCAGAAAAATTCCTGTCCCTACTGTGTACTAGAAAAAGCTAGCAGTCAGATGAAGACGCAGAGAAATCAGGGACTACATGAATAAGGCAAACTGCACAGATAAAGGAAGTTGTAGGACCTGATGCACTGCTTTAGATAGTAGTTTTGTATTAAGGAGCAACAGCATTAAGAGGCTTCCACTGTGCTAAGTGTGCACAAACACACAGAAATAAAATCCCAAGTCTTATGGGGCATCTCTGCATACTTTGGAGGAAATACATGATGTTTACTCACAGAGTAAATCCTTTCATAGACAGCTGAGCATATAAAACAGCTTGCTTGTGCCCAAAGAGCACAAGCTCTGTCCTCCCCTATCCTTTCTTTTCCTCGTTTTTCAGACCTTTTCACTGAGTCAAGTTAACTCACCAAACAGCCCAGCCAAAAGGAGGGGGTGAGGTTAGCAGATGACAGGGACAAGCAGGACTTTACCCTTTCAGTGCTGGCCAGTTAAGATCAGTGTCTCACTGAACTGCATCCCAAGATTAACCACAGGAGAAAATCCCCCACATGCTTAAGTGGCTGTAGACAGAGAAGACAGATGGTTACAGGCAAGAAATACTGTTATTTTCTGATAATTAAGACTGTAAATGAGACCATGTTTGATTTCATGAACACAAATGGTACAGTGGAAGCCAGTTGTCAACAGGACTAAAACCAAGCATATTTGCATTTGCACAGCTCCAAATTTGCTACTAATAGTTAGGCTTACTAACAATAAGCTGATTACTAACAATAGGTAGGCAGGTTAACAGTAAGAAGGTTAGTAAGATTAAGCAGGTTACCAATTAACAATAAGTAACCACACTACTAACACAGCTAGGAAATTCTAGTTGCCAGCATAATGAATTGTTACAAACCATCCCGTTACCACATTCTTCAGGTCATCGGTCTGTTTTCAAACATAGCCTTCCACTTACAGATGTGCACGGTTCTCATGAAGGGCTTCTGTTAACTCGTTATACTTCTTAATGCGTATTTCATGCCATCCTACATTTTCTAAAATGCATAAAAGATACACAAGTTATATTTGTAGTAAGTAGTAAAAGCAAACAAGCAAAAATCAGCTCTTACAGCTGTTAATGTGTGTGTGTCATTCTGATTTAAGTTCTGGCCTGGGAAGCTTAGTCCAGTAACACCTTTAAGCCTGAAGGTAGCGGAATTGCCAAGGGCACCATCGTAGCTACTCAAGCAATGAGGTCTCAGATCTAATACTGAAGGGGCCACACAAACAGCTAGGCATCAGTTAACCCATTCCTTGACGAAAACCGATTTGGGGTTTTGAACTCAAAGAGTTTTCTAAGAAAAAAGGCGATTCCAAATATCACACAGCAGAATCTCAGCACAAAGTGCTAAGGCTAGTCTGACTGACACAAAGGGCCTCCTTAACATGCCACTGCAAAATAGCCATTATTAAGAAATGCCTGTCAATGGGTTCATAAACTTTATGATATTGCAAAACTGTGATACTGCCTGAGGCAGTCAGACCAGAAGCACGTGAATGTCAGAGCTGAGATACTAAGCAATTAAGACTTAAAATAAAAAACAGAAAATAGATTTGCAGAGTTGCTCACTTTGAAGACTAGAAAAAAATGTTACTTCCTGCAAACGCCTGTCCATTTCATTTCCTCAGTGAGAATTTCCCATATCCCTTGCTTGATAACTAGATTCATTAGTTTATTCCTGGATGAAACCTTCCTTCTCCTCATACTCTGTTAATGCTGATTTCATTCAGGCCTAGCAAGCTGAGTTTAACTCTCCTCGTGTAGCTGGTTGGGTACACCTGTTTGCCTGCTCCAGCTTGTTTCTAACCCTGAGAACAAGCACGCTACCCTTGTAGCACGCAGGCCCTCCTGTTCACACAGCTCCCTTTCCTCCTCCTTTCCCACTGAAAGGCAGCTCAACGTTGCACAGAAAGAGCCTTCAGCTTCAAACCAGCCATGCAACTTCAGTCACGGGGCTGAGCGGCTTCTGAAAGGAGTATCTCGACTTTTCTAATTGATCGTAATAGCTAGAGCTATTGTGTACAGCCATTCCTCACTGGATAATGTAAGTGCATGCATAAAATAATGAAGCAGTTTGCAACAGCAGCAGCCAAGTAGCACAGCTCCTTTCAGAAGCCAATAATCACCAACCACATGCCACCAGTTTTGAGTCTGGGGAAGAACGAAGCTATCTCGGTGATTGTACGTGTTTCTGAACACAGGCAATGATGCCTCTACAATTTGCATACCTGACCCAACATCCGCTGGTCTCTGCTGGGAAGTTTGTAACCTTGCTGCATTCTCATGAACAGCTGAGGCCAAGCTACACACGAGGGAGACTTTCTCGAGGGCTTTCCGTAGCTCTTCCACCTTCTTCAGAAGCAAACTGTTCTCTGTGCTTATCTATCGAAATAGAGGTGCTAACACATTACCACATTAAAGAAAACACTATCCACTGAGCTTGTTACGTTTCTGAAGTTACTTACAAAGAACAGGGATATTGCACAGTTACGCCACTTTGCACTGGCTGGAGACATCATTATTTCCAAATGGGATTAGCTGGAGAATACCCACAGTCATTGACACGTTTAGCATTGGGGAGGCAGTAAATGTACCGGGTAATATTCAACTTTGTATAAAAAGTAATAGGAAACAGTTGCTCAGTTTTATTCAACTGCTAGATCTCTTTCAGACCCCTCACAGACAGTAGAATACCAAAGTCTACTGTCTGCCCTCCTCACCCTAATGCAGAGCCAGCAACTTGAAAATACAGGCCAAACTCCATTTTAAGCCACATAGCTGAGCTCAGCAGAGTTTGCCTGTGAAACGCATTCAATTTAACACTAAATGAAAAGAAAATCCACCCTGGAAGATGTTTCTGTGAAATGAATCCCTGCGTAACTCCTCTCTCCAGGACAGAGTTGCCACATCCCAAAGGCATTTCCACCCCCTGCTATGGCTGGCAGCTGAAGGGGCAGGAAACCTAAGTGGGGAATGGCCAGGTACCACCGAGGGCCTTCCAGCACGCAGCCTACAGGGCACTTTCCACACCATTCTCACAAGGCCTGTGTCCTGACACAGAAAACTCCTACAATACCTCAAAAAACTTTAAATTCCTCAGGCGGAAGAAATTCTGGAAGGGCCAAGTATTAGGAAAAAAGAGCAAAGTCTGTCTTCGTGGCAGTTAACTGGTAGGCGAGATTCCTAATGGTTTCTCAAAAGGGAGCGCAAAATAATCCAAAGAAACTGCACAGCAGAATTTTTCATCTACATTTGTAAATCACCTTGCAGGAAACCAAGTAGTTTCCATGATGTGGTAAGATTATGATTTTTTATTTTTTTTACTAATAGTTTTATCAGAACTTCAGTAAAACACATTATCTAAACAGCACAGAGATGCTGAAAATACGCTTTCATTTTCTGCTGTGAGCTGTATTCCAACCTAACTCACCACCACGGGCGTCCCTTTCATGCATTACCCATTCAACACAGTCCTTCAACTCTGCTCTTTCCTTCAGGCAGGCATCCTGTAAAATAATGGAAATGATCATAACTTGATAAATTATTTGGGTTTTGTGCATACATGTCTGTGGATACCATTCACTTGCCATAAATGAGAACAAAGGGCTGAGGGAGCATGACATACTTGATAAAGTACTTGTGAAATTTTTTTTCTTAACCAACCTGTGGTTTCACAGAACAGTTTGAAATGAATTAAAAGTTTGCTTCAGGCAAAAAGGAGCAGTCCCTTTCCTCTCTCCTGGCCACTTACTATTGAACAGGGTCCAAGGCTTGTAAAGTCCAGATCAAAAAGTCCTTCTGAGCGCCCAGTAAGCCTATTCAACTTGCTAAAATAGTAGAAATAATCTCAGCAAAACACTCTATGCCACAACAAAAGCCCCTTCCAGCCATTTTGGTGAGCATCAGTGCAAGCACAAGGGGAGGAAAGATCAGATGACTGCTAGCAAAGGCAGGGGAAGTAAAGAACAAGACGAACTGTTAATTTGTCTCAGCCATAACACACAAGGACATCCCAAGTGTGTGTTTCTTATCTTTCGTTTACTGTACAAAAATCACTTCTCAAATATACTGAGGGATCTGACTGCTGTTTTTCCCAGACTTCTGATATAAGCCTAGCACAGATATTTTTTACAGTCATTTTGAAAATCCCACCTTTGGTATTCTTTACAGACTTCTCCCTTATACATAGATCAGCTAGGAGGCGTGGGCCAAAATAGGATCTGTTGCTCACATAACTCTGCACGCAGAAACAACTTTTTCACCAGCAACACTGTGTTGCTGGAAAACATACTTGGTTATAACTTTGGGGTTGTTTTGTTTTGTTTTTTTTTTTTTACTAGCGTGAGATGCAATTTTGCCAGTAGCCACATAAGGTACACTGTGCTATACCAGCGTGCCCCTGCAATTCTTCATCTGGATGCAGCCTTTGTACCCACAAAAGAGGCCGAACAGACAGTATTTGTGTTTCTGCAACATCTACAGTACATCATCTCATCCACAGTACGACTGCTACCTTCTCACATTGTCCTGCCAAAAAGCCTTGGATGAAGTGATTTTTGAGGGGCGAGAAAGCAGGCCAGCCTCCCCTCTAGCACTGGTTCTTTTAGGAGAACTGACTGAAACAGAAAACCCTGCCAATGATTCAACACCAAAAAAGCAAAAACATTGCCAATGGCAGACTTCCTTTTAGCAACCAAAATCAACACCCTCAATTCTGATTTTCCAGAAAGAAAAGTATCCCTTTTTAAAAAAGAATCCTAATAGAATAGATACGAAAGCTACATTCCAAAGGATGCAATAGCTTTCCACATGGAAACTATGACAGTCTTTTAGGTTTTTTGTTTGTTTGTTTTGTTTGGGTTTTGGGGTTTTTTTGCAGGGTGGGTGGGAGGGGATTGTGTGGGATTTTTTTAGAACTTCCTGCCGCACAAGCTCTTTGGACTCTGTATCCCAGACATTTTGCTGCGGAATGTCTACTTGCGTCCCAGTCACACAAAGAACAATCATAACAAGAAGTATTGTACTCCGTACTATAAACACTGGTAGAATGAGATAGAAAGATTAAGGAAAAAAATAATTAAAAATAGAACTCTTTTCTTTCCAAAGGAAATAACATGATTTTTACCACAGCGTCTTTTGTCATTGTTATAACAATGGTTCATTTTAGGCCATATCTCACTGCACTTAGAATCAGGAAACAGTGGTACAAATGTACTACGGCAGCTTGCGCTTTGCACTGTGTGTCTGGGACAGCACTGCAGATCTCAAGGGACTTGCTAGAGGTTAACGTAGCTGTTTCAGGGGGTATGTTTTCCTAGAGCACAACTCTGACAATACCTGTAGCACTGGAGAGCTCTGCAGATTATGAAAGTGAAGGTGACTTGTTGCAACGTCTCAGCTCTCTAGATGAAGTTGTCCATTTTGCAGTGGAGCAGCGTCAGGAACCAACTGCTGATCAGGCCCCAATCCTAGCTTGATAAAAGAAGGATACATGGCAAAAGAGCACGCAGCAGCACATTTCCAAGGACTCTTATTCCCGGCAAGACCCCTACCTTTGACTTAACAGGAACTGCAAGAATTCAGTTCTCAGGATGTGACTTGCCAGAGGAAAAAAATTTATCCCACTCCCCTCAGTCACAGAGCAGTGTTGTGACCTGCAAACTCACAGCCCTGGAGAACATGGAAGCGTTAAGATGTCTTAACCGCTTCCCCCAGTGTTTTGCCAGGAAGAATACATCTTCACTACCAACAACAATGTAGTGTTCCTCTTTACACCATAGCAAATGCAAAGTTCACTTTGAGAGGGTCTGCTTCTTTCATAACAGGAATGCCAAAATATCACATTAGTTATTTTTCACTGTACAAAGCTAAAAAGCTATTTCTATTCATTACCAATAGACATCAAAGGAAACCCTGTGCTCCCTGCAACTTCAGTGGTGCAAAACCTGCCCCCTCTTCTTTTTCCATCTCTCCCAATACAGAAAACAAGCAACAAGCCACCTTTCTTCTATACATTTCAAAAGTTAAAACACTTCAGAGTAAGCATAGGAGCTGGAAAGAAAACTGCTGTACACTGGCATACATACATCAACACATCCACATTCCCTCTGATAAGCACCTTCTCATTTTCCAGAATCAAGATTTTTCCTTTTTCCCCTTCTTTGTCCTTTTGAGCTTGGACTTTAATTCTTCTATTTCAAAAAAATCAGCTTGCTGTGCTTCATGTTGGTCCTCTGGGTTTGTTCCGCCTCTCCATCCTGAGTTCCTTCTAGACAGGCTCTTGAGTCCTCCATTTTAATTAACAAGCTGCCCTGGGTAGGGGGAAAAGACACAACATGCTCCATGCTCATTTTGAGCAACAGCTTAAGTGTTCTCTGCTCAGCCTCAAGAGTCTGAGCACTCGTTTGAAAAAGTGAGGTGGAAGGCCAGGTCCTAGCAAGAGAAGTAGGTGCTTTGACTGAAACAGGGACCAGGATTTCACCCACATCTCCCTCAGGAGTCATTTTAAACAATGAAAATAAATGTTAGGGCTGGGCATTTTCTACAAGCAAGACACCAGAATCCCAGCCAGCTCTAGAAATTGGCTATATTAAAGCTGTGCATTATCTTGTCAACATGTAGAACTCTTCTTTAGCAAGTCCATTAATATGAATGAAATCATGTATATGTTTCCCCATTCCTGGATCTGTCCAAGTCCAATGCTAATTGCATTCTGAAGAAGGAAGCTGTTGGCAGACACAGCATGCATCATGCCATAAGGCTGAGTGCTTCTCCTCTTCTCCAGCTGTGCAGAATACAAGAGAGACCTATCTTTCTCCAGATATGCAGGAAAGTTTCATGCCCAGGGTCCTCTACATCTCTCAACTGCAGGCCACTGGAGACTGTAGCTCTTCACTAGCTTTCTTGCTGTCTCTCCATTAGGATTCCTTCCCAACTTCCCTATTCCCCAGCACTGCAGGGGAATAGTCTGGCCAAGAGGTATACTCATTTCCTGTATCATCTTAAGACTACGATGCTGGATCTTCCTGCTGTGATGATTTAGAAGAATTTTCAAACCTCTGAATTCCTTTAAAAGAAAAAGTTATAAAAGCCTATGTTTAAAAATCCAAGACCGAGTTTACACTTGCTCAAACCACTCCCTCAAGGAGCAACAGCAACATATAGATTAGAGTTCACCTGCACTTGAATTCGTCCCAGCTGCTTAAAGGCATTATCAGTTCTGGCAAATGCTTCCTAGACAAGGAGAGCCTGGAGTTCATTCTAGTGTGTGGGTCACCACAAAGACATAAAGCTCATCAGCTTTTGAACAAATTAAACTTGTGGTCAGAGACAAAAATAACATTGGTGAATATCCAAGACAGACTGCCTTCATTCTCATAATGTATTTGGCCCGTAGAAAAAATAGAATATGGAGTGGTGCACTATTTAAGTGAACAGATACCAGGGAATTTTTAGGATGATGAAAACAACTGGTTGTTTCAAAGCACCAACGTGCAGGGACTGTACACTGACAGCATTGTGAACAAAAGAGTTTTCTTCAACCCCTCTATCAAAGATGTAAAGTTAGATGTCCAGAACCACCTATCAGGAGGTGCAGGACAGTGCATTAGCAGAGGAAGGAATCAATTCAGTCAATAAAGGAATTGATACCTGTCTATAGTTAGAAAACACCTTTTACAGAACAAGCTGTTCTTCTGGATCATTGAGAAATAAAAGAGTTTTATTGAGTTTCTAAATACACAGATACATGTATAATTAATATTGTCTAACTGCCAGACGTTAAGAGTGTTTTAGGATTTTAAATGTTCTCTTCTTTTGTTCTTCCCTTCTCAAGAGCGCATCTAACAGCTATTGGGAAAAGAATAGACATGTCAAAGAGTTATGAATTCCCTGTATAATGAGCAGGTGGCTGGTACACAAAGCTTGAAGTTGTGAGTATAGAGATTACTCACAATCTACTGAGCAGGAAAAGAGGATTCAGTCTTCTCTTTCTGACCCCCTGGCGGGTGGCAGGACCATGGTGCTCTGCCTTCTCCATCCATAAAGTGCAAATAATATTCATCCACATTCCTAATACTCAACGCCTCGCACAAGTGCTAACTAGGACATTCTAGGAGAGAGAAAGGGCAATTTTCATTGTCTCCCAGAAACCCAGCTTCTGCCCAGGACAGGCAGTGAGGCAAGAACGCACATATTCACAGGCAGGATTGTCTGCATCCCTGGCAGTGTTAGCAGAGTCTCACTAGGCTGGAAGACTGGCTGCCTTCAGAGCTCGGAGCAGTCTTTACAAGGCAGGCCTGGAACGTGCTGGCAGCACAGGCTCTTCTGCCAGAGCCTGTTCCATACTTGCAGGCCATCCACTGAACAACAGTCAGCAGGCATGCTTCAGCAGATCTAAACTGACCTTCAAGTTTTTGAAGCGTATAAAAGAATCAAAGGGTATTTCTACATCACCATCTGAGTTTGGATGCAGAGTGCACTTGATGCAAATCTTCCAATTGTCCATGCGGCTTGCACTGTAGTTCATATCGCCCAGTAGTCTCGAAAAACGCGAACTGGATTCCTTTCAGATCAAATCAACCAAAAGATGCATCCCAGCCACCAGTGGGCAGCTGGTCCCAAGGACTAAAGAAGAGCTAGTCCAAAGTAAAACCCTTGAGACACACGCAGAGCAAACATCAGGTCGCACTGAGAGTTCCCCTCTCCAGTTTGCCACACCTGCTACTGGAGGTGCAGGTAAAGCCTCCCAGTACAGACCAAGGACAGCATGGAGGGCACCCAGCAGGTGGCAATCTGCTGATGGCAGTGACAGCCAAGAGCAAGCAGAAGGTCCCACTTCTGGCAGAGAACAAGAATGTGGAAAGAAGGTGGCAGTGCAAAAAAAAAAAAAAGTTAAGCTTTACATTATCTACTTATTTTTCTCTCTAACAAGTTCAAACAAAACAGGCACCAGCTGGGCAGGAGGACTTACTTGGTGTTATGGATAAAATATTTTCTTAACAGTGTAAAAGCACACAACCATTCCATGAAGGAACATCTAACTTTGCAATTCACCTATTCCTTGAAAAATGTTTTATTAAGATGGGATTTATGGCATGAGACAAACTTAGTGGTATTACTCTGAGTAATCAGTTTTGTCAGCAGTCCAAACAAATAATGAGCTATGAGTCTTTTGTTACCACTAATATCATCAAGAAGTGAAAAGAAATAAACAGCTGTAATTCTTCAAGAGTATCCATTAAAAAGCAAACCAAAATACCCAGCAGACATAATCCACACTATCAATACCATAGGTTCTTATCCCTTCACTTTGTCTCAGAAATAATTAGAGAAGATATAGTTGTCAGACAGGAGCTAGACATGACTCCGTACAGAGGGAATGACTCCATATAGAAGGGACGAATGACTCCATATAGAACTGAATATAGCCAATTCTGTGTAGAATTGCCTCTGTCATGAAACACACTAATGTACACTGACAACAAGCACAGGAAATTAAAAAGAAAAGGCACAATTCTCTAGAGCTGAAAGGCAGAAGACTTACCTTGGGAAAGCAGACCTCTTCATCTCTCCGTCTGGAGGTGCCTCATGTTTGCATCTTTTCAGTTCCGCTTCCAGTTCCACAATCCTTTTCTGCAAGGCCTCTGTCTCTTTTGGACTGCAAAACAAATTTCTCATACTTGTTCTGGATCCTTCTATCGTCTTTGCAGTTTGGACAGTCTGAACCTTGAAGTGCTTCAGCTGTGGGTCCTTCTGAGTGGGATCTTTAAAGTGGGCAACTGACTTAGATTTGTTTTCCAGTTTACTCTCTCTAGTACTATCAAAAGCAAAACTTCTAAACACTGAATTTTACAGATACCTAGGTAGTAAACCTGTTTCTCTAAAGAAGCATTCACAGGGTAAGAGAAAAAACCAACAATCCTTTTTTCCTTTTATATAGAGGGAAACAGACTTGGAAGCTGCATGGCTTCCGTGGTGTATAGATTCACAATCTATACACCAAATCTATAGCTTAATTGGGAACAAAAGTCAGGGGCAGAGTTTTTAAAGGGTTTAGAAGGCTTGTAGTCTGCAATCACCTATATGCTTTTGAAAACACCTCTCCAGCCTTCCTAACCTTCCAGTAACATCTGAAGAAGCAGGTGCACCCAGAAGTAGGGGTGGGTGCAACTTTACTCATTTCAACATGCCCTTGACACAATCCCTGCACCATTGCACTATGAGTATCCCTTCTGAATTCTTGGGGGGAAAAAACCCAACACCCCCTCCCCCCCCCCCCCCCAACCCAAAAAAACCCCTATAATTATGCTATAGTCTAGTGGAGGGGGGAAAAGTCCACAAGGCAGGGAGTGAATTCCCCCCTCTAGGCAACAAAAATGTTCAAAATGCCTCACTTATGACTGGACATTACTTACAGCCACATAAATGCAAATGCCTCTATAATGCAAAAAACATTAAAGAACATGGCCAAAGGTCTCGTGAAACTAGTTCGCACAGAAAATAGAGTTCAAAGTACAGGCCTCCCTCTTTCCTTCTCCTTTCTCCTGCCTGCTAGTCCCTCTTATCAACTCCTCTTGTTTCCAGAAAAAATCAGCATCTTCCACATCAGATGACAGGTATACAGGCAAAAAGCAAAAATAACCCTTAATATGTTTGAAGAGAAGATGAGGGAAACACTAGGATTTTTGTCACACTAGGATTTTTTTTTTTTCTTCTGAGCAGAAAGTGCACAGTTTGTCTTCGATTAAAACAGAAATAGCAGAAGATCAATAAAGATTTTCATCAGAATAATAATCATAAAATCCAACGTGTCTCATGGAACCATAATTTATGCTTTCCACAGAGGTGATTTTCTATTGGTAAAACCAGTAAAAGACTTTCTTTGTAAATAACTTTCAGTTACAAATTCAAATACAGCCTCGTGAAAGCATCTGTCTGTAGAGCTGGCCACATTACACAGATTGAGTGACGCTACAGAAGTATTACTCAGACAGCGAGTTTTTTTCAGAAAGCTTCACATCTGCTTCAGAACCACAATGAATTTAACTTAAATAAAAAGTAGCCTACTATTATTTCCATACATGCTGTCACAGGATTATCAGAATCAAAGAGTCGCTAGCATAACACCACAGCATTGCATCAGTGTTTTGCAACACTATAAATCACCATTTAAGGGCTTTAACTGATATTTAATATTCAGTCTCCAACCCAGGGTGAGAAATACCCAATGTTACTTCCAGTTTCTGTCTTCAATCTAGTCACACTTCTTGCAACACACAGGGGAAGGACAGCATGTTATATCCAGTTCAACATTATGCAATTACAATAACCTCTCATCTCCAAACCCTTAAATGGCAAACTATTACTTACTAGCTATGGGCCAATTAAGAGATGAGATTGGGAAAAAGCATTGTCTTAAAATAGCACTTAGGTGAGAGACCAAACTCCACACAGCTATAGAGAAAAGGAAGGATGCTAGGAGTCCTAGCAGGACACCATTTTTTGCCTTCCTTGTGGCTCTATCCATTTTTTAAATCAACAGTGAGTTAGTAGTTGTGTCATAAATATCAAACTCCTCTAGAATGGATGATTTCCCATGGAGCAGGGTAAGAAGGCTCTGATTTTTGCCACCTTTGCAGCTGCGTACACTTAAGACAAGGAAAAAACAGTAGCTTTAACTGTGTGGCATCATGTGAAAGCTCTAATCAACAGCAGAGGCTTGTAAGGCTGCCCTTTTGCAGACCCAGGAAGAAACAATGTCATATGCTTGCATACTGCCTACATTTATATGCATGAGAAATGCATACCTAACTCACTTTTCACTTTTGGTATTTTGCAATTAGAAATAAAAGCAGTAGGGGTTAGAGAAAGTTGGGAGAAGTATTCATTTAAATCTATTAATTTAGATCTACTCATAAGAAAATAAAATATTTTAGGTTCCATAGAAGTTGGGTGAGCTCACCTGCAAAAGCCACCGACCTACCACAAACATACGAGTTTTCACGATCTGACGCAAAAACATTGCCAGGAATGGGGGGGCGGCGGGGGTTGGAGATGGACGCACAATGGACACCAACCTACATTTTACCTGACAAGCACTATCTTGAATTAGGGATGTCTTCATAGTTTGATTTTTGATCCATCTCACTTCACAGACATAGCTTCGTACTCGAAAGAAGTGCTAAAAAGCAGTCTCCAGGGGAGCCAAAAAAAAAAATAGAAGATATGTGTAAGTTTTGACATTGACAGACTGTTCAACATCATTTCAGGGAATACAGAGCAAGACACTTGCACTCTTTTCACATCCCTTCCATGGGTTTGTCTTATAGGCTCACCCATATTAAAAAAAAAAAAGCAACGGCAGCAGTAATGCTCACAACAGAAATGTTAGGACTAGCACACTAGGGAAACCATTTTGGAGTTGAGAATGCTAAAGTGGAGAAGCATAAATTATCTTATTATTTCTACAGCACTTACTAGGAAAGCATTAGCTAGCACAAGGAAAGGAGCACTTCTGCAGAGAAGAAAGCAAGTGTTTTGCCATGATCTTCAGTGGATCATCATCCAAGAACCAAGTTCTGCTTCCGTAAATAAGAAAGCCCAAAAGGTCTTGTATTTCTGTGGGACTGCTCCTGACAGTACCCTGAGCAGGACCGGGCTCCTGTTCACTTCTGTCCAGAAGAGATGCCAAATGAAATTATGTTTCTGGAATCTTAATCGAAATTATCATTGCTGTATGGGAAAGGTTTGCATATGACAAAATTACCATTATTAATTGCATCTACATAGCAGAAGTACCTCATGACCACTGAGCCTGAAGCTGTGCTAGGAACTCCATAGTGTAAAAATAGTTCCCAAGAGTTTATAATCTAAGCAATCGAGGCAGAAAAAGCTACATTCTTATTACAAATAAGCCTTATAGGCACAGTATAATATATTTAATAAGAACTTATCTATGATTCCAAACTGATTTTACCCACTGACTTTATCACTGTTTTTACCTTCCAATTCAGCAAAATACTACAGTGTGACCAATTCCTCCCAGGGAAAAAGAAAAGGAATTAAGAACAGTACCACTTAGTCAATGCTTTAGTGTTTTATTAAAATTCCTGCTATTAGGGAAATGTCAAAGTCCAGATGCAAAACATACCTGTGGTCTCCTTATCACAATATGGTTTTCAGTAAACAAATATGCATTTTAAGGCTTCTTTTAATATATTAAAAAAGTACATCCTTTAGGCCAGCAGTATCCTATATGAAACACTGAGGGGTACACTTCTATGCTTGTAAAACTGCATTAATAATTTTCTGTCCAGCTGTCTGACTTCAAAGATCTATGTGCAATTTAGACCTTAAATGTGAAAGTAAGGAATCTGAACAGATAAAATGAAGGATACGTTACATACAGTTCTGCAATCAAGGAGGAAATCAATGCACCTAATGTTTATAACAAGGTACAGAATTTCTATGTCAGAAGTGGAAAGCTTGGAATTTCCTTGAATAAAAATTCCTATCTCAAGCTTGTATCTTCAACAAGAAGAGAACAAAAATGTAGGGAAGTGTCCAGTCCAAACAGAATAAATAACCATGTTGAAAACAATAAATATTAGGTATTCAGAAGGCAGAAAGGCATACTAACAATAAAGTGATCAGTTTAGGATACTTTTTAAAGTGATAAGGAAGCGTGGTGATAATAAAAGACTTGCCAGTAGTAAAGATGGATTAGGTGTCACAGAGCACACCAAAAAGAAGATAGAAATGAGTTCTTTGCACTTTTAATAGCCCAACTCAAGGAAAGTAGAATTGAAACTGGGGTGGGGGGAATAAAGCTAGGTAGAGATCAAAGATAAACAGTGAAAATAAAGACAAACAAGTTTCAAAATTAAGATAAAACCTTGAAATCCTGCATGACCATCTATATTGAAAATGGTGGTAAGCAGGACAAAGGCCAGAGTGGTTCAGGAGAGTGGGAACATATACAGAGATTACCACTTCCCAGATAGACGCAAAACCTAAAGATCTTAATGTTCTTAAATAGAAGTGCTAGGAAATCTCCATCCCAGACTTCTAGAACTGAAGTTACAGATCCGGCAGTAAGCAGTGGAAAATAATTTGGTGATAGTATCATGTGATGAGAGCTGCAAGTATTGCATCTATATTTAAGAAGTGAAGGAAAACATGACAGCCCACTGTGGATCTGTTAACCTAGCCTTGATGACATGCAAAGTTTAAAGACATATACTTTTTTAAAAACAAAGACACAAAGTTTAGTAGGAAAAATGCGATATAATGCAACACAGAGTTGTAAAAGACCAGTTCTCCGCTAACCAGGCATTTGTCTTAGATCTACTTTATTACCTATATTTAGAAGAATCACTTTTCTTATCAGTCTGGACTTCAGAAGAGCACTTCATATGAGGAGTTAGTTAAAATGGAGCTATTGGAGCTATTACTGTCCGCATGGGACACAGCAAGCCAGGAAAAAGACAAAATGGAAAGCATTAGGCTAAGGGAAGGTTGAAATTTATTTAATTTAATAACCTTTCAAATAAATAGTGGTGAGAGGGAGGGATAAAAAAAAAGAAAGAGAGTGCTAATGGCATAGGTCTGGGAAGACTCCAGAGCTAGAAGGTGGCAGTTTGTCTTCAAACTTCTAGCTGCTGAATTTTTTGGATTTGATACACAGTTGCCCAATATCATAGAATCATAGAATGCTTTGGGTTGGATCACACAACCATTTAAGAACAAAGTTGGGAATAAAACAAAAGAGAAAACTTAACACAATTCCCTGTCCCTTCTAAGTGAGATTAATTGACAGATTTTTAACAGCATGTAGACACCTAATTTCCACACCCCCAAAACACAAAGTCTAACCTTTTACAAAGCAGCTGTGAGGCCAATGCTCCCATTTACTCTATGAAAGCAGTCATTTCAAATGTTACAAATGTGCCCTACAGGTCACTAGTTATTAGGAAGTAGAAGTATTTCGTATATTTTTCATGTATTGAATCTAAACACATAGGAGCCTGAAAGCCAGTGTTCCCAGACACTACAATGAAATAAGTTCAGTAAAAAACCTGCCCCCTAGAAATGAAAGAGAAATCAGTGTTTCTGAAGGCCTACCCAGATTCAATTTTATAGGCAGTATTAAATTACGTAAGTAAGAGTTCTGTTCAACACCTGATATTCCCGATTTAAACAAAATCGGATTTCAGTATTAATAGCAATTACTGCTTCTCTGGAATGATAAAGTGTTAAAACACACACACAAACCAAACTAGCATTTTGAAGTGCCACAAGAAGGGATTACATCATTACTACAGACCATCTGCTAGGAAGAGCACGGAGCAACAGATGAGCCAAAATCACTTCTGGCATAAAAGGATAGAGTTCCACTGACTTCAGGAAATTTATATCCCAATGTTCCTGTACGTTACAGATTAATAAGCTGACAGACGCTACAGACTAGTAGAGGTGAAACAAGGTTAAAACCACAAAGATTGATATAGCATACTCATTTAAAGCAATTTATTCTTTTTGCTACAAATATATTTTGTAGATGCTAAAAATCAAGACTCTGACAGCTACTCACATAAGTCAATATGCTAAAAAAGTAGAGTATTTCTGCAGAGATAAGAAAGAACATATGGTCCTTATTGCCAGCTAAGGGTCCCTTTTAAAACAATTTTCCTCAGTCTGATTTGCTTTACAATTACACTAAATCCTACCATGATTGCTCTCATAGAGCACTTACAGAATTTGGCTTCCCTTGAAGATGTATTTTTCCTTCCCCTAGTTACCGCCTTTATTATTGATTTCTAGATAATCCCTGCGGTTACTAGAAAAAGGTTTTGGCAAGTTTCCCTAGAGGCCTGCAGATGCCTATTACCCTTATCAATAGAGCATCCTTTCACCCCCTTAGCTACAATCCTCAGTTACTAACTGTTTGACTATGCATATATTCTGTTCAGGGACCAGCAGGGAGAACATTTAATATCCTCTCACTAACAAACAAGAAAGGCAACAGCTGCTGGCCTCAGCAGAGGGTCTGCTCAGGGAACCTGTCCCAGGGAGAAGCCTGCCTGGACCCAGCTGCAGAGAACTAAGCAATTCCCCCTCCCCATGGCAAAATGTGCTATGAGAAATTTGGCCCATTTTGTCCTCTCCTTATTGGAAGGAGATTATACTATTTGAAAACCCCTTTTAACCAATGCAGAAAAACTGTAATCAGAAAAGTACTTTCATTAACATCGCTGACAGAGAGGTCATATCAGAGAAGAGGGGGGGGCGGTTCTTTTGTCAGAGAAATAACACACTAAATATTCTGTTAACAAATAGAAATCACACCCCTGAAGACAGGGCTGCTAGCACGTAAGCTGCTTTCTGAGAACTAATTGATTGGCTAAACTGAGAAAAAAGCTAACAAAGTTTTTTGAGCCATTAGCGTAAAATTCAGAACTAGAACCTGGCTAGAGCTGCCTGTGTTGTATGGGACTCGGACATGCCTGCTGCTCCGGCCACGGGGGTAACAGAGGGGCTACTTACTGCAGGGGCTTGCTACGTGACTGTCACTGCCAGCTTGGTTAGGTGACCAGCCACCATGGTTAAATCACTTATTTTGGTGTTTTGTATTTTGATTTTTGTTGTTGTTGTTGGGGGCTGGGGGGGCATGTTTGTTTTTCTTTGGTTGGTTGTTTTTTTAATTGAGAAAAACATCAACTGTGGAGGATTTTCTGTCATTGTTGGGTTTTTTGGTGGTTGTGGGAGGGGTTGGGGTTTTTTTTATTGTTTTTTTTAAGACAGAGAAGGAAGAATTGGATTATAGTCCCAAAATTTTCCTCCAAGTGAATGCCAAATCTCAGAAACTACAAAGCAAATACAAGGATGCCAAGGCCTATTAAACATAATTCAAACATTTTTCCTTTTACTTTTGGGATTTGCATCCAGAAGATGGGGCATTTACACTTCAGAGTGAAGACAGGGAGAGAAAGACTGAATGGGTACAGAGCTCCTTTGAAGAAAGGAGTCATGCCTTATCTCCAAAATTGGGTAACAGGCTCCTTTAAAAGGAGCTGTGCTCTCCTTAGTCTCCAAGTGCTCCAGCTGCCACTCAGGAAAGGGACAGAAATGCTCAGGGTTGAAAGCTTCTCCCCTCCCTCCAAGCCAAGCAGTCAGGAGAGGAGATGACATCAACTCAAACCATGGCCCTCAGCCAGCCCCTTAAAAGGAAGCCAGAAGTGTTTAAGGAGATCGCTGGTGCTAGGATCTGGCTGCTGCCCACCACTCTCCGACAGCAGTCGCTGCCATCCCAGGGCTGAACAAACTGCGCTGCACTGCAGGGAGAAGGGAGTGTCGGGCCGCCCTCATATTGGGCGGATCTAGCACTCTCTATCAGTAATTTTGCTGGCTACCTTCTTGTCCCAGCTTGCTCGGGTCCAGCAAGGCCGGTACGGAGCTGGATCGGAGTTGAGCAAATACCCTTGCAATTCAGAGCTCCTGCTTTTGTTCCGAGCAAACTGCTAGCTTTCCTCAAGCATGAGTACAGCCAAGTGTGGGCTGCTATCTGGCTCATAATGAGTGATTAGAGCTGAGTGTAATGGAAAATGGAAGCCTTTTATTTTGGGGCTAATTAAATGATTGATTTATGTCCATTAAATAGGTGCTAGAACTTCTGGGTGCTAGTCACATGCCCAACAGGTTTTGCCCCTTAACTGCCACAGTAGCCCACTGTATGACAAATATTCACATTACTTGTTACCACAACTGCACGTAGTTACCTGGTGATAGTATGTGCAAGTGGCCAAGGGCTGAGCAGAACCACCCAAACTAGCTGGTCACTGGGAAGCTGTCACCAGGGACTGAGCCAGCTGACAACATCAGTGGAATTCCTACTGCTGCTCCTCTGTGGATTCACATGAAAAAGGGGAAGAAAAAAACCCCACCAAAACAAAACCAAAAAACCGCAAGCCAAAAAAAAGAAAACCAAACAGTCCAGGACATCAAACAGGCATTTTTTTATCCACAATAGAAGTCTTTGTTAAATTATAAAAAAAAAAAATTAAGCATCTGACGAGATTGAAACAACAAAATACTCACTGGTGCATGGAGATGTTTTTGACTAAATCCAGTGGAGTTTTGTTTTCTACACAAGATATAAACCTCTGGCACTCTGGGGATTAGAAACAGAAAGGCCGACAGATTTAACTCTTGCAGCGCAAGTGGTTTCACTATAACATGATACCAATACGGCAAGACTGAAACCTGATCGCAGTGTGACTTTCATACATTAGAATGTGAATCCTGTTACTCCTGTGAAAGGAGAAGCCCTGCCCGAGCATTCACACGCCACTCAGGGAGTCCCACACACGCCATCCGAGATTTTAACTGCTGGGACTGGAGTCCCTTCGCAGCGGGCAGCTCCGTGGAGCCCACGGGTGTCCCGTTTCGACTCCTTGCTCCTTCCTCTGTCTCCAGGCGGGTCATTCCTTTTCTTATTTCAATGGATGCAGCTTCTGCTGATGGTTGTGGCTACCTTATCTTTCTGGTTTGCACTGGGTTCAGGGGCCTTCCTTCATGTAGCTAAGTAAAAGTTCAGTATACAGTCAGCATATCTAGGTGAAAGTTGACAGCTTGCAGCCTAAGGCTTTAGCAAGCCTTGCTACTAATGCTCTGTGTTGGATCCCCTTTGAGCTAGAAAGTGACTACTACAACATTACCACATACTCTAAGCACCAGTAGTTCAAGTGACAATTCATTTCTCTAGCGTATCTGTTAAGAAAGTCTCAGATGAGAAGAGGCTTTTGGTTTATTTATAGGCAAAACAGCTGTTTTCTGCATTCCATGACCTAGGCTGAGGTCTGCTCCAAGTCCTGCATGTACCGAGACAGCACGGGTACAGAGTTACCTTCTGTGGAAGTAAAATGTGGATCTCCTTTCCAAAGCAGTGAACCGGTGCCTTTTTGCCTTTTTCACTGTATGCTGACACCTCCTACGGAACATAGCTTTACTGGTAATTTTCTTTAATCACAAGAAAAGCAATAATTTTGGATGGTGGTGGCAGACTAACCCAGATCTGGAACTTAGGTTAGTTCATTTTAGAAAACAAAGTAGAGAGAGACCTTTCACAGCTGCTTTCCTCTCAATTTCCCTCCTGAAATGCTCATTCAATATACAACAAGCAAAAGCAAATAGCAGCCTCCAGCCAAATTAGCCCATTCATCTAGATAAAATGAAGATATGTTCCTCATCTACACACTGAAATGATTCCTCTCATATCGCCCAAGTACCCAGATGCAGTAATCTTCTACTACTGCTCACTTTCATCTACCCTACTACATTGTTAAGTGCAGCACATCCTGCGGCGCATCTGCCACTTTGTGACTGAAGTATCAAGTATTATGTACTTTGTTAGTTAACATTGGGTATGTGAATGTGTATAGTACAAACAGGCAAGAAAAGCCCCCATATTGTTGCATATACAAGTACCTCCTCTGTAAAGATCCACAAGTGATGAGGACTTTTTTGCGTTATCTGTATTTGTTCTCAAGCAATAATATTTGTTGCAACTAGAAGTTTCCAACTCTAAATATTTATTCTTATATGGATTCACACTCTTAAATCTTAGCACTGAGCTAGTATACACTTCGCCCTTTTATATTTTTAAGTTAATATTCTTTTAGAGGACTTTTGCATTGTTTAGATTCATTATAGCTTTTCTCTCAAAATCCACTTCATTTGATATAGCTGCCCCTTTCTTGACTTTTTAATATATAAATGGGGGCATGCATGCTATTCTAACACAATTATCAACATTCTGACAAGCAGCAGCCAATATCTGCAATCTTGCCACCAGCCTCATGCTGGAGAAGAACTCAATGACATATTCTAGATTGCTTTGCTTTATAGGCACACAGACTACAGAAAGTCAAATGAACATAAGCAAGCAATTCCTTCTCCCAGGAATTCCAGTCCAGTATCTTTGACTGGTTCCCAAAGGCCAAACGCTAATCAAGAAAGGCTCAAAGATCAAGACAGAGAATAAGACTTCCTACTACTTACACAGTTTCAGACCAAAGCTCTACAGAGTCATGAATAATCCCAAAAGAACCGTCAGCAAAATACGTCTTCCCAAAACAGAACATTTATTCGCATACTGAGTAAAAGAATGTGAAAGACTGGTTGCTGCCCATCGTAATTTGGACTCTCCAAATACATTTGGCAATATTTATCAATCCAGTTAAATATGCTCTGTAGTTTACAGGGGCACATAGAACTCATACAAAGAAGCACAAAATGATAACACGCATGCACTTGGGTATTAACACAGATATAAATGATCAGTTTAATTAAACCAGGCAAGTTTAAGCACAGACAAGCCCTGCAGTGTACTTCTACTGAAAACATATTAAAAAAAGCTTGGGGGGAAAAAAAGCCACTAACTTTTAACTCTTTTCTTCCCCCTTCATTGCCCAAACATACTTATCCTGCTGCTCAGGTGGTATGCATGTTTTGTGCTGAGCCATTTAGATATTGCAAAGTAGCTGTTGGATGGGTTTGCTACAGCCCCTTCTCCTACAAGACATATAGTGTCTTCCTCCATGTAGCCAGCACAGCCTTCACTACTACTCACAGCCTTCTTGCTTTGACAGCCAGCAGGTTCTTTAACCACTGGCTGGGCTAAACCTGTACTAAATTGAGCTGTAGACTGAAGCAGTCCCCCAGCTGGCTCCAGGACTGATACAACAGGCAGACGACTGACAGCCAACTTTTCACAGCCCTCCCTTTATGTTCCGAGCATAACTCTGCTCTGCTGAGCATAACCCATGGGGAAGTGTAGGATGTGGCCCCAAGATTTGTAAACCTCAGTCTAATCATACATAGTATATCCAAACAGGAGCTCTGTATGTCTTTTTCTTCTCTTTGTTTTCTCTGCTTTCTCGAAAGCTGTAACCAACTACTTGGCCCTTTTTTCATGCAAGGCTGCCAGCTTCTATAAACAGACCCAAAACCTGGCAATCAGTATGCAGAATTCTGTTTGCAATATTCCTGCTTTGCTGTCTATTTTCGTAGACACTTATTTCAAATGCTTGCAAGCCAAGAGTATTTTCCTTTGGTTAACTATTCCATCTTAAAGGGAAGATAAGATAAATTCCTTTAGAAAAGATTCCAACTATCCCTCAGGTGATTTGTACTCCATGAAAGAGACTTAAAAAGAAAGTTTTTCTCTCTGTCATCACCAGATTTGCAAGTCAGTATTCTGCAGACAAAAAACATGCTCATTTATTCAGTTCTCTTATCTTCCTCCTTTCACTCTCTGAGCTGACACAAGGCATGTCAAGTTCACCGAGCTTCCCTAGTACTGCACTGCTGTTCACTTACTCTTCCAAAGCAAACGTTATCTATATCTATTTAGCAAGATGGCTTTTAAAAATAGGAACACAAAATGCAGTGCGGAGTTCAGGATAATTATGGGAGATACAGCAGGTGCAAGTATTCTCTTACACAGCATTTTCTGATGATACAACACAGAAAAACTTTACTTGCAAAGGGCTTATAGAGGGACTTTTCAGGGTACTTCTGTTGTACAGCTTTTGAGAACTGGAGTAAACAGCCTACTGTAAACGAGTTTGGCCAAGCTAGTAAGTGGAAGTGCAATTTCTGAGTGATGTTCAGCTTGCTTGATAAACCAGCCAGCATTTTTTGCTCCAAAATCCACCAGGCTGCTGTCAGATTTGCATCACAGAGCCCTTGGCCCATACTCGGAGCATTTGGGCTCCTAATTTCTCCCAGGTCTAGGAGTCAGGACCTTAATTCCTTTGCTGAGGCAAGTGCTAGACCTTTGCTACAAGATCTTCGAAAGCTACTGCTTTAGTCACTGCCTGAAGGGAGACAGCCAGCCAGGCGCAATGCCATAAGCTTTTTTTTTTAGTGTGACATACCATAGGAAGGACTAAGAGTTCCCATGATGGATCTACCATTCAAAGGGAAACTACCACCATTTCACACCAGCACCCAAAGTCTCTAAGTTCATCCCAGTGTTTTCCAGACGTGGCAACCAAAATCCCTTTCACCCTATGAATACTAGAAAATGGTTTTGATTCAGTGTCAAAAGGCCAAATTATACCAGACAAGACTGAGCTTTCTGAAGAGGGCCAGGAAGGAATCTGTGCCTCCTTAGTTGCACGTTTGTCCTCAGACTTCCCACTTCCATCCATTTCTTGCTGTCACAAATTCCCAGTAGAAGACAGGGAATTTAAAGACAGCAGAAGTTCGATAAGTGGAAATAAATTCAGAGAGAACACACCTCAATTTAATCTGTGATTTACTGAAATTTGGAGTTGGGACCAGACACATAGCCTTACATGCATACATAGCCCTGTATTTTGATTGTGTGATGATTCCAGAAATCAGTTCATGGTGTTTATACTCTAAAATATCATGGAATAGCTTTTCTGGATGAGAAATGTTACCGTTTAATTTGGATTTTTTTTTCTGCTCTTGCCTGATGCTGAATACATAAGAGGAGTTATTTGGAGATCAGCTTTTAATTTTTCAGCACAAGATTTTTTCCGTATTATTGAACTCAACACATTAATGTAGTAGTTGGTTGATCCTGTTGAACCTATTTCAAATCCAGCCAAAGTCAGTCTAAAGATTTATCTACTTTGCAGTTAGTTTTACACGTTCATTGGATTTTTCTGTTCAACAGCAGAAGCATTGGGGAACATGTTTCTTCTATGCAGAAGCAGACACAAGCTTTTGACATAAGATAGGGGTGCAACCTCCTCTTTTAACAAAAAGACAGGATCCAATTTTATATTTAAGAGCTGTCCTTTTGATGGGTATGCAAGTTCCATGAGTAGCAGGTGCACAGACTGGGAACCCTCTCTGTTTCAATCCTGACAGGATTTCTGGCATATCCACAATTTTTGATCAGATACCCCTGCAAACTCATTACTTCCAGTGGCTGCAAAGCTGTAGCTCAACAAGCCATGCTTAAACCTCTCTACTTCCAGCTGATGCTCTCCCGACTGGTAACTCTCCATGCCATTCATCCTTCCCAGAGGGGAAGCACTCTGTCTTTGCTACAGCCAGATGTAATCCAGTCCTTTTATGCCAGGCGTTGTGCTGGCTCTCCTGCTCACCTGATACCCCTCCAGGGAGCTAGTTCAGGACACTAAACGGTCAGAAACAAGTCCCACGAGAACTTTTCTGCCAGTTAGCTCACTAAACTGTCTCACTCTTCCTCCAGAGCTAGCGCAAGGCAGGGGATGAGCCCTCTGAGGGGCAGTTAGCCATCCACATGTCTATATATAACTATCATGTGAAATTTAATCTCATAATGGGGAAGCACTCATAACTTCACACCACCCTTCAGAGGGTCATCTACCACCTTCAAAAGGCAATACACTAGATAAAGTCACCTTAGGCATTCTCTCATGTGCATCTTAACTTTTGTCCTGTCTTGGTGTGCGCTACAAAGAACACTAGTGCTGAAAATATTTGAGTGCGCTTCATAGGTGCTATTGAATTTTTTTACTCTGTTCAAAAGGCTCAGATAGCAATAAGCAGCAAAAGGCTTCTGGTTGAAAAAAGAAACCTGGGAAAGGGAAAATGATTGCCTACCGAAGCATGAAAGATTTTTATGGTGAAGTAATAAAGCTGTCATTTTCAAACAACAGAACAGTACTTCAGAATATAGTATAAATGCTATAAAAGACTACCAGAAAGAAAAAAAATAGTTTTCCCAAGTGTCAACAGTGACTATAAGTCATTCACACAGCTCTTCCTTCTAACCTCTCCCTTACAGTTTTATTTGCAAAGACCTCAAAAACCTTCTTGCTTCAACATTTTAGGAACAGGCGTCTTATCTATCATAGCACAAGAAAGCACCAAATCTAAATCAAGCCGTTTATTTTACTATCGGGTACGACAATGCTACAAGCTAACAATTTAGAAGCAAGTTGTGGAACTAAGACAATGCCTATTTGTAAACAATTATTAAATACAACCTAATAATGTAATTGTTTCCACAGCTTTCTGGAATGCAATCTGTCTTCCTAGACTTCTCCCCCCCCTGCCCCCCCCCCCCCCCCCCCCAAACTGTATCAAGTACTAGGAAGTTTCTTAGTGTCATCTTTCAAGCTAAACAAAATGCACCAAAATGGTTTCAAACTACAGATTTATTTCCTTTAATGACAGAATGATTTAGGTGGACCAGTGATTTTCTAATTCCTTGTGCTTAAAACATTCTGTTGAACTACCCGGAATTCAAGCAGTTTTAGAGATGCCGTATTTACTAATGCTGACACAAAGGCAAAAAGCCAAAGCCGCCTCCTCTAGACTTCAGAAGGTCAAACAACAATAAATGCAGCCAAGAATTAGCCCAGAAATTTGGAACTAGAAGATGTGCAATCAAATCTTAACCTCATCATAGTCATTATAACAAAACTCCCATCGAATGTCTTCAGTGGGTACAGGGTTTTCATCTTTCCTCCAAAAACATCCTGCTTCAGGCACTAAACACTCACATTTCCAGTGCTGCAAAATACTGGATCTCAAATCGAGCAAAGCAAATTACTGAATACTTTTGCAGGACTGCTCTGCTTAATGTTGGCAGCCAGCATGCCTGGAGTGTCAGACGTTTCTCACTCTCTTTCATTTCCTTATTTGACTTTGCTGACCCCAGTTGTGATACGGTGAATCACGTCTTGTCCCCAGGCTCTCCAGTTCTACCCAGTCCTTATTCTCACAGACGTCCCCACTGAGGCCGAGGGATTTATTTAGAGGCACAAGAGTTCAAAGGGGTATGCACCTTTCTAATAAAAAGAGATTCACTGTAACCTGCAGGTAATCTCTGATCAGCAAGACAATTCTCCTAAAGTTCCTCGCGGGCTTCACAGCCTACTTGTGCTGTGCATTGATCATTTTGTTGGCAACCTGAAAAATTTGTATAATTAGCAGTTCTACTCAGCTGTTAAGACAGCCAATGGACAGAACTGACCCCAAGAACATATCAGAGTCCAGTTTCAAGAGAACTCACAATTGTTACTGCTAGTCCATCAACAACAAATACAGAATATGAATTTAACATGCATGTTACTGAAATAACCTATGAAGCATTAGTATACAGGCAGTAATCAGTGGCTTAAGCAATATTTTCTCCTTCTAACACGTCTAGTGGGAGCTTGACATTATTTTACTAGCTAGACAGAGAGGCCTCTCTTGTGTCAAAAAGTAGCAGTAAAAGAAAAATACTTTGATTCCTCAGCACCAAGTGCTTAAGGTTGTTTACAAACAATTGATAAAGCTTAACAACCCAGCATGATACCTTTCTATTATTTCCAAGCAGTTAATGCCAACACTTTTAGAAGCAGCTTTTTTTTGGTGCATTTCTTTCATCCAGCTTTTACAATCCATTGTTGTTACTTGTTCTAGACACTTAAACAGAAGTGACATGTATGCAAAAAAGATTAGCCGTGTAAATTTAGGTGTTCAAAGTGAGGGGATCTCTCTGAAATTTTGGATGTAAAGGACCAGCACATGCTCACAGAGCTGTTTAGTATCCTTACTGTTGGATTTTCAAAATACCACTATTCTGCTCCCCTGTTCTATAGTGCCTACTACACCATAAACACTCAAACTAACAACTGACAGTATAAAGTATTTCCCAAAACAGGTGTTATTTCAACTATTCAAAATTCCTTTAAAGAATATCCAAATGCAACTCACCACTTCAAAACAACAACAACAAAAAATGTTTTTCAGAAGTGCTTCAGCTGAACAACAGGAGAATGATGTCCCTCCAAAGGGGATTCAGCCTTTCAGCAGATGGTGTTTAGTTAAAACACAGCAGGAAGGACAACATATGTAATGATCTTTACTTTGTTGCCTTTCTTCTTAGAAAACGTTGGTCCTATCTAAAAGGGCACAGGCAGATTTGCACAAAAGGCTTAATACCTCACATTAAACTAGGATAAATTATACTGCCTGCCAAGCAGCCACAAAGGAAGTTTGCGCAATGGATATCGCCAAACAAAACCAAAAGGGCGTGCTGTCAAATTGCTGCCCTTGTTCTGGAAGGGAGAGCAGCGTGGATGGCGGTTTCTCCAAACTCACTCTCAGCAGAGGCCCGGTACAAAACACACCGAGGCCATGGGAAAGGATCCCAAGGCTTTGGATCAACCCTATGAGACTCTGAATTACAGAGGAGTTGTTGGACCATGACTTCAGTTAAACACCAGTGCCAGGTAAATGCTCCCAGGCTGTTGTGGTGACTCCTCACCTGCAACAAGCTCTGCCAGAGAGAGTAAAGAGAGGACTGATCTGCTTCCACAGGCATATGATGTTAGAGGGGAAATCCCTGTGCCTGCATAGATATCCCCACAGCCTATCCTAGTGCTCAATTAAACAGCAAACACACCTTACTTGTTATGCTATTTAGAAACAAAATGACAACATTCACACAGCCTAAACCAGAGCAACATCTGTAATTTGTGGCATTTCAACACAACATACCTATTCCCAGCTTCAAAGCCGCTGAGCTGTATGGCAGGGAGCAGGAGCCGAGCACCCCTGTCACTCCGGAGCGCAGCACCACGGGGGGAGGAAATCTGTGCAGGACAGCCCAGCCCTCTATGCCAGAGCTGCTGCAGGTGAGAGGGAGAGGGG
Organism: Pelecanus crispus; assembly: GCF_030463565.1. Taxonomy (NCBI): domain Eukaryota; kingdom Metazoa; phylum Chordata; class Aves; order Pelecaniformes; family Pelecanidae; genus Pelecanus; species Pelecanus crispus. The sequence goes on along the minus strand of NC_134645.1, from coordinate 4,894,168 downwards.
GAAATTCTCCTTTCTAGGGTGGTCCAGGGGAGTGAGGGCGTAACTCAAAAGCAGAGAGATTAAATAACTTGTTTGTGACTGACAAGTCAGTAGAGCAGCCAGACCAGCATCACACCCATTACCCTATTCTGCTGCAACATCTGCTTGTGACAAGATGATATATATTGCAAGTTACAATGAGAATTGTTTGCATTATCCTTGCCAAAAAAAAAAAAAAAAAAAAAGACAGAGAGCAAAGCAAGTTGTCCCTGATGAGAAAAATAAATCTCCCAAAGGTGGACATTTCAAGGCCTGCATTCTCACATGACCACCCAGGTTTCTGGAATAAATGTCATGGTGTATCAAAGAAGCATTTCCTTGAGACACTGTACCAGCAGTCACCAGCATGTCTTGTATGTGAACCACGAACGCTGACAAAGAGGAGGTATAGCAGGTAGAAGAGTGCACAGAATTTTGTATGGGATGCCAGCAAATAAGAGCTGGTCACGTCCTTGTTCTGAAGCAGACAGGATCTTAAATTGCACGTGTCCTCAGAGTATATATGCTTTTTAGCTCCAACAAAGCAAGCAACTGACATATATGCTTGTCAGCAGTTTTAATGCAAAAAGACTTGAGAGTGTTATGAACAACTAAACCGGATGATACAGATTTACTGCAAGTATATAAAAATGTGGACACTCTAGCATTGGTGTAAGTCTCCTAATTCAGATCCTTCTTCACCCGAGTAAAGCCTGCCTAACAGTCAGTAACGAACCAAAAACATTTCAAGGTTTCCCCCTCCCAACTGTTGCTTTAGCAGTGGTAGACAAACATCCATTTAAGCTATACTGCTAGCAAATACATTTTTCCCAGATCCTCTGCTTATTTTCTGAATAACCTCTTAAAAACAAACAAACAGAAAGGAGGACTACATTTTAAGGATGAATAAATAAGCCATTATTATTATTATACAGTGTTCTTATATCCCACTGATGAGTGTAAAAGCCAAATAATTTCCATGGAGCAGGAAGAGAACTAATAATACACTTTTCAGCACTTACCATAAACATAATTTTTATTGTAGTGATGGAGAAAACCAGCAGATTTCAGAGTACATAATGGGAGGCAATTTTAAAATCAGTTTTAAAAAAGGGGTGATGTACACAGATATTTGTATTTGCAAGCCTCTCCACACTAGCATCAAGGCTCTCCGCTCAAAAAAGCAGATCCACTTCTCTAACTCATCTTCACTGTGCTTTTGCATACTTGCTCAAAGGCCAGTAACCTTTCCACTGGGCGTAGAGTTGCAAGTGAAAGATGTTTGTCTGATCTGTCCTAGGTTCATGATTAAAGTAAAGTAAGGATTTTTGGAACAGTCTCTTTGTGAAACCACATAAAAGGGACATTCCCATTTGCTTTCAGATTTAACCAGGGATCTAACTGGAGCAAAGGGAATTTGCAAAGACTGGCCCCATTGCTGCTGAGGAAGAAAATGGAGTGGCTACCACCCTGCAGTTCAAGATGCTACAAAGCCAAGCAATAAAAACAGGAGTAGTGTATCTGCAGGAAAAGCTGGAGGCCAAGTGCAACTAAAACTAGTTCTAATGCACCCACTGCTCCCACGATTGCACCCTTCATGGAAGGTCCTGTGGAAGGAGGAAGAAAACAGCTGAGAAAAACAGAAGCCAAGTAGATAAAAACATGCAGACATATTCTTACTTTTCAAGTGTTCGACCACACAACATACCCAAAAGACCCATACCTCACCTCCACTACAGCTCTTCCTACGAAACGCAATTACAAGTCTTTTACCTTCACAAAGATTAATTGTGCAGCACAGCTAGAGTCTGACCTCACAGCATCCTCACATCCAGGGGTCCCTATGCTTACCACTGAACTAGGCAACAGGCTGATTGTCCTGTCCCTCCTCCCGAGCAGTGTGAAGGTAGCAAAGATCCGTGTAAACTCCTACAATAAACGCAACTGTCTCATTCCAGGCTTGGTAAATCATCGATTGGTAGAATGGTAGAGACAGCAGCAGAAGCAATAATTAGGAAAAAGTGTCAGGAAAAATAAATCACAATAGAAGAACGTTTGTTTTGGGTTTTTTAACCTGAAATTGATCTGTGAACATGCACAATTCACAAGTAAAACCAGTTCTGAACTAATTTCAAATTTTCTCACCCAGCAATTTCTGTTACAGGTGCATCAATGACAGCTGCAAATGTTTGGAGAATGAAAATCACACTTTAATAAAATTTCTATGCATGAGTACTTGCCAAGGAACAACCAGAAGTACGTTGAAAGTACAGGGTCTGTCTTTGACAGATCTATTCAAACAAGGACAGCAGTTAATTAAAAAATATACATCCCTCACTGGAATAGGCATTGCTCCCTGCAAACAGAAACAGGGCTCAATGTGGACAACAAGACCCAATTGCTGCCAGCTGCAGGGTTTTGCAGCTACTGGCAGGGCAAGGATGGCAGGCAGGAAACAGGGCTAGGACATGCTGCAGCCCCCAAGAAAAGGTAAAGACCTGGGGCTGCTGGCCTCGTACGGAGGCGAGGGGGAATTCACTCAGCAACACGCAAGCCTCCCTCCTCTCCACTGATCACCCCCTCGCTCCCCAGAGCTGATCCCCTGCCTCACCTGGCCAGGAATGTCCCTGGGACAGTGGGATAACTTACAGGTCCTCCTTGTATCCACCATCTGCAGTGACAGGGAAAACACAGGGGCAGTGTTAGGCCTCTTGACAAAGCCCTCCCCAGGGAATGCCCAGCTACTGGCACTTGGGAACCAGACTACGCTGCGCTTACGGCTGCGGCTGAGGAGGCTGTGGGGACAGGGGAGGCAAAAGGGAATAGAGATGGAATGAGACAGAACTAGGAAAGATTGACCAAAAAAAGAAAAGGAGGGAAAAATAATACTTTGAAGAGAAAAAACAGGTGAAAGAGCAAAACCAAAAGTGTGACCACCGTAAAGCAAACAAGAAACTGAGGGGAGAGGGGAGAAACATGAGGATGAGTGAAAATGCAGACTCTGGAAAAGAGTAGAGCACCACAAAAAGGAAATAGTAGGTCAGAGAACAGAGAAAGAACAGACACAGGGAGGTAATGTTTTTGTTCAAATTCTACTGAAAGCTTGGTTTTCTACAATGACATCGATTGTTGGTTGGTTTAGTTGCTCTAGCAAAACAAAAACAAACCAGGAAATTCCACAGTTGCCTGAATCAAAAAATGTACAGAAGAAAAGGGAATTGACAAACATTTGAATGATTTTGGCAGAAATTCAAGTGGAAAAATTTAGTCCAGCTGGCATTTTCATTTTTAGGAACAATTATTTTCTTTTAAAGTCTCTTTGAGAGATTTTTCTTATTGGTACTTTATTTCAGTTGTTTGTTGGGAGAACATCTTGCATTGACATATTTGATCATAACACTAGGGATTTTTATTACTTAAAACAGATGTAAATACTGTAACAGTAGTTGTGTTTCAGTACTTAGTAACTTAAAACTTCAAAATCTCAATGAACTCCATCCACATCGAATGCATGACAGCATCTGTCACCCTGAATTAACTTAGAACCAGGCAACAGTGACTTTAAAAAGTTTATGCAGAGGGCATGGTACACACTCAGGCAAACAGCATGGAGCATGTTTTCAAATATATTTGACTGGACAAGCACATAAACCACCAGAGAATATGCAAGGGACCCAGAAGGTTCATCGAGTCCAAATCCCTGTTCCTCGCAGGACTACCTAAAACTAAACCATATGACTAAGAGTGTCATCCAGATGCTTCTTGAACTGACAGGTTTGGTGCTGCAACTACTTCCCTGGAGACCCTGGTTCCAGGGATCAACCACCCTCTCAGTGAAGAGCCTTTTCCTAATGTCCAATAACATTACAATATTTTTTTTTCCCCTTTAATCTGAATCAAAAGACAAAAGTCAACAATATTGTGCCTGAGGTTTTGCAAATGCAAAACTCGAAGTAAACATTCTGTGTTTCTCAACATCAACAATCAGAATTTGTCTTTAATGCATAGGTATAGAAAATAACATTTTATACATGCGTATCTACGCATCTATGCGTACAACTAGTCATTGTACGCATTTGCTATGCGTACAACACCTAGTCCTGAGCTTTTCAAAGAAGGGAACAGTGCCTTTATAAACAACAAACATTTCTTTTACAGCTTCATAAAATCTAAACTACAATGTTATCCCTCACAGCTGCTAGCATCGTTTTTTCTATATGCAACTATTTTAGCAATTTAATTCTGTGATCATGCTGATCATAATATGCTAGGAAATGCACTGAAAAACATCAAAGTAAAAGTAATTACCTCTTAATAATGAGGCCTCTTCCCATCACCAACTGTTGATGTTTCCTTGAGGACTGGAAGCTTAGTTTGGTTGCATAACATTCAAGGCTGTATTTTTTTTCTGTGCACTAAGAGCACCTATTGACTTCAAACAGGAACAACAGGACCTAAAGCAGGGCATAAAACCTGGAGAGCACAGAAAAATCAATACCTGTGCAAAACAGTGTTGGTTGACTTAAATGTAACAAGGAATACTACTGCATAATACTTGGTGACTGGCAAGAGAGGAAATACCACCGTAAGTGTCCTATATTCCTCCTTGGTGCATAAACTCTTCAGTACTTTAAGCGCAACCCTGAAGAAAACTATGAACTACAGATCTCTGCTCAAGTGCATACATCTGTCTTAGCACTGTCATCACAGGGTCGGCTTCACACACAATAAGTCAAAAAATGTTGTTACGTGTGAGTTTCACAAGAGATACATTTAATGAGTATTATTTTTTAAGCTTGCATGATGATCAGTCTTGCACACTGTGACCCCAACACTAGGGAATTGAGCCTTTTTTATTCTTGCCAATGAGATATGCAAGAGAACAAATAACGTTTCTCTGTACGTAAAATAAATAAGAACAGCTAGATAGCTCTAAAATATGGCAAAACAACAAAATCCTATCTGCAGCTAAAATATGAGATGAAGTTAAAGAGGAAAAAAGTAGGAAAAAAATCTAAATATTCCTATTCGAACAAGCAAGCACATCTCTACTTTTCACCTGCCAGCTCCAGCTGTGCATAGCAATTAAACATATTATACTCACAGGCTGGCACTATTGTCTTGCGGGATTTTTGTTTAGTCTGTGGTGGATGGCTGCATTTTAAAATAATAATAATAGAGAACTTTGTATTATCAGAACTCATGCCAAGCAACTATGAAGAATTTTGATGCCTCTTTCATTTCACATGGGGCTCTAATCTGCAGCAATTACCTTCTTCCAGCATGTGTGTGTTCCCCCTTTGTGACTGACAGTGAATGTAAAAGCCAGGATAACTGATACTGGCTACAAGCCACTTTGATAGGACCTTTTCACTTCACTATTTAAGGCATTGGCCACTCCTGAGGTTTACTCCTCAGTTCCTCACTTGGACCGAATTTTTATAGATCTGGGATTTTTTCCTACAATGGATTGACCCATTTATTTCTGCTCCCTTGATTTCCTAGACAATATGATCACAGCTGTAGTTGACTCAAGCACACACCTTCATGAGATCAACAAAAATAGTGGAAGTTACAGCTTTTGTTTGCATGATTCTTTCAACTTCACAACCTACGAATATCAGGTACAATGTAACACAACTGGAACAGAATTAACATGCTCCAAATAATGCAGGATTCTTTGCAAAAACATTCTTCCATAATCTAAGAAGTCTCTGTTTGTGTCCACCACTGGACTCACTGCTAAAATTATTATTTTAACAAGATGTCATTGTATTTAGTGTGTTGTTAGTAACTTCTCAGGTTTTAGATTCTTAGTATTTTAAAATTGCATAAATAAATTAGCATAAAAGGAAAAAGTATTTTACTGGGACATTTCAGAGCCCACTAAATCAAAGTAAATCTTCAAGAATCACTTTTAAATGACTACTGGGTGCCATTTTCAGTTTATGACCAATTTGTGGTTTTTATACCTCTTATCTAAATGATCCTAGATATCCTTGGCTTCTGAGGAAACTGGAAACTACAGAATTATTTCAAAGGTGGTGTGATTCTTTCAAATCCAAGACTTACAGTTCACAGATCCAACCCCACAAGTTCGCATATTAGTAGTTTGCACCAATTCCTGCAAACACAAATTCCAGAGAGCTGTAGATGTAAGCAACATCACAGCAAAACTGAAGTTGATGGGTTTGTACGCTACTAAAAGCTCCCCAAAGAACTCAAAAAAAAAAAACCAAACCCCAAACCCAAACCAACCAGTGCTATCAGCATTGCTGAAAATCAGCATTGGGGAAAAAAAAAAACAAAAAAACTGTGTAAATGAAATGTGAGAAGATAGTTTGACCTATACATGTCTACAGCTGAATGGAAACCTTTCCTTCGAGCTGAGATAGATAGTTCTAGAGAAGTACTTTCTTCCAGGATATGTACAACCACCTAATCTGTTCTTTTCTGCAGGGGAAACGGATCTTTTCCAAATGGCTGCACTGAATGTAATTTTCCATGCAGTTTTAACAGACTGCAATTACTGACATTGCTGTTGCAAGCAAAGAAGGTGAAAGTTAAGTGTTAGTTTGTAAGATGTGCTAAGCCATTAACATAATTGCCTTTTTGCAACAGCACAGATCTTCAGTCAACAGCAAGATAACTTGTTTAAGTTTTGCTGACCAACTAAATTTACAACAGCTAGGTAGATTACTCTTTTTAAAGATTAAAAAATAAAGCAGAATATTTGAGATACTTTCTTCCCATATAAAAATTCCATAACTTAAATAGATACCTATCACTACTAGAAGAACTATTCCCCAGCAGTGACCAGAGTGTGGTATAAAAAAAGCCAGCAGGATCAGCTTAGGATGAGATTTAGTTCTTCAAATTTAGAAACAACTTGTGTTTCAGGTGAAACAGTAACCAGCAGAATAATCGTCAAAGTTTAACTTTATTGATGTCAATGTAGTAAGTTACACTGCAATGAGGTGAAAAGGGACTGTTCACAGCTACCTCAGAGCTGCTGCTTGTTTGTCCCATTCTTGACTCTGGATGGAATACTTTCTCTGTAATAGAGATCAGCAGTTATTTAGTGAGGCTTTCATAGCTTTTCTGAAAAGCTTAAATAGTACAAGCATTTAAGAGAAGATTCCTGAAAGCTCAGAGATGGCTTTCAGTAGAATTTTTAACTTCTGAATCACCAAGGGATCTTAAGAAGCTTCCCCAGGAACTACAGGGAAATTTTTTGCTATCTTACTGGCTCAGTGTGATTTTTTTTTTTTTTTTTTTTTTTGGTATGAAAACTGTTCTCATTACAAATCAGCTTTACAGATTCAAAACACTACTCGGTGTGACATCACCCAACTTTACAGCAGCTGTTACAACCTTAAACCTTTGTAGTCATTCAAATCTATTGGAACACCTACAGACCACTGAAGCTGACAGCTTTGCACAAAGGCTTTCCCATACCGTACTAACACAATTAAACCTTAAAGGCCTGATCTTTGAAATTATTTCAGATGGACAGGCTGTCAGTCTGTACAAACATCTGTCACAAGGGGCTTCCAACACTGCAAGGTCTTTATTGACAAGAAACAGCTTATAGGTCTGGAGCTTACCTTTGCAAATAGGTACTTCAGATGTTTCACATGTAACAAAACATTAGCAGGCTAATTGCTGAGCAATTATTCATCCAGACTTGAACCTTGGAATTTCTCAAAATTGCTGTCTTCTGATGTTTGTCTGTTGTTACTATGGGAGAAACAGAGCAACTATCCAAAAGCCCCCCCCCCCCCCCCCCCCCCCCAACAAAATACCATGAAGTCTTCATTACCTTTAATCAACCATTCTCACCCCCACCTTTCTGTTCATTTATGCAGTTGTGTGCCTATTAGACAGGCTGGCTTATTGATTCAGCTGAAAAATAAGCCCTCCTTAAGAAAAGTATTTTCCAGGGAACTCAGTCCAAGGGGTGGTCCAAGTTACTGCACAGCTGCACATGAATGGGTATCACTACAAGTGAAGGAATGAGAACACATAACCAGAGAAGAATCAGTCTGAGATCATGTGTGTTGACCATAAAAATCACACTTTCAGATTAATGGTAGTGCTAAACAGGCCATTTTGTAGGTAGTTCTTAGCCCATGTAAGGCCTCATCTTCCAAACGAGATTCTGTGATCTACTGCCAAATTTATTCTAGTGTTGACTTAGAAAAGAGTTAGAAGGCAGAAAAGGCTTCATGAATTATTGACAGTGCACATTTTTGTACACATGCATTATTGTTTACAAATATTGTCAATACAAAAGGACAAGATCTATTTCTTAATGCACCAGGTTCCTGTCTCCTAGTCAGTCAACAGGCCACATGAAAGGAGCAAGATTCAATTAACATATAACTCAAGATTTTTTTTTTTTAAAAACAGAACACTTACAGACTAACCAATTTAATCTACTATGTTTTAGAAGCTGAAATAATTTTTAAAAATTTGAACATATCTGCATTTATTTTTTGTTCGTTTATGTTATTATAGTTACAGGCCTAGAAAACTGGAGATTTTATGACAGCAGACTAATAATTAAATATTTGTTCAGATACCTTGAATGTATCAATTCAGCTTCTCCCTAGCTCCCTCCAAAATTCAACAAATCTATCAGTTCTGTCCAAATCAATTTTCAATCATTACTCTAAAGTTTGCCCTCGTTATGTGATTTCCTTCATAAAAGCTCACATTCGCATTACTGTCCCATTCTCAGATATCTCTGCCCATCCATCTCACTCCCATTTCTACAGTTTTCTGTATAATGAATGCCAGATACATGGTTTGAAAAAAAAAAAAAAAGTTAAATCACCAAATTCCAGGAACTGCAGCTTTAATATGAACTCTTAATATTGTTAGCCTACTAATAATAATAATAAACAACCTCACAAGACTTGGTCATATTTACCAAGACTTACCATCTCTGGTCACACTAGAATTCATCAAAACTCTGTAATTAATTATGTTGATAGATATGAATATGGCAAATGTGCATACTGTCAGACACACCCACATCCACAGTGAAAGCAAACTTCTGCCAGTATTTTCTTTACTTCTATAAACAATCTTTCATTTAAAGTGTTGAACATTTTTGGCTTGTAAATGTCAGATACTGTAGCAATGTAGCAGCAAGCAAATTTATCCTGCAACTCAGAGCCATCAGTTTTTCTCATCATCAATAAGTTATATTGCTTATGTAATGGGAAACCTAAAATGTCACATCCTAAAAGATCTGTCAAATATTTAAATTAACTAAACATGATCTGTACAGTGAATAAAGCTACCGCTCTATTTTAAACATAACACAGTGAAAGACCTCAGGTTCACGTTCATCACAGACAAATTTATTTTTTTCTGCAAATAATTTATTTTGATGCTCACAACTCAAAGTGCTACTAAATAAATGCAGGGAGTATCCCTGCATGGCAGCTTAAACGAATTTGAGAGCTCCTCCACGATCCAAATAGCAGTCTTCTTGTCAGTATTGCTCAAAAGAGTAGGACTGAAGGGTGGTACTCAAATTACAAACATATTATGTACTTTCTCCTCATGATCCTAGAGACCAGCGGAAGAAAGCAATGAATTACTGAGTTGAAACTGAGAACAAGTTCTAACAGCCTCGCACACTTCAGCTAAGTGTCTGCTAAAGAGTGAGAAAGTCGCTGGTATAAAGCAGAATCCGTCTGCTCTTTTCTCTCAGCAGGGGCTGTTTTATGTGGCGTAGAGAAGAGACTTGGATGTGGAAAAACATCGTATTCTAAATATTAAGTGCTTCTGAAAAGCGTCTGAGGTGTCTTTCTGTGCCTAAATACATCTCAAAAATGTGACCACTGAATGCCACTTTTAATTGGGCCTTTGACAAAATAAAATGGGAGAAAGCTTTTTTTTTTAAAAAAAAAAAAAAGTGATATGAAATCCACAGAGTTACACATAATAAGTATTTAAAGGTTTAAGCTCAGAAAATGACCACAGGCATGTCCTGCTATGGTCTTTGCCCAGGAGGAGCCCTTGTAAGATCCCATACTGACCACGTACAACTTTAAAATAGTCCCCCAATTCTAAATTACAGCATTACATTTTAATACACTTTGTTATATATTAATATACTTTTTTTGCAAACATATTACGTAAAATCTCTGGTTAGTTTTTTTTTGGGGGGGAAAAAAAAAATATTGTTTTCCTGCAAATATGTCAGTCAGCAAGAAGAGCACGTGCAGGAGCCTCCTTGCAAGGCTGGCACAGGCGAGCACGTCTCTGGGGAGCGGGGCCTTGCCTTGCCTTGCAGCATGCAGAGAGGCTGCAGCCCCGGGCTGCGCCCCCCTCCCCGCCGGGCCAGGCGCACTGATGGGTGGCTCCCGTGGGGGTCAGCCTGGCTGCATGGCATGGGGACCACGGCAGCCCTGGAAGCTGCTCTGCAGGCTTCTCAAGTGCCACGGCCCCCGTGTGGGAGTCTGAACTGGGACCCAGGCAAGAGAACTGGTGCTTTTTCATGAATTAGAGCAGCGCTCGTCCAGCCCCCAGGCCTGCAAGGCCCTTGGCTTCATGGAGAAACAAGGATGCTCAGCACCTGAGTGAGGAACTCAATACCTTATAACAACAGGCCCCAACCTCCGAGCGATCATTCAAACAAATATCCTTCCTTATCTGTGCAGTCTCTGCAACACCAGTGGAACTTCTTGTGTGAATATGTTCCTTTAACTGGTGTTTAAGTAAAAGCTATTAAGAATGGGAAATACTAAAAAAAATTAAATCTAGTTCTGGTCACAGTAAAAAGTGCTGATACTGGAAACAATACACTGTCTCCAAGTATATTCTCAAGAGCAATGCCCTGTATAGAACCATCACAAATACGCAACACTGGGTGTGACTGCTCATATTTCTTTTGTTTTGATTTGTCCTTGACTGTCTGGGGAAAAAAACACTCTAGTATTCTGTGCCATTAGTCATCTCTCAAGTGATGTATCTATTACCACAAGAAAACTCAAGCCATGCAAAAACTACTACTAGTAAAAAGGCCTGGAGTGAACCTACAGTTCATGTTATGAAGTATGTTTATAAACTACATGTGAATGTAATCTGAAAGTAAATTTCTTGTTAGGTTTGCAGGCCAACTTTCGAAAATCACAGAAAAGGTAAACCATTAAGCAGTTAATGCAGTCATATATATGTATAATGGACACCTCATACCATCAGTATTTTTTCCCCCCTCCGTGGAACTTTATTCTCTTGTATCTTTTTGCCTGCTGTTTGAAAAGAACTAGAATAGAAGGATTTAGAGTTGAGCTGCACCCAAATTCACTTGTTCTTTCACCAGACTTGTGTTAAATGAAGAGCTAGCAACAGACCGCACCTAGTTTGACAAAAATAACAGCACTTTTCCTATGTTTATAATAATCCAATTGCAAGAGAATGCTCAAAACCAGTAACTCAAACCTACAAGAAGCAGACATTTTCAATGTGGCCTCTAACGTAGGTGGAAATTCTGCAATTATGTCCTTAGCATGAGTGCACTCCTTTCCATTGTGCCATCACCACTCCTGTGGGTGTCAGCAATCTTCATTGCAACACCCCATTTTCAAGTCCAAAAAAGACTATACTTGTTCCCCTCACAGCATGCAAAGCAGATGACGGGGTAACAGCTAGCAGAATTGCCCGTATTACCAGCAGAGGGATTTGTGAGGGGACTATCAGTTAAGATTTGTATGAACTAATGCGTTAGTTGGTGACATATGAAAAACACTTTTTTCTTATCCTGGCTGAGATGCAACCATTTGTGTCAGAACAATGCTGCCGTCTAAGTCAAGCGAAAGAGCGAAATAAATGAATTGCAGGATAGCATGAACAAGGAGCAGCGTTTAAAGCTGGGTGGCATAAGCACTACAGCACTATCACAGATCACAAGAGTTATTACTCATCTATATTCTCAATGCTCTGCAAGGCCCCAACCTTAAAACAGATAATTTACCAAAGCAGGAAGATCCAGGCGGCTGATCATACTAAGTACATCCATTCCACAAGAAATACACGGAATCACACTATCGCCTCAAAACCCACTTCTTTACCTACTAAGTCACAACATTACTTTGATGTTTAAGTATTAGGCAATCCCCTAACCTACTTTGAAAGCACCTCGTGGAGCGTGTGTCCCAGTTCTCCAGGGAGTAGAAAAGAAAGGGAATCAAAGGTCTGCTTTACCCATGAAAATGGATGCGGTCAAAAGGTAGCACACGGCAAGAAGTCACAATAAGGCCACACATCTTGCATGCTGCAAGAGCACTCACGTAAGCATAGCTCCAGCCACGTGTACATCTGCAGCTCACACCAAGCAGCATAATGCTACTTGTCTTCCTTACTGCTGCAGAAAAAGTGCTTCTCCAAATAATTTTTGAAGCCAGGGGAAAAGCCAGGGGATCCTTAGGACTCTGGCTTCCCCTCTACTTCCCAGTCCTATCCCAATGCTAGCACTAACAGCTCCTTTCTGAGCAGTGAATGCAAAATCATCACACCCATCAACTCAGCAAAACCAAACCTTTTCACAGAATTTGGAGCCCTGAGGCCCAACGGGAAGATATTGTGCTCTGCTGCTTTCTGCATTAAATGGGCCCCAACTGCCCAGTCATTTTCCCTGAAGGGTGAATTCAGCAGCATGTAATAATTTTTTAAGGTTTAACACCAGTGATGGCGCTCAGATCCTAGGTTGGATGTAAGCATATTTCAACTTGGTCAGCACTTTTCGCAGCAAATTTGATAGTTTGCCTCATGCTAAAAACCAAGAAATCCTTTTTTCCTAATTTTTCCAGTAATATCCACAACATGCCAGGCAATTTGCTAACACCCTGTTCCTGTCCTGAAAAGTTCACAATGCATGCAATAAAAGGACATGGGATAGGTACACCCATACCACTGGCCTAGACAATAAACACACACACAAAACGTTTGTCTGGATCTTGTGGAATTCTTCTCCTGCATGGAGCGGTAGCACTATCCTATCTCACTCCCCTGAGCAGAGGGATTCTCATCTCTCATAGATGCTGAAATAAGATGGGACAATTCTGTTGTAACTAACTTTCACAAAGATGACAATTATTCACTCGTTTCAGTCATCACAAGCACATCCCTCACCTTTAATAACTCCACTAAAATATTCTTCATGGTGGTCTATTGTCCAAAGAAATTAAGAGACAAAATAGGTTAATCAAACAATGCAACATAATGTGAAGAAGTGAGTACTCGCACAAGTCATCAACTAAAAATTGTGCTATCCTCCATTTCATCTTTTCAAGATGAAGTTAATGTAGTTTTGAACCCTCCCCTACTCCAAATATTATCTATGTTTGTGTTGCAGAGGGCCCTAAATTAAAATGTCTGTCACTTACCTAAGGTACAAAACCAAATCCTTTCTTTAAACCAGCTTAAATATATTACTTGAAATTTGTAAAGTAAACCAATTTTTCCTAGAAAAAACAAACGTCATAATTCAGACAGCAAACCTTCCTCTCCGACAGCACATGTAAGTTTATGCAGTAAATTGAGACTGATCTGCAGAGTCTTGTCATAATTCCTTCATCATTCATGACAGTTCATAAAGAAAGAGGATGAGAAATTTCCCAAGAAATACATTCTTACTGCTTGGAGATGATGTGAAATGCTACATGTTTATCCAAATGAAAGAGAACCTCTGAGCCTTTAGAAAGAGGTTTCTTAGTAGTGAAGTATTAATAATGCTGAAATAGAGGATCAAATAGCTGTCCAAATAACCATATCAAGATGCATTCACATTTATTTACTAACACTGCACAAAAATCTGAATCAAAACACCATGAGGCAAGAACCTGCCATGAATCTCTCCTATGCAGCTAATAAAATATAAAACAATGCCTCAGTTCTAATCAGATTATCATATGAAAAGGGAAAATTTCAAAGGCAAATTACAATGTTTAATTTAATCTGTATTCCCCTTTCAGAATTATATTACGATTTGATTTCAGGAAAGAAGGTAACATCCATGACAATCCCAGAAGCTCAAGTTTTCTAAAAGCTGAGCACCAACAGTGTCATGGTAAAACGCTGATGGTTTCTTCATCCATTTGGATGAAAGAGGTGGATCACAACTTGACTTCATCAGAAACTGTCAGGTGATTTAAGCCAAGAATAACAATTTGTTTCAAGGAAATTCTTTTCCTTATTTAAGAGGAAAAATGCATCAAATGACAACAGCAAGGTAGAGCTAGGACTTCACTGCCTGCTAGGAGATAGATCACAGCTGTAACTAGAGGAAAAGTCACCTTGAAGTGTAGCACAATTCCCAGACCATTCAAGGTCCAGAAGAAACCCACTTACAGCTAAGAACTATATAAATACCACGTGCAAGAGAATGCCAGGACAGTAATGTGAGAAGGTGAGAAAGGAAAATGGACTATTAAGAGAAGGGAAATGAGGAAACACAGCTGAGGGATTCTTTAGTTAGAAGAAAAAGACATCATGAATGAAGCCTGATGTGGGGCACTGTGTTTTGAGATGTTCCTCAGAGGGCCAGGGAAGAGACTGCAGCATTGCCCAAAACCAAAAAGACATTTCCTTGCTTTTGGCTCTTCATGATTTCAAACGGAAGCTGGATCTAATAGAAGGTATAGTAAATATAGTCTTAAAAAAGGGACTCAGTGGGGAAGATTATAAATGGTGGTATAAATGAGAACAGAAGCTTTTCTTCAATAACTAGATATTTAGCTGGATAACCCCTGAGGATTCCTCAAATCCCAGATAAATTCTTGCCTGGCCCAAATCAGAGTACCCTTCAAGCCTTATTTGTACCCTTCTGAGAAGTGTTAAAGGGCCATTGCAACTGCTAGAGGTTTCAGAGACCTTCATCTGTGCTCTGTTTCAAATAAACCTCACCTGGCACTCATGAAATAGGGGAAAACAAGAAGAGGAAAAAGGGAAAAAACAGGATATTCTGAGAACACACTGCATTAGCTGCTACACTACCTCAAGACTTACTCTGTCCTAATTACTGAAGATTTTTGCCTACTTCCAGAAGTGGATGCAAACCTTGATGTCAGCTGAGAACTGGATGTGTACAGCAATCCCCCAAACTAGACTATGCAAAAAACATCCTCCAAAGTCAAGTAGAGCAGTGTTATCAAGGACTCTCATATGGAGGGGAGCCTCCTAACAGAGCTCATCTCATGAGCCACTTCTAAACCTGCGTGTAGGCATTTGTGATTCTGCAGTACTCCTGCAGCAACATCTTTGGTTGCTCCAGGGGAAAAAGCAGTGTGAGGTAGTCAAGCACCTTCACTTCCCATGCTAGAGGAAGCCAAAGCAAGGTGACCAGCTGATTTTGTACAAACTACTAGCAAGTGCTTCTCTGATTACCCACAAGCCACAAAAACACATTATTTACTCATGTGATGAATGTATAGCAACAGACAACTGAAGAGACCTCTACCATGCTAGGAATTTGTTAGCAAAAATTGCAATGAATTAAAATCAAGTTTTAAAATTGCCACAAGGAATTATCAAGTTGGAGGAAAATTCCTGCATCCTCTTCCATAATGTACCAATTTTCAGTCAATTCTGTGGCACTCCAAGCATTTGTACATTAAAGATTTTAACTTGGTTGTAGGAAACTTGCGTAACAAAATTCTGTATGAGATCTTATGAAAGGGAACATGGCATTTATTTAAAAAAAAAAAAAAGAAGAATCTCTGACTACACTGACTTTACTCACTCATACTCTCACACTTATATACTCACAAGCACCCAGTTTTCTTTATCAGAGTATTTTATGGCTCCAGTTCAGTTCCCCATCTTACTAGCACCTTATCTTTAGGTTAGTTCCTCCTCTTCATTTGAATGAAATCACACATCTGGCATTCTGTAGCCATTAACATACTTTTCCTTTTAACCCTTGTTCTACTGTTTCCTTTGGAGCCACCGCAAATACTTCTTTTTCCCCATACTAGTCTTAATATAGCTCTACATATCTTTAATTAAAAAAAAAATCCATATATGTGAAGTTCCAGAAACAATTATAGTATTAGAGCTACAAACAATTAGAAATTGGGATATACAAAAATCAGCAAATAAATTCTTAAAGTAGTATTTGTGATGTGATCACAAAAAGCACCAAACTGTTCCTTGCTGGAAAAAAAAAAATCATATCTACTAAACACCTTTGTCCCTTGGAACAGTTCTAGACATGTAACATTGTGCAAGGAAAAAAAAAAAAAAAGCATGAATAGTATCTACCAAGGCTGACCTCAGTTTTTCAAAGTGTTTTAGTGACCACCAACTGGGTGAAACAAGAGATCCTAAATTTCTTATTAGGGGGAAAAAAGTCAATTTTGTTCAAAGAATGCACTTCTGCACATAAATTATTTTAGCAAAACTACAGATACAGTGTGCAGCATCTGCATAACAGTGTTTCATTCATTTGCTCAATCCAGTTCTTTGTTTTGGTGGAAAGAACTAGCAATTAATTCTATGTGAGGAATAAATCCATAACAACACTTAAATCACCAGGAGACAGCAAGGTATATGACAGCACCAACCACTGTGTCCAGTAAGGACACCTGACATGCAGATTAGTCACAACAGGCATGTTTTATTGATTATAGCCGGTCATATGACAGTCCCTCTGCTATTTATGTACAATTAGCATCAAGTTTCATCCTGGGCTATTGCCACTTTGGATTTAATTTTACTTGGATCTGGCTACACATGAATGCATCTTCTACAGCTGTATTCCTTGGTGTGAGAGCTGTTTTCTCTTGAAATTGATGGGATAGATTTTCAATAAGGGCATAAAAGTGCTGCAATTCATAATTTGTGCCTTCAGCCCACTGCTTTCAAAACGCACACATCACTAGTCTCAGGCTTAAAAAACATTTCGGGCAAGGACGCAGACATGAACTCAGATTAAGGCTTTCTTTAGCTTTTCACCCCCAAAATGAGCTGAAGTTAATACTTTACAGTGTTAATTTGCACCTGCGTTATGGCCAGCTCAGGAGAAAGGCAGACTAGCTCTGCCAGAAGCATGAGTAATCTCAATAGAAAATTACATGGGTGGTTCAGGCAGCTCTCTCAAAATGCAGGGACCAGGCCCCTGACTATTAAACCATTTTCTCAAAGGATGTCATGTTACTCAATGTCTGAAAACACTCGAGAGCCGCAGAACGCCAGCCCTCTGTTGAAAAGAGAGGGGCAGTGAAGCTCCACAGGTAGCTGTTTGGATTTCTTCAGAATTAGAAAAACAACTTTTTATGGGTCTCCAACAAAAAAATACGAAAATTCACATTAGTCCTGTATGGTAGTGTTTTGATCTGACCATTTCAGAGTTTACTAAACGGTGGCATACAATGCAGTTAAACATCAAACTCCATAGATGTGTGGGTATCAAATACTACAACTAACAGAAAAGCTTCAACTGGCACCGACAGTTAAAAAGGAGACAAACACCTAAAGGAAATCCAGGCCTTGCTACTTCACCGACCCAGCACAGTGCCATGTAGAGTTAACCAAACTACTTTTAGACACTGTCTCTTCCATACAGGCTTCCTGTTGGGTTTATCAACGCAGAACATGTCTGATCTTGCTCTTTCTCCTTCACCATCTTGCAGCCACCACAGTGCTAAGTTTGAGGGCATTTAGGACATCATGAGAGACACCGTTGCAATAGGCCCAGGGCACAGTATCTCGTATTGCAATATAATATACCAGCATGTTAGCAGTATAGTGTACTAATATTTCGTATTTCTACAGGAAGCACAAACATTATGAATCAGCTTTGAATTTCAGGGTCTTTCACATCACTGTGATGAAATCCCTTAAAGAACGAAGTAGGTACAGGTAGGGAAGAAGATAAACCTGAAATGTGACCACACAGGAAGAAATCGGCATTGGTCCACAAGCTTCCTGGCTTCAAGTACACATATGCTAACTGTTTGTTTAAAAACAACTGGAGTTAAGACATTCATTTTGGACTCATGACATCACAAAGTTATCGGTTTCTGATACAGTAAAAGGTAAGAAAATAGGAAAGTTTGGGTTTCTTGGGGTGGGGATCCAGTTTAAGAGAC
Source organism: Pelecanus crispus (assembly GCF_030463565.1). Classification (NCBI taxonomy): domain Eukaryota; kingdom Metazoa; phylum Chordata; class Aves; order Pelecaniformes; family Pelecanidae; genus Pelecanus; species Pelecanus crispus. The sequence continues at coordinate 4,876,043 of NC_134645.1, read as the reverse complement.
TGGAAGTCTTCCATCCAAATGCACATAGTTTTTTTTTACTTTGAGACAACCTGTTACCCTGAGCAAGATTTCTTCCCAGACCACTGGCTGACTACAGACACAAATTCAAAACAATTTCTACAGTCTCCAGCTGAGAACTGATGGTAGATCCCTTCTACCTCTCCCAAGTAGGTCATAGAGTACTCTTAATCAGTACCAGTGTGTTATTCTTTTCATCTGTGACCACTTATTTGCCAGGAACGGATTTTAAGTAAAAGCCATAGCCAAAACATAGTGTTGTGAACTGCAATAAGCTATGTTACTACTAGAGAGGACCTTCTGCAATCTCAAGGAAAGCTAAACAAACAAACCCCTGCAAGTCATTACCACCCTGCCAGGCTCACACTAAGCAACCTCATGTACACAGATAGTATCCAAGTTACTCTGAGAGGAGCCTGTGCTAATATTGGCAACTGAGGCTCCATTGAAACACAGTTGTGACAGAAGTCACAAATCATCTCCGGCAGCATGCAGAGAGTCTGTTCAGAACTGGGAAAGTAAAGCTCATTGGCAAGCTCCTTATTTCTGGCTTTGTCTTGAAGGTATCTGGCACTGTTTAAGCTTTAAGAAAAAGAAACAGACTTTGCCTTCAAACATTCTCAGAGCTTGCCCAAGGTGTTCTGAAGAGCAACAAAAGATCATCCTCCTCTTTACCCTTCTTAATTGGAGCTATGTATTCAGCTAAGCAGCATGTTTCAGTATCATCTCTAAGCGTTCTATGCTGCAAGTCTGACATATCTTTCTATAGTCAGTCGGTACTACAATAAATTTTGTGGTGATGGGCAGCCAGAACTGAGAACTAGATTTTCAAATTGAACAATAATTTGTATCTAGAACCCACAAAAGTGAAGGCTAGAGAGGAATCAGATTCTCTTTGCATTTAGCCATCTGGTTGCCAGACAAAAGTTATCTTTCCACATGCTCTGACTGGCTGGTCTGTTAGAGAATGGGATTCCACACACAGCAAGGAAACTTCTAGAGAGGTTAAATGGTTATCATTTGTGCCTGAAATTTTTTTGCCCTGTGGGTTTCTCAGAAAGCACACTTCCCTGCATGTACTGAGACTTCACAGTGAAGTGTCAAGTGTCTCCTTTACTTCAGTCTTCATGGAAAAGATTAGATATTTAATATATGTGATTAGATATTTACCTAAGTAATAGGGACAGAGATTCAGTTCAGAGTAGTGTTTTTATCCCTGTATCACTGATATGGGAACAGAGCTCATGAAAAGCAGTCAGTGCCCATTCAAATGGTCAGAAACAAGACTAGAACATAGGTCTTGGCTCTTCTTCCATTTGGTCACCTGGTCATCACCCATGGACCTTACCACTATGGTATTTTATGGAGCAGGTTGCAAGGAAGGCCGAAGGCTAAGAATCTCATGGGTAGTCCAGATCATGAATAGTAGAGAGGTTGGGAGCTGGACTGATGGCTAGAACTTCTCTTGCTCCCTTTACCACAAAGCTGGGTAGCCATTTAAATTAGCCTAAATTAGCCTGCCTAAAGCTGTCTTTCTGTGTCAACAGCAGATTAGAAGCACTAAATAAAAGCACTGAAGTAATGTTTGAAATGCTGCAGTTATTGCATAAGGTTGTCATTAGTGAGTCAAGTAATTCTTTCCTAGACTCAGTGTTAACACACTGCCTTTCACAAAGCAGTGACATGCAGAACGGTAACAAGCAAGTGATAAATACTACTCTTCAGTAGTTTGCAAGACATTTGGAGTGGAGTATATTCCCAAAGCTTGTCTATACGGTTTAATTTTAACGTCTGCTATCAGCTTGTTCTGATGAGTACTGTAAATCACATCTATAGTGATAATCTAGACTGCTGGTATTTTGAATTGTCTCTACTGCATCAGAATATCAAAGTTTAGTCATCAGTTAGTGATACACTTTCCACATACTTACAACCATACTGGTGGCCCTATATTTTAAAATCACCCTGAACTGACAACGTGCCCTATCTGACTGAAATTTTGAATTGCCTCAACTGTTATCTTTTCCAATAAGAGAGTTTCTACAAAGATGCAGGTATTCAAAAACACCATAAAAATATATCTGTATCATTGAGTGTATCTAAGCTGAACAGCCAAACCACTTTCAGCTTCATGACAGAATAGATTACTGCTGGTTTAGGTCTCACAAAGGTCCCAAGATCAGCAAGTTCCTGACCACTTTCCTGTCTTATCACTGCTTTTGTAAATTGCCAGATATTCACAGCTGAGAGAACATGATTGGCGGGGGGGGGGGGCAGGTTAAGCTTGTATATTTGATAAAGAACTGTATGGATCATTACCAGGTGTGTGAAGAAGAAAGCCATATTTACCAGGAATTAATTTAACATACTTTGCAGGAAGGTCTTTGGTATTGATTGTGGTAAAGGCTGCATTTCATGAACGCTTTGAAAGTGTTTCTAAAGAAGCCAAATGATAAAATAAGAAAAAGGATAGATAAATGTAACCCTTTACTACTGAGTCATCTAAGCAAAGCACCAACGCTCAGCCTATGCTATCAGGTCTTTCTCCACTGGAAATTATCTTCCAGGTTAATTTTCTGCAGGACTTCAGGTGAGTTAGGTACAGATGTAGTGGGAGATGCCTGGGGTCTGCACACCCCACGCAGCAGTTATGTGCCTAAGCCATGTGATGTGGCTGCGCGTGACTAATTCCAAGTAAAGGAAGACAGGCAGGGAAGCAGAAGGTCTTGCAGCTGAGGAACCAGAACAAAACCCAGAGCTTGCTTCTACCAGAATCCTTCAGGATGCTGATTAAAAGTCACTTGGTATGCCCAACCCTTAGTTCCTCATCCCCTAAAAATGGGAACAATAAGAACACTGTACCTCATTAAACTACATGCTTTTTGTAGCAAGAAAAATAACGTCAACATATGCCTGTCACAGGGCAACACCTGTTAGAATGAGAGGTCAGACTTAAGGCACTATTGAAACACAAGCAACAGTCAGTTTACAATAAGGAGAGACCTGTCCTTTCCAAATAGCCAGACCCAAAACATGATGCATGACCCTCAGCTCCAGCCACAACTGTAACATGCATTTCACAAGGTTTTCTTGCTATATTTCCTTTTCATTTTGGAGGGTCACACTACTTAATAAAACTTCTTTGTATCTGTAGCACATTCATTCAGAATGCATTGGGGAATTATTACCTCATGCTGGTCAAACAATTCACTGATTTGTTTACAGAAAAACCGTGCTAAATAGCTGGACTGTTGTCATGACCCTTCACCCAGATCTTTTGATAGTGCTTACTAGAATGTCATGTAAAAATAAATTAAACAGCATCAAACGAGTTCCTACTAAACGGAGTTAGTGTAAGTAGAAAGATTAATTCTGTATTATGTCTAGCAAATTAAGTTCTTTGACAAACAGCTCTTTCTTGTAGATGAATGACAGTTTTACACTAGCATTTACCACTGATTACCACTCTGTATCCCTATGAAAGGCAAATAGCTACAAGCAAATATTATTGCATAACTGCATGTGTATGCTCTGATACAATACACAGTAAAGGACTAAAGACTCTGAAGCCAATTCTTAAGTGAATTCTTGAAGCCCATTGCTATTTCTGGTGATCACTTTTCTCATACTCAGTCATGCCTGCTGTAATTTTTCTGCAGAATTATCATGCTTAAGATCGTGATAGCTTTCAGTGAACAAATACTGGTAAAACAAACATTTGCAGAACCTGACACTATAAATAGCAGATTAAATAGCAGATAAAGTAAATTTCCTTTCTTAAAAGTATGTGATAGATAACCCCAAAGTCTCCTCCTCTCCTCAAATGAAAACAGTCCTTTGCAACAACACTTTCAAGAGCTCTCAGTCTTTTCTACACCGAATCTCTTCAGCAAGTATCACATTTCCAAACGAGTGGGGCAGTTCTTGCAAGAGAAGCGATCTGCTGCCCAGCTAAGGGCTGTAAATTTCCACTGCCCAGCCAGCTCCTCATTGTGTGCCGCCAGGCTGGCCTGACCTTTCAGCAGTGCAGGCCCCGTCTTTGTGCCACATTTATGTGCATTCCAGCAGCCCTCCGCGCTCCCTGCGCAAGGGTAAAACCGGGGGGGACAAGGAGGAGGAAAGTTGATGAGACAAAAGCAAGTGAAAGAATTTAAACAGGAGATGAAATCAGGAAGTGAGGCGATTTGCTACACAGTTCCTGCTGCAAATAAGAGACTGATCCAGTTTCCAGCAAAGTTCGTGTTGCAGTTACTATAAAGCAAAGAGAGTCAGGCTCTTCGCCAGCTATTTTGTCATGACCACAGAGCACGCTGAGAACATGCATCTTTTCAGTCAAATCTCTTAATTGGCCCATGCAAGACCTGTAACCGATTTTGCAAATTAGGGTCCTAAATACAGAGCCCTCTATTGAGGGGAGTAGAAATGTTTTAAATCCACATAGCTTTTTTTTTTTTTTAAGTAACCCCCCCATGCGCTTTTTTTTAAAGACAACTTCAGAAGGAAGGATACACATACTAAGCCCTTTCCTGTCCTTCCTACCACCAAACCGTCTCTTCTGATATGCAAAAAATCCAGCTCCTACTCCCTATTCCTGTCAGACCCCCAGGGGCAGCAGCCAGCGTCTGCCCGGCTGCGCTAGTCGCCCCACCATGAACAGAGGGGGAACCAGAAGAGAGGCAGAGCCATGGGAATAGCAGAGCTGCACACACTGTTTGCGCCATGCAGAGTGCTTTGCTCTCAAGTCCTGATCAAGAGAATCAGGTGACTGCTTTGAACAAATGCTCAGTCCTTTGTCATCCTTTACCTTTCCTTCTCTTACCTTCTAACATAACAAGCCTTCCTCAAAGGGCTGGACCCTGTGCTAAGCTCGTTTTAGCTCCCAGATCAAGGTTATAAATTGTAGGAGCAGAGAGAAGCCTGACTCAGAGTTTGCTGGGCTTTAAAAGCCAGCTGCTTGCTCCCTGTTGCCCTGGAACATGGAAAGGGGTGGTGGTGCCATACCAGGCATGTGAAAGACCTGGCTGTATAAGCAGTAACAGAAGCCACATGAGGTCAAAGAAGGAGGCTTGGGATCGCTTTTTTTTGGACTGATGCTAAAAGCAGGGCTGTATGGTCAGTACAGTAGGCAGCAAAAAATACAAAATCAAAGTTTCACTTTGGTGGGATGGGAAGTTTGCCTCCTTATGTGCACGATATCAGGGAAGATATCAAGACAGAGAGGAGGGTTTGATGCAAGACCTGGGGAGACTGTCCCTAGCTTGTCAGGCCCTAGAGACTCAGCCTTTGCAAAACTTAGTTTTAAAGATGATAGGAATAAAAGACATTATACTTTATTATCTTACTATGTCCAGTGTTCTGCCTCCACTGTGTTCTCAGACACAAAACATAATCCTGAGAGATTAACTCAATCTGATTTTAGTTGCAGCAGTGAATATTTTACTCACGGGGAACAGCATGAGACTTCTTGTAATCCAAGGCTCTACCATCCTTTCTCTGGTCAACAGAGTTCCCTTAGGATGAACGACACCTGCCAAAGCCCAGACAATTATGTCTGTGGTGGAACCACCACAGCCAGAACAACTTTCCTAGTTATTAGTGATCCACAATAATTCATGGACTCTCTTTCCCAAAATAAATTATTCCCATAACGCCCAGAACTACTCTCTGCCTGTTGCTCTCACCAATGCAAAACATGAGCATCTCCATCTGTCTGACCCCCTTTCTGAAAACAGGTCCAGTGCTTGATAGTTGAGCACTACATTGCATCACCATGTGAATTTGGAGCATAGGTCATAGCTCCTTTTTCTCTGTCTTACTGATCCTCTGAGGCCCCATAGTCTCAGGAGGTCTAGCACTCACAGTTGATTCTGTTCTAAGGGCACATTTTTTCCACTGACAGTAATTTCTAAGATTAATTCTTAGAGTCTACGATTAATTCTTACACCAGTATTATCCCATCATCTCTCCTCCCAAAGTGCATTTAACTTGTCTTCTAACCTCATGACTAAATGATAGAAAGTATTAAGATTCATTGCAATTGGCTCTTCATAGCCTTCTGCAGCATCTTAGCTGGTCTCCATCGTGTTAATCTCCTTCATCATGTCCCCCCAATACAAAATAAAGTCGGTGTTAATCTAGGTCAGGAATTGGTTGTTGTTGCTTCTTTTCTTGTCTCAGCAAGAAGAAAGCCTGCTATGCACCATGAATCCTTCTGCGGATGTTTTTACGGCAATGGTGGACCTTGGGACCCTGCTGTTGGAATTGATGAGAACCTGCCAGTTCCTGTCACAAAGGCAGCCTGTCTGGAGACAGGTACCACTTTTATATCCCTTTGCTAAAAAAGGAAGACCCGTCACTGAAACAACAAAATTAAAGATGCCATCAGAAAACAAGGACTTGAGGGTAGGGTTAAATGTGAACATAAAAACGATACAAAAGAAATATATTTACTACCATTGTCTTGAAATGGATGGACTTGCTAGAAACATCCAGCCTATCTAGCAGTTTAGTGTTCAGACAGTGCAACTCAGTAGTGCCCCTACTGCAAAGATGTTAGCAGCTGGCACTGTCAGCAGTGGCTTTATTTCATTCTTTGTAAGCTACTTTGTACCTCTGAAATACTTGGTGGGGTTGTGTTTGGGTTGTTTGTTTTGGTGTGGGTTTTTTTTTTTTTTTTTTGGGGGGGGGTGGGGTGATTGCAGAACTTGAAGTAAAAATTAGTCAGCAAAGCTTCAAAGATATGCCCACCCAGAAGAAAAAAAATCAGAGGAAGATACCTAGCAGAAGATAAACTGTCTGTCTTCATTCCTGGAATTCCTAAAGGATGATCTAAGGATATATTCTGCTTCAATTCCTGGCTTCTCTAATACTACAGAAACCACAATTGATCCACCTATGTTGGGGGCACATACAAGCAGACTGTGCTTTGCATGGACACAGCCCATCAAGTAAGGGATTATGGCATTTCACTCAAAAGGAAACTTGGTCCATATTGTATCAAAGAACCTTGCAAATATATGTACACATAGCATATGTAAGCTGTGTGGGAGTTTTGCCAATTACATCCATGACAGCAAGACTGAAATGCAAAGGAACAGTAAATATTTGTCATTTAGGAAGAAGAAACAAAATTATTAGTGAAAAAGCACTCCCCATCTGAAATAAATTCACTGGAAACTAGGTAAATAACAGTACCTATTAAATTAAGGGTCTTTTCTTGCAATGAATAGCTGCAAGTGTACTGTCTAGGTATTTGTAAATCCACAGAATTAGACTGAGCTGCATACCCTTTGAAACTCAAGCCAGCAACACCCTTGTATAAATTTGTTAAAGAACACTACTTTTGAATAATTGTGATGCAGTAGTATCTACAAGAAAAAGGTTTGTATAAACCTGCAAATTTTGCATCATCTATAGCTGTTTTCTCCCAATTTTCAGGAGGTTATAGACCAAGAATGTTTAGTATATTAAAGAAGGTAAAAGTTAGCTTCAAAACTAAGAAGCAGTTTCCAACTTGCCCAGAGTAAAGGAGCGTTATTCCAGCAATACAAAGTAGGTTAGGTTTAGATTCCTGCCCAAAACAGATGTCTCTAACGCTTCCCACTGTAGTGAATCTAGCCTAAATTCATAGCCAAAATTTACATATTACAAAAAGCATAAAAGTATTAAGAAAAGTCATTAAAGAGGGGATAAGAAGGAAGGAAGGAGTTAGGAGCTGCTTCAGGTTTGGACAATGAAAAAAGTGAGATGTGCCAGACTCCTACTGGAAACAGATTTTCAGCCTTGCTACTGGTTGAAGCTGGGGGCACAGAGCTGCAGCAGTCTGGCCTTTCTCAGGCTGTCGGATACAGCTTGATCTCTTTTCTTCTAACAATTGCATCAAAAAACCTCCTAGCAAATTCCAGCAGACTTTGAAGGGAAAAATAGAAGAGTTCTACACAGGAAAGAGAATGTTGGAACCTGACTGGCTTCAAACAAGTTACATAGACAATTATATACTTCACTTGTGTGAGTCATTGCTCTGATCATAGTAGCTATAATGTTGCAATAATTAACTATCCCCCCCCCCCCGAAAATTCATGTTAACATGCACTTACAGCAGTTCATTTTCCCAGGCATAACAATCAGTCACAAAAAAGCAAAGATTACTGTTTTGGGCATCCACCTGCAAGAAGAAAAAAAATGAAAATGCTGAATACTTTAATACCTTTCTATATAATTGCATTTAATCCACCTTTTCATCCTTAGATAAAATTCTGCCCTTCTGAAATAATTACTATTTTTGCTTAAATTGATATTTACACTTTAAAGTGCAATCTAGCATCAACTGATTTACTATATTAGTTTTTGTACCCGTGTTTACAGCAGGTAACATATGTGTATATATAAATACATACATATACATTTAGATAATTCCAAATTAACTAGAACTTAAAGGATTTAAATATTCTGCCCCTCCAACTTTTCAAATTATATACAATTAGACCACCAACTATACTATGTATCAAAACCAGCTCAAAAATATGTTTTTAGATGTTAATACATTATTTTTAATCAACAAATCTAAAAGCCCTTTGCAAATGAGGTAAATACCTATCTTACGGACAGGGTAAACCTGAAGCAACGTGAAGGGAAATGTTTTACTAGAAGCAGGCCCAGAGCCTCCACATTTCTAGGCCAGGTGTCTATCCTGTAGGCTACAATTCATCTGAAAATGCGTCCTTGACTATGGAAGCAAGTGAAGTATCTGGACCCCCTGAACGTGATACTGAAGCATACAATCTTCTTCTAATGTGTAAAGTTTTTTTTCCCCCCTAATACTTTCTTGGATTTACTCCCTTCGTATAGAACAACCATAACTAGAGGGACATTGGAGCATTTGTGGATCTACCATTTATGCCCTTGAGAGATAAGTAAAAAGCAACAATGAAAGAAACAAAGCTCATTACAGAATATTTATAATCAGAATGTACACAAAATGTATTAAATACACAAGTGATAACACTGATCATACTGAAACAACTAGGAACTGACTGTGACATCTGAGCTTTATGGAAACCACAGAAAACACAATAGCCTATTATTAGGCTGTAGGATACAAAGACATTTCAGCTAAAAGGCCTTATGTGACACTGCACTGTGCTATACCGAAGCTCCCCCCATCGTGGCAGCTTAGCACTGAAATAAACATCAGAGAAAATCCATAAGGGAGAATGTGGGGTTTTTTAATACTCGTAAGTAAAAGTGATAATGGAATATATTGTAATTATGAATTATTATAGAAAAGTATCACTCCCTCTAACATGTCTAGGCAAACCATGTTCACATTCACAGCACAGTCTACAACATCAACTTTGACCATTAAATACTGTTAAAACACGGCTGAGACCTACCTGTAACAAATGTTTGCAGGCTCTATCAAAATTAGGATAAAGAAGTTGTAGGGCATAGTTGGGAAGGCAGGGGTGGGAAACGGGTTAATGTACTAGTTTGCCCTTCGAATTAGCACACGTTTAACATTAGTTAGAACTCAGTACAGAGAAGATATAAGATTAAAAAAAATATGCTAGTTATTTATGGCGAGTTTCCTTCTTTTACCGCACTGTACACTTCAGTTCAAGTTGCAATTCAGCATCTGAACTGAAATGCAGATCCTATCCAGACCAGTAGATGGCACAAACCATTTATTTCACTATATTCATCACAATATTTATTGTAATGTCACAGAATCAGAGAATCACCTATTATCTTCAAAATAAAGTTATTATACATCCCTCTAACCTAAGAGCAGTCAACCCTAAGACATTATAATCTTTAAATGAATTAATAGCTAGTTCTAAAAACACTTAAAAGTAATATATATAGCACTGAACAAAAATTCTATTATATGCATGTCAAGAGCAAATAATCCTGCAATAAAGTTAGTAAGAAAATACATTCTAGGTTTTAAGCTTGTTGCATATTTGTAACAATTGGTAATAATCTCAAATACCAAGTAAGAACTTGTTCAACACTGCAAAAGTGAATCTAACATTAAGAGTCCCTACAGTGATAGGTGTGCAAGAGATAAATATGCTGGTGAAACTTTTTCATCATAGATTTACCCAGTGAAGTTAAAAGTGACTATAGATTTCCTACAATGACAAGTACCAGGAAACAATTACAGCAATTGCTAAAATATCTTGTGCCTTTGAAGATAAAGAAAACTTTAGAAAGGTAAAAGTAGTACAAATCAGGTTAAACTCACAATGAGGGTGAAAAAGTAACCATTTATTTTAGAACTAGGTAAAGATTAAAAAGAAACAGCAAGTAATCAAAGCTTTAAAAAACCCAAGGAAAATTTGACAAGGAAAAAAAAAAATCAAGAGCTCTAACTATTTGCCTAAAGCACCAAAAAAATCTAATAGCTTATAACCAATCATACAATATCATCTATGAAACCCACATCATTTCAGTGCCAAGCCAGGCAGACTTATGACTCAGTGTACAAGAGAATCAGTAAGTTTTAAATGCCAAAAATGTATAAATATTTGCAACTGAATCAGTTCATCTGCAGGCATACTTCCGAGCATACTTCTGCATAAATCATTCATGACAGAGGCACTCATAGGTTATCAGGCACTACAGAGGATCTTTCTAAACAAGAAAAATAGACACTAGAACATAGATAGATTGTTTTTATTATTTCAAAAAGAATAGACACTCCTGAAACATACCAGTTGTTTGCTTTCCTATTACAAACATGTTGGAAAACCTTAGTTCTTGGAAAGAAAAATAACAAATTGAATTACACTGAAATACAGGGCTGGGGAAGTATCTCTCATGTTCAGTAAAGCATGACGCTTGCTCTTGTACAATTTTGACACAATTCTTGGAATACTGCAGAAAGAAGAATCAGGCTTCCCGACTCCATTTTCTAAGTTGCAAAGATAACCTATAGCTACATAATTATAGGATTTAATGATACTTAATTTTGTATTTTCAAAGAAATATTATGACATCATGTCACTTTTCAGGGCAAACCACTTAGCTGTTATTCACTGCAGAAGCACATATTAAAAGCTATGCAATCATTTAGTAAATTATGCTCATATCTGTTGGTCAAATTACAGCTTAATGACATGAGAAAAATTGTAAATAACGTGAAGATTCATAGTTTAATTATTTTAATAGCAAGTAATTTATCAAATAATTATGAAAGAAAGAAGCAGGCGGGTCTAATAGGCTGGAATATACAAGCAAGAATGTTTTTCTGCACTGAGCCAACAACTCCTGAACTAAAATGCTAATAGCAAGAGCATCTTGATTTTCCCTCTAATCCCGTACAACTGCAGGCAGACAAAGCCCAGGTAGTGCTTGTCCCTCCCACCTCTCATTAGCTCTAGTCATCATGCACATAAGTTCAACATGTTGATCTGAAAGGAAAACTTTGGTTTTGACAGATTTGTTTTCCGCTGAACCAATCCACTTTGTGCCACACACTTGCCAGATCCAGTGCAAGGGGAGAATAGGGAATATGCAGCCAGCACTGGAAGAAGTGCTTTTCCACACCAAACCCTAGTTGTACTGGATTAGGTGTAAAGCCCAGCTAATGACTCTGATTAAAAAGTGGGACAATCTAGTCTGGAACATTTGACAAGAGAATAGTTTGAGGGAAACACTTAGAATTTTACAGATAAAACCAGAAATAACAGACATTTGCTCACTGCTGAAACGAAACCATATTACCATAACTAAATGACTTGATGAAATTTAGTGCCACGTTTCCAAAGCAATATTGTGACGACACCATTTTGCAGGGTAAATACCCTAGTTTTATTGCAGGGATGGACAGCTGGACTGTTGGCCATAATTCCTGAACAGCTCAGACATCCACAATGCGTTTCCAGGTTGAAGTGGAGAGCACCTGGTCAACAATCACAAGAGAAATTTTCCTACTTGTCACTCCCAACCATCAGGCCAAGGTTCTAAATTCACTGACCTCAGCCTACCTGGCAGTACATATTTGACCCTCATGAGCACGACTACTTCTGTTACATTAGCCTGAACACATGATGTGGTGTTTACACCTACTGCAGGAAGATATGCTATGCCTGGTTCAGCATAGCAAAATTTTAATAATACATTTGATCTGGCAGAGTGAACTTGAATAAAGCACTGCTCAGCATCATGAGACTGCTCTGTTTTGACTCAGTCCTAGGTGCACTAAAAACAGATTTATTGTCCTGCGAAGCCATGGTTCATTCAAATCCCCCTCTCAAAGCAGGCTGCAGGAAAGCACATGTTGCTCAACAGTGCCTTTTAAAAGGCATACACCTTCGAACTCACTGATCAGAACATCTTACATCAAGTAATGGTCCTCAGTGAAGATATTCCAGAGGACTCGGTTTACCTGTTGGTATAGCTTTGAGAGCCTGCTACCCTTGCTCCTGCTTCGCTGATTTCTGAAAATACACTATGCCCTCCCTTTTTCTTCTGCATCCCTCTGGAAGTGGACCTTAATGCTTTGCTGCTATCAAAGCCTAGAGAATCTGTGGTGGTGGCAAATACCACAGCTACATGCTTTGTACACAAGGCTTTTTACCTCCCTGTCACCTTCTCACTGCATATCATAAACCTCAAACCAGAGGAGGCACAGACTCATTGAAATGTAACTGCTCCTCCTCTGAAGGGGACCTGCTCTTCCTCTGAAGAGTTGGTTTGCTGAGGAAGGCAATGAAGGCAGCCTTCACAATTTTGATCATCCCACAAAGGACCGAGGAGGGAATCAGAGATACCAGAAAGTTAACTGGCAGCTGAGGCAAACATCTGTCTGTCTGTCTCTAGGACATGTGAATTCGCTCCGGAGTGCAGCTATTCCAGCTGAAGAGGCTATGCTCTTACTCCACAATAACCTAACTCACACAATTTCTCTGTAACACATTTCTTCTAAAATGAGCTGCACTGGTGTATACCTGCTGCTAGAGTTGTTTATAGTAAGCCACCCCATTTTGATTTAAATGGAATAGAGAATGATCACAGAAAAAGCTTAGTTGGCAGTTCTGAAAAAAAGTAGTAACAGGGATTAGTAATGTGTTTAACTGATATCTTTAACAGTACTGATAGTCCTTCATGGCAGAAACTGATGACAGTCACTGTACTTGCCCTCAAGAGAAATTTGTTTCCAGACTGAGTAAATTGTCAGTGTTCCATTCTAAAGAAGCAGAACAGTTACCTAGTGTTGAGGTTTTGCTTCTAACAAGGCATCCTGTCAGTGGTGATTTCCTGATGTTGACAGAAAGCAGAGCACAAACAAAAAAATTCAAACTAGATTTGTTTAGGAGACAAGTAAAAGAAAAGTGGTAGCAGTGAATTTTCTCTGATGATTCCACCAAGAGAATATCTTTGTATCTCATGAAGGATGCCCACAGAAAAGGACTGAAACATGGATAACCTTGTCACAGCTACTGAGAGAAATCCTGGCCCAAAGGCAGCTGGTGGAAAACTCTCTTTCAGCTCTGGTAGTATCAATCTCAGTTCAGGTGTGACAGTAGACCTCATTCTATTAGGACCAGGTTACTTCTCAACTAATCTGATCTCCCTCCAGCTTCTGGGACAAGAAGATTCAGTGGATTTCTCCTTAAGTTAAACACTTAGGACATAGTAAAGTTTTTGCTAAGCCTACACTGTGATTATAAGCCCAGATTTACAGGACAGGTTTAGGATTTCATGGGACAGGACCCTAACACTGTTGACAAAAAGTCCTGAACTGTAAAACATCAACATACTTAAAATTCAGTATTTGTACAATAATGTTACTTCAAAGAGCAATCTGCAATTTTGCATCAGTACTAATCTAAAGGTAGACTCATAGTAGGTGAATCTCTGTAAGCCAGAAATTTTGGGGGTTTTAACCACACAAGGAGGAAAATGGGGAAAGATTTGTTCAAAGTTCAAATCCCATGGTCTCTAAAGAAGGAAAGTGCTGGATCAGAAACAGGCCAAAAAGACTACCTCAGCAGGAGATAGGAGGAGGATCAACAAGTGAAATTGCTCTTTGACAATGAGTATTGCTGAGATGGAAACCACAAAGTACTGGCTGACAAAAAGAATGATGATGATTAGAGTCACATGTGCTTTAGATACAAGATGGAGCAGACTGATTTATCCCAGCTGAACAGTAAAATACCCTTGTTATTGGCTATTTCCTTATAAACCTGCCTGAACAGCCCCCTCCAGGCTACAGAAATGCTATGCATTAACATTTGGTGGAAAGTTTTCTTCCAGTACAAAGTAATGTAACTACTATCCTCCCAAAATGTCAGTAAAAATCTCTGTATCAACAAAGGAAATATGAACAGCATTACAAAGATAAGTTAGTTAAAAAAAAAAGCTATTCTAGGTAACTACATAGGTATGGGTCTCTGAGAAGTCTTTACAAGTTCCTTTTCCCAACACTGTGACAGAAATAGGAGGCATATTGGTCAGCAGAAAGTTCCAAGAACTTTCCAAGGTCGTCAATTTTATTTTCTGAAGGGACAAGACACAGCACTGATTGTTGCTGAAATTAGCTTCCCTGGGTCAGGGACTAGTATTCAAAGAGCACTAATAAACTAGGCTTTTCTCTAGCCAAGGAAGGGAAACAGATGCCATACTTAAGTATTTTAGCAACTCTTGCCACAGAGACAATTTATCTCAGAACAATGAACATAAATGCAAAATGAATTAACTCAATTGATAAATGTTGGCTACAATCTCCAGAGGAAAAAACCCAACCCAAAACTAAAAACCAGAATAAAACCTGCTCCTTTGGAACCTTCTCAGCTTCTCTCTGAAATATGCTGATTTTTAATTCCCTCCAAGGCTACCATCTCACCTGTTGTGACAGTGGTCTTTTAGCTAACATGTTTGACTTCATGGTTTCAGGTCAAAAATATTTCCTCTGCAAACATAGGCAAGTCAAAGTCCACAGACTTCTCAACTCTCACTTTGTGTGAATGTTGTGAGACTTCTTTCCTACATTATTTCCTGACTTGGTAATTTTTTGGGGGGAGGGGATAGCATCTCTCTTTGGCTGTGTGTGTGCACAGTGCCTTGAACTACCAGGTTCTACAACCAGTGGTACCTTCAATCATAGTAAAAAAATTATAAATAAAAATTACAGCTCAGAGATAGAAGCACTCATTTTTTTTTTCCTCTTGTGGATAGCTATTGCAAAGCTACAATTAACCTCAATTAATAGGAAGGGTAAACTTTATGCAAAGAATATGCTGTTCAGGTGTTCTTAATGAGAGCAGCACTTGGCACTGTTCAATCTGTCTGTAACAGGGAGCTCTGCTGGGGTGAAAATTAAAGTGGCTAAAGCTTAATCCAAGAGGAAAGTAGGTTTTTTTCCCACCTATACAGAAAGCAATTCCTCTAATAAAAGCTACCTAGAAAAGTTAAGAGTCTATTTGGACCCTGAGTGCATCAACAGGCCTTAATTGCCCTAAACAGCCTCGTCTGAGACCCCCATCCACACACTCTGTCCACTGGCCTATTTAATCTCAGGCTGAAGCCCCTGGTCCTTTTCAGAGCTGTGTAGGTAGGTCTGTGCTCAGTCCTGTCCCCTGCTGTGCCCAACTTGAGTGGACTTCCTGGATTCCTGACCTCCAGCCTGCCTTATCACCACACGTTTGTGTCATTTCTGACACAGTCATCACATTTCTGATGATCACTGGGCTGCACCCAGAATCTGTTAGTGTCACCAACCTCATCCAGCTAATGGAACGCTCATTTTCTGCAAACCTTACCTTAGGCAGTAGCGTAACAATTAAGATCTTTTCCATTGCTCTCGCTGTTTCTTCCTCCTATTAAAATAAGAAATATTCAAAGTGCCAACTTACACTCTACCTACAGGATTGGTGGAACTGAAAAAAAAGATCAATTTCACTAAAGATAAAAATAGGGGAAAATTACTAAATCCTGTACAGAACTGTCCCCTTTATAGTTTCTACTGTATTAAGATTTACATTTTCAAGTAATGGAGTTTCCCTCACATGCCTTGAGATACATTTTATATTCCATACAAAATAACTATTTCTTATGGGCCTTCTCAGTACTATCGCAGTTCTAGTAACCTCTTGTGGACTATGCAGAAAAATAGCACTTCATGCATGCTAGTTGTATCAATTATATAGCTATCACAAGACCAGCAATATTTCCCTATACAGTTTAATCTTTATGCCATCAATCCAGGCTTTTTTAAATAATAATATTGCCCAAAGTAGAATATATCGGACAATGCATTGTAGAAAAAAACCCATTACTTCCCTTGAAGTCAAAGGATTTTAATTTTGACTTCTGAATTTCAGGGGTTTTTAACTGAAAACTTCCCCATGCATCTGAGATTACTTTATTTGTATTTGTACGTAACTTGGCTTTAGTTGTATACTTTTGAGGGGAGTTATAGTGCATTATATTTCAGACATACAACCAAGCTCAGTATAAAGGAGGGAGGGCAAACCTCACTACCTGATCAGATGGCTGTTGACCTGGGAATGTCCTCATCTAACCTAAACAGGCAGGTACAGCAGAAGATCTGAATAAGAGTCTGGGAAAGGTAAGAGTTTGAGTAAGATAAAGAGCTTCAAAACCAAGAGGATACATTTTGTTGTTGTGTTATTTCCCCCTTAATTTTTTGTATTCCCAAGTTACGGTTTTATATACAGTTTAAGTCATTATAAACCTGTACTGCTGCTGAAAGACAGAGTTCTGTCACCTCCCCTTCCCACTTAATCCTAGCTACGCACCCATCCCTACTGGAGTAACATGTTTTCTATAGCCACAGTGATCCATATCCAGGTTAAAACTAATCACTTTGTCAGGTTAGATTTCAGTGCTGGCTTAAAGCGTATGTGAAGCTATGGCCTCATTAACCAGCAAATTTTATCTAATTACCAGAAGTCACAAGGGATGACCCTGCTACTGTCACATTTCACAGCTTCCATTCCCAAACTTTATGGGTTGTGTTCTCCCCTTTCATCAAGCTTGTGACCCAAATTCTAGCACATATGAACAAATTCCTGTCACCCTTGAGACCCAGTTTGTATTTGCAATGGTCCCTGGCTCATAAATTACTGCTGTACTGCATAGCGAAAAGTTCTTAATAGAAATCGCTCACCTGATTCTGCAGACTTTGCCTTACATGCACCTTATTCCACCTGGTGTCAGGAGGTAGAGGAAGATGTAGTGTCAGCCTTAGAAGATTCAAACAAATCCTTCCCCCAGGCCCCTCTTGCAGAGCTGTTCCCTGATCCCCACTACAGGCAATACAGCATCAGCCTAGGAGATGTCTTTGTTTCCCGCTTTGAAAATCTGCTCCATTCAGGATTTCAGAAAATAGAATCATTTTATTCCAGCTAGATAGCTTGGTTTGTGTTTCTGTGACAAATTATTAATCTATCTTATATACGACAAGCATACATATTGGAGAGAAGAAAAACTTTGTCTGGACTACTTATGAAATAACACAGGGCTTTTACAAGCTCTTATCACTAACCCAGCAGAGTGGGGCTAACAATAGCACATTTTCTTCTAGAACAATTTACTGTATCCATTTTTTTTTTCCAAGAAAGCAACTAAACTATTCTGAAAGGTTATAGATTATAATACTTATTTAAAATAGATGAAACATTTTAGTCTTCCCATTATCTATTTCCATGAGAAAATCTCCATCATTTCCCTTGAGTTCCCCTTTTGTGTGCAGTCTAGACTATCATAACAGATTTGACAATTATTTGTATTACATAACTTTGAAAAACAGACTCTCATAGAATTTGGTGGTTAGAAAAATTCTGCTCTGAATAAGATAGGACAATGTGTGGCTTTTTTAAAAAAAAATATCATGAACGCCTCTATTGTTGGTTTGCTTTCAAAGTTGATTTCTCAGTCTAGAAAAGCTAAGTCATTAAATATATTTTAGATTGTGCCAAACACAGCAATATCTATAGGAAGATTTCCTACGCTTCCTCCTGTGCATAAGGAAGCAGTGGAAAATAAAATAGTAAAAATAGAATTTGACCTTAAATCACTATTCTAAATGACAGTAAAGTGATCCTCCCAAACCAACACTAAATAAAATTTGTAGTCACCAATTCAGCAAGCTATCTGACTCCTGCTATCTTTACTCCTGCAGGCAGGATACATTTCATACTGCTCCGAGTAATTAGGTGTAAAATTTGTAAAGAAGTTTTGTTGTATTCATGGCCATGATGCTACACTAGTTACTGAAGAAGTGTTCCTCACTGTGCCTCTCAACTAGACAGGAGAGACAGGCAGGCTTATATGACATACTATGTTTTTCTATTAAAAATAAGGTTGCTTTAGATGTGGTTTCTGCTAAGTACCTTTATATTAAACTATCTTTGGTGCTGTTTTGACCTCCTCCGCAATTCAACCTTCTGGACTACTTCTCTGTACTGTTTTACAGTTGGAAAGGATAAAAAAAACTTGTTAGTGGTAAGCGTTAAATGGAAGAGAGATTCCTGCTAATGGATTATTGATCATACTTGAGCAATCTGTTGAGTATCACATGCAGAATGCTCTTCTCCCCTTTCAGTTTAAGAATCTAATATATTAAAAATATTAACATTACATGCTAATTATTTTCATGAGGGAAAGTATTTTCATGAGGAGGTGGCATCTCTATTTTTTAACCACAGATTTTATGGAGTATTTTATCAAACCCATGGAACCCCTTTACCAAAAAAAAATTAGCAGTATAAAAGTTCCTCATCATTCTGCCATAACCACAAGCTTGTTTGGCTAAAACACTTCACATAAAATAATTTTGTACCTCCCTGCAACCTTAAAGCTAGCAATTTTAAACAAAGCAAAAGTGAAAGACTTAGCAGATGAAAAGTGCAATTTTATTTCATGTACATTGTCCCAGTTTTGTAGGTTGTATGCTAACACGCGACTTAAAACTAAGATTCAGAACCCAAAGTCCTTTTCTATCTACAATCTAGGACGTATTAGATGGATTTGAGTTTAAGGCTAATTGCTGTTAGGTGACACTTAGCTAAATCATACTGTATTTCTTTCCTATAGCTGGAGTCATAAATGCCCGTATTTTAGCTTTACTTTAGAAAAAGTCACTTCTCCAAAATAACTTGTGAAACAGGTTGGTCAGAAAAAGTCATCTTCACATAAAATCCTGGTAGGGGAAAAAAGAATCAAACTAGAGACCCTATGAATACACAAATTTTCAACTAAGTTTGTAACGAGATTAAAATGGTTAAAGGCACACCAGGTTTGCATCTGTACAGCACTGTCACACTGTGTTAATCTAGGCTTTCATTCTGATCCAGACAGTTCACTGGAACACTTACAGGAGAACACATGCTTCTAATTACCAATTTTCTCTGCGCAGGCAGCTTTTAAGACCTGCATTTCCCAAATTATTGAAATCTCATTCCCCAGTAAGAAAACACATCCAGCCATCTTTCCTGCAGTCCCATAAGGAAAGATGAAATTATAAAAGGCCTGTCCATCAACATGCACGAGCTGGCCATCTATACCTGCTAGCACCTTCTTTGCATGTTTCACATTTTGGGAAGTTAACTGTAGTTATTTTGACAGAATGCTTTCGTACAGGGAGAAGAGAAGTTAACTTTTGACATTGAAGGTGTCACTGACTTCCCCCTTGGAAGCGTGGTGACCTCTGTCCCAAAAGGAATGTGTGGCAGGTTCCATTACAGTACTCTTAACCACACACAGCACGAGGTTCATACAGTGTCTCCTTCTAATTCATTCTTTGAAGGACTCGAACTCTCCTTGCCCACAGATCACCCTAAACCAATGACAAGCTTTTGCTTTCCAAAGTTTCTGAAAGTTTGTATCTTTTCCTTCTTGTAGAGATGTACCTAGTCATTAGATATCACCACAGATAATGGAGTAGTCTAGTCTACTGCAGAACTGTGCGCTGATTGGGGCACTCGCACCCTCAAAACCTCCTGTTCATTTAGAGCAGGAAATTTCCAATGGTTTCACACCCACAATACTTCCGTTTATTTTGGGGTAGGATGATTTTGCTCCGTGTCCTTTCTAGTCTGGGATGACAAGTTTCTCATTCTATCCTGCCTACAAAATAAATTGCTTATTGGTACCTGAACACCTAGAAACAGAGCTTGCAGGGATGCTCTCTTAAACTAAAGCTGTCCAGAGGATTCTCACAAGGGTAAAAGGATTCTAAGGATAAAAATACTCCTTTTTTTTTTTTCTAGTCCTAATTTTCCCTTCACAGTGAAAAAAGCCAGCCACAAAGGAGCATGATCAAAGACTAAGTTTAGTCACAGGTATGACTGAAAAAAGCAGCATTTTAAAATTATAGCTTGCCAAAGGCCAAGCATTAATTTATGGTGGACTGAAAGAGAGAGATGAGAGAAAAGACAGTAAAGCTTACAACAGAAAAAACAACTCTAAATCAAGGAGTTCACTGTGAAAACCTGAAAAAAAAAAAATCAAGAGCCTTAACAAATTGGATCAAGATTGCTTACACATTAATCATTTACAGCAGATATACTCAGGAAGCTACAAGCTCGTCTTCAAAAAAAAAACTTGGGCAGAATGTTAGAGCCTTTACTTCAGCACAGAGTGTTATTTGCCTAAAACTGAAAGCTGCAGTTTCCTACCAATTGTTTCTTAATATCACCTCTCCGAGAAAAGCCTAAATATCGATTCAGTTTCCACTCCTTTCCTCTTTCTACTCCTTTCTTTTTCCAACATAAAAAAAAATTAGTTGATTGATTTCCAAAATGAGCAAGCTAAAGAAACTTGTTTTGGAATGATAGTCCTGTGTCTATCACTTGGGGAATACATTTTAATTTCACAGGCTATTCAATATAGAACTGGGAAAGTGTCCTGATAGAAGGATAGCCAAGTTGTACGTATGACAGTATGGAAGGTAAAGACAATGCATTAAAAACTTCTGGAACTGCCCAGGGGCAGTTTAGAATTTAGGCTCAGCTATAATGCTAATCTGGACTGAGACGAATCAAAGTTATATAGCAGTCTCACTTGGAGGTATAACCTGTATTGTATCCTGATGTGATATGTTTGTGAATTTGGCAGCCACAAAATCCATCCACTATCGTGAATGTGACATCTACCACAGTCATATTAATCTCCTTGCATTCTTATTCTGTGATCCACAATCCCAGTTACAGAAGAATGTGAGAGACTGACTGTTGTTCCAGAAGGGGTGTTACTGTTATCTGTGGATATAAAGTGTATAAAGTGGTTTTTCAGATATCCCTTCCTCTCTATGGGCAGTTTAAATCAGATGAATGACTGAAAGACATGTATGGTGAAACTGAAGAAGCAGAGATAGCTGGAAAAAAGATTAGCCCAGACAGATGAAAATCAGTATTACGCAGCCATCAAGCATTCAAAAAAAAGGGTAAAGTGCTGTAAAGTTTCCAAGCAAAGTTCGGCAAAGTTATCATATACCCACTGAAATCACAGAGAGGACATAGAGCTTCACCAGTCTCCTAAGTATCAAGAATTTACTGAAGACACAACAATCATCTTTGGCATATCTATTCCTAAGTTGCAATCTGAAGTTATTTTACTTGTTAGAGAGAAAAGATTGTTGTCACAAGAGTTAAAAATACTACGCAAGAGCAGGTAATACCCCAAATCGATACATTACCACAACTAAGCATTAGTAGTTCTGTTTTAAATAGAAAGTGGACTTAAGTAACAGACAATTGCCCAGAGGCAATTGTTAGGTTTAATACTGTAGAAAGTTTATTGGGTAGAATCAATAGTCTATGCCAATGACATATAGAGCACTGAACACTGTGGACTGTTTTATCCCGGATTCCCAAACCACCTTCACAGTTTGATTCTTATTTTAGAACACAAACCCTACTAACTACCTTTTTGTTATCGGTGTTTCTAACACCTAACTGAAGATCATCTGCAAGTGCTGTTAATATACTTCCGTAATCCTTAAGCTGCTTTAAAAGTTGCAATAGGTTAGACAAAAAAAATAATATCATCAAAGAAATAATATCAAAAGCAAATAAGCCAAAAAGACCCACTTTTAGAACTAGTGAATGTTTCAAAGCTTACCAGATCTGGTTTAACAGAATGGTGACAACTTTGGGTTCACCTCCTTGCAAGATTTTATTAACATGGCTTTATATTAGTCACTGTGTTAGCAGAACAGTTCTGTTCTGGCACATACACCTCAGACTTAACACCACTTGTCTAACATGGTTCACAGCCGCAGATACCAGAATCATTCATGGAGCTTAACCTGTTAAAATGTGGGTAAGGTTTATTACAGTTTAGTAATTAGAAGAACTTAAACAATTTAAAGATTTATTTATCTTAAGTTAGTATTACTATATATAAATATTCCTTTTGCATTATATAGATAACTCACTGTGTTCACTGACATATTTGCATACCGAGTTCCATTTTAAAGGTTTTCAGTAAAAATTTTTGTAAACTTACTTATTTGAAGGACTTGACTAGGGGAAGGGGGAGTTTCTTATCTTTCCCTTTGCCTTCTGACCACATTCAGGCATCAGCACTATTCACATGAATATGGCAAGCGGGATTTGGCTAGCAAAAGAATTTCATTATCGGTGAAACACCACAAGGATTACATCTTAAAAAGACTGCAGATGGAGAATTTCTCCCTTCTAATATACAGTGAGTTTTCCCAGTGTTTTGTTTGGTTCCTTCTTAGAACCTATTTTTCATGGATTTGTACATACTGTGAAAAGTTATTTTACAGTTTTAAGTTTAATGACTAATCCTTATTTACAGTTAATTGTCTGAAGATCTTAATCAATAGTGTTTACAGTTCATAGCTTTAGGAAGTTTATTGATGAATATGTCCCCACCCGGTTTTTCCTCAGCCATGTTATACATTTCATGCCTTTACTCTCTCTTCCTAAGTGTTAATTACTGATCATGTCTGAAATTGTGCCCATCTGTTTACAACATACTGACAATGACATACCCAGGCTTAGCTACAATATTCTATGAGTGGTCTCAAAATTACTTTAAGGCAGCCACTACCCTGCTGCTGTTTAAAGTGATGCCCACAGATACTCCCTAATTATATTGTCCTTTCCTTTGCCCCATCACCAAGCAAAGGCATATCTAATTTGCTCTCCACTTTCTCCCTCAGCTATTACTATTTTCCAAGTTTTCCCTTGTACTGAACTTCTCATTTTTCCAGGGACACATCAGCTTACATTTTTCTTCCCTGCTCAGTTACAATCAATTTCCCATTTCCAAGATTTTTAGATTATGTTGTACTATTTCTTCCTACTCCGTGTTTGTAACACCTAACTTATTAAGATCACCTGCAAATGCTGTTATATACTTTTTACAGCCTCTCTGAAATCATTGGTCTGGGACATTCATCAAAACAGGCGAGTTGCTTGCTTCCATACAAGAATAAATTAAACTAAATGCAAAATTAGTTTGGCCAAACTTGGATAGTAGAGTCAAACAAAAGTAATTGAAGACTAAAGTACGTACATTAGAAGCTCTCCCAAAAGAAAAACCATAAAACAATTAAGAACAACAGCAGATGCTCAATGAGAAGAAGGACGCTTAGGTGGGATTAGTTTTGCTGTTTCCAGAATGACATGAAGTAAGAGTGTAAGGACAGAACAAGTTCTCTACATTCCTTTCATTAGCCAAACATATTTTCTGCTCCTATCATGTCAATAATCCTAGAACCGAGTCGGACAGCTGCATGAGAAAGTGGGAACTACAAGGCATCTTTCCCTACTCTCAGGAGGAAGCTTTTGCAATGGACACTGCATAGTGATGTAAAAACTCCACAGTCATTACACACAACCCCCAAACGGTTTGGGGAAAGGCTCTTTACTGAAGAATGAGGTAAAGGCTGAAGCTGTTTACAATGACACTCATGACATTAACAGATTGGTTTAGTTGTGTGTTGCCCAGACATCCTTGGAAATTTACAGCTGGCAATTTCCTCTGAATGCCTCGTTCCCTTCGCTTCAGCCTCACTCAACACCTGCCTTCTCTTTTCCTTTGCCTTACTCCCCCTCAGCTGTATTTTTCTCCCTTTCCCTGTCTTTCTGTTTACTGATGCTACTTCACCCAGTAAAGAAATTATGACACTAACTTGATGTTTTTCTCTTATTTGCATGACGACTCCTGCTTTCAGAACATCAGCTTTCCGAGGTACACACCACCTACTGCTAGTACACCAGCGAAGAACATAGTCCTGCTTCTGAAAAGCCTCAGGAGACCAAATTAGCCACAGCTAAAGATGATCTTCTGCTAAACTGATAAAGGAAATTTATAGGAAGGGTGTTCAAAAACCCAAAAAGATTTCAACAGTAAAAAAATTATTTGCATGAAAGAAAAAAGGAAGGAAGAGCGCTACATGGCTCTCTAGCTTTAGGGTGAAAGCTAGCAAGCACTACTTGCCCACACAAATCATCTTTATTTTGTGACAATCTCACACTACAGTGGCCCGTCCCATCGCCCATGAACTGTATGTGCAGGGATTAGACTAGCATTCAAAAATCTATTAACTGACACAAATTGTAGGGCCCTTGTGAAGAACAAGCAGACTACAAAAGCTTATTTACTTAATTCTGCCCACATACTTTCCACTCCCATCTTGGGTTGGTGTTTTTCATGGAAAGCTAAGATTTCCTCAGAAAAGGTAAAAAATTGCTTCTTGAAGTCTCTGAAGAGGTGGCTGTGTAATATTACACGGGATTATTTCCACACACTTCAGTTTTTCTTTTGCAAAGGAAAACGAAAGCTAAATTATTCTTATGAATTTCCAACTTCATTCTATGTTATGTATTTCTTCCTCTGCCCAGAGTAGTATCAATGATACTGGCATACATTTGCACACTTGAAAAAAAAAAAACCTCAGCTCAGACCACCCAAGTTTCAGAGACAGTAAAGTAACAAAGGTTTGAATCTATGTGAAAGATCATTACATTAGATGTGTAAATGCTCCTCCAGTATGGCTCCATCATATAATACGTAGCTGTGGGGTATAAGACAGCTAATCATTTCAGCCTGTGTTTCATAGGCCACAAAACATTCCCAAAGTATTTATTAAAATAAAAATTAGTGATGTATGTCAAATGAAGAAAATAATTTGATCACATCAGGAGTTAAACTGTGTTCAAAGAGACCAGAAGTAAGCAACATTTTCACATACAAAAATATTAGTGAAGAGTTATATACACTAGTATATAACTTCCAAGTTTTTTCAAACCACTTGGATTGGAAGGGGCCTTAGGACATCTCTTGTCCAACCTGCTACTCAAGGTAGGATCAACACCGAATTCAGACCAAGTTGCTCACGGCTTTGTGGTGCTTAGTTATCTCCACAGTGAAAAACAGCCTCCTCATCTCCAGTAGCAGACAGTACTTCAATTTACGCCTATTGTCTCTTGTTGTCCTACCATGCTCTCAATAATGCTCACTCTTTCCTGTAAGCTGAACTTAGGTACTGGGGGCTGCTAGGAGGTCTCCCCTCGCGCATCTTCTTTTCCAAGCTGAAGAAGTCTAGCTCCCTCAGTCTTTCCTCCATCCTTGTAGCTGGCCTCACACGGAGTTTTCAACATTTTTCTTGTACTGATGGACCAAAAACCAGGCATAGTGTTCCAGATGCAGCTAATGAGCGCCAAGTAGAGAGGAATAATCACTCCATTTGATCAACAGGTTACGCTCCTGTTGACACAGCCTAGTATGTAGTTAGCTTTTATCACTACCAGGGCACACTGCTGACCTGAAACCCAAGCAAATTTTCCTATTGATTTCAGCAAGGCCTAAATACCAGACTGAACATCTAATAAAAGGAGCCAACAGACAGAGAATAGTGGCAACAAAATAGCAAGCACAAGCTCACAACTACTGATAGTACGTGTGTCAAAAGTTGAGATCCAGATATACTCATCCTGTTAAAACAGCTGCTTTTTACATGACTGCCCTCAGTTTCTGAACCAGCCTTTACCTAGCTCCTCGCAGAAAAGAGAAGTATTCTGTTTTCCCATACTACAGCATATTCTGCCACAGCTTGCATAAAGACAGGAGGGACATTTCTAAAAAAGATTAAAATGTGTTATTTGAGATAAGCAGAGCAAGTGATGCTGCTTCCTACTACAGAAGAGCTAGGAACTATCCCCCTACTCAAGCACAGGATTTAGCTAACAAACTTGCAAAACTGAGCCCTGTTGTGTTTGTTACTATTGCAATTTATTAAAAACACATTTCATTCTGGGCCATTACTGATAGCTAATGAAAATGTGAAAAGCTGCATCTACTCTTCTGTCTTAAACAGAAATAGTTAACATTCAGTTTAACAAAGCAATTTCAAGGATTTAAGCTCTTTTCTCCTGCACAAAAAAAAAAAAAAACCAAACCAAACCACCACACAAAAACAAAAGAAGAAAATAAACAGAAGCGAACCTTCAGCACAAGCTGAAGGAGTTAAAGAATCTGACTTTTTGGTCTCTTACATCAGTTTGTTTTGAACACCAGGGCTAGCTAGAACATCAAAACATACATAGAGACACTGTTTATTCTAAGGGCTAGAGTCACAGCCCTGTTTTTAACCCATCAACAGCTTGCTATGTCTATCCATTCTCTTTGAATCACTTTCAAATTCAATCCCATCAACTGCAATGATATCTTCAATTATAAGTCACACTGCAAAAACTACAGATCTTTTAATTCTTGCGCAGGCCCACCCACCAGAGCAAGATAAACAAGGTGAGTTAAACAAAGCACTTTGTTACCATCGTGAGAGAGATGTTACAGGATGCAGTTATTTTTATGCACGATAAAAAAAGTGAGTGCTCATTCCAGCTCTTCAAATCCTTAAATGCTGAAAAAATTTTCCCAAGAGATTTGACTTATGAATTAAGTACAGAAAAAAACCAAGCAGCCCTCTGCTGTGAGTGCTTTAAGACAACTATTGTTTGTAAGAAAAGAAGAGTCTCCAAGAGTTAGTTTCCATTTATAGAGAGCAGAATAATTCACAATTTGTAAACTTATTATTCATCTAAATATGGGTCACAAAGCTTCTGCAAACACCTTCTTGAACTAAGGCAAGCTCAGATGACACACAACTTTCCATCACACCTCCTCCTGCTCCCTACCTCTCCAGCTGACCTGTGACTATCCTGGTGGCATGGCTCTTTCTCCAGTCTTTATTTCACACAGGACCTACTTTGGTGTCACGTGGTCTTGCATCTCCTCAGCTTCTGCCTGAAACATAAATGCGTATTTGCATACAAGCGTTATTTCCCTAGCCGTCCCAGAATTATATAGAAAGAAACCACATAACACAAATCCACAAAATGAAGATTGAGGAATTGGAATCCCCACAGCACTTTTATAACTTGTAAGGCAGTCGAGAACCATAGTTATGAAAACAGTGTAAGTACATGTAATTATAGTTTATTTATTGAAGTATATTATGATTTGCATACTACTTGAAATCTTTTGGTGATTAGTACAGAAGCTTAACCTTAAAACATTACATTTCACAGAAGGAATGGGTTAAAAAAAATCGTAGGGAAAAATAGAGTTTTTGAGCACAATCCCCTAGTTTCACAGCCAAACACACACCACCTGTAAAGGTGGACAGTAACAGAAAGGCTTCAGAAATATACAATTTATGTTTCCTTTTTGTGACTTAGTAGCAACAGCATAGTCCCTGACTGTCAGGTTCTTTTCTGCTAGGATACAAACTTCACACCAACAGTAATTTAGCAGTGATCTTTATTTATATCAGTTGAGATTTTCTGCATGATCCTGCCCTATGTCCTACAGTATTAGGCAAGGCAACTGTACTGAAGCTAACTTTCCTATATAAAAGGAGCCTGGTGTTTCTGGGCTAAACTCTGATTTATTGATTCAGTTTTGACAGACTTTCTCTTTGGTGATTCTCTACCAGTGAGGAAGTGCCTGTTCAAACAGCAAACACTTCGCATCATTGCTAAATATCTAGAATTATGTAAAATGACCTCCTTTTTTGGACTGTGATCTCAAAAGCAGCCTCAGCTAAAGAAACAGATAACCTCCTGAGAGGGTATCATTCCTCAGTTCAATTCTGAACTACCGCATATACGTTGCAATGTCATAATTTCACATAGTATTGTAGAGCTAGCAGCTTAGCACATTTAACGTAACGGAGCAAGCTCCCAGCATGAATATATAAACCTGTTGATGGACTCTTGGTTGAATGAGTTAGCTCCCACTTAAACCTACCAACACCTTCAAGTCTTTTGTGGAAGCCAACTGATTTTTAAAGCAGCATGAAGCTTTATTTAAAGATAGGCTTTAAGATACTGCCAGTAAGTACTCAAAACATTATATACATAGCTATCATCTATAATGCAATGAAAATTACACAAGTTGTAGAGAATAAATTGTTCCGTTAAGGACACCAGTGTTCTCTGATAAAACTTCAACATTCATGTAGAAAAACTTGAGAAAAACCCTTTGTTAAGCTGGTGCTGTAATTATCCCTCAACTTCAGAACACACATGCTGAAATGCTTTTGCCAACAAAAAAAAAAACTTACAGGATAGTAAAAAAAGTAGAAAAAGAAAATAAGGAAGATTTAGACACTTTGAACAACTAATCATTCTAATGTTATTGAACACTTTATGTTTGCGTTCATAAGCTTGTAGCATGATCCGAAAGCCATTTTCTAGATTATTTCCCCCCCCCGCCCCAAACAGTGTCTTCTCACCAGTGTCTCACCCTGTCTATTATTACCCCAAGCATGCTATGGCAGAGTATTTCTTTCTGTACTCACTCCATTCAGTTCTGCTACAGATTTTTAACACAGCCGTGGAGAACTTATCCCAGCCGGTTCAACCAAAAGCTTCTTAGAGCCTCTAGACAAAAAACAAGCAGTAATTGAGAGGCTTATATTTCATCTGCCAGGAGCTCAGACAACTACCAGGGCAGACCATTTAAAACAATAATTGATAAAGATACATGTTGATATAGGAGCACAGATCTTACTATGTCTCTCCATTTTCCAATTCATTTTTGTAACTTCTATTTTAAATAACTCAGCAGTCAGGAATCAAAGGGCTTGTTTTTGTTAAGCTAATCTATTAACTTCCATGACTGCCATTTTATTTTACAGGTTGCCATAGTTTACAGTGTAAGAAAGTAGTTTGGCAAACAATACCGATACAAAAAAAATTAACCTCTATATAACCCTCTGAATACTCTGGTGTAGTCTGCAGGACTGCCAAGGACAATTTAAACCTTTCCAAAAGGCCAGCACTAGTACTTCCAGGTCTTTGCTATTCTTCCATTTTGAAAAAAAGCAAGCAAACAAACCCAAGCAAACCCCCACACCCACTAAAATCCTGCAAAAGCAAACATTTTGCCCAGTTTCTCAAAGACAAGTGCAGGCTTAGTTTTTCAATTCAGGAAAGAGGTTAGGACAATGTTAAAAGACTCTGGCTTTGTGTGCAAAAGTCAGCATTTCTGAAAGGATATTCACTTCACTTCGTGAAGTCTCAAGCTGAACATGTACAAGAAAGCACTTTTTTTTTTTTATTTTCAACTGTGCAAAAGAGCTTAAGCATAGCTTCCCTCCCATACATCTGGCCATAACACAGGTGAACACCACCTCACAGTGCTATGGAGCAAGCTTCCTTTGGATACCACCATGTGGACATGGCATTCTACAAATCAAAAGTATCACTTCTGTAACAAGTTACACTGACAGTATATTGCTGTCCCAAAATCATAATCACAGGGAAAGTTTTGCTTCAGATGAGGTGGTGAAAGCTGCAAAAAGCTCGTTCCTAGAAGGACATTTAAATACTTCATAATGTTATCCTCCTCATAGAAATTAAACATAAGTTTTCTATAGCTATTATTTTTTCAAATCAGGAAATAAGGCTTTTAAACGCATAGACAGGTACCGAGTACCTTCACTGAACACAAACTGTATTACAGCATATTTGTATATACTACACAGCTTGTGAGGTTTTCCATATGAAAGTCGGTAAGCGCATTCTTCCACTCCTTCAGGTAGCGATGAGACGCGCAACCATCGCCTGCTGAGTTTGCGTCACCACTGACAAGCCAGCCTCTGCCCTGAGATCACCCCTGTTCCCAGCTGGTAGCCGAGCATTCCTCACGCGGTTCAAGATTTCTCCGATCTGTGGGCAAACCAACCTTGTGTCACCCACACCTGGGGGAGACGGAGGAACGCAGCTGCTGCAGCAAGCTGAGCACCCTGTGAATGTAGGCACCGTCGGGGTGGGACACCCCACCTTTCCAGCCCGCACAGGCCTCGGCGGGGGGACAGGACTACCTGGGGAAGGGGTCAGCCAGCGCCTGCCCCTCGCTGCTGCCCCTCACTGCTGCCCCTCCTGCCCGCACAGCCCGCTCTTCACAGCTGCTCCAGCTTTACACCAAAGCAGCGCCCCACCCGTGGGCTCCCCATCCACCTCA
This sequence comes from Pelecanus crispus, assembly GCF_030463565.1. Lineage (NCBI taxonomy): Eukaryota > Metazoa > Chordata > Aves > Pelecaniformes > Pelecanidae > Pelecanus > Pelecanus crispus. Next base: position 4,845,542 of record NC_134645.1, on the reverse strand, counting down.
CTGACCGCCCCCGCTCCAGACACCTGCGAGGTAAGGCCCGCCATGACCACACAGCCCCACGCCGCCCCCTCAGACGAGGCCCCACACCCCCCACGGCTGCACTCCCACGGACACACCGCCTCGGCGGTCACGGGAGCCCGCCCGAAGGGCACCGCCAACCCTGCCGAGCGGGGCGAACGCCCCTTCTCCTCAGGGACCGGCCCCCGCCATTCCCCCTCAGCGCCGAGCCCGCGGCTCCCAACGGCCGCCGCCGCCGCCCCTCCCCCCTCGGCGGCGCGCGCGCCCGGGCCCCCTTCAGCAGCCCAAAAAGCCGCGCTCAGGCAGGCGCGCGCGCCACCGCCGAGCGGCCGACCAATCCGAGCGCGGCAGCACCTGCGCCCGCCGTTTGCGAACTCAAGGCGGGCCCGCCTTTGAGTGACAGCTCGGCTCGGCCTATCAGCCAGCAGCGGCCCGCCCCCCCCCGTTCCCCCCCACCCTCTGCGCGCACGGCGCTGCTGGAGAGGGGGCGGGTCCCCTCTATTCCCCCCCCCCCCCCCGCCGCCGCCGCTCGCTCCCTCCGCCCCTCCGTGGCGCGCGGCGGATCGACAGCCCCCCCAGCCAATAAGCGCGGAGGCCGCTTGCGCGGCGGCCCCGCTCGGGACCAATGGGAGCGGCGGCTGGGCGGAGGCCCGAGGTTTCCAAACGCTCCGCGGCGCCATGGGCTGAAAACTAAACCGAGATGGAATCTCCCAGTCTGAACCGGTTTGAGCCGGTTCCGAGTCTGTGGCATTAGGAGGGGGAGACGCGCCGCGCTCAGTCCCTGCTACCACCGCTGCCTCCGCCGCCGTGCGTGTGACCCGCTCGCAGGGGAGCCCGCAGGGGGAACCGCCGGCGCGGCTGAGGGGGCAAAGTTTAGTGCGAGGCGGGGGGGGGTGGGAATGGGGGTGAACTGAGCGCCGGCCAGGCCTAGGGGAGGGCGGCAGCAACAGGAGTAGCGAGAGACCCAGCCGCACGGGCCCGGGCCTGGGCAGCCAGCGACGCGGGAGAGAGAGAGCCAGGGCCCCGCCGAGCCGGAGCTGAGGCGGCCAGGGCCACCAGGAAGGTAGAAGTTCCCCCCCCCCCCCGCCCCATCCCCGTTACCAGGGGCCTCGGGAGGCCGGAGCCCCGCGCCGCCCCCCGTGCCCCCCAGCCCCTCGAAGCGAGAGGAGGGAAGCGCGGCCGCTCTGCTGCGCGCCCGGCGGCGGGCGGCCTCGCTCCGCGGCTGAGTGAGGGGAAGGCGCGGAGCCGTGCGCCGAGGGCAGCGCCCGCCCGGGGGCCGCAGGCTGCGGCTGGGCGCCCGGTGCAGGCGGGGGTCGTGCGGGGAGGAGAGCAGCGGCGCTGGGAATAAAACCCCACAGGGAGGAGGGTGCGCTCGTCTTCCCCCCCCCCCCCTCCCCCGCCGTGCTTTTTTTTTTTTTTTTGTGGGGGGGTATTTTTGGTGGTGTTTATTTTCATTTTTTTTTTCGGCGTGTGGTTAGAAACTTCGCTCACCCACCCCTACTTTTTGAAGGAAGAGGCTGTAAGAAACACCTAGGTAAGTGCGTGCTCAGGCTGCGGGGAGCGGGGGGGGGGGGGCGTTGCGAGGGGTGCCGCGGTGGGGGGGCACGGGGGGGGGCGTGGGGGGAGCGGGAGGGGTACGGCCGTGCGGAGGGCGCAGAGTCTTGGCCCTGGAAGGAGGGGCGCGCCGGGCTGCGGGGAGAAGTCCCGAGGGGCGGGGGTTCGGTCAAAATCGGGGTGGGGGGGTAGCAGCATCCTAGGCCCGGCCGAGCGGAGCGCGGAGCCTGCCACGGGTGCTGCGGGGAGGGCGGGCGGGGGGCGGCCGGCGGGGGCCTGCCCCTCGTTCCGAGCGGGCCGGAGGGGGTTGGGATCGGCTAGGGGCAAAAGTAGGGACATAATCTGTAAATTATTAGGAGTGGAAGTTTCCAGAAATATTTTTTGTGTGTCTGTGCAGCAGTATTGAAACGTCCGCCTGGATCACGTGGGGGCCCTGTATAGAGCGCAGGGCTGGAGCCGAGGGAGGGAGCGGAGGGAGGGAGGGGCTGCGCCGCCGCGGGCCCGCCGCTCCGCAGGGCCCCGGCCCGCCCGCCGCGCCTGCCCCCGCCGCAGCGGCTCCTCGCCCCCGCCCGCCCGGGGAAGGCCTCGGCGCTGGGTGGGTGTGGGTCCTTTCGGGGGTGCGCCGTCTCGGGCGCGGCCGGGCCGAACGCGAGCGCTGCGAGGCGGGTGGTGGCGAGGGCGCGGGGCTTCGGCGCGTACGCGGGCACACGTGCGGGGGGCGGTGAGGGAAGCGATGGTTTCCCTGCGGTCGCGGGCGTCTTCGGCGTCGTGCGAACGCGTTTCGCGGCGCCTTCCGTTGCGTATCGTGCAGCCGGAGGAATTTACAAGTGATGCAACTAATTCCTTGGAAGGGGGGGGCGGCAAGTCGCTTGCGTTCAGTAGCGGAATTGCATGCTTGGGAATGGGGCAGAGTGGCTCTCCTAGGGTTCTGCTTTTTATTGTTATTATTATTTAATCGTCGCCCCCAGTGAGCTTTAAGGAGCTGGGCTGAAGGCGCTCTCGGGTTCATTGTGAATACTCAGCATTTCTTACTACAGAAACGTATGCTTTTATTCCTGTGTGCTCCGTGCTTGAGCGAATCGGGTGTATCATAATAAGCTAACTGTTGTGTTAAACTTAAAGGTCCAGGGTCATCGAGAGTTGGGATAACTATGTAAACAGTGCTGTAAATGCAGTTCTTTTGACCTTCGGTAGATGTCAGATTCTTGCCATGTTGCAGTTCAGATTTTTTTTTTTTTAAACTTTTTCTCTTCTTTTGTTTCTGTTTCCCCATTTATTAGCAGCGTTGAAGAATTGATTAGTGGTGGTTCTCAGAGCTGAGGTTTAAACCTGTTCAGGGGTTCAGGCATGATGAGGAAAAGAGTAGAGGAGTATAGGAAATCCCAGATTATGAGCTTTATGTGGTACGTTGTTAGGAGTAGGAAATCGAGTTGATTGCAGTTGGTACTGACCACAAAGCCGCCATTTCTGTCTTTCACTTTGCGAGTAGGTAGGTCATTTTGAAGATAATGCTGGGAGTGGCAAAGGGCCCTATTCAAAACATTTCCTTTCTGTTTCCATGTGGTTAATAACTTCTCTTGGTCATGTGGCTCCTCATTTGTGCTCTTAGGGGTGCGTAAAAACCACCGAAAGAGGCTTATATCTGAAATGAATGGCCCTACCTGAGGAATGACTGATTTATGACATTTATTGTAGTTTGAAAACCGCTTTCCTGGCTCACGGTTCAGCCATGGAGGCCAGATGTGAACAAAAAGGGGTGTGCCTGAAAGCACGCGTGTCTGGTGGGAGCATTAACTGCTCTAAGCCGAAGACCGTATTAATTGGTGCAGTTTCCTTCTAGTAGTGCTGCTTGCTGTCCCTCTGTGAGGTGAAATTTTCAAGTGTCCTTCTGTGTTAAAAGAATGAAATCGGCCTTCCCTGCTGTTCTGTTTCTTCATTCCATACTTAACATTGCAATTTTGAAAACTTTAGGAGTTGGGGGGGTGGAGGACAGATGTGGGGTGTTAATTTTAATTTATTTCGGTTTCTACTTGATGTTTATTTCCTTCTGTTTTTCTAGGTAGGTGCTGTAAAAAGGGGGACTGGATGTTGAGATGGAGCCCTGAAAATGATTACATTAGCGTAGTAATACTAACCGAATGAGGGTTTTTTTACTTCAAAATAGAATTAAAATGCTTGTTTTTTGAAGTTAATCTCTTTCTGCATAGAAGTAAACGAAATTGCTTGACACTACTTGCAAGTATGCATTTCTAAACAAAAGATTTTCCTTGTTTGTGTGCTACTGTAGGACTTTTACTTAATTAGTAATTACTTGGGCTGAGGCACAGGTTTGTCTTGCTCTTTACTTTTGAGCACAGCTTACATATGTAAGGCATAAAACAAATTCATACTTACACATGAAGTTACTTTGTAAGGGCAGATCTGACTTGTAGCTTACTCTAAAGAGTGGGTTGGCTGGGCGTATTGGGGGTGTTTCTGGAAGAGTTTCAGACTGTATCTTTCCGAGTGTGCAGATAGCTCTAGTGTAACTCTGAGCGATCTTGCAGTTGTCCAGACTTCTGGCTATTTCTGAAGTGAGCAGTTTTATATGAAACCTGTAGCTTTACGGGAGATTCTGAAAAGGAGGGTAAATGGCGGGAGAGCTGCTGTAGAGGAGGGGGGAAGGAATGCGTGTTACAGTTGCCAGTGACTGTGAGAAGAGGGCAATAAACTTGATCAGGTGCTTCCAACATGGGGGGTGGTGTGAAAAGGTCAGAGTGTAATTTACCATCCACAATTCTGTAGTTCCCGTCTTACTTTCTTGCTTTTCGTGATTGCCTTTATCTTGTACCAGTCTCTGGCTGGTAGGCATCCTACATGCACACCCCCAATCACACGCACCCCCCACCTGACTTTCTTTGCATAATATCGAGGCTGCTATATGTAGGACAAAGAGTTAATGCACGTGTCGCTGCTTTTATGGGACCTGAAACCTCCAGTAGAATTCCATTTCGGTTTGAAGTGATCTAACGTGGCACATGGAGTAACCTGCTGACTTAACGGTCCACTTACTTCATCCTCTCAAAGCGCCTTCAAACAGTCAACTTTCTTAGTTTCAATGGTAAATTTTTACTTGTATGTAGTTAACTTGTAAGTTTTTCTTCCCCAAGTATTTGAAAAATGCCCTCTGGCTGATTTCTTACTGTGTATGTAGATCACATTTCACTTCCATAACCAATTGTTTAAAAGCTTTGAGAACGGGTCTTGTAAATGTGCATGTTGGCCTCGGGAACTCAAAACTCAGCTGAGATTGCTAGTATGGGTTTTGGTTGTACTGATACTAGGTATGTCTACCAGCAAACGTAGTGGTTTACACGTGTTCGGGGACCGGAAGGGGTTGATACCTGCTTTGAAATAAGTTTTAGCTTGCTGATAATACAGCCCATTGACTAGTCAGCCTGTTACTACGTTACACCCGCTGAAGACCCGGAGAATTCGGTTGGGGTAGCGATGTGTGAATTTTTCAGAGTTTGTCCTGCTACTTGCTCAACAGTTGAAGGAGTGTTGTATTTGGTGCTGGCTAGTACTGCTAACGTAGCTCATCTCGTTCAAATGAGATGCTTAAGTTGAGGCACTTGCTTTACAACTGCATCTAATAATAGTTTGTTACTAATTGATTAACATTTTTTTTTTTAATTTATTTTGCAGTAATCTATGCCAGCAATTATGACAATGTTAGCAGACCATGCAGCTCGTCAGCTGCTGGATTTTAACCAGAAACTGGATATCAATCTCTTGGACAATGTGGTGAACTGCTTGTACCATGGAGAAGGCGCGCAGGTAATGTGGACTTAGAACCTATGTTTATTGACCATGTTTAACCTTATAACAAATGAGTTGAGCAAAATCAATGAACTTCAATAAAAATCAGTAATATTAGTGAATTTACTCTGCTAGTGACTGGAATATCACTGGTAATTCACGTGCCCTGGTTTAAAGGCAGGCCTCATGTAATGAATGTTGAAATGACACTTAGAAAAATGTTAGTTTAGTGTGTGTTCATTTCTAGCATGCCTTCTGCTGTTGAAAGGTATGAGCAAGTAAGATTTGGTGAGGGCCCTTCTGCTTGCAGCTCGCCTTCTCTGACTTAGTTCTTCAGGAAGGTCTGAGTTAGCTGTTATTTATTAATTGTGGACAGGATTGTGAAGCCATAAATTCAATGTTTGGATTCGCTGAAGGATTGTATTTAAAAGAAAAATCTTAATGATGTTACTGTGTGCGTACTTGTAAAGCATGTCACACACAGTTAAGAGAAGAGTTTGTCCTTTCTTGTGTCTAGGTTTTTTTTCCCCATTACTGTTTGTCTGCACAGGTTCTTTTTGCACTCTTTTCTTTGGACTTAGCGTGGATTGTGAAGTCTTAAGTTTAAATTGGGGAAACGTGTGCATTTGTGTGTTTGTATATATTGTCTCGAAAATGAATTTTGTATTGCTTTTATCTATTTCTTGAACTACTTTAGAAATAAGACTTAAATGTTGAAAGTGAGTATTGCTACAAGGGTGCTGGCATAGTTCCTCTTCTGGCAAGTTTTAATTGTTCATGCTTAATAAATTGGGAGTTTGTGTCAGACATCTCTTACTAAGATATTCTTGCACAACAATAAGAAGTGAATTAAAATGAGACAAAGTCGCTGATGCTTTTCTGTTCCTTCCAGCTGTCAGAATAAACAATACTATATTGGTTATACTTTTTTGTGTATCTCTTTAAAAAAAAAAAAGCTTTTGTAAGCTTTCATGTGAATTCTTACAGGTTCTGAAATACCTTGCTGCTTTCTGAAATACTTGCATTTTGAGTTTCCTAAATTCAAATGGTTACTAGCTGTAGTTTTTTAAATGCTCATGTGACAGAAAACTGGTTGTAGCTTTTGCCTTAGAAGTGTGGACTTCTGAGTGCTTGTTTTGTAAGTGATACGTTTGTTTACTGTACTGCCTTACAAAATAGGTGGTGCTTATAGTATTGTTTGGTTTGAATGGAGTTTAAAAAGTTGGGAAGGTTTATAAGGAGAATAGAGGATTAACTCTAAATGCAATGATGAAATTGCCATTGTTCTGGTATTGTGAGAAGTTGCTTCACTTTAAACAGTTGGGTATAGTCTCTGGTATTTAGATAAGTAATAAGAAGCAAAAATTCAAGAGGTGGTGCTTGACTGGCAAAAGTGAATTATGATAGATACCTATTTCAAATACATGTACTAATATGTGTCACTTCAATGAAAATTTGGTTTGCTATTTTAGTATGCATCCAAAGGTGGAGACATATTTCAGTGAATCTTGTGAGCTCTTGCTTCCAAGGAGTTCAAAAGTTCCTGCAGGAAAAAAAAATGCTCTTCTGTGGAGCCTGACAGCTCAAATAATGACTTAAAGGGTGACAGGAATAATGGAAGTTGAGGGAACTAAATATTAAAATTGGGAGATTAACAATGGTTTGCCTGGAATAGATTAGGGTAATGTTAGGGTAAAAAAAGGTTTAGAACGCAGTCTGGATGGCCCATGCTGAACTCGCTTTCAAATTCACCTGTCTCTTCCTCCTGCTTAATTCTTATCTCTGCTTGCAACACTCTTACACACTGATCTATATTAGGCAAGAAAGAAGCTCTTTTCTGTCCTAGACTTTTACATTTTTTTCTGTTCTTAGCTTTTTTTTTGTATACTTCTCTGAAAAGAAAAAACATCCCCAACCCCACCCCAGTGCAACACACGACTAAGGAGACTTCAGACAACTCATAGATGTTTACCTGGACTCATCCTAGATTCTTAATTCCATTGGTCTGTTAGACCTTCACATGTCCAGAAGGATTATTTGCTAACTGACTTTCTTTTTGTTAGCAACAGCACAGTGAGGCTTCGATCTTGATTAAACGTTACTGTTAAATTTAGACTGTTTTTATGAAACTACAGGAATTGATGTCCAGAAAAGGGGTTAGCAGGTATGAGAGCAAACTTGTCAGTGCTTGGGAGAAGGATATTGAGCATCTGTATTTTGTTGATGTTGACATTTGATCCTGTGGTATTATCACCAGTATTGGATGGACTAAGGAGGCCAGTATAAGAACACATCCAAGTTGAACGTGGAAGTAATACAGCTGTTCTTTCCCTCTTACACTAAATTGCCTCAAAAGTGCTGTGGGTTTTTTTTTTTTTTTTTTTAAGCTCTGATGTCATACTGTGAGAATGGTTGTACTGCGTTTGGAATATTTGTGTGGTACTTCTCCATGTCAAATCTGCAGGGACTTGCTAGTCAGTCAGTATCAGACTGGGAATCGCCCCACTGTGCTTGATTTATATTAAGTAGAGATGCCAGTATTGCACAGATATTTTAGACATCCTTGTTCTTTACTGTTGTAGCTTTCAATTTTAATTTGGTAAACCCCAATCCCAATTTGTCTGTTTCTCACATTATATGTATATAGATTTTGGGTCTTGATGGGGTTTCTGTCTTACTGAAAATATGTTTTCTTACACTGGTTGATGGTTAGCTCATGTATGTTCTTGTAGCTAACTAGAAATCTGCATAGCTGTAGTAAGTTCTAACTGTTGAAGTTAATCCTAAGGTAAAGCTTTAACTGTTTTGTAATTCCATTGAACTGGCTCTACAGTGCAGTGCAAGAATGAACTAAGTTCTGTTAATTGTGATGTGAAATGTTCATCTTGTAGGTAAGACAGTGTCTGATGCTTGTAGGTGATTCAATTTGCAGCAAGATTTGTCAGTACACTGCATTTTTGGAAATGGCTAATATCATTTGGCTTCCTCCCCCCCCCCCCCCCAAAAAATACTTATGGACATCCAGGCTTTTGAAAAGGATAGCTAAAACAAATTCAGCTATTTCAGTGTGTAATTGCTTCAGATGAGGTTTTGCAAGTTACTGAAACCGTAGTATCTAGTACAGTAATTGGTAATGTCACTCCCAAGGAAGAAGAAACCATTAGCATGACCAACTCCCTTCCTCCCTCCCCAATCGGTTTTTATTATTGTTTTGTAAGCTGTTAGATAGATCAAGGGGTTCCTCAGGAGTAGGGATTGGAGACCTCTAATGCTCTGCTCCATGGTTCTTCAAAATAAAATCAACAGTTCCTACATCAGCAACTTTGCAGCATGATACGGTACTCCGTAAAGCTGGTATTTGATATGAATGGTTCCAGTAGAACTAGAAGGTTTGGGTGCCCTTGAATAAAATTTTATCTAGATGACTTTCCTGAATGGGAGAAAACTTCATTCTCTACTATATTTTCCCCATAACGTGTGGTGTTCTCACACATTCACTGCTGGTCCAGATGAACTGTTCAGTATGGAAGGGTGGAAGTAAACAAGTTCTTGCATCAAGGTGTTTTTGGAGTTTGGTGGTGGTTAAGCTTTCTGTCACACAGGAGGAGGCTTAAGGGACTTGTTGCTCCTAATTGAGTTCTGCCTAACTCTTGGATAAGTGATTTAGAGACGTGTTATATATTAATGTCTTCACTGACAGTATATAATTTCTTAAATAATGTAATACTAATTTTTTTTTAATCAAACTTGCTTTTAGCAAAGAATGGCACAGGAAGTCTTGACTCACTTAAAAGAACATCCTGATGCGTGGACAAGAGTTGATACTATTTTGGAGTTCTCTCAGAACATGAATACCAAAGTAAGCAAATTAACTTTTATTTATTTGGTTTTCCTCTTTCTTCCATTCATAAACTTTGAGGAAGGTATCTCATTTTTAGCCATAGACTTTCTTGATTCAAACATTTTTTTTTTTACTGTCTTGTTCCCAAAGTTGGCTTTACACAAGAACTGTAAATGGACAAAATATTTAAACCTCCTTTTACATTGACAAGAGTTTCTTTCTCATTTTTTTTTTTTAAAAAAAAAAAAAAAGGAAGAGCTAAATTGGAAATACAGGGTTTTTTTTCAAGGCACATACAAGCATAATGCCAGTTCCAAAGATTGGCGTGTGTCTGTATACATCTGAGTAATGAAAAGTCTCCTAGAGCCACATTTTGTCCTTGGGTAAGTGCTTGGCTGTTTTGATCGTAATGAGAGCCATGTGCATGTAACTGAGGAGAGAATTTGTCCCTAGGTGTATTAAAGACAAAATAGAAACCTTATTAGGCCAAGATTTTGCACAAAGTTACGCACCCCAAACTCTGTAGTATGAGATTAGTCTTTACTAATATGCAGAACACATTTGCTTTGTACTGCTGTTTTAAATCCATCCATTATGGTAGAGACTAAAAGGGGCAGCATTCATTTTTTTTCTACAATTTTAAATGCCTAAGACTGCTGAAGTTTGAACTGAAAAGTTGATCGAAATGTGTTTTCACTGTCTTAAGTTTATTATTATCTCGACTGACATGCATGTTTTTCTGCTTGATACACACTGTGTTCGAACAGAAAATAGTCGTGTTTGGATGGTTTCTGAAATCAGGCTGTATTCATGAAACAGTTCAATTTTTTTCCACTGCTCTCTGAAATTTAGGGGAAAACAGTTTAAAGAACTTCCTCAAAGTGCTAACCTTTAAGTAACAGTGTTTGCCTGTTTGCTTGCCTGGTAAACTTTGCTTTTTTACTGACAGACATTACTAATGTTTAAGTTGATTTATCAACAGTATTTTTAAAAACTCAAATTTGTCTTGTGAAAAATGAGATGATTAGAGGAACAGAAAGAAAGCAACAGGTAAAGAATTCTTCAATTTACATAAATTGCAAATGATTTGGTGCTAAATTTATGCACTATGACATTTGGCTTTTATGCAATCATATTTTTTCTTTAATTAAAGCTGTTAACACTACCTGATATTAATCATAATGTTCCATTATGTTGATTGCTTGTAATAGGAAGAAAAGGGGTGTCTTCCTGTGCAACTGACACAGCTAGGCTTTGACGGCAGGCCTCCACAAGGTCTACCCTTTTGATTCCCTTTAACTGAATTCTGTTCATCAATTGTTTTTGTTTCTTGGGAGGTGGGAGGGAAAGGGATTCGGTGCATAGAATAAGTAATAAGGGTACCATAGAAATTTCTACCATAGGGATCATGTCATATTTTTTTCCAGCCTTTGCTGTTACCTGTCCCTCATCTTCATAACCGAGCAGTGAATTGCTATTAGACAATTAGAAATAAGCAAACCAAGAGCAAATGAGTTTTGAAAGACTTCTATTTTATGCGCAGTTTAAATGTGTTTGCATGCACTGTCGCAACAGTTGATTAAAAAGTGTGCTTCTGATAGTTCAGATGGCAAAACTTGTAATTGGTGTCAGTGACCTTTTTTGGGCTTGGTGCATCTCGTTATCAGGGAAATAGCAAAAATTAGAACCCATCAAATCAAATGACCTTTAAAAACAAAGTAAATAGCCCTGAAATCCCCTTGCAGAGTGTTCAGGCAGGCTGATGAAGCCTTCAGACATGGTGTGGCAAGAAAGATGTGTAGGTGAAGATTGGATACAGTGATTTTGTTACTGCTGCCATTTCACTTCATGTGTGAGTGTTAGGAAAAATGAATATTACTAGTACTGAGGAAGAGATTAACAAGACACGAGGAGAGGGCAGAATTGAAGTCACATACTTACAAAACAATGAGTAGAGACATAGTGTGAACCTCTTCACGGTTTAAGATACATGAATCTGAATTAGATATTTGAGCAGGTAATGAGGGATAGGTGTGGCAAATTGCTAGAGGTGTCTGTCCTTTTCTTTGACTCGGAGGAAGTCGTGTGTAGGGAGACAAAAAGACTAAAGATGAGGTCTGTCCTCAGTTTATGTCAGGATTTTCATTGAAGTTTTGTTTGGTCATCTAGTGCTTTCGGAAAGTGAACCTAGGCTTGCTATTCTGGTCTTAAAAGCCAAATAAGTTGACTTGTGGAAAAAAGTTGGGAAGCAAAACTAACATTTTTGGTTAGCTGTTATCTGAAAGGGCTGTTAATACATGTGCCTGTAGAATCTAGAAATCTAACTAGACTTCAGATCTGCTTCAGGAAAGTTAGCACTGTCTGATACCGATGTTTCTACTTTCAACATTGTTAGAAGCTTTTGTAAGTATGTTTTGTATTATGAGCCTGGATCAGGTGCAGATGGTGTCTATAAATCTATAGCAGTGGCTGAAATCACATCCTGTGAAGTGAAGCATTTGCTTAAGAACGTTTTCATACACTTTCCCATATGAACATTCCCTTGCTTTCATTTAGCTTTTATGTTAAGTAATTAAGTAAATCTACAGATTAAAATCTAGTTGCCAAAATTTTGCTGCTGACCATGAAGAAGAGAAGACCCTGCCAGCTTTCTGTTACTGCATAATTTTTCTTGGTACCCAAGATTTTGGAAGGCGGCGGAATGTTTTGCAAATGCAGGACGCACATGTGAAGTTTGTGGGAACTTGGGTCGGATAGGGAAGTAAAGGGATGTAGGTTATGCTAAGATGAGAACAGCAAAAATGGTATTTTAAGACAATGTAGTTTGGGACAGTCTACATTGTGTTTTTTTAATTAAATTGAAGTTTATATGATCCCTTTGGTTGAAATACTAATGATCCTACTTTGTATAACAACTAACCATTTTAAAGAGGAACTCTTATTCTCAGCCAAACTTTTAACTGTGAAAACTCGAGTTTACCTTTCAGGCATTGATGTGATATTTTTTCTTCCTAATCCACTGCAGATAAAGTAAATGCAAAACTGCTCATCCCCTTTTCTCTCCTGTCTGTTCATGCTAATGGGGTTTTACATACTAAAGTTCTTTGATATTATCACAAACTTCCTTCCCTGTTATCGTGAGTTGGCAGTAGGGACAAATGGGCAGAGTCACTGGCCTTACTGATTACTTTGCAAACGTAATGGTTTCGGGTAAGAACATAGGAAGGAATTCCTGAAAGGTAAAAGGATTTCCAAGAGCTTATTCACATTTTTATTATTCTTTGACTGAGCACAAAAGTTCATCTTTAAATAGTAGAAATAGCTGCCATATTGGGGTGGGTATTGAAATTAAATAAACCTGTGGGTTGTCTTGCTGTTCCTAAAGTAACACGCCAGTGAAGTTGGGAAATACTTTCTTTAGAAAGTGCCAGTGTCAGGACATGTGATGCTAAGACACAATTTTTTTTTTTTTTCCAGCTCTTAGAGGAACGATAGGAAGCTTGAGACCATCCAAGCTGCTAAATATTTTAGGAGCCTGGTTGTGTTAATACTTGAATGTATAAGCAGTCATTTATGATGCAAATTCATATCTGGCTGCTACTTTGTCTTCTCCAGATAGCCAAAATTGTCTGCCAGAGGGCTTTTCATGATTTCCCACTCCCCCTCCCTGCCCCCCCCGGTGTGAGCATGATCAAACAGCAGGACTTAGTATAGTGAAGAATAAAACAAGAAAAAAAAAATGCATGAAACCTCAGTAAATGGGTGAATAGACATATATTTAATAAAATTGTTAGTTTAATAATCTTAAAAGTCTTAGATGTTAAGTGTGAATGTCTGATTGAATGAGAGTCCTGGAAGTTAGTTAGTCCTACAGTAATGTACTCACATTTTGTTCTTCTCCAATTTCAGTATTATGGACTGCAAATCTTGGAAAATGTGATAAAAACAAGATGGAAGATTCTTCCAAGGAACCAGTGTGAAGGTAGGGAGGGATTTTTGTCTTCTCTTAACTTTGTGTATTAACTGAGAGTTGGACTGTCATTCCCCATGTAAGTAACTTTCAGCTTCAAATACAATTAGGCTAGTAACTTTTCGTCGTGTAGTAAGACCATCTGTGCTTTTCTGGATGATGAAACGATGTCTTTCCCTTTCATGATAATGGTCTCGGTGGGATGGTGAGCACCTGACATGCTCTCTGTGTCAGGGGAAGGTGAAAGGTGTAACTGATAGTTTTGAAACATCATCACTGAAGTGCTGCACTGACTTACGGGCCAAACGCACCAGTCAGAAGAGGTCTGACTCTAGGCAGCTTCTGAAGTTAGCTGCTGGCTTTGAGGCAGAAGTTTCGATGCTCTGTGCTTGGCCCAGGACGCTCTCTTCAGCTCCTGTGGGCTGTCTGTGCAGCCCCACCCTGCCAGTTGTGGTGGACTCTGTGGTCTGTCTGGTAGCATGTGTAGATTTATGTGAGTTTTTTGAAATTGTGAGCGGTCATAATTGTTTAAAAAAGAAACACTAGTAAATGCATAGTCTTACCTATTAATGGTCATTCATTCTTTTAGGCAGTGAGATACTGTAAAGTTTGCTTTTAATTCATGTGAATGTGTATGAAGCTAGATGGCTGTAACTGGAAGTGCAGTGTAGGGCAAACCCCAGTCTTCTGTTATTGCAAGGAATCTGGAAGTCTTAAATGCTGTGTTTAGGATTTTTCCCCTCTGTCCTTATATCTTGCAGTGTGTGGTGTTTTTAGACATTAGCTGTAGTAAATGGAGGTACCCCATGGTACAGGATTAGTGCTTGTTCACGCAGCTTTCTGTCAAGTCATGATCTTGGACTTTAAAACGTTAAGTACAACTACTTCAAATACTTGACATTGAATGTTGTCACCGTTCTGTACTTGACTTTTTACTAAAAGCTGGTTTTGAAACTCATTAAAGTTATTCTAGATACCTGTGTTCTGCTGTGAGCTTTTATTAACTATGCTAAGATGTGCTTTAAATTTTTGCTGCCAGTGCTTAGGTTCTGAAACTATATTGATTAAAACATAATTGTAAATGTCGATAAAACAAATGTGTAGAGGGAGACTTCCACGTTTTTGTGATCATTATTCTTCTCACCTTTCCCCCCACTCCTTCCAACTATAGGTTGACAGATGAAGCGTAGCTCTTGAAAGTGGAAGGAAGGTTTCACATTCATTCTGCTGTTAGACTTGCAGGCTTCTAGGGAACAGCTTCAACTAAGGCTCAGGCACGACTGTGTCCTTCTGAGAAACTAAGGGAGCACCCTGAAGTTGTCTGCGTGCTTTTAATAATTAGAGTATCTCAGCTTACTTGTATCTTGTTACGTTCCTGACTATGAACACTTAGTTTCAGCATTTGGAAGTTGTTCTCCCAAAGTTTTTGGCTGTGGGAGCAGAGCAGGAAGAAAGTAAGGAGTCAGCAGTTTGAAGCAGTTACTCAGCTTACTACTGCCCGCTGGTGAAGTGAGGTGTAGTAGAATAGGAGATGTCACAGAGGTAGACTGACTTGATAGTTTGGAACTGAACGAGTGCCAAATACAGAATAGAATTTGGTAATTATAAGTCTTAAAAAGGCATGCTCTTAATGCACGGAATAGATGAGAAATAGTGGTAGTAGGATGAGGATGTGGCTGTGCTTTGGGTCACATTATCTCATCTGTTCTTGAGATGCCAAGATAACACTGGATGCATGGCTTAAATGAATTGTGGAACTGATATATTTGAGTTGGTGTATTAGAGTTTTGTTACTTCACTGTTTGCAGGCATGGTAGTACTGTTTGACTGGTTCCTGTCATCTGAGAAGATGCAATAACTGTATTACAGTGCATGATAAAGTTGTGCAATCAACTTAAGTATTCTATTCTTATTTTTCCTGACTTTCGTGCTTCTGAAGACTCCAGAGGGAAAAAAAAAATCCTTCATCCTAACAAATGTGTGTCTTTAGTTCAACCTTTTAAAATATTTTCCCTTTCACAGAGCCAAACTAAAATTGTGAAACTGACTTTTATCCTCACATTTTAGGGGAATTGAGTTAGTTGGCTTTTACTTGTCTGGTTTCTCGTGGGCATCAATAACAGAGGAAGCAAATACATTTAGTGTGCCATGGCATTTGATCTGTTTTGGCCTCAGAGGTGTAGGAGGGAGAATCAATGTTTCATCTCTAATCCAGTTTCATCTGGTCTGTGGTGGTGGGGTGGGTTTTTTATTTTTTTGGCTGATGATACTGGCTGGTACAAAAGAACTGCTCCAGAGCTCATTCAGATGGTTTGATCACCTGGGAGATAAGGAGACTGCTTAAATTGAGGTTTTCTTGATTCTGACTCCAGTCATTCCTTTAGTCGACAGGATTTTCCTGTTTGAAGTGTAACTAGTAAAATACGGGTGCCAGAAACTGAAACTTAATATAACAAAGTAATGCTTAGCAACAAAGTAATTCATGCAGGTTATATATCAGTTAATTTTACCTTATATCTCAGTTTATCAAACTTTACAGGTCTGATTTGATTTGTGTAGTAAATACAGCTCACAAATCTTACCTTTGGTTAAGATGAAACTAAATCCATTTATGAGATAATACTGTTTTCCCTTTGTAGCGATAGCAGGGCAAAAGAGTTGAAGAGCAGCCCTGAATTGAGCTGTTGGTGAATGAAAAAGTTTTTGAAACAAATCTGCCTGAAAATTCTTGGAGAAATAAGATGATGTCGTTAATTACAGAGCCTGAACTGTAACCTTTTTTTGAGATTTCCTCCCCCTCTCCCCTAAGCCGTACCTCAAGTTGTACATCAGAATGACTTGTTGGGCCTTGAGGTTAGCCATGGTTTTGTTCTCGCTTCTGTCTGAATGCTGGGAGGTTTTAGCTTCCAGCCTGGAATCCCAAATGCAAGTAGGAAAATGTTTTCTTTGGACTTGAAAATTCATTAAGTTCACTTTTATTTTAAAATAGCTTTTAGTCTTGAGCTCTTCCGGCCCTGGTACCTTGTCACTTGTAAAAAAGGTATCGTTGATTTTGAAGGTTGAGGATTATAAGTGCTTTTGGAAAGTTGATCTCTATCTTCCCATAATTCTAAAACAGGAATTGGGCAAAACAGTTTACATTTCTAAAATACTTATGTGATTACTCTGCTTTTTCCTGTTCTTGATTTTTTTGTTTGTTTGTTTGCTTTTGGAGTTAGCAGTTTGAACCAATTGCTGCCCTGGTTATCTAGACAAAAGTGGAATTTATGAAACACAGAACTGGTAAAATCCAGTTAAATGAGATGCCTGGCCTATATGCTCAGTCTTCAGACTCGTTTAGCAGTAGACCATAGCAATGGGTTAGACTTGCTCTTTATAATATATTCAGTCTTTAAAAGAATGCTTTGGATTGCTCTTAACGCATATACAAATGATGCAATGTGGTTTTCATTCAAACCTTACTGAGGCTGCTTTAGTGAAAGGTGGGTGGCATATTCCAGAACATCCCACACAGTGGTGAACTTGGCTTATTTCCAGAGTATTGTACTACCATTCTCAAGTAAAAATTCTCAGTTTGAGGTGATGCTAAATTGCTTTAAACTCTGATACTCTACAGAGTTGATTGTTTAATAATGCCTATAAAGGATGTCATTTGATTAAAGTGCTATGGTCTCAATAGGATTTTCTCTTACAGTGTGAAAACCTGCATAGAAATAAAGGTGTCCTGGTCTTCCGGTTCAGTGATACGTTTCATTAATCCTGCAATGCAAAATGAAGTTATGTTCCTGTGAACAGAGCGAGCTTGTTTGGAGTTGGAACGGATAAGCACTTCATTATGAAACCAGAATTGCTTGTACAGCTTTTCTCATTTTGAAATGTGGCGGCAGGGGGAAGTGACATGCTCAGAGAGAGGTGCAGTTTAGTGGCTCACAGGAAGGTCCTGGAGTTAAGTATAAAGCTTCTGATGTAGTAGAAGCTGCTGTAGAAGAGATTTTTCTGTGGAGTGATTATATAGTTTAGTGAAAATTTCTAGCCTTCTTCCTGAAGAGATGTTTTTTGATTCTTTGTGTAATGAAGGGGGAAATAGCTACATAGCACTTCTCTGTGTGTGTGTGTGTGAGAGAGAGAGAGAAACTCTATGCCCTTTTTAAGAATTTTTGTGAATTAGTGGTGTGTGGTTTTTTTTTTTCCCCTCCTGCTGAAAAGCAAAGAGATAATGGATTGATTGGGCTCACCACTAATGGGGAAAGATGATTTGTGGGACAATATGGGAAAGCATTGTTACTTAAGACTAAAAATAAGATGGTATTTTGATCACATTTGGGGACTACTAAAACAGTTTAGTGTAAGTGTGTATGCATACAAACATCCCTGGAGGGGACAACTCAGCTTTAGGATTTGAAATACCAATTTTGGTTGCAAAGTAATGTTAGTTTGCCGAGTTGTGTTGTCCACCTACTTTACTTATGCCTCTTACTCTTTAATATAAGTGGAGAATTTGTTAATTTTAGTGAACTACTGTAAACTTGCATCTGCAGCACCAGTTACGATAATTTTCAACACTTGTTTGTGCTCTGTTAACTGCATAAAAGGATGTGCTTGTATGTCTTAAGTACAAGAATTGGTTTGGTCTGTAGGTGTGCACTCTCTGAGGTGTGCGTTCATGGTAACACGCTGTATTTGGTCAGGATGGGAGCTCCTCTGGGCTCAGGTTACGCAGCCTAGGTGAGATGTACTTGCTTCTAAAACCACATCCAAAGATGAAACTGTAGGATATTTCACACTTTGTAAGTTAGACTGCAAAAGTTACTAATGTTGGATAATGTGATGTTACTCACTGTCCCGGTCCAGCTCTAACCATTGCATAGCTTGGGTCACCTGTGAAAATACTCTTCCTCCGGAAAGTGTTTCAATTTTACTGTATGTTGGCCTCTCTGTAGAGGAGCAACTTTCACATAAGTACTGCAATATATAACGTTCGCCCAGAAGCTTTATAAAAGGCCTTGAATGAATGTCCTTGCTTTATCCTCCTTCGTTGTACTTTGTACAAAAGTACTTTTTGTACTTTGCTTACCAGAAAATGCTAACAGCGGCACTAGTCCAGGCCCTCTGACAGTGACGATGTCCAGCCTTTCTGATAATTAGAACATAGTTTGAGGTTGGAGCTAGGTCAATCTACTGCTTAACTGCTGTGGATAAAGGTGCACCTTACCTGTGCACCTTTGATGTCTTTGAGCCAGTACTGGTGCTTCTCTGGTCCAGGGAGCTAAACTGGCAGAAGATAGTTTCAAAACAGTTTTAAAACTACTGAACTCTTTTGGGAACTCTGGTTTTTGGTGGGGTTTTTTGGTTTGGTGTCGTGTTTTTTTTTTTTTTTTTTTTTAGTAGTTCAGCCTCTGAACAACTTCTTGAGCAGGTTCTAGGACTGCCACTGCTGTGTCAATGAGAGTTTTGGAATGTTCCCTTTGGATGCAGGTTGTCATGAGATTGTCGGATGGTCCTTGAAAAATGTTACGTGTGTCCTGAGTATTGTGGTGGTGGTTTTGGTTTTTTTTCCTTTCCCTTCTCTTTTACTGGGAGGTCTGTTTTCCAGGAACGTCTCGTCTCTTCCTGTTTGGCTCAGTGAAGGGTCTGAACTTGGCAGTTGTATTGTTGCCATCTTCAAGACTGGTTCAGCTGCTTCTGTGATTGAGGAAGACCTTCGAGGCAGTGGCTGTGTGGCTTGTGCGTGTCCTGTGGCTGCCTCCTTAAAATAACACTTCCTTTTAAGTTCTTAATGCACACTGATTTTAGGAAATCCAGTAGACTGCTACCCGTGGACAGTTTCTTGGACATGCTCTGCTGAAAAATGGTAACTAGCATATGTGTGGATTTTTGTCAGAGTATAAGTTGAAATATCTTAGTTCTACTGAGAATTATCTTTCCTGTAGAATGATAAAGAAATGAGCTATTAAATATGGAGCAGAAGCCACAATACTTCAGTTAAAAAAAAAAAAAAAGTGTCATTTAAGCCAAAAAAAGCATTAGAGGGTTGGAGAGCTGCTGCTTTTAGGGATTAAGATATGACTTTGTTCACTAGATGGAAGACCTTAGAAGCCTGCAGCATGACCAGTGAAAACTAGCAAACTTTTTAGTTTGTCTTTTGAGCTGTGGTCACTTTTTTTTTTAATGGGAAAGCTTTGGACCTGAGCAACTGTTTTCATCTGCTGATCTCAAGGCCAGATTGATGGTGGCATAGCATTCAAGTTGTAACTAAACAGCATAGTACTATTGATGCAGCAAGACGGGAAATGTGCAGCTTTGGAGGCAGAAGTCTAAGAACAATACTCACTTTCTAATTCCTTTTTGAAATGTGAAGAGTTGCAACAGTAGGCTTCCCTTAGTGGTTTGGCAGACAGTTACAATAGTTTAGTTTCTGGCACTGTAAACCTGTTTCCATACTATTTTGGGGGATTTCATATCTCATTTGTGAATTACTGTAATGCTTCAGCAAAGTGTATGTTTTTTAGCTTTAAAATACTAGGACATGCCTATGATGTCAGACTAGTGCTAGTGCTTGGTAATAACTCTTACCCAGTGAACTGACAGTGATACTTATTTTGTTAATGAGGATTCTTCTGGAGTAGTGTGGATTGATCCTGCTTCATAATGGTGGAATAGTTTAATTTGTAATTGGAACTACCTGTAGAACAGCTCCTGTCTAGTATGTATCTAATGGCTCAAAGTCTAGACCTAGTTTTTCCAGATTTCATGAGAACACAGTTACCAAACTGTTTCTTTTAATCCTGTTGCTCAGGCCTGAAATGCAAAAAAAAAAAAAAAAAAAAAAAAAAGACTAATTCTGGTTAGGTCTTAGAAATGTTTTAAAATTCAGAATAGTGGCTAGGGGAGAAGAAAATGTCTTCAACATCAGCATTCTTCTCAGTACTGACAATGTTTTCGAAAATCTTCAATGTATGCATTTTGTCTGCATGATTCAGTTGACTGTCTTGTTGAAGAAATGATTGAAACCAGATTTTGGGTTCCTGAAGTTGAACAGCAAAATGCACACCTATTCTAAAAATTCACTATGACAAGAAAATACTTGCCCGGTTTGAAAGTGATCCATGATGTGCTCAGATTGATCATTGTGTCAAAGCTGTGTTGAAGTAGAACTACTAGTAATGTTCATCTCGTTCATGACTTCAGATCCGCTGTGCATGCCTTTGCTTGAAGTCAGATGTTTTTGTACAAAATGGTTTTAGGTATGTGTATTGTGATGAAAAGTCACTTGGAAAGCTATTGTTTCCACATCGTCAATAATTGATAGGTTAATGGTGAAGAGGGAGCTGAGGATTAGGTGGTAAAATGAAACTTCAGGCAGTATAGCTTTCTACAGTGTTTTGGGTTTTTTTTTTGTGGTGGAGCTGAAAACTGTAAAGTCATTTAAAAACGTTTGTAGAAGAAACAAAATGAAAGGAGTGGTTTAAGTACAGTCTGTGCCCCCAGCTGCCAAATCGTTAATTTAAGCAAAAAAAGCAAAAGCTTTAAAAGAATTTTTTTAAGAATTTTGTAATCCATAGAGCCTCCATGTGTGCTATAAAAGTACAGTAGTTCAGATCCAAGTGCATCGTACTATATTGGTGAATAAAGTTAAGTTTACTTCTTGTAAGATTGTGTAGGGGAAACTTTGCTAAGCTCTGGCATGGCGTGCGTTTCACTTTTAAATGCTCAGCATGGGAATTCCTGTGTTTAAAATGGATCACCTCAGTAAACTGGAGCATTTCTGAACTTCTGCATACAGTGAAGGTGATGTATCAAAGCTTTCTGTGCAATTCTAGCTAACTTGGCAATAAAACTGGAGTCATGCCTAGAAGGCTCTCTTTATTTGTGGAGTTCACTTTTTGTTAATAAAGCATTAGTCAAAGAAGATGGAGGATTCTCTTGTGTTTTGTCTTGCCATTGTAAACATTTGGCTGAGGCAGTAAGAATGTATCTGCCAACTTTGGAGCTGTTGGGTGTGATCTGAAAATGCGTAATGGCTACAAATACATTTCACTGAGGGAGTTTTACGGCAGCATTTGTAAGTACCTATCGCAGTGCATGTCAGGGTCTGGACAGTGCTGGATGCCATCTTTCCATTTTCAGCCTCATGCAGTGTTGTGCAGTGCTACCAGTGCAGGGTTTCTCACAATTTCTTGCAGCCTTTAGGAAGCTGATAGATTGATCTGGTGCAAATTACTACAAGTACACTCTAATCCTTAGTCTGTTTTCCTTCTGTTTTATCAAAATAGCTTAAGTGTAAAGCCAGTTTGTACACCTGAAATAGGCTCTTGCAGAATTGATACAAAGGTGGATTTTTTCCCATATAGCACACAAGTCAAGAGGGATGCTCACTGACACGTGCATGTATGTTCCTTAGAGGTGTTTCTTTTTAAAAACATGAAGAATCTGAATTCAAACATATTTATTACTATGTTTGTGATACCTGGCATAATTGAAAACAAATTCCTAACTCTTCTGCAGGTATTAAAAAATATGTTGTCGGCCTAATTATCAAGACCTCATCTGATCCAACATGTGTAGAAGTAAGTGAATTCTTTTCAGGGGAGGAAGAGGGAGGGGAATATTACGCATAACCTGACTCTTCTTTTTCTCTTCCCCAGAAAGAGAAAGTGTATATTGGGAAACTGAATATGATTCTTGTTCAGGTAAGCTAGAGTTCATAAAGTTTTAAATCTTGTTATAAGGTCTTTGGCTTTGCGTATGTATCTAACATATGGATGCTTCACTTTTCAGATACTGAAACAGGAATGGCCAAAGCACTGGCCAACTTTCATAAGCGATATTGTGGGAGCAAGCAGGACTAGTGAAAGTCTTTGTCAGAATAATATGGTGATCCTTAAACTATTGAGTGAAGAAGTGTTTGATTTTTCCAGTGGCCAGATTACTCAAGTAAAAGCTAAGCATTTGAAAGACAGGCAAGTATATCTATTTAAATCTTAATAAATAAGGTAGACTTTGTGCTTGCTGCTAGATAGTTGTTCTCACTTTTGAGATTTTGAGTGAACACCTACAGCTTGTCTACTTTGATTTCTGAGACAGAGTGGCTTACTGATTTTTCTTTAAAGCAGTAGTTAGGTGATACCAAACTAATTTGTACACACAGAGATTTCTGCCTTATTGCAAGTAGCATCTGTTGGCTGATGGTTCCTACGCTTTTAGCAGAGCATTCGGCATTGCTTGTATTTGCAAGCCAGAATTTGCAGGCACAGACTTCAAGCTACTTCAAAATATGCATTATTACCATGAAAATGGCTAAAAGCCCGGTGGCTTGTGAATGCCTCCATGGACGTAGGTCTTCAGCACCTGTTCTGTGAACATAGGCATTGACTGAAGTAGATAGGATTGTTTATGGAATGTGGAAATGCTTAATCTTTAATTTATTTTTTTTTTACAGCATGTGCAATGAATTCTCTCAGATATTTCAGCTGTGTCAGTTTGTGATGGTAAGTCTTATCTCTTTAATGATATTTTAAAAATTCCCTCCATCATGCCTAACAGTATCATAAACACTAATGGTCGTTTACAGGAAAACTCCCAAAATGCTCCCTTAGTTCATGCAACTTTGGAGACTTTGCTACGATTTCTGAACTGGATTCCTCTGGGATATATATTTGAGACCAAGTTAATCAGCACACTAATATACAAGGTACTTGTGCAAAAATTGACGGCTGTTAAATTTAAATAAGTTGCAAAAAAGCTTAGCGTGCAACACTCTTGTAATACTCTATTTCTTTTTTCTTCTCTCAATAGTTCTTAAATGTTCCCATGTTTCGAAACGTCTCTTTGAAGTGCCTCACAGAGATTGCAGGTGTCAGTGTAAGCCAGTATGAAGAACAGTTTGTAACACTTTTTACATTGACCATGATGCAGTTAAAACAGGTAATGTTTTTAATAAATCTGTCTTTTGACTGTTTCATTTTGCAGAATCAGTTTCAGTAGAACCTAGTTCAGTTTACAAATTTATTCATTATAGAGCTCTTGATAAGACAAATATTATTCTTCAGTGGTATTTATGACTCGATCAGAAGATGCGAAGTGTATTTTTCTGACTCTAGATCACAGCTGTATTTCTGCTGCATTGATTTCTTTTGATTAAGAGGCTTTTTGAGCACTTGGGCTGTCTGATGGGGAAAGCTGAGAGATGCAAAAAAAACCTTGTACTGCATGACTCATAAGACCTAAACTGACCTAACTTCTGCAAGTTGCTATTTAATTCTTGAAACTGATAGAAATGTTTGTCATATAAAGCCATGCTTTACATTTATGTGATTTGATGATTCCCTTTTGAGCAGTTCAGATCCAGGTACATGAGTTTGTAGCTTTCCCTATTGTATTTGCATCTTAAGCAAACAGGTGCAAGGGTGTTTTTGAATTTTTTTTTTCTCTGTTTGCAATGTTGGTCCTTCTTAGAGGTTCTTTAGAACAGGCATACTTCTTTTAATAGCCCCATTCCCCACAGCTTCAAGTGGAGCTATAGGCTTTTTTTAGTTATAGTTAAATTTAAAGGCAGATTTTTTGCACGCACCGAAGTTATTTTATGTGTTGGGCAGCTGAACATTACTTCCTTAGTTTTTACAGATGATGGTCTTGATTCTAAATGCCAATATATCTGGCCTAAGTTTTTCCGCAAAACATCAGTTGAATGCCGAGTTGGGTATTTGGCATGTTTTGCAACTTGCAGGTTTTTAGTATGACTTATGAATTTGATGCAAACCATTGCATTTATTGCAAATATTTGAGACACTCACCTTTGAAAAATGAAGTTGGAGAACAATCAAAACCACACAAAAGCTGGCAGCAGCAAAAGTGTTAAACTTTTGGGCTACGGAATAGAGAACATAGTGTTGACTTTAAAGAATGTAGTTCACTAATTGATGACAATGTTGAAAATGTTTTATTTGTATAATGATAGAATTTAAAAGCCAGTGCATCTCTCAAGAGGTGCCAGAGATCTCTACAAGATTACTGAAGAACATGTTCCAGTATTCTTCAGATTCTTCCTTGCTAGTTTCTAAATATTATGGAGGAGATCTTTCATGTTGTTTTAACGTTATGATGATGTAATGTTTTGAAACTTAATGTTACTAGGGACAGGTAAAAACCACGTTTTTGGAACATCTTGGCCTGATGCCAATTGGAAATGCCTGTGATAGAGTAGATACTTTCCTTGTTTACAGCTGCGGTTACAAGGGATGGAAAAAAGTTTAGTTCATCCGAACTTTTGTATCTGTTTGCATTTTTGCCTTGCTGTTCACCTTGGGATCAAGCATGAAATGAAGGAGCTGCAAGGCTTTTTTTTTTTGGTTTTGTAAGAAAGCTCTGTAAAGAGGGAATGCCATGAAAAGCAGAGGGCTTTTTTGCTGAAAGAGCTAAATATTATTAATATACAGTAGTTCTACTTGTGTATAAAATGGAAAATTCTTTATTATGTCTGTATTCTTTTTATTAGATGCTTCCTTTAAATACCAATATCCGACTTGCGTACTCAAATGGAAAAGACGATGAACAGAACTTCATTCAGAATCTCAGTCTGTTTCTCTGCACGTTCCTCAAGGAACATGGTCAACTTATAGAAAAAAGACTAAATCTGAGGGAAACATTAATGGAGGTAAGTTGCTCAGTTTGTCCAGTTTCAAAAGGTAGCAAGCGTGTTCTCACACTCAAAGGCTGTGATAGTAATACAACTGTCAGGTCATTGTACTTACAGTGGGGAAGAGGGGGGGAAAAACCCAAACCCTTGTGTTTGCTTCATGTAATTAGTAAATCACGTGAATATTACAAAAAACCTTTCAAAATTTTTGTTTCCTAGTATGCTTCAGTGGCACTCTTATTTTCAGTGATCCTATACTAACACATTGTCTGAAGACCGCAGGTGTCTGTCTCTCCATCTCCTGACTTGCTCCTCCTTGGAAGTGTTAAATACTGCTTTAAAATAAATTAATATATTCTTTTTCCATGGGTCTTCACATACCGTATTTTGTGTTTAACTCTCATGCAGAGGTGTTGCTATGACTTTCATCAGTCCGTGTGAAGCAGCTCAGTTATGTTTTTATTCAGCATCCAAAGCTGGTTTCTAGGGTGCACCACATGCTGTAGTTCAGTGCTTCCATCCTGGTGTAGCTTCTTGCCTAATTTGCTATTTCCCAAAGTTTAACTGAAAGGCTTTAAATACAATTCTCAAGGATGATACTCTGTTTCTATGTAATAAAGACTATGTATGTCAGTAATGCGTAACGGCAGAGCTCTACCAAATGACTATGCGTGCTTTGTTGTAGCATTACTGGTCTTGGAGGAGGACCTGTGGGCCTCAATTACCAGCTATCTTGCAGCAGTTGCTGAGAATAAAACTTCGAGTTGTCCTTCCTGTCTGCTTGTTCCCTTCTTTTCTTGGAGACTGATGCATTCTTTTTAATTTTGACAGTGAAGTGCAACTTGACTGTCAAAACCACTGGGATTTGTGGAAATTCAGCTAAGAATGAAGGGTTGGAAAGGCTTACGTTCTAGGTGACTACTATAAACACTCAAGGTACTACCTCCTACTGTAGCGGGGCTAGGTCACAAAATCAGGTGTTTTCAGTTGTGGGTGTTTTTAATTGTGAATAGAAATTTTGCTGAGGGTGAGCTGTTCTGTGGTGACTTTTTTTGCTAGCTCCCTCCCACTGCTGAGCTCCAAGGGGATGAAACTGGCTCCATTGCCCCTTGAAGCACCACTTCCTGTGCCCAGAATCAAGCCCTGTGCAGGTACGGAGGTGATAGGGTGAGGGACTGCCCTGAGACAGAGGCAGAAAAATAATACCGCAGTTTAAACCTGGAGACCGGGTTCCATTGGGAGGGGAAAGTATGTCTTACAGGTGGATCAGCTGTAATCCAACACATCCATCTGAATTCTAGTCTGTTTTCCAGCTGGTATTCTCAATACATTTCTTCTGGAGGTAGCCCTCTTTAAAAAAAAAAAAAAAAAAAGTATGTTAATAAGTTGGTTGCAAATATCAAATTGTAGCTCATTTAGAAGATGGACTAAGACAAGTATCACTTTTTTTATTTTAAAAAGAACAACTATCAACAGTTCCCAAATAATTCCTGAACTTGCAAGTAGTAAGCTTTCAAAATAATTGTGAATCGGGGGAGCACAGCTCAAGTTTCTACCCGTGTTGAGGCTTTATTAGGAAGACCTGCGTAAACGGCTGAAGCTGTTGCACATGCTGTGCAGCTGTGTGTAAGTTGCAGTGCAGTTTTTAGGTATTTGCCTCCCCTCTTGCCCGCATAACTATGTTAAATTCTTCTTTAAAACAGACATTTACAAAAGTCAATTCTGAATGACTTTCAGTCTTGTATAGGGTGATGAAATGTTTAACCAAATCCTTAGGCTGGCCCAAAATGGTTGCAAATTTCACTTCTGTAAGTTCCAGTGTAGCTAGTTACGCGGCTACTTTAGAATGACATAGAGCTTTTTAACCCGTTTATTCCTGCACTTTGGATGTAGCAGATCTTCTGAAACTGTTCCACAGATTCATTGGAGCTGTGTAGGCTAGTAAAGGAACCTACATAAGTTACTGCAAGTGAAATTGCCAAGAAAAATGGATGTGTATAAGACTAATGTGTGGTTGTTTTGAATCCCTCTTTTGACATTACAGATGCGGACGCTGAATCAGGCCTTTATTTACCATCTCAAATGCGCTGAGTTGCTGTAGTACCTAAACTGTGAAAATGTCTTCAGATTTCATTGTTTCATTCTGTTTGTTCACTGGTGGGCTCTGGCTTTGATATCTTTCACCAGGGGACTGAAAAATAAGCTAGGCAAAAATACTTGGCTATGTAGTTCTAATTCCTGTGGTTGGTATCTCAGTCTGTCAGAATTGCATCAGTGGCGTTCCCTTCTCGGGCTGCTGTGGCTGTTCTGTCAGTAAAGAAATGGAGAATGTTCTGGTAGGTGGCTTCTGTGGAAAGCAAGCGAGCAGTATGGCTTTGATGGTTGCCTTCAGTTCTGCAGGGTATAAGGATCCAGAACAAAGTAGCAGTAATTGTCTTGAGACTATTGAAAGTCATTGAAACTAGCTGTTGAGGGTTTTTTGAGGCTCTTCAAACAAAATGCCTTGCAGAAGGTCCAGAGGCTGTGAGTTTGATAATTTTCAAACAGGCTTATTTGGCTATGGCACTTTCAAAGATGTCTTCAGGCTACTTTAGATTTAAGAATTGATACACACTTTGAAAATAACAGTAATTGACAGGGTGCTTTGGTTTTGAATTGCTCCGCTGGTCAGAAGTCTGACTTGTAAGTAATGTCATTGCAATGTTAATGCCTCTTGTTCCTAACTTTTATGTGAATTTGGCATTTTATCGGTATTTGGATAACTGAACTTGAAGCAATGTCGTTTTATCTGCAGAAATAATTAGTAATCAGATGTTTAAACCACACTTTCCCAGGCCCTTCATTATATGTTGTTGGTATCAGAAGTTGAAGAAACTGAAATTTTCAAGATTTGTCTTGAATATTGGAATCATTTAGCTGCTGAGCTCTACAGGGAAAGTCCATTTTCAACATCTGCTTCTCCACTGCTTTCGGGAAGTCAACACTTCGATGTTCCTCCAAGGAGACAGCTTTATTTGCCTGTATTGTCCAAGGTAATCCATGCTTAAGTAAAGGTACTGTAAAGATTTAGATACTGTTCCTGAATCTAGAGATTTTGCTTCGTGTAAGGGGTGACGTAAGAAAACTTTTCTTGCTTTGAGTAGCTGTAGTTGATTCAACTATGGTTGTTTAATGTGCCGCAATTGTGAAAATACTTGGACACCAGTAGATGACAGGTGTATTAATACAGTGTTTCAGATCTTTTAAGATACTTATTAAAAATGTAAGACTTAATTTTTTTAAAAAAATAAATCTGTATTAAACGGTTTCATTAAACAGATAAAGGCTGGAGTGTTACGGTTGGAGGAAAAAAAAATTGCATGGAAAAAGTGGTCTTTAAAAGACCTTTGATACTACATACGCGTTTTGAAGCTCTAGAAAGTATACTTCATAGCTTGTTTTGGGTTGTTTTTAACTACTTAGCTTGTTCATGGAGAGAGAGAAGAATCAGCAGGCTCTATTTTTAATGGCTTTTCATGAAATGCTGGATATACCCTTTATCTGGGTCAGACTGCCTGACCACAGTGCTCTGGAAACACCTGTGGAGCTAAGTGCGTATTTTCCTGTTACAGTTTGATTCAATTTTAACTTTCCTTTGCAACATACAGGTTCGATTGCTAATGGTTAGCCGTATGGCTAAACCCGAAGAAGTCCTAGTTGTGGAAAATGATCAAGGGGAAGTAGTACGAGAATTCATGAAGGATACAGATTCCATAAACTTGTACAAAAATATGAGAGAAACATTGGGTAAGTGTACTAGCTGGTATTTTTGTGCTGCAGGTCTGTGCAGCTGCAACAGCAGCATGTATGTTACAGAACATGAGCTTATGATCTGAATTACGTGTGGGGAAAATGATGATCAGTGAGGAGTAGTACACAGACTTGAAAGGGAAGAGGCAGTATTGGTCTGAAGTTTTCCGTTTTAAGCACGTAGTGTTGTATAACTTGATTAAGTAGTAATACGCTACTTAATTTTTGTCTCTTGCCTTTTCCCATTGAACACCACCTTTTGATTTTCCTTTACCAAAATGTTTCAGATCCAATTAAACCTTAGTTTTGTCAGAAGGCTGTTAAATTGGAAGGATTTGTGAAGTGGACTTGCTGGTTATTACTTCACTTGTAGTTGTAGTCTTGTGTAGACCAAGCACTCCTCAGCAAAAATGATCTCTTCCTTCAATAGGTCTTCTGAATACTTTTAAATTTTTTTTTATAGTATTCTTAAACAAAACACAAAATTCCAGCCTGAAGTTAAGCTTCAAAAATCTTTTCCAAAGTTAGTGCCAAGGTCTTATAATGACCTTGCTTGAAAGTACAAAAGCTGCAATTTTGTGTAGAAAAATATCATATCATGTAGATATGTATAAATAAATATAAAATGATACATACAAAAATATACTTATTGTGTAGAAAAAAACTTGAAAGCTGTGAGCGCACTGAAGAACACCAGAATAAGTATTTCGGTAGCATTTAATGTAGCAAGTGTAATATATTTTTAGTGTGTGTATACTGTTATCTTTAGAAGCCTCACATTCAACTGTGACTGTTTTATCAGTGAATTGATAATCCTGATGTACTGTAGTGATAACTTTTTTTTTTGAGGCAAGAAAAAAAATTTAGGAGTCCTAACTGGAACTTGAGGCAGTGGGGGGGATTAGAATGGCCACATATTTAGGACATCAAACCTTCAATACTAACTATTTTTCTGTCAAATGCTGTAAGGGAACACTGAGTGTTTAGTAACAGGTTTATGAACTAGGAGCGTGTGGGGAGGAAAGCTGTGTGATGCAGAGTGTTTGTGGATTTTTTTTTTTTATTCTCACCTTTGTACTTGTGATATAGGTGCAGCCAGCATTAGATTAATTGTTCTAATAACTTTTCATATGGAACATGAAAAAAAATCGTTTGATTTATTGTATTATATGTTTAATTTATTGTATTAAAATTATTACTGTATGTCCTGAGTCTTAGTCATATTTCCAGGTATGGGATTATTTATATGGAAATGCAGATTTAGTTAGTGTTTGATTTCTGGTGTTAACTATTGCTTATAGTGTATTATCTTTAAGATTAGCTTTAAAAAAACCCCAAAACCAAAACAAACCCCCACAAAAAGCTGAGAATGTGTATTCTGTGATTTAGACTTCACACAT
The DNA here is from genome assembly GCF_030463565.1 of Pelecanus crispus. Taxonomy (NCBI): domain Eukaryota; kingdom Metazoa; phylum Chordata; class Aves; order Pelecaniformes; family Pelecanidae; genus Pelecanus; species Pelecanus crispus. The sequence goes on along the minus strand of NC_134645.1, from coordinate 4,815,534 downwards.
TGCTTGCATGTGGTGTTTTGCTGAGATCGCTTAGAACAAACAGATTCTCGATAAAATTTATTGTCCGTCTTTAAAATACAGTTTTAACAAATTTGTGTTTAAATTTTTAGCTCGTTCTGTCATGAGTTAGGAAAGAAGCATTGCACTTCCGTAACAATTTGGTTGTCTTTTTCTTAGAAGAATTTAACTTTGCCTATGGAGTTGTGATCCAGGTTGTTGCTTTAAAATGTGCCTGTTCGATATTGATGTCTTTCAGTTTACCTTACGCATCTGGATTATGCAGACACGGAACGAATTATGACTGAAAAACTTCACAATCAAGTGAATGGAACGGAGTGGTCATGGAAAAATTTGAATACCCTGTGTTGGGCTATAGGCTCAATCAGTGGCGCAATGCATGAAGAAGATGAAAAAAGATTCCTTGTTACAGTAATTAAGGTATCATGGTGCAAAACTAATAGCTTTGTCACATGTCATAGTTTATGCTCAAGAAACGAAGTTTACAAAAATACTGCTGTATGTTCATAGTAAGCTACCTTGTGTGGCAAGCAAGTTGATAAGAATAAATTAATGGGAAATCTTGTATCCTGAATTTAAGGCTGATAAATGCGTTAGCCATGAACAATGCATTAATCCAAATAGTCTTTTCAGGGTAAAAACTTCAGGGTTAAAATTCAGTTTATGGTGAAGGGTTATTCTCTGGGGATGCGGAAGAGATGGAACAGGATTGCTATTGGAAATGGAGTGGCAAAATAACCCACGCTTTAAACTAGCTGGCAGCCTGGTATTTTGCTGGTTTCCATATAGTCATTGATCAAACTGAATTTTTGGTAAATTTGTGCATAGAAGGAGTGCAGGAACGAAACATTTTTACAAGAGTAATGGACCTTATTTTAACAAGTCATACAAATTCATACAGAAGATTTAGTTTAATTTCTTCTATTTGATGTGGAATCTATATTTTTATTGATGTTAAGTCAATACAGTGAGGCTTGTTGAAGCTCCCCCCTGCAGAAATCTTTAGTTATATTTAAAATGGAGTTTCCATAGTTGAAAACATGGTGTTCGTGGTTTGGCTGAAACTTAAATAATTGCATTGCCCCAATCTTAACCCATTGGGGTTTTTTAGTTTTTATTTGGACTTTGAACTTGATTATGGCAACCTCTTTCCTTTATCTTTAATATAGCTTCTTGTAGGATTTTATACTTGTAGTGCTTTTAATTGAACTGGACAAACTTGGAGAGGAAACTGAAAATATGTTATGTTGTAGGATCTCCTGGGACTCTGTGAACAAAAGCGAGGAAAAGACAATAAAGCCATTATTGCATCAAATATAATGTATATAGTAGGTCAATACCCACGGTTTTTGAGAGCTCACTGGAAATTTTTGAAGACAGTAGTCAACAAGCTGTTTGAATTTATGCATGGTAATTATCTGTTTTTCACTTGCTTTTTAATTTTTTTTTTTTTTTAATATGCCCATACATGGACAGGTATGGGGGGGAAATATAAAGCAGTAACTGACTTGATTTAATTTAGAAACCCACGATGGCGTCCAGGATATGGCTTGTGATACCTTCATAAAAATAGCACAAAAATGCCGCCGACATTTTGTTCAGGTTCAAGTGGGAGAGGTCATGCCATTTATTGATGAAATCTTGAACAATATTAATACAATCATCTGTGACCTTCAGCCACAACAGGTATGTTTAATTCGGCATTGTGGATAATTCCTAAAGGCTAATCAAAAGTTATTTCATATTGAAATGTAGTAGTGGTATTCAAGGCTTGAATTATAATTTTTTTTTTTGTTAGTGTGATCAGGTTGCATTACTGAGATCTCAGTTAGAATGCTTGGAAGGAGAATTAAAGTGCATTTAGTTGGAATTTTGGTTTCTGGAATGTTTTAACAAGTAAATAAGATTCTGAATCTAATTTTGTGGTTCTGTTTCGGGAAAGGGTGATATTCTACTCTAATAGTATACTTATAGCTGTTGTATTTGTGAAGGGGGGGTGGGGAACAATTCAGAAGTGCCTATGTCTAGGAAGGGCACAGCTCATGAAGTGAGTGTGTAGTGTGCACGTGTGAGATGCACGGAGATGTTGCAATAATGTACTGAAACTTCAGGCAGAGTGGAGCTGGCATCTGGCAAAAGGTACTTAAAGGAGTGATGTAATCCAGTCCACGGTTTAAACGTGTCTGGTAATAGTTAAGAGTTAAGTGGCATATGTCTGAGCTTTGTCACTTCAGGGTACGATGGCAAAATGAAGAAAGGCTGGGATGTATATAGTGGCATTTGTAAGGGAAGGGTACAGAGGTTTGTTTTATACATGATGAAAGTAAGGAAAGAACAGAGAAGGATGTTGTAAAGTCAAGTGGGGGAAAAGATATTTAGACAGTGAAACCCATTTTCAGTCTTCACTATATGTTAGTTCAGAACAGCATAAATTTTTCCTTACTCCTTTTTAACCTTCCTGTGTGACTTTTTCTTGTTCCAATCAGGTGCATACATTCTATGAAGCAGTAGGGTACATGATTGGGGCACAGACAGACCAGACTGTGCAGGAGCATCTGATAGAAAAATACATGTTGCTCCCTAATCAAGTGTGGGACAGCATAATTCAACAGGCAACAAAAGTAAGCTCATAAATTTTAAGTGTATTCTGTGTTCAGGTAAAGAAAATCTGCTCAATGTTTCTCTTACCCTGGGTTTATTTTTCACGTGGCATGACGTTAAGTGTACACAGCTGTGGTGGACTTTATTAAATGATGGCTAAAGCAGTGATCGACGTGACAGTGAAAGTGTTGTTTTGAGAGAGGAGACTTAAATGACAAAATAAATACTGATTTTAATCTGATTTAAAGGACAACTTTCTGTTACTGTGCAGAATATGTTTCAATAGTTTTTTTCCAAGGCGCCCTTTTACCTGGCTTAGAAGTGAGTTTTCATTCTGAATAACAGAAAAGTTAAAATGCTAAAAATACTGTTCACTCTTCCTCCTTTCTCTTCCATTGTTCTCTTAAAGTACATCTTTGTCTTACTTTTATCTTCCATTTCTTTCAGTCTTTTCAAAATACTTTATCTCCACACATTAAAGAACAATAGTCTTGCACTGCACAAGAGATCTATCCATTTGGAGTTAATCTAATTAAGATCCTGAAACTTAAGCAAGCTTGAGTTACTTCTCTCATTCTGACTTCCCTCTTAAAACAAGAACAGACTACCTTTCCTTTGGACCACTTCTGTCTGTTTTCACCTTCCTAATTCCTCCTTCATAGTTTGGGTTTTTCTTTCTTCAGCTAGAGTAATGCTTGTACCACTCCAGCAAAAATACTTCTGCAGAAGAGCAGAATTAAATCAATTGATGTTTTATCCTGAGTCTGTTTGAGGTAGTGGCAAATGCCATGAAATAAACAGCAGTATATATGAAGTCTGTAAACCTCAGCGATGTGTTCTTTACCACTGTGTAAGATAAATAGTTTAAAAGTTACACCTTTATATTGGCAGTTAAAGGGCAGTGTAATTAACTAAACAAAATGGACTTTTTCTTTTTTTAAACAGAATGTTGATATTCTGAAGGATCCTGAAACAGTTAAGCAGCTTGGTAGCATTCTGAAAACCAATGTAAGAGCGTGTAAAGCAGTTGGCCACCCCTTTGTGATTCAGCTTGGGAGAATTTATTTAGATATGCTGAATGTGTACAAGTGCCTAAGTGAAAATATTTCTGCAGCTATTCAGGCTAATGGTAAGAAATTCCACGTTCTTTCTGAAAATGGGGGTTAGCAGTGTATGTCATCAGGTTTCAAAGTACGTTCCAAGTAGGCTAATTTTACTGTGTTCATTTTATTGTTCGGGGGAGTGAAGAATGACTGAAAGTGCTTGCTTAGATTTTTTTTTTTTTCTTTTAACCAGATGTTTTATTCAATTAAAGGACTCCTGATTTTAGAGGGAGCAAAAAACACCTATAAACAAAGTTTAGGAAAGATGCAAAACACTGTAGATGATTACTTAGAATTAATGGGCATCTTGCTGAGACAGAGTTGTAGCATGTGGGGTTTTTTTAGCTGACTCTAATTTTGAATATTAAATTAATATTACTATTATCTTTAATAGAATCTAATTTATTTTTTCAAAAGATGTTGGCAGGGTTTTGGTACGATACTGTGCTAGTAAGTAACTTTATTACAGACATGTAACTGTAGTGAAAATGCCTGAAAGTCATGATAAAGCAGGCTTGCAATCATTGAGAAGGAATTATCAATTACCTAACCTATACCTATGGCACCTCAGTAGAATGTGTTTCTGTAGTAGTCATTACAAGGTTGAGTTAGTTACTGGATTCTGTGTTATGACCGGTTTTCTTGCCAGTGCAGATGATGGTATTTGGAAACGTGAATGTTAAATAAAGCTTGGTAACTGAGCAGCTGGTTGACCTTGAAGTAGCTTCTCAGAATTCAGAATAAAACTGGCTGAGAAATCAATACCTTTTGATTTTGCAGCTCTAATGGCCAGAATTTGTCCCTGTCAGAAAGAGTGAAGTTTAGGAAGCAGTTGCTAGGACTGTAGTCCTGACATGCTACTTGATCAGCAACTACTGTGATTGCGGTTGCCTCGGAGTATGTTTTCCCAACTGGCTCTATCTGGCCGGAGATGGCTCCGATGCCAGCACGAGTGATCCTACCTGTCTTTTCCTGTCTGCACTCCTCAGGTGTTCCCGTGCATGTACTGTAATGGTTGTATGGCTGTGCAGTTAATTAGATCAGGTTTCGCTGATGAGACTACAAGGATTTGGGGGTAAGAAATTGAACCTAAGGATAAGGCTTCTTAAGGATAAGTGTGGAATTCACACACAAAGACAAGTGGAAGGATTATTTCTCTTAGATGAAATTAGGAACTTTCTTATTCTCTCCCCCGTTGCTTAATGAGAATCAGATGTAAGCTCAGTCCAGGTAGTTAAGTGAATATGCGTTATTTCCCTTACTTGAGAAGTAAGTTGCAGCTTTGGTTTTGAACTCTAAGTAGGGTACTGTCAGTAGCAGTTTTGTAATGCTAAATGGCAGCTTGGACCTATGGAGCTAGAATGGGGAGGTAGGTTTTTTATTTGTTCAATATGCATAAGAAGTCTTTAATAGTCTTTGTAGTTTGGATATAAAAATCAAGCATTTTCTGTTTTGTAATATCAATTGAAGTTAATCCTTTTGTTACACCTTACCCGATTAACTGAGGATTAAAACTTTTCAGGTGAAATGGTAACAAAGCAGCCCTTGATTAGAAGTATGAGGACTGTAAAAAGGGAAACTTTAAAACTAATTTCTGGCTGGGTGAGCAGGTCCAATGATCCTCAGATGGTAAGTAGATTTATTTTACACAAATAACTTGCAAGACAGAGTTAGGAAGAACTCTGGGGTTTTTTTGTTCTGCTGTTGACTGAATGAGTTGGTCACAGGAACTTGTTTCAGGAGGTCTGTAAAATATAAAGTATGATCACACAGAGGTAAGCCTGAGCTACATTTGAGATACTTCAGTTAATTTTAGCTGTGAGTAATCTTAAAGGGAATCAAGGAGGTTGAAGAGAACCCTATTGGAAGCCCTGCTGGATGGATAAAGAGGGTGGGGAGTTTATGGAAGGGTAACGCATTTCAACTTCCTCAGGAAAAGTATCGCCTGTAACTAAACAACGAACTTTGCTATCAACTGTATGCTAGAGACTTTGTTCAATAACTGCATTGTTATAACCATGGCTTACTCTTTCAATTAGGTAGCTGAAAACTTTGTTCCTCCCTTGTTGGATGCAGTTCTCATTGACTACCAGAGAAATGTTCCAGCCGCCAGAGAACCTGAAGTACTTAGTACTATGGCTATCATTGTAAACAAGCTGGGTGTACACATTACTGCTGAAATACCTCAGATATTTGATGCTGTTTTTGAGTGCACGTTAAATATGATCAACAAGGTATTTATATTTAAATTTCAGCTAATCTCCCTAGTGACTGAAGGCAAAAAAATGGGGTTTTATAAGAGTACTTGTCTTGGCTGTTGGTACACCGTTAAGTGAAAGATATCCTTTCCTTGCAATGAAGGGAGGCGATGTGTGGTGGATGTAGAGTTATTACACAGCTTTCATCTTCCGCAAATTAAGCGGGGGTTCATGCCTTCTTTCTGTGAGTATCATTTCCAAATGTGGTGTCTTGTGGATCATCTCCCTGTTTCTTTGCAGTCACAAAGTACATTTGTGGCACTTGAAGAAGCTTCTGCTCAAACAAACATACTTGTTCTGAAGTCTGGCTGTCTAGCTGGATGTCTTAATCTCCTTGCCTTGAAAATGTCTCTAGCTTTCCATTTAAGTCGTCAGTAATTTTTCTGTTCTAGGGACTTGGAGTGGCATGCTTCTGGAAGCAGAAGCATACTTCAGTCAAATGGCAGTGTAGGACTAACTGCTAAAATTTGTATTTAAAATTTATGAATATAAGTACTGATCAGTCGTTTTGAATATTTCCTCACTAAATACCATAGCTGATGCAGTTCTTATGCTGTAGTGTGCAATATGTTATTTGCATAGTACTCGAGCACTACCAGCTGCATTAGTGCTGCTTCGCAATAGGGTGTAGCCAGAAATTGTAGCCCTGTAGCAACACAAGTGCTTAACCAGTGTTGAGACCATCTGTGTTTATCTGTGGACTGAGTAGTGATTAAGGTTGTGTACTGATGAAATGTGGCTCAGCCTGTCAAGGTGGTGTAACTCTAGAAGATGGTCTTAACCAAGCTTTGGTGGGGAAAAGTGGGGAAAAAAGTTCACTGAGAAATGTAACCTTTGCTTTGCATTTAAGGTTATTTTAAACCTGGGATCTAAATGCTGTTCTATGTCAGCTGTTGACTTGCTGTACTTAACAGAAGATCTTACAATGGATCTGTAGGAAACATGACTTTTTTTTTTTTTTCCTCCCCTCTCCTTCTAGGACTTTGAAGAATATCCTGAACATAGAACAAACTTCTTCTTGCTACTCCAGGCTGTAAATTCTCATTGCTTCCCAGCATTCCTGGCCATTCCACCTGCACAGTTCAAACTTGTTCTGGATTCTATTATTTGGGCTTTCAAACATACAATGAGAAATGTTGCAGATACAGGTAAATGGAGGTGTTTAATATGCAGACTTTGTTCGCAGTATCAGGTATTTTCTGGTAGAACGCTGTTTTCTTGGCATCTTTTTCTTTAGTCAAACTCAGCATTCCAGTCACGTGATTCTGTACTGCATTTGCACAAGAATAATATTCTGTCTCAACTTCAAGTTGTCAGCCAGGTATACATTAATGGGCTGAAATCCTTGAATGCTGTTTCACTCCGTAGCTGTAAGGGAGCACTGTTACGGTTTCTGCTTGCTTTCTTTCCCATGTGAGGGTTGGCACTTTTCTGAAATGGCTGAACTGATGCAACAGCTCACTGCTGCTAAAACTGGTGTAACAGCTCTACTTTTGTAGTGCTGCCTGCGGTGTTTGAGTTAATACCTCAGTAAGACAGTTGCTCAGTAACGACTGAAAAGTCCAGCAGAAAAGTGAATGGTTGGGTTTGGGGGCTGAACTCATGGTCTGGGAGTGAGCCACGGCGTAGAGAAAGGGAAACACCTTAGCTTGTTAAGAAGCTGGGTTAGGCTTCCTTTGGATAACAGCAAGCTGTTTAAACTTAGGATGAAATTTCACGGAGTGTATCACTTTGTTTAACAGACTTGAGTAATTCAAAAGCCTTCCAGAATGACAGTTATCAAGGGAAATTAGGAGAGGCTATATAAAAGTCTTAAATTCTAAAAACATTATTTTTTAACATCTTGAGCTTAGTGCACTGTGTCTTGACTTACTGGATAAAAAAAAATAGTTGTGAAGTCATTTAGTTTTTAGCCAATTGTCTTGTATCAGTGTTTGGAAGGGATGGGGATAAAAGATACCTTTCAGTTGCATTTCACCTAGTAAAGTCATTTTAAGTTTTCATGTAACTCCAGAAGTTAAAACATTTTTCTCTTCTTAAACTAGTAAACACTTCTTTTGGGTAGAGGGTTTCTCTCTCCTTCATTAGGACCAATAAAGTGATGTGATTGGTTCTTTATGCTTCTGTCATCTAATAATGCGAATGAAACCGGTGTGCCACATAAAAGTGGCTTTAGCCCTCTCGTGGCTACTTGAGGAGGTGCCTGAGAAAAGAACTGCACATGTAATAACTTGTCTTTTTGCTGCCTGTCAGAATTTCTGGGGATATTTGTATTGCTTTGGAAAAGGCAGAAATACACACAGAAGTTTTAATACTGTTCTGTTGGTCAACTTAGTTTTTTAATGCATGTTTTCCAGGTCTTCAAATACTTTATACTCTACTACAGAATGTTGCACAAGAAGAGACTGCTGCCCAGAGTTTCTATCAGACGTATTTCTGTGATATCCTTCAGCACATTTTCTCAGTTGTAACGGACACCTCGCACACTGCTGGTAAGAAGGCATATATATGAGCCGGTTGGTGAAAACAATCCTTTTGAACATCAAAATAATGTTACACATCCTGTTGTGAATAATAATGGCACATCTGTCTTTGATCTGTTCAGGTTTGACAATGCATGCATCCATCCTTGCATACATGTTCAACTTAGTAGAAGAGGGAAAAATAAGTACTCCATTAAACCCTGGAAATCCAGTGAACAACCAAATGTTTATTCAGGAGTATGTTGCTAATCTTCTCAAATCTGCGTTTCCTCACCTGCAGGAGTAAGTGTGCCGTGATTCTTTAATACTTTTAAGTGGGTTCTTATGTCTTGAAATACTAACTGATGTGTTTACTCTTAGTGCCCAGGTTAAGCTGTTCGTAACGGGACTCTTCAGTTTAAACCAGGATATTCCTGCCTTCAAGGAACACCTAAGGGATTTCCTGGTCCAAATCAAGGTATGTGTGGCATGTTTTTTTTTTTTCAAGAAATGAAAAATGATTTTTCAGCAGGATGATATTGTTGGCAAGTACTTGGACAGTGTTCATTCAGTGTTTGTTTAGGAGACCCAAGTTGTTTTGGAGCTGTTGAAAATGTAGGGAGAACTCTGTCAAACGGCTTGCATGACTCTGGGGTATCATAATCTCTTTCAGTGTGATTTAACTTTATAAATTGGGCTTAAACATCATCGCTTGTGCTTTACGCTGTGCATACAATTCGTATGTCTAAAGATGGCTGCAAAACTTACTCTAATGGGAAATAAAGCAAGCTGATTTTTACCCAGGTTTTGTTTCAGTTCTGCTTGGGATTGGGACATGTTTTGAAACTTGGTAGAGTAATGCTATGCTTTTATTTTTCAGAAGATGCTAGAATTCAGGAAGATTGTAGGAGAGAGTTTCTAAATTAGTTTTGAGACTGCAATCTCAAAATTGCAGTCTCAATTGTATATCAAAATTGTAACGCTATTGCTTTATGGTGATGCGCTCCAAACGCTGGGTTACTACGGCATCCTGTTCTGTAACACATAGTGAAAATCTTAGAAAGGAATGCAAAATACTTTATCAATTCTGACCTTAGGAACAGAAAGCAAAACAAGCAAATACTCTGGCAGGGAATGTGAAGGGAAGATGTTTTCTATATCATTATGGATTTTGGAAGCTTATTACTGTGCTGCCTAAAGCATTTGACAATCAACTAATGATTTTCTGTGAATTATACAGGAATTTGCAGGTGAAGACACATCAGACTTATTCTTGGAGGAAAGAGAAACAGCCCTTCGGCAGGCTCAAGAGGAGAAGCATAAACTTCAGATGTCTGTACCTGGCATCCTTAATCCACATGAAATTCCCGAGGAGATGTGCGATTAAAAAAAAAAAAAAATAAAACAAGTTTTGCAGTTTTCTTTCTGTACAGCTACTTTGTTGTGATAGAAGAAAACAGCACTTGGATATTTGTTGACCAAAATGATGCCAATTTGTAAATTAAAATGTCACCTAGTGGCCCTTTTTCTTATGTGTTTTTTGTATAAGAAATTTTCTGTGAAATATCCTTCCATTGTTTAAGCTTTTGTTTGGTCATCTTTATTTAGATTTGCATGAAGTTGAAAATTAAGGCATTTTCAAAGTAATTACTTCATGCCCATTTTGTGGCTAAGGGGAAAATAGGCAAAACATAACTTGTAAAAGACTATATTGCAAAATAATACAATTTCCTGTAAGAGTATCGATTTTTAATTCGGGATCATTTTCTTTCTAGTCTGTCCTGCAGTCTAGGAGAAAAAGGTAATGAGTAAACCAGATTGAATTAATTGTTAAGCAGAGGATTATAGTGCTGCATTTGTTTTGATCAGTTAGCAGCTTTTTGGACTGAGTGGTAAGGCTAGGCTACATGTATTTGCAAGTTGTATGGCAAGTTTGCAGCAAGATCATGTGCATATCATCCCATTGTAAAGCAACTTCTAAAGAGTATGGGAACACAGTACAGTTAGTTATTTTTACACAGTTCTTTTGTTTTTGTGTGTGTGCTGTCGCTTTGTCGACAACAGCTTTTTGTTTTCCTCAATGAGGAGTGTTGCTCATTTGTGAGCCTTCATTAACTCGAAGTGAAATGGTTAAAATATTTATCCTGTTAGAATAGGCTGCATCTTTTTAACAACTCATAAAATAAAAAAAAAAAAAAAAAAAACTCTGGCTTTTGAGATGACTTATACTAATTTACATTGTTTACCATGCTGTAGTGCTTAAAGAACACTACTTAAAAGCAAAATAAACTTGGTTTACATTTATTTTTCTTTCTTCGGCTTATTCTTTTATTGGATGAAAATGCTGTGATCGTATTTAAGATTTGTATCCTGAAGGCATAGGAAGAAAGAGTTCCTTGAGGTCTAGATAACTTGCTTCTGGCTTGCCTCATCTCAAGGACTTTGGCCGTGCTTGAAGCTAACGTGAACTAAGTTGGGTTCCATTTGGAAGTACAGTAGCTGTTCTGACTTACCTTCACGAGTAAATATTCCATGCTGCGTTACAGGAGTAAGGTACTCTTGCTCGCTTGCTCTCTCTGGACTCTTTGCAATTTATTTCAAAGAGGTATTGCACTGTATCTTGACTAAACAGTTGATGCTAGTACATGTTAATAACACATGTAGACGAGATCTACAGTTATTTTTCTACCTAAAGTTTTGTAGTTAAATGATTTTCACAGATTTATGAAGTACAGATACGAAAAGCGGTGTGAACACTAAGATTGTGTACAGTCTTGGCTTCCCCATTTTTGTAATGTCTCGTCTCTGTTTTCTAACAGTTGATGTTAAGCTCTCCCAAAGTTTTTTCCATTTATTTGGTCTCTAATCTTAAGATTGTTACTATGATGCAAAGTATAGCCGTTCATGCAGAGCTGTAAAACAAGGTTAGACAGCTGTGGAGGTGTTTTATGTAAGTTTGGATACTGTAGTTAACTTTGTGCTGTATATTCCTTTTGAAGTAGAAGTGCATGGGTTAGCAGTGTTCATGTAGATTTTAGCTGTGACCGGAATGTTTCCAGTCTTAAGTATTGGCCCCTTTCTGTTGGTGAACATCTCTCCCCTTGTTTTACTTAGCTGGCCCTAAAAAAGCACAGCTGCTTCTGCCTGAAGGTCATCTGGCAATAGAGATGTTGTGAGCTGGCAGTTGCTGATCTTTGGAGAGAAGGTTCCCCAAACCCTTTATGGCTAGGACTTAGAATACGGCCTGCCAGTACTGTTAATTATTTTGATAGTTACAGAACTCATTTCGTTCTCTCCTTAAAGCTCATGATTTAAGCTTTTTCATGTCTTCCTGTCCTGTTGATGTATAGCTTTCTGTTCTGCTCTGTGAAGGCGGTATCATCTTTAATAGGCAGTTTAAAGTAAAATATTTGAAGTGCTGTTGAAGGGCGCATTCGGAATGGACATTAAATGGCTTGTGACCGGGCTGAGCCGCAGCATTATAGAGCTACAGATTATCAAAAGCTGTGCAGAGAAGTAAGAAAATCTTATTAAAATGGAAATAAATACCACCGATAGCGTGATGTCAGAATGATCGTCTCCCATGAGTCACAGAACTAAATACTGAATTGGTTCTGACATGCAGTGGCATTAACTGCGTTGAAAATTAGTTTTGAACAAAAATGCACATATGCTCTTATGCATGTTACTTCTTTCCGTATTTAAGATTCAGATTAGTCTGCGGCTCGTGGTCTGGTTGTTTACTGAAGAATTAAATCTGACCTAAACGCTCAAACAACAAACCTGAAATGTATTTTTAAAGTTGATTCAGAGAAGAGATGTTTCAGTATTTTGATACCTTTGGGATTATCTAGTAACAAAATTTTAATCTTAGTTTTTGCTTCCCTTTTAGATCTGAAAACTTAACTGTGGTCTTGTTATCGTAAGAATCGGTGCCTTTCACTGATCTCTGCAGATGCTATAAAAATGCAGCTTATGCAGAGTTCTGGATACCGTTAAAGATTTGACTTGTGTGTGTGTGCATATTTCTAGTGCAGTTATCCTGAATGTGGAAAAAACCAATTACAATGTACATCTAAGAAAGTTCCAGTTCTAATGCACACTCTGTAAATTTAAAATACATGGATAAAAAGCATGAACCATCATATAAACATCTACGTAACTTGTAATTATATGTAAACCAATGTTTTGTGCATATTTCTATACAGATTTTTTTAAAAAAAATGCCACTTGTGTACTCCAGGTACATTCATAAATACAAATATTACAGGGTGTTTTCTGTGTTTACATGAATTGATTGCCTGTTAGCTGATGAAGACACCCCCAAGTACTTGTTTCAGACTACCATGATGTGTTTGCTACTGTAACTGAAGCAGATTATTTTCCAAAGCATTTTAGGTTAGTTTGGTGTTTTTTTGTTTTTTTTTTTTTTAAACTAGAATAATTTGGTGTGTGTTAATCTGATTGGTTAAGTGAACTATTTTCCAATAAAGCTAATATTTATGCAAAAAAAAGCTTTAGAAATGCTCATCTCTCACGGAAGCTTGAAGAGTTACTTCTAATAGTTTTTAGCACTGGAAAGGCCATAAGGCTTCAGCTGTGGGTTTCTTAATAGGAAAAAAAGATTAGGAAAAGATGCTGAAAAAATAATGCATTAAAATGTAGAGAGGCTGACTAAAGTGAGGAACTCGTGTCAGTGCTGTACTGTGAGTAGGGGCCAGCCTGTCCCGTAGTCCGTTTATCATTGGATAAATGATGACTACTGGTCCAAGACTTGGGGGTACTTTTTCTATTTGCTGGAAGATACAGCTAGACTTTTTCCCTTTCTCCCCACCTAATAGGTTTGTCTCCAAATGGTACAGAGCAAAATTGAAATGTTGGAGATAACTTTTTAAAAACCCTTTTGGTGCCAAAAATGGGTAAAGGAACATACCTCTCCCTTCGTCTGCCCTTCCCAAATGTACCTCTGCACTTGACTCCTTGACACTGATTTATTTTTAGACTTTCAGATTTAGGAGATCCTTGCTTCGTTGTTCAAGGCTGATTATGGCCAGCAGTGTTCCCCTGGGAAAGGGCTTAGCCACTCCAGTTGAGGGATTCATTTTTCAGGTAAGATTTCACATACAATGCACCTTAATTATTTAAAGCACGTGAAATCACTGATTCCGTACATACATACCTGCCCTGTGTGCTGCTAGCGGTCTCTCTACATGCGTTTCTCACTACCTGTGAGTGCTTGTTTGTACTTTAAGTGGGTGCAAGAAAACAGAGCGCTGAGGAAAGATGGGCTTGAGGAGGAATGTTTTGGAAGTTAAGAGTATGGATGAGAAGGACAGAAGTCACAGATAAAAACAAGACACACTTTCACTTTTATGTACCTCTTTCACCTTTATTTACCCCTTGTAAGTTAAAAGTTAAACAGCACTTTTTCCTAGGCAATACATTGGGTAGTCTCTTCCAAGTTCTCCATCAAAATATGTCAAGGGGCATTTTTTTTTTTTTAAAAAATTGTGAACACCTTTTAAATCTTAACTCTTTAAATACTGTCTCAGTTTTTTCCTGAGTCTTGAGAAGCCTGTAGTCTTTCATTGATTCTGTAATTTCAGCAAAGACTATCAGGAAGAATTGGCTGATTTAGGTTGGAGGGTGGGGGGAGGAGTTAAAATGGTTTTCTCTGATGTGATTACACAACAAGGTGAAGTGCGTATGTGTGCTGCAAAGAGCTGACTGCAGCCCCCTTATTACCACTGCTGGTTATTTTAACATGTACATTAATAACCAGGCAGTAATGACCAGTTTTCTCTTGTGGCATCTCTTCAACATTAGATCTAGCTTGAGCATTTTTGCATCAACCTTCATAACTGGCTTTATGAACAACTCAAAGCTCTTTGCGATTAGCTTGGGAACTCCCTTCCCCAGAGCTTTTACCTCTGAGCAGTTTGCTTTCAGGGGTAACTTGGAACGTGCAACTGTGCAATCGTAAAAGCAAAGTTCTTCAAAGGAACATTGTAAACGTGTGCTTTACCAGTAAAAAGTCCGGAAGAAGTCCAAAATGTTCCAGAAAAGCTGTCTGTGTGCTCTCTCTTTGACTGGTTAGATGGTTCAGTTGCTGATGGCACCGTCACTCATGCTCAGACAAGTAGCTGTTGTCTTGCTTTCAAATCAAAGGGATGAGATGACCAGTCATCTGACAAACACTTTATAGACTGAAATAATAAAAATGAAGATTGAAACACTGTGGGATATTATTCCAGGATGAGGTTGAACGTGGGTACAATCCTCAGACTGTCTCATCTGGAAGAAGCAGTGGTAGACTAGTAGCACCGAATCTCAGGCTAGCACAGTCACATCTCCACCAGACCGTTATGGGTACAAAAGTACTCAAACAAAATCACTTTGAATTACTAACCAAGATTACAGCTTAAGGAACAGCCTCGAAGATGGAGTCTGAAACCACTTCAAAGTTGGAGCTTGCCCTGTTTCCCTGGGTGTACAGGGTGGGTGATTCCTACCGCACCCAATAGCTGGTAATAACGTTTATTAGAATGCAGATTTTCCTACTAAAATGCGGAGCAGCCAGTTAGCCGATTATGGAGCAAGCTGTTCAATGTAGCTTGGTGGTGTAGTGTGCATTATATATGCTTACATGACATGTTCTTGGCCTAATAGACAGGGCTATGAATTATTTTGAGAGTATTCTCTAATATTCGGTGTAAGTCAAACTAATTGAATTTGTCTTCACAAGGTGCTGTGACATCAAAGTCTAGTTAGACATGAACCTTCTTAAAAAGTTTAAAATGCTAATAGGGCAGTGAAAGTCAAGTCCTGAAACTTAAAAGTGTGTAAATTGAAACTGATTCTGTTGCACTTCAGCCAAGTTCATTGGTGACATTACATTATGCAGGCAGAGACTTCCTTCAGTGAAATGAAGGATTTCCTAGGCAATGGATTCCAGCCGTTTCCAGCATCATTCCAGACTAGAGGTGTCAGATATGACTGGATTGGCTGGAATTCACCTTTTTGACACTATCCTCTCTACAGCAGAAATTACTTACTTGCTTTCCCGCTGTCACAGCCCCCATCTCTTAGCATCTGCTGAATTACTGGTAGTTTACCATTCATTGTAAATCATGGCAGCAGAGGAGTAAACATGGAACCCACTTGGCTATTGCTGCTAGAGGAATGGGAACCTACAGCAGAGCAACAGAAAGTTCAAACAGAAGATAATTCAGTAATCCTGCATCAGACAAAGCTCTGGCTAAAGTAGTCAACATAATGTTAAAAAAAAAAAAAAGTTTAAGTTTTTCACATTCCACAGTTACTATTCTGAGGTCAAACAACCAACTATGGATGTTCATATAGAAAACAAAGGCTTAAAAATACAAAGTATGAGGCAAGTGAGGAGAAGCTAAAGTGTCCCAAAGCAGGAACAGGCACAGTGACCAGTCTTACTACCTCAACCCCTAATCAATCTCAGAGTTGTTCTTTATTTTGTTTTGTGGGTGGGTGTTTTGGTTTTTTTATTTTGGTGAATGGTTAACTCCATCTTCACCTTAAAGAAAAACAGGACTACAGCATTAGTTCAGTACTGGGACACAGTGGGACATGAATTTTGGAAAATAAATATATCCTCAAACTCTTAATCCAGTCCTAAGTTTGGATTTAGAATTTTAGTTTTGCTCAGGTCTTGCATTTATCTAAGTTACTCCTCTAGAAGAACTGTGCTGGCAGTTTACCAGAGCAAATATCTCCAGATGAGGAGCGTTGCAGTCAAGGGAAGGAAAGCCGGGCCTCCTGGGGATCAAACAACCTTGCAAAAATGGCACATGAGGATAGAATAAAGGTCAAGAGAAAAAAAGCAATGCATAGAAGAGCTGGAGGCTGATGATCACTGTAACCAGGCCAGTTATAGCTCCTGTTGTCTCCTGCTTGGAAGCTAACATTTAATTTAAAAAAATGCAATTTCATCTCTATTAAAAAAAAAAAAAAAAAAGTTCTTGTGTGCAGTAAAAAGAATTTGGCTGGCGATATTCCAGTCTGCACAAAAGCAGGAGTGACTCAAGGTCACTCATACTCTTCTGTTGTATTCATTGAACTTGGCATGTGATATCACGCTTCAAAAGGCCCCTTCCTTGTGCTGACTCTGGCGTTTATGTGGCGTTGCAGTCAGATCAAAGAGCTGATTTGTCAGGAAAACAATCTTTTAAGATGTTTTGGCAGTGAATTTTGGTTCTGTTATAAAATTTACTGTAAGGTCTGTATAAGGAAGGCAGAGGGGAAAGAAAAGTGCGAATTCAAATAATTATGCAGATTGTGGAACTACGCTTTCAATCAAAAAACACGGTCTTTTTCCAGATGCAGACAACTCACTTCTATCGTATAGCTACTGACTGATTCCATGCTAGCGGGAATACCTGTGCAATACGATGTTAAAGGTTAAGAAAGCAAATAAGCATGACTTCTTGGAGATACAGGGTTTATATTATTTTGCTGTGACAAAGTTAAGATACTTTCTAAGCTTCTCTTTGTATAGCTCTGGCTTCCAACTTCACTAAGTTCAATTTTGATAATGTTAAGTAGTAAAGGGTGTTTCAGCAAATTAAGATGGATAATGATTCAGAAATTGGCATATTGCGAAGACAACTCATGAAAGCTGTGAAAAAAATGACACGCAGAAGAAAGATAACTGAAATAATCTCAGACACATAAGACAGCACATCGAGTGAAAAATGACATGTGTATACACAACATGAAAGCTTCTTGATCCACCTTTGATGCATCTCAGGCTTTGAAAGCAGCACTGTAGAAAAGAAAGGTGAAGGAAAGGTGGCTGGTACCTTAATTCAGGCATGAGCAGAATGTGGTAATTGTAATATTCTGGACTGCTCTTTTATTTTTCCATTACACAACTTTTCAAGCTGTCTGGAAGAGATCACACAACCAAAAAAGGCCTTAGAGGGTCCAGTATGTCTGTGTCATTTTAATAACATTGTCATAACAATGTCTCTGTCATTTAATAACATTTTAATAACCGGTGTGGTGATTTTGTTATTAAAGTAGTTAGTGGTGGCTAGATTTCTGTCTATCAACAGAAAATAGGTTGTTTAGAGAAGACTATGACTGTCAGGAATTAGAACATAGCTAAGGGAGAAAGATCAGTAAAAAGTCTCGGGGAAGTTTTTAGTTTATTTACTCACAGTCCTCCTCCTGTCTTTTATATTGGTATCTTTTGTTATTCTCAGGAATCCTGTTTGGAAGATACTTGCAGTAACCTATGATGTGAATCAAAGTGACAGACAAGAAGGAATCTGTGTCTCTTGTAGACTCTCAAAGTTAGTTTTCTGTATTAATTTAGTAAATGGAAATTTCAGCAGGGACTGTTTAAGAATAGCTATTCTTGTTGATAACCCTAACTTGGAAAGTATTTTAAAAGTATAGTAGTGACAAGAAGCCTGGGTGAAAGATCATTCCAGTATATTCCTGACTTCCACAGTAGTTGTTGTAGCTGAGGCTAGGTCTACTGAGTACAATAACAGTAGTGGACTTGTCTTAGCTTAACAAATGGATACTTGAGGGTTGTTCGGAGGAGAGCATTCTCTGCACTTGAGTGGGAGGTTATGTATACAACCACCACTGCTGGGATCAGCCTGGGTAAATATGCTTATGGTAACAGAAAAAAAGGACTGCATTTCCACAATGACATCAGACTTTTATATTTCTTCCACTTCAGTCAGTCACTGAGGAACTCAAAAGAGCTGTTTTTTTTTTTTTTTTACCCCTAATTTGGCAATTTTGATTAATTTCACTTTCTACTAAACTACACTGCATCTGCATTGCGGCTATTAATAGATTTGTTTCCTTAATCCTATGTACAAGTCGGTAAAGCAGAAGCATTCGGAATAATACAGTAACTCACCACTGGGTGGTACTACAGAAGTAAAAACCACCCCACGGCACTACAGAAGTGCCTACTTCGGGGAGGAAAAGCCGCCAAGATCCATCGTGTGGATACGGATATATTACTTGGACCTGGGAGAGGGAGCATGCGAGTGTGCAAGATTAATGGATGGCAAAAAAAAAAAGGGGGGGGATGGGGTCTTTTGCGGAAAATTGCCATTCCCCTGAAAATTTGTCTTCAGGGGGGCGGAAATCTTGTTCAAAGTGTGCCCAAGATAGAGTTAACTGAGGTAATAATTTGAATCAGCGTAAATTCCGTAACTTTAAGTGAAGTTGTTTCGTTTATTTTTTAAGAAATCTTAATTATTTCGAGAAATTGACTTTCCCTTTCCGTGAAAAGGCGGTACTTCCAACTACTCACAGATACCGTACTTGCCATTAGACATTTATTAGGCAGGGTCACTTTCCAAGGGGAGGGGGAAAGCAGGGTCGAGCACTCGGCCACACACGAGGTAAACCCAATTTTCCGCGTACAGCGCTACCGCAGCACCGCAACCGCGCATTTTCGGGAGGCCGGCAGAGGAAGCGCCCGCAGGCGCCTGTCCCTTCGCCTGCCCTCAGCCGGGGCTGGGCGGAAAGCAGATGGCTGACGGCTCTTCCGCGCCCCGCCGGCGGAAAACGCCAATAATTACCAGAAGACGACAGCCCCGAAAACCCGCCTAGAAGCAGGACGCTTCCTTCCGACGCAGCGCGCCCGCCGGAGCCGGCCGCCGTGTGCTAAGCGCTCCCTTCAGGCCGGAGGTCCCACAGGGCCGCCGCGCTCCCTAGGCCGGCCGCAGCTGCCCCGCCGTGCGCAGCCATAACGAGGAGGGAGTAGCCGGGCCGCCCTCGACACCCGCGGCCCGCTCCGCGGCCAGCCGGCCGAGACCGCCTCGGGAACCGTCCTCGGGCAACTCGGGGAGAGGCGAGCGCGGCGGGGGAGCGAAGCGGGGCGCGCAGGGGGAGTCCTGCGGCGGTGGAGGCCGCTCCCCTGGCCCTGTCACGGTCGGCGTGTGCGCGGTGCTGGAGGAGACCGACCCCCCCCGCGGGAGGCGGGAAGAGGGCAGGGAAACGCGCTTCCCGCCCTACCCCGGCCGCGCGCCCAGCCGCAACCGCCGCCGCCGCCGCCATTTTACCCTCCCGGCCCCGGCTGCCGGCCCGCCCCCTTCCTCCTCCTCCCCGCTCGCCAGCCCGCCGCTCGGCCCGGGGTGGGAAGGCGGGGCGAAAGGGAAGGGAGGAGGGGACTCGGCCACCTTCGCCTCCTGCCTGGTCGGAAACTGCCGAGCTGAGCCCGAGCGCCCTGTCCCCCCTCGCTCCCGTCCCCTCCTCCTCCTTCCCCCTCAGCAAAATGGCGGCGCGTGGAGTCACTGGGAGCCAGTGAGTGACTCGGCTTCTCCTCCCCGCCGCCGCCGCTACCGCCGCCGCCACAGGCTCATTTGCATTGATCAGCCGCCCCATCCCCCCCTCCCCCGGATCCCGGACCGGCCCCTGCCTCTCCCCCCCCCCCCCTTCTCTTCCTATTCCTTCCCGCCCCCTCCTTCCCCTCCCCCCCCGACTGACCCCCGCCCCGGCCCCCATCAATCATCAATCAGCAGCACCGAGTGGATCAATCAATGGTCGGGAGGAGGCGGCGGCGGCGGCTGCTGCTGTTAATGAACAATGTGTGAGAGCTGCGCCGAGCTGCTGGAGGTGTTAAATGAGAGTAAGTGCGGCCGCCCTCCCCCGCTACCCTCCCCCCCAACACTCCTCGCCCCGGGCCGGGACCCCACATACCCTCCTCTACACGGGCTGGGTTATAACCCCGCTTCATCTCCTTCCTCACCCCCCCCCCCCCCCCTTTGCCTTTCCCCGCTCGCCGCCTGGCTCGGGCCTCCTGGGCGCGGGGTTACCTCTTTCTCTGCGGGGTGGCCATGGAGGGAGAAGCCTGCCCTGCTCTGCGGCTCCTTTCCCCCCTTTCCCTCCTCTCCGTACCGGGGCCGGGCGACTTGCGGCCTGGGGCGGGTGCGCCGAGGGGCTGTCCCCGCCGGGCCTTCCGCAGAGCTCCCCCCCCCTTTCCCCCTTTCCCGCCTGCCCCCCGGGTGTCTGCGTGTGGGGCCGGGCGGGGACGCGACCCTGCCGCTGGCCTGAGCAGCCCGCTCCTCGCCCTGCATCCCCGGGCAGCCGCAGCGGGGCCTAGCAGCTCCCGGCTGGGGCTGAGGAGGTGCCTGGGAGCCGCTCCGCTGGCTGCCGAGCAGCTGGAGGCCGGGCCTGGGCTGGGTCCCTTTTAAGCAGCAGACAAGGCGGCTCTGAGTGATCCTGCCTCCCCCCTCCCCCTCGCCTGCCCGCGGTGCGGTGTGGCGGTGGGGGAGAAGGGCCGCGGCGGAGGTGGTTTTCGGGTACCGATTTTTCCGAAGCGACTGCTTGGCGCTGTGAGGGAACCGGCGCCTAAAGGAGCCTGGCTCGGCTTGGCGAGGGCCGGGCTGCCGGGGGGGGGGAAGGAGCTCCCGGGTGTTTCGCTTTGGGGGTGGTCTCTTGCTTCCTTCCGAAGTTTCCTCTTTACAGGTGTTTCCTAAACAGCCGGGAGGGTCGGAGGGTTAGTACGGCAGGTATTCCTCCCGGCACGGCTGAAATCCGACTGCGTTTTGGGCACGAAATCCCCTTTACCCCCATGCAGCAGGCCTCGTGTATCCCTTGGAACCTGCTCGCGGTTCTCCGTGGCAGGCAAGGTGCCTTCCCAGCTTCTCGGAGGCTTGTCTCTGTGCACTGCTTCATGAACAAAGACTAAAAAACATGATTTGTGGAGATGCTGAGGAATTTAACGAACTTACCAGCTGAAGTTTGTGATTAGCGGGAAGTTTAGCTATCTCAAATCCTCAGCATTTTTTCCTGGTTGCACGCTGCGGTCTGCTTAGAGGTGAATCGTGTTCCAATGAAGTGAAGCACAGAAGGCTTCCTAGAACAGGATTTGGGTACAGTTTTCTTTTTCGTAACTCTTGTGAGGCCCAATTGCACGTGGTGTTTGTTCTTTCCCAAGACAGGCGAGTGGATACTATGGTAGTTGAATGTTAGCCTCTTTCTTGCTGGGGAAATACGATATTCAGTGATGGCCAGCATTTTATTTGAAAAGTAAAAATGTATGTGCAAAACTAACGTTCAGGAGAGGCTGGAATAAATCAGATTAAAAGGTTAACGTCAGAGAAGTGTTGGGTTGTTAAAATTGTTTGCCAAGTTTGGCTAGGCTTGTAATTCCAATATCTTGTTTTGAACAATCGCTGTGATGTTTACTGAATTTAGCATGCATATCTTATCCTCCTCAACTGGAGAGGTGGGGAATATGTTGGTGTTATAGACTGAATGCTTATTTAAATGGTAGGTTCAAAATAAGCCTAAACTAGCAATGGTATACCGATGACAGCTGTTTGTTGGAAGAGATGACTTCGCTTGGCTTTGGCGGATTGCTAATCATTGTTTAAACTTGATCAAGATTGGGATGATAAAATAGAAAAAAGTTGTAATGTTAAACTTAGTATTTCAAGAAATCTCTGGAATTCCAGTACGAGTTTACTTTTAGGACCATTTTAAGGTAATTGGGATTTAGGCAGCTAGATATTCCCTTATAGATAAAGCAGTATCTTAAATCACTTTAGCAGGTTGGTTTGTTTTTTTTTTTTAATGTATAACTAGGGTATGGATAATTTAATGGTTCTGTATAATTTAAGATATAAACCTGCTATTTATGAAAAGGAAATCTGGCTTTTTAAGTCACATTTATTAGGGAAACTATGCACTACTATTGCTATACGGTTAACTTCCAGAAATGCTAGTCAGATAACATCAGGTTTGGCCTTCCATTCAGAGGAACAAGCATAGTTTAAATAAGCTGTAAAAAAATACTATTTTGTGTGTGTGTTTGGATACAAAGGCATGTATGATGGCGCATTGTGCGTGCCACCTACCTTCTCACTCTATGACAATCAGCTGTAAGGGAGGTATACTTACTTTTATAACTTCAAGTTGCGTTCTTTGCATTTCTGAAGTAATGATTAAAGGTAATGTAATGTCAAGCCTCGGTTTTTAAAATGCTGCAGCAAAAATGAAAAGTGGTAGTAAAGAATGAGGTCATGCCCAAAATGTGTGAGCCAGAGACTGCCAACAGTTTCCTTTTCTGCCCGCTGAGCATTTGGGATCGCCTCTTCACTGAAACTACTGAAGCAGTGTTTTGAAAGAGGTCCAGGAAACATAATCTAGTTTGGTTTAGAAATTTCTTGCTAAACTAAATATTTTTACAGGGAACACATACTGCCCTTTGTCTTCGTTTACCCTAATGTTTACAAAATAATTATTTGGTATCAATTGTATGACAGGTCACTTAGTGAATTGACTAACAACTCTTCATGTATTGTTTTGAAAAGAACAGGCGGGAAGTTCCAGTTTTCTTCAGAAGCTACCAGTTTATGGATGACAGAAGGATAGTATTTAACAATTCTGCAAACAGCCAGGTGTTTTATTACAAGCATA
Organism: Pelecanus crispus; assembly: GCF_030463565.1. Taxonomy (NCBI): domain Eukaryota; kingdom Metazoa; phylum Chordata; class Aves; order Pelecaniformes; family Pelecanidae; genus Pelecanus; species Pelecanus crispus. The sequence goes on along the minus strand of NC_134645.1, from coordinate 4,792,659 downwards.
TTAGTCCCACCGTAAACTGCTGCAATATTAATCCACACCCCATAGCAATGTGCAGAGCTGGAGCTTTTGTCTAGCAGTGACCTTTGTGTAAGCCCAGGGTTGTGTCTTGCTAGAGCTCATTACGAGACTCGGGGTCCTCGGGCCTGATTTTGTAACAGGTAGTCAATGGGCCTTGCTTCTGCAGCACTCGTATGGGCCGTCTGAGATCTCGCGGAACTGGAAACCTCTAGTTTGAAAAACTTACTTTTTGGCCAAAGGTCCATATGCATGCATATGTATATTTAACGCAAAGCTTCATTGCTGTGCTTAATCATGAGAAGTAGGCAATGTTTTATGGACAGAAGCAGCAATGTTGTGGTTTCTCCCGCCCCCCCACCCCATCTTCCCCCCCCCCCCACCCCATCTTTATTTTCAGCATTTGATCTAAGTATGAAACTCAGTAAGTTCCCTGATCTTGAAGTTGTTTCCTGAGAAGTAGTAGTAGTAGTTTCAAGTTATGATTTGATCCAGGAACTCAGTAAAACACAAATTCCTCTATGAAATGCCCAGGCTTTAAGGCAGCTTTTGTGTTGGAAGACAATCTGTTCTTCACTTACAGTAAACAGTAATTTCTTATTGAATGCTCTAGGTACATTAACATCACTTATGCTTTCCCAGGCAGGGGTTTAATAGGAGTAAAGTCTATATAAAATCTGGTCTGATTTCTGAATTAATCTTCTACAACATAAACAATTTTAGTAGCCTTAAATAGGAAAAAAAAAAGACACAATTGTTTACTTTTTAAGATAAGAGCACTTACTTACAAAGTACTTAAGAAAGATTCTCATGGTGTTAATTATAGGGGCTCATTTAAATGTACACGCTTTCTACAGGAAAAATGCATGGAGGACATAATATGCTTTGATGTTAATTTACAGCATTCTGTATCCCAAAATGAACCCTGATATCGACGCACTGTGCATTCCTTGGTTTCTTTGGATGCCGGTTCTTGTCAGTCTAGGAGGGATTATATTGAGTTTCATTTGTTCTTTAGTAATATTTACATTACTGTGCTGTCCAGAGGCCCTAATCAGGATAGTCCTGTTTTGCTAGGCACTGCGCAGATATCCAGATAGTCTTAACCCCAAAGTAAGCCAGAAAATACAGAAATGTAACATGGATTTTTCTGTCTCAAGTCTTACGCCACAGTTTTGCAGGTCACCGTGTCGCACCTGAAGCCACGGTAATAGTTTCCAGCTACCTGTAGAACCATGCTATCACTGGACGCTTACGCCAGCTTCGCTTGAAAGTATGGAGTACATGATGCTCCATGATAAATGTTTGTTGAGTGTAAGATTGTCATTGCGTGCCTGGAAATGCCTCTTCTTAGCTTAAAGTGGAAGTCTGGTTCTCAGACTGGTCCTGAGCCGGCTGTGCTTGTAGTCCTGGCTGCGGCATGTCCCAGAGAGCCTGACTGGGCTTGGTTGCCTAAGAGGCTTCCCGTTGGGACTGCCACTGGTGTTGATGTATGTTGACTTAAAACTCCGTAGAAGGTTCTGGTTTAGGTTTGTTTCGGTTTTTTTTGTTTGGTCTGGTTTCTATAAAAGTAAGGAAAAAAAATTACAACATGGAAAAATAGGTTTTATTATACAGCAGCAGTCATGGTTTTAGGTGACTTTGGTAGGCCTAGGTTATTCCCAGTTCTTGGTTTCTGGGAACTAAGTTTGTTTTCTTCCCAGCATTCTGCTTCACCTACTTCAATGATTGCCCCTCTAGTCTATTTTTTTTTTTTCCTAGCAGCTCTGAAACCTTATAAAATCAGCTCACATTGATGAATAGAGGCTTCTAGGTATTATTCTACTACACAAGCTTGCAGGCCATTTTTCTCGTTATGTTTTCTCTTAAACCTTTAGTAAAACATAAAAATAAAACAAAAAAACCCCACACAATTTACTCAAGCACAAGAGATGGATGTAGACTAATACTGTAGTTTTCAGTCTGTTATCACTGTCAGCTGGCCTGCAGAACTGCTCCCAGTATGATCAGGTCCATAAAACACTTGAGATACTGGAGTGTTTTACTATTTGTATAGCTCCAGGATATACAAATTCAGGATATATAGCCCTGAATTTGGATGCTGAAGATGCTTGACTTGAATTCTTGTCACGTAATTCTGGCATTTAGGAAGTACAAAGAGTAGACTTAGAGGTTGAGTGAGGCTATGTTTACCTTGAGGTAGATAAGAAATCGAAGTATTCCAAAAGATTGCAGCATTCAGTTTGCTCTTTGGGATCTGGAGAGGGTGAATATTTTATGCTGTGAATATTCATGTATTATTTTAGATATTGAGTATAAGTTATAATAAGATTATTACAAATATTGCATAATTAACATCACCTGGTCTACAAGAGCTGCTGTCACTTGTTCAGTGGCTGCCTGTAAGCTTCAGTATTGATTATTTGACTACCCCCAGTGTTTTGTGCAGATCTAGCATTTTGTTTGACTGTTCCTCTCGTGCAAAACTGGAAAACAGTTGTCTCTGTTGTGTGGCTTTTTTTTTTTGCGTTTTTTTTTAAAGATTTATGTTTTCTTTCCACTTACATGGTATTTCCACGTTCAGAACCTCTGCACTCTGCAGAGACTCCATGGAGGAGTTATTGGGGTAACTGCCCAACTTGACCAAAATCTTTACTGTCTCCTGTTGAGGAAAAGAAGCTCAATTGCTTATAAAATTTAAATTCAATGATTGTTTCATGTTTACTTTTGTCTTTGGTCCTTTTTAAGGAGATGAGCAGCCAGACTTAAAGGAAAATGAAAATAACTTTTCCTTTATTGCCAAATTGCAGTTATCATGGACTGTGGTGAAGTGCTACTCCAAATGAATCAGAGTAACCAGAGGAAAAAAAAAAGGGGGGGAGGAGGAACTTGTATCCTTTCTAATTGTGAACTTTCTAAAGCAAAAGGGAAGGTGACTCTAAGATAAAGTAGTTTTAACTTCTTGTTTGTAACTGTGAAGCAGTTGAAGGAAAAACTCTGTGACTTTAATAGCTAAAAGGCTTCTATTTTTAGAAAGGTATTTCAGCTTTCGTTCTGTACAATGAGTTTGGTTCATGTTATTTGATGTGATCAGAAAAGATTTTGTTCTGAAACTTTTCCTGTTCAGGCTGCTGAAGACTGGTTCTTTCTCATTGCTCAAGCCACTTGATCACTGATGCTGAAGATTAGTTACGTAAATCCCATTCTGCTGAGTTTTGTTGTGAGTTATGGACTGTTGACATATATTTACTGAGATCTCTCCCTTTGCATGTAGGGAAATCTTACGTTGGATAAGTACTTGTTACAATATCCTTCAAGCTTAAGGCGGCCATGGAAGCTAACAACCTTACGTTCGTTACCATGTGTAATATTAAGGAAATTCATTCCTTTATTTATAGGAGAGATTCTCAGATTTTATGCTGCAGATGCTCCCAGCCTTCCTAGTAATGGGCCTGCACAGACAGTACAGTTACATTCCTGTTTAGTTATGTGAATAACTTCAGGGAAAATTAAGGAAGAAAGAAATTTGATTTATCTTCTTTTTTTTTTTTTAAAAGATATTTGACTAGTGTAGAACTTGAAGTCATCTCATCCTGTTAAATTGTTTTTTCATACCTTTTGGTGCTTTATGCCTTTTCCTCTGTAAGGATAGTTCTGAAGTTGTGGAAGTCCCAAGCAATTCCTGAGATGAGTCCAAGATGATGTGTTTTAGGCTATCCTGGATGTTGTCAGTGTCAGTTCTTGGCAGAGACTAGCTGTTCTGTCCTTAGATGCTCAGGTGATGGGGAGTGTAATGGGGCATTGTCGGTAAGAGGATGTTTGGGCTAGAAATTTCGAGCTGTGGTTGAAGGGGCAGTACCTTGGAGAGCAGACGCTGGCCCTGTTTCCCTCTGCCTGACTTGGAGGTGATGCCTTGGCTTTTGGAGGACCAGCGGTTTTATTGTGCATGGAAGGACTTGCATGGCTTCAGCGGGACTATGAGACTCGCCATTTCTTTTAATTTGTAGAATTCCTTTTTGCTTTCTTCCATGTTAAACAGTAAAATATATTTCTTCGTTGTTAATACCAACTGTTCACTTTGTGGCTTTTAATTCTTTGCTACTTTGATTTCTCTGTGTCACTGCAGTTCGCTTCTGTCTTCCTGTGTTCAAGTAACATCGAGTCAGAAAAGCAAGTCTTGCTTCCTGGAATCATGTTCCGTGGACAAGTGATGAGCAGTCTGCAATTTGACGTTTTAGAGATTGGAAGGGGAAAGCAGTGTTTACTACTTGGTTCCTATTATTTCTTGCGTTTTCTTCTTTTGAGTATTCAGTTTCATCTAAATATGTGATCATATTCATAGTCTGCCCGGCACCTCATCTTTGTTGCAACTCTTCTGTTAGCTTTCAAAGTTGTTGTTTTTCTGTGCTTGTGATTTTTTCCATTTCTCAGTTTCCGTTTTGCTTACTTGTATGCTCTTTCTGCTCTTCCCTCTGTCCTCCACCCTGCTTAATTCTTCACTCTTGCTTTATGTAAGGTTCTGTGTCTTCATATGACTCTGTTTCCTTTAGAACAGGCGTCCATAATAGATTTTTTTTTTTTCTTCCCCCTTTCCAGTGTTCTCTTGATGACTGTTCAGGTCTGATTCGGAAAAGATGAGAAAGGTCACGGTCAGAAGTTGCCTGTGGGTGATGGCAATGCTATATTGGTGTCTTGGTGCTTCCAGCAAGTCCCCTTAAGTCTCCCACTGTATGGAATAGAGTTTCTTAGGGAGGGAGAGAAAGATTCTCTGTATAGAATGGCTTTTGTGATGTATTTACTTTTTTTTTTAAATTTCTTTTTTTAATGTAGCTCATCTGTTAGTTTTACCAGCTCAGGCAGCTAATGAGTAAGAATTTTTGCAGGCTAAGCTATGCATTTATAGTTGTCAGGGTGCTGGGACAACCTGAAAAATAATTGTACCATCTTCCAGGAGCACGTGGTTGTGATGACTATTGAATGCTGCTTATACTAACAGCATGCTGCAGTTAAACATTGTTGTGGCCGTTTAATTTCTGTTGTTTAAGCAAATGTTGTGGTAATTTCTTTTTTTCATTTTGTGTAGCAAATGGGCAGTTTCTATAATCTAATCTGTGAAGAGGTGAGAAGCCATTCTTTTCCCATACAAGGAAAGGAAGAAAGTGAATTGCTTTGCAATCTGGATGCAAAACATAGGCCTGTAACTGTGAGGATCTCTGATTTTCTTAATGCTTTGTTAAAATACCCAGCTTATGTGCAATTTTACAAAGTTTTACTTTTGGGGTTTTCCAGATCTGGCTTGTACGGTGAAAGGTGAACTTGAGGAAAATGGTGCAAATACATTTTGGCTATTTTCAGGTAGTATGAGAAGAGGAAATAATTGCCCTGTTTATCTATACATACTTGTATGTGTATGTATAGAACTCCTCTGGGAGATTGAGTGCTGGAATAACTGGTTGAAGAAGTTGAAACTTGTCGGAAAAAGTCCTTGTGGAAAAAGCGCTGTTGAGTGTTGACCTTTATTTAGCTAATGTGTAGAAGGTCTGTAAATAAGACTTGAAGAACACATGACAATTGAGGCATGATTTCTAGATCAGCATCCATGCAGATCATCGGTTCCTGTCTAGGAAGCGAGCGGCAAAGCTTTTTTTTGCCTCTTTCCACACTAGATTGAAGAAGCCTCTAATTCTTTGCACCATTTTATTAATTGACTTCCACTTCAGAGTTTTTAATTATGTAATTGTATACAGAAACAGGGAAAAATTTAGGATGAAAACTGAAGCAAAGCAGGGCACTGTGGTCTTTAAATATGTTAGCCAAAATGCTTACTGTATACACTGCTCTTGAATACTGCATAGATTCCTTAAGAGCTGAGAATGTGCTACTTCCATACTTGCTGTGCTAATGAGCAGGCAAGGATGATTTCTTGTAGTGGCTTTTTGGCCGGTTCACGAAGAACAACTGAAGCACTGGAGCTTTCTGCAAGCCTTGAAAACGTTGAGTGGGTTTTTTTTTTTTCCTTCTTCCAGCTACAGAAGTGCATTACTTTTAATTTCTTATTTGTGTAAAACTAGTGCCTTCAAAACGTGAAGTTTTTCTCTACACTTAGAAGAGTAGAAGTCCCATTTTTTTAAGTTGCAAGTGGATTTTTCTTGTGAAGGTGTTCTGTTAGCCTCTTATGTGTTCCTCTGAAGAAAGCATGGGCACAAGAACTGTACAAATTGCATGGTATTAGTGTGTGTGCTTTATGCTGTGTTGTGCAACATTCATTTTCTTTATCTCTCTGCTGTGCTTCTCAACTCATTTGGGGGGGATTTGATAATTTTTAATGAGAGCTTAATTTCATTTTCAGGAAGTGTTCAGTTGCCTGTTTATTAATCTGTGACACATAACTATTAAATTCTTCCTGATTTAAGTTACAATACAACCCCCTTTGTTTTCACCACTAGTGAAATTATTTTTTAAGTGTATGGGGGGGGGGGGTGAACTGAAAAACTAGTATTTTTCAGAGTTGTCTTCTGCCACTAGTCTCTGCATTTTGCAAATCTAGTGATCAGTTTTCAGTCTGGGCATCAAGAAAACTGGCAGTACTCTCACTTCTACACTCTTTCTCCTTGTAGAAGCTATGAACAGTGCTGGAAATAGACAATGGCATGTTTACAAGGGAGGGCAACTCCAGAAAAGCTGTAGAAGGGCCAGAATGTCAAAATCTACTGGGGAATTTGGGAAATGGTCTGTCCATAAGCTTACATGGTACAATTTATGCCACCCTTTTGGGTCACCTGGTGTCTCAGACAGGAGGTGTATGGTGGAATTACGTTCTAGGCTAGCGGCCATCAGTTGATACAAGAGTGCGAACAACTCTCTTTTTCCTTCTTGGAACTAGTATAGGATAGTACTGGGGAGTGTGAGCTCAAAGCTCAATAAAAGTAAGTTGTTTTGCTTGGTTTAAGGATGGCCAATGCAGTAAAATCTTTGCTGTGTTGGCCAGTCTCCTCTCACTTCTTTCACTGTTAACAATATGCTATTGCTAGTTTACTTACGGTTGAACTAGGTTGGTTTTTTTTTTCTGAGCTACTTTTTTTTCTTAATCTTTGAAATTAAACTTTTACCACAAAGTACTTCAAGTCACGAGTCTCGATGCTTTATCTGCCGATGTAATATTTAAAGTAGATACAGTCTGATCGAGTTGATCAGATTTGAGCTCATTTTTCATCACTGTCTTGGAAACTCACTAAGTCTTAACAACAGTGCTAGTTTGAATCTTTCCAAAGTGCATTGGCTTTGCACATTGTGTCTAGCCATAGTTACAGATGTTGACCCATGTGCACTTGCTGATATGTGACTTGCAAAATACTGGTTTATATCAAAATGACATCTGTAAATACGTTTTCTGATTGAGGGGGATGCTTGTCATGAAACTTAACTGCAGCCTTAGAGATACTTGTATAGACCACAGACATTGCCTTTAGCCATCTCTTACTTCTTTCAGTTTCTTTTCAGAAAAAATTTATATAATTATGCATTGGCCAATAAATTACTGAATACAGTACATGTTTCAGTGAGTTATTAAATACAGATTATCTAGCAAAAATGAGTGCAAAATTTGAGCATGTGTTTGAAGGTTGAGGGAGAACACAGCTTTGCTGCTTGCCTATCCTTTCTCAATATTTTATTCTCTTTGAGTGGGGGTTGCTTGGGCCTGTGTTGATGAAAACAAATAATGCCTTGGAGTTGAAATGCTCAGCAAGCTCTTCTTGGGCTTTCAGCGAACCCCCTGAAGCTCCATTTAGTGTAATGACCCATTGCCCATTTATCTATCTTACCTCCTTGTTTAAGCAGGCTCAAATATACTTTGTAAGAGATAAATTAATCATGTTTGCCTCTTGCCGATTTTGTCCCTAAAACCTGGAGCAGTCATTAGGTGCTTTTGTTTTGAATCTGCTGGTAATCTGTTGCTTCTTACTGGCTGCGGTGGCTCAGTTGTGGGCTCTGGCCTTTTCTTTCTGGTTGTGGGGGAAACGCTGCTGCTGTTTTCCGTAACTGATTCATAGTGTGTCGAGTAGTACGGCTGAACTAATTTGCAAGGTTCTCTCTTGAAAATAGAATGCTTCCTGGAGTACACAGTTTAATTTTTGCATTCCTTGCTACTTTTAATTAAGACTAATAGAAAACCTCTCTAGCTTTTGGAACCTTGTTCATGCAATTAAATCTTTGCTCTACTTACAAAATACTTTGATAAACTTTGAGATCTATGTTTTCACCTTCAAGTAGTATTTTAAAAAAGTTCAGAGCTGGAGTATTTTTAAAAAATATCATTCAAAACCAGAGCCATTCAAGTAGTGATATATTATTTTTGAAGTTAATATGTTATTAAAAGGAAAGAATGCAAGTAAGTACTCTGTTTTAAGCTGAAGGTAAGCAGTCCTAGCTTTGAAATTTACCTTGGAGTCATTAGTGGTATGCTGAGAAATTCTGGTTTTATGCAGTGCTTGTCCAATCCTGAATTGGTTCCTAAAGAAACTTGTAATGGCTGTTGTAAAAATATTATGATGAGCAGCCTGACTCTCCACATCTAGTATATGTTTTGGTGATGTCAAGCAGACTTGATTGTATGGAAATACTACTTAAATTGAGCTGGATTTTTTTTATTATTATTATTAAAAGAGGAACTATAACAACTTTATATTTAAGATGAAAATGCAGTCTTCCCAGAATTGTAGCATCTTATCTTGGAGTCAAAGACAATTTACAATACTGAGTTAAATTAGGATTCTGAAATAAGACGACTACTATTTTTTTTTTTTTAACTCCAGTGAGTGGCACAAATGCTTTGAAATTGCTTTATAGGGTTTTTTTTTTCCTTAGTAATGTGTAACTTGCCTTTCCCTGGAGAGGGAGGGCTGCAATATCTTTGCTGCTGAAAATCCCAAGATTACAGAAGCATTAGGAGGTACAGTGCAAAGATACCATACATCTTTTCGTAGACGCCTTCCATCTGACATGACTAACATTGAACCAGAGCTGATAAATCCTGCTGGACCCAGGCTCCCCTATGCTGTACCACCAGGCTGCTGCTCTCCTCGCTCAGGCTTCCATGGAAATGCAACAGCCTGGGCATCACACCGGTCTTGAGCAGACTTGGTGCGTTCCTGCTGTGCGGTGCTGGGGTCGGTGAGCCCTTCCAGAAGCTGAGGGGTTGAAAAGGACCATGCTGAGACTCCTGGTGGGTTGTCTTGGGCCAGCAAAGCCAGAGCAATATGCAGGTTTTTTTATTCTATTCACAGCCCCAGCATCCACAAGCTGATCTTAGATCATTTCGTACCAGTGTTTGATTAAAAAAGCCATACCTGCATTAGACAGTATTTAACTGATGCAAACTCATTCCGTTCCTTAAATTTTTGATGGTAGTCTCGTACTTTTCCGTATCCGTGCCACTCCATACTGGATGTGATACTGCTTTTTCTCCTGCCATTGGCATAGCTCAACCTGAATTGGGTATTTCATGCACCTGTCTAGTCCAGATCAAATTTCCGCTGGTAGATAGTACTAGATGGATTCAGTGTTTGTGAACTTCGAGTTGTGGCTAACTCTGTGGGAACAGCGTGGGTTCACGCAGTGTAGTAACTTAAGCTTTGCTTTGTCTGAAAGTTGCAGTGCTGCTTCTGGACCTGAACTGGCTAATGAAGTGGTACAGTTGCGTTTATTTAGATTATAATTTATCTGGGTAGTTCGGGGTAAATTATCAGCTGGTAATTGAGATTTGACTGCATTTAAAATAATTTCATGTGGAACTGTTCTCCTTGGAAGCAGTTGCTGTGACGTTCTCTTTGGGAAGGTGAAAATCCTAAGATGCTCTAATAAGGACGATTGTTGGCCATGTAGATGTCTATGGCCATGCTAAAGGAGACATTTTAACCCAAAGCAGTCGTGACCTAGCATGCTGAAAACTGTAGGATGGCATCACTTTTGATAGAGGACAATTGAAATTTGATACAGCTTTTCAGAGTCAGCTGCTGCTGTTTTGCTTCAGACTGCCTTAGTGTATTCTAGTAAAAGGAAAATAGGTGTTTGCTGGAGAAGATGAGGGAGAAAGGGTGGAAAGGGAAATACATGTTAAGTGAAGAGAATGAGATTCAGAGAGTGAGAACTTGGTGGTGTTTGCACAGAAACAGGGAGATAACACGAAGACAGTGATTACCTAAGATCAGCTGATTTGCCCTGTTCTGGTGAAGTTGTATCTTACAAGTGCTGCCTTTCTGATGAACATACCAAGGCTTGTGCTGCTCCAGTGTAACTATGCTACGCATTGGAGTACTGAATTAAAACTCTTCAGGCCTTTCTGATCTCGTGGTAGCTATGAGGAGTGATGCAGGTGCTGAATAACCAGCAGATGACTGATTTGGGGGATAGTTGGGGGACCAGTTGTAACTGCTTACTTCCTTACTCTTTTAAAGAGTAGCTTCTCTATTTCCATTCATAAGAAGACAGTACTGTTTAGACTTGCAAATCTTTGTCAGATTTGTTGAAATTGCTTTTATGTTCAAAAGTTGAAGTGTCTGACAGAGGCCAGTAACTTGATGACAGTTTGTTTTTCGAAGGAAATGAGACTTTAAAAGGGTTACTGATTCCTGTCTTTAAGCTGTTATCTTGTCTCTATAATATTTGCTTTGTAATTCCTTTATGCTTTGTAATCAAAAATTTGCAGGAAAGAAATAAAGTTATGAAGTTGGAGCATTTATAAATATAAGAAATTCAGTTTAGACTTAAAATGAATTCAAGTGTGTTATGAGATGGACATGGGTATAGTTACCTGTAATGCTATGCTGTAGTGGTATGACGAGGGCGGGCATTGACAACTCAGTATTATAAAGATATTGTAAAGGCACTCAGAAGCATCTTAACCATATGATTACAGAATTTTATTACTACAGTATTTTGGGTGACAGATCTGATTTTTTCCTACATTATCCTGGCATTTGACTGACGTTTCTAATACTAAAGAATTAACTTGCTTTTTTTATTTGATAGTACGTTCTACAGCAGTGTTTCAGCACTTGTTGGTTATGTGTATCTAGTCAGTATTCTGGGGCAGTTTTGTTTTACGGAGACTGAGGAGTGGAAAGGAGACTTTTCTCACTGAAAAGTTGTAGAAAAGCTTGGGCAGTTCAATGGCGATAGTTTAGCTTCAAGTTGACACTGTCCTTTTAGATACTTGTCAAAGATGGCTTTGTAAAGATCTGGAAGAACTGTTGTGAATAAATCTAAGGCAACCATGAATTCTTTGTAATAAAAAAGGAGCAATTCTTACAGATGAAAGTAGAAAGGGAATGGGAGACACTAAGCTCTGTGGCTATCATCTTATTTGCTATTGATCATAAACAAAAAGAAACCCCCTACAAAGAACAGAAAACATCTCAATGCATACATGTATAAAAAAATTAATGTGCTGGTTCTCTGGGTGAACAATGGTATTATACAGAAGATTATTTATATATTTCTTTCAAGATTAGTATTATTGTCCCTAATACTGTTTCGTTTAGTGTCTGGCTCTTGTTTCTTCTATTTAGTCTGTATCAGGGAACAATTTCTGAGAATAATGTCCATTTTGAAAGTGATGTACTCTTCCCCATGAGAAGCTGATATCAGATGAGGCTTGGGGGAGGAGGGGGAGGGAGCAGAATCTGTATGCGACTGTAACTCGTTACAGTTTTGAATATGTAGAAATTAACAGTTCTATATATTAAAGAGTTTTCTATTGTTTACTTTAAGTTTCTGCAAGCAGAGAAAGTATACTTTAAAAAAAATATTTTCACTTGCCGTTTGATTTTGTACTTAGTGTGATAAGTGACCTTTGGATATAAGATATTCCTTGCAAGTCTAGCATGATAGTTGTCCTTGAGGTCTAATTACAGTCTGTTCCTCTAGCTCTGAACTTCTTGCTAAAAATGCACTTACGAGCTGAGCTTCGTTTGTTCACAGTTGAAATCATATTGCCCCCTTCTTTGTAGTTGATTTGTATTATTCTCATCTTTTGTAATTTTCTTGGTTTAGTGACTTTATTAATAGGTTTTTTTTCCTTAGCTTGGGAGATCGTGTTGTTTCTAGTACTATAATACACTTTTAGCAAATGACCCTTTTGTGGAAGATTTAAAACTACCCAAGTAAAATGGGAGAATGGGGAAACTGCAAGGAAATTTTCTTTTTTCTGAAATGTTTTAAATTTTTACTTTGACCATCGTGTGTTTTGGCTTCTCGTCAGCTGCTTGAAGAAACAATTACATTTTAAGTACATCTGATTTTTGTTTTAAAGGAACATCTCAAAACTTAGATGCCTGAAGATGGTAAAAAAATTTGAGCAATTAATAATTATTACTTTGGGTTAGTTAAGCAGCTCAGCTCTTTCTTACATGGTATTACTGTGACAAATAGATCTCTAAACCATCTTCTTGTAAAGATTCAGTGAAATGAGACATTGCAAGTATGCAGAAAGACCCTGTTTCCTAATTTATATCTGTAGAATATATTTAGCTGGAATTTACCTACATACGAATCTTGCTTCTTTCTGCTGGTTAGTTCTGTATAGGATGGATCTGTTTTGGGCTTTCACTGTTCTGTTTTTCGCATACTCTAATAGTAACCATATCTTCAGTTTCTTTGCCTACAGATGAGCAGTATTAGGGTGAAGTTACTCCAGACGTAGTGGGGCGATTTTACCGTTGCAGTCACTACAAAGGTGTTTACTTCTCTCAGCCTCACACTCCTCGTGGTTTCATTCCTGGCCCCCCTGCTTACATAGCTGCCACCCTGGAGTATTCCGTGGCTGACAAAGCCAACAACGAAGCGGGTAGTTTGGGGTTAGGTTGGTAAGTTGGTTGCTCAGGTCCCAGTCTGGCGCTCTGGGTTCCTGCAGGAGCACTCATGATTGTTGGGAGTAGTTGAAATGCATGGCTATGGATGCTGGTAGTAGCGTGGACTTGAACTGGGTTATGTTGATCTTGAAATTGGATCTAACGCAGGGCAAAGGTGTTTGTGTGCATGGAAAGTAAGAAGGAAAAAGAAGGGTGGGAGGGTGAGAAGGTGTAAGAGGCTTTAACTGAGAAGAAAAATTTGCTAGAGCAAGTTTAAGGAAGGAGAAGATAGTTGAGCCCAGAGAGCTTGGGAGTAAATTAGGGAAGGCACCTCTAGCATTGCTGGCTTCTGAGTGCCTGCAGAAAGAAGCAACTGCTGGAGAGGGGGGGCGAAGGAGCTGAGCCTAGGATTGAAGTGCTGCTGCTGAGAGAGATACCAATAGATCATGGAATGACTGGCTGTAAAGCTCTGTAGCACAGATTCTTATTGATGAAAGCACACAAGCTGCCACTTCGACGTGCTTCAGATGCTCTCAAAGCCTATAAGCATGCCTTAGCGCATCCCGAGGGAATCACTGCCTTAGGTGTGAAACTAGGGGAAAGTCTTATCCACCAAATTGCAAGAAGGAGGCTCGTCACAGCAAAAGTTTTTCAAGAAGTTTGACGTGATTGTTACTACTGGGTTTGAAACGCTGGAAGTGTGGGAGACTGACTGCAGGTTAAGGAGGATCTTAGGCATGCAGGATGCTTGAATATGGGAGAGAATAAAAGGACATGCTTTATTTACACGTGAATGAGTGTGCTTTAACTACTGGCCTATTCAAGGTAGAAGAAAACTAGTTTGAAAGGAGCGATGTCATCAATTGGAAGTGAAATCATATGCAGCAAGGGAGTCCTTACAGAACTAACTAAAATCAACAAATGTGCGGGAATGATAATGAGCGCAGTTGTTCCTATTGCTTTTCTGTCTGTACTTTTTTCGATTTAAAAAAATATTAGAAAGGCTCCATAACCAGTTGTTGCTGTACTTGCAGCTGCATGCGTCCCTAAAGAGAGGTGCTATAAATCAAGAGTATCTACAAAATTGATATTCGGAGTAAGCCAAGAACTCGAAAACCTAGGATTTAAATGTTGGTTGTGAGGACATAAATTAGCTGAGCTGAAAAACATCATTTCTGTTAGGGAGCAAAAGAGAAGAGCTTCAGTTAAGGTCCAGTGGGAGAAGCCCTGCCAGATGCGTTGCTACCCCTTTGGGTAGTGGCACAGACTTGGATCAGCTCAGTGGAAGACTGCAGCCTCAGTGTGGTTGCTCCTGTTTTGAGCTTCCTGACTATTTTCAGGAACAAACCCAACAATATTATTTCTAGGTATAGAAAACAAAAGGGAAATCGTGTATGTAGCCACTATATTAATTAGCAATGCTTAGTAAAGAAGACCAGTTGAAGTTGGTCTGTGTGTGAGATACAGAATGCATGAACAGGAAAATAACAGGTTTCTCCAACTAGTGCATATACCTCCCTATTTTTTTGACCTGGGGCAAAAGCTTCACTATTTCCCTAACTTCTACATTCTGTATGCTTTATGTGGCAATTCTACCTTTTAAGGGACCAGTTCACTTAACTGCCAGTTTTTCAGGTTTTTCTTATTCTCATAGAGGGAAATCTGGGAGCATTTCAAACTGTTGCAGTGAAAAGGCTGCTCCGGAAGTTAGGAGTTACTGTCCTACTTGTTAGAGTGCGTGTTTTTTAAGTAGGGTGATGCGGGGATGAGGGAAATTTTATAAATATATATGTGAGATCATACAAGTTAGAATTAGGTTCGTTGCTACTGAATTATTGTCAACAGTTTTTGTGTCAAATTTGAAGGAACTCATGTTAGCGAAAATGCTCACAAAATTCATAAAACAAAAGTTTTATGAACCTTTTATGCTGGGCAAGTCTTTTTTTAGATACTGTCTCTAGTTAAGGATCTGTCTTTTGTGGTAAACTTGGCCTAAATTGTTTGAGTTGTTGGTTTCTTCAGCACTGTGCTTTGGCCTGAAAGTCAAGTGTCGTCATAATTTGTGGTGTTTAAAATAAAAAGTAGCATCAAGTGATACCCATCTTTTAGTCTGCTTGTCAGTTTTGTACTTTGCCCAGTGTTATGTAGCAGTCTTCTAGGAGTGAGACAGAAAAGTGATTTTTGAAGTTTAATGGTTTCCTATTGAGAGACTGCTTTTTGTGTTGTTTTTATATTTGTGTGTGTATATATGAAAATATGTATGTTTGTGTATATGTAAGGTCATTATTTCAAAGAAGTCATAGGTATTTGTTTTGTGTGATTATTCTCTGAAGAGGTGTTCTTCTGAACTTTACTTTCTGATCTGTGCCAGCAGACTCTCAACATTCATGAGCTGTAATTTTTGGAAACCTATATTGATAGATCACATAGGACCTCACGAGGCTGAGGCTGGAGAAGAGGCTGAGGTGGGGATTCTGAAGAGCTTGCTTCTGTTAGAGAACCTTTTCCACAAAGCTTGCTTGTGAAGTAGCTTTGTAAGCATGTAATACTTGAAATTTCACATGAAATGTGGAAATGAATACTTATTTTTGTTGTAAATTAAATGGTCACCTTAAAAGGAGCGCTGACATTCTCAATTTGTATAGCAAGTAGATAATTGTAGAAGTGTATGGAAATTTAGGACAAGGAGGAAATGAGAATTGTGCATTGATAGTTGGAGAAAGGTACGTGGCCAGTAGGCAGAATCCAGTACCCTGATATATAATTGGTTGATGCGTAAGTGGAGATGTGGACTACTAGTGATGTTTGGCTGGTTAGAGTGTATGAGCATTTTTTTAGACGGAAGTGGGACATTTGATAATACCTCATTGAAATACTTGAGTTTTGAATTCAGTACATAACTGTTCTGGTTTCCAGCTGTAGTAAATGTGGTAAATGTTTATCATTTTGCCAATTAGTGATCAATTACGGTTAAATGTCAGTATAGACATGTCTATATTTGAAAGTAATAATTATCAACATAGCTAGTCTGAAATAACTTTATACATACATTGCACATTGTGTTCTTGACAGTTTTTTGTTTGTTTTTTTTGGTGCCTTCTTCCCGCCCTGCCCCCCCCCCCCCCCCCCAATCTTTATCTGACCAGGAAAAGGAAGTTAAGGTCTCACGGTCATCTCAAACTGCAGACTTCTAAAATCTGAAAAAAACCCAAAACCTAACAAACAACAAACCCAAAACTGGTTAATGAGTAAAATTGTTCAAGAAGGTTCATACTTGAAAGTGCACATCAATCACTAGTTCCCAGTGAAGCTTATGCAGAGTATTTCCAAAGAGGAGGATTAGAAGAAAGGGCTGTTCTCAATCACTGACTTCCACAGCAGTATTCAAGAATACTGTGCAGTTTCTGTCTTCAAGTTAGTTCCATCTAAACTTTATCTCTGTTTACCGAAGCAAAAAATATGTAGAATTGGTTCAGGACTTCGGTTTCTAACACAGAAAATATGATTTATTTGGATATTACACATCTTCATGCTGAAAAACCTTTCACATAAAGTTACTGTAACTTGATTACTGGTGTTTATTTTTACAAAGTATATTTTTTTATTTTTCATGCTATCAAAGATAATTTCTAATAAAAATAGAGCAGTTGCATTGGGTTTGTGGGTGTTTTTTTTTGCTACTAATATGTTTACATTTTTGTTTTCTTTAGTATCAGACATTGAAGGTGCTGATGGGTTGCAGCTCAGAAAGGAACATGCCCTCAAGATATTTGCTTACATCAATTCCTGGACACAAAGGTAACTTTGGAATGAGCTTGAGTGCTGGTGATACTGGATCCCAACAGCAGGTTTTCCCTTCTTAAAAAATATAGTAGAGTGAATTAGAATGGTCAAGTTATTAATGTGTAGCTAAGTGATACTTGGAGAGTAAAGGACATTTTACGACTTACTAAATAAAAATAACTGTATTTCCTAGTGCATTTTGGGCAAAGTGTATTTTGAATCTGGCATTCTGGATGCTGTAATGATTGTGTAGCAATAAATAGTTATATTGCAGTGACAAATCATGTGTGGTGCTGCTTTAACATAAAATTTTCTGACCTTCTTCTGTGGGTGCAGAGTAGGGTAAGAAGAATTTAAGAAAAGATCACTCTGAATGGGACCATCATGTGAAATTTTTCTCAATGTCCTAATACTGTGAGTCAAGACAATGAACAATTGCAGCCCCTAGCTGTTAAACTGATAAAGAAAATCCTTTGCACATGGTTGTCTTAAATCAACTAGATTATTCCTTTTAACCTATTATTTAAATTGCTGTTATTGGTTTTTTTTTTTAAAGTAGTTATATCAGCTATTCTGCTTACTTCACAGCAACTTATTTTTTCCAGCACAAGGAATTGTATGAATGTTCATTTTTAGAAAGAATCTACAGTAAGGATGTTTGGAATTCAGTGCTCAGCAGTGGTCACAAGACCAAACTGAATCGTAAGAAATATTGGGAAAAGCATAGAGAATAGATTGGAAAATGTTACCCTGGTATTTAGAAGACTTCAAAAGGAAAAAAGGAATGTCACATTTTGGATACCTGCGAAAACTGAATCCTCTTCTTCCTCATTCTGCCCAAAGATGACACTCAAAGCAAATTCCTTATCTTCTGTAATATGCTATTAGACACAGAGAAGGAATTTTAAATCAAAATAAACAGCAGCAACAGGAACCAGAATCCTGTCATTTCTTGACAAGTCCTAGATGCCAAGTTTGTCTGAGAACAATTGCAACCTAGTCATTTTCCAGGTCATCATCTGTTCAGAGTTTTGTTCTGTTCAACAGCTACAGCATGACAAATCCAACCTGAAGAAAACATAAAGACTGTATAACATGTAACTCTTTATTTTCTTCTGGTTTCTTTTTACCTTCCATACGTATGGGTTCGTACAATAAAGGAGTATGGAAAACAGTCCTATTCAAAGCAGAGTCTAGCGAAGAGGCCACAGGAAGGAGTTTTACTTTACATTTTAATTTCATGTCCCGTTTCTACTCTGCCAAATGGGCTTTTGAGAGTTCTGCTTGTTGTTTTATGCTTGAGGCCTTCCTTAAGAACTACGATTGTTTTTTTTACCTGTAGTTTAAATCTCTGTTTCCTTCAGAAGATCAATTGGCAACTCAGCCTGAAGAATACCTTTTTCTTCCATCTGCATGTAGTGTTCCCATTACAGTTTTCTTCTGGAAATTATGTTCAAAAAAGTCATATTTGTAGCATACTCATTTTTTCCATAGATCTTTAATTTTTGGTGAGCTCTTCTTCCTGTGAACACATTCAGATACATGAAGACTTAGAGGTTTTGCACATACCTCTATCTTGAAAAATGTGCCTTTGCCCGATAGAGAATTCTCCAATATCAGTTGGCGTTCAAATACAGATATGTGAGAAGTATTCACCAGACTTAGTTTTCGTTATTATTGAGAATAATTTGTTACAGCCAAGTGAAGTAGTAATTTGTAGGCATAAGTGATGGACCTATTGCACATAGTTTCCCCGAAGGATAAATGCTTGAGGATACACTTGGTTTTGCCTGCAATTCATTGTTGCCATTTGTTAATACGAAAATACATTTACAAGTAAATCACAAAATCTGGTTTTTTTCACATGGGTGAAGACACTTCACTTACACAACTTTAAAAGGATTTTTTTTCCTCCATAGATGGAACAAAAGCTTTTAGAAGCTTCCGTGACTGTATCTGTGCTGGAATTAGGGAAAACTGAATGTTATCTTTGTCTAACCCACTGGGAAAAAAAAAAAAAAATATCTGTGTTTAGAATGTGTATGCTTTAAGAGCTATAGCTCAAGGACATGTTTGTATTCCCTTAAGAGAGGCAGCACCCTCTACCTGTCATAGTTCTGAGCTCTCTGTCTCTTTTTTTCTTACAAATTATAATTTATTAAGCCCAGTTTCTAGATTAAATGCTATTCTTTGCAGAAGATTTTTTTAATCCCGTCTTATTGATGACTTCTTGCCCTATCGTTTGCCTGCTAGTTTCCTTCAGAAATGGTATGTGTAACTCTTGTATTATTTTAGTATCTGAGGACTCTAGTCATGGATTGGAGTTTGTTGTTCTCCGTGTAACAGGAGAAAGGTCTCTACTGCAAGACAGCTACCAGGTTTTATGGCAGTTACGTTCTGTAGTAGAGTTTGAATGAGAAAGAGCTGAGTCCATCTCAAAGATTCTGTTACAAGCATGGAGCCTTTAATTTTAGTCTTTATTGAAGCACCCTTGCCTATTGCTTGCTTTCTTCTCTATGTTCTCCAGGATTTAGATCCTTTTAGGGGAATGTCCTCCACCTTTTGTTCAGAATAAAGAGATCACTTGTTTGTACAGAAGCAGCACGTGTTCCTAGACAATAGGTTCTAGGGTATCTGTCTCCAGGGCTTTATGCACCCAGAATCGCTTTGACGTATATCGTTATCCTTGCCCACAACTAAAGCTATATTAGTTTTCTAACGTGATAATTTGATTGATTTTTCTTACGATATTGTAAATGGGTGGCGTATAGGTTTCCCCGTTGTTCTTTTTGGTTTGCAGTGTATCAGTAGACACTCAGAGGAATAATCTCTGAGCCTCCATAGTGAAACAAGTAATGAAGACACTTGACACTTTTTCCCATATGGGTAAAAGGTACCATTATGCATGGTGTTTCTATCCAAATGCAGATAAAAGAAGTGAGCTTAAATACTCAATTAAAACCAAAATTATTTTGCAGCCCTGTTGATTTAAAAATAACAAGAATTGGTTTTTACACGGCTGACAAGCATGTCAGGTGGTTTATTGCAATAAATATCAGTAGAGAAAACCGGATGAGGAAATGGATTCAGGAACATACTGAAGAACATTGCTTCTTTAGTAGTATGGTGGCCTTGCCCCTAAGATTCTTTTGTGTGTTTTACTCACAGTGGCAGCTGCTAAATGATAACAGGGACTTCACAGTTTTGGTGAGCATTTGGAAATAATGGGATGTTCACAGGGTTTAAGGACTTTAAGGCTTCATGACTCCCACTTGCTGCTGGGTAGAGTCTGTTTCATTTGGATTTCCTTACTTTTACGGGTCTGTCAAATATTTTGTTGTTTAAAATGTTTTAATGTGTAAAGTCCTTCTGGTCAGTTACCTGTTCTGATTTTAGCTACTTCAGGAATTTTTATTTTTATGTTTTTTTTCTGTTTTCTTACAGACAATGTCTGTGCTGTTTCAAGGAGTATAAACATCTGGAGATCTTTAACCAAGTAGTATGTGCGCTTATTAACTTAGTGATTGCCCAAGTTCAAGCTCTGCGGGACCAGCTCTGTAAACATTGCACTATTAATATAGATTCAACATGGCAAGATCACAGTAATCATGCTGATGAGCCC
Organism: Pelecanus crispus; assembly: GCF_030463565.1. Classification (NCBI taxonomy): domain Eukaryota; kingdom Metazoa; phylum Chordata; class Aves; order Pelecaniformes; family Pelecanidae; genus Pelecanus; species Pelecanus crispus. Next base: position 4,772,391 of record NC_134645.1, on the reverse strand, counting down.
CTGAATGTAGAAAGACAGTCTCATGAAGAAGAAAATGGAGAACGGCAAAAATCTATAGAGAAAAAATTAGACTCTGCAAGAACTTGTATCCTGACAGAGGAGGAGTCTGCAAAAAACACTGACGCTTTTAGCTTATGGAGCACTGATGAGAAGGAAAAGTTGTTGCTGTGTGTGGCAAAAATCTTTCAGATTCAGTTTCCTCTGTACACTGCTTATAAGCATAATACTCATCCCACAATAGAGGTATATCTTATCTTTATGTGTATATTGAACTGTTTTGTGAAAGGTTATTTGTTCTCATTAATGAGTAGACTGTGTGTGTTTGGTGATAGTTGCTTTCACACAGGATGGGCAAATTCAGCTCTCCTGTTGACTTCAGTAGAACTTTTCAGAGAAACTTTTTAAATGACACATACTCTTACACTGTCTTTAAAATATGCTTAATTGTTATAGGTAATATATTGATAAGTGTTGGATGGAACTGTACACTGAATTATTGTACTGTTTAAATAACAGGAAGGCAAAAAGGGGACTATAGCGAAGCCTTTCTTCCAGAAGGTAACCCATTAATAGTTTACTAATTTCTTTTCATTACAATCTATGGTTCTAGAAGCAAAGCTTCATAAACTAAACTTTTTGTGCAAGACCAAGCTCACTTGTTAGAACAGCTGTTTAATTGACTGGAATAACAGAGCTCCACACAAGTAGCTTTGTTCTTCGGTGCTGATTTTTCTCCGTGATATTTGTTATGGCTACCATTCACACTTTCCGTATTTTTTTCTGAAAAAAACACCAAACACAAAAAAACTTCAAAAATCCTGGCAATGTTTAATTCACAATTTCGGAAATAAATATGATGATGTTAGCATTTCCTAGTTGAAACAATACAGTTCTTGGAAAGGTTGGGTTTTGATCCGACTTGTGGTAGTCTAATAACAAATAAACAGTTCTTGTATGCAATATTTGTATGCAAAGAAGACGTATCTTTAGCTATATGAAGAAAGCTTCTATCCAACAAACTTTTGGAAAGGTCCAAGTGGAGAATTAAACTACAGTTAACCCAGTCTTTTATTTAGAGAGTTTTGGGAGTTCTGCTGGAGCTCTGAGCGGTTACGTTTGCTTTTTGAACTTAAGTCCAAAATGAGAAGATACTGAGTCATATAGAATTTTTGGTTATGTATGCTAGAGCTATCACAAGATACAGTCAGCTCTTGTTGAATAAATCCTGCCATATCTGACAATAAATCTAATTAAAACCCACAACAAGAGTGGGTTTTTTGAGTGGGCTGGATTTTGGTTTCTTGTCTTATTCCAAAATGTATAGGCATAAGTTAACAGAGGTTGTTTCGCAAATACATGTGTGTAGAAAAATGAGATAAAGTTAGGATTCGTGGCTTTCAGATTTCCCATCATTCATTTTGGCCTGCCTTTTAAACTTTCACCATACATAAATAAATCTGTAGTTCGGCCTCTGCAAGTAGGAACTCTAGAAGGTAGATCTGTCTTGTCAGTTAAAAAAAACCCCAAGTCAATGACTAAAGTGATTTATCTTTTGTACTCCTGTGGGATGCCTACTGAAACTAGCTTCATAGGAATATGCAATGAACAATTCTGGAACAGCTTTTCTATGTACAAGCACACTTGCTTCTTTTAAATGACAATTTCCTGTATTTTTTTTCTTCTCTTTCAATTTCACTTCCAAATGGTAAAAAGAAAATCTCAAAGTGCCTCGTGGGATTTCTTTTTCACTTGATGTGCAGCCATAAAGTGATTTGGACACAGATATGCTGTAGATTGCTGTACTGTGACTGGCTATCACTTTAGACATACTAGTATATATCATACATATATATATATATGATATCATACTAGTGTATATAATTTGAATTATTGAATACATTCATTAGCTATCCTAAAAACATAACTTAAAGGGAAGCTGAGAGTGAAAAAACACTTTCCTGAGGTACAGACAAGTGAGGGAAAAGCTTTTTACTTTTCTGCTAGACTTATTGTGTTTCCAGGTTGGGATTATGGAGGTATGCTAGCCTGCCATATTTGTTGTGTATCTTGTTTCTTTTTTGGGGGAGATTTTTTTTGTTTACATTAAAAGGTTCCAGCATCAATCATTTTTCTCACAAACTGAGATTTCCTATATTTAGGAAGTACTAGGGTTCTTTTATTTTAAAGTAGTAATGTTAGCTATTTTAATGTCAAAACTCTACTACCATGAGTAACTCATTTACTGAGGTTTAGAATTTAATTTTGGGTTTCAGTCTAGAGCATGTCTTAGTTGAAGTGAGACAAGTTATTAGTCCCAGTAATGGGAGCACTTTTTGTTTTAGATAGGCTTGGACTCAGTCCTCGAGAGATCATAAAAAAAAAAATCCCTGTTTTAAGAATATCATCTATACTTGCAAGTTAAACAGATTCCTGGACAGACCAAATCTGCCAAGAATTTGTTGGGAGAAGCTTGTGTAGCTCTCCCTCTAAGCATTTCTTTTGCCCTGGAAAAAAGGAAATTTTCTGATGCAAAACAGACTCCGATCTCCACTCTCACTGACTTCAGAAATGCCTTGTTCCAGATTCTTGAGATGAATTTACACCATTTCATTGAGTCATCATGTCCAGTAAGGTTTCACTTTGCCTAGGAATGACCAGTTAGGCTGTCATCTAAAAATTTCCAATGTAAGGCTCTCACATGGTATTATTACCTTCTGGCAACAATTGGCAATCGCTATTACTGTTAGCTTTTGCTCTGCATACACCTCCAAGTTCTTTGTTCTTAATGACAGAAGACAAGTCTTGAAGCCTAATCCTCTTATCAGGTGCTTGCCAAAGCTGTTTTACACATGACCATCTAGTGGAGAAGAATGTCATTCCTATGAATGTAGCAGGTTTTCCCTAGTTGAGGAGTTTACACAGTTGGATGAAAATGAACAACAAAGCAAGATAAAAGGATATCCGCCTGTTTATGATCGTATAGACCTTGTCCTTAAATTATATGGGCCAAGAGTTATTTTTGTCCCTTATGCATTTACAACATTTCTGAAGAGAGTGAAGCCCGTGGTAGCCCGATTTTGACAACAGAAGCTGCCTTGAACAAGTGGCATTGCAGAGGGCAGAAATGTCACTGAAACATGCTGTATACAAGGACAGTGAAACTACATCATGTGGAAGTAAATCAAGCTCATTGCCAAGTATATAGTCTTGACCTGTGTAGAATGAATAGAAGTCTGGTAGGCAGAACGTTTGTCTCAACTTTTCTTAAACTGATGAGAAGCCTAATGAAAGATGTCTTTCTACTAAGATTGGATTTCTAAACCAGCACAATTAGTTACAGTCAGTTAGAGGTCAACCCACTTCAGGACGTAAATATTGAAAAAAAAAAAAATCTGTAAAGATAACATCTGGAAACACACCATTTGCTTCTGTTGAAATCTACCAATGGTTTTGGTGCCCGGATAGAGAGGCCTTTGTGTCTATTTTTCATCCTAAACAAAATTAGCTCAAAATATTTTTATAAATATAGCTGCTTGTTTTTTTGAGAAATGTTCATACTTTGGAATTAGTTATTTTTTTTTTTGTTTGTGTTTTGGATGCATGGGATATCTTTTAAGAGATCTTGCATACAGGGTAGTTTAAGACTGTATGCCCTATGCTTCTTTTCATACTTACTCTGTGCAGCAAGTGTAATACCTAGAATGGGCACTTCAGAGGGGGGAAAAAAAAAATCTAGAAAATGGAGGCTCTTAAAATCCTGTAGAGAAAGAAGCAATGATGTCAAGTTCACTCCCAAACTGTCTTAGAATGAGCAATGAATCTGAAGGGAGTTAGCCAACCATTTAGCAGTTCTTGACAGAGGATGAAATGAAAGAGGAGAGAAATCAGTTGTTTAGGTGTTTGTAGCTGCAGTCCCTGATCCTTTGGAATCTTGCAATCTCTGCTTCACCTTTTCAAGTACATACTTTCTTGGAAGATAGCCCTAATTAAGTGAACTCCGCCAAGGTTGTGTCTGTGTCAGACCTCAGCTAGTACATTTTATCTGAGGTGATGGTGTTTTTTTAATGCCATTTTAGATTCCCCTCAGGAATTCTCTTGTTTCCTTATAAACTTGATGTTAAGGAATTCTCACTCTGTTCTGTTTCACATCATCTGCAAGAACGGAAGTCACATTTCCAGACTCGGTCTCTCAGCTGCAACACTTCTAGTAAGCTTTGCAGGACTTGTGCAACAGACCTCCATAAGTTTTGATTTCTGTATGCTAAGAACTGTAGTTCACTTGACAACAAGTCTCTATTTTATTCAAGAAAACTAATAAAATTTCTCACTCTATTTCTGCAGTTTTCATGAGCAGGGTGCTGAACACCTTTTCTTGCTACATTGAAAACATACCACCTACTGGCTTTAAAGCTGTTTTAAAAATAACTGTTAGAGTATCACGAGTTCAGGCATGACTTAGAGTTCAGCAGAAGAAAAAAGAAAATAAATGCCTAGATATAATATGAGCATCTTGAATAATTCAAAATGTTTGTATCGTACTTAATCCATCGAAAATTGCTTGCCTCCAGCATCCTCTGGTACAGTTTTAAGCAGCTTACTCCTACACAGCTATTTGAAGTATATTCAGGAAAATTCCTTTAAAAACTTAACTTTATGTTAAACTTACATTTGATTTGCCAGTATGAGAACTGGGTGTTTGGTATGGAGGGATAGGAAGGAGAAGAATGCGTGCTGTGACTACCTGCGAGTATACATGGCAATGTTGTGGTTTTTACAGTCAGATTTTATGGTGTCTTTAGTGCCCTTTTGCCCCTAGCCATGTGCAAGATACACACAATATGTGTAACAACACTGATAAAGAGAATCCCTGCTTTATACTGCCCAACAAGTGGACGCTGTGAACATTAAAAAGAAAAGCTATTTTTCTAAACCCTTTTCAGTTTAGTGCTTCTAGAAAATAGGTTTCTTGTTGCAGCAAATAGCTAAGAGATTGATAGGGTGATACAATTCCTTCCTCCTCTTTAGTTAGCTTAATACTGTAAAGAGTATTAGACGCTTGCTTTATTTGATGTCTTGTGTTATATACGAAAGAATATAGTAGTTGAAGTTAACGAATTTTAATATTCTGATGGGAATGAATAATTTGACAGTTTAGCCCCTTAAGTCATTAAACGTAGGATTGTAGAACATCCTACATTTCATCTAAATTCAGATCTTTGACTATATGTCTCATCTTTATGCAAAAATTGCATTCATAAGCACCTGGATTGGTTCTGTTTTGTAATTTTCAGGCTGATGTGCAGCCAGTGTGTCAGACTATCCCCTTTGCAGTATTCCTCTTGAAAAAATTGGTGATCTGAAGGGGGGGGTGGGATTGAAGAGTGATCTGCTAATGTGTACTTACACATGCATCTTAACGAAGGTAAAGCAATGAACTGAAAAAGTATGTTTTTCAAGGCAAAAGCAGAGCAAAACTTGAGTTTCTGTCTTCCTCTAAAATAGGGGTTGGTTTGTTTCTGTTAGTTGACTATAATGAATGTTAATGGTCAGTTGGTTTTTTGTTCTGAAATGTGTTTTTATTGCTTCAGTTAGTTATTTTTTTTTTTTCTTTTTAAACAGGATATTTCTGCTCAAGAAAGCAATATATTAGGGGCGTTCTGTGATATGAACGTAAGTGGTCCATTTTTAAATAGGTGCACATTTCCTAGAAATTTAAAATAGCCATGTTTGCTCCTCTGTATAGATTTGCATTATACTAATGTAGCTTTTGAATTTCCTGTATATCTGAATGGATCTAGTATTGATTGTTCAAATTCTTCTCCCCCTCCCTTTTTTTTTTAACTGTTTCTAGGATGTAGAAGTACCATTGCACTTGCTTCGTTATGTTTGTCTGTTTTGTGGAAAAAATGGCCTTTCCCTCATGAAGGATTGTTTTGAGTATGGAACCCCTGAGACACTGCCATTTCTTATAGCACATGCATTTATCACAGTGGTATCTAATGTAAGTATTGGATTTAAACTGTTTAATGTTAAACACAAAAAGTAAAAAGACTGAAGTCTGGAAGAATTCTGTAGGACCAGGGAGGGAGAAAAACACTGTAAAATTTTCCTTGTTAGGAATGTGAGGTTTGCTGGTCCACTGAAGCATTTCATCATCCAAACCCTATATGTCTCCTGTTAGCGCACAAGTAGTTTGGCAAGTTTGTACCTAGATACGAAGATTGTAACAGCCCCAGAAAATACTTATAAGAATGTTGTCAGAGGTAATTTCTGTCCCTGAAATTGTGTCATGGAAATGCTTTAAGCTTCTTCAGGCTATATTAACTTTTTACCTATTTCCTAAGAGGCACAAAGGAAAAGCCTATGGATTTCTTTTCTTTTCAATTTCTTGTGTTTTTATATCATTAGACATGTTTGCAGCATAGAGGTAACTATCTTTTATTTTCACTTAGTTTCACAATACACATCTTTCATCAGTTCTCCATTTTGAAAGAATAGTGATTTTTGACTAGCAGAATTACAAATTGATTTTAGTGGCGATTCGAAGGAGATTGGTGATACAAATAAAAAACAGTCTCTGAAGAAGGGCATATGAAGGCTTAGTGTAATGTGAGAATGTGAAGTTGTGATCTGTCTTGTGGATGTTACATACGGACAAAAAGGAAAGCAATAGTTTGTTATGCCTTGTATGAAGTGAGTTTAACGTAATTTTGACACTGATTGCAATTTTAAATACTTAAAATCAGATTCTTCCTTCCACACATCTTCTTTCCTTCCTTGTTGCTGTTACTGACCAGCCAGGATGATGTTCTAAATAAGTATTGAAATACGTTTGCATGGAGGGAACCAGTGACAGAAATAAAGCTAGTGTGGGTGATCTGTATCACTCACTCCTGATCCTTTTAGTGTAATGATTCTTAAGTTGTAGGTCAGAGAACAAACGAGTAAGGCCATGGTATGCTCTTTTCTTGTAAGTTTGCACAGGAGGACTGCTGCAGGACCTCTGTATATTAAACTGTGGAGATATGTTCTCTTCTGGCCCTTTCAGTATGATCTGTTGAGCTTTCAGGTGATAATCTGAGGAGTTCTTCATCTGTAGCTGTTGTCAGTACAGCCTGCAGTCTTGTATGGTCTTGTAGATTATTGTGGTTTAGAAGTAAATTTTGGTCATGGAACCAAACATTCTTGCATGTCTGATTTTTGTTTTATTTTGTGTGGGAATGCACAAAACTGTGCTGAACAATGAGTGGCAGCTCCCTATCGCACCAGCATTTTTTTCAACAAGCATTCTGACTGCAAATCCCATTTCCTAGATATCCTATACCAGTGCATGTTTATAAACTGCATCTACCTTTGTTCCTTGTCCTTTTTTGAAGCCTTTATCTTTCTCCACATAAATTATTTATTTTCTTTATTCTTAGTGATGTGCCCTAACCCAAAATAGTTGTCAGCAAAGTTTCTCCTTTCAGTGATGACTTAGCAACTTTTATCTTTCATTCTAGTAGGTATACATCTAGCTGTCTCTTGCAGCTATTTTAGATGAATGCTATAGTTAAACCTGCCAGATAAAATGAAATTCAACCCAAACCATAACCAGTAGAAGTACTGTTTATTCAACCTTTTCCAGCATTGTATCTTTTACTGCTCAACTAGAAACTTTCTTTTGAACGTTGTCTGGCTTTGCTGGCAAATCTGTGTGAGTTAGAGGAAAACTGTTTTAGAAAAATTTTTATCGTTAGCTTTTATCTGTCAGATCATTACAGAAAGTATAAGAAAAAGTTTTCTGTGTAATGTGCTTTATTCATCCAGTTCCTGCATTTTGGTGTCGCTTAGTGTACTTGTCAGCAGTGCTTCTGACTTTCAAATGCAATATGTTTATTAGTTCCGAATAAGGCAACTAATTTTTTTTGACAAAATACATTTTACCTTGCTGATATTAAAAAAAAAAAAAATAAAAAATTTTCTCTACCTCTACAGTGATGCATAAGCTTCTAATTTTGATGCAATGCTTCTCTTTCCCTCTATAATTCATATAACTTAGGTAAATATAAATAATTTAATAAGTGTTTCTGATTGTCTGTGAAATGATATACCAAACTCCAATAAAACAAAAAGAAGCATTCACAAAACTGTATTTGTTGCGAACAAAATATTGGTCATCTCAGTAAGAGTAAGTAATTTGCCTTGGTTTTATCCCAATGCATTTCAGTTTATGGGATCTGTAGATAGTGTGAGATTAATGAATGACCCTGTCGATAATAGCTCGGTGAACAGCTCTGCAATGTCAACTGTTAACTGGTTCACAACGTGTAAAGCCAGAACCATAGTGTACAGAAACTCTTAAATACATTTTCAGAGTTGTACCAGCTCTTGCGAATGGCAGTTAAGTAGCCGTTATTGTAAAGGCTCCTAGAAATGCCCACGCTGGAATTTATTTTCAAGTCTGTGAGATGAATGAGTTGTTTAGCTACTACCTTAAATGTTTCAAAAAATGTTTTCAGAAAGATTGTAGTGTGGCTGACCCAATCAATTTCTCATTAAAAAGTTAGGCTTCGTAGTAAGGTCCAGAAAGTAGAATAGGTAAAGTTGGAAATAATAAACTAAAGTCAAAGAAATCATTTTCTAACAACCAGTAACATTCAACTTTTAGTAGACAAGGCTGCATAGCGGTGTGGAAAGCATTTGCTCTGTTTCTTCCACAAAGGAAGGTGAATATCTCATTAAGTGCTCTCTACAGGTGTACGGAAGAGACCATTACCACAAATTAGGAAAGCCTGTGGGGAACTGAGCTACTTGTTTGTGATTGCTGGTGTCTCCTTTATATAGAAGACATTAAAATTATTGAAAAGATGTTTCCTTGTTTTTTTTTTTTTTATCCAGCCAATCTTGTTTGAGTAAATGTCTTTGTCGGACAAGCTTATGTTTGTAATAATAAAGCCAGCAAATGTAATATAATGCAATTTACTTCACACAGGGAGTTGCCTAGTTGGCACTCTTGTTTTTTCTCCAGCCTATGGCACTGCAAGATGCTTTCTTAGCAACCTGTATTGTGGTAGGACTGACTGTTCCTTGTTAGGCTATTTCTTTGCTGTCTTTTTTAGTTAGATACTTGGTTCCTCCTTTCTTCCCACGTTTCATATTCCATGGTATTTGCTCAGCTTAACTACCTGATGTTGTGGTGTTCTCCTTAAAAAGCTAACAGATGCCGAGAAATCCATGACCTGCAGCTTGTTCTGTGGAGGGTTTAAACTTTGCTGAAAAAGCCTGTCAGTACTTCATTCCGTATTGTTTCGGTTTTGTGGATGTTGTGGGGGAATAACTATCCTCTCAGTGGACATGAATTAATTGAAATGATGCTGATGGTTTCCAAAATGTTGGTTTAATTTTACTGTACGAAACTTCAAAACTTAAGTCAGAAGTAAAAACTGTTGAGAGACGCACTGCCTTTTAGAAATGATTTGCCTATGATAAAGAACTAATAATAAAAAAACCAAAAACCTCGGAAGCTTGAGAATAGAACAGATGCAGTAAATAATTTGTCTTAAAAGCAGGTGGAAGCAAAAAGTGTGATGGAAGTTCTGGATTTTTAATGTAATTTTTGTCTATGTTGTCTTTATGTCATATATGTTATGTCATTTTATTTAAATAATTTAGTATATTTATATTTTAGTTCATGATGAAAATTACGTTTTCATTTATAACGTGAAATTATCCATTAATTCAGTTCTGAGGATGAAGGTTGTATGTAATGCAAGTATACAGATGAATGAAATGGCTTTAGAAGTTTGAATTAATACAGAGTGAAAATTGCTATGAACAATGAAAGCTATAAAAACAGAATTATAAAAACATTTCCTGCTTTTATTTCACAAAGCAATACACTTTCTGCTGTGTTTGATACTTGTATATGAAAAAGAGCATGTCGTTGTGTTAAAAATCAAATTGTGTAAATACAATGGTATCTTTGTGGTCCTTGCAATTCCTTGTCAAAATGTTATTTAATTCCTGTTTCTAGGACAAGGATCTTGTAGTTACGCTTTCTATCTTTGGGATGTTAGCATTTTTTTCTTCTTGAGACTGCCAATAGGATCAGAAGCTTATTCCAAATGTGCTCTTTTTTGCAATGTGAAGATTTGGCTGGTTTGTCTTGCAAAGTAGGTTAGTATTGTTACTGTGTAGTGTTAGTTGCATTGTCACAAGTAAGTCTGAAAATACTTTTTTACAGAACTGACTCAAAAAGTTACTTGGCTAATTCCAGAAACGTTTAAAGTGCTGGTGATACAGTTTTACTACAGCCTAATATTTTTCTCTCCTGGCAAGAAGGAGAATTTAGATTTTCTGCATCCAGAATTTTCCAAAATCCTGGTGAGAATTTAGTCCTTAGCCAGAATTCATTGCATCAGTTGCAAAGATTAAACATTCTTTTAAGAACAAACATGGAGATGTAAATTAACGTGACAGCTTTGAGTGACTGACGGTGTTAGCTGTTCACAAGATTTGTGTGCACACATGATGAAAATTATGGGAGAAGTAGTAACAGCTGCTGATGTTTCATCTATGCTAGGTCCCTTACCTGGCACGTAGTTGTCTTTCCCTAACAGGTTTAACAGGCTCAGCATTCCTTTTTGAAATGCAGATGGAACTTCTAACTTTGCCTGTGTAAGTAGTTTGGTTGGTCCTCTTTTCCTTACAGCGGTGTTAAATAGCTGTTTCAGGTTTTTTTTCTCTGCGTATGTTTTCCTGCATACAGTTTTGCAAAGGTGGTAAAGGCAGGATGGCAAATAGGGGAATGCAAATATGGTAGTAAAAAAAAACTGTACTAAAACACTGGTTTTAAAACGTAATTTTATTTTATAGGATATATAAGCCCTAAGAAGCAAAACATCAACATAAGTCAAATAATTTTACTTGATTTAGGAGAGGTTTGCAAGGAACAGAAAGAATGGAATAATTTTCTTGTAGACTGTAAAAGAAAAAGGAAAATGAAACTCCACAAGGCTGAGTAACAGTTTTTCCTACTGAAGAGACTACAGAAAACTCAGAAATGAGACATCTGGGCAGTATGATACTATTGATACAGAGTTTATATTTTCCAACTGACTAGAAGAAAAGATGCAACTCCTGTTTACAAATCACAGAAACATTCCTCAGATAACAGCTTTGAAAATTAGAAAATTAAGAAGTTGAAAGAACTGAAGTTGGATGAAAAACAACAACAAAGCCTTTTTTTCTAAAGTGGGGTTGCATGTGCAAATGTACCAGCAATATTTCATTTTTTACCATTCCCATTAAATGTCATTAATGAAATTTTTATCTATTTATGTTTTTGCATTGTAGATCAGAATATGGCTACACATCCCTGCTGTCATGCAGCACATTATACCCTTTAGGACTTATGTTATCAGGTAAATTTTTAATTTAAGAATTTTTCTTGTCGGACTTTTTGACAGCACCTATTTATAATTTCAGCTGATACACTTTTAATTGTTCAAGTTGTTGCTCTGACTGTATCATTTCAACAAGGAGAGTGAAAGTAATGTTTAGAGTTAGTTTGGGCAGCTCCTTACATCTATCTGATTTCAGTATCAATCAGATCAATCTTATTACAATCAGATCAATCTTGCTAATAGCATTTTTAGTGTGACATCCAGCCGCATTCTGACATGTCGTGTCAGGTTCAATTGCAGTACAGCTGCACTTACTGCAGTATCTTCATAAAACTTCACATAAAATTTGCAATGAGACGATGTAAGTAGAAGAGCAATATGTAGTCATTGAGATTTCATATACTGAGTTTCACTGAGTTTTAACACTGCTTCACATTTTGATGTTCTGTATTTCCAGCTGGCAGGAACTGAAGTGTGATCAAAAGTCTACTCACACTTTTATGTATCTAAATATATCCAGTCCCGAAGATTTTCTTTATATCAAACTGCCTATCATAAAAAACACTTCAAAATTAAAGTACTTAAAAAGATACTTAATTATACAAGCAATTTATTTTTATTGGCTTTCTCAGGACAATAGGAAAAATACAGTGAGCTGCTGATGAAATTATCTTGTGTATGTGTATCTGCCTGGAGGTGGAGAGGTGTGGTCACAGCTCATTCTCCTTCCAGTGGCCCAACATTAAACTCCTCTGGTGCAGACGACCTAAAAGGCCACTGTTCTTGCTTGGGCCCACAGCTCCTCCAAGGCTCTGGATTTCCTACAACTGTAGCATTAGAAATGTGCTTATAGTGGTCATAGCTTACTTCCCTGATAGCAATAAATGTGCCTTTACAGATTATATTGTCTTAACTATACCAATATAAAATTAACACTCTTAACAAAAATAATTACATGGGCAACAAAAAAGTGCACAGAACAATGAGGCTCAGAACTATATTTCGTATTTTAAAATGTTCTGGTTTTAATTGTAAAGAATTTTGACTGTAAAAATTTAAGTACTGGCTTGGCTGTGGATCTATTTTGCTATAATATGGTCTCTACCAAAATGATATCAGCAGAGAGAAGGGTATTCTGACATGTCACTCTTGAGTTACAGTCCAGCCGTGTGGACTCCTTTAATACTGATGTGTTATCTTTGAAATCTTATAAAGGTAATTATTAACCCTGAAGCAGTCTAGGAAGGTCAGGCAGAGGATCTTCAAGTTCTTGTCTCCATACATATTCCATTAATGGTTGTTCACGTACCTGGGAATTTGGTTCATGAGCCTTACCTATCTCCTTGCAATGAATGGAAATTAAAAAGAGCATTGAAGGATCAACCATTAGAGATAGGCTGATAAGAAGGAACTTGAATGAGACAGAATAACACAGCCTACAGTCTTTGCTGTTAATCCTCACTTGCTTGTCATCCTATAATTCTTAAAGCATTTTCTATTTTATAACTGTAGGTGTAATTAGGGTCACTGGAATTAATAGAAGATTTTTTTTCCTGTGTTCTCCTCATATCTTCCTCTTTACCCACAGAAAGTTTGCATTTGATTTAAAATGTGATTTGTCAGCAGCTTCTTGCCATAAATAATGCCCTTGATGTCTGTTCTTAGCATTTGCAATACATTCATGTCAATCAGAACGGTTATATTAACACAGGATACATCTATGGAAAACAGTAGCAGTTTAGAGATGGAAGGGGATGTTCTCCCAGTTTCGATTTTTAACAGCTGAAACCTGATGGGAGATCTGGGATTTCTCAACATTATGAAATCCAAAGCTTTGTTTGTGAAGATGCACTTACGGAGTGGGACATGAAGGTTGGAGGACATAGAACAAAAATAACTGCTAGTGCTATACCTTTGTATGGGACAGAAGTTGACACAGATGCCTTCGGTAAAAGATGACTTTCTTGATGTATGCAGCTCACCCCATGTGGTTGTCAAGCTTACAGATCTTGTCTTAGCAGCTTGGGTCTCTAGGTCTCCATCTGCTTTTTTACTTTAGTTTTTTTTTTTTTAAAAAAAGGCAAACATAATCCTGGGCACAGCAGCACAGCACCTTTAAAACACATCCTGCAATAGCTTCTGCTGCTATGCAAAGCAAGAAAGAGGGCTTGGAGAGGTTTTTAGTCTAGAATGAACTCTTGGGGCTCTAATTGACTGTTAGTCCAAACTGCTGCTCGTGTAGGTTCCTTGCAAGCACTGCGTTTTGGAGTGCTGATCGGCATAAGCAGAAGGACCGATCGCCTGACAGGCATCTTAGCAGCATCTTTTATCAGATGAGGTTAACCTTTATGTTCCTGTTCTGTGGTTGTTTCTACTAGGAGTAGATGAAGCAAAGTATGTATTTGTGTAGAGGAGACCACTGCTGGAATTCGCAAAGATCATGGGCACAATCTTGTCATTATTGCTGCTACTAAAAAAAGACTAGCAAATGTTATTTTCTGCCTGGGGAATGGAGCACGAGCATTCATATCTTGCCTGTGAAGGGCCTATGTTTTTAAGCAGTTTAGGAAAGAAATAAAGGACATGAGTTAAAAATTATACCTTTCAACAAGGAAGGAAAGTGGTTTTGACCCCCTCAGAAGGAGGCTTTTATTGATCCTAATACCTTAGAATTCTGCATTTCAAATTGCAAAATTCTCATGAAAAAAAAGAAGAGACTTATTGACAAAGTGACTCAAGAAAATAAGTCATAGCTTATTGCAATTATAAATGAGAGCAAGTTATTGATGATGTCTCTTTATAAAGACATTGGTTCCAGCTGACTTCCACCTCAAGATCAGAGATGAGAGATGCTCTACATGGTTCCGGATACGGAATGCCTCAAGAGAGCAGTAGCTATAAACAGCAGTGTTCTGAGGACAGTGTTTTTTCAGTGGCAAGATTGTTGATTGAAAGTGTCATGTCCTTTAGAAAGGAAAAGACTAGCAATGAAGTCCAGTTTTATGAGAAGTAAGAGAGAAAGTTCTATGTCTGATACTGCAAGTCGCCTCTATAAACCACAAAAAAGTGCTGGATAATACGAAGGAAAAGACCTGAAATTCTTCTTTCTTCAACATCACAGTTGTTATCACCCACTAAATGTTCCTCTGGTAAAATCTGAGCGCTACATGTAGCATTAGCGCTGACCAATATCATATTTAGTTCTAACCTTTTCTCCTCCCCTCCCTTTTTCCTCTCTCCCTCTTCAAGACAGATCTTGAGGGATGTTTTACAAAGGATTCGTGTCGCTGCCCCAGTTAGGGAGAAACAGAACAGTCTGTGCTCAAGCACGTTGACAGGAAATTGGAAGCGGCAGTTGCTCCTGTGTTAGCCGTGCAGTCTCGGCACAGGGCACAAGCATAGCACTGGTATATGCAGAGGAAGTAGAAGCTCCGAACAGAATTGTTGATCCATGATGCTTCCTGTGGAATACAGTGAGAGAGAATGCAGCTGAAAGAATTCAAATTACTCTTTTGCTTAAAAATACTTTTCTTAAGAATTTGGGGTTTATGGGCATGCCCAAGACCACTCCTTGCCACTAAATGTCATGAAGAACTCTTGGAATAAGCCTTGAAGTTTTCAATTGCAAAACATATTTCACTCCTCCAAAAATCTGAAAATTTATGCTGTTAGGTACAAAGAGTAGGCAAGTCAGGAGACAATAGCCAGGCACTTAAGTGAATTCTCCATCTCACTGAAGGGCACTGACTCATTCTGCTTGATATCTCTTTTGCAGCTGTGGTCCAAAGCAGTCATATTAAGGGAAAAAAGATTATTTCACAGCTGAGTAGCTGAAGTCCTGAAGCATAAGATGTGATTGTAAGCGTTACATTAACATGGAACTGCACGTTTACAACTGAACTCTCTCTGTCCCCAAATACAGCAAATTTAAATAATTTCAGTAGACTAAAACTGGTTTCTTTAATTAATGTAGATGTATATGTGTTGCCTAAATGTAGATAATATGTATTTACTGATTATTTTAAGTATGCCAGGCTGGCAGGACAGGTCCTATACATATATAGACTATCCTTTATGTATATGTATAAAAAGAGGTATGTTTCTTTCCAAAAATCTCATTTAGGCAAAAATGACAGATTTACTAGATTACACAGATCGTGAAGTATCGTTCACATATTCCTTTAAGACTTAATGCTCATCAGAATCAAAACGATAAAAGTTCAGGAATTAAAAAAATAATGAAGGACAGAATGGAAGCTATTATTAAGCCATTATATGAATCAGTCACATACTCACATTTATATACTGTATACGGCTCTGATTGTTCCATCTCACACAGATAATAACAGAACTACCTAGGTGATGGGAAGGGTGACGAAGAAGGTAGGAGATAAAAAATTACTTTGCTAGGAGGAGAGACATAGTCTAGGATTTTTTTTGACAGGGAGATGGCCATTATACGAGTGATATGAAGACCATAAATAGGGAATGATAATTCACGGTTTTTCGAAAACAAGAAATTGAGAACATGCAATACAGTTGTCAGGTTGCAGACTTAGGAGAAATGAAAAGAGATTGTTTTTCACGAGGACGTAATTGTGAACGTAACTGGCATAGGTTAATGAGAAAGCCAAAAGTATAAATAGAAAGAGATAAATGAATTCACAGTAGTAGATAAGGTCATCCTTTTTTTTAATATATGGGATAAATCTTTCATCTGCTTTGAGTGGCTATTTTGGGCTAAACAGACCTTTTGCCTTGCTCCAGTGTCACTGGTCTTATATAAGGCAATGCAGCAGGTTTACAGTTAGTCAGTGTAAGGGACGATGTGTGTTAATTGTCAGTGCTAGCTGAAGATTTCTTTTTTGTTAATAATAACCTTCTACTGGTAAAAGCATAAAATGGACCCAGTTTACTGATGCAGATGGGTTTAGGTCACTGTGTCTTTCCACAATAAAAATGAGGCTTGGCCTACTTTGCAAGTTCCTATAGTTTTAATCCTGGTGTAAAGTTATCTTGATACTTGATTTATGACCAGTACAGTAGTGCCAATAAATTTCCTAGTGTAGGTGCAGTTATACTTGTAAAGACAAGTATGTTATCTTCCACGTTTATACTGTGCCTGGTTACAGTAACCCAGTTGTGTTAAAAAACCTAGGGTGCAGGTTAACAAGTAAAAAGCGCTCTTTTTCTCTGTAGCTTGCTTTAGGGCCTTGGCAAAACAGATTATACTGTTGAAGTACTTCTGTAGCTGTGAAAATGGACCTACAAGATAGTTTCAGTTATTACAAAGTGAGATTTTTTTAAAATGCTGTCTCTTAATGATATTATAATACAGACAACGTGACACAAGTCTGATTCAGGCTTGGACTAAATACAGTAAACGCACTGAAAGAACCTTAAAAATGTTGTAGTGTGAATTTTATGAATGAAAGTAGGTTTATACTGATACTGTTACATTAAAATAAATGTTTTGTTGTGTAAACTAGATTAGTATAGTTACTTCACCAAACTTCCTAGTGTGAGGAAGATTTCAGGTGAAAGTCCTGTTACAGAAATCTAGTGAAGCCACAAAAGCACCCTTCTTTCTGTATGTGTAGATGTGTCCATTCCCACCTGTATGTTGCATACAAGCACTCGTTGTCTGTCCTATGTAGGAGGAGAAAATTCATATAGTTTATTTTAACATCTTTGAGATCTTTCAAAATCCTTCACAAAACAAATGAGTATGACTTCATGTGCATTATGAACATTGAAAAGCTTTGGGAACCAGGGCTGATTACAGTTTGCATATAAAAATGGGGAGATAAAAATTGGTCTGAGGTTGCTGATAGTCATATTGAGATTATTATGTTTTCTAACATGGACCAATGCATTTTTTCATCAGAGTGTAACTCCTCTCACCTGTCTGTAGGTTAAAGATAGGTCACTGGGTCTGGTTTGCTGCTGAACTTTTTCAAATGAGTATTCCCTTCTTGTTGCTACTTTTCTTTTGTTTAGAAATCATAGCAAAGAAGCATTACTTTCTTGCCATGATCTGATTTCTAGTGCCTCACATAAGAAGACAAATTTGACAATTAATAACAGTGAACGATTTTATTACCTTGGCCCTGAATGGTCCTGTTGTCCTGCCATTACTTATCTGTGATTTCTATCATAGATCTACAGCCTCTATGATTATTTGCACAGAAGTCTTTTTTCTATGTTTGACAATTTTAAGTATCATTTAAGTGTGTTTATTTTAAGGCCTCTACACAAGAGCTATGAAAAAGGGCCTCAATCTAAATAAGAATCAGGGCCTGTATTTTTGCCTTTTTTTTTTTTTTTTAATTTACTGATGTTTATATGATGTAAATGCAAAGGAATGGTGCATAAATCTAGTTAAGTGTAGTTTAATATCTCTTGTGTTTTTTAAAAGATTCATGCATCTATCTGGCCGGTCTCCAAGGATAGGTCCAGGCTTAGGCTGTCAAACAAATGGATTTTTAACACATTTCCGCATAGTTAAATCTAGTTTGGAGGTAGTTGAAACTTCAAAATGCTGAAGTACAGCAGAAAAAATGAATTATGCTACCCTTGTATGTATGTACATACATTTCACTGGGCAATCTTTAACTGCTTCAAAATAAGCTCAGGAAAGCATGTTTCAACATTTTTTTCTTAGGCATTCAGTTTAGAAGAAATTCTCAACTGTGTCAGTGTTTTATATGTGAACTTTACAGGCATTTCAGTATAGATTTTCTTGGTATATCTTGATCTTGTAGTTGCTTAGGTAAGACTAAGGTTGCGCTAGCTTCTCTAAGTTAGCTTTTATAAACGATTATTTCTTCTGCCTCCCATTTGCAGAGGTTATCTGTATTGCAACTCATTGTGCATGATCAGATAACCCACTATTCTAAGTCATCTGCAGTAGGAAGAACTTAGCTGTTTAAAATTCTGTAGCATTTTTGGTTTCTCTGTAAGATTCCTAGGATTCTTGGTGATGCTTCACATATGCCCTTAAAGATCATAATTACTGTCAATAGAAGAAACAACTTGGGCATGTGTTCCTGTACTAACCTGTTGTGAAAGCAGTACTGTGGCACAGGGAGTGCTGATGTACAAGCATAGATGGCATGTGGTTATGGCAGAAAAAACATGCATGTACTGCATTTACTCTTAATTGTATCAGAACGTGATTGCACAATTATGATTTTTTTCTGTTCTGCAACTGAGGCCACAAACAGGGATATATTCATCTTCAGAGGATTCTCACTGTCAGAGCATGCTGTTTGTGGCCCATTGACACTGTTCAGAAAGTCAGTTTTAAAGTATGTTAATGTGTTAAGCGGATTGTGACAGTTCAGTTTTAAATGAAGTAAATAAACATGATGCAGCTGTTTGGAGAGGGCACTTTCCAGTGCTTCCAACCTACATTTCTGAAGAATTCCATGGGTTTCCTGTCATTTTGTGGAATGAAAGAAATCCGAAGAGGTTTAAAATAAGAAATTTATTTACTTTTTAAAATATTCTGCATAATCCTGTTTTTCCTTGGTGGTTTTTTTATTGTTGCCAACTTTTGATAGTGGTATTTTAAGGCTTAGTACTCTTACAGCTATTGGAAATACATGTTTGCTATAATCAAGATGGTGTTCCAGGAATGTTCTAGTTTGAATCATACCTTTTTTTTTTTTTTTTCTTCCATTTGTAATTTATTCTAGGTATTTATGTAAACTGTCAGACCAGGAGTTGCGACAGAGTGCAGCCCGGAACATGGCAGATTTAATGTGGAGCACAGTTAAAGAACCATTGGACACAGCCTTGTGTTTTGATAAAGAAAGTCTTGATCTTGCGTTTAAATACTTTATGTCTCCAACTCTAACAATGAGATTGGCTGGGCTGAGTCAAATAACAGTAAGAACTTTTTAAAAATATAAATAATATTTAGAATAAATGTTTCTTTTTGTGTTTTATGAGTTACAGACTTGTTTTGGGGGGCTTTTTCAATGTGTGAAAACAGCAGAATCCTCTTACATGCAGTCTTAGGAAATTATAGTCATGACTGTGAATATAGGGTTCACTGAGAGAGAAGTCCAAGTGATGGCTGTGTTCTGCAGCACATGGAACTGTACCATTCCCTGAACAATTTACCATGCTAAACGAAACTGTCTTCTAGCCATGTTTTGTGACAGCTATGTTGAAGTTAAGTCCCTTGACATGGCTATATTTGTTGTTTACAAAGGCTTTCAATCTGTTTTCATTTTTAGCTTTACCCTGTCTTGACTCTACTGTAATTAGCTGCTTCTTTGTATTGTACGTACCTCTTTTTCCTGTTTGTTTAGTCTGTTTCTCAAGAGAGAGCATTTCTGCATTAATTAGCAGAAGACTGAATTGAAGAGGTAAATATATATAGCATCAAATAGAAATAGATTAAAAACAAAAAAACCCACCCTTCTCTTTCCCATGGAAATGCTCCACATTGCACCAGTCAAGATACATTGTGCATCTTTTGTCTGCCGTCACTTCCTACGTATGTATTATAGCCATAGCGAGACAGTTGTACAGGAGGTCAGAAGTGAACTTTTTTATTCATCTGAGCCTTTTCAGTTTTGTGTTTCTTCTGACACTCCTGTATTTAAGATTTATAGCTCATATTGCCATGTTTTCCTTGATGCACAAAATGCTGAACAGGAACAAACTATACTAGAGTGAACAAACACGTTCTCCTTAAGCTTTGGAGTATTTTCTGAACACATTTGGCCTTCTCTGTTCTAACTGATTACGTAGTATCACTCAGTGACTCTCTTCATCACTGACTGTCAGTAAATACAAGACAAGTTTACTTAAATTTGATTTTGCTTCTCACAGTGAACTGCATCCCCTCAGTATTAGTCAGATGCTGTTGTAAGGGTAACTGCATTTATTGCACTTGAATGCATTGTCCATTCAGTTTTACATTTGTATGAATGACGACATAATGAGGTTCATCCAGTGGAGGTGCTAAAGCAAGATACAGACAAAGTTAACTTTTGGAAGAAATAGTGACAGTATGTATTCATTACTGTAAATATTTAATATGTAATTTATGTGACTTTATATAAATGCTACATATAATAGACTCGGTGCCTGAATTCTAATCTTCTGTCATAATTAATTAGCATAAAGTGAATGTTCAGGGTTCTTTTTGTGTAATAAGAAAACTTCAGAGAGTTGATAAAGTCAAGGGGAAAATATAGCATATATTTTTGGTTTGATTTTTCATCGCCATGTGCTTTATTATTTATACAGTTACAGATATCTCATAATATCTGGCAGATACATTTTAAAATATGGCCATTAACTGGGCATAAAAGTAATTTCCTTTTTTTTTACTCTGCACAGTTTTGGAAAATGTCATTTTCAGTATCACTTATTTTAAAGTAAATTTCCAATGTTTGCATAGTTCCAGTTTCATTATATTTTTATTCCTGAAAGTACTTTCCTTTGGTTTTGTACAGTTGTCCTACTTCAACTACTGATGTATGTCTTTTTGTGTATCCTTACCAAAAGAAAGTCTGAAAATAAGAATGCATCAGTTTCTTCATTTTTCAGGCACGTAGTTCATTTAAGGGAGTGTGAAATTGTGTAATTTTGAGTAGTTATAACATGTTTTGAGCTGATAGGATTGAGAGAAATATGACTGTAAAAGTTAGATTTTTTTTTTTTTTTTTTTTTTAATAACAGACATGAATTTTTAGACTAAAACAAATAGGTTTTAGCTTGTAAAAAAAAACCCGGAATATTGTTTGTTAGTAAATTGTTGAGTCTTTTTAATATGAATAGTCTCTAAAACTGCTCTGGAACTCTGAGAATTCATTCTTCTTTCTCATTCAAATCATAGGCAATTTTCTTTTTCATTCTCTTTTTAAAGATCTTACGAAGATATTTTTGGAAGAAGCATCTTTTCATTTTTTTTGTTTGACTTTTGAGTTTGAAAAGCATTTTGGTGAATTTAGTTTTGTATGCCTTGCCTGGAACAGTTCTAATTGCCAGGTCTGTGCAGCTTGTGAGTGTGAAATCTGAACCAAAATTTACAGAAATTTTGACTACCTCTTTACTGAAGTTTTCTGTCCTCTTTGCAAACAAAGCTGTGTTTACAAAGATGTAACGTAGTTCAGCTTCGTTAGTATTTTCACACAACTTTCTCTATTACCTATTCACTTTCATGACTACAAGTTTCTTTTTTCTATTTGTATCTTTGATGGCTAGAATTTGTCAAAGTAATTTCATTGAAATTCTTCCCAACCAACACAATTTCAGCTTCCTGTTTTGTATTCAATTCTTGAGAACTACGATACCTGCAACTGCAAATGTTTTCCTTTCCTGGGCTTTCATTTGCCAAAAGTTGAGCATTTAGCCCTGAAGCAATTCTTCGTTTCATATTGCAAATAGATGTGAAGATTCAAAGAAAACTTTTAGCAAAATTATGTGCAAAATATTTTGAAGTGTGAACTTTTCAGTATATACTTTATTTCAAAAAAAAGCTTCTTCTGAAAATTCATATGGAAAGTTGACTCAGATGTAGATTCTAATTTCAACTCACAAGTTCAAGACTAAAATAGATTTGGTCAAATAATTTCTATGGCTTGCCTGATTGTTCCTTTTGCAAGATAAATGTACTTCTGCTGTCATCGTGGGGACAGAAATCTTTGACCAAAAACATCAGTGAATCTAAACAGATGAATGTCTTCTAACACGGAGGTGTGGATTTATGTCTGCCAAGAGATTTCCCCCCTGCCCCGTTTGACAGCTAACATGACCAGTCCTAAAATTAAACCTTTCAAGTTTCATGGAATCTCTTGAGACTCACAGAATACATGCTGTATGGCATCCAGGGATTATATTTGCTTACCACCAAATGTAGACTTGCCTTCCTTTAAGAGTAGCATATACATAATGTGTCATCTCATCTGACTAAAGTTCTTATTTACAAAAGAAGGCTGAAGACAGACACATGAAAGTTAATTTTAGCAAAGTGGAAGCTTGAGTGGTTGAGTATGAAGTTGGAAATAGCTACAGAAAAGAACAGCAAAATAGAAACCAAGATACACCTGAAGCTTTATTTTTGTTGTTACCTTGTTTCTCTTTGATTTCATCTCCCAGTTGTCTGTTGATGTGGTTCAGCTCCAAAATACCTTCTTCTCTCTCTACTCTTCCCTCACAAACAAGACTCTGTTTTCCTGTACTTCCAGTTACAGATGGACTTAAGTATGTGAAAATGAATGCTCATAACTGATCTGGCCATCCTTCCTTTTTCATTTTGTCAGCCCCTTTTTATTTGGTTCTGGGCATTAGTGAAAATGCAAATGCAACATTGTTCGGTTTTTCCTGAACAAATTCAGAGCAGAACTTGAACAGTGCGTATCTTTTATTCTTGCACTGGTTTCCTGCGTGGAAAGTTTAGTTACCTGTGATGCCTGGGTCTTGAGACGCGACTAGCTAGGGAGATGCTTTTTTGTTCTCAGCTTTCTTTGGTAGAGACTTGATACCTCTGTTGTACTTCATAACTAACGCATTTGTGTTACATTCATGGAGTGTCTGGGCACGGGCCTCTAAATTTAGTTTCTTACAGTGTTCATAAATGGTAAAAAATTGTAAAAGTATTTTATTCCCACTGGCACTTCATGGTAATGAAACATGAAGTGAAAAAAATGGTAGGGGATGAGTGAGAATAAGGTCGTGCAACACTATCCCATGTATATGTTATATTGTGCTGTTGTGTCAGAATTCTAAGACTTTAGTTGAAATTATTGGAATTTTTGAACAATTTTTACAGTATGAAAAAGAACACCTTTTGTCAGAATTCCTTTGGATAAGGATTTTGTATGGGAAATTTGGATCAACATGTGACCATGGATTTAAAATTAATAATAGTAACAGTTCAATACTCATTCACTCATTGATCCCTTTCAAAACATTTTCAGTTCGGGGGTAAGTCTTCCGAAAAGCCAGTGAACTTTCACTTCTTTTTTTGATCCAATTCTAATAGGTCGTAACAATTTCTTCATGAAGTTCTCTTCACATGTTTTTCCACTCCTAAATATGTTTCATTTGAAAGTATCTATTAATAACTTACCTATTAATAGTTGTGTGATCAGGCTCTCATGTCTCACTAATGTTAATGCATATTTTCCATTTTGTTTCTTCAAAAACATTTTTTCCGATGAAAACTGCTGTGATTAGACACAAATAAACCTTTGCGTAAAGACTGCAGGAGATTAGCTGTTACCTGCATTATAGAGTGCATGTACCAGACGTGTTTCAAGAAAGAAAAGAGTAAATATTTTGGTGAAGTTATGCATCAGGTTTAATTTGAATGTCAAAAATTCACATTATTGTGTCTCTAATTTTTTTTGAAAATAAGATGACAAATAAGTTTGAATACATAATTTTAAATATTTTTAAAAAATTATATGTACATGTAAAGCATTGGATACAGAGCTGTTTCTGCATCTGGGAAGTTGATGCTGAGGAAAAGGATGGAAAAGAGATGTACACCTTTAACAGGCTTTTCTCTTCTCTGGGATGTCTGGGATTTATTGGTTCAGATACCTTTCAAAGCTTCTTTTTATATAAAAATACTTAATTTTCACTCTCCAATTTTGTAGACTTGCAAGACTGTTAATGTGACCAAAGAAATCTTTGCTGTTGTAGTAAGCATTACAATAATGGGGGAACTCATCCTAAAACATCAGTTTCAAGAATATGTGTTTCATTCCTCATGAAAACCTATATGCAAAGTGACTGCTACACACCTTGTTTTGATTTCTGGAGTGGGTGGAGTTTTGTAACACCATTTAATTGCTTTAGTGAAAGAAAGGTTGATTAAAAAAGAAGGTGGATCCCTCTTGCCTACTAGAATACCTGTTCAAATTTTTGTCAAAGTGATGTATTTAAAAACATTGAAAGTACTGGAAAAAATTGTTTACTGACACTAATACTATTTTTAAATATAAGAAAACTACCTCACAAACTATTTAGATAAAATTTTAATTTTTTTCTTCCTTTTTCTAACTATAGAACCAACTTCATACCTTCAATGATGTGTGTAATAATGAGTCATTAGTTTCAGACACAGAAACGTAAGTAGGAACGTTATTATGAATGCTTTAAGTGCGCTATATGATTGCAGTTCTTCTGAATTGTTGTTATGGATTATACACAGTGGGGAGTAGTGGTAATCTGAGGCATTTACTAGAAATATTCTAATCAGGGGTTTAATAAATGGTTTTAAATGGTAACTTTAAAAATAATTCTAAATGTTTCTGGATTTTTTACTGTCTTAAAAGATAGGGTCAAGGTAACCTTTAGAAAAATGTAAATACTGAAATAATAAATACCTGTAATGGGCCATTATCTCCATTGTGATGTATAAATAAGAGCCAGCTAATTCATATCCAAGTAGTGTTTTTTCCGTCTTCTCATTTCTCCTGATTATTTAGTTAACTAAGACTTGTCTTGCCATCACTGACTCTCAGTCTTCTTATTAGTTTTCCACTGAGTCTGTGAGGCTATGCCTTCAGAACTATTTATTATTTTCTTCAAAGTCCTTATTTGTATCATTCAGGTGTGTTTAACAATTCTAAAGGGGACTCGCATGAATGTATTGATTTTCGTAGTAACTCTAAACTTAATATTAGAACTGTCTAGAATTTAGACAAAAGTATGTCTTTAGGTAGTTGAAATAACTGTTCTTTTGAAATAATAGGCAAAGTACATAAAATCTAGGATTTTACTTGTGATATATTCTTTACATTTATCTTGGGGTATGGTATACTCTGTACATTTATCTTGGGAGGTGTATCCATGTGGGTACCTGTCTCACTTACAGACACACACTCTCCGCTATCTTTTGCTCATTAATGAGAAGTCTGTTACAGCAGCAGTTGGCTTGCTTTTTTGTCTCGGTAGTTTTATTATAGATGGTTTTATTTTAAGACTTGCTTATTGAAATCTGGCAGCAGTCAAGACCACAATACTGTAGATTTCATGTAAATAACAACTTGAATGTTTGAAATGAAATTTATGGTAATGGGTTGGTATTTTAAAAATAGAAAATCAGAATCTAGGGCAGTTTTGCTTCCATAAAGGTGTGAAAATACCTTGAGAATACAAAACAAATAACAACTTGTGATCAGCTTTTTCTTGTCCTTTGTCACTAAATCAATAGCTGAACAAAAATCCATGCTATCCCTTTATTTCAAAGTTAATTTTGATACATAGTGTCAGAAAAAAATTAAAGAGTTCTTGTCAAGTGTGACGCAAATATCTATGATCTGATGAAACCTGAACGTAATGTCATTAAGCTCATGTACATTTCAAAACCTTTGCATTATTGTAATAAATGTAATCACACAGTTATTACTTTAATATTAATATAATATATACTTAGATATTATGATTATTTAGTATTTTGTGCCCTGGGAGAGGTGTTGGATTTCTTCCAACGCCTGTCGTTCTGTAGCAGTAGAAGTAAATACTACAGGAGCGTAACACGTTGAGTATGTGAGGTGGCTTGGTTGGCTGGGGTATTTTCAGTATTGTACTGCCAGTTTATGGTGTATTGTTACACTGGGACTGCCAAACCTCAATTTTATCTGTTTCTTCTCCTTCCTTCCTTCATGTTGAATGTCTGAAACTGGGGGGTTTCTTGGTTAGTTTATCTTCTGAAATACATTGTGAATGAAATAGTTTTTAACTAGTAGTAACTAACTAGGGAACATTAACAAGAAGTTATTCTGCCAGTTAAACCTAATAAAAAGCTGTTTGATTTTCTGTGTCAAATGTAAAAAAGGAAAGTTATTGACAGGGGAAAAAAGGGTGGTTAAACTTCCCTGCAGAAGAGCAGATGTACTGTGCAAGAACATCAGTTATTTTAAAGCTGAAGGAAATTGTCAAATTCTCATTTGGGATATTACTTTCTTGGCAAGGGCATCTGTAAACAGCCTGTCATCTGAAAGGAATGCAGCATGAACAGAAGACCTTCTTTTCCACTTTTGTAGTATGCGATTTTTTTTTTTTTTGATCGGAATTCCAGGCATTCTGGTGTTTTACCTGAAGTCGTGTACAAATCGGTGTCAAGTATTGCTGCTCATCTTCACGTATCTTTTGAAATCACTGATTTCTTCCAGCGAAATAATCACAAAAGCCTGGTGCAGAAGGACGGGGAAAATGTCTCACTTCTACAGTTTGTTCAGTACAAAGCTTCCCTCTCATTAGAGACTCTGTTCATGAGAAATTTTTGGATGAGAAGGCACTTACGGAGTTGGCAGTGATTGAATGAGCCACAAAAGGAAAGCTTTTCATTCCTGTTTTCTTTCCTTAGTGGAGAAAGGAAGTCTAAGATTTATTGTGTACCTTTGTAGCCTCTGCAGATTTATCAAAGGAAGATGTTTTGCATTATGTCTGGTCATCCCCATTATGTGTTTTGACTTTTCCAGATGCGTTTGGAACTGTCAACCTTTGGGATTTCTCCTTCTGTATCTTGATAAGGTGGGTTTGCGGGAGGTATCTTTTTTTTTTTTTTTTTTTAAAAGAGCTGTCAGTCCTAGCTCTTCCCTTTTGTTTGGAAGTATCATCAGGATTTTTTAGCAAATATTTTGCAACAGTAGCTTCCCACCTTTATCTGCATGGTTGCAAAAAGCTAAAGCATCTTCTGTCTAGGAAAACACTGGATTTCACAATTTGCAGTTGAAACCAGCAGAAGGCTAAGACAGAGAAATCTGTTTTCTAGCTGTCAGTATTTGTATGTCTTTTTAGATTTAGTTTACTTGCCTGTCTTCTCTAGGGTTGAGGGTTTGTGGTGGTTGAGTATACGTATTGTCCATATATGTGCAATGTTTCAGTGACTCAACTTCATAATACCCCTCAGAAATATACTTTTAATTTAGCTATTCCTGGCTCTTAAGATACAATCAAATTCTTTGCAGTCTAAGGTACTGAAGACTATGAAATCTCTTGAAGCTAAAAATAACGAGACTGAACAGAAGAGTCTTCAAGTCTTTGAATAGTGATTCCTAAAACTGTTTTGCTGATGTCTGTTAGTGAAAAATGATCATGCCTTTCAGAGAGGGAAAGATTTTTTTTTTGTGTTATTTGGACCACAAGAGGAAAAAGTGATGTTTTTTTCCTTAATGAGAACACTGTCAGCTTGTGGAAGTAGCGTGTGTAAAGGGATATTTCATTTTGCTCTTCTCTTGGCAGGCAGCCGAGGATTTGAGTTTCAGAATTCAGGTTGATGCTGAGACCACCTCCCACCTCATTTAAAAACTTGATTACCCTCACTTAAAAAGCTTCCTACAGAGTAAATTCAGGTGTCCAAAATTCCTTTCACCTGGGAACAGAAAGATCCGGACTATTTTTTCTCCTTTCTTTTCCCTCTCTTTCCTTATTTATTGAGATATTAAACTGCAAGTTTTGTACTGCTTTTTCCCTTCGCCACTGTTTTCTTAGCTCATGTTAACTCTTGCTTTCTCAATTTTTTGTCTAAGCTCACCAACTGAATTTATGGCAGCATCATTTAGACGCCTCTTCCTCCCTCTCTATCCCACATTCCAGGGATCTTTTCAGATTTTCTCTGAAAAAAATAGTAGTAAAGTTTTTCACTCAGCTCACTAATGTTTCTTTCTAGTGGTATACACAGTAGTTTAATGAATATTCAAGATTATGTCAGAGTGGTGATTCTGGAGCATCAAATAGGAAAATGTGTGCTCATAAACAAAAAGGTGTGCTTGGGTGTGTGTTGGGAAGGTGCCTGCTATATCCTCTTTGCATTTCTGATCCTAAATAGTTGAGATCAGTGTTTCCCATCCGTTGTTATGTTGTAGATGCTATTTCAGTGATTTTGTTACGAAATGTTAGTCTTCATCCTTTGCAAGCTGCTTGCTATATTTCTACACCTTTTCTTTTAAGGTTTTACATTATACTTTTCAGTGATGTTGCTGACTTGATGTTGTGTTCCATCCAGTATTGAGCTGGTGTGGTTTTGTAGCTGCGTGGTGAATTGTGTTGGGAATTGACTGGTTGGATAAATCAGGTTTTCTTTGTGGGGGTTATTTTGCTGTGGGATTTGTTCCTGATCTGGGTCGTCATGTGGCTACCAAGTATTGCACCACAGCCTTAGATTAAAATGTTTCTAGGACTTTAACCCACTCCTCTTATAGAGAGGCATTCTTTGACCTACCAGGGAAATGTGTAAAGTGTACTTTCCTTCCGGATAGTTTTATTTACAGTAATGAACAAAATTCAAGCTCTAGAACTTGCCTTTCCTAAGTACAGTTCACAAGCATCAGGTTGTATCAGAAACAGCGTAGCTTCCAGTCTTCCCCACAGTCTCATGGAATGCCTGGGGAAACTAATGTCAAAAGTGCTTGAATTATATTTCTTGGAAGTAAACCAGTTATTTTTGACAGACATGAATTCTCAGTGAATTTAAATTAGCAGTCTAGGGAGAAACTGATTAAGTCTAGAGATCACGTAGCCCAATAGGTTGTGTAGATTTCCAGTGTGAGAAAGATTTTGAGACAATTAAACAAGAGTAGCTGCTACCTTTACTTTTTCATTCTCTTCTCCTCCTCCCTCACCCAGAATTGCACACTCACAGAGAGTAAGTATCAAGTTCTTTAAATGTCTTTTGCTCTTGCCTTCCCAACTACTAAATCCATGAAAAATAGCTAATATGTATTATTACCAAGGTGAATGTTCTTACTACTAAGGTCTGTATGACTTGGATATCTAATTTGTGAAACCATTCTTTGTACTGCTATTTTTGTGTTAGACTGAAAAGCGTATCTATACTTTATCATAAGGCATGTTTTTCACTCTTACTGTTTCCTTCAGTGTGAAAGAGGAAAATTTTTCTATAAGCTTTTGAAGAACTTCTTTTAAAAGAAAATTGGAGCACATTTTTATGGGAAATTGAGTTCTTGCTAAGTTACCTGGATTGTAGTGATATTGTATAGTAATAGTCACATAATAATTTGCAAAATGCTCTGTGAAAAAATACTTCTGAATTAGGAAAAATACGGACTATATGAAAGAAATTTTAACATAGCTAGAAATCGAAATGAAACCGCATTGAAAAATATTGAAAATTATACTTTAAATCTTTTAATAAAAAGTTATTCTAGGCTGCCCTGCTTATCTGAGGCAACTCAGAACTCAGTGAATTTTTATGAATTTGAGTGTATCTGAAATTTCTCAAGGCTGTAGGGATTTTGATAATTATTAAAATAAAAATGGGATAAGTGACAATATACAAACTTAAATCGTAGGTTAATTTATCCGTACCAGAGAACAAAATACTTAGTGCTGGTAATAGCTTTGTCATTTAAAAAGGCAGTATATTTAGTGATTGGTGTGCATAGGCAAAACTTTCTGGGAGGAACAATTCTCTCTGGGAGACACAAAGGCTACATTCTGCCTTTCACAAGGATCCTCGTGGTTTTGGTCATCCTCAATAAATCCATGTCACATGAAGGTTTACCTTGGGAAATCTGAGATGTCATTTTATCACAGTCGAGCTCACCAGTAGGATAAAGAGTTTTTTACCACTGAGAATACATCTATTAAAAAAAAAGCATTCCTTCAAAAGAATAATTCATTATTTCTCAGAAGAAAAATGTTGCGCACTGGAGATAGAGAACTGCCATGTTCTTGGGAGTAGCTGGCATGCAAGGTGTGGCTCTGGATACAACGTCTGATGGGCACTGTGCCACTAGCGGAAGTATTGCGTTTAAACAGACACGCTGAGCTTTCATATTGACACACTCTCATAGTAACATCACCTACTGAATCTAGCAGTGTTTATCTGGGATTCATTCTGAAAGCTACAGGTTTAAAAATTCAGATCCAAGAAGAAATTAAGAGGTCCTGGAACAAAATTACCTTCATTGACTTAGACTCAGGTCTTAAGGTTTTTGCCCCTTATTGGAGGACCATATGGAGTGATTTTTTTTCACATTTCATATCCAGAAGGGCATCCATTCAAGGTCTCCTGCATCTAGTGGGTATATGTTCAC
Source organism: Pelecanus crispus (assembly GCF_030463565.1). Lineage (NCBI taxonomy): Eukaryota > Metazoa > Chordata > Aves > Pelecaniformes > Pelecanidae > Pelecanus > Pelecanus crispus. The sequence continues at coordinate 4,741,967 of NC_134645.1, read as the reverse complement.
TTGTGTGGCCAGATCTGTCTATCTTTTATACATGCAAAATGCAAACTATGAGGCTTTCTGCTTATATTTCATCATGTAGCAGGAGCACTTCCACCCACAGCAAGGGGAAGCAATGTGGAGCCATAAGAAGGAGCTGGGGGCGAATAGGCCATGAGTTCAAGGAACTTTTCTGCAGGCTGCATTCAGTTTTCAAGAGTGTGGGTTGGGCATTTGTGATTTAAGATGAATCTGTAATATCAAGTCTACTAGCTGTCGGACAAAATGAAAAGTAACAGAGCCGTAGTCTCTTGGGCTATATGGGCAATGCCACTGTGGTCACTTGTGCTTGTCAGCATGGAGCCAGGTGGGTAAGAGCGCTGTTGAGAGCCATGTGTGTTGCTAAAGCAGACTGGTAGCATATATTCAAAGGACTACTAAGTTCCTTTAGCTGTAAAACCTGCAAAATCACAGCTTGCATGTGAAAAGGTCTTGCTTCAGATTTTGTTAGGCAGAAACCACGCCCTGAAAGAGTCTGTAATGTGCATGCTCCAAAGTTTGGTTTGGGGTAGGCATCTTTGGGGTTGGTGGTTGGGTTTTGGTTTTGTTTTGAAATGAGGCTGTAGGAAGAGTCTAGTAGATCTTGATTTCTTGGAACAGATCTGGCTTATCTTTTTCATCCCTCTTTGAGCAGATACCCTGCCAAACTGACTTTACAGTATGAGAACTAATTTATTAATAAGCTGGAAATGCTACTGTTGGTAAATTGTTGTACCTTGCAAGCCAATTTTTAATATTAGTGCTTGTTATTTGAACAATAGAAGAATATTTGATTCCCCACATCCTGGAATTAGAATAGAAAAGGACAGTATAGGAATGGTGTGTGTTGAGTAATAGGAACTATGCTGAGTTCATCCATAGGGATTAGGGAATTCAAAACAATTGAAGAACTGGCAGCATGCCCCAGAAAAGTGAATCCTGTTTGGAAAACCTGCAAAGGCAATCCCTTTTTACCTAAAGAATCTTGTTTTCTTATTGTGGATGATAAAGATTGGCAATACTGGAATTTTAATAGTGACCATAAATGTGACACAGATAGCAGTGGTAAAAATAATTCTTCCTGTAATTCTCTAAGACACCCCCTTCCTCCCATCCTCTCCTCCTTGTGAAACAGAGCTCTTTTATTCCAGGGCCATTTAAACTGCAGGCTGTGCTTTAAATACGGTGATATCCTCTAATTGCTTCTGGTGCCAAAATGGGGGTAAATAAACGTTTGTTTGAAAGGAAGGAATAAAAAGGAGCTTATGCACTAGTTTCCAGACAGGGCAGTCTTTTCTGGAAGTTCAGCTTTTGTTCTGGAAAATTCAGTTTCCTTGTCCTGCTCTGTTCGCATGTTTGCTTATAGATCGGTAGTGGGTAAAGTTCCCTGTTGTTATGGGTGAAACACAATGAGAATTTTGAAGTATCTGTATGCTACATGTGTGTAAGTATAACCATGTAAAACATAGGGTTTTAAAGCTATATGAGTTGCTATTTATGCAAACGAATCTAAAAATATTTAAGTGATTTTCTTTAAAAAAAGTAACTTCTATCACTCTCACCCTTAGCTACATTTGTGAACTCAGTAGTTCTGGAATTTCCTGATAAACTTGGGTTAAATAGCAGTGGTTATCAAAATCTTACCTGTGAGGTCTTTGAAAGTGGTCTGCAGGTGGTCTGCTGAGCTCTATTAACTAATAAAATTGCTAGAGTTGTTGGTTACATGTTTGCTAATGATCCAGAGGGGTGAATGGGAAATGCTGGTATTTGGTATTAGTTTTCCAGCTGAAGAAAAAAAAACCAGGAAATCATTTGCTTCCTACCTGAATGAATGAATGAACATTGAGTATGCTTTGTATTCAAAAAAGTTTTTGTATGCTTACTACAATTATGGTTATTAATTTGAAAGACATGCTGTGCTAGGGAAAAAGCACAGTGTATATATTATAGGCAGATAATTTTACATATGTTTCCACTCCTTTTTCATCTCTAGGTCAATTGCAAAAGAGCTTGCAGACTGGCTTATCAGCAACAATGTAGTTGAGCACATTTTTGGACCAAATTTACATATTGAGGTTTGTATAAAATTATTATTTTTAGTATAAACATGGAGGAGTAACTTCTTGTTCTAGTAAATCTTTCCTCAATATGTTCTCACTTTGCAGATCATCAAACAGTGCCAAGTGATTCTGAATTTCCTTGCAGCTGAAGGGAGACTTAGTACTCAACATATAGACTGTATTTGGGCTGCAGCACAGGTATATATAACATTTTTATAATTGCAGGAGTGATAAAAAAACAAAACAGAAAATGGCAAGTTGATTTTGGTTTATATTCATGAAGTTGAATTTCTTACTTTTTCTTGTCTGTCTGAGTGTGTTGCTGACCAAAATTTTAAGTTAGGTAACTGCCACAATTACTGTTCTTTCATTAGATGCAAGAATTCACCAGGCTCCTTTTATACAAGAAAAAAAAAAAAAAAAAGAAGTTGTATAGCAAAGACATAGTGTTTTCACTAAGAATGGGGATGAGGATTGTAGGGTAGATGTAATATTTTGCTATTGTGCTAAATTGCCTTGCTCCTATGTATTGTAGCTTCCAATTCTGTTACTCCTGGTGGGAACAATCAGGTGAAACTTGGGGCAGTGAAGTTTGCAGCTGTGCTACAGTGCTGGTGTTAAAATCTATAGAAGGCACTGAGATTTTTTTTTTTTTGCTTGGTAAACCTGGAAACTGATAGGCTTTTTTCCTTCAGAAAGATGTATTTGTTTGCTACTTTTAATGGATTGCTATGCTTTTTATTTTAGGTTGTGAATTTTTTTATTTAGGGGATTTGAATATAGTAGACACTTTGATTTCCTGTTGTGGAAACTGTTTTTCCATGGTTTCATTCTGCCTTTATTATTAAAAAAACAAATCAAAACAAAACAAAAAAAGCCTGCCAAAAAATCCTAGAAAAAACCCTCAAGGTTTCTGTGTCAATTTTTCTGAAAAACACACTCAAAATGATGGTCAGAGAAATAAAATTGATCTTTTTGAACAGGTATAGGGAACATACTTCTATACAAGTTAGAATTTGAAGGGGGTGGTTTTTTATGTGTTCAATATTTCTCTGTAATCTGTTTCAATCAAATACTACTGTATTTGTACACATTCTGAAACCTCTGTAGTCCATTGTCATTATAACATGCAGCTGGTGTGCTAATAAATGCTCATTACAACAGCATTCACTCTAATAGGCTCCAACAGTTTCTGTATCAGAGTAATTAATAATTACTTATTTCACTTATTTTCACATTTTTAAAGCGATATTTTACCTTCCTTGATGTTTTCACACATGCAGTAATTCACACTAGTATTAGACCTCTGGATGTTTTCTATCTTTTTTACTATTTTAAGAACTTAATATCATTGCCCGAATGCAATAATTCTTCTACAGTTCGCATGTTCATTTTGACATACTGATTATTTCCAAAATGTATGTCTTTGATACCAGAATTAAGTATGTCCTGATTATTTCCTGTAAAAGGTTTAAACCTCTAATGTTCTTTTAAAGGCCGATGCCTTTAGACTAAAAGATTAGAAGGTCTTAAAAAATATATTTCCCACTTTTTAAACTAACTTTTTGACAAAAATTTATCTTGAGTTGAAGCCGATATCTCAAGATGTTTAAATGCATCCTTGTATAGAACCTACGTAATTGCATTCCAGTTTGAATCCTGTGAAAGATGGCCTGTACCCCATAAACTGCTGACAAGGATATTTGATATGCCAGGAAGGCAAAATAAAATAAAGAAAGAATGAAAAAAACCCTTTTGAGGTGCATATGTGGTAACCAACATTAAGAATGTTCTTTCTAGAAGCTTCCTGTAACCATTATTTTATTTTTTGAGTATCAACATCCTTACAAACATAATGAAACCCTTTGAGTGACTATGAAAGCAGCATTTAACCTAAGAGGAAACATCTAGAAGCACTGTCACTTCAGTGTGTAAATAGAGTAGTTAGCTAAACACATTGTCATATTTTTTGACATCAATTACTGGAAAGACAAAAGAATTGTAAATAATCCTCACACAGTTCACACAGTCTCTTCTCTCAGTCTCGTATTAGCCTGTAATGTCTTTATTTGTATTTGCCACTGCTAATAAGGTGATCATTGCAAATATTATTTCCCTCAGGATTTAGCATATACACTGATATTTTAGAAGTTACATTTAAGTTAAAATGTAAAATAAACTTCCAGTTCTTTTCACCAAATCTCCTAAAAGTGGAACTAAGGAAGGTATCATTACATTTGATTTCACTAAATTTTATATGCTGTATGATATAAAGATTAAGTTTAGTCAAAATTACAAGTCTGATGTAGCTTGGAATTATTGGATAAGTGCTTCCTGAGAATTTGTGCAAAGATGTTGTTTCATTGTTGCAATTTTATCAATCTTTTAATTTTTTTTTAAAGTTTATTTTGCTGTTCCTGTTATCTTCTCTGTTTATTTGTACTTTGTAGCTAAAGCATTGCAGTCGTTACATACACGATTTGTTTCCTTCTTTGATCAAAAACTTGGACCCTGTCCCACTTAGACATCTTCTTAACCTAGTCTCAACTCTTCATCCAAGTGCTCACACTGAACAGGTAAAGACAAGGCAAACAAAATCACCGTAACAAGAAAAGAAATTATGTTAGTATATTAAACAAGCATTATGTCTTTGTCTTTTTAAAGGAATGCATATAAAAGTAATACTAATGCGTAAGAGAGGAAACTATATGAGTAAAGTTGTGTTTCTTCACATAGGCCTCTTCTGGCGTTTGAGTTACAGTCTTTTTCAGAGATTTTTGAAGACTGCATAACCACTGATAGAAGATTTTAGCTTCATTTATGAAGTTGAAAGGTGTTTCACACAACATTATTTTGTGCATTTGTTTATTTTGATGAGTTTATTTTGGTGAACTGTAGTATTGGCATATAGAAAGATTAACAGTGGATCTTTGCATACAAAACCTACTGCTTCTTAGTGGCACTGTTATCTGGTTTTGTTTATAGACCTTGTATTTGGCATCAATGCTTATAAAAGCACTGTGGAATAATGCACTAGCAGCTAAGGCTCAGCTGTCAAAACAAAGCTCTTTTGCGTCTTTACTGAGTACCAATCTGCCCATGGGAAACAAAAAAGGTATGTGATCTTCCAATAGATCCGGTAGTTAAATTTTTAATTTTCATAGTCTCCTTGTTGACTTTGGACTAGAAGGACGTATAGAACTTTTTACTTGAAGTATTTTTAAAAAGTGTCACGCTGGCATATTTTTCAAGCAGAAGTTGAGGATAAAGAGGAAAGCATTAAAACTTTGTGAGCACGTTTGGAAAGCTTTCTGTTTCAGATCAATTCTGTTTGTATATCTAAAGTAGTATGTATTTTTCTTTTTCTTTTTTTTTTTTAAATTTTTTAATTCAGAGGATCGTCCATAACTCATCAGTTAACTCTTTCTGTTCCACTGAACATCTGTAACTTACATAGCTACATAAAATCTTACAAAAGCTTATCCAGTTTTTACCTGGTTTTTGATACTACGTGCTATTTCTGGGTTTTTTTTCGACTTGACTGTGTATTTCCCCACAGTCTTTACTAAAGGTGCTGCCAAGCCATTTTACTGTAGTTTCCCTTTCTTTTCTTACTGCTGATTTTTATGCATCATGGACAACTATATGCTGACAAAAAGATTTTTAGTCACTTATTTTTCCATCCTGCTTTTTTCCTTCAGAAGAAGAGGAGCTCAGAAGAGCAGCCCCTTCACCTTGTAAGTATAGTTTTAGAAGTACACCACAATTTGATATGTTTGATACTACAGTGTTTTTCTACAGCTATCGAATTTGAATAGAGGAAGAACTAGTAAAAGTTGGAAATTATGTCTTTATGAGAAGTCAAATAAACATTGTATTTCATGTAGAATCTAGGAAATTCATATAGCTCTGCTATATACTGGCAAGAAGAGACATCAGAATACAGGTTTTGTAGTAAAATGCTTGGTGTTCTAGAAAGATTTTTTTAGTGTTTAGGTATGCAGGTTGTTTGAGTTATATCCCTTGTTCAACTGTTTGCAGGAAGAATGCTGTTGAGTTCAACATTTGAGGCAGTTTTATGTAAAGCTGTTACATTCCAATTAATATATATCACAAAGTGACTGGGAAATGTGGTTTTGAACTAGGGTCACCCGCAGCAAGCCCTCAAAGTAGTGACAACAGTGACACCCATCAGAGTGGAGGCAGTGATATTGAAATGGAGGAACAGCTTATTAACAGAACAAAACATGTCCAGCAGCGACTTTCAGATACAGAGGTAAGAGTGTAAATCTTAGTCTGTGAATTTTGTTGCCGAGTTGCCTATTATTAGCTGTGGAAATAATTTTTTTCTGTAATCGTTTCAAAACCTGAACAGGTACATAGCATGTGTGCTTACCTGCAGCAGGATAGCAGATAGCTAGAATTTTTTACTTAGATTCTGTGCAGTTTACATAGAATATATTGTACCTTGCCTATGGACAAGTACACTACAAAAACACAGCTGCGTGCATTCAAATTGTATTTCAGTAAGATTAATCTCTTAGTAAGGGATTGCATGACATATTGTTTATCTGTCACACTGTCACTCTGTGTATGTGCAAAGCCTGTACATATGCCCTGTTACGAATAAGGTAATGCAAAAATTAAATTATTAGATCTGAATCTTGCTCAGAGCGTTTTGTCATTGGCAACCAAATCGAGAAAGAATGAATGAAATCTTACAGATTTGACACATTTCTTCATGAATGAAGAATGGTGTTTGAATGGTGATGATGTTTATTATGTATTTTCAGTGGAGTTTTATTTTTCCACCAATCTTAAAAAAAAATTTTAGGAATCCATGCAAGGAAGCTCTGATGAGACAGCCAACAGTGGTGAGGATGGCAGTAGTGGTCCTGGTAGTAGCAGTGGCCACAGTGATGGATCCAGTAATGAGGCCAACTCCAGTCACGCAAGCCAGTCTGCTGGAAGCCCTGGCAGCGAGGTGCAGTCTGAAGACATCGCAGATATTGAAGCTCTCAAAGAGGAGGACGATGAAGAGGAAGAAGATAGGAGTCATAATCCCCAGAAAAGCAGTAGGAGCACAGATCTACGAAGCAGGAAACTAGAATCACAAACAGGCATTTGTCTGGGAGAGTCACAAGGGGCATCGGAGAGGAGTGGTGCAAATAATGGGGCAGGGAAGGACCATGTTTTTAACACGGACTCGGTGACACCGGTGGATAATCGAATTAGAATGCTTGATGCTTGTTCGCATGCTGAGGATGCAGAGCATGATATGACGGGGGAAATGAGCACTGCTCACATTTCACAAGGGTCTCAAGATTCTTGTATAACTCACACGGGGGACTTCCTTGGGGAAACTATTGGAAATGAATTATTTAACTGTCGACAGTTCATTGGGCCGCAGCATCACCACCACCACCACCACCATCATCACCACCATGACGGGTAGGTAGCCTGACATTTCTTCTGATTTCTTCTATAACAGAAATAAAAGTGGTAGCAAAATACTCAAGTTTGGGCAGAAATTTATATGGACGTTTTGCTGTAGTTCAGGATAATTTTGTCTAACAGATGATAGTTGTTGCAGACAGTTAACGCAGTAATCTGTTTTGTTAACGTCTGATTAAAGTTTTTTGTATTGATAAATAAGGCAACCTTTAATAAAATGTTAAAATTGTTTTGGAAAATGCTGTATTTAGTTAACATTAAAGAAGTCAACACAATCATCATGATAGTGAGACCTTCAATTTATCTGTAATTGTTTTTCAAATTCATATGAAGGTCTGCTGTTCAGACAGATGATTCATCCTGACTTTAGCTTTAGGGAGATGTCTACTCACTTGTAGTCTGCTGTAAACAACTTTCTCTTTGATATTGTCCATTCTAATATTCTTCTTTTACAGACATATGGTTGACGATATGCTAAGTGCAGATGATGTCAGTTGCAGTAGTTCCCAAGTCAGTGCAAAATCAGAGAAAAATATGGCTGATTTTGATGGGGAAGAGTCTGGCTGTGAAGAAGAGCTTGTACAGATTAATTCACATGCTGAGCTAACATCTCATCTTCAGCAGCACCTTCCTAACCTTGCCTCTATCTATCATGAACATCTTAGTCAAGGTAAGAGTGATACAAAGAAAACAGGAAAACATTGTTCTTCTAACTCGGTTTTATATCATTTTGCATTAGTCTCCAGTAGTTAAAATAATCAAATTACTTTAACCGTATGGGTGTACCTGCCCAAAGACACTACAGTGACTACTGAGATTTTACTGTTTCTCCAAGGGATTCATTTTTGTATCTCATTAGATGTAGCTGTATTTCCCCATTTAAAATTTTTTTCCCCCCATTTCTACTGGAGCTTTTAATGCAAGTTAAAACAAATGAAGGCACTTAAGCACCTAGCAGATGTTTTTTCTAATCAGTTATTAAAGTAAAAAGGAAGGTGGTACAGAAATGTGAGATTTTTTCTTTTCTCTCTGAAACCTTACGCGATTCTTCTTCTGGTGGGTGGATCTTATTGTGATTCTGTACATTTGTCATCTTAAGTGAATTAACCATAATGGGCTGTACAGAGGATAATTTTGGAAATACATGTTAAAATACAACTTGATATCTTAGGGAGCTTGCCTTAAAGGGCATTTTATGCTATTTCATCTTACACTGCCAAATCTTCTATTTTACTTCAGGGTGCAATTTAAGATGCTTCTAAAACACTTCTCAAGGATCATCTTTCCATATGCTATTGTGGCAGCGCTATTTTCTGTTTTATCCTCCTTTTAAATATAATGGAGGGTATGGTTAGTGAAGGTTTGACGTTTTTCTTCACTGGTCTGGCAGAACCAAGTTTGCGATCTTCCAGCAGACAGTAAAACCAGTACTATTTATATCTTTTCCTGAAACACAGTGGAGTAAGAAGTCTCTTTTTTTCCTTAGGCTTAACATTTCTTGTTATGTGGAACTGAATTATAATTTCAGCCTGACATTGAAAATTTGGAAGGATTTTTTTTCTATACTGCAGAGTTGAATAAACTACTAAAACTTTGTAGATAAAACATGCTGTAAATCAGCATATTTTTTCAATATTTTCCATAGATACTACACATCTTACTGAAAATCCAAATTATTGTTTGAGCATGAGGCCTTCAGCGCAGATTATTTTTGACACCCCTAGTTTTGCACGTGCGAATAATTACAGTGTTCTGCACGCAATCTAAATTTTCTACTTGACTTTGCTGTTACATGAAGATAGTATCAAGTAGTTGATAAATGAATGGTGCCAGCTGTGGCCAGACAGAAGAAGGAAAATGTCTATCAGTGTTTATGAAAACATGATGAGTTTCTAAAATCATGCACTTTGATACTCTCTTGTGTATTAAAAATGGTGTTTGTTTTTCCTGTTTTTTAGTTAGACATAGGAGATCATGCAGTATGAGGGGGATTTATTGAAAAGCGCTTCTTTCTTGCTTTCCAACCATGTCAGTTATAAAGATACCTCCCTTTGGAGCACAGTGCTACAGAAAGACTATTTTAATTACACTATGAATTAAATCCAATTAAAAAGCAATTGCACCTACATCTGCAGTTCTTAAGTACTGTTTTTATTGCACCTTGCCATTAGCCAAAACCAGTGTAAATATTGGCTTAACTATCCTGCTGACTTATTGTACGGTCATAATGTTTTGTCATCTTTTAAGAACCCATATGTGGAAAAAGGCTGCAATTACAATGTTGTTGTATGCACTTTAAAGTAGCCAGGTTTACAAATAAAGCATGTTGTTGTTCATGCACTTAGGGAATAATGTTCAGATTAGATAGTTCCTTCTATTTATTCAATAACGGTCTTTATATTTTGTTCAGGACCAGCAGTTCATAAACATCAATATAATAGCAATGCGGTGACGGACATTAATTTGGATAATGTTTGTAAGAAAGGAAATACCCTTTTGTGGGATCTGGTCCAGGATGAAGATGCAGTAAGTTGAATACCAGAAAATAATATTTTTTAAAAGAAAATAAATATATACTATTCAGTGACCTTTTTTTCTACTTGCTGTAGATTCATCTCTCTGAAGGGTTAATAAATGAAGCAGAGAAGCTGCTCTGTTCTTTAGTATGCTGGTTCACTGACAGACAGATTCGAATGAGATTTATTGAAGGCTGCTTAGAAAATTTAGCAAACAACAGGTAACTTAAATCATAAATTATCTGTTTTTACATTTATCTATTTTTGCAACATATAGGAAATCCAAGTTGACTGTAACAGTTATTTAACTTCACAGGAAGAGAAGTTAAACCAGACAAAAGCAAAAGTATAAAAATAGTTTTCAAGGTGTTATGGATGTATCTGATGTTCCATTCTTCTATTCTATCAATGTCCTGAATTTCTCATCTTGTTGCATTTGTCTGTTCTCCCTTCTGCCAGAGGTTACTGCCCTCCTACCAGTTGGTAAAATCGGGTCCACATCTTAGCCAGTTGAGTGCAAGGTCAAGTGCCTTAGCATAAGCATTTTGAATTGAATATTTAGATTTTACATGCAAGTGGCTAAGGAACAGACAAGTTCTTTTCCACCAAGTCTATTGTGGGGTTTAATTTCTGTGAAGAAGCAGCTGGAGGTAGAAGTAATACCTTGACCTCAGATAACTTGCTTTCATACCAGCCAAAGCTATGAGATTGTACAGTTTGAAGACTGGCAAAAGTGGAATTTATTATGTTGATACAACCAATCAACTGCTGGACATCACCTGCAATGTTATGTTGTTAACTTTTTGTTAAGAAATGTATTTGTAAGATGAGTACAAGTCTACTAAGATATTAATTAATAAAAGAACTGTGAAGGTACTCATTGCTGATACGAAAGTTCTGTTACATGCAGTTTATGCACGCCTTGAATTTTCCTAGATAGTTATCTTACAATACACATCTACTTGTGTCTGTAATGAGTTTGAGGCAGATTTATTTCTGCTGTCATCTGTTTGTAGAAAAACCGTACTCATTTTGCTCAAATTTCAAAAGGTAAGTATTATGAAACTCAAAACTAAGAATTTCTCTTTTGAAATTTAAGTAATTTTTAATAAGCAAGATGTATACTGTTTTATTTTTATACTTGTCCAACAGCTGTGTGTCCAAGGTATTACTTGTAAAGAATTTGGAGTATGTGTAGTACAGATTCAGAAAACTAATTGGCTGACATGATAGTAAACCTCACATGGATATTTCCAGTCCCTTCAGTTATCCTATTTGCTCACTGAACCTGAGCTTCTCAAAGTAATTTTAAAATGGACTATTTTAATTTTGTAACAATCATATATTGTTGTCATTTCTCTCTTTCTCCTTCAGATCAGTAGTAGTTTCACTTCGTCTTCTTCCAAAGCTGTTTGGTACGTTTCAGCAATTTGGGAGCAGTTATGATACACATTGGATAACAATGTAAGTAGCCCCCAACAGAAGTGATGACATTTAGGGGACTGCTCTAGGTTTGCTCCTTTAAGTGTGGTCCAAATTAATAATGACCTAAGGTTATCATCTGTCTGTTATCTGGCCTAGTTGTATGAGCTTGCCTAATCACTCAGGTCTAGATTTCTTCATAATACGCACTACTGTCGTAACTGAAGTGAAGACTAATTTATGTATTTTTTTTTTTTTTTAATCTCCACCCTTTAAATCCCAAAGGACTTGCAGACAGTACTAGACATCCAGTAACAGTGTACTGTAAAAGGTTGTAATAACTTGATGTTACGTCATTCTGGTCTCACTGTATATCAAATGCTTCTCAGTAATAAAAGATTTGATTTATAAGAAAACCATTAAAATGTGAAGATACATAGTATAGCATGCCTTGATATAGCTAGCTGGTCTAACTGTAGAGAACAGACTACCGGAACTTCTGGGAAAGATTACAGTGATTATCGGCAATTTTTCTTGTCTTTTTTGACATGACGTTTAAATATATGCCTGGTTCTGAGTTTTAGCTTAGACCTTTTCTGAATTAGGGCCTTTAGGAACAGTTTTCGTGGTCTCAAAAGGGAGGGTTCTCTGTCAATTCTATGCCTGAAAATAACGATGATGAAAAGGAAGCAGAGAGTACCGTACTGGAAAATACTTCTGAATTCATGGTAGATGGCAAATGGAATGTGTACTTTGGTTTTACGTGTATGCAGTTTTCCTGTAATAGCTTTCTAATTTCTGTAGCTTTTCTGATCTTTTAAAGCAACCTGTAATACTTTCTGCCCTTTAAATTGACACAGGTGGGCAGAAAAGGAGCTTAATATGATGAAACTTTTCTTTGATAATTTGGTACACTACATTCAGGCAGTCAGGGAAGGACGACATAAACACGCATTGTAAGTACACAACTGACTTGGATATTTTATGTTTTTAAACGTTTCTTTTCTGCTTTTCTTCTGGTGCTTCTGATGTTTTTTTTTTTAAATAGCTTCCTTTTCCTTAAAAAAACCCACACAAAAACTCTCATGTCATTTTTGTTAGACATGATGTTGCATATTTGTTTACAAATAAAGCACGAAGATTTTATATATTCAAATCAATTTAAAGTGATTTCATATCATAAAACTATTCAAATGTTTCAGTTTTAAAATCTGTTATCATTAACCTTTGCAGTAGTTTTCTTCTGTTTAACACATCCATCCGCACTTTCCAATCTGTATGATTAAAATTAGGTGTATATACACAAGTGATACAATTTCTAGCTTCCCAATCCTGGAGGAATCGCCTATTCATGTTTTGACAGATGTCAAAGTCAGTATGTAAATATGGCCATCCACAATTAAAAAATGTTGCTATTTATGGGTCAAATTTTTACTTCATCATACACCTTTATATTGGACATTGCTCTAATGAGAAATTACTTCAAAAGCTGTTTGAAAGTGGGATGAATTGCTTTAAATTCAGGCAAAACGATATGTTGTTCTGCTCCTTTGACCATGAAGCTTCTGCCTTATAAATAGATATAAGGTTAATATTTTTATAATAGTTATGAAAATATTTTCATAAAGAGTGTGTATCAGCTGGGATCAGAAATTCAGAGTAGAAATATCAGCATTTTACAAGTTAGGGAAAAAATTAAGGTCAGATCCTGCAAGGTGCTAATGACAGAATGATGCACTTGAATTGCACTCCCACCACCCCCAAAAAACAACAGGAAAAGTACCTTACCTAGTAATGACTAGTGTGTCATTCCACTTGTGTGGTGTGGCTCTGTAATGTGTACAACTGGAGTCTAGACTATATACCGAACCGGAAGTTCAGAAAGAAACTTAGAAGAAAAAATTATCTATGCGTTTGAGAGGCACATGTGTGAGTGGGGAAAAAAGGTATGACAATAAACAATCAAATAAACTTCTGTTTTTATGCAAATCGAAATTTTAGATACAGCCACAGTGCAGAAGTTCAGGTTCGTCTTCAATTCCTGACGTGTGTGTTTTCAACTCTAGGATCACCAGATCATTTCAGTAAGTATTTGAGGTTACCTTATCAGAGAAGCACCTCGTAGTATGGCTCACATAGTTTTTAATAATCAATGTTAGGTTAAATAAATACAGTATTTTAAAGAGACACAATTTTAAATAATCTCTGATACTGTTTCAAAAGAAGCAAGACTTTTGATGAAAGCACAGAACCAACATTGGAGTTTAGATTCTGTTGCAGTTCTGTGAGAACAAATTTTTATGTCCTCTGTGCTTCAGTTTTTGTAAATATTACGATTGTAGTAATTACTGCAAGGAAGATAATGTATTCCCTATTTGTGGGTTTTGGTTCATGTCCATAATGTTCCCAGAGATCTTTCACTGGAGTGAACTGTAAGTTGTGATACCAAAAAGGAATAATTCTTTATATTTTAATACTGTCAGAAATTGGTTTACACTCCCTGTAGGGTCTGTTGCGAGAGTGGTATTCTGTATGGTAGTTGATCTGTGCAGATGCTGAAATCTTTTCACAGGTTAAAAATAGAAATCTTTTGATGTGGCTGATAGAATTTGAAGTTGAACGTAATTTTCTGTGGTTTTAGTAACCTCTGGTGACTTCCCCTACCATAAATTGTTTTGCCACTCTCCTCTTAAGCCCTTGTAAACTAATGGCCTTCAGTGTTGTCTCAGCATCAGCTCTGTACAGACTTTGGGTTGATTGTATATTGAGGTCATTTATTAAAATTACTGAAGGGAGGAGTCATTTGGGTAGTCTCTATAGGTAGTCAAAGTCGGCATGGCTTGTCCCTCTGGTCATTAGAGTACAGGAAGGAATGAGAATATCTGTAGCCTAAAGAAACAAAAAAAACCCTTGTAACACCGTATTTGCAATTGTTGACAGGATAGCCACAAATCTTTTTAAAGAAATTTGTTGGGATCACAACTGTTTATATGCCAACTAAGAAAATAAACCTACAGTTTTCTTGAAAGGAATAACAATGAAATAGTTAGAGAGATACTATTTTTAGCCACAGTCTCAATACGCAGGTCAAAGCTGGACTCTAGGTTGTGCCCAGTAATTATTTATGAACTGAGAAACAACCTGCTGTTTGGTACGAGATCTCGGGTCAGCCCACGTTACTCATTAGTTTAGTAACAACTGACAGCCCTAATGACCAAAAACTGTAGCTGATTGCCAGCTCTAAAAGGGGAAAAGTGTACAATTTCTAATTGGTAGGTGGTGCATTTTTCTTTTGTTCTTTCCAAAAACTTCTTGTCCTGACAAAAACTATTCTGATTTTTAGAATATCGCTATATATTTGATGTTATAAAGGAGTAGTTAAAAATACTTCCCTAATTTTAGGGTTGAGTTTAGAACAAGTGGACATACTGTGGCACTGCTTAGTAGAAGATTCTGAATGTTATGATGATGCACTACACTGGTTTTTGAATCAAGTACGAAGTAAAGATCAGCATGCGATGGGTATGGAGACTTACAAGCATCTTTTTTTGGAAAAGGTATGTAGAGAGTTAATTGCAACCTTATTAGTTCTAATAACAGTGTTCCTTTCCATATCAGCGTTATTTAACATATTTTAAATCGTTTCTATGAAAAATATGTCTTCAGTAGTTTGGAAGGGCCCCATTTGTCATGCAATGATTTTTCTCTTCTTGTAGGGAAGAGAGGAATGGGTTGGCGTGAATTCTTTTCACACTAGTATTTACTTGAGTGTTTCTTTGCAAATAGGCTGTGTGTTGTATCTGAAGCTATGTAGCGCTTCATTTCAATTTGAAAAAACGCCACCCAAAACTATACTTTCCTTTGTGATATATAGCTACCTGACTAAAAAAATTGCTTTTCTTCTTTTTGGGAGGGGTGTATAAATCTCATCAATACATCCACTGAAAACACGAGCGTGCAGCAGTAGAGCTTTTTGCAAGCGGTCCCATCCATTTCGACAGATGACATTACAAAATGGATAGATTGTGCAATAATTAATGTAGTCTAGTTCTTTTTCAAGGTTACACAGTTTTTGTCTAGTTTTGTAAGCATATGACTTTTTTGAACAGACATGTCATGTATGCTAACAAATTGTCCTGCTGTTAAGTTAAGCAGCTAATGTTTACAAGAATAATTGTTGTTCCCTCTGCACTGTTACAGTCCAAATCGGGGGTAGAGAGAAGAGGTTTTTGTTTAAGCCAATTATAGTTGATTTTTTTGTACTGTATATAGAATTCAGAGAATGTGATCTTTTGCAAGAATAAATATTACAATTAAAATTGTACTACCAAATTTGAATATAATTGGTAGTAACAATGACATTTTTCTGTGCTAATGAAATAAATACCCTGTAACTGCTATCCGTTCTGTCACTGAAATTTTTTTTCCATACTAAAGTGCATTCATTTTATTTAGATGCCACAACTAAAACCTGAAACTATCAGTATGACTGGCCTAAACCTCTTCCAGCATTTGTGCAATTTGGCTCGATTGGCTACTAGTGCGTACGATGGTGGCTCAAACTCAGAGGTAAGCCTGGATTCTGTGCTCATGTTTTTTCTTCTTTCTTAGGGAAGGGAAAAATTAAATTGCTTACCTGTAAAGGTGTACCTCTCGACTTATTGGCTTGAATATTGTTTACTGGTTTGAGATAATAATGTCACAGCCTGTAGTGGTGGGATTTGTGCAGATTTCCGCCTTGAGGAGAGCCCTGGAAGCTCAGGGCGTAAAAGTTCCAAATGTAGGCCAGTGAAATGGAAATGAAAAAGGCCAACGATCCTGAGCTTCCCTCATTACTCTAAGCACGTGTGGCTTTTGTCTCTAGAGGTAGAGATGAGAAACTACAAAGAAACTGATACCTGTTGCCTGCCTATCCTTGTGCAGTTTATCATATTCTTAGCATAACTGAACTGTATTCACTGCTGTGTTTAAAGAATGGGTTTGTAACATTTGCTTTTATAAATGAGAAGATTCAGATGAAAGTCTATTAGGCATATTTAATTCTGACTAGAAAGCTGTTGTAAAATGTGTCTCAGTTTACGTATGATGTGCTTTAGAAGCTTTTCTTCTGTAGTTTTTTATACAGAGAAACTATCTTAGAAATAAAGTTACATATAGGATATTTTTCTGTGAATTGATTTGAGGCAATTTTTTACTAAAATTTCTATTCTTGCAATGAATACCAATGATAGTTGTGGTTTTAAGGCTTCATTTAAAAGTATTCCTGTTTGTCAAAAATGAAAATTCACTCTCTTGGAATTTTAACCAGTTCTCCTCATGCTTCAAAGTAGGAAAATTTTTCTGTGAAAGTCAGAATTTTATAGTAATTCATGTGTGTAGTGATGAGAGCCCGAGCAGAGGAAAAATGGAGATATTTTTAGTAGTTGCATCAAGAGGCAAATAAAACATCTCAGGTCAGAAGACCATCACTCTGAGTAAAATAATGAAGCAATATTTTGTTTCTGTGCTTGTTTTCCTTTTGTCAAAACAGTTGTGTGGCATGGACCAGTTCTGGGGTATTGCTTTAAGAGCACAGTCTGGTGATGTCAGTCGAGCGGCTATCCAGTATATCAACTCCTATTATATCAATGGTATGATTTTTTATTTTTGTTTTCTGTTTAAAGTATTTTAAAGAATATCTAGCATTATCCTCTTTCTATTCGTAGTATTAAAATGCATAGTCCCAAAGTTGTGCATATATAATTTACTTTAACTGATATTACAGGTAAAACTGGTCTGGAAAAAGAACAGGAATTTATTAGCAAGTGTATGGAGAGTCTGATGATAGCTTCTAGTAACCTTGAGCAAGACTCTCATTCAAGTCTGACCATTATTGAAAGAGGACTCTTAATGCTGAAGACACACCTGGAGGCTTTTAGGAGAAGGTAAATAGCTTCATTGATATATTTGGAGGCAGCATTTATTTACATTCCTCCTATCATAATGATAAATGAGTTATGAGTTATTATTAAGTATTGGCTTCTTTGTTTTTCATTGTGTAAATTAAAGACAGTAGTGGAGAATTTTGAAAGCTAATATATAAGGTTTAAGCATTTACAAGAGTTGGCCCTTGTCCTTGTATAAAGACATGGATGTGGTTCATGTCTCCCCATCCCTCACCAAAAAATCTTTTTCGAAGTTATTTTAGTTTTATTTGAAAAATAGTGAGAACATCAGTAACTTCCTCTTGTTTTGAAAAAACAGTGAATAGAGGTGCAAGTTTTGTCTTTCCTCTTACTGTTTATCAAACATTTGTGTTAAATAGGTTTTGACAAAAATACTTTTTCAATGTTTTTACCTGCCTCTTAAGGTTTGCGTATCATCTGAGGCAGTGGCAGATTGAAGGCACTGGTATCAGCAGTCACTTGAAAGCCCTGAGTGACAAACAGTCACTCCCACTAAGAATTGTATGTCAGCCAGCTGGACTTCCTGACAAGGTAGTTAAAAGCCCTTTTACAAGGACACCCTACATTGCTAAATATCAGTAAGTCCACTGGGCACTTTGAAAAATAAAATACATCTTTTATTTCAGATGACTATAGAAATGTATCCTAGTGATCAGGTGGCCGATCTACGGGCAGAAGTCACCCATTGGTACGAAAACTTGCAGAAGGAGCAGATAAATCAACAAGCACAGCTTCAGGAGTTTGGCCAAAGCAGCCGCAAAGGGGATTTCCCTGGTAAGCTATAGTACTCATGTCTGTATTTTTTGCCCTTACAAGGGTTCATCCATTTAGAGCTTAGAAGATTACGGTCTTTTCCTTCCCCAGATATCCTAAATAAGCAAGCATTATGATTTATTTTCCTCTAGCTGTAGTTACAGCTAGCATCACCCTCGCTTTTAATTAATAATGTTGTTTCTTCAGCACTACCATTTATTTGAAATAGCAAAGATGATGTACATCTGCCAAAGGTCCTTAGATCTAGCCAAGCTCCAAGTCGCAATAGATTTGCCCCCACATTATTTTTCTTCTCATTGTTCTTTTAATTAATTATGTTGTTTTCTGTAATTTGGAGGCTCTGTTACATAGAACCTTAATCTGTGTTTTGTGAAATGTATACATTTCTGGCTCTGCCGTTGATTCAGAATTTGAAGTCATAATTCAAATTCATAATTTATACCCTACATATATGTATTCCAGTCAGGTGTAAGATTTTCCTTACTCCTGCAACTGCTTTTTAATTTATGATCATCCTGTAGCAAAAATGATCATTCATCCTCTTTTTCATGCTCTTAATTTGGAATGTCACCTTGCTCCTGAGGTGGTCATTGTTTGCTTACAGTGTGATGAATACGCATCCTGTTGTTTTTCCCTTTCTTTATGCGTTTTTGAGTGAATGAAAATTTCTGCTGTATCCTTTAGGAGGAGGACATTTTCTAAATCCTACTGATGCTATATATCAGGGCATTCTTATTAGTTATTGCTGTTGAAAATGTTACTGTTTTCTGAATTATCTTCTCAATGTTTTCTTTCTTTCTTTCTTTCTCATTATGAGCAAGAGTTAGCATGTAATGCATATTATCTGAACAAATTCTGTCCATGAACATCTTTTTCCAACACCACTGCCCATTAGTATATGTGTAAACGTGAATCTGACTTTCTTTTCATAGTTTAACAACTTCTAAAAAATGTGTTTTAATGAGACACACTGTCAGTAAACCAGACTGAGTTTTAGACATTCTAATTACCACCTTTGTGAAATCCTTTTCCAGCCACTCGTCAGAAGCTGTTTTAGTGAAGAAACTATCTTGTTTTCCACCAAGTATAGCCGCGTAGCAGAAATTTTTGGTTTTGTTTTACTGGGATTTTAGGAACACATGATTCAGAAAATTCAGAATTGCAGTCCTACAGCAGCTGCAGTTCAGTCGTGTTACATATGTACATATGTCTTTTGTTTTGTAGAGTGCCTGTGTTGGTATCTGTAATTTTGTACCCTTTTTGTGGATGTTGTTTTATTTTTTCCTGTGTTTATTACACTAATTATTAACACACCATAACTATGGGAAACTGGAGAACCATGAAATTTGTATCTGTCAATTCTAAATCTAGCGTCCTTTGCTAGGTTTAAAACCTGTGTTAATGCCTCCAATTGCTTCATCTTGTAATTGATACATGTGTTGGCTGATAGGTGCATAAAGTCCTGTAAGAGGCTAAATATCTTATTAACCAAACTCCTGAAGAAGGGTTTCTGTATTGTTCTGTGCATGCCACCGTGCGTTTGGAATAATCTAGTGACATGATTTCTGCTTTGCGACTGCTAATTTTGAGAAAATAGGGCTGAAACTGAGACTTGCGGTTAAAACCTGTAGTTTTACTCATCCATACCTTATTTTGGGGACTGTTTTGTATAGATTTTAAAAAAAGAAAGAACTTTCTAAAAGCATTTTGTTGGTCACAAAGATCTCTGTGAATGATAGTTCAGCGTATTGACTGTTTACACTTAAAAACTTGGGTCATTCTGCATCACAGGAGACATGTATTGTAAGGTACATAGTGCACACTTCTGTCTTGGTGACCTTTTACTACGTCCATTTTAATATACCTGTACTAGTTAATCTACAACAAAAAACAATTCCTGGTTAAGAACCTGAAATGGTGACTATTTCATCAACTTAGGTAGAAATCTGAGCAGAGATTCCAAATTCCAGGAAAAATTAAAGGCTCATGATGTCAGAGTACAAGTTTTCCTCTTGCCTTTTCTTTATAGAGCTAAATCTCATTGTACTTACTTGGGGTTTAGTTGTTTTCTCAGGTGGGATTTCAATTTCACGAAATAGGTAGACGTAGTAGAATATTTGTATCAACTTTTGGCTGTTGGAATTCTGACTTGCACTTTTTTTGCTTCTTTTTATTTGTTTCATCTGTTGTGAACTGACTGGCACTTTCACACTGTTGGCCTCCTTTAGTGCTCCTGTTAACCTGCCTTCTCACCATTGTGATGGCCATTTCATTTTCAGCATCTTTGCGCAAATTGTCACTTTCATTTTCTTGCTGTTGGGATGCATGAACAAACGGGATGTCTGAAGTGACAGCAGTCACATCTAACGCCTGCTGTCTTAAAAGGAAGTTTAGCTTGAGAAGATGAAGACACTGAAAATTAATGTTTAACAGATTGTTACAGAAGTGAGGTAACTATTAATGTAGAAAGTGAAGCTGCAGGTTCTGAGATGGGCTAAAAGAACCTCAAAGCATTTATTAGTTACAGGTACATTTCTGAAGTTTTTGCCATCAAGGTTCTGCCAAGGGAATATCCAAGAATGCCCACTAGCCAAAACTTTGGGAATGCATCTGTAAGTAGTAGATGCATTCACATGTATTAAATGTTCCTTTTAACTCTCTTTCACTGTAATAAACTTATTTTTTTTTTTCCTTTTACCAGACATTTACCACATAATTCTTTTGAGGTCCCAATATCTATTGTAACATCTCTTGCTCATTTGAAATCTGCATTGCTCAAAGAAATGCGAGATTGTATTTGCTTCTCACTCAGGTTGTTTGTTGTATTCTTTCTTCTGAAATCTGTTACTAGTTTGCTGAAGTGCAGAGGATGGTAGATTTCTGTATTATTTTTGTGGATGATGATGCATTTGCCTACCTTTATCTGTTTGAAATTATTTTACCTGACTGCATTGATAAGTTTCAAAGCAGCCAGCTGAGGAGGACGGGAACAGTGGTAGATATGTGAGATTATGCCCAACTCCACGTAAAACCTTCCTGGTTTTACTGTTAACTGACAGATGTCTTTGGAGGGCTGCTGTCTATCCAGTTTTTCCCAAGAACATCCCAGAAATTTTGTTTGGGCAGGATTTGAGGATCATATGTGCTCGCCTGATACCTCCATTTATCTGGCAGTCCCATCAAAGTTACTGTGTGTACATCTCACTGGTTTGCTCCAGTTTGGAAACGTCAGCACTTGGGCGTGTATCTCAGCTGGTTTGGGGAAGCATCACCTGGATTTATTGCGTGCATACATCAGCAGAGATTGTGTGGCTGCAGGGTGCAGGTGAGGGGCTTTCAGTAATTACCAGAAGCAGCAGGCTCACTGCGCGTGCTCTACGCCATGCATGTCTTTATGACAGTGAAAGAATGAAGTTGAGGTTTGCTACGCATACATAGGCTTTTTTTGGTTCAACCCATGTCTTTGAATATTATGTTCCTATAGGCATGTAATACACTGCTTTGAAGCATTTTCAAGTTACAGAACTCTGAGTACTTCCTAAGATTTCAGTAAGAGGTTTAAAAAAATTGAAGAAGCCTCATTGAAATCCCAGTGTTGAAGTAGAGTGGCAGTGCAAGGCTGCTCTGCACTGGTGTGGAGGACCGGGGCCTAGTGTTGGAAGACGTGTGCTTGTAAGAACAGTGGCTGAAAAGCATAGCAAATTTCAATCCATGACAAAAATCTTTGTCCACCGGAATTGGTGGTTAGAACTATATGACTACTCTGAGGTATAAAGTCATTGTGCGTTGCCATGCTTGGTTACTGCTTGATTGTCTGCACCAAAGGAAAGGAAATTCTTCATCTCTTAATTGTTCAGATTTCTTGTTCAACGTTGAGAATTTTTTGAAGGGTGTTCTCAGTTTTTCCTTTCTGATGCATATGACATCTTCAGTTCCACCTTACATTTAAGTAAGATTAATCATCGCTTCTTTGCCTTTGCTGACTTTATCACAGGTGTGTGCTACAAAAGGATTTTGTTGATGATCACAATCATTTTCTATTACCCTTCTTTGGCATAGCATAATTTACTACAAAATATAGAAGGCATGTTTTAATCTGCATTGCGAACACTTCTCAGTACAAGATGGGGTGAACTGTTACTGAAAAGGTTATTTTTGAATACATGCAAGTAAATTTAGTTTAACGTAATAACCAGTTTTCGTAAGGAAATTGCATTAAGTTTTTGCCTCATTTTAATTGCTACTGAAGGGTGTACTATTAAAACAGGTCTTAATTAGAAAATGAAACTATGTGTGGTGGGTTGACCCTGGCTGGACGCCAGGTGCCCACCAAAGCCGCTCCATCACTCCCCTCCTCAGCTGGTCAGGGAAGAGAAAATATAACAAAAGGCTCGTGGGTCGAGGTAAGGACAGGGAGATCACTCACCAATTACTGTCAGGGCAAAATGGACTCGAGTTGGGGAAATTAGTTTAATTTATTACCAATGAAATCAGAGTAGAGTAATGAGAAAATAAAAACTAAATCTTAAAATGCCTTCCCCCCACCCCTCCCTTCCTCCCGGGCTCAACTTCACTTCTGAGTTCTCTACCTCCTCTGCCCCAGCCGCGCACGGGGACGGGGAATGGGGGCTGTGGTCAGTTCATCACACGCTGTCTCTGCTGCTCCTTCCTCCTCAGGGGGAGGACTCCTCACACTCTTTCCCTGCTCCAGTGTGGGGTCCCTCCCACAGGAGACAGTTCGTCACCAATTTCTCCAATGTGAGTCCTTCCCACGGGCTGCAGTTCTTCGCAAACTGCTCCAGCGTGGGTCCCCACGGGTCACAAGCCCTGCCAGCAAACCTGCTCCAGCATGGGCTCCTCTCTCTCCACGGGGCCACAGCTCCTGCCAGGAGCCTGCTCCAGCGTGGGCTTCCCACGGGGTCACAGCCTCCTTCGGGCATCCTCCTGCTCCGGCGTGGGGTCCCCCCCAGACTGCAGGTGGATCTCTGCTCCACCGTGGGCCTCCATGGGCTGCAGGGGCACAGCTGCCTCACCAGGGGCTTCACCATGGGCTGCAGGGGAATCTCTGCTCCGGCGCCTGGAGCACCTCCTCCCCTCCTTCTTCACTAACTTTGGTGTCTGCGGAGTTGTTCCTCCCACATATTCTCACTCCTCTCTTCCACTGCAATTGCTATTGCGCAGGTTTTCTTTTTTCCCCTCCTTAAATCTGTTATACCAGAGGTGCTACCACGGTCGCTGATGGGCTCGGCCTTGGCCAGCAGCGGGTCCGTCTTGGAGCCGGCTGGCATTGGATCTGTTGGGCATGGGGGAAGCTTCTAGCAGCTTCTCACAGAAGCCACCCCTGTAGCCCCCCTACTACCAAAACCTTGCCATGCAAACCCAATACGCTATGATTCTAGAAATTTACCGCAATATGTTTTTGTCCTAGGTGGCCTCATGGGACCTGTGAGAATGATTTCATCTGGGCATGAACTGACAACCGATTATGATGAAAAAACGCTTCACGAATTGGGTTTTAAGGATATGCAGGTATTACCAGCATATAGATAGCAGTCACTGGAAAAGATTGGTTGATATGTTGCTTTTGTCTTGTGCAGCTGATATATGTAGTGGTGGTGGAAAGTATACTTTTCTTTGGAAGCATCCTACAGTTTTCTGAAACTAGTTGTTTCATGCTATCCAAGATGCGCCTCCTGTAAGCTCAAACTTATCCTCTCAGTCCTTGCTGCTTTCAGTCTTTAGAATAATTAATAATTTTAAAAGCCTAATTCTCGTTATATTAGCAGATATGAAAACTCAAGGAATAAAGGTAAAATTTCAGGTTTTTTCATTCATCAAGGAAAACAAGGAACCAGTGAAAACAGAATCAAATACCCGCATTTTGTCTGAATTGTTGAACGCATACTAATTCCATAGTAGCGGTGACTAGCTCTCTCCTTTCACAAGTTAAATCTGAAGCAGTTTTTAATGCTTATCTGTAATTTTTTATCTCAGTTCAGAGTTCCTGTTAGAGTGCTCTTTGCTGAAGTCAACAGTATGGAAAAGTCTGATTTGATTTGTATAAGTGTGAATGACATCATGACTGTTTTAGGGAGGTGGGACTGTCACAAAGCTTACCGGCAGATCATCACAGACATTCTTTCTATCCAAAGGAAAACTAAACTCATACTGTACACCTTCAGGGATCTGCTAACATCCTTTTAGAAAGATTATTACTGGCTGATATGCTTGCATGTGCCATTGCTGGCTGTTAGCAATTGTAGCAGTTAGTCTGTCTTGACTCTCTGGTTCCAAATTGGATGATCTGTTGGATTATGTCCTCGATTGTTCATTAGTTCTTTTTGCTAAATGAATTGGGTTAATTCAAAAGCAAAACCAGTTTTTAAAATAATTTTTTTCCTATCAACATAGATCATTTTACAGAATTGGGCTATGGTACAACCAGATGAATTCTTATGTTTGCAGAACTTGGAGGAGCAGTAGCATTCAGTTTGAATGGCTGGGTGTGATCAATATATGGAGGTGATAACTGGTCAGCAGGACCGGTTCATCTGAGAATGGCTTTCCAAAACGTGGTTATGTCAGTATAACAAATGTCTGCTTTTCCAGCCACGCTGCTATTTGTGCTGCTACATCCTCGCTAGCATTTTCTGGTCCTTTGAGCCAATTTATCTCCTTTTTCCTCTGGATTAGTTTTTGTGCCATTTCATTAATGTCCTGAGAAGTCAGACCAGTACTAGAGTCTCCCCAGCCTGAATGGCAAAATAAAGGGCGAGGAACGAGGAAACAGAACTGTCTACTGCAACAACAGCAAACAGTGTCTGCAACTGCACCATGAATGACTTAAGTGAAAGCAAAACCAAACTTTAATTATAGCAGTTGCTCAAAATGCTGCTCAGTAAAGATTTGACAACAAAGATATTGATGTATCTTTAAATTTTTAATTCTGATCCTGTTGAAAACATTCCATGGTTTTAGCATAGGAATTTTTAAAACTGTCTGTTTCTTCTCCTTGTTGTTTCTGTTTCTAGATGGTGTTTGTATCCCTGGGCGCACCAAGGAGAGAACGTAAAGGTGAAGGAGTTCAGCTTCCAGCATCCTGCCTACCTCCTCCTCAGAAGGACAACATTCCAATGCTTTTACTCCTGCAAGAACCTCATCTTACCACCCTTTTTGATTTGTTAGAGATGCTTGCCTCTTTTAAGCCTCCTTCTGGAGAAGTGGCTATGGAAGATAGTGAGGTAATGTAGAGTAATTTTATTAGAATAATTACATTCAAGTCTTATTTAATTGGATCTATTTTTCCTATCTAGCCTACTTGTTGTGTACCCTATCCAATTGCTAGGTATGTTTATTGTCTGTATATTCACATTTCATGTATGGTATAGTCATTATCATGATTTTTCTGATTTTCTTAACATCACCGTTCTGATATATTTTAAATCTTCTAAATATTGTAGAAGCTATAAAAAAAGTAATTCTTCAGAAGGAATATTGATTCTTTAAATAGATGTGGTGAGTAATAATGGGAAT
Source organism: Pelecanus crispus (assembly GCF_030463565.1). Taxonomy (NCBI): domain Eukaryota; kingdom Metazoa; phylum Chordata; class Aves; order Pelecaniformes; family Pelecanidae; genus Pelecanus; species Pelecanus crispus. Next base: position 4,716,248 of record NC_134645.1, on the reverse strand, counting down.
TGGTTTGAAAGGTTTGCAAAGATTTTATTGCAAAAAGTCCATTTTTGTGTCTTACGTGCCATCCTTAGCTTGTGGGAAATTAAATAACCACTAGTATATTCAAACCAGTAGTTTATTTTTAAGTTTTAATTACACTCAAATATTTCAAAATACATGATATTTTGGCTGTAAAGATAATGGAACTTAGTTTCTTGCAGGTTCAGTGAGACTTCAACTATCATGTTCTAGTTATGGATTTGCGTTAGGGAACAGCTTCTTAATTAAGAATAAATGCATTTTTGGACTTTGAAATCTTAGCAAGGTTATTTTCACAAAGAAGTTCACAGTAAGAATGGTTGTTCTATGGTTTGTCAGAGTGCAAGATGTGAAGAACTCCATCTCCATGCAGAAAACTTATCTAGACGTGTCTGGGAACTGTTAATGCTTCTGCCAACGTGCCCTAATATGTTGCAGGCATTCCAGAATATTTCAGATGAGCAGGTAAACAAAGAATGCTTGTTTGTTTCACATGTTTATCTTTATTGACATGGATGTTTTAATGTTAGGTGCTTTAGCTGAATTTTCCCCAAATAGGAATGTTAAATAGTAAGTATGTTAAGTATGCCGAGACACAAGTAAACCGAATAAACATACCTAATAATTCTTATGAAAGAAAACTAAATAGGGACCTTGGTTCAGTTCGTGAAGATTGTTTTTATGATTTCTTAAAAAAAATTACGTAATACATGAAAATAATAGTCAATACTAATTGTCACAGTCTTTTGGTTTGCACTGAAACAGCAGTTTCTTCATCTGCAGCCTTGCGTTAACATTATGACTGTTGTGACGTAATCCGTTCAGTACTCTCTTCTATAATTTCAAAACATGGGTACTTACCTAGTTGTTTTCTTGCCCTATAGATGAAAATTTTTGCCTCTTTTAAAGTTGTTGAAATTACATATTAAGAGTTTTGAGATATTACAGTTCTTTATGGACACATGCATCAAAATTTTGGTGGAAGTTATAATTTAGAGCATAACACTTGGCTTCCTCTACTTTAAAATTGTGTGTACCTTAGCTAATAATAACGTTGGAGGTTTACTCAAATTTCATTGCTGAATTCACATTATTCAAATTGTTAATTTTGTATAGAAATATGCTTGAAATTGCTTAATTTCAAATAATAGATGAAAATAAAAACTAAATAATTTGTCCATGTCACTTTAAAAATCCTCTCCTTGCATTTTTTTAGATAGATCAGCATTGCATATAATTGCGTTAATTGTTTTCTGTCTTTTTCATCTTTTAAGGGTAATGATGGCTTTAGCTGGAAGGATCTTCTGCGAATAAAAAGTGCCCATAAACTTTTGTACGCCCTGGAAATTATTGAAGCTTTGGGAAAGCCCAACAGGAGAATAAGACGTGAATCTACGGTAATAGAGTTTCTTGCACAGAATATATGTTTTTCTCTCTGAACCAAAGTATATACTGATGAGTGATTTTATAGTATTTTAATTCTTTACCTGTTTGTACAATGAATTGTTCTTGTCTGTCTTTAGGGAAGTTATAGCGATCTTTACCCAGACTCAGATGATTCGAGTGAAGATCAAATAGAAAATAGTAAAAACACGTGGAGCTGCAAGGTTTGATTTTTCTACAATATTCTGTGATACCTAGTATAGTTTTTCAAAAAAGATACAAAATGAAAACCCATTTAAAACATTATCTATCTTAAGAGTTTTTGATCTCAAATTTAGGTATAACATTTTAAAAGTTTTTCTGTGTTATCAGGCCCGTAAATTTCTCGTAGCTGTGTACAACTATTTCTTTTGTTTTTCATAAAATATCCAGCTGAATAGTTTATCAGATTTTTTATTCATAAAGCTTAGATTGGTATCTCACTGAACTTAGTGATATGTCTGTATTTGCTTTTTCTCACGTTGGTTCCATAATATACTTACAGTTTGTTGCTGCTGGAGGTCTCCAACAGTTACTAGAAATTTTCAATTCTGGAATCTTAGAGCCTAAAGAACAGGAGTCATGGACTGTGGTAGGTGTTTATTCACCCTTTTTCTCCAGAATAACATAGCTGTCATTTCTAAAGACTTTGTTACTTTCAGCCTTTATTATAGTTACTTTTCTGTAGTAAGTGAAATAAATGAATTCTATAATTGAAACTGCCAGAGTCTATGCAATAGCATCTTTTTCTTAAACATTTTATATTCCTGGAAGAATTTATTTTCTTTAAAAAAAAAAAAATCTTCATGCTTCTGCTTTTTTATATTTTAAAACCGCCCTTTGTATTTTTGTATGTATTTTTGGTTTAATTTTTTGTCTAGTCTTAAAAAATCCTCGTTTGTAGAACGTGAAATTGTAGATCAGGGGAACATCTTGGAGAAAAAAACTGGGTTCTGTCTTTAGGAATGATTGCAACTGCATTGATAATACTATTGCATATCACGCTTTTTTTAAAAAAAAGTCACAATTTGCCAAACAAGAAGGGCGTACTTTATTCTTGCCTTTTTTCTGCTTGCTTTAGAGAAAGTTGTTATTTGGAAACTTTTATTACAGTCTCTTCTAAAAGCAGAATGTTAATTATCTGCCCCGCTGAGGAGGCCAAGAAATGTCATTTTCCCTTGTTGACATTGAGACAAACATGGTAGCATTGTGGCTATGGTGTTAATAAAGACATTTTTCAAGAATGAACATTATTCTTAGTTGTTCTTACATAATATCATTTTCATCATTACTCTATTATTAGTTTGAGCTGAATTCACATCATAATGAAAACTTCTTTTATTAGAGTTAATTTTTCTCTTTTATTTTCAATTCTATGGCATTTGATTTAAAAAAATTTTGAAATATCCCAAGCTCTAAGTCATATGTACGTAAGAGGTAAATGAACAAGCATACACATGTATGTATAAAACTGATGACAGTTACTGAAATGTTAAAAAGAAGGCAGGTACACTTTTTATTAAAAGTTTGATAGTTTTTAACTGATTTTGATGTATTTATTCTAAAATGATTTCAGTATTAGAAACAAGTTGTCCTTCTCTCTGTTCAGTATATAGACAAAAGTTTGTATGATCGCTTTTACTGGTCTGTCCAGAAAGTATGCGCAACACTGCGAAAACAGTAACAGATTCTGCAGCTCAGTGCCTTAGTACAGAGTTCTGCCTCGTGCCTGTACAGATACTAGAGAGCTGACCTACTTCATGTGTTGCTGTGACATGGTGCTCTATTTTTGTTAATTTTACTCTCGTAATGCACCTTCTGCTGGTGAAGCTGAGCAGGTGCTATGTTTGGCCACAGCTACATGGCTGAGAGCCATGAAAATCGAGAGTTACTAAATGGATCCGTGGTTTCCATCTAACAAGAGACGTTACAATACAAAATGGTATTTTTAAACTACTATCTATTGTCTCTGCATGGTTAAATATATTCAACTTGAAAACGCTGCTGTATACCATACTTTATACCCAGTGCTATCGTTGAATACAATGCAGGAAAGGCTCTTAACTCCTGTGCTATTTCCTCTGTGTTATTTTATGCACTGAATAATAGACTATTTTGAATGCACCTGTTAATAGGACTAGATCATGAAAATGTTTTTTGTTGCAAGTAGTAACATTTTTTAATACCCTTCCTCTTTAGTCTCTATTCTGGCGAGGTTCTGCTTTTCCTTTCAAATGCCATAGTAGGTATAGAATTATTTGTAAAATAAATCCCTGAAAAAATAAAATTTCATTTTCTTATTCACAGTGGCAGCTAGACTGTCTTGCTTGCTTGCTGAAGCTGATATGCCAGTTTGCAGTTGACCCTTCAGATCTGGATTTAGCTTACCATGATGTCTTTGCCTGGTCTGGTGTAGCGGAGAGTCACAGAAAAAGAACATGGCCAGGCAAATCAAGGAAGACTGCAAGTGACCATGTGAAGGGCCTTCATATACCTCGGTTAACAGAGGTAAGAGAGAAACACTGTGTCCATTTTGTAAACTAGAAAAAGGACTCCTTTGTTGTTTGAAGCCTTTATTTTGGTAATAAAATAATGTAATGGAAAAGTTACTAATGTGAATCTATATCCTACATGTTACCCTCCTCTAAAAAGTATTTTAATTGCTTTAAACCTGGCAGTTTTAAAAGCTAGAACCAGAAGGGGTTTTGGGTGATTGGTGAGCACCTGAATTGGGAATTCAGAATTCCAGTGCTTTATCCCTATTTCTTGGATTTTGGTTTCCAAATTAATTGCTCCTTTTTTTATGGTAACCTGTTACATGGGCTGTCCCCATCCTCACTAAATCAATTTTAGATTCCTGTAGTAAGCACTAAAATAACTTACTCTACTAAGGATATCTGAGTTGAGTGTATGGTGGACTTACCTAAACCTGTAAACCTTCCTACCGGATTCCTGCATGCTAATTTCCTAATGTAGACCAAGCAAACGTAGTATTTTCGCATCAGAGATACTGTAAATCGATTGCTCTTGGGCACAGGACCAGCTGTGATTGCCAGAAAGTGTAGATCTGAACTGTGAGCTGGAGCCAAACTTCCCATTTGTCATTGTTATACATGGAAAAGCCTTAACTGTTCTATAAGCATTGGGTATTTTTGACAGAACAGATCCCTAAATTGCCAAAGCTACTATGATACGGGGACATTATCAAAATGTATTAAATTTTTCAATGTTGTCTGTGTGTAACTGTTGCTACCAGTTTCTATAACTGGTCTTAAATTTTTAATTGTCATTGATGAATATTTTTGATTGCAGTGGATTTGTTACCTAAGTATTTGAGAAGACTTTCTTCAGACTTTGATTTGAAAATTCTGTGTAGCCTGTCAGAGGTTCTCTAAAGATGAACAATTTAAGTGAATGTACAGTCAACACATATAAAATGCGTTGATCACAGAGATGAGCAAGATTTACATATCCAACCTCATCCTCAACCCTGTCTCCTGAAGCCTTAGATTTTTAAAAGGAAGTGAATAGTCTATGCTTTTAAAAATACTGTGTTTTTACTAAAAGGATTGAGTAAATGGTTGATTTTTCTGTTCAGTTAAATTGTCTTAGAGAAATAGAATGGAATTTTAGCATCTAGACTTAATGAAACACAGGACTTCAGAGCTGCTTTAATAAAAAACAATGTAAGTTTTAACTATGGAGATGCTATGATTTGTCTTTTGCTCTTCCTCCCTCTACACAGGTGGGTTTGTTTTAGATTCACACAGTGTGTATAATTTAAAACCAGATCTAAAAGCTTGTTGTTATATTAACTGTTTTTTTTCTTTTGACTTCAATTTTTAAAGGTGTTTCTTGTACTTGTCCAGGGAACCAGTTTGATTCAGCGACTTATGTCAGTTGCTTATACATATGACAACTTGGCACCTAGGTACAATATCTTTTTATTTTTGTAATAAAGCTAATCAAGTGTGCACATTTTCATGGCTGCTTTTAAGTAAAGTAAATAGCTCTCTCAGTTGTAGTCCCCCCATTAACACCAATATCAGAAATATGAGTCTATAGGCGTTAGACTTGCTTTTCTTAGTCACCTCTTGTGGTAGTTATCCTACCCTTATAGGAGGCGTGGGAGCGAGGAGAGTGGCGAGAGCTCTCAACAGTCAGGGTATAAGACATGGAGCAACAAAATACATATGGTATGCTCTCATAAATTCTCATGCCAGAAGTATTTCTTTGTTCTGTCTGTAGCAATTAGCATTCTCAATTTCAAGGCAGTGTAAAGGAGAAATTAAAATAAATTCACTTTTAAGCTGCTTAGCCATCTGCTGGTTTTGACTTACTTTTCCCATCCTAATAACATTAGCTTATTACTGCTGAAATTGCCCTTATTGTTTTAGTGAGTGTGCATGTACTGAAGGCAAAATTTTACCTTCAGAAACGGGCTATTAGCGATTTTTGTCCTTTTTGCCTTTTGTCCTGAGAAAAGCAAATCTGTGTAAGACTGCTTCATGACAGAGTCGGACTGATGGTGGGGAGGTCAGGGGTTTTTTGCTACATTTGGTGTTGTAGAATTACTTGATTCCAAGTAATGGATAATGTGTGTTATCATATTTTTAAAAGATTGTTAAGGACATTCAGAGCACTTCCAGTCGAGTCTACAAGTGTGCCTAACTTTAGCCTCTACCTGAGTTGCAGGAATAATTTTAAATATATACAGTATGTTTTTGGTTTCATAACCTTTTATTGCAATCTGTAAAAATGTAAGTAAATAAATACAAGCATTTAAAATTTGTCCAAAGTTTGCAGATGTTTGTTCAAAGTGTGGTTCTTTATGAAGAATACTAGCTTTCTTCTGTATGGATCAGTTCTTAGTTCCATTTTACATCTTCTCTTTTTTGGATAAAATAAAGGGGTCATGGGTATTTTTTCTTGACCTTTTATCTTGTAGTCAGTAAAGCTTTAAGGGGGTGACTTGAAGATTTTCATAATTTTATTATTGTTGCTAATTTTGATACTGCAAGAAATGAATCCTTTTAAGATTAAAATTTTAGTTTTCTTAGTGGGTACTTAAGAGTAACTGTGTTGTTACTTGTGTGTACTTGTATTTCTAAGTGATAATCTGTTACATTCTGTGATAAAGTTCAAATGGCTTTATCTTCTTCCTGTTCAGGGTGTTGAAAGCTCAGTCTGATCACAGATCGAGACATGAAGGTTAGTGCTGCAAAATAGCTATATGTTGTGAACTAATAGTAATGAAAACATATTGAAGATAACAAATGACGTGTTTGTTTTATTCCACTATTAGCATGCTATAAAACTGTGCTCCTTGGTAGTGTTAGGCCTGTTACAATCTAGGCGGGAATACACGGAGAGGCTTTCCTTCTCTGGAAATTGTTTTATATGAATTGAAATTTTGTACTGTAGCTATGCCTTCATCTCCAGAAGAGCTGTTTTTGGTAGGAGAACCATCTGTATTCTTATCTTCCGAAGAGCAGCATATAGAGTCGCCAATAGTCATCTTTACTCTGGTTTACAGAAGTCATTCTGGGCCCAGAATTCCTTGGAGCTCCCCCATCTATCCCTCTTGTGGAGGTTTCTTACAAAAGGTCTAAATGACCTGTGTCAGATTAAGTCCGTATCAAAGCAATTGTCAAAACTACAGCACAGGCATGCATAAATATAGGTATGTCCTCCTAGGCTTATCGTTGCCTTCAGTTTTTCCACTTTGTTCTCCCCTGCGGATGTTGATGTCTATGAACTTGAATTCTCAGTAAATGCTATGTATCACCTACTAAAGTCTTACTTCTAGCTGTTAAGAAGAAAGGAACAGATATACTAGTTAGTCCAGGGAAATGTTCGTGTTAAAACATGATGCAACCCATTAGCAAAGTACCAGCTCACTGCGTAAGGAGGAGAGATGCAGGAAAGGATTGTGCCCCAGATTGGTAGTACTGAGAGTAATCTAATTTAATTGTCATCGGTAGTACAATGGTCAGTATTTAGTAAGCATATTGGTAAAATTCTGAGTTTAGGTAGTATCTTATGTGCCAGTAAGGATTTAGTCTTGTACATTAGTATGACTGAAATAAATGTCCTATGTGCTAGACCTATGCAACTCTTCAACCTGAAAAGCCTCTTCTGTTAGTTACAGCGTGATTTACTCCTACCTTATTTCCTTTCAGTCACTCATTATTCAATGTGGCTCTTGGTGAGTTGGGCTCACTGCTGTTCCTTGGTGAAATCCAGTCTGGCAGACAGTGATCATTTGCAAGACTGGCTAAAGAAACTTACCCTTCTTATTCCAGAGGTATGTTAAAGCAGAAGTTAGTGCATTACTAATTAGTGCATAATATGGAACAAGGGTAACTTCAAGCTTCTATTAAATTCAAAACATGTTGTTTCCTGCTAAAAGTAGGCAAGATCTGACTCGGTTACTTGCGATCCTGTTTTAGAAATAATTATTTGTAGTTAAAATACTGTGTAAGATGGCACATTTGTGGTTGATTGCAAACCAGTTTATAAACTCTTGGTTTTGTTCTTGGCTTCTGTTTGAAGATCTTTTTTTTCCATTGTAACGTTGAAATTTCTGGGTGATGCCCTCTAACGTGGATTAAATATAATTCTTCCATTATATTATTTTTTCAGCTATACTTTTTGTCACAAAATGAGGTGAATGAGAGTTGATATAAAAATATTCATCATTACTGAATCTTTGCTTAGCTCTAAGTAATTTTTTCTGATGTAAGAAAAACTTGAAAACTGGATAAAGATATGCATAGTAGAAAATTTTTGTGTTTCCTAGTGATTGCTTAAAGGTGCAGTATGGACATGATATGATAGTTACTATCTGTTGCTTTATTACTTAACCACAGAAAAAGCTTACATGCTGACTCCACTTAAAAACTCTGGGGGGGGAAAAAAAAAGAGTGCAGACTTCCAAGGCTGGATTAGACATAGTCTGTGTATATTTTTCTTAAGCAAAGTGCAAAAGAAAGAAGTCTTCTAGTGAAATTAAACAAATTAACCATATAGTTAGGAATAAGTAAGTGTAGGTTCCAGCATCACATAGATTTCCCTAATTTGCCCAGATGTGATATTTTCTATTCTAGTAACTGGCTGTAATCTTTACTGTACAAAATACGTAACTCAGGAGACAAGGGCACAGACAAATCACCTTTTTTGTTGGAAAAGTATCTTTTGCGTTTTTCTGTAGGTAATTTAAACACATGTTATTTGTAGTATGTGTTTTTAGAAACACATATTCTACCTTGATAACCTGATAGGTATTAAGAGAGGAACTTAATAGTGTTCATAGGAAAAAAAGTCAACAAAAGGAAAAAAATCCTCTAAGTAATATGTGTAATAATTTGATTATTTTATTTTTCATAAAGACTGCCGTTCGCCATGAGTCTTGCAATGGTTTATACAAGCTATCTCTCTCTGGGCTGGATGGGGGAGACTCAATTAATCGATCCTTTCTGCTGCTGGCTGCATCAACGTTATTAAAATTTCTCCCTGATGCTCAAGCTCTGAAACCAATCCGGGTAAGAATTTAAGAAATTACAAGACTGTATCAAAGATCTATTTAAATTTACTTTTGTTAATATAAAAAGAAAAAATGATAGCACATATTATCATTATGTCTGGCATATTATCATTATGTTTCTGATACACTGAGATATTAAGTCTTCTGGTTTAGATGCTTCCAGAAACTTCACAAGAGTAGTTAAAGCTGTAACACTACAGTAATTTAGAGCTTGCCTGTGCTTGGAGGAGTGCAGAATAGCATTTAGGAAGCGCTCTTTTTCTGGAATTTTAGTGTCCACATAGCACACTGGTAGGGAGTAACAGTTGTGTTGTCAATATATGTCTCGATTTCCCTTTTAAATGTAGGCAAGTCCACAAAAAAATCAGTATGTTGTTTTACGTGTACATAGGTACCCTTGTTGGCGAATGTTACTGTTCCCCAGTCAGTTGCTGCTGTTTTTCTGTTGGAGTATTACTGTCCTCACAGCCCTACTAAATAGAAGAGATTCTGTGGATGCTGTCAAAGCTACTTCAGGAGGAGTTCTCACTGTTAATGTATGCAGGTTAAGAGAGATGGTTTGAACTAACCTGGATGATTTTGCCTAAAGTCAATTAGGGATTGAAGTCAATTAGGGATATGCACCTAGCAGTGCATCTCAGGGGAGGCTGTGCTGACTTCAGCTGATGTAGCTAGATCTGAAGGAGAGCTCTTGTATGGACTTGTATGGCAGTGAAGAATGAACCTGGAGTTTGGGTCTGTCAGGCAATTACTCTTGTGACCCTGTGTGGCATTTGATTTTAGGTGAGAGTGGCTCATTCAGTTAAAGTCTGCTTTCATTAAAAATTCTGTTGATGTTTTAAAAAAAGTGACCTTAAAACAATCTACAGGAGATTTTCCATTATTTGACTCATTTTCAGAAGAGTTTAAAATTAGATTTGTGCTAACTAATGTTGGATTCAGCCGAAGTTTCTTATGTTTTGTCTAGTCTAATACTGAACATTTTTGCAATTTGCAGTGGGTAAGATGGAGTCAATACTATCCTAATTTTTTTTTAAGGGTTTGGCAGATTATCCTGACAATCTTTCAAGAAAACTATTAAATACTGCAGAAGAAAAATGGAACACGCACTGTTGCTGTTGTAAAATACATTGTTCTTGTACTTGGCTTATCTTAAATAGAGGCTTGAAGAAAGTAATATTCTTGTAACAGTTACTGTGTTTACTGTTTTTTTAATACACGGTTATTTTGTTTGATGTACTTCAGAACAAAAGCAATTTCTTTTCACAGATAGAGGATTATGAAGAAGAAACAGTGCTGCGACCAGGTTGTAAGGAGTATTTTTGGCTGCTGTGCAAACTGATAGATAACATACATGTCAAAGATGCAAGTCAGGTAGGTTTTGCTTTGCATTTGTATGAATGTTTGGTTTTTTTAAATTTGGGTTTTCAGACCACTTTTACTGCAGTATGAGACATTTTTACTTAAGATATGGTGAACTGCTGTGAACAGCTCGTAGATCTTTCCCATCTCCTAGCTTTCCCTACTCTCTGATGTGTATTTAGTAGCTCTTGGCCAAAGGAAGCTTCAGATACTGAACCTGTAGAGTCAAGAAGGGGGAGTGGGTATAATACACAAAGAGGGTGAACTTAGGTGAAGATAACAGATGTTGGGAATACGGTAATTACCTGGGAGGTTCACTGTTAATAATTTCAATGCGGTCTAATCAAGTATTTGACTAGAGCTGAAAGAGGAAAAAAATTCAGTTAACAGCCACTTAGCACAGGTTAGAAAACTCATTCACAACTTTCAAAACGTCTCTGAAGGGTTAAAGTTACCTTTTGGGCAAACTGCAACTGCTTGTGCTGGCTGGTGGCCCTACATAAATCTCTGTAGTTCATTCTCAGTGTTGTGGCAGGAGTGTGGGAAGAGAGGAAGGTAAAGCTTTAATCCTAGTTTCTCCAAAATGGAAGAGTCTTGTCCTCTCCTGACTCCGGGTGTTCGTGGTAGAGGCAAAAATTTTGCTCCCCTGCCCCACCCCGCCCCATTCCTCTGCTCTGTTTCCTTCCATTCCCGTTTTATTAATTGAATCTCTTAGCTAGGCTACAGTTCTGCCTACTTCTTCTGCACGTTGCTCAAGCAAGAAATGCTAATGGGGCTGTTCAGCCTTCTGATGACAAACTTTAAAATAGTACTATTCTGTTTTTTTCAGTAGGGTAGAGATAGTGTATTTGTGGGATCTGGAACTGAAAGAATAAATGTTACTTCATTTGAACTGTAGAGCATTGATTTTAATAAACAGTTTCATCACATTTATAAACATGTATTAAAATGCTGTTGCAAGCATGTTTGAAAGATGAGTTTTAATTGTCCCTGTTTTTCTGCGTGCAATAACAAAACTTCATCCAAAAGCATAACCACAGTTTCAGACTAGGCATATAAGTTGTAATTCATGAAGTACATAATTATTTTCCATTTATATTCCCTCTTTTTATTTTTAATCAGACAACACTGCTTGATTTAGATGCACTAGCGAGACATCTTGCTGACTGCATTCGGAGGTAAAGTTTGTTAACAGTAATTTCATTTGTAAGTTGCATTATATTTATTGTTAGTGGGACAGAGTTTTAACATTTGGTTTGTATATATGTGTATATATAGCAGAGAAATCCTTGACCATCAAGATGGTAATATAGAAGATGACGGACTTACAGGACTACTTCGTCTTGCAACAAGTGTTATTAAGCACAAACCACCCTTTAAATTTTCTCGTGAAGGCCAGGTAAGAAAAGGACACTTAAAGACTGTGAAGAGATGAAAATAGTGTCATCTCTTCTTACTATACTTTCTTCATTTCATCTTTTTTCCATCATTTTGATTGCAGGGCTCAGTATATGAGAGTGTGTCAGATTTCTAGCCTTAGGATGATGGATAAAAACACACATATCATTCCTTTATTAAAAAGTAGCACATACACTCCCTTCCCTTTCTAACTATATTTGATTTCAGGATAGAGTTCTTACATACTAGAAATTTTATTTGGTTTCATTTATTATCTTTGAATGTTTTTAGTATCGATCAGCATTAACTGGTTAACAACAGCTGCTTTTTGACCATATCCTGGGTCAGTTGTGATCTAAAAGTAGCTTTTAAGCTCTACATCTACACAGTGGCAGACACCTGTTACAAGAATATTACATTCCACCTGTGCTTGTAAGATGGGAGAGTGGCTAGGCAGGGGAAGTTGCTAAAAAATTTCTACTTTGTGTTTTGGGACCACGTTGTCTAAAATAAAAAATAAAAATTTGTGGTGTAAAAGCTGACTTAAACTGATGTTTTTGCCTGGTGTAAAAGCTGATTTAAACTGATGTTTTTTTCTATAGACTGTACTGAGCTTATGATTGGGCCTTCGGTGAGGTTTCACCAGGAAAGTAGTGAATTATCCTGGTGATATCCAGTATCTAATTATGTTGTATATATCCTGTCTGTTTACTCTGTCTGTTATCATCAAATGGCCCCAAAGGTAATTTTAAAGTATAAGAAGATAACAAAAGGGAAGCTTAAGTAGAGAGGAGTGATACTATACAGAATCCTAAAGTACGTTGTAGGTATGTAGTATATCACAGGGAGGCCAGCAATTTCATTTGAAAAATGGATGAATGTGAACAGAGCAGTATCCACAACAAACTTCTCAAAAAGAATTTGGCTTTGCTGAGAGACAGGGACTTAGTATATTTTCTGAGACTAAGTCGTGATCCAGTATTAATTTTTTTAATTCTGTGTACAATTAAGAACACTTATTAACTGCACATTATAAAGTGCATTAGTGAAGAGTTTTGTGTTGTGTTCAATGTAGTCGAACAGGATTGTGAAACCACATGCTTCCCTCTGAGCAAAGGCTGGTGAAAAAATATCCAGGAAAATACACGGGCAAATACTGAAGATAGTTTAGGCTTGCCCAGAGGATTCTGATGCTCTGCTGTGCCTTTTCTTCCCTGCAGATTCCTTCTCTTACTAAGTAAACAAAATTATTGTTTGGCAAATATTGTCAAACTTCAAAGGTCACATTTTATGACAGCAATAGATACTCAATCAGCCTTCTTTGATGTCTTTTATAGATAATCACTGCCTACCTTATTCTACACTGAGTGGACAAAAATAAATTTTTAATATATACTGGCTAGCACATCTTCACTAGAAAGGTATATCTTAAGGCCACTTTGATGGTAAAGAGATACATTTTTAAGAAGATTGGGGTTTTGTATTTAGCCTCTCATCTGTAGCGTTCTTTGTCCTCCCTGCTCCAACATGTCGGAATTCAGTCAGCACAAATACAAGATTGAGAATGTTAATCAGAAAAAGATAGATCCAGATCTCTGAAGCTACTGCTTTTCTAGTCTGGGACACCTTAAGGTGGCTGGTGCGTTTGAAAAAGACTGCAGCACAGCACTAGGTTCCAGCTCAAAGCACAATCTACAACTCCACTTAGTAGATGCAGCTGGTCTGCTGATCAGCTGTAGTATCTACACCTGACACGTGCGGTTAGGAAGGAAAAGGAATCAGACTGCTGCCCCACAAGCACTCCTGATACAGGCTAACTACCAAGAAACCAGGTATCCATTTATATTTAATCTTACGCAGTTTCTTTCCCCAAAGTGTGGAGAAATCTGGAAGAACTTTGTTTACCTGTATTGACCAGGAGAAGACTTCTCCATATTTTTCACCTATAAACATAAGACCCTGGTTATAAGATTTTATATTAAGACTGTAGGAATTTCCCTGCGCACCGGAACAGGGCTTTTTATGGTGATTTTGCGGTGTGCTCTGCAGAAGGCCATTTTTTTAAACACTTGGAATTTAGTTAGATTTTACAGCAGAGCCTGCCTTTTAACATTAAAAGGCTTCTTAACTGAATATACCCGAATGGGGAAATTCAGGAAGAACATTTTTTTAATTACAGTGTAGAAATTATAGAATGAAGTATAATAGCTGGATTGGTAGCCTGTGCTCTACAAATGGGGGAAGAATTCTGTCCCTAAAAAAAATTCAAGAAGATATCTTTGGGGGGGAAAAAGCAGTCAAAATTCTGCAGAGGCAGAGGATTTATTGTCTCATTATGTAGACAACTAAAATGATACACTACGAGTATGATTTAATTATTAAATACAGTTTGTTAAGATTGCAGACATTTTACAGAAGCAGCGAGGTGTAGGCTGTGGATCATGTCATCAGCCCTAGACATAAAGTATGCACGTGAATTGCTGGTTGTTTGAGGAAATTTGTTGAAATACTGCTTTATAAATTCTGCTCAATTTCTTCTTTCATGGTCTCTCATTATACCATTTAACTGACTAATTAGTAGTGTTCACATAGTAGCTGAAAGGTGGAGGAAAGCCTTTTCACCATTCTGCACTTCTTTGAAGGTGGTGTAGTTGTGGAAGAGTATGACCATCTGTTCTGACAGACCTATAGAGATTTGTTGTTGTTTTGTTATCCTTTTAATATTTTTACTTTTGGTTTGATTTTATTGAATTAAATGGGCTGCATAGAAAGAAGGTACTGAAGTTTAGACAGGTCCATCTCATTTTTTTAGTGTATTAATCTGGGACTATTTATCATCCAAAGGCAATCTGACTTGGTACAGCTATGCTTTATTGCCTTTTATAGTTCAATTAATATTCCAAGCATGAAACAATACAAAAATACACGTACAGTACACATGGTACATAATTTAGTGTGTGTTTTAAGATTAATTAGTGATTCATAATACTCAAATAAGTAGAGCGATTAAGGTTATGCTCTGTCTTTCACTAGGAGAAACTAGTCTTAAAGTTACTATAAATACATGTGTGTGGTTTTGTCAAATTAAATTATCAGTCATGAATCAAGCATAATTTGTCATTCTTTTTCAGTGGACATGTTTCTCTTTAGGTCATACTATGGTTACAGTGCACTTTATGCAGTATAAAGTAAGTTGTTGAAATTTGTAATTCAGAACTTGTATACAAGTCAGAAAGTTCTGTAAATGATAGCGGTCTAGAAAGTCTATAGAAGTTTCTAGAAGATTGTTAATACGTGACTGTTGTCTTTTAAGAATGTGTTCAAACTGCTAAATGTGCTGATTGAACTGTTTTACAGGAGTTCCTGAGAGACATCTTCAATCTCCTGTTCTTGCTGCCAAGTTTGAAAGACAGACAACAGCCAAAATGCAAGTCACATTCTTCAAGGGCTGCTGCTTATGACTTGTTGGTAGAAATGGTAAAGGGGTCCGTGGAAAACTACAGGCTGCTCCACAACTGGGTTATGGCACAACATATGCAGTGTAAGAACCTTTATTCATATATAGCTTTGAGTATTTTGTGGAAAACTAGCCCATTTGCATTTTCTGTTCATTTTGGGTTTGTTTTGAATGTTCAGATTTATGAAGTTCCATAAAGAAAGTAGGAGTGTCCTTGTAATGCGGACTGCCATTCTAAGACCGCGTGTTTATGATGGGGATAGCTAGCCACCACTGTGAGCAGTACTGCAATCATGGAGTTTCCATTTCCTCCTGAAATACATCAGAAGTGTCTGTATTTAATGACCTGTTAAGAATGCATAGGTAGAAACAGGGAGACGCGAATGTGATGCAGAATATTTTTAGACTTAAACTGAATAGTCCCGCGTTCCAAAAGTGGAAGTAATGCATTGTTGCCACTAGCACTGCTCTTGAAATTCCACTTTGTAGCTCTACTACTTATCCACCATCACTTTACAGTAGTGTCACAGAGCAGATGTAGGCATCTTTTGCTCACCTAGCAAATGAGTGGATTTAATTCCACGTATAATTTCCAGATCATCTGTTCTTAAGTATGGGTTATTTAAAGTGTGTGGTCCTGTTAAATGACACCAACACATAGATAACATTGTTAGAGTGGATTTCACGTGTTTCATTGGCTTGTGCTGGCTTTTAATTTCTGTTTTCCCTTTCTAACATAAAGAAACACGGTATATTTTTACGTAAACCAAAGTATATAAACCCCACTGAGGTACTGTAGATGTACTGGCTATTAACAGCACTGCCATGTTTTCAAAGTCTCAAGTATCTTTATAGTTGACTTCAGTCTGTACCCAGATGTCTGCATAGAGTGGTAATACAATTTTGTTTTGCCTCTTGGCTTTCATGCTTCCTGTATTTTGGAAACTCAATTCCTATGTATAATATGTAAATTACCAAAAATTAAAGTTAGTTAATATTTTATTTTTGATTTGCAAATTCTCATTATGCATTTTTAGCTTGATGGATTTCCTTTCACATGCCCAATTTAAATTCCTGTAACCTGAGGATCTGTAATTTATTATAATCTATGGAATTGATTTAGTGCCTTACAATTCAGGAAGTGAAAGAGAAAACCCATCGTAATAATGTTTTGTGTTCTGTACTCATATGCCTGGGGCCTTCTGAAAAGCCTCCAATGTCTCCTATGTTCAGGGGAAATATCATGAAGAATATGTTTTATGAACATATCAGATATTTCTGTTTGCTGTGAGTACATCTGCTGCTGCTGAGGTTATCTGTATCTCTCCAGGCACAATCATTCATTTTTTACAGTTAGTATTTTTCTCACTCCAAATTCCAGTAATTTCTAGGTGCTGAAGTTTTCCCGTACACTTACCACAGTTGTTCCTTTCTTCTCTGGTTGTTTGTTCCTTCCTGATTTCTCCAGAGCTATCTGGTCTGTGCTCCTGCTCCATATTCAGTGTATCTTGGGTTTCATGAATGTTAATTTTATTACAACTGACAGAATGCCATTGTCTCTTTCTGATGTGCAACTGACACAGGACTTCTGATACCTCATTTGTTTAAAGTCTTATTATTCCATTTATGTCATCCAAAGATTCTTAAAACTGGATTTTTCCCCTTCGCTTATCTCTGTAATCTTATTACTCTTTAAAAATCTTAGTCTCGCCTTTCTTCCTAGGAGAAACATTAAGGAAAATATTACAAATTTCCGTCCTGTATTTGGTTTTAGTGTTTTAGTTCTGTGGTTCATTGGAGAAATTTTCAGTCTTGCTGCTCGTACAGTTGTTGTCCTCTAGTCTCACCAATTGCTGTCTCTGCTATTCTACCTTTTTTTCTCACACTCCTAACTGATTGAAGCCAGGATGCTCTTAAGAGATGGCTTTAATTTAATGCAGCAAAATAAAGTAAAACTTTCAAAACAAAACATCTTATTAAAGGATATCTAGTATGTTTTCCTTGGGACAAAAAAAAAAAAAAAGTAGGGTTCTAATTAAAAATGATGTTACTAAGACTCTATCCAGGCAGTCATATTAAAATACAACTGTATACTGTTCTTCAGGCTTCTACTAGTATGAATAATGTAAAGTAGTTGTAGTAAAGTTTTAACTGCAGCAGCATTTTTCTTTGAAGTTTCCACTAATGTAGCTCCCTTCGTTGATGGATGGAAGAAGAGAATGATTTGCGTGATTTTTTTCTACTTCACAGATACAGTGTTTTTAACTGAAGACATAGGGATGCCTTCACGCATTTTCAAGGAATGATACCGTAGGAAATGAACTGCCGAGTAGCTGATGTCAGCTGACTTCTCCTCGCTTTTCTCAACAGGGAGGGCTAACAATTAATGCAGACTCTGATCTTACTGAAGAGGGGATTTAGATACCCTCTGTTGTTCACACAAATTCTTGCAGCGATTTGGAGTTTTGCTTTCTTTAAAGACCAAGACTAATAAAAACATTGAGTTCAAAGGAGGGAAACGAGCCCAGCTGCTCTGCTTTCTGGGAAGTTTAAGATAGCGTCTGATGTTATGTTTGGAGCAGAAGCATGATCAGAAGGTAGAATATAGAGAAATGCATGGTGGAATATAGAGAAATGCATGGTGGAGTATAGAGAAATGCATGGTCATTTGAAGAGGAAGAAATTAAGTTTTATTTTGCTTAGAATAGAATGTGAATACTGCAAGTTTGGTTACAAGTTTCCCTATCTCTTCCTGAGAAAAGGCTGATTTCTGTCATGACAGTGAAGAATAAAGGAGAGAGACGTAAATGAGGCTCAAATTTACCTTTCTAGTTAAGATACCTATGGAAGAAGGAAAGCTTTTATTACGAAAATGAAGACAGTTGCTTAAAAATCCCAGGGCAGAGAAAACAGGATCTTCCTGAGAAATTCCTTGTCAAATTTCTGAAAGCCCTGTGTCAGATTGAAGTAGGAGGAAGATACTCCTGACTGTTCTCATGAAGTATAAAGCAGTCGTCTGATTTCTGTGTAATTACAACCTGATGAGCTATAAGCAGAGTGATAGATGCTGAGTCCTCACATCAGAAGGGGTGAATTAAGATGTTGCAATTTAAGGATTTCAGTTAAGGGAGGGAATTTTGCGTTCTTCTGCCATGCTAATTACTTTCTTTAGGAGGTTGAACATGGGGGAGAGCTTTGTTTCAACTGGCTGATCAGCCCAATGTAATCAGGTAACATGAGGTCACGCTACTGAGATTCGTCGGAACAGGAGAATTAAAACTCTTTTCTTTCCCTACTTGAAGCTGCAGGGCTAATAGTTGTTTTGATGCCAATGCCAAAATGAAGATTACAACAATTATTTGTTGTGCAACAGAACGTCTTGTGGGTCTGGTCTCTGAAGATGTGAAGATCTGTTCAGAGGGTGCCAAATAGTTTCCTGAATTTATAGCTGGTAGTATGAATTGAGAAGAATCCTTAATGAGCCTTTAATCTTTGACAAAATAATTAAGGATTTAAAGTTTAAATCTAGAACCCACGTAGCTGTTGTGGATTGTAAAATAAATCCAGGCTACTTTTTTACTTTTTTTCTACATACCTGAACATATACTCCAATAGAGGTGCTGAATTATTTGTAAGACACTCTGCCTTTTTGGAGAGTGATATCCTTGGGGATGAACAGCAAAGCTAGATGCATTGCAAGTTTTTGTGTCAAACTTCTTGCATGCCAAGGAAGATAGGCTGCAGTGAATTTCTTTGGACACTGGATTAGATCCTCTGTAATTTAGTGCTTGTGTCATCTTTGCCTCTGCAACTCAAATGATTAATTCCCCATTTCATTCTCTTGCGTGGGATGCTAGAAAGAGAAGCCTGTCAGTGTCTGGAAGCAGTACTAATCACTTACAAATGGCTTGTCTAGTCTGGTTACCATCTTCTTGACTGGCAGATGAGGAGAACTTTCTCATTCTTCTGATTTCCTGGCAGCCATATCAGAACAAGGCTTATTAAGAAGAGTCTGTCAGACTTGCCTAGCTTGTCTAGTGCCATGCTGTGTAAGAAACAGATTGCTACATCTGGTATGAAATACAGAGGAATAGAAAACTTAGAGGAAAAGAAAATGTCTTTTCAGTCTGATTCTCTAGGCAATTCACTTCTTGCTTACCCCTATTTTTCTTGTAGATTGCAGATTCCTTTGGTATATATAGCTTTGGAGCACAATAAAAACCATTCTTTCTCTTCCTATAAAAACTGTTCCCAAGTTTATTCAAGGTTGTGTATAGCCAAGCACTTCATTTCACTGCACTTTTGTGTTTTATCTCTGATAAGCATCTATCCATCTTTTGTACTGGTCAAAAAAAATCTTTTGCTAGTCTGGCATCCGTTACAGTAGATGTCATTCTGAATCCAACTTCTCTTCTGAAAAGAAAGGTCTCGCTTCATGTGTGGTTATCTCTGATAACAAATCTGCGTTTTGTTACGTGAACAAACTTGAGTCTCTGGGTGCAGAGACTGCTTTGCTTTCTTTTGGTGTGACATAGGGGTGCGTGGGAATGGGTAGTAGAAATTGAGAGTAATTTTTGTGCTGGGGGAGTGACTGGTGTACTTTGGGGAGCTTGTAAATGTTGTATGTTATCAGTTATAAGTACATTCTCAGTGGTTTAGGCAGTGCAAGTGTTGTGAGAGCGCTGTGGTTGGCTTGTATTGTAGGTATAAAAAAATGCATTGCAGCCAACATTTAGAACTTATGTATGCTCTTGATGATGCCTGATGTGGTTTTACCGAGCTTCAGTTTAAAGGCAGAGCCTGGAAACCCCTTACTAGGTGTAATACTACCACTAGAACAAGTGTAAGAGATGATGCTTGCCATGAACAACGCTTTGGAAAGCACAACAAATCACTTGCAGCCCAAAGTAGTGTGGCGTCTAGAAAGGCTCGCTGCTCTATCGAGTGATTTTCCTGAGGTACCTATAGTGCATTTTCTTAAAGAGCGGGTACAGTCTGGCTCGTGTCTGTAAATGTAGAAAGCATAAACAGGATGTGTTTTACTAATGTAAGCATAAAGTTTTTAATTGTATTTATGTCTTATTAAGTTGTGCTTTGAATTGATTTCTTTTCTGCATGTGTGATTCTTGGTTTTTACAGCTTCCCATGCACCTTACAAGTGGGATTATTGGCCACATGATGATGTTCGCGCTGAATGTAGGTTTGTGGGTCTAACTAATCTTGGAGCAACGTGTTACTTGGCGTCCACTATTCAGCAACTGTACATGATACCAGAGGCCAGACAAGCAATCTTTACTGCAAAGGTACGCTTTGGGGTCTTGCGTTCCTTGTGTAGATTTTTGTAGACATTTAAATTTAGAATCAGTACAAATGCTGATAAAAGTATAGACTTACTTTTAAGACTTATTTCTTGATAAAGAATATTTCTTCAGGACTTTAGTTTGCTTTTTGTTCAGTTGGATTCTTTTGCTGATGTCTAAAGTGAAGAGAGTTTGGTTTTTTTTTTTTAAAAACTTATTTGTAATGTGGTAGGTTCTTAAGGTGGCATTGTAATAATACATGTTCTCAAACTTGCATTTCTGTTGCTATCACTAGATTTATTCAAGTTCGGTTTGATGTGAATTGTCTGTTGTTTCCTAACTCCTAAGTTGTCATTTTGTTAGAATAAATGTCATTCTTCTTGAATGTTTATGAAGTCCCAGAGCATGTATCTTATGCTACCAGAAGTACAGCAAGTCCTGTAAATTATTATATGTTAATTAACTTTCAGAAATATAATATTATTACTTCTAGCTATTTATTGTAAAAGTGAAAGCTTCATTTTGGTCCCTGACATTAGCAGGGCATATATACTATGTGAAACACCCTAATTGGCAATGACCTCATCATTTTTTGTTATCATTAAGTTATCGGTAGTTGTCACTTAACTTCATCTAGAATTAGCCATTTATAAATACAAATAAAAAATAATACAAAAGAGAGAAGCTTCTGGTCTGCACGTGAACTGCATTACATAGAGCGTTGATCAGAACTCCCATACCACCTATGAATTGAAAAAAAAATATTCCAAAATTACTACAGTTTTTTGTAATACCTTCCCAAAAGCTCCTAGCTGCAGTAAATTTTTAGAAAGTAGAGGGATTTTTTGACTTAGCTTTAATGTTGACATGCCAAAAAATGAGTAGGTAGTGCTTTATATGTAAGTGTAAAATAGCGTATTGCGTGTTCTTGTACACAGTCATCTTGTACACAATTGTCTGTAATAAAGTGGTTGGGTTTTTATTTAAAAAGATGATTGTTTTATCTTTTTAAGGGCTGTTTTTGGAAAGTTATAAGCAAAAAGATAAAGTCATCTTTTATTAATTGCTTTTAGTATTCAGAAGATATGAAACACAAGACCACTCTACTAGAACTCCAGAAGATGTTTACATACTTAATGGTAGGTGCAAAAGAGGATATTTTATAAAGTATCCTATTTTCCAAAAAAAAAAAAAAAAAAAAAGAAACAAACCAAAAACCACCAAGGCAAGAAGTAATTACTATTCTTTATGTAAATTCTTGGCAGCGAAAAATGTAGTTACTATTTTTTATGTAAATTCTTGGCAGCGTAAATCCATTGTGCCTAAGTTTTGTAAATGAGTGTCTTAACTGAAATAGTTTTTACCCACTTTAAAGCTGTTATTCAGCAAATCAGTTAAGCAAACATTGGCATAATAGTTTTCATGAAGAGGCAGTGTAAATCCTAACCTAAGATAGGGTTTAATATCGGGCACCAAGTATAATGAGCACGCACCAGCTCTCAGACGTTAGCGATTGTCCACTGTGTTCTTAAAAAATGTTTGTGAAGTGATGGGAATGTCAGGCTCAGGTGCCACAGTTTGAGAGTCCTTCATGTATTTAAATGTTTTACCCCCAGCATATCAAGGCTCAGGTGAACACAGGATGTTTACAATCGCTATGGGACTTCAAGTTATGACTGACTGACAAGTACGAAAATCAAGTCTGCTGTTTAGTTACAGTCGTGGTGCAGCTGGGTA
This sequence comes from Pelecanus crispus, assembly GCF_030463565.1. Taxonomy (NCBI): domain Eukaryota; kingdom Metazoa; phylum Chordata; class Aves; order Pelecaniformes; family Pelecanidae; genus Pelecanus; species Pelecanus crispus. Next base: position 4,694,011 of record NC_134645.1, on the reverse strand, counting down.
CCAGGGCTGTGCCCTGTACGGACACCCTGTGCGCTTACATTGCTCCATCTCTGAGTGGTCCAGGAGCTCCCTGGCCAGGCAGCTCCTTGGATGCAATAATGCAGTGGCTTGAGACAGTGGACCAGTTTGAAACTGGGTAATTGACTGTACCTTCCCAATGAAGTATTGGACTGATGGTTACAGGAACCCTCCGGGTAGGAATGTGGGACAGTTCTGCTGTTGCCTCTGCTGCGTCTAGTCCAGCGTCCAGACCGACTTTTGCAAATGGTCGCTAGAAACTGTTCCTGCAGAAATGACTGCATAGGGCAGTCTTTTGTATGGATTTAAGATATCTAAGATACTTTGTATGTAGTTGAGGTGAATCAATAATAATGAATTACACAGATGCTGGGGAGGGCACTGTTGTGGTTTAGCCCCAGCCAGCAACCAAGCACCACGCAGCCGCTCGCTCACTCGCCCTACCCCGATGGGATGGGGGAGAGAATTGGAGGAGTAAGAGTGAAAAAACCCACTCCTGGGCTGAGATAAGAACAGTTTAATAATTGAAATAAAGTAAAATAGTAATTGTAATAGTAACAAAATAATAATAATAATAATACCCAAAGGAAGTGATGCCCAATGCAATTGCTCTCCACCCGCCAACCGATACCCAGCCAGTTCCGGAGCAGCGATCGCTGCTCCCCGGCCAACCCCCCCAGTTTCTGTACTGCCCATGACGCCATATGGTATGGAGTAGCCCTTTGGGCAGTTTGGATCAACTATTCTGGCTGTGCCTCCTCCCAGCTTCTTGTGCACCTGGCAGAGCCTGGGAAGCTGAAAAGTCCTTGACTGGCATAAGCAGTGCTGAGCAACAACTAAACCATCAGCGTGTTATCAACATTCTTCTCCTACTAAATCCAAAACACAGCACTGTGCCTGCTGCTAGGAAGAAAATTAACTCTATCCCAGCCGAAACCAGGACAGTCACATAGCACTGTTACCAGCTGGATTATACAGATTTAGCAAAATGGTGATTTGAGGAGTCTCTCCAAGTCTAACTGAAGTTACTTCTGCGAGGACCCTAGCCGCAGACTTCCATCACCACCAAACACCGACTGCCTGTCCCATGTCCCATTAGGATGTTTTGATTCCATACGTGAGCACCATGCCAGGATCCCAATAAATTTTTTTTTTCTTTCTAACAAACACTCTGCCATGAGTGTCTGTCCAACACCACTGTCATTCATCTTCTTTCACATGGACCTCGATGTAAAGGGTTCTGAGCTTGATTCTTCATTTAATCATGAAACTATTTGTTTGCCCCAGTTTCCCCAGTGATAAAATAAAATTTATTCTTTTTGTTCATTGCATTTTCCTTGCTCCAGTATTTTAAAGGTTAATCTGTTGAAATAGGGCATTAAAAAGGAACTAGAAATTTTGAAATTGCAGAACCAAACAAAATTGAGGCAGTTCACAGGTGTTTACTGTTGTTAAAATAGTGAAACATTTCTGAAATAATGACAAAAGAAAACTGAGGAGAGCTGAGTGTTTCTGTTGTTGGCACGGACTTTTGTGAAAGAAATTCATAATCACTTTGAAGACAAATAGAGGAAAGGAATTTAGGCAAGTAGAGCCTGCCATGAATCATAGAAAAAAAAGTCTAGGTATTTAGGTAAGCATAAAATAATATAAAATCGCATGAAGATTTGCAATTATTAAAATCTTGGAGGAAGACTTTATTCCAAAAAAAGGTAATATTTGCAGGAAGCACTGTCTTGCCACACATCCTTAAAAGAAAACAGTATGTATCATTGTTTACAAGAACAAAGCTCCTTCTGCTGTAAATAAGTTCTGCATTCCCAGTGCGCAAGGCAGTGGAATGGGGGATGTATTCTAAAGAATTGCTTTATACTGCAAATTCTTTCCTCTGACTGAACATATGCAATGGAGAACTAGATGGTATAGTTTTATACCATAGAGAAGTCTGAATGAGAATTAAGTACTTGTCAAGATTTAAGTCAGTAATGTCCAGAAATACATAAGTACAGGCTGATGTTCCTCATATTGTATTTTGTATCTGAACAGGTATGCAGAAACTGGATGTGTCAGATCTTCAGCCAAGTTCTTCTATTTTAATGATTCATTTTATTATTTGTTAAATATTATTTAATAATATTTTACGAATGATATTTTAATAATGAATAATTGGTTAGTTAAAAACAGCTTTATATTTCATCAGAAGCATTTAAGCACTTGCACAACTTTATTGCCTTATAGGCATATGGAGATACTGTGTGTAAAAGTATGTCCTTTTTTAAACAGACATGGGTATATGTATGTTTGGTGTATCTGTGTAACTTAAAAATACAAGGATTTGTGCTGATTTGTTTTGCTTGATTTTTTTACCGAAAGGAAAGTGAATGTAAGGCATACAATCCAAGGCCTTTCTGTAAAACCTATACCATGGATAAGCAGCCACTGAACACTGGGGAGCAGAAAGATATGACTGAATTCTTCACTGACCTAATAACAAAAATAGAAGAAATGTCTCCAGAACTGGTGAGTGATTAAGAGGGAGCAAAAGGGAGTTGGAAAACTTACGGATTTGCTCAAATTTCCTTGACAGAATTTATTAATTCATTCACAGAAAAATACAGTGAAAAGTTTGTTTGGAGGTGTTATCACAAACAATGTTGTTTCTTTGGTAAGTATTCTTTCCCTAGCCTTTTCAAGATGTTTTTTTTTTAACTTCTCAAAACAGTTACTTCATTACTTTTCTCTTTCGTTGCTGTGATTTAGGACTGTGAGCATGTAAGTCAGACTGCTGAAGAGTTCTATACAGTAAGATGCCAGGTGGCAGATATGAAGAATATTTATGTAAGTAATGCCAGGCTGAGATGTGCGCCATAGATCAGAATTATAAATGGGTGCAGCCAAGTTTAAGAGACTGCACCATACGCTATTGAATATGTTGACGCTTTCTGTATCTGCACTCTAGTTTTGGTGATTTCTAGGTTGATACTACTTGGCAATTTGGTGGAATTGTTTCATCTTTCCAATGTAACATGCTATCAGCTGGTGCCATTTGGAATTGACTAAAGGCTGTGTTGTAGTCAGTAATCACTTACTCCCGTCTGTGTTTTAAAAATGCCATGGCAATGTTTTATAGGAGGCAATTGTAGATGTCAAAAGATTTTATATATACATGTACTGTTGCTTATTCAGGTAATTCAAAACTTATACCAAAACAATTTTAGGGTTTTGAGTTTTTTAAACAACTATTAATCCCCACACTTGGAATTTGAATTTGAAGCACTTGAATTCTTTGGGACAGCTTGGAATATTGAGTGCCATTTTTCTGAATTGGTTTCTTAATTTTGTGTTTGGGTTAGGAACTGGTTTTGCTGTTAGACTCTTCTCTTAGTTCAGGTGCATGCTCTTTTTGCAAACTTCTTGGTGCCTTTGACCACCTTTACTTCCATAACTTACAGAAATGTTAATTAAACTTACTGTAGGATTGAAAGAGAGGGGTTTGTAAAGCAGGCCATGCAAGCACAAGATATAAATATCCAAGATAAACGTAAGCTCCTTTTTTTTTGTTTGTTTGTTTTATGTAGGAATCTCTTGATGAAGTAACTATTAAAGACACCTTGGAAGGTGACAACATGTATACATGTTCTCATTGTGGGAAGAAAGTGCGGGCTGAAAAAAGGTATGATTAAGAAGAAATAAACATTCCTAATCTTTCTTTTCAATAAATTACTGAAATTACTATTGGAATAAGAGTAATCCTTTAGATGAAACAAGACTGTAGTTTCGCTCAGTTTGCTACTGTGTGGGCCTATGAGGATGTGGTCCCTGTGCAAATGAGCACATAACTAAGAAATCAAATTTCCAAAACAAAGAATATAAGGTATCTTAGCAAAAGATCACCTAGACAGTAAAATGGTTGTGACCTTTTTTTAATGTAAATGAAAATAAATTTGTAGAAATTAGTACCTTTTGAAATCTGTTACTTCTCCTGTTTTTAGAAGATTGAAATTCTTTCAGAGATTGTTCAGTACTTGTGTGATTCATTACACAGGATAATTGCTTAGGTTTCATACATAATCCCAAATTCCTTAATTAAAATCGGTAGTTTTAAAAATGTTTCCATATTTTAAAAAGTCTGCTAATAAAGAGAAAGCTAAATAAAAATTTTATATTGTCTTTCTATTGCAGCTAACAAATTTCTTTTTTAGAGATGAAAAACCTCATAGTTGTTTCTGTAGCTGTTAAAATGACATGGGTGAAAGAGTAACCTACTTTAAAATCATTATTGTGAAGTTTATGCAGTTTAATACAAGATATGTTCTGCATTGAAACTCATCAGTTATGAGATAGTAACTCTGTCTAATGAGGGGATTTGCATTGTTAAATTCATTCATGACTCATTTTACAATATCATTTTAGAACACTGTCGTTCATGTCATACACGTAAATCTCATGTTTCTTCCGATAGGCTCCGTAGACTTGTTCAGTAGGCTAAATTCGACCTTTCTGCTGCCAGTTAGACTGCCCTGCTCTAGGGCATTGCAATAGCTGAATTTTATATTTATGTGACTTAGCAACAGATTTCCAATTTTATGTTGGAAATAAATGTGGTGAAAATCTTTGTGAAAATAGAATTCAGTCCCCTAAGCTTTCGTAAATCATTATTATTTTTAATCCTTCAGGGCATGTTTTAAGAAACTACCTCGTATCTTAAGCTTCAACACAATGAGATACACATTTAATATGGTAACCATGATGAAGGAGAAAGTCAATACGCATTTTTCATTCCCTTTACGTTTGGATATGACACCTTACACTGAAGACTTCCTCATGGGAAAAAATGACAGAAAAGAAGGTATGGCTCATAAAATGAATTCAGCAGGCTTTGTCTCTTTCATCTGTGTACCACTTTCTGTATACACAACATATGCAAATAATTAGTGATTTTTCTTTTTAAGAAAATAAAATCAAACATGTTTCAATCAACCTAAGTCACATATTTTATGTAATACAAGAAAACCAGCCAATTACTTCTTTCCATACCCTGTTCAATCTGAATTATTCTTAAATTTGTTTTTAAAGTATGAGAGAAGTTACAAATAGTTACATACAGTTTGTTGCTGGCCTATTTTGATTTTGCAGGGTAATACTTGAACTTCAGCAAATGGCTGATTAACTGCCATCATAAATAAGATGTGCTAGCTTGGAATAACTTAGTTATTAGTCCTGATCTCTTCAGCAGTGATGCTTTGCAAAAAAAGCTGTAACTGTTTCACAAGAGTTGGGATCTATGCTGCTGCTTCTGAGTATGGAGTTTCTGGCTGTCATCATTGCAGAGCACTGAAAAGAAAAAAATTAAGTGCACCTACAGGAAATGTGTAATATTGAAGTTCAGGTGTTTAGGAAATAACTGATTAAATATTGTATTAAATTATTTCAGGTTTTAAGGAAGATGGTGAATATTTGAAAGAAACTGAAAGTTACGAATATGATCTGATAGGTGTAACGGTTCATACAGGAACAGCAGATGGTGGGCATTACTACAGTTTTATCAGAGATATAGTCAATCCCCATGCTTACAAAAACAACAAATGGTGAGTTAAGCAAAACAAAATTTTATATTTCTTTATGTTGAAATAACTAAAACTTGCTGACTTTGTTAGATGCAGTTGTATAGGAGATACATGTTGTAGGTTCCCCTCAAAGGCCCAAGATGTTGGATAGGTGTAAGTATATTAATTTATTAGCATACAAGTTCATTTGTTGTAGCTGTAATAGTTGTGGAGTGCCTTGGACACAGGGGCAGCAGGAGAATGCCGTGCTGGTCTCGCAGCCGATGCTTGTTTCTTGGCATGAATATCAATGACTCTATTTTATCTGTACAAATGAATAGTAAGATTTAATAGATTGTCTTTCATAAAATCTGGCTATTACCCTTGACCAAGCGTACAGCTACATTTATGATTGTGGAATTCGGTCCTTTTCATTTTGTCTGTTGTGAAACAACAATTTGAATTTTTATTTGCTTTAAACTCGTTGCATCCTATGTGGCAGAAATGGTGTTACAATACGTAGGTTATCTAAACCTGTTCTTACTGTGCTTTTTATATGTGGAATTGGTTTCACATTTCATTTTTCAGTTTAGTTAGCTGGTGATCTTTTCCTATGGGCTAGCTTCTCCTAGATGCAATTTACAGTGATGTACTGGAATACTTGATAGTGTTTATTTTTCTGTCCCTTCTTTTCAAAGATTAAAAAAAGAGACAGGATCTTCTTAGACATAAGTGATGGATGAATAAATGCAACGTAGTATTTTCTTTTTAAAATAATTTTTTTTTTTTTTTTTAACCTAAGGAATCCCAGTTCTAATTTGGAAACTTCTGCATACATTGGACATATTGTGGTTGTGAAGAGGGAGAAAAAGTTAGGGGAGGTAGCCTGGGAAAGGGATGAGACACAGGCATGGAAATAGGGAGGGTCTTGCTAGGTGCCATAAGAAAGCAGGGAACTCTCCCAGTCATTTCTGGATGTCGTATCTCAGATTCTTGGCTGAGGCCCTGGAATAGAAGACAAGATTTCCTCTATTCCTCTTCTCTAGAATAGCTAGCTGGAACATTTTTTAAATGGTTCCAACCAGTGGCCCAGTCCCTGCTCCAAAGGGAATCCATACCAGTGCACCACTTTTCTCTGTCCCCTTCGAGTTCTACAATAGTAGAATTCCAACATTATGGAATGGTTCTCCTTTTTTAAATTTTTATTTCTATTTCAGTCAAACTGAAAAGGAAAAGGCAAATCATCTTGGCTGTATTAAAACCCTATCTGTGCCAGAGTCAGGCTGGAAAAATGGGGAAAAAGTAATGTGTCTCTTGATTAAAAGAAAAAACAAGGAGTGTTGAAATGCTGACTTCCTGATCTTATTGAAAGGAAGTCACTTTTGGGATCAGTTTTTAGTTTGCCGTGATTCAAGCAAGGTATGAGAAATGAATAGGAATACTTAAATCTAAAGAATCATTTTAAGTGCTTGTTATGCTTTATTTGCCCTTAGAGACAAACAGCAGTTGTTTCAAAAGCTTACTTTTTTACAGGTATCTTTTTAATGATGCTGAAGTAAAACCGTTTGATTCTGCCCAGCTTGCTTCAGAATGTTTTGGTGGAGAAATGACTGTAAGTTATGAAAAGTTATGACTTTTATTTTTTTCATGTTCAGCATTAAAGTATCTGTTCTGAAGACTTTTCGTGAAGGATTCCATAGTGTTCACCTTTGGTCTGCCATCTGTTGTGAATGTATATGAAACAGTTAGAAGTGGTAGCTGGGTTTTATTAAACTTTTGACATCTTTGTTGTGCAGGTGATACTTTATCTTATGTTTATGTAGATAGCTGTTCCACCATTGATCTCTTCAAAGGGTCTCCCCCTCCTTTGGGGGATGAAAGACTTGGCAGAGTGAATGCTTCCAAGCTGGCGATGCTCTCTAGTTTTTCTATGCTTTCTGTAGAATAGAAGTTAAGCTGAGTACAGGAGAAGGGTCTTAATTTCTCCTGTACCAACTATCATATTAATTGTAAATATGAATCCAGATATTTTTATGCAGTTTTAAGAGACAGGTGTCAGAAGTCTAGCGTAGGTCTTACTAAAGAATCCAAATGAATTAGTGAAGTCTCTCTCCAAAGAAGAGGTATTTCTTCACTATATCTGCTTTTTATCATCATATTATTTATTTACTTATAAAAAAGTGAGTATGCAACTCATTTAGGAATCCTTCACTTGGATGGCTTTGTTGCTCAGACTGTTGACTGAAGGAATAATTACTTCAAGCTTGTCCGTATTCTGGAAAAACAGGGCTTTTTGATCTTATGCCTTGGGTCAGTAGTTTCCAGATTCTGGTCTGTGAACCTCTTACGGTCAGATCCTTTTTCACTGGTGACAGAACTGAACTAAAAACCAGTCAGAGCTGTGTACAGCTATGCTGCTGTTCAGCAGGAAAGTTTGAGCTCTGGTATTAGTCAGTGGTTTTCAAGCTAATGGACCTACCGGCTTAAATAGTTTTCCTCGATCCTTTTATTGTAAGGAGATAACATTTCTTAAGTTGTTGTTTATTTGCTTTCAGTAGTGCAAGGTTTTTAATACAGTATCAGCTTTGTCTTTTGGGTCAGCCCCCTGCCCTTTGACATCAATCTGAACATTTTTACACGATACGAATACAAATAACTGTTGAACGACACTCAAATGTTCTGGGGTTATGCTTGAATTGATAATTTCTTATAATTATATATCATTATATAAAACATTATTAGTAATGCCGTATGTTACTAAAACAGTCCAGTGAATAAGAAAAATCCTCTTGTCTGATAAAGAAAATATGCAGAAATAAAAAATTACTTTGGCAAATGGATAAAATACCTTTAGGTGCCTAAAAAGAAGAGGTGTCAATGAGATGGATGAGACAGGAAATTGCATGAGATATTGGTCACAATATTGCATAGCAACTTTGAAAAATCAGAATAGGCCACTGCAGAAGAAAAAAAGAAAGACGACAACTTTGAGCAAGAAATAAACTGTCAGCCTCTCTGCAAATGTCGTGAAATAGTTTGTTTGCACGTTTATCTCAAACTGTCAGTAACCAGGCTATTGAAAAAGCTTGTAATTAATGGTTTCACTTTCTTCTTGACAGACAAAAACTTACGATTCTGTTACTGATAAATTTATGGACTTCTCCTTTGAAAAGGTATTTCTCTTCCAAACATTTGTTATATGATTGTATTTCTACTTTCATGATTTATCTCTCAAAGCAAAAATTATACAGATTTTTTTTTCTTAAAGACGCACAGTGCTTACATGCTGTTTTATAAACGGATGGAACCAGAAGAGGAAAATGGCAAAGACTACAAATTTGATGTTTCATCAGAATTGCTGGAGGTACAAGTTGATTTGTTTTAACACCAATTTTAAAATACTATAGGAAATCTAAACAAATCGGGAATGAGAATAAACATGGGAAAGCAAATAAAATTTAATTCAGTAAGGTGACGATCCTTTTGTTTAGCTGTCTTCCTTAGAAAATGTTGTTTGATAGGAAGGAAATTAAGATTTCTACTGTGTGTAAATTTTGGACATTTTCTCATTCTGTCCTGCATTTTTTAGTTCAGATATCTGAATCATTCTGCTTCATATTTGTAAAAAATCGTAGAGCACTGGTGGTTTGGTTTTTGTGAGTGCTTATCAAGATTTTCTGAACAGTTGCAATATTACAGGAAGTATTCTCATTAACCACCATCGTTTTTGTCCTTCAGTTCCTCAGCAACTTACTGCTTTGAGGGGGGACAGAGTAAGAGAATAGTTCCAGCTGTTTGTGCTTCTGCTAGTGGGTTGTGAAATTCTAAGGGAAAGCAGTGTAAGATCATGACTATTTGTGCTTACGATGGGGAGCATCGGTCAGAAAAGGATCCCTGCCTCCCCATAGTCAGAGAGCAGCCCAGGTGTGAGTAAAAGGGGTGGGGGAAACAAAAACCAGCAACAGCTACACCTCCCTTTCTCCTCAGTGATGAGGGCTGCTCTTAGGATACCTGGCTATTTATATGAAGATACTAATTAAGCCACGTGTGGTCTGAGGAATTGGAAAAGGCAGCGCACAGGAGCAGAGTATTTCACTAGGGATCTCACTGTGCTAGATATATCCCCAATACGGGTTTCGTAAGACATTCTTCTCCCTCTTAATCACCTGAAAAGCCAGCTTCCCTGCTCCCTTTGGCCAGAGGTATTGTTTTATCATCTGTCACACATTAGGTTCTTAACTTAAAAAGACTCTTCATCCATAGCCAGCAAATCAGATCATGCTTTTTATCCTTCTCGGTCTTAAAAATAATAATAGATTTTATCAGAGTTGAACTTTTAAACTATTTTTATGTGAAAAATGCTGCAAACAGATTTGGTCAAAAACATTTTGGAGAGAGGGACAGGGGGACCTGGCATGAAATGCTGTTCTGGTTAATGACGGAGACTCAAATCTTACTCCTGAAGAATTTATCAAAAGTTCACAGAGCTCACCAGGCACTGGGTCAGAACTTCAACCTTTAGACATACGTAAGCTAGGCTGCTAAGAAAGTCCAACTGATCCCGATTAGTGAAACTATGCATTTACAGAGGTTTTTGGTTTTTTTAAGTTATTACACTATCACAGACATCAAAATATGGCCTTCAGCTGTGGTTCTGTTTTAATGTGTTGGACCAGTTCTCAAGACTGCACCCTAAAAATGTAAGTTGTAAAAATGAGATCACAGAAAGAGGAGAAGGTTCTGAGCTCAGTCACATGGCAGGCAAAACTAAAATTCGCTATAGTATGAATAAAATGACTTTGAGCCAATCCTTTAAAATAAAGAAAAAGTCTCCAAAAATAATTTTTCGTGAGACAAAATTTTGTTTTCTTAGCCATGGAAAGCGTTTAAATATTCTTAAAATCGTGCTTATGTAGTGAAATAAACTGCTTTCTTGTATCTGATGTTAGCATTTTTTCTTCAGTGGATATGGCATGATAACATGCAGTTTCTTCAAGACAAGAACATTTTTGAACATACATATTTTGGGTAAGTTTTTCTTAAAAAATGTAATATTAATGCTTCTTTTCTTCTTGCAGATTTTCATTATTTATTTTCATTAACAAATAAAATTACTGACTCTAGGTTTATGTGGCAGTTGTGTAGTAGTATCCCAAGCACACTACCAGATCCAAAAGCGGTTTCCCTGATGACAGCAAAGGTAAGTATTTCAAAAGTATATCATGCTTATTTTAAATTTTGCCTTGTCTACATTTTAATTCAGGCATTCTATAATTAATGGTGCAATATTTTTTTTTTTCCAGTTAAGCACTTCCTTTGTACTAGAGACATTTATTCATTCAAAGGAAAAGGTATTCTATTTACTTGTAAATTCTTATTAGGTAGCTGCATGAATATAATGAAAAGTATGTCTGTACTTTTTCATTTTAAAAGCGTGATTTTGAGACATAATAAGTACCATAGATTATACAAAGTCCATGTTTAAAGAGTGTCGTTTAACACATTTATAGTAAACACTGCGCAATGGAAAAAATATGGGTTCTGGTTTTAGCTTACTTTGCCTTAGCAAAGCATCAGGAACAGCAGATCTTGTGGTGTTTTAATTTGAAAATTCCTGGATGATTTGGCTCTTAACAAGCACTTGTTGAAGTCTGATGTAGAGGGGATTGTTTACCATTGAACAACAGTTGTGCTCGTGAACTTTTAAGTTACAATAGTAGCATGAACAACAAGAAAGTTCTGTCTGAAACATCTTTATTCTCAGACAAATGTTACTACTTTCTTATCTGTGGTGGCATAATGCTACTAATTCTAGATTGTCTGGGATTAGTAAGAATGCGTAATAATGTGTAATTGGACGATTAGTCCAAATGCGTAGGTACTACTTGCATTAGATTCAGCGCAGGTACTGTTATTTTTGTGTAGGTGCAACACGTACTAGTTTCTAAAGCGTTTAGTGTTTGTAACTATATTCTTAAGATTCAGTGTTCTAACTGACCATTTAGAAATGTTTAAAGATGAAGTTGCACTTTATTCTTTTAAGTTATAGTATTTTCTGTATTTCTTTTTACAGCCTACAATGCTTCAGTGGATTGAACTGTTAACAAAACAGTTTAATAACAGTCAGGCAGCTTGTGAAGTAAGTGACTTAGGAACTCAGCAAAGTACAAACCAACTTTCTATATATTGTTTAACTTTCCTGGAGGTTCGTATCCCTGGAATATTTTGGACTATGAACTACTGTATTTGGCATATTTGTGCACTATGAGATGAAATTCGTCCTCTCTGAATACTGCAGATTCTGGGGAATGACTTGACTTTTACAGGCCAAAATCATTTTGTCACTGCAATAGAAGACACACAGTGTCACAACCTCTTTGTTTGATTATTACGTACAGAATTAAGAGGTGTTTAAATGAAATGACACAAGAGAAATGGAAAGACAGACTGCTATTTAAGGACTAGAACGGCAGGGACTGGAGTTGAATCCAAGGGAAGAGGGCAGTGAGATAAAAGGCTGATGCAATGAAGAGGCTTAGAAAGGGAATAAGAACAGCTAATGTCAGACCTAGCTGAAAACAGCTTCATGTAGTGCCTCGCGTGTGAAGCTGAGGATCTTGAACCCCATGTGTAGAAAGACTGAAAACTCCTAGAAGAAGGAGGAAAAAAACAGAGGAATGTGTTTTGTTTTGTTTATGTAAAATTGTTGGGGATGCTGCCTGAAGGGAGTCTGGGGCAAAGTGGAGAGAGGGACTGAGAAACCGTAGAGAAAGAATTCACTGTGGTGTTGGTGACAACAGTGTTGAGATACTGAAGGAAAGTTTGTGGTAGACTTCCTGTGACAGTTTGAATGTACAAGAACCCCAATACATACTGTATCCTGCGTTAGACCTTATTCAGTACAAATGAATGAAATTCATTAAATGGATTCTAGGTTGTTAAATTGTTACGCAACATCTAGTATTTGGGTAATACAGTTTCGTTAGTATGGTGTAGTCCTAAGATGCTTAAAATGAGTGAAGACATTTAATACAGTAAAAAACACTCCAGTACAATAAAAATAAAATGAACAACAACTTGGAGTCTTTAATTTAAACTGTCTTTCCTTGTGAATAAAGCAGAATTCATGGAGTCAGAATACTCAGCGGTATTATTTGCCGACTCTAACTTCAAATGAATCATTCTCTTGTTATTTTTATACGTTTTCTGTCTCTGGAGGTAGAAGGGCTTTTCCACGTGTTAAAATGCAAAAGGGATCTAATTCAGGCACTACATTCTTGTTTAAGCCTATCCCTAGTCTACAAGATTATTCAGCTTATGCTTCATTGCAAGCATCGTTTTTTATTCTGCTGTTGACATCACTTTTCAGGATAACTATGTCCTTCCAGATAATTGAATAATGGCATGCAGAACACAGGCATAAGAAGATACTGGATATAAATTTATATTGATGTTTACTGCTATTGATCTTTATTCCTTTCTTCTCATGCACAGAAGACATTTAGATTTCCCTTGGATTAATGCTTGCTTATTCCTTAATAATAGTAACACCAGTTTCTCTTCAGACTTTAATATCATGCAAAAAGAAGATGGGAGTAGAACAAGTTTGGAACAAAACTAACAAAGTATGTGTTTTCTGCAGTGGTTTTTGGATCGTATGGCTGATGATGATTGGTGGCCAATGCAGATTCTAATAAAGTGTCCCAATCAGATTGTGAGACAGGTAAGGAAGAATGTTCCTTTTTAAGTCAAGTGACTACTTGACCCATGAATAGAAACGGACAATTATTATGACACATACAATGATTCTGCAAGGTTTTATTAGTACATGCAATTATCTTATTCTTTTCCATTCTTGCGTATGATTAGAGAAAATATTTGACCACAGGAGCATTATTGTTGTTTGAAACAAAATGAATATTACTATGGTGCCATAGTTGTACAGTTAGGATCACAAAATGTCACAATAGATACAAATTAAGGTTTCTACAACTCCCACATGATCGCTACAAATTTGAACACTTTACATTAAAAATGTTTTTCTTCTGAATTGGTTCAACAGTAATGCATCAAGACACACATTCAGAAAATAAAAAATAATAAATTACATACATTCAGTACTCCTAACGGAAAGCTTCACTTCTAGACTTCTGCCTTTGAGTTTCGTAGATAGATTTAATTTTATAACATTATGCTACAAAGTTTTGTTAATACCCTTTTCTGGAAACGTTTAAAATTGAAAAAGTCCTACATTAGTAGCATGTGGATATTCAAAGATACAAATACTATTAATAGTTTCACCTGTAAGTATACTTTCTTTGCAAGTCGTGTAAGTAAAAACTTTAGCAATTACTTCATCTCACCTGAACCCTTCAATTGGTTTAACTTTTCTGATTATTCAAGTAATATTTCCATATAGAGCCATATATAGTTTCTGCATGCAACCCAGTATTAAAGGAATATATTTCATGGGAGAACTCTGTGCAAAATCTTAGGCAAAGCTCTAATCCTTGATGAATGTTTAATAAATTAAAAATTACTGGAACAAATTTCCTTAAAATTTGCACATAATTTCTTATAGCCAGAGGCAAAATAAAAAAAATCTTGCTAAAAGTATCTAAACATTTCAGAAAATAGAGCTAGAAGAAAAAATAATGCTTATGAGCAGCAGTCTTAAGCCATGTTTCAGTAATGTACAGTGTACACCAATATTAAAAACTGATTTTAGGGTTCCTCCATCAGAGCTGTTTATAAAAAGCAGGTTTGACTATTCTGTTAAAATACGATGTGTCGGTGCTCTAATAAATGGAATGCGGGCGTCTCAATCGGAGCTTTAACTTTGAATCACGTAGAGCTGGAAGTGATACTTGGAGACAGAATAGTCTCTGCTTAGAAAATATGTATTGACATATATGTAAAAGAATGAACATGTGGAGTTCATTTACTTATGCATTTGCAGATGTTCCAGCGTTTGTGTATTCATGTGATACAAAGACTGAGGCCAGTGCATGCACATCTTTATCTCCAGCCAGGAATGGAAGACTGGTAAAATAATAACACCTGAAAACTTCTATTTATTACGCGCGTCACAGCAACCACTTTTGTTTAATGAATTATTCAAAATGGTCTCGTAAACCTAAAATAGTACTCTTTTAATTGTTCTTTATTATTCTACCCACAGTGCTCTGATTTATTTGAAAATATTGTTGTCGTTGGAAAAGCCAGTGTCTAAAGATACACTGGCTGAAATGTTCCCTTAGACTAGATTTTCAGTATGGTCTGTCTTTTCACTGCCAGTAATACGCTGCAAGCGTAAATCTTGCTACTTCTACATGAGAATCCGATTGTAAATTGGATCCAGAGGCATATAGGTGCAAATTTTAATTTGTACATTCCGTAAAAGAGGTTGGAGATGAGAGTCTAGTCCTGTGTCATATAGCTAAATCACAGTTTCTGTTAAAAAGTAGAAAAAACCCTATTGGATTCTGGTTTGTTCTGCTAATTATCAAGAAAACTGTCGCTTTGTCTCCAGTTATGAAATCTTTTTCTTTTTGATACATAATGAGTAGAAGAAAGTGGTTTTGCTTTCGTCTCTTGGGTTAAGCTTGTGTTCCTGGTAATAACTTTTTTCCAGAGCAAGAACGGCAGAGTTTGTAATAACTGCACCACCGTAGCAAAATTCAGGACATGAAGATACAGTTTTCATGGCAAAACATAGAATTTAATTTTCTCTGGAAGCCTTACTTTAAAAGACTCTGTCACTTGTTTTGTTCAGTGATAAGATCCAACTTTCAGTAGATGAATAACATTGAAAGTGTGTGTTTTCTGCCTTGTCAGGATCCTGTATATGTTTTTAGGAGACTGCCTTTCCTTAGTTCCACAGTATAATTAGCTGTAACAGCATTCTTTCTTGAAACTCGGGAAATTCGACATGCAAATCAAGAAGGTGATTTTAAGCAGGAGATCCCCTAATACTGCTTTTCTAAGAATTCTTTTCCTGACTAGAATCCTGATTCAGAATACTGATTTTATTAACCTTTCAACCTTTTGAGTGATGGATGCCACCTTACTTTAAGCCATGTTGTTATCTCGGCTATACTTGGCATAAGAAAAAACGTTAGAGATCTGAGTATGACAGTAGGACAGAGTAGAAAACTTGAAGTTTTTGTGAACTACTTTTTTTTTTAATGGTTCAAGATGATTTTATGCTCCATGTGTTGTGTGAAATACCTAAATTGGATTTTGTTTTCAGTTCGGATGACATGGATGGTCCTGTGGAAGACATTGGCAGTCGCTCTTG
Source organism: Pelecanus crispus (assembly GCF_030463565.1). Taxonomy (NCBI): domain Eukaryota; kingdom Metazoa; phylum Chordata; class Aves; order Pelecaniformes; family Pelecanidae; genus Pelecanus; species Pelecanus crispus. The sequence continues at coordinate 4,678,147 of NC_134645.1, read as the reverse complement.
TGTAACACGCTTTGTGAAGACGCTCTTGTCAATTATGGAGCATGGTGTTAAGCCTCACAGTAAACATCTCACGGAATACTTTGCCTTTCTTTATGAATTTGCCAAAATGGGAGAAGAGGAAGTAAGTACAGCCTTGTAGTTTGGGGAATTAGGTATGTATATGCATGTATGTATTTTCAAGTAATTCAATATCTACGTGTTTCAGAGCCAGTTCTTGCTTTCACTGCAAGCCATATCTACAATGGTCCATTTCTACATGGGAACCAAAGGACCTGAAAATGTAAGTTTCAGTATCTTGTATAACGAGAACCAGTCTTTCCTATTTTACATATATGACCATTAGTGCTGTGTCTCTTGAACCATCTGTCAGCTGTTAAATTAAAATTGTTTCACTCATGCAGGTTTTTTTCAACGTTTAGGTGGATATAATATTTTAAAAAAGATGCTGAATTGGCTATGCTATAAACCAGAGTTTTCTGTTTAGTATAGAAATACATATTAAGTAGAAGCAATTAAGGTTGCCCTCATCAGGCTATTAATGGTAACAATTGATTGCTTACTCCTGTTGTACAACTTAAGCTTTTAAATTTACTTGCTTTTTTTTATTGAATAGACCACCATAGCAGGCTATGTAGTGACTTCAACTAGCCTAGCTTTTGCATTTGTAAATACAGTTTAGCTTATGCAAAATGAACGCTTCAGCATGAAAATCAAGTGATTAGATATTTACTTGGTTTGATTCATGCAAGTTCATTAAGTTGTTTTGAATAAAAGAGAGGACAGAATATATGCAAAACCATGTACAGACTCTTTGAAATTAAGGCTCAAAATGTCCACATTGAAGTTACCTTTTTTTTTCCCCCCCCTTCAGCCACAGGTTGAAGTACTTTCTGAGGAAGAAGGGGAGGAAGAGGAGGAAGAGGAAGATATACTTTCTTTAGCAGAAGAAAAATACAGGCCTGCTGCCCTTGAAAAGATGATTGCCCTGATCGCTCTTCTAGTTGAACAGTCTCGCTCAGAAAGGCAAGAGCTTCTGCAAAACCAAAGTAGAATCTAATCTAAGCTAGTTCAGAAAGGAATTACAGATTTTATGGGTGTGGTTCTTGGGGGGGGGGGGGGGGGGGGCTTTTTTAACAGCATAAATGAGGTTGTAGATGGGCCCATTATATTTTTAACGTTTTAAAAGATAAGTGTTTGTCATTGTTGACCAAATAAAAGATTTGGGATAAATCCTTGAACACATTCAGTTGCCCACATTTGGATTTCTGTTTTGGTCTGTCTGAGTATAAAATATTTATTATTTTGTTCAGTTTTATGTTAATACCTTTATATTCTCTTGTGCATTGTGATACTGAAGAATATAAACTAACACTCGGTCTTGTATTTCTCCTTAACCTTACTTAATAATCTCTGAAGTAAAATGATAAAATTTTTTTGTATTTTAGGCATTTGACTTTGTCACAAAACGATATGGCAGCGTTAACAGGAGGAAAGGTAATTCACTTAAATAAGACCGTTGTAAGCCTCAAAAATACGTACACATGTATGTGTACATATGTAATTGTAGACAGTATACTAATATCTTATAATTTGTTGCAGGGTTTTCCTTTTTTGTTTCAACATATCCGTGATGGTATCAACATCAGGCAAACTTGCAATCTCATTTTCAGTTTGTGTCGGTACAATAATCGACTCGCAGAACATGTAAGTGTCAGAAACTATAGCTATTTGTTGAAAATCTTATCTAATAAGTGTAATGGGGTGATTTTTATTACTTTAACTGAATAAGCACAAGTCTAAGTGAGTTTTGTTTGTTTTGTTTTTAAGATTGTGTCCATGCTTTTCACATCTATAGCAAAGTTGACTCCTGAGGTATGTAAACATACTACCTGTATATTAAATAATTTGTATTAATATTTTTCTGTTTTAAATTACTTAAATAATCCTTTGCTAATCAAAACTCTTGCATGGAAGATGATCCATGGAAGTTTTTGTGACATTAAATGAAGTCTAACTGCACTGTATATTAAGTTTTCTAAAGCAGAATTCTCGTATGCAGTTTAAGATGAAAGTTTTATTCAAAGCCAAATAACATATATCTAGATTCTCCACCTATATGAATTAAAAAAGAAAATTGGTAACAATAAAATGTGTATGCTAGAATAAGTGGAGATATGTAATTATTGTCTGGTTGTTCAAGTTTTGGGGCACTATTTTGCAGTTCTGTGCATGCAAACACATTTCTCAGTCAGAATAAATTTCTGCCCTGGTAATAACAAAAATACTGAGAGTTCCAAATGGATTCCACATGAAAAATTATATATAGAGTGGAGAAGTGGATGCTCACACAAGGACATTCTTGTATACTGCTGTCAGAAAAGAAAAAATAATCAGGAAAAATTGAGGGCATGTCTAGCAGAGGAGGCATGATCATGGTTGGAAAAGCAGCACATACTAAATCATTCTCATGACAGCTTTGCTTTGTGTGATAGAATGGGCACTATCAGATGACAGTCTACTTCCCTCCTGTCATGCTAACATTTGCTACATTTTTATGCTTTTTTTGCTTTGCACGTATACACGTGCACCAGAGAGATTTTTGGTGAGGTGCAATATAATAATAATTGTAAGCACTTTATTGAAGCATTGTGAAAAGCTCGGTGAGTCTTAGCACACTTAAAAAAAAAAAATAAAAATCCATATTAGTTCCAACATGTTAGAGTAGAAGAGTTGGTGGGTTTGGAGGAAAACAGTATGCCAATAATAATGATCAGTGTAAACCCTCAAAATGTGATGGTTTTGGATAAACGTCTCAGGATCCATGTTATGCAAATACATAAAAATAATAGCTTCTCTGAGACAGTGAAGTCTTCTATATATGTAAAACAGGATAAACTGGTGAATTCTTCAGGGCTATGCAGCTTGATTCCCCCCCCACCCCCCACCCCCACCCCCACTTTTTTCAGAATAATGTCTGACTGTGATGGACAATGTGTACTGTTATTTCCTTGTAACTATATACTTCTACTAGACTGATCCTATCTAGTATGATCATGTTGCCTTGCACTAGCTATAAAAAGTGGCTTAATTCTACTGTATCCGTATGTGGGTACAGTAGACTTACAGGGTATATATATGTGGATTATTTACAGATGAAATAATAAGGGATTAAAAGTAATACAAATGTTCATGTCAGAAGTTCGTAGAAACATTTTTATGCAAATGTTTGGGTTTTCTTTTTTTAAGTCTCTAAAAAAGTTAGTGGATGGAATGAAATAGATCAAAATGGATATTTTTATTTTTATGCATTACAGGCAGCCAATCCTTTTTTCAAATTGCTGACAATGCTAATGGAATTTGCTGGTGGACCTCCAGGAATGCCACCCTTTGCTTCTTACATTCTGCAGAGGATATGGGAGGTACAACATGTAAAAAGAAAACAGAAGCTAAATTGTCTTTCTCTTGTTCATTCTTTTATGTCTATGAAAGGGTTTGACATTTAATTGTCATCCTTGCTGCATCAATTCATGATTTTTTTTTTTTTAATGACTGTTTCTCTTCCAAATAAACAGCAACAGCTAATAGACATTTAAAAGTTCTGCTCTAACTTCTAATGTTATTTTAACAGCATTCTGGTTAACTGGTATTTCAGTTCAACTTTACATTGTAGTTTAATGAGAAATTAATTGATTCATAATAAGGGTCTAGAATGCTGCTTCTAGGCAAATTCCACTTATCTTTCTCAGTTATCCTTTTGCAAGGACTGTAAAATGTTTCAAGGCCCATTGTTTGTTAGGGTTTTTTTGTTCTTTATGTACTGGTTCTTTGAATATTTGTTTGACTTTTTTTTGTTGTTGTTGTTCTCTGTAAAATACTCATTAACATTTTTAACCCATAAAATAGTGCTAAATTGAGTCTAGTGGATAATTGCTGTGGTGCAGGACCATTTTTGCTTGCATTTCTAAACCAAGAAAGAGACTTTTTAACCAGGTTGGCACAGGGATAAATTCCTTCATCTGAGCAATAGATCAGAAATTAAAGCTTTCACTTCAACTAACTGCTCTTTGAGTTCCCAGTACAATTTACTGTCTTTATGACTGACAACAGCGTGTCCAGCCTGAAGGCTGCTGAGGACAAGCTGTTGAACATTTGTTCCCTTTAATATTCTTTAAAAAGCGGGGCTGGGGTTTGTAAAAGATTATTACTGTGCAGAATTGAGACCTCTGGGAAAACACAAACCTGTCTTACCCACTGAAGCACTGTGGAATGGAATATGGATTGCTGTTCAAAAGTATTTTACTCCTGGTTAGGAGCAGTTATAGGAACCGCTAGGTAACCTGGTAAAGCGTATACCAAGCGTTTGTTAGGCGTCTGATCTGAACATGAATTAGCTGTAACTGCTGTACTTCAGGTAAAGAGAGTTCAAACACAGGATCTCAAGGTCAAGAATTACATCTAGCGGCCTTCTGTGTACGGGGAAGCGGTAGGTTACGAATTTCTCTCGGCAATAAGGAAACCTTTACAAGAGAGCTTTTGATAATGCACAAGTTGTGGCATGAAGTACATGTGCTTCATGCTTTGGTCAGAAGCCACGAAGTTTATGTATGTGATTTGTTAAGCAATCCTCTTTTTTATTTCCCTCCTTATTCTCAGTACACAAACGGAACCTACAGAGGAAGCAAGTCAATGACAGGTTTCTGTTGGAAAGGCAAACTTTTGGCAGTAGAAGTCATCGGTTCAGTCTGTGGTGATGCCAGTGTTGTTATCCTTACCTTGTTGACACAGGTCTAGAGATAGAAATTGTGTAGGCAGGGGTGAGAGGCCCAGTGGTTAATGCACAGACAGACAGTTTTAGGGTGTAGAACCTACTTCTGCAGCCACTCCAGTTTCTAGAAGTCGTTAAAAAGTGATTGAGCAATGAAGACAGTGAACAATGGTAGTCTTTTTCTTGGAGATACCCTCCAGCCTATTACAAAGGAAACTTGACAGATCAATTTGTCTTTTCTAAAAAAAGGGAGGAGATTGTTCTTAATGTGTTTATTTTTAAACGGAGATTAAAATTTCATAAGCAGAGTTTGGTCATGTCAGCTGCTCGTAGTCTTCAGGTGGATTAGAGCTTCAGCAATTCACTTACTGCCTGTGGTTCCTTAGATAGATAGAGTTCCTTTTTCTTTGTCTGGGCACCTGGACCGCAAGGTAAAAAAGAAAACAGTTTTTAAAAACTAGCAAATTAGTGACCTACATTTATTGGCCTAGTAGTATGTCAACAAATTTTTAACTACACAAAACCAGAAAGGCAGAGGAAGCTACGTTTTCTCCCTGTTATCTGTAAGGCTTTGATAACTGTCCAACAGCACTCCACAGGCTTTTCATTACCTTTGAAAAGCACTAGATGAATTTATCCCTTGAAATTGCATATTCATAAAAAACATAATAGCTACCCTCAGCATGAAGCTATATGGTCATATTCGCATACCGTTTATGTTCTTTTGATATAACTTGTATAAAAATGCTGATTCAGTGTTTTGTGTTAGCTGTTTTAAAAAAAAAAAAAAAGATTTATTTGTTTATAAAGACAAGATTGTTCAGTTTTCTAAGTCCTTAACATTTCAACTCTAAAGTGTCTCTACGCAGAAAGGATATGTAAAGTAACTTCCTGGACTCAGACTGAACTTTTAAAAGCTCTGAACAAGATTTAGAAGCACAAACCAGTGAAATTTTGATAAGGGTATTCTTTGTCTGCCAGAGCATCTCAGAATTGTAGGTGCTTTGATAGTCCTATGTGATTTTGAAAAAATATCTTGAAAGTCTTAATAATTATTTTTAGGGTTTTTTAATGCAATCAGTACCTAGTATCAAGGTTAATGTAATCTTTTTTGATTTTTCCACTCTTCTTCCAGGTCATTGAATACAACCCATCTCAGTGCCTGGATTGGCTGGCTGTGCAAACACCTCGAAACAAACTAGCTCACAGCTGGGTGCTGCAAAATATGGAAAACTGGGTTGAACGTTTTCTTCTGGCACACAACTATCCTAGAGTGAGAACTTGTAAGTTAATTTAAATTGAAGAAAATTATTCTGGTTGTAGCAAGCTACTATGTATGCGGTATTCCTGTCACAAGTGAAATGCATGCTTTTGTACTTGCCTTTTCTTCCTTTTCCAGTTGTTTTAGCATTGCTGTATTTTAAAGTATTAATACAACTGTGGTGCCTCTTCAAGATGTGCTGCCTGGTTTTGATGAAAACCATGCTTTGATTTTGTAACTTGAATGATAACATTAGTCGGTTCTTTATCTTATGTGGTTAATCTACAAGATCCAGGAAAACCCAAAGAAGAAAAAGAGATAATCCAAGAGGTTTTCAATAGTTTCCATCACATAGTTGTACTGTAGGTAGGAGTAGTACATGTTCTTCTTTCACCCATCACAGAGGAATCTTTAGTGGAGTCCTTTGAACTTGTGGATCAAGGAGAAGAAGCCTGTGCTTCTCCCCAACTCCAGGCTGTGCTGGCTCTCCAGTTTGTTCTGCCAAGAATCACGCTACCAGGCCATAGCAGAGATCACGCTTTCAGCCTTTCCTGTGTCTAAATTTGTATATAAAGGAGATTCCACACTAACAGGCCACACTGAACTTTAATACATTTTCTGTGGTTGAGGGAGATGTGGAAACTGGAGGTACACCTTTGCAACAGACTCCAGTTGTAAACATCTCTAAAGAGGTAATGATGTCTTGATCAAGCAGTATGCAGTGTAGTCATAGAAAACATCTGGGTTTGTATTTCTGTGACGGGGTGCATTGTGTTACGATAGTTAGAACCAAGCAGCAGACAGGAATATAGGGGGAAGAGGCCTTGAAAGCAAATCTCAACACTGCTTTTAACATGCTAGTCTTTCCCACTGATTTTTTTTTTTTTTTTTTTTTTAATCTCCAGTGTGAATGTAGTAATACCAGATTCTGTAAAATGCTTTGAAATCTGTAAACAGAACACACAATGTAATTGACCTTCGGATTAAATGACTGTTAAGTATGTGTGTCATTTTTCAAAGGTGTAACAGATTTGTTTTTATTTGAAGCCGCAGCCTATCTCTTGGTGTCGCTTATTCCAAGCAATTCCTTCCGTCAGATGTTCCGATCAACTCGCTCTTTGCACATCCCTACGCGCGATCTGCCTCTCAGTCCCGATACTACAGTAGTTCTTCATCAAGTCTACAATGTGCTTCTTGGCCTTCTTTCAAGAGCTAAGCTATATGTTGATGCTGCTGTTCATGGCACTACAAAACTTGTGCCCTACTTCAGTTTCATGACATACTGTTTGATCTCAAAAACTGAGAAACTCATGTTTTCTACTTACTTCATGGACTTATGGAACCTTTTCCAGCCTAAACTTTCTGAGCCGGCTATAGCCACCAACCACAATAAACAGGCTTTGCTGTCTTTTTGGTATAATGTGTGTGTCGACTGTCCGGAGAACGTACGCCTTATTGTACAGAATCCCGTGGTGACGAAGAACATTGCCTTCAATTACATCCTCGCGGACCATGATGATCAGGATGTGGTGCTCTTTAACCGCGGGATGCTGCCTGCCTACTACGGCATCCTGCGCCTCTGCTGTGAGCAGTCCCCTGCGTTCACGAGGCAGCTGGCTTCTCACCAGAATATCCAGTGGGCCTTTAAGAATCTCACGCCACATGCCAGTCAGTACCCAGGAGTAAGTAGATCGATACCAAAAAATACCGTTTCCTTGTCAGTATTTCCTCTCTTACTGGATGTCTCTCTTAATGAAAGAGATGAAAAGACTTATTTCATGTATCCAGTGGTGAAAGTATTATATTTTGGTTTCCTGGTGTAAGTAATTAATAATGCATTTAGATCCGATTACTGTGCTTGGGGGGGGGGGGGGGGGGATTGTTTTGGTGTTTTGGATTTTCTTTCTTGCTGTGTAGCAGTTGGAGAGCAGATGTTTTTTTTCTGGAAGCAGACACTGGTGTTTCCATTGTTCTTCAATATTCTGTATGCCAGTCTAGTCGAAAGAAACTGGGAATAGTCTTTAATGGTGGTCTCAAGAAAACATGTTGCATTCTAACATGCTAAGTTGGAGGAATTCCCAGGGAGTTTCTTCTTTGCTTTCAGTTTCTGGAATAGGCCAAGATTTAGCCTGTTGCATTCAAACGGAGGATGGCCTGGTGTTCACCTTGGGAGCGCTTGTGTACCTTTTCCAAAATATTGGTACAGTGGGAAGTTGCGCTGTCTCTACAACATTGTGAGACTTGTAGTAGAGAGTAGATACTGGTTAAAAGAGTCCACATGTAATGATGAAAAAACAGGCTTACAAAGTTTTTAAAAGCCAAAATAGGCATTTTTGTATGATTACTCATTGACTATTGCTTTGGGGTCCTTCACAGGTGTACAAGGACAGAAAGAATACAAAGATTTTCCTCGCTATGTAGAGGAGGAGGATGCATGGAATCTTCTATGAGCTCTAGCTGAGCTCATAGAGTAACTTTATGCTCTGACAGTCCTGGGAGTAGCCCTGCTGCTTTCATTGTTTTCATCTCCCCTCGGAAGTCTCAGTTTGTCTTGCTAGGGCAGGGACTTCAGTTACTCCACTGTCTTTAGTGTTTCCCATGCACATGGGACTTAGTGAGTTTTAGCACAAGGAGCTCTCTGAATTCTGTTACTTAGAATGTAAACATTATCATCAGAGAATGCGCATGCCCATGCTGCAGAAGATGACCCTACGTTCCTCAAGGAAAGCCAGGAAGTTCGGTGACATGGCTCAGGATTTCCACATTCTCCTCCCTCTCTCTGTCTCTCTCTGAGCTGTGCTGTTAAGAGACATTAAAACATCTATTTAAGGCTCATAAGGGTTATCTCAAATATCCGAGTCCTAACCCACGCAGTAAATAGTAAAGGCTAAAAGCAAACTGCATTGAAGATAGATAAGAAATAGCCACAACTTCTATATCAAAATTTGAGTTTTTAAGAACCACTTAGTTTTAATTATTTAAGGTTAAAATGTTGCCTGCTGATTTTTATAACTTTGTTATAATGCTTAGAACTGTATTCCCATCTAAATTTGCTTACACATACTTGTTCTGTATATTACTTAGTAGAAGTAACAGGATAAGTAATACGAATAGGAAGATACAAACGATAACGTACTGAGAGAGATTACTCTAACCGAATATTTTTGTGTGTTTTAGGCAGTAGAAGAGCTGTTTAACCTCATGCAACTGTTTGTAGCTCAGAGACCAGACATGAGAGAGGAAGAGATAGAAGATATAAAGCAATTTAAGAAGACAACCATAAGCTGTTACCTGCGCTGCTTGGACGGACGGTCTTGTTGGACTACTTTAATAAGGTACGGTAGTAGTGAAGTTGTAGTGTAATAATCTAATCCTGTTTGAATAAGAGCTGTATTTCACCAAATGTGAAGTACAAAAAAAACCAGTGGTGTTATTTTGATATTCTTTTTGATAAAGTTTTGGGGCTACTTTTATTCAGAAGTAAGCAAACAAAGTTACAATTTATAACTTTTTTTTTTTCAAAATCCATTGTTTGTGAATGTGATTTATTCTAGAATGTTTCATCTTCTAAAAATTCAGAAACTAAGCAAATATTTTACAATAAACAGGTGTAAACCATGATTGGTATTGTCAGGGTTCAAAAAGAAACACCATGACAAAATTGAATTAGTAGAGCCCTTGGGAAAAAAAAAAAAACCTAAAACCAAATCAATCAATGTTCTAATTCAGCATTTAAGCTGAAGTTCCATTCTCAGCCTAGCGTGATTAGTCTAGATTGGCAAAGCAGCAATTTCAGCTGCTGTTGGTGACATCTGCTATTCTTGGGCAGAAATGTTTTTTAGAAATACTGCCTGTGGGACACAGTTTTATTGTATCGCACCATCAAATAGTTTTTCATTTCTGGTCTATCTTAGTAGTACAGCTGAAACTGTTGCTTGGGTATTTTCAGTATAACTATAAATTGCGGGTGTATGTAGGTCAGGCACTGGGGTTTTACATGCAACTGTTGACGCATTGAAACACTCTGGTGCAAAGGGAAAACGGCCTGTCTTACCTGAAGGGATTACATACCGTCACCTGTCGCACAGCCCAACCAGCTTTTCCCAAACGCTCTGGAAGAATTGTTTTGTTGAGAGGAACCGTGCACGAGCATAATCCTTTATTTTCTGTTCTGCTGTAAGCATAAAATATTCTGATAGAAATGTTTTTACACATTTCAAAGTCCAAACACATGCTTAACTGAACCTATTTAAATGTATCATTTTGACAAGCATAAACTTCTGTCTTTGAAGTACCTTATTTTCCTCAGTTTTAGCATTGTTGCAGACATTATTTGGGAAATATTTCTGTAAAGGTTGTTTATAAATTACTTTTGATAACATAAAGTTGACATAAAGGAAGTTAGCATCAGAGGCATTTTTAAATGAGAAAATGGGGAAAAAAGGAAGAGAAATAATTATGTTCTTTTGGGGTTTCTTTGTTCTTCTGTGATTGTTTTCCAAAATACAGCACGAGCATAACAATTTTAAGCATTTGTATGAATTATGAAAAGATTATACGTATTTTTCAGTGTTCTCAATGTTTGGATTTTCTTCCTAGTGCCTTCAGAATATTATTAGAATCTGATGAAGACAGACTTCTTGTTGTGTTTAATAGAGGATTGATTCTGATGACCGAGGTAAATACTTTGTTATTTAATTATCGTAAACACCTCGCTTTCTTCATTGCTTCCTTCCTGACAATGTGTTTGCTTTAAATTTTTTCAATATGGTATAATTTAAAATAAAGGTAAGAAATATGTTGATTAAGTACTGGCACAAATGTAAAATCTTAAGGATCATAGGAAGGACAAAAAATTATTTACCAGACATTTTGCATGTTGAAACGCTAATGTAGGAGGCTAAGTGAGTAAATTTTGAGGCAATACAAATCTTAATCCAGGATAAAGATAACAGATTAGCTGATGACAGTGATTTGGTAGGATAACTATAAAAGAATGCAGCTTAAATAGGAAAGATGATCAAGAAATAAAAGGGCGATGTGTCGCCTCGTACATCAAGGGTAGATACGCTCGCTCTGAGGTTCATAATGGCGAGTAAATTAGGTCTGCTGAAACAGTTGGAACTTAGCAAGACATGTCGTGAGTAGTAAGAAGTCAGTGTTGGCTTTCTTCACATAGATACTTCCCCTGCCACCTTGAAGAAGATTTCTTTAGTAGTAAAAAGATGAGGAAAATGTTTGCCTGGTTCTAAGACAGAGGGTAAGCCACCAACAGGTTATGTTGAGAGGAGTGAGTTTATGCTTTTTTGGTGTCATTCTCTTTATCACATCAACTGTGAGTAAATGGCTGAGCACAGTCACACAATTATTACTAGTTTAGAAGTGTTGAGGCAACAGGTTAAAATGCAGAAATAAAGGACACTTAGATGCAGTTGCAGTTAATATTTCTGAGTGCTTCTTGGGCACTTCCGAGGCAATTCTCCCTATCTTTTCTACTCATTGTGCTTTTCTTTCCAAGAAGGAGTGGTCTAAGAACACATAAACTAGATTTCTTTCTGATGAAAGTAAACCTAAAGATGCATTTCCAGAGCACATATAGTGTATTCCCGTTGTAAGTGGATATTTGATCCATGAGACTGGACCAGAATTAGTTCAAAATGGAAAGGAAAAAGAAGAATAAATAACGCAGCCCTGAAATGGGTACAGTTTGGATGTCAAGCCCCTGCCCACCAACAGTTTCACTCTACAGACCCACTCATACTGTCCTGCAGTAATGTAGGAGAAGCCTAAAAGACATTGCTGAAAAAGCTCCGAACTGTTAGTGGCTACTTTAACATGAGTGAGATACCAGAAGACTGAAAAAGGGCACATACAGTGTTTATCTCTTCTTTTTTTCCTTTTGTCCTTCTTAAGATTGGTGTAAGGTCTTGGATTCTATTCAACACTTCCATTATTGAGTTGATGGATGAGAACGTGTGTTTATTAAATATGCTGGCAATGCAAGATGGGGAAGGATGCTAGATCCTTTTGAGAACAAGAATAAAAATCAAGATTGTCTGGATTATTGTTGGAGAAAGGGTAAAAATAAGACGCATGCATTCTTGGCATATGTAGAATGGTGTATTCAGGGAGGGATAATAAACTGGTAAAAATCCGTGTTGCAAGACAGGTGGATAGGAGGTAGTTGTAGCTGTGCAGTAAATGGGATAGTGGAATAGACTGCTTCAGAAGGGTCAGCCAGCACAACTGGAAGTCGTCAGGAGGGCTTTGAGCAAGCCTCTGTCAAGGATGTAAAGACATTTAGTCTGCCTTAAGGCATGTGGATGGCGTAGATGATGCTTTGAGGTTGATTCCAACCCCATTTTTATATGGTGTATATAAAAAATTCTCCTTTTTTTATGTCATTAGTTTGTATTTTCTGGGACAAAGTGTGATAGAAAAAGCTGAAATTACAAAATCAGTTAGAAAAATAAAAACTAAGATACGGCAGTACTGTTTGAAAGTTGAGTTTTCATGAGCTTGTTACAAATGTAAGCCTTTTGATGAACTACAGTTAGCTTACAGTCACTAAACTTGGGCTAAGAAGTTAGGAACTGAGCTGTAGCTTTATTCGTACATGAAACTCATAAGTAGATGAGGATATATACATAGATATGTATAAAGAGAACTTGGTTTAACAGCTCTAGTTAACCCTGATCCACGCTAACAACGGCTACTTAAGTTTATAAAGAATGTGTAATATAAAATGCAATTTATCCTGTGTAAAACATTGCTAGAAATTAGCCAAAACTAACGTTCAGCTTTTAGCTGAGTTGCTTTACAGCTTGAAATTACCAGGCCTTATATTTTCACTTGTTCACTGGAAGTGTTTTGCGTGGTGAAAAACGTTGCATCAAGGAGCTGTCACGTTCAGGAAAGTTTTCCACTTAGCAGGGTTGGCCATGTATCTTTTATCTTCACTGTAGTATAAAAATGACACATCAAGATTTTGCATTATAGGGAATGAGATTACTGCTTCTTTATCTTTAAAATATCCCAGCAGATTAAATATATTTTCTTACATCTTGTGCTAGAATTTTTGCAGTTCAGAAATGAGTTGCTTTTCCTTCCCAATACTTCTATAAATCACAGATGCCCAGAAGGTGTTTTAGTTCTAAAAGGAGAAGTCATTCATCTGACATACAATCATATAGCATATGTCCGGAAGCAGCATTTTGAAAAATGACTAGCATCGACATTAATCTTGCGGTTTTTCCCCAAATTCACATACCCGTGTCTGTCTGTGCATCTCTAATACCACTTCGTACGTTGGCACAGAAATACTGGGATTACAGATACATAAAAATACCGTGTCTCAAATTACGCTTTGCTTGTTGGGTTTTAGGTAAATGTTATGCGTGAAAACTTTGTAATTACATTAAGCCACTGACAGAAAGCTTTTACCTTGAAAACAAATTCAGGCTGTTTGTAATGTCCCCCTCTATAAGCGGTATAGGATGTGCTCACGAAAATGCTCATTTCTTGAGATGGGTGGTAGCTCCTTATAGAGGGGTTATTGTTATAATAAATTGTACAAATTCAGTTTCCCTCGGACATGCATGTGAGAAAAATTAAATACGATTCTAGTTTTTGGGTTAGGTGAGAAGAACAAAAATCAGCCTTTTGGCCAAAGGCAAGTTTCATTTTAACCCCCCCATACCAGACTAGCTGTTGTTCATTGTTACCAGAACTAGATGGCCAGGTCAACAGTTATATTTGGTTGTTACGGAAGATACCGGGTTGTTCATTTGTTCGCTCCCTTTCCTTCTCTCTTTCTGCCCCTTTTCCCCCACCCTCCCCTCTTTATTTTCTTTTTTTTTATTTTTTAGTAAATATATTAATTTTGTGTACAGATTTATTCTCTTTTTAAATGTTGTTGTCTTTGAGTAATTTTGCGATGACATCTAGCACAGTATGTTTTAATACATCTTGTTTGAGCGTAAAAAAACATGTAAGAAGTGGTATCTGTAGGATAGAAATGGAAACGATAACAAGTGCGTTAATTTGGCAACATAAAGTTTTGGCATTTTTTTTCTTTACAGTCCTTTAACACGTTGCACATGATGTACCACGAGGCCACAGCTTGCCATGTGACTGGAGACCTGGTAGAACTGCTGTCTATTTTCCTTTCGGTTCTTAAGTCAACACGTCCATATCTGCAAAGAAAAGGTTCGATTATAACTCTTCAAAGGATGGCACCTGTTAATTACTTTTCATGACCCAAACCCTAGTATTTTATCTCGCTTATTATCTGTGTTTAAAAATATCCCATACAGCAGGAGATATGAGTATTAACAGTTATTAAAGTGTTACTTATTATTTATTGACGTCATACGAAACTAGATTAAGTACGTTTAATAGCAATGGACTGGTGAGACTTAGCAGCTTTCTAGATGGATTAAAATCATGCTAGAGGAAAAAGAGATTCTTCAGCAGTAAAATTCTGTGCTTTCTTTAATGAGCTTTTGAGCAATTAACTGAACAGATTTCTATGGTTTTTGCATTTGCAGATGTGAAGCAAGCTCTCATTCAGTGGCAGGAGCGAATTGAATTTGCCCATAAGCTCTTAACTCTGCTAAACTCCTACAGTCCCCCAGAACTCAGAAACGCTTGTATTGGTAAGTCGTAACAGCGTAACTGCAGTCAGGAAGGACCTGTTCTACGCAGTTACTGCTTTGAGATTTAAATTCCATTTCTGCAAGTGCAAATGCTTGCTAGATGCTCTGTAGATTGGGATTGTTTATAGTCCTCTTGTCAATACATCGGTATTGCCATTGTTCCTATTCTAAGTATTTCTGGTTTCGTCAGGTTAAAATTAATATTCCTACTCCCCTCGGCATGCAGACTGTGTGCACAAAAAGTCGGCCTTCGTTTTGAGAGATCAGTCTGCTACCTGATAAGGGGCATGATTAAGGAATAACTCCTGAATTCACGTGTCAGTGAGTTTAGAATCAAATCCCAAATCCTACATTAAAATTCAAATATTAACTAACGCTCCACTTGGAAGGATGCAAGGTGACCAATTTAGTCTGAGTAACAGCTTTTAGTGTTCGTTTTTATGCTCCCTTACTGGGAGGTATAATAATAAAAGTAAAGCTTAAACAGCTTGTAGAACTGAATGGATTTGCTTTTTAAAATCATAGGCATAGACATTATATGAAAGTGTCTCTCCTGCATTAGAAGACCTATTTCAGAAAGTTTTTCTAGTTTAGGGGTTTTTTAATATTATTTAACAGATATAATCTGCATTTTTATGCATGTTGATGAAGGCCTAAAACTCTGTCCAAATTACCTTTTTTTGTGTGTGATTTGTCTGCGTTTTCCCCTTATTTTGAGCGCCTTTCTCATTGTCCTCCTGACTGCTGCTGGTTGACATTTTCCAGGCATCAAACCTGATATGTTTAAGAAGCAGGAAAGAGGGTAATTCTATTGAGCTTCTACTTTCTACAAGCTGGCACCCCTCTCACTGGTGGTTGATGGACCACTGAGCAGGTTTTCTCCCAGTGGTGGAGGTGAAGGGAATCTTGACTGGTTCGGGGGTGTTCTCTTTACGTGCTATTCGCAGTAGAGCCTACCTCCACGGCACGCACAAGGCGCAGCAAAAGCGCTGTGACAGAGAGTTTGAAAATGCATGAGCCTGAAGTTGAACTGTTTGCTGTTAAGAAATAACAATATGTAATAGCAAAACCAACTTTTTGTTTGTAGATGTCCTCAAGGAGCTTGTACTTTTAAGTCCTCATGATTTCCTACATACTCTGGTTCCATTTCTACAGCACAATCATTGTACATACCACCACAGTAATATCCCAAGTAGGTATTTCAGCGATTGTATTTTGAAGTTCTCTTACGCTATTATTACTCTACCGCGTTCCTTGCTGATGTCAAATACTGACCTTTTAAATGTCTCCCTATTTTATCCTAACTTGTACTGCAGTGTCTCTTGGACCTTATTTTCCATGTCGTGAAAATTTGAAATTAATAGGGGGGAAAAGCAATATTCGTCCTCCACGGCCTGAACTTAATATGTGCCTCTTGCCTACAATGGTGGAAGCCAGCAAGGTATGTAAATGTACGGTCTTATAAATAGCTATTTCTCTATCATTTTCCCTTTGTATAAAAGTATTACGAGGCTCCAGTAGCGTAATGCATCTACGTTTTCTTTGTAAACAAAGCATAATTCTTCTTCAAGATGTGTTGTCCTCATATACTCCATTCTAGATGTGCACTCCAGAAGCACCATTTCCCTGCCCTTGGTGACACACAGCTTCATATTCCAGGCACAATGAGAGTTTGAACCGTGTATTCCAAAAAAAAAAACCCACAGCACGCATTTTGATAATCTTCCAATCTGTTTGTGGCATTTATAAAGAAAATTCAGGAACCGCGCAGGGATTGTCCAGACGGGTTTCAAAGTATGTTACGATTTATTAGCAGGCAGCCGAGTAGATCCTCCAGGTTTCATTAGAGTCCATTCCACCGGGACTGAGGCATAATCTACTACTTGTTTGGGTAAAATACCAGTACCTGAAATACCACGTAGGGCTTGAAGTCTTTTACTTTCCATTTTCCCTTCTGTGGGCTTCCTGATGGGATGCCAGCTTCGGTGGGGCTACTTCGTAGTCGCTTGCCACGTCCCGTTATTGCAGTCGCAGCAACGGTGGGATTCAGCTCACGTAACTTTGCCTATCTAAAAGCTCGGGGTCCAGCTCTGTCTCTGGTTAACGGCGATAAACAGTTGCCCTCCTTCCTGTCCCAGACGCCTGAGTCCGGCTGAGGTGACTCTTCCTCTGGAGGAGTCTGTCTGTCTGTCTCCCTCCCTCCCTCTCTCTCCATTGACTGCAGGGCGTACTGAAATGACTAGATTTTAGATAGCTAAAGTCAGGTAAGGTGAATCCCACCCTAAAAGGAATATGTATGGACAATCATTTGAAGAAGGAAAACTGGTTACTCGCTGTACAGTAACTGTGGTTCTTCAAGATGCTTTGTCCACACAGATTCTGTGCTCCTCCTCCTGTGCTAACTCCGAGTCCTGTCATAGGGGATTCTTATCGGTGAAGGAATTGAGTGGTGGTTGAAGCCGCCATACCCCTTATGCCCTCAGGTACAGTGGTCGCAAGGACACACTGGGTGCAGGCACAGCCCCAGTGGACACTGCTATTCAGAAAGAATCCAATCTCCTGCACATGGGGCCTATGTGCACGTAGATGGGAATCTGTGTGGGCAACACATTTCGAAGAAGCACGGTTACTGTAGGGTAAGTAACCCTTCTTTTTTAAAGCTTTCAAAATGATGCTTTGTATATTTGTGCACCGTCAAATTTCACTGTGTACCCAGAGTCGATTAAACAATGCGCAGAGCCAGAAATTATCTGTAGCGGGTTTTTTCCGTCATGCATCCAGAGGTAATGGATGTGACGCTAAATAACATAGACGCTTGAACTTAAAAAGTCGCCATACCGTACGACACGGTGTTTTACACGTTCTAATGAATTCATGTACATTAGGAAGCAGAAGATTTTTAAGCCTCTAAAGCCACATCCACGATTACGTTTCCCTGTGTTTTTGCATGCTTATTTTTCATTCATTCGTTTTGTGTAAGATTGCATTTGTTTGCTTGAATTTTTGAGATTTCCTTTTGGCTATCTGGTCTACAGAAGCCGATGCCGTTTTAAGCCTATACATCCAAAATACATTAAAATACTGGCACGCAAAACCCTTGGCATGTATTTATCGTTTGGTTTGAGACATTCCTGAAAATACTGCTTGGAAAGCTCGTGAAGCTCAGGCTTGAAAAAATTCTGACTTCTGCAGATAGTAACTGGCAAATGATGATTTAAAAAGCAGCAGTGCGTATATATTTAGGTATCTGTATAGGATTTAAAATTACTGCGCTCTTTTCTTGTCATCTTCAAGACGTGGTATTCGCACAGCTTTGCGTCTTCTCGGTCTGTTGATTCAGAATCGTACGATAAAAGCTTTTACCGGTGGGGGAATCGCATCTGCCATCCCTCCTCCCATCTCACCACTGTGCTTGCCAAGGGCTCGGTGAGGGGACACAGCTGGCCTGGGCTAGACCCCGAAATTCCCATCGTGTTTTCCCGTAGTATCGGATTAAACGCTGCAGGGCAAGAAGTGCAGTAACGTTAAGCTAGATGCTCAGGAAATCTGGTTGCTGTCCAGTTGCTTATGTAGTTTAAATGAGGCTCTCTTAAATCTTCAGGGCAAAGATGATGTTTACGATCGTATGCTGCTAGACTACTTCTTTTCTTATCATCAGTTCATCCATCTACTATGTCGAGTTGCAATCAACTGTGAAAAGTTTACTGAAACTTTAGTTAAAATGAGTAAGTATGAAGGTTAAACAGCCTAAGGATTTTTTTTTTTTCTGTGATAACTGTGAGTGCTTCTCCACCAAGTTTTATATTCAACATTTTTAAGAAAAAGCAGAGCTTGTGAAACTCGCTGCATTAATCATTCTGGACATTACTTTTACCCACAAAACTGTGTGACGTGTGCAGTGTAGTGCAGTTTTACCTTCGGGACTGTAGGCCTGTCCAGAAAGCAGCCGAGGCAACCGGTGAGAATTCAGTCTCCTTGCACATTTAGACTTTAATACAGGACTCACTGAAGCTTGGTTTTTTGGGGTGTTTTTGTGGGTTTTTTTGGTTTGGCACTTTGGCTTTGGATCAGATCCCGAATCCTCAGCATCTCTGCCATGGCGTTAATGGGCAGTCTGCCCAGGAGCGTACATGACCAGCCAGCCACGACGGCACTGGTTCTGTTGTTACCAGCCTGGCTTTATTTTACTCCATAGCTTAGGGAACCACCACAACATTTAATTACGTTTATAACCGTTCGGTCATGTGGTTTGCACCCGATACTTGTTTCAGCTCTGCCAGTAGATACCACCAGTATTTGGGTTTCTTCTTGTCACAATGTAAACCTGGTTTTTTGGGGTTTTTTATCTGTCCGACTGCCCCAGCCGTTCCGCTGGCTCTCTGCAGGAGAGCATCCCGCCTTGAATTGCCCCACTAAGTCCATGTGCTGCTCCAAAGGGTCACCGTGGTGGGTTTGTGGGCTTGTTTGGTTTTTTTTTTTAATTCCGTCTCTCACCACGGACCCTAGGACAAGCCGAGTGACCCAGTGTGGTAGGTGCAGATGCACAAACCTCAGCGTCACACAAATAGTTGTTACATGGACACGCTGACTGGGAGCCGTCTCGCTGCGGTTGTCTAAAAATCAGAGGTATAGCCAGGCGTTCCTCTGTAGTCAGTGGAGAGACGTCAATTCCTTCCAAGCGAAACTGATCTCCCCATTCTGAAATACCTTAAGCAGAATGAACGCCACCTGAAAATACCCGCTTGTTTTCTTGTTTTCTCTGCCTGTAGAAGCTGGCTAGCTAGCTACGATTAAATACCGCTTCTAGACAAATAAAACCACACAAAACTAATCTTGTCCAAAGAGCAACGATAGCAGAATTCTTTTGATCCCCCAAATCACCCATTTGCTCGTTGTTTGTCACGCTCTTCTGACTGTAACTCTGGCGTGATTAGTACTTACTATAGGTTGTGTTAGTTACGCAATCCCAGTAGGTTTTATATCCTTTGCTGTTGTTCAGTGTATCCCTTAACTCTTTCATGGTCTGGGTAACAGTGCTGTGTGGGTTAATAATGAAGATTACCCGTTAAAAATTACACGCTGTTTTTAAAAAAAGAGAGTTAAAACCTGTAAGTGCTGTAGCTGACCAGTTGAAAATGGAAGAGAATTTATTACAATAAAATAATCTGATTACAAAGCCAGAACTGAAGCCAGCGCTTTAGGTTTGGTTTTACATTTCACAGAAATAGCGAAGGGATACGTCTATTTATTAAATGTACTATAAAAACTTCACAGACGTTGGGACTTTCCAATTATAAAAAGTGCTTAGAATGTGGTCTTATAAAATGATATGGCACCTTGGTACTACTGTTATCAGGAAGCGCGTATCTCCAACAAAATTCTCACACAGTAACACTTTCTCATAAAATTTCAGGTGTCCTAGTTGCATATGAAGGTTTGCCGCTTCATCTCGCGCTGTTCCCCAAGCTTTGGACTGAGCTTTGTCAGACTCAGGTAAGAGCCAGAGAGTTTGAGAACTAACGGAATGGGAATACAGCCAAAATCCAATGAATGTGAAAGAGAGATTAACGTAAATTGTAACTAGTGCGTATTGTTTAATCACTCAACATACTAGCATTTTGAACAGAAAATACCTCTGCTTATGTTGCCTGTCATCTGATAAAACCCATAAATCACACATAAAAATCTGGCCAGTCGTATTTGCTCCCAGTATGCCCTCGGTCCTGCAAAAACTTACACAGCAACTTCACGCGGTATGTAATATTGGCAGGATGGCAGCCTGAACGGTGTACAAAACCGACTTCATCCCACCTCTGAATTTCCAGCTTTTTACGTAGCGTAAATGCTGGTACGATGGAATAAAAATTGGGAGATCTCTCAGTGGGCTATCGCCGTGCGCCTGCTGCGAGGAGGGGCCTTTGCACCTCCGCAGGACCCTGCAGTTGGCTCACGGACTGGCAGACACCGGCCCTTCAGATACTCACTGATCGTGACAAACTGGCGCTCCTGTGGAATACGCTTTGTAAAAGGAAAATGGGAAATAATAATTGGCAATAATTAATTTGTACAATTTACTGATGCCTGATAGACCTGAAATGTTCTTATCAGTAAGAGTGGTCCAGTATGAATTAAGAACACCAGTGGGCCCGGCGTGGATGTCTGCAGCGCTACCGCAGCGCAGTGCGTCGGTGATGACTTTGCAGTGTTCTCTCTCTCTTCTCCAGTCCGCAATGTCAAAGAACTGCGTAAAGCTCCTCTGTGAAGATCCAGTTTTTGCAGAATATATCAAATGTATTCTGATGGATGAAAGGACCTTTCTGAACAACAACGTTGTATACACCTTTCTGACCCATTTTCTTCTAAAGGTGCGTGGTCTTTTAGCGATAATTTCCATTTCAAGAAATGTGGTCATAGATGCTATTTCAGTTTTGGGTACTGTTCTCACAGTTCCATTTTTTTGTGGGTTTTTTTTTTTTTTTTTTTTAAAACCTTACCTTCTTTTCACAGGTCCAAGGGCAGGTGTTTTCTGAAGCAAACTGTGCCAACTTAATCAATACTCTAATTACAAATCTAATAAATCAGTATCAAAGCTTAGAATCTGACTTCAGCAACCAGAGAGTTGAAATTTCCAAAGCAAGCTCTACTTTAAATGGGGTGAGTCTTTTCTAAGCCATTCAACTGTCGGCATCATTTAGGAGGCAGCTTTATTTTCCACGGAAAACCCTTCAGTGCCACATGCCAGGTTCTAATTAAAGCGGTGGGCATCGTTAGCTCTACTTTGTGCACGAGCTGGACTGCTGGTGAGAGCAGGGGAGGCTGCCTTAACTGGCTGGCTGGAGACGTTAACCCCTACCAACGAGACAGCCGTAAATTTACGGAGCAGCAATCCAAACTGTCCAGAATTCTCCGTTCCACCTCGGCGTGCAGAGCGTACATACTTGGGTCTCCCAAGCTGATGGTGGGGACCGCGAGGCTGGGCGGAGGGCAGCTTGGTGTGGAAAACAAGTAACGCAAAGTGCGGTAGAGTTACCGTAGAAATGTTCTAACGCAGCGAAAAGATTCCCTCTTGCAGCGAGCGGCACGGTACTGTCCTCTGCTTGGGACAGATCCGTGTTAAGGTCAGCGTATCGGTAGCGAGTGGGAAATTTCAGTAGCGCAAGCATATTTAGAATGTGACCTTTCGGATGTACAGAACACATTGAAGCCTCTGCTTATTGCACAGATCTCGGGGGGGGGTAATGAAGTAAGAGTGTGAAATAAGGCTAGTTACGTTTGCTTGCCTCTGTTTTTTTAGGACCTCCGAGCACTTGCCTTGCTGCTTTCGGTGCACACTCCCAAACAGCTCAATTCAGCCCTGATTCCAACTTTACAAGAGCTTTTAAACAAATGTAGAGCTTGTCAACAACAGAGGAACTCATTACAAGAGCAAGAAGCCAAAGAAAGAAAAACTAAAGGTTTGCTTTCTATGAGAGTGTCGCTCTAACAATTCTAAGGTTTTACAAACTTAAAGGAACGCATTGTTTTCTTACCACGGAAGGTGGGCCGTTTCTTGGCTCCAATCCCCAACGCTACGCAAGAAATAGCAGTTTATTATGGAGCTAAAATTCTAGGCGGTTACATGAATTTCCTGCGAGGAAATAAGTATTTATTGAAGTACCGTGTTTAACATGGAAAAGGATAAAAACACGAAAGGAAAGGCCTGTTAGTTGGATGTGTGGCACGAAAACAATGCGCTTCCCCTGAGCGAGTTTTCCTGTTTGTTGCAGACGACGAAGGAGCTACTCCTGTGAAGCGAAGACGGGTGAGCAGTGACGAGGAGCACACTGTAGATAGCTGTATCAGTGATACAAAAACTGAACCCCGGGAGGCGTTGACCCCAACGAGCACTTCGGATAACGAGACGCGGGACTCTTCGATCATTGATCCAGGCACTGAGCAAGATCCTCCTTCCCCCGAGAACAGTTCTGTCAAGGAGTACAGAATGGAAGTTCCATCTTCATTTTCAGAAGACATAATGTTAGCGACACGGTCACAGCACACGGAAGAGCAGTCAGGGAACGGTAAATTTGAAGAATGCAAAGAATTTAAAGACCTGCAGACTTCCAAGGATTCCATCGGCGCCGAGGAGGACTCGGAGTTTCCTTCCACATCGATTTCGGCAGTTTTATCTGACCTCGCAGATTTGAGGAGCTGCGATGGTCAAGCCTTACCATCCCAGGACCCTGAAGCTAGTTTATCCATCGGCTGTGGCCATTCCAGAGGACTTTTTAGTCACATGCAGCAGCATGACATTTTAGACATCCTCTGTAGGACCATTGAGTCTACGATTCACGTGGTCACAAGGATATCTGGAAAAGGAAACCAAGCTGCTTCTTGACATTAGATGGAGCATGTCTGCTTTTAAGTCTTTTTTTTTTTTTTTCCTTCCCCCCCCAAAAACCGCTGTTTGTATAAGTTTTGCTTATTTCTGTTTTGTGCTTCAGTTTGTCCAGTGCTCTCTGCTTGAATGGCAAGATAGATTTATATGCTTACTTCTTGGTCAGGCAGAACTCCAGATTTCTTTTCTTTCTTTCTTTTTTTTTTTTCTCCCTCCCCCCCCGCCCTTTTTTGCCTCTACCGTACACTTTCTTAAAGGGCAATCAGATAATGGATATGTTTTATGTAATTAAGAGTTCACTGTAGTGGCTTTCATTTAATATGGCTGTCTGGGAGAACAGGGCCTCGTTGCCCTGGATGATGTAATTTAAACTTATGGCATTTTTACTGTGTATAATATGGTGTCCTCTGTGCCAGTTTTGTACCTTATAATAGAGGCAGATTGCCTCAGATCGCTGTGGTTCTTATTATCAAAATTAAGTTTACTTGTATACTAAACAACCACAAGAAATTTGATTCTGTAAAGAATCCTCTTTAGCTGTGGCCTGGCAGTATATATATGGTGCTTTATTTAACAGAATACCTGTGGAGGAAATAAAGCACACTTGATGTAAAATTAATTGTTTTATTTTTATTGACATGATCAATTGCTATTCTGTGCACTTCATTAAACTGATTGTGATGACTTTTCATTTGTTTATAATATGTCGCTTCAGTCTTTGGATTTCTCAGCAAAGATGACTTCAAAAATGAAACGGCTGCAGAGAGAAACGATGATCAAATGTACATAATCGATGTCGGTCCTTTTCTGCTTTACTCTGTATGGATGCTCAGCCGCGCAGCGGGGTCGGAAGCCGGCGGAACTTGGCGTTTCCCTATTTTTAACCCGTGTTAGCCGTCCGTTTCTCCTGCGCCATTTGCAGACTGACTGCCTTTTTCCCTCCACCCGTGCTCCCCGGGGCCCGCCCCACCCGGCCGCGCTCCCTCGCTTTCTTGACGACTTCACCCCCCGCAACGCTGGAAGGACTTTATCACCTTTCCCGGTCACATTTCCTCCTGTTACTTCTGAGCAATATCCGTTTCCTATGTGATCTTTTGGACTGTCAATGATACTGGTTTTAATATCTGATTAAACTCCATTTTCAGCTTCATCTTCCAGTTGCTTAGCTCATTTGTTTTTCTGTTGTCTTCATAACATATCTCCCGTGGTCTTTTTTCTTCCAAATTCCATCGTTCTGCCCACCATTTAATGTCATTCCGCATCATTTGCTTCTCCACGGTTCTATTATGTGATGCTTTTGCGACTCCTCTTACTCTCTCTGAATCTACTCTCATTTTCTTTAACCTAAAGTCATTAATTAATCATTTCTGTCTTCAGACTTTACATTCCCCTTTATTAGCACTTCTATTCCTGCATTTACAGACACTACATTGATGCTGGTGAGCGCTTAAGTTGGTCTCCTTCTTATTCAAACATGAAATAATTGCGTTTTCGCTCTCTTTAGGAATAATTTTATTACCCTTTCTGATCAACTTCTCCATACACTGTAACTTCAGAGAAATCAGCAACAGCTTCTACTCAAAACAGAAGTAACCAGTATCAGAATTCATCAATCAAGTCTTCTACCAAGCCAATGGTTGGGGTGAGATGTCTTTAGGAAGATAACTGCCTATCCATCTAAAAATCTTTGAGAGGTGAAGCGGCCATTATAACCCTTTGGTGAGTAGTCTCAGTTAATTAATCACGCTTACTCAAAACCTGCATCTGATTTTTGGCATGTTGTCTGACTGCACCTTTCAACTATGGCACTTTGGCTTTGCCTTCTCATACAGGATGAGCTCACACCGTAATTCTGTTACTGAAGAGTGGGATTATGTCTTTTGTGATGGTTTTTTCTCATTATTTCGAACCCCCTTTTTGAAATGTATACCAAGTATAAAACAGTATTTAGTAACGATTTCGTAAATGATACACAAGTCAGTCATACACCTTTCTTCCTCTCCTGTTAGCCCTCCTGTGTTCAGCTGGTCACCGACTACTGACTAGGCCCTTTAAGTAATTTTTAGGATGTTTTCCCCCACAGAGCTGTAGATAGCATTTGCAAATGCTGTTGGTGGCAATTTTGTACTTTATTGTCAGTTATTTTCTCACAAATAGGTAACTGGCCTTTTAGAATCCCACCAGAAGTCCATTTATTTGACAACCATTTTCCATTACCAAAGACGTTACAGTTGCGCGTTAACGTTTCAGCGATGCGCTGTGTTGGGATTTGGTGGCTCTCTAAGCAAAGTATTTTAGGTAGTAAGACATGCACCGTATGTGTAAGCTGTGTTAGGCCAGCAGTTCCCTTTGCAACCCCTTTGAAAAGCTACATCAAATTTGACAAGGTAATATTAAACATGTTGATTAGCTCTAATTGAATGATTATCCTGTAGTTCTGAATTGACTGAATTTAATAGCTTTTCTATTATTTTGCTCAAAAGCTGTGTCGAGATTACCAGAAGTCTCATTCTTACTATTCTTCCCTTACATTACCTTCCCGTTTCCCCCTTAAGCTGAGTATTCCTGCAGTTTTTATTGGGAATTCTTTCCCAGTATTCAGGTTTTAGAACAAAGGTAAGCAGTACCTGCACAAACTTGTCTCCTCTTCTATATCCGTGTTTGGACCCGTTTCTTTTCTATTCCTGTGTGTCCCTCGTTCCAGATGTTCTGCAGGTCATGATTTCTTCCACAGTATTCCCCTTCTTTTTACTTTGAATCCGTTTTCTAGTTTCTATTTCTTTGCCTTCAAGAATGCTTTTTTTTAATCCCTGTCTTTGAAAACCCCATCTTTACCTGGCTTCCTCTCTCCCGTGGCTCATCCCACCTCTCATTTAATGGCTAGGTATTTCCTCCCAGCAGTCCCACCTCCCATCTAAGCCCTTCAAAATCAAGCTTTTAAAATACCTTCTCCTTCCACTGCCCTCCCTGTGCCTAGTCCCTAGCACCCAGCCTCTACCTCCTGGACTCAAACTGCTAGGACCGTCCTCCGTACTGATTTTTGGCTACAGTCCTACCAACCTTGTCTTGCACATTTAATCGTTTTACCCTTTGGCTTTCTCGGAGACCAGGTGGTTGCACACAGTCTCACTGCGCTACGGAAGTGCTCCGTCACAAGCAAAACTCCCTCGGCTTCCTCTCTCCTTTCATACTGCTCGCTCTCCCTGGAATGCCTTCTGTGCGCCTTAGTCTCCTTAAAACACGTGGATTCCGATACATTTGAGCGTATTTCCCACAAACTCTCTGCATGTGTCTCCGCTCCTGCTGTGTCTTCTGTTATACTGGGAAAATTTTAGGATAGGGAACTCTTCACAGAGACTTATTTAGAAAACAAACTGTATTTATGATACTGTCATTTCTTTATGGGTGATACTATGTCATTACCATTATCCTGTTACTAAATGATGCGCAATTCCTAACTCTGCTCCATCCAGCTCAAGGGCAGAGGATAACATGTAGTTGAACATTCTCAGGTGTTATTAAACTCTTGGAGAGTCTATAAGGAATATGAGACATTTTGGCACTCAGGAATAAATTGTTTTGCCTTTCTAAGTGACAATTGCCCCCTTTATGCTGTGGCTGGCTGACAGTGCTAGAAATTCTCCTGAAGGCTGCCTGCTGCAGGTAAAGTGAACTGCTCTTTTTTTTTTTTTCCTCAGCTGCAAAATAACTGTGTGCAAAAATTGAACAATGCTAATGTCAGCTAAGCGCCAGCACAGACAGTGAAGACGGGAAGAGTGTGGGAGTGCTGGTGAAGCAAAAACATCCTTTTTTTTGACTGCACGGGCAGTCAATCGGGGACTGTTCGTGTGCATGAAAACTGCCAGCCCATTTCTGCCGCTAGGCTGGCCTACAAGCAGGATGAAAAGGTAGGCGCTTCACGTTTTAACTGAGGAAAGCGTGTACATGTTAGCAAACTTACAGCTGCGCAGGCGGGAGGGAGCAAGAAGCACGCTGAAGACGACCGGCCATCTTCAGTTCGCTGCCCTTTCCTTCAAGAGGAAACGAGGGCTGCCTGCGGCTGCTCCTCCTCGCAGTCTTGGACCTCCCAGCGGCAGCAGCAGTTTTCTGGGGGTGTGGGCTGTCCCACACCTGGAAGTGAGTGGCGCAGCGCTGGGAAACACAAGTAAGTCACTTCTTTTTTTTTTTTTTTAACACTGATGATTGGCAACTGGTCCAGTTGGTTACTCCTGCTAGTGGAAGGAGACAAGAAGACGCAGACTAGCAAAGTACAGAAGGTACGGGCACTTGTGACCCTCAGACGGAAAGGGTGTTTCGGTCAGGAGGGAAAAGTGGTGAGGGAGGATACACTGTCTGAAGAAACTTGTAATTGGATGTAAGGAACAGCCTACTCTCAGACCCTAAATGTCACAAAATCCCTTGGATCGCCTACACACAAACCTGCTTAGCCTGATCTCAGTTTTAAGCCTAGATTTTCTGTTTTTATTTAAAGGCTGCCCCAGCGCCAACCAATATTCTAAATCATTTTTGTATTCAAAAGGTTAGGCTCTTTGTCAAAAAAGGTAACTAAATTTTGAACATTGAGAAAAAGAAAGATGCTAACACACGCCATTTCTCAAGGGGCTGTTCTCCACCCTCTACCTGGACACCTGAAACACAAGCAGTGCAGCACTCGGTGGCCGGTCTGCACGTCTCTCCCGTCACTGTGAGGTGTTTGTTCTTGTTACTACAACAAACCTCACCTAAGTTCAAAGGGGATCACTGACTGCAAGCTTGTCAGGGAAAACCTCGCCTGTAGGAAAGAGCAGCACATCTTTATCTTCTGCATGATGTTAAGTTTATGTGTGGCAAGGTTGCCGTATGTTGGTGTCCTGTAAAAATAAAATATATAGGACTTAACTCCTACGCAAATGCATTTACTGTGGCAGTATCAGTAAACGGAGGAAATAAACTGCGTGTAAAACCACATAGTTTATTGAGCCAACCACGTTTTCCAAAGGCACTTTGCCCTTTTTTGGTCCATTTGTTTCAAATTACATACTTAATACACTTTTTATAAAGCATTGGAGAATTAAGTTATCCTTGCTAACCTCAGTGTGGTTTAATTAAGAGTACAATTCTTTACTTTCAATGTCCCAACTGCTCTCCTGTCCAATTTCTCTAACACAGTTGCTCACTTTTTAATTGGAGCTACAGAATTGCAGAGGGCAACAAGATTTACGTGCTACAGAATCGCAAAAGGAATGCGTTAACACTGTTTGTTTCGTCCAAAATAAGTTCCACACTGAGGTCACTAAGGGAGTCCAGTGCATGCAGACTTAACAGCGATAACAGTCATACCAACCCCAATTACATGACATTGTTTATTATCTCTCCCTAAAACTGTCTATGGGGGTTAGAAACAAATTCAGCCTGTGGTTAAAGCAGTCTCAAGAAGTACGTAAGGAGGCTGCGAACTATACCCCCCCAGAATATCTTGAAAGATCTCACGTAATCAGCAGTTTTATAACCCCTTTTTGGTTCACCTCTGATGGGCACCCCGTCTCCTAGAGAGATTTAGTTTTGCCACCTGACACGCTAAATATTACAGAACTGGAAATGCTTTCTACTGATTCATGAGGCTTACCTGCCTACGATGGTAGTGCTTTACTGCAGCTGAATCATAATTAGCTCTCAGAAATTGCAGGCAAGCGGAACAGAGCTCTGTTTCCCCAAGTAAAGCTGTATATACATAGTCTGATTGACTCGCCACCTCATTCACTGAAAATCCATAAATAATACTTAAATTACAGTCTTGGAGAAGTGGGTCTTTATTCTTCCCACAAATAAGTTACTTTTTAAAAAAACAAACGTTAACCAAGTATAAAAAGTAATGCCCTAACAAAACTAGTGCTGTTATCATTCCATGTTGTCTCGGGATTGCTGCAGTAAAATACGTATTTCTTCAAAATACTGCTTCTTCCAACATTGTCTTGTGCTATCTTCACTAGAGACAGGAACGCCTTTGCACTCTAACTGCAGTTCCGTTTGAGCAGCCAGATCCTTGAAATTCAAGGCCACCGTTGCGTAATGCTCTGAAGGAGGAAAATAGAACATTTCAAGAAAGTGCTTTTTAAAGGGTTACATTTGTTGTTGCTAATTTCGTATCTGCTTTTGCCTAAGGGAAGCCTGTTTTCACAGATGACGACCGCTACGGCCATCAGGCTGCTCTCCAAAGAACACAGACTAAGCGAGCTTCCAGTTAGCAAAGCTGTCAGGTTTGTTCCTTCTGCCTGCCAAGTGCAGCTCAGTCGGAGGTCCCCAAAAGACTCACCATCAGGCCAGTTTCTGCACCTCCACTTCAGGACAATTCTTTGGCTGGGGACCTGTAAGAAGATACAAAGGTTCTCCCCGTTAGCATTTGAGATAATTCACGTTATGACTACTTAATGCTAATTCTCCCCTGAGAAATAAGGAGAGGAGCATTATCCTATGTAATAGTATGAAACAAGCGTGTAAACAACACAAAGATTGGGTTTGGTTGGCTTGGGGTTTTTTGGGTTTTTTTTAAATAAACTGTTTTCATCAAGCTCTCTGCTTGCCACATTCCTCTGTTTTGTCTATGGGAAAAGGTCAGGCTGGGTAGTTACTAAATGTAAAACATCGGTTTTCTTGCAGACCTCGAAATGGGCACAAGTAAGAGTCATGTTTCCCCCTCCGAAATTTCCAAGCATGGCACAGAGTATGGCTGTGATTTTCTGTTAAGCAGTGCAGCCTGCCACCGGCTCAGGGGAGAAGAGGAGGTACTGCTTCAGCACATGCGTTAAGTCACAGAATCACAGAAGTCAGCTGAAGTTTTCTCTCAATCAGGCTTAGGGCTTTCACTAAGTCATTTAGTTTGTATTTTGACTGTTTGATCTAAATAGTTCCTTGTCTAATTGCATTGACTTCCCTCAGCTTCAATAATGGGACACTATCACTGAAGTCAATCTCGGGTGTCACAGTTCTGCAGTGTGGATGTTTCCAAGCTGAGCCCTTTCTGGAGCGAACAAACATTTCATTAGCTTGAACTGAGAAGCCAATTTTCCAAGGCTTTGCTTTTTTAAAAGTCATCCAGTTGCCAGTGACACTTATTGCCTGTCATCTGGATGGACATTAAGATACCAAGTCTAAGCTTAGCAACTGTGAAAATGATTTTTCAGAGGTTTCAAACATGGACCTGAGCTCTAATTATCAATTTTTCCCATCTATTTGCAAAAGCATTCAGTTAGGGGGAGTGTAACATTTGCCCTGAACACAAGAGAGATAATTTCTCCAGTTACAAAAAGAAGTGATATGGATTTGGGAGATAAACCTGCTTTCTCACTCCTCCTAGTAAAAAAAGGATGGTGTGGGAGTTTTGTCCCCCAGTGCAGGTCATTAGGTGTAGTCAGTGCCTGCTCTTCTGATGGGGAAGAAAAAAAATCACAAAACATAATTGCAATTTTTTGGCTTTGTAGTAGAGGAAGTGAACATGCATTAGGGAAGTTGAAACGTCAGAAACTTGTGCTACTTTTTAGCTCAGAGGAGAAGCTGACCCACCACCACCCATTTTTAAAGAGCAAAGTAGGAGCTTTTTACCAATTCTGTGTATTCACCGCTGACACAACCATCAAACATCTGAAGTTTGCCTCCTTTCTCAGCTTCAATCACAGCAGGACATCTAGAAAACTTCTGTACCAACTAGGAAAGAAAGAATACAGCACACGTCAGTTCACTGCAAACCTATACCGATACATACTGCGCCATATTGTGAGACAGGGGAGGTTTGCTAAAGAAATGAGATGAAAAAAGTTACCTAAACTGTAATACACATAAGAATCTTTAAGCATTCCCCATTTATGCAGCACGCCACCAAGAGCTGTGGTACCAGCAGAAGCCCGTGAGGTGCAGAATGAGAATGTAAATGCCGAGACACCTGTGGCAGTAAACCCAAAGACACTAGCCATAGGCAAGGGGCGTGGACAAAGCACGTGTGTACGCACGGACATGCAGACCTGGCCAATACTACATGGGAAAGGAGGAGAGCAGCAGCTCTAGGAAGGTGCAAAAGAGCTGCTGAGAGCCATTACTGCATCCCAGGGGTAGTGCTGGGATTCTTATTTATGGTGTCTGATACCAGCCCAGGCTCTTCTGAAGGACACAAACCCAAAATTTGTAATGGTATTATTTAATACCCTATCATTGCGTCCAACAGTTCATCTAATTAACCTGTAAGCTGTGGGTAACCACAGTGCCATTACTGAGCACTTCAGGCTCCCGAACAAGTACTTACATTAAAAAAAAAAAAACACAAAAAACCCCCCCATGCTAAGCTTTTTCCAACTAGCAAAGGCGAGTGTGATTGAGCTGCAAAAGATACAACTTCAATTTGTTTAGTTGGCTTTTCTTCCTATTAAGGTAACAACTGGCAAAAAAAGGGTCTGCGCCACCCTAATAAACTCTCATTAAAAAGGTGGTAAAAGTGGACTGATCCTACTGCCATGTGTAGTGCTTGCTGATTCCTACTACCAAGAACTTGACAGCTCGTCAACGAGGTCAGCTACCTCGCCTTTGGCCCTTGGTAGGAGCCCAGACTGACACACTGCCCCAGCAACTGTCAACTCCTCTTGCATTGTCACCACTGAAACTCCTCAGTGGCTTAAAAGGTGAAGCTCTTCAGCAAAAGTTGAAGAGTAAATGATGTCAATCATCAGACTTACAAATACTTAGTTACAAGAAAAGGGTAGCTCATGAAGCCATCAGGTTCTGAACAATCACAGCTCTCCATTTAATGTGCGTAAGGAGTATTAGCTGCACTTGACACTACACAACTGTTCAGCTAAAACAGCACCTGCATTAAGTTGTAGTGCATACTCAAAGTATCACTTACTTCCTTAGTTGTGAAGATGCTGTAAAGTTTGTCTGCTGGAGAGTTGAATATTTCTCTCATAAGTATCTTCACTGTTGGAATTTTTACACCAACTATATCCAAAGGCTGTGGCAAAACAGAATCCTGTAAAGCAAATGATATGCACAGGAGTGATTGCAAGATCAAACCCTTAAAAGCTCTTGAACGGCAGGATTGTTGTTACCTGTGCATTCTTAAACGTACTGTGTGGTGAATGTACATTAATTATACAATCTACTTCCATATTTATTTGATGGTATTATTAATCGGTATTCACTAAATAAATAACAAAATTACGAGCCTGTGATTAGCTCCAGAGACAGCTGAAGCTAACTTTAGACTGCAGGAAGCGATCCATGCAGGTGAATTCCAGCTTCACCTTGCTGAAGCTATGGCCGCCACAGAACGCAGCATTAAAGAGCAGCTACATGCTGCTGTCCTCTTCCCCGCCTGGCAGAGCCGTGCCCAGGATCCGCGACAGACCGTTTCTGGATCACACGCCCCCATCCCAGCACTGAGGAGGCAGTTCCACCACAAAGGCTTTCACTTTTGCAGGTGATCACAGGAACACGCAATTCTTACCATAGCAGATTCTATAGGGACTGCATTTATGGTCATATTAAATTTGTACAACACTTAAAGCCGACATACTTGCACGGTGTTCCCACTTAGTTTTCGCTCAGCGGCCAGCTCCTGACCAGCAGCAGCTTTTGTTGGCAGAATCATTCCCAAGGTAAACTCTGTAATAAAGAAAAGCACTCTTCAGCATGAAACTGAGCTGACATTTACACACACAGTGAAGATTGCTGGCCAAAACTGTGAAGAATGGGATATACAACTCCAATCCGGAGTTTCCCCACGTTGCCCACATGTTTTTTATTAGGAACACAGCCTAACAGCGATTTCCCATAAAAACACAGGCTTTTCACAGTTACCGAACCGCAAATTAATAAGCTCTGCGCATTAAGGACTGCACCATCTCCCAAGAACTGCTGAAGAGTACAGCAGAGAAATGGCAAGCCGAGGGCAGGGCGCTGCTTTGCTAGCCGGCCAGCCAGCCTGCAGGCCTTGCAGCGAGCTCTGCAGTCACTACATGCAACACAAGACAGCCTGGGCCGCTACAGAAACTTCTGGATGCTGCCACATTTGACAGCAATAAAGATTGTGCCTGGTAGGGCTAACTTATCTCAGCTGGTGCAGTTAAAAACAAAAAAACCCACAAACCCAAGGACTTGTCAATGTATTACCAACCTATTCAAGAAAGAAAACTGCGTAAGAACATACCTAACCAACCGGGTTAACTGACCTGTTTTAAGTGCTTTCAGGTAATCTCTCAGGGCCTCTCTGACTTTTGTGGTTCCTTCAGTTCTCATGAGGTCCTTCAGAACATCGCCTTCACCTTTCTTTTTGCTAATGTTTATCTAGAAAGAGAAAAAATTACAAGATCTAAGAGGCATCTAAACATGAACCTTTTGGGTTCTGGCAACAAAGGAAAGTATTTTGGCTTTGTTTACTATATTCAGAGGACAACTGCAATTTCAAGTTATCCTCTCAGTTTATCCCACCTTTGCTAAAAATAGGTCCTCTTGGGTTTTGACTTAAATAAAGGTAGTATCTCATCTCCACAGTAGCTTAGTAACTTCATCAAGTATAAAGCGAGTTGCCTACTATACACAGAGGTTGAGGAATCTGTGGAAGCCACAGTATCAACTGCTATACAACCAACAAGGAGATTCCTTAAGTTCTTAGGGACTTTGGGGGGGGGACGGGACGGGGTGGGGAGTGTTGGGTTTTTTTTAAGACTAAAACAAGCAGAGTTCTTCTCAAATTTGTAGTTAGTATATGGTCACAAACAGTAATTGGCAAAGAAAACTGTGCACATTCCTAGTAGGTAAGTTTGAGAACAGAGATAAGTCATTATTCCAAGTATAAAAAAAAATGAAAACATGAAATAAACTATGCAAGTGTAATTATCCCCCTTAATCACAGGATAAATCAAAATATGATGCCTATACGTTGATTAATGCTTTATTTAAGAATTCTGAACCTAGATAGCCGTATCAGTATTTCACACCTACCTCTGTATCATCTACCTCATTTTCTTCTGACAGGTTAGGAATTTCAACAGATCCCTTATGTTTCTCACCAGACTCTTTCACTGTACCTGTATTAACATAACGAATTCTTAAATGCATTATTAAAAACTATTTCCCCCATAGCAAGAGATTTATCTTGCAAATCAGTCGCACAAAAGTGTTACTTGAAGCAAGTTGCCTAGAATCTAATTTAAAGGAACTAAACAGCAACCGAAAGTCTCGAACGTGTCACAGTACTTTCATAGTAAACTCTTCTCAGAACTGCACCTTCCTGTGTAGATGCATTAAGATACGTACGTGCGCAGAGGTACGTCTCACTAAGCACAGCTTGCGCTACCCTTCTGCCACCGCGCTCACCTTCGATTGCCAGCTGCCCTGATGCTCTCCACTTACGCAACAACTTTTATCTGCCAACACAGAATTATGAGTCTAAAAGGGGGTAGGGGAAAAACAACCTCCTTTTCCCCTAAATTTGTCTGCCCTTTATTTAGAAGATCCCTAGAATGCTAGCTATTCCTTCCTGACTATCTGAAAAGCTCCCAACGTACAGGCATGTCACCATAAAATGTATGTATGTATAATGGACAGGTATACAAATTGAATTTTTTAAAAATATGAAAACTTCACTTGCAAACTTTTTAGAACAAGTCTTCCTACTCTTAGTAGCTTTACCACGAACTGCCAGTAATCACTGTACATGTCAGAAAGACTTTGCAAGACCAGAAATTACGCTATCTTTCTGGGCAAAGGCCCGCCATCACTTACCTAACACAAGCTCTATAAACACATTCTGGGATATGAACCCTGGACTGTACTTCTTTATGTCAGGCTTTACTGTGAAAGATTGTATTTAAGGGCTGACGCCTTTTTTTTCCTTCCACTGAAGACTCTTCCCCCTTGGCTTGCAAAAGCATTGTTATTTAAATTTGTTCACTACTTAGATCACGTTAAAATCTCTTTAGCAAGCAAGAGCAGAAACATGCAGTTCTGCCCCAAACCCAGTTCTCTTCATACCGTTACATCAGCTTAGTTGTCAAAACATATGCGACACAACAACAGGCTTTATCAGTCTATCAGCAATACTCTAAAATACAAACAACCCAGTGTTCAGCATGACTGCAGAAGGGGAATTACCATGAAGGTAGATGTAATACTTCTTTGGATTCTCTCGCCTTCAAAGGAGATAGATAGATCCAGCAACTACTTAACATCACTCTCCTTTCACTATTTTTAATTACTACCCTGAAACGACCACCATGCCATAGGAGGCACTGTGCACAGATATAACTTAACATGCTACCAGTCAAGATCACAGCGAAGTACAAAAACACACGCTCCGAGGTTTCTTCGCAAGAAAGAGAGCAAACGATGGTTAGTAACACAAAGTGGAGAACGGTGCAAAGATCCCTTCCTAGTCAGGAGCTCAGTCAGTGAAGCGCAGGGCAACCTGCAGAGTCTGTTAGTCCAGAAGCAGACAACCATGTCCA
Source organism: Pelecanus crispus (assembly GCF_030463565.1). Taxonomy (NCBI): domain Eukaryota; kingdom Metazoa; phylum Chordata; class Aves; order Pelecaniformes; family Pelecanidae; genus Pelecanus; species Pelecanus crispus. The sequence goes on along the minus strand of NC_134645.1, from coordinate 4,642,596 downwards.
CACAGCGAAAGGCTAAACCAGAAGACCTCTCGAGCTTCTCAAAGTCTCCCACGAGAACCTGTTCGCTCAAGTACAAAGCCACGTGAACTAGTTAATTACACTGCTAAAACACTTCTGGGCCCAAGGCAGATCACATGCAGCCATCTCGATTTTCTCTTTACTGCTTGCTTCCAGCTCCAAGATTAGTACAGGCAAAACCACGCAACACGGTCTTTGCAGGTAGTAAAGCATCTTATTTTCAGCTACTCTCCCCACAAAGGAAGTGCAAGCATGCAGGAAGTTTTTAGGAACAAAAAACAAACCTGACTTCTATCCATTCAGCTGATTTTATTAACAGTTTTCACAACTCCTAAAATAAAGATACCCAAGGACAAATTTAAATTCATAAAAACAGTAAATAGGCAATTTTTTTCCCCCTTCAAAAAACTGCTCGTCCAAGGGATTAATGCAGATGGTATCTGCACTGGACAGCAAGTCCAATCAGTTAACAGAGCTGGTTGTTAACATTACACGGGCAGAACATTGGTACAACTTTGTACTTTTAGTATCACTGTAATATAAGCAAAACTATTACCTTTTTAGCAAACAAACAATCGTATCATGTGTTTGAATCCCAGGGGACTCCAAAAACAGACCTCAGAATAAACCATTTTTTTTGTTTCATGCCAATGCACTATTTTAGATAATTAGTAAGTGAAAGCACATGTCTCAAAGACCTATGTATAAACCCACATATAAACCCACTGTTGAAATACCTAAGTTTTAAAAGGAGATACATGCTTTCATAAAGCTTCCATCACAAGGTAGAATAATCCATTAAAATCCTCCTTACATCTTCAAACACGTGAAAGAGAAAACAGCTGTTTTGCTCAATTTTAGTGCCATTAAGTACCCTTAGTTCCTCACCTCCTTGCTCTGTAATCTAAATTGCTAAGGGCAGTGTTTTTCCAACACTGGACTTTCCAAACCGGCTGTGAATTTCAGGATTTATATCACCTTGTCCTTATGTATCCACTTTTTAATCACAGCTTGAACTCCTAGTTATCCTAGACAACTTGTAGAAGGAACTAATGACAGCAATTAGTGTTTTTAGCAGTTCAGTCTGAACTCTCATTTCTAATTCAGAGCTCTCAGAAAACACACAACATGATGGCTATCAAATAAGGGGAAAAAGAATCATCAGCCCCTGCTCTTTTAGAATCTCACTGTGTAGTAGCAAACTCCTTTAAAACTCAGCTCTCAAAGACATTATCCACTCAGTGCAACACTGAACCGAGCAAAGTACCTAATGCAAATCAGAGCTATCTATAGTAAAACACTGAAAAGCATAAAGACCTAACAGAGCAAAAAGAATCTGGAAAGAATTTATGTAGAAATACAAACAAAATACTGTGTCTGCCTACTTCTAAGCATTATACGCTGAAATAAATCAAAAAACCCAACAAAAACAAACTAACCAGTGTTTAAAACTGAGATGATTTTAGCTTATCCAAAAGAAGACCCAAAACATTAAAAAGCTGATTACAGTTATTTAAACTGTACTGATATAAACTGCACGACAAAGTATTAGAATTATTTAAACTGTACTGATAAAAACTACATGACAAAGTACATTTGCCTTCCTCTCTGTTAACATTTAGATCACAATTTTAAGTCTCTTCTTGGTTTATAACAGACTTGTAACATTTAAAACATAGCTAACTATCAACGCAAACCACAATACATCCATAACAGTACTTCTTTGAGTCCCCTAATATTGTGGGAGCAGACCTCTGTTCCAAATCTGTTCAAACACAAGCACTGATCTCCGCATGGAAGTAAACGTTAAAGTCCCGGTCAGCCACAGCAGGACGAACGCCGCCATGACGAACAGCGTTGGAAAGGGCAGCAGGAAAAGAAGTGCAGAACGCAGGCAGCCCGCTGGAGCAGCCCACAGCATTACCTGAAACACTGGTCCAGAGACTACAGCCCTGTTGTGGGGCGCAGGAATTAAGAGGGGAAAATGAAGTGTGGCCCTTGGTATTCCCCCCTCCTATAGCAACAACTGGGGCCTGAGAAACAAGTCCAGTATTTGGGGGAGGAACAACCTGTCATCTGGCATTACAATATCCGCGTGCAACTGCCCACACAGGCGCTTTTTATCAGCTCTTCCTGCTTCTTACTGCAATGCCAGAGAGGGTCCACATTTGCCATCAAGTTTTAGGCATCTAATAAATGGAAAGAATTCTTTGATGTTACCGAAAGATATGTTATCAGGTCGGTCTGCAAATAAAGAGCTGCGGCGGGACAAGCACAGCAGAGGATGAACCTCCAGGAGTTGGGGTTGCGAGTGGATGCAGCACAACAAGAACGCACAGCCTCCGTTATCCCAACTAATCCAGAATTATTTCTAGCTTCCTTATTCCCACTAAACAGTTCTTCCCTCATGTAATTCATTATCCTCAATGTAAACTACACTGAATTTTTTGAAACATCTGCACTTTCACACTTCTTAGTTGCTCCCATTTCCTGCTATCAACACGCGTTACGCACACAGCTGTAATTCGCGCATGCTAGGAAACTAGAACGATTCAAGCACGCCGTTCTAAGCAATGCGTATCTCACCACAGCAGAAATATTTACTTCTTGCAAAGCAAAATGGGTAACACCGTGCTGATATGCTGTTAAAACAACGCTAAGAAACGTGTGCGGTACAAGAAAAAATGGATGAACGGGGGAAAAAGTCAAGGTGTGCGGTACAAGAAAAAAATGGGTGAACGGGGAAAAAAGTCAAGCTAGGGTTTCAAGATTATTTGAACATAAGCACTTATTACAGTTCAGGCCCACGTGTCTCCTGCAATCTGTGCCCACAATTCTCATTCACTGTAGTTGGCTAAAATAGTCGCGTTTTTGCAACTCAAAGCAGAGTTTACTCTCCAAAACGATCACTCCTGGTCCCCCCGAGCAAATTAGCAGAGCCAGCTCTGCAAAGACCACGATAAACTCGAAGGCAACCCCTACCAACGCACATCTGCCCACGAAACCTGCGGCCACGGGTGGAAACACGCTGGGCCCGCGGTCACCGCGCTTCCTTTCACCCGGGAAAGGCTAAGCGAGCCCGGAGGGAGTCTGTGGCACCGCAGGCGGGGCGGCTCCTCCCTGCCAGCGGCGGCCCGGAGCAGAGGCAGCAGCCAGTGACAAACGCCTGAGTGGAGCAGGGCCATGGCAGCGCCGGCACCGCCTCACCCACCGCGGCTGCCGCAGACAGGGCCGCCCCGTCCCCCCCGCGTCCCCCCGTACCTTTCCAGCTGAGGCGCAGGTTCCACTCGTAGAAGAAGATGAGTTTCCCTTTGCGGCTGTTGCAGGAGGCTTCGCCTTCGACGTGCTTCAGCTCGCTGATCTCGCAGCGCCCGGCCTCGCCCTCCACCACCAGCCCCACCAGCACCTCCTTCAGCTTGCTTTTCGACCAGCCGGTCGCGTCCCGCTCCGTCCTGGGCCGGGGAGGGGGGCCGTTAAGCGCCGGCCGCCCCTGGATGTCCCGCGTCCCTCCGTCCGTCCGTCCCCCCTCGCCGCCCTTCTCCTTCTCCTCCTCCTCCCGCCGCCGCCGCCGCCTCAGGGGGGCCCCGCACGCGCCGCCCCAACGGCTGCCCCAACGGCCGCGCCGCGCGCCGCCCCCCTCACCAGTGCCAGTTGTTGACGTTGGTGGCGTCCGCGCGCTCCTCCACGATCCAGCGCGGGTCCCCCTGCCCCCACTTGGCCATGGCGCTGCCACCGACCCCAACCCCGGCCCCGCCACCGGCCCCCGCCGCAGCGCCCGCCCCCGCCGGCAAGCCCAGCCGCTTCCGCCCGCCGGCGACCCAGCCAGAAGGTGCCAGAAACTTCCCCGCCCCCGGTGCCTCGCTGCCCGCCGGAGGAGGAGGAAGGCGAGCCCGCGCCGCCCTTCTTCTTCCGCGGCGCGGGAAGGAGGAGGGAGCCGCCGCCCCCTCAGGCGTTGCGGGCCGCTCTTGCCGGCTCCTCCGCCGGCGGCGAGTCGCGGCTGCCGGCTGCCGGCACAGAAGGGGCCGCCTCGGCGCCGCCCGGGGAACGGCACCGCCGCAGCAGGAAAGCGGTGGCCGTGTCACGGCAAGAGCACCGGGCGCTCCTTCTCAGAAACTCCGCCGCGGACCGGGAGTTTGGTGCAGAAGGAGGGAAGATGCGCGTCCGAGAGCCGCTTCGCCTGACACAGTGACAAGGCGTCGCGTCTGGAATCGGGTTTATTCTCTTGCCATTTTACACGCGCCGTAAGAAATTAAACACACCGTAAAGGGAGCGCTGCACCTAGGAAAGTAACCTTGCATTGCCACCATTCCGCAGCCCTTCCAGCCCATCGCGTTTCTTCTTGCCCGTCTCTTACAGCGCAAACGACAGGAGTAGCAGGAATTAAAATCTGGCTAGCATTCCCATATTCTCATTTAAATTCTCATTTAATTCAGTACTGTTCCAGCGAGCGTCATCGTGGTTTTCCTAAAAGTGTTCTTCAGCAAGCATTCTTACGATGAAAAAAATAGATCGTTATCGTCAGGCTCATCAGCTTCAGACTCGGCGTCCAAAATAATTGCCACTTCCGAAAATTTTACTCCTTTCAGTTCTTTGTCAGGGGCAGGCGTTGTGGGACCAGGTGTTAAGGACAGAGCTGACTTGTGATTTGTATCTGTCAGAACGCAATCCTGCAAGAGAACACAGCGCACATGAGGCAGAAGGCCGCAAATGGTAGAGTCTGGACAAATTCTAAGCAGTGGAAGTCGTGTAACTTTTTTATATATATATTCTGTCTCTGAAGCTTGCAAAGAAAGCATTGTTTTTAAGGCTGTAAGTTTTAGGAGCAGCACAAGAGAACCCTTTACTGCACACATTCTGTAAAAGATGGAAGAGAGTCATCATTTCTGGATCACAAAGTCCTTCTCTTCCTTCTAAGCAGCGACAAACAGCCCCTGCTCAAAGATTTTTCATCACTTGACGTAACTTTTTTTTTTTTAAGTTGCATCACAGCTTTACTCTTTTTGAGAATTCTTTCAGTTATTTGATGAATAATGATAAAATCTCTTTCACTCCATTCTTTGCAGCTGAAAAGCTAATTACCTGTTTTGTTGTGAATTCTGCAGTGGGCTGGGCATCTGCATTTCTATATTCGGCGGCTTTTTCAGATGCTCCATTTTCTTTGTGTTCGCCGTTGTAATCTAACAGTAGTGTCTCAAGGTAATTGCATTTTTCATCAGCCTGAATTACGTCTTTGTCAGCATCACCTCCTTTGATGTCTTCCATGTTGCTAAACGCTATTATTTCAGTTTTCCTGAAAGAGATTTAAGAGAATTTGTAACACCTTGAGCTTGCACGTTGTTAAGTGACAAAAATCTTAGCCTCTCTAAAACTGACAGCAGCATGTACACCGATCTCAAAATGACTGTGATTTTACCTGGGGAAACGTTAAGTAGCTTCTTGTATCCTGAAGGTTTTTTTCTGCACAAGGCTTAACAATTTGCTAAAGAGTAAGTAGGAATTGTAATTTTCAATACAAGATTAAAAGATACTAGCTTCCTTCAGGTGTAGAGTTTTTAAACTTACAGTTGTAAGGGTTCTTAAAAAACGATCTATGCACTAGTGGAACATACAAGGAAAATCCTCTGTTACCAGAATACACTAGAACCGCGTCTTTTGATATGCTATTTTTTATAAATTTGTGATATCAGCATTCTACTTACACATTATTTGTGTGCTCTAGTTTCTTCAAGCTTTTCAGACTTCCATTTGTGTCAGTGGCACAGGGATTATCAATACCCTCCGTAATTTCAGCTTGCTTCTTAACCAAATAGTGTTGCTTATGCTTTCTGAAAATAATAAATACATTAAAATAAAATTGTTAATTCTTTTTGAAGATTGGCTTTACAAACAGAACATGAAGTATTTGTGTCATAAGTTTAACGCACAACATTTATCGTCAGTATTGTTCTGAGGATTATTTTGGATTATTTCCTCTTTTTCCGCACCGTTGTTAGATTACCTGTTTACTGGTAACACAGTAAATAGCCACTGCCCTCTTGGAAACATATTTGTTTTCCTCAACTATACGGTCCTGCTGCCACTGAAGTTAGCAGCAAAACGTCCCTTGATTTCAGCATTCGTGGGGGTTAGAGGAGACTTATGTGGTACATCACAGGTGCATTACAGCTATTTGTGCCCCCCTTCACAGTTCAAACTTCTGCTATCCACATTTCTCTGTTTTAAAAGTATTTGTTACCGCTGTTGCTGTGTGCCAAACACAAGAAGAAACCAACTGGCAGTTACGTGCGCTGTGTCTAATGTCCACTGTACAACACCAGGCATTTTGATTTATAGCAAATCTGAGCCAATACTCCATGCAAATATCAGTAATTCATCAGATAAAGATTTTTTCAAGTTGACATTTAAAGTAAACTTATTAGTTGCAAGTCTAAGTTACATTGTTAAAGTAAAACTATTTGTACCTTTTCCTTCTTAAAGTAAAGAGTGCATATACGAGGATGGCTATGAGGGTGCAGGCTAGCAGAACGCTGAGCACGATCGTGGCAATGAGTTCAGGAGTTGCTGAGTCTGCCGGAACCTCTTCTATGGCAGCAGTAACAGACGTTGAAAATATTTTCTCCAGTTCTATCTCAATGTTGCTCTTCTGCTCCCTAAGTTTTCTGATGATAGAAGAGTAAAATGCTGATGATTTATCAGACCTTCATTTTGGCTTGAAGAGTAGTGAAGAAAATAACAGGATACCACTCCCCGGCCCACCAAGACCTTCTTTTGTGAAGATTCAGACTTGTCTTGTCTTTGATTCGTGAAAAAACTCTCTTTTCTAACAACGGGCCCTGGTGCTTATGAACTAAAATGCTGCAAAGTTTAGAGAGAGGTCAGTATCCTCTAAAAGCACGTCGAGGCAGCCGCATCTACTCTTACGGATACCAATAGCGCTTTCCTCAGAGAAGAAGGTTCCTCCACGGAGACTGCGTCCTATGACCAGACTCCATTAGTAATATCAGCCACAAACAATTACTAGTTTAAGAGAGGTGGCAAGTCTAGGAAGCGCGTGTTTAAATAGTAGCTGCCCTTCATAGAATGTTTATAAGAATATGCATTCATACCACCGTCATGTTATGAAACAAACATAAAATACACATACAATGTAAGTTTTTAATCAACATTCTGCAATTCTGAAGTCAATATCTATTTTAATGATATTCTTCCTGCTTCAGTTTTCTTTAAAACCGACTTTTAAATATATTTTGCACAATTAAACAGCCTTATTCGTGTTTTTGACAAACACTAAAAATTACCTTTCAATAAATCATGAAAGCTTTCTGAATTCTACAAATTCCATTTAAGCCTTGAGATAAGTCTCAGATAAACTGTTATTTGATCTAAACCTGCCCAGTCCAAGACATTAATACTTTTAAGGGAAACAAAACCTAGCTGCATAGCTCTGACACCCAGAAGACAGACAGTGCCATACAGACCTTTTTACATCTTCTGCAGATACTTCCCGGTTTGCCTCATCAAAAGCAATAATTTTTACATAGGTTACATCAGTGCTGCTTCTTGCTTTTCTTTCAAACTCATTGGAAAAAATGTCAACAATGTACACATTCCAGGCGAGTTTATTTTCCAGGACCCTGCCATCAGATTAAGAAAACATTTTAAATTATCTGGGCAATGACAAATTCTTTTACTCTGTAAATTAAATGATAGAAAAGTAGTATTTAATACACCACTTTGCAGATATTTAGTATTTTAATCTAAGCATGTAAAAATGCAGGATTATCATTAGCAAAGGAATTAAGCTATATATATATATATCTCGTTGGGTGATTGAGTAGCAGAGGGAAAAAAAAAAAATCCAGTCCTTGTCTCTGACTGGTAAGCAAAGATACTTTTCAGTAGTAGGTGCTACGTAACTTTTGTACATAGCCTGCAAATTCTTAGATAGGTGCCATTAGCATAGCTGAACAATTAATCAGAGAAAGGAAGGGTTAACAAACCCTTATACCTAGATTTCATAACTAATATTGCATAGTATATCATACAGTCATGCTTTTCAAAGTGACATATGTCTCATTTCATGCTTGATGTTATTTTTTATAAATACAGGCAGCGATACCTATAGAGTATTATAAACAGTAAAGGTGGGGAGGAGGGAAATTCAGTCTCATAATCCTCATTGTTTTCTCCTCCTTTTTCACAGAGAGATTTTCACGCCGGATCAGACCATTGGCCCAGTTAATCCATCATTCTGACAGCAGTCAGTATCAGCTGCTTCCAAGAAAGTGGCAGAGCAGCTCTAGGGTTTCCATTTAATTTTTACCAACAAGAAACTGGTGCCATGATAGCGTCAACGTCACAGACTCATTTTTCCATCCTCCAAAGCGATTTCCCCTCAAAAGCATAGGACTCAATATTTCCAATGTAAATATATGTTTATGTATAAGCAAACAAAAGATCTTGTGTCTTCATTAACATGTCAAAAAGGCCAACATGTTTTTAATTGTAGCGTGGCCATCCACACTAGCTAATCCCCTAGTGTCATAGGGCTAAGACCTCCTCGAGAAGCTCTGCTGCTGCGCTACAAGCGGGGGGTTTAATTTGTAGCAAAGGTGGGTTTGGTTTGTGGCTTCTATCCTGCCTGTGTCCACATTTGTATCTTGAGCCTACTATCCATGAAAATTTCTATCCTAGGCTGTTAAAAATCACAGAAACACTGAGGTGGGAAGAGACCTCTCAAAATCGTCTAGTCCAGTGACCTCTTTGACATTTGTCAGCTCAGGCCAAAGCCTTACCAGGTAAAAACTGGTGGATTCCTGTGAATTCCCTCCAATTATTCTGAACTACATCAAGCTGAAGGCCTAGCTTTTCACGGGCACTGGCTGTATCACCTCCCCTGCAGGCTGTCAGACCCCTATCTCAAAGGGACTCTAAATTTGTCATTAGATATTATATCAGAATAAGCTTCACAGTTTCAAAAATACCTTTTTACTTCAGCAACGTTTCTTTCAACAACATTGATCTTCTGATTAAGTACCACCACCACGATGTTGTTACTGGAACTGGAATCAACGGTTACCTAATAAATAAATCAATCACATGTAAAGTTTTCTAAAGCATTTGTACCTCTCGTAGACTGACTTGCAAAACAAAAACCTAAACCTCAAACCAACCCAAAACCTCTGATACAAAATAATTGTCCTCTAAAAGTCAGTCTTCATGCCAACTTATTTTTATATGTCAACGGAAAGGGCAACCTCGTAATTCTGGCCTGAAAGTATGTAGTAAATATTGGTGTATCTGACAGCCTCACTGTATGCTATTAAGTAATTTTTTTGTCATTACCAAACATAGCCCTTCCTATAGACAGAATTTTGACATGGAAACAAATCAGGACTCTAAATAGCAATCTTCCTTACGCTGACTGTTGTCCGGGCTGTGAGTCTTCTTGTGCCTTGGTCTGCAGCTTGGACTTCCAGATAAAATGTTCCATCCTTTCCTGCTACAGAAACTGTAAAAATCTGCCCTGTGTTTTCATCGATGTCAAATTCCTTCGTTTGATTATTCACTAGGCTGTACAGCAGAAGTCCGTTGTCTCCTGAATCTGGATCTGTGGCCTGGGTTTAAAAAAAGGTGATTTGTGAAACTCAGCCTGTAGCTTCTGGGCTGCACATTGCTCTTCAATCATAAAACTCTGCAGTTTCTAGTTGTAAGATTGGAGTATTCTAGGATAGCGCTGTCGTATGTTTCTCTTTGCAATAAAGTGGGGCACAAACTATCAGAATCAGACCAAGGGTATAAAAGGGGAAATACATTTACCATAAGGTCTGGAGGATTCTACAGCTGCAAGTGTAAAAGGAGCAGGCTAGAACTGGGGGATAACACCAGACTTAGAAAAAGATGAGAATTGCTCCATTTTGTAATTCATTTCCCATTTGGGTGTGATGGATAACAAAGCGGTTAACAGTGCCAAAGAGAGAACAGTAGTCTGTGCAGTATGTAATCCATAACAACAGCATGAGTCAGAACAGACTGTCGCTCTTCTGACAGACCCACTGGTAGCACAGGTATGGACCAGTTCCCTAAACACCCCACATCCTTCACCAGCGTTATGTTAAACCTGGACAATGGGCAGAATCTGTCGCAAGTTTCCTGTCCTGGTTTCGGCTGGGATAGAGTTAATTTTCTTCCTAGTAGCTGTCGTAGTGCTGTGTTTTGGATTTAGTAGGAGAAGAATGTTGATAACACCCTGATGGTTTAGTTGTTGCTCAGCACTGCTTATGCTAGTCAAGGACTTTTCAGCTTCCCATGCTCTGCCAGGTGCACAAGAAGCTGGGAGGGGGCACAGCCAGAATAGTTGATCCAAACTGACCAAAAGGCTATTCCATACCATATGGCGTCATGGGCAGTATAGAAACTGGGGGGGGTTGGCCGGGGAGCAGCGATCGCTGCTCGGGAACTGGCTGGGTATCGGTCGGCGGGTGGAGAGCAATTGCATTGTGCATCACTTTGTATATTATTGTTGTTGTTATCGTTATTATATTGTTATTATTATCATTACTATTTTACTTTATTTCAATTACTAAACTGTTCTTATCTCAGCCCAGGAGTGTTTCTCACTCTTACTCCTCCGATTCTCTCCCCCATCCCATCGGGGTAGGGGGAGTGAGCGAGCAGCTGCGTGGTGCTTAGTTGCTGGCTGGGCTAAACCACGACACTTCCAAGAGCAGATTTTATTAAATAAGCTCCTTTAACCCAGTTTAACTTTGAAAAAAATCCGAATCTTTCAAAAGATTTCTGTCCTCATGAAGAACGCGGAAAGATACTCTACCTGGACTCTAATAACCGGGTACTTGTACGGCACAGAGTTCGGTATCCGAGCAGAGTAGGCGTTACTCAAAAATGCTGGCTCTTCATTTACATCCTGCACTGAGATTGTCAGCATTGCCACATTTTGAGCAAACAGACCTAGTAAACAAACACAGGTTAACTGCAACAACAAACCCCAGGAAAGCACAACGTTCAAAGGCCGGGTCAGGCTGCGGCTTTGCAGCAGTATCTCTGCTGCCTGTGGGGAAGAGGGAGAAGAAAGGGAACGCAGCAGGGATGTGCCCAGAGGAGCTCTGTCTCGCTCCTCCCGGGGCTTCGGTGAGAGCAGAGGCAGTTCAAGGCAAAAGGCGACAGCACTGCTCCTCTGTCAGCCCTCTCCAGCTGGCTGTGCTGTACCAGGCAAGGGACCGGCAGGTTCCTCCAGCTCCTGCTGAGTCGTCCAATGCCCAGCTATTATATTCTTTTCTGAGACCATGGCAGAGCCCTGTGAGGGTTTGCACCCATCGGGAAGGCTGCTGCTTTTCTCTGCACAACCTTTACCTTCAGCTTTTCATCTTTCACATCAGACTTTTCAGTTAAAGAGGATCACCATTCCTCTATTGGGCTGCAAATACAGCAGACGTGTTCATTGCCCCTGATTTAAGTTGGAATGTCCTTCAAATCAAAAAGTTACCTGAACGCTGGACTTCCGCGACAGATGAGAGATTTTCATTTGCTTCAACTAAAATCACATACTGAGAAACTTCCTCATAGTTCAAATTAATTGCTGTTCTCAGCTGACCACTTTTCGGATCCAATCTAAAATGACCTGAAAGGAAAAATGTGCACCTTCGTTGTTACAGTTACCACTTCACTTGTATCCCTCCTACCTCTTGTGTCTCAGTTGCTCTTAGGATATTTCCATGGGCCCTCTGCTCTTAAGAATGTGAAATGCAACGCTTTCACTGGCTGAGCAGCGAAGGCATCACAGCCGGGGTCCCATCCCAGACCAAACAGGCCCTAAACATGTAAAGGAGCAACATACTTGGACAATAGCATTGCAGCCTCTTGTCGCACAACTCCTTTTTCACTGATTTCCAAGTTTTCTATCAGTTCCTAATTATTTCCTTTTTTTGTGTGCAAATGGAGTCGCTTCACAGCTGCAAAAGCTGAAGGAGGCCAGGTGTCCTAATGTAGGTGCAAGTGCAAGGGAATGACAGACTAAAAGTGATCGGCAGGGAGGAAGCTGCTTGCTAACAACTTCTATTTTGGCTCCCTCCGCCTGCAAATTATCCTAACTTACGACTATGGGAACCCCTTTTCTGGCAAGTTACCACCGCCTCTTTAGTCAAAGAAGATTGAAGAGCTCTGAAAGAAATTCTTTGTGTACTTTTGTTTTTTAAAAAAATGACACCAGTCTTAATCCTTGCTCTTCATCTCGTCATTTACATACAGCAATATCTGCCACACAAAGGCCAGGTTATTCTGTTCTCTTAGCTATTTTAACTCATAAGGGAAATAGTACTCACCTTTTTCATTGCCAGATATGACTGTATAATCAATCAGTTTTCCTAAAGTTTCGACCACAGTAAAAGTGTAAATTAAATAATCCACTCCTGTGTTTTCCAAAACGGAAGTGCTAATATAGAAAATAAATAGTAAATCATAATGTTAATTTCCCAGTAGTTGTTGCACTGGCAGGCTTTGAAATTTAACCCTTTAAGAGCAAGTTGTCTGTGGAAAATCCTGCCCCCTCCCCTCTTAGTGGTTTGCTAGAGCTCACTGACAATCAGAATGCAGTGCAAGCCCTACTTTTCTAGCCAAACATTTGTTTATCCTTGAGTAAAGGCTACGGAAGGGTGTTTTATTTGTATGCAAGAGGAAAGGGAAAAAGAGTCTGGCTTATACAAGCTGCACTATAGAGAAATGAAAGGCGATGCCTCGCATCACGTTCACAGAACCACTGGCATAGCAGAATTTCCTGGACATTTTGTTTAAAAAACCCTGACGTCCTGTCTTCTGCATGGAAGAATATGAAAATTAGCTTCAACTTCCAACTTAACTATGTTTTCTGCTACCTGGAGAATACGTACCAGTTATATAACTTAATATGAAAGGCTCACCTCATTTCGCTCTCGTTAAACTGTGGAACAAATGGACGGTTGTCAAACACATTAAGAGTAATCACAGCAGTGTCATTTAAAGATGGAGAGCCTTTGTCCTTAGCCATCACTGTTAAATGGATCTCTCCAGATCTAGACAGGTTTCCTGTTGTAATTATTTTCCCCTCACTTGTATCTTCTATCAGGAAGAATGGGCTGAATTCTTGATCAGGGAGGATGTAGTATTCAATAAGGCCATTTTGTCCCTGCCACGAAAGGAACACAACTTCATGTAACTATTGCTTGCAGGACCACATTATTTCAGTGCCCCAAGTCCCATAGTACGGACTCACTGGAATCTCAATATTTCCATCCTTAATTGGACAGAATGCCAGAGGCATTGTAAATAACTAGAGAGAACCAGGCTCAGAGCTACTTTGTCCTTAAGCTGTAACACAAGAGCAGCAGCAGTGGAAAGAGCCAGTGGGCATAGCCCTCCACTCCCCCAAATTAATTTTGATGTTCCAAGAGCCAAAAAAATTCCCACAGCAATACTAAAGAAAACTACATGCGCTGGGAGTACATTTTGAAGGGTAGGATAAACACTGAAACGAGACTTGACCATGTCTAAATGTCTCTGGTGAATTTACTTAGAGAATGAAAACTTGGGGTTACCTATGGTAGGATGGGTGCCGATAAAAACACAAAGCTGAACAAAATTCACAAGGAGTTGGCCAGTTACACAGCAAAAAATGTGAAAAAGGGTCTCTAAAGAAAGGAAGGACACACGTAGAGGAGGACAGTCAGAGTAGTGAAAGAAAGTCATCTACTGAAGGTGTGATGTCAACGAGAATAAGCCAAAGTCCCTTGGATCCTTTTCACACCCTGAGGAGAAGCACAGCCTCCCCGCTGCTATGAGGGTAAGCCCTACTCCTGCCTGCCACAGGAGAGTTGGACACGTTTTACTCTATGCACATCACTTTCCTGAGACAAGCCATTCTGACAAACCCTTAGGGTTTGCTCTATCGCACTTTGCTCTGTATTTCTGAAAAGCATTGTATTCTGTTCTTCCACGGCTCTGCAGCAGCAGGATCAAATCCTACTGTGAAAATCTGTTGTCGCTAAGTGATCTGTGGATTTATAATTATTTCAGGAACAGGGAGGAACAGAGACAAAGTCTAATAATTTCAGTACTGGACTCTGCCCCAGAACCCTGAAAGGGTGACACAGGGAGGATGGGTGCCACTTTGCATGGCAGAGGACCAGACATATTATCTGAAGGGTGAGTTTTATTCTCAGAGTCCAGCAACTTTCATAAGCAGTTTCACTTTTTATATAAAATCATTGAGAAGGATGATGAAAAAAGGGGCCGTTAGATTATTTACAGCGATATACCACAGCTGCAGCTATTTGAACCAAAATTATGCGTGAAGAAATAGGAAGGCACCTGCTACACCTATTTTGTTGTCACTTCTAGATCTTTCCTCTTTTAAATGATATAATTAGTAGTGATGCTGACATGGTAATCTGGTTGACTACTGGATATCTCTGCCAGCGCCTGGATACAACTTGATGGGTGCAGTACAGATATATCAAACAAAATTACTTAAAAAATGGGGACAGAGAGAATTAGCTGGGGTACCAGAGGCATTTGGTAAGCAGACATTTCCATGTTCAAGCCGGCTATATGATGTTTAGCTTTTACAGATTCTTCTACTTCACAGACAATAAATGGCTTCAGTCCTTGTATACTTCTGAAAGACCGGTACAACTCCATATAATAAGGGGAAAAATTAAGGCACATGCCCAAAGATAGGGAGAACATCAGTATCCAGGCAGAAACATCAAAAAGTCCTAATTTCCAAATCCCAGTGCTTTGTCAATCACAATTCACTTTCTGCTACATTTGGTATTTCATGCCTAAAGAACTGAGAAAAATATATTTGGGCTGCAGCTTAAAGCAGTGTCAAAATCAAACAGGAGTAGTTACCTGATCCTTGTCGGTAGCGCTCACAGTTATGACATGAGCACCTACAGGATTAATCATGTTGACAGAAGCGGAATAGGAATTCTGAGCAAATACTGGAGCGTTATCATTCACATCAATCACTAGAACAGTGACATGAGTAGTTGCCTAGAAAACAAAATGGTTTCATGCATTTTAGAATATTTAGAATGTCTTATTTAGTGATTATTTTTTTGTTATTTGCATATGCAACAAAAAGTATAAATTAGACTTTGAAAATGCTGTAGTAAAATATTGTGTTAGGTTTAATTTTCTGAACTCAACATCAGAGATCACTACAGGATTTCAGTACAAGAGAGGCAGGAATTCAATGCTGCGGTAGGATTCTGCTTCTTGAAAGGTGTCTGAATGAGTAAGAACAGGATGCATTTAGGAAGCCAACATGTCCTACTGCTGCTGCTAGGTGCAGTTAAGGCAACCATAGATGTTCTAGTTCTGTTAAATAAGTATGTAATATCTTTTCAAATAAAAGAAATACTGCAGAACTAGAACAATTTGCTGAAAATCACTTTTTCTCCCATGAAAAATTATCACAGCACTTACAGCACTAACAGTAGCAGGCAAGAATTCCAGTTCCCCAGCACAGGTTAGTCTGCAAACAAGTTGGGGTCAAATTCTACCATGCATGATTATGAAGTATTTCAACTAATTAAGGAGTATAATGCTACGCAGCACGGACAAAGGTCGCAAAAGTCTGGCCCTAAACATGATTAGGTGACTAATTTATTCCGCACAATAAATGTCTTTGATAGAACTCCCTCCCACTAGTTCAAAATCCACTCTGAATAGGAGAGTCACTGTTCAATACAATAATGGTCTTTTACCTGAAGGAAAGGGGCAGATTTATTGTTGACTGCATTCACTGTAAGGCTGTAATTATTCATGGTTTCATAGTCTGGAGAGTTCTTTATCTTAATGTTACCACGTATCTCATCTATTTCAAATATATTTCCTCCATCACCTGCGATACATTTAAAGAAGCATTATCAATGAATACATCTTAGAAGCACATGATTAACTGCACTCTTAAATTATATGTTTACTTGTGTCCTGAGCTCATTAAAACAATTTTTTAAATATCATACAGATAATGTAGAAGAAAAACAGAAAATATTTTGAGTGGGTAAGCATTTGAAATGTGAGCCAACAGAATGGGTTAACAAGTTTTGCAGATACATCTGTCACACTCAAAAAGTAATGGTGCTTGAGGCATGCAAAAGATGATAGACAGCACATTGGAGTTCCAGGATGAATCTCTGGAAGCAGGTTCCCCCAAGCCTGTGCAACTCTTAGAGGAGATTAGAGGAGTTCCCAGGCACTTGCACAGTCCTCTGCCCTTCTGTGTGTTCAGTCTCATGTTTGCTGGTTGTAACAGTCATGAAGCACTAAACAAACAAGACAGTGCTCCTGCCAAGGTCTCTAAGAGGAGATGTCACTGAATTTGTTCTGTCTCTCATGCAGGTGGACTGAGTGGCACACAGATCTAAAGAGAAATCAGTTTGACTGCCAAAAGACCTGGCAGTGACTTTTATTGGTTTTGGCCACCCTTGTCCAAAGCCACCTCAAAGTCTGTATGCATACTGGAAATAAAAGACTCTAAAAACATATAAACTGTATACGCATCACTCTTGATGGTCCATACAACAAAACCAACTATTTCAGTTCCTGCAGGCTTTGGTGCAGAGGGGTTTAAATCTCCATATCTCTCAGATTTAGGGGCAGTGGCAAAAGGGGCACTCTTCCCAACTGTAATGCCATCAGCTACCACAGTTAAATGTGACAGGAAGCACGAATCAGAGCTCTCAGTCGCTGCACTTCACAAGCTGGCACATTATTGTAAAATGAAATTGAAGGCACTTTATATTAATAGCCTGGGCAGAGATTTGAGGTAGCAGAGTAGGTGACCTGCTGTCTGTTGTGGCACTTCTGCTTCAGAGGTAAAGGTGTCCAGCGCAAGAAGATAGCTCTCCAGCAGCCCTCGATAGTGAATCAGGTCCCTGGCACACTTGTGATACCATTTACATCTGCTCCTAGTAGCTGTGAAATGCTCACAGTCCACAAGCTGAGGAGAGGCTTAATTTAGCAGCATTTAATACCTGGCGCAGGCACAACGGGTTCTACAAGGTAGGGATGAATTAGACCCTAGATCCTTATTCCTCATTCAAGAAAGCTATGGGCATTTTTTTCATCAAAATTACTCCTGCTGATTGCAACTACGGCAGTTGAGTAGCTAAAGATTTTTTAAAAAGCTGATTTTTAACAGAATTAAGAGTATGATTAAAAGCACAACAATTTATAGTTTCTGCAAAAGAAGTTCCTACTCAATCAGTCTGAAAGCTCTATGAGCATAAATTAGTAAAATACCAAACCAGGTGGAAGTGAACCTTCTTGGCTTATGTGGAAAGGGGTTAGATAACACACATAATGCTATTTATGCTCATAACAGTATAGACAACAAAGTGACAGTTGTTCCAGTGCAGGGAGAGAATTCCTCGTTACCTGTAAGGCTATATAGAACAAAGGCATTGTCTCCTGTGTCTCTGTCCGTTGCTGTGAGTTTTCCAACTATTAATCCCACAGGCGCATTTTCATTTACCCTGAATTCAGTCACTGGATCAAAGACAGGTGGCCAGTCATTAACATCAGTGATCTTTATGACAACTGTGCAGTAACCTCTTTTCTTCTCAGGGATTCCATCATCTTCAGCATATATCACAACCTGTAAGTTGCACAATTATTGGTAATGAGAAATCATATGAATAGGTACTTGCACAGGGATTAAAAAAAAATCTGGGTGAATTTTAAACTTTGGAGTATTCTTAGAAATGTAAACTCAAATTCTAAGTTCGCCTCAAAATGATATTGAAACTTAAGGACTGTTTGGTCAATAAAAAAGTCTTTCTATATGGAACCAACAAATTCACCAATATTTTTGCTTGAAGCAAAATAAGGTCATAAAAAATACCCAGCAGTGGCAGCAACAATAAAGAAGATTAATCGAGAATCGTATCTGCAAGATCTCAGTCCAGTCCAGATTCAAGCAAACAGACAACACTGAATACATGAGCTGTCATTTTGAACTTAGTTATTCATGTGCTGGCATGTTTGAGAGTTTGTAGGACAGGTGAACAATGAGCCTTGCTTGAATTTCATTATAGCCTAAAGGCAGTGACTTGCTTTAATAACGCATCACATCTTGAGATGCTCATATTCTAAAACAATGCATAAAACGTTCAAGCAATATCAAGCTAAACAAAACCAAAAGTGTCATCTGTTATCCAAGGGAAAGATAAAAGCTCTGAATAATGAAAAGGCTTAAGAAATCTAAAGCAAACCTGATACTCTGTAGGTTCCTCTTCATAATCAAAGGAGGCAGTGGAATAAAGAATTCCAGTTGCTTCATCTATCCTGAATTTTGGTCCGTCTCCACTGAGAATGCCATATGTTAGGAAACCATTTCTACCTGTGTCGCTATCCTGAGCTTTCAGCTGGACGATCTGAGTAGCAGGTAAATTCTGTGGATGAAGAACAGATTGAGGCTGTCAGAGACCTTGGTTAGCTGCAATTTCTTAAATTATGAGAAAGGGGGAAAGTAACAGATACCACATACATTTACAGTAGTATAGACATTTTAAAATCAAAATTATACAACTTGTTCCGCCCAGTAAGAGAATCTCTTGTTTTCTCTAATTTACAGAAAAGAGCTATTTCGCCCCCACGTCTCTACCTACAGCAGCAATCTTCAGGAAGAAAAATCACCATGTTTTCAAACAGGCCAAATGTTAACTTCAAGCATCTGACTTGCTGTTGAGGAATTGTTTTTTCATATTTAATAGCCTCTATTCCTATGAAACTCAATGGATGTTCTCAACTTCAAAATCATGTTTCTTTCTGAACACTATTTGGCTAATAATTACTCTTTTCAAAATAAATAATCTATTTCTTCCTTTTAAAAGAATGTTATTTACAATAAAATTGACAGTAAATATCCGTGTTTCACTTGCACAGCCATTTGAGACCTGATCTAAAGTTATTTGATCCAACACGGCATCCACCAATTCCTACTGTTTAAATATTTCACATGGAAATCAATTTTTAAGGTTGGGAAATGTGACACTAACTCTTCTCCATTAAACTAACTGGGAACATTAAAAATAGCTATGATAATTAAACCTATATTTAGCTCAGTGTTAGAAAAGGACTAGATTTGAAACCGGTTGTGGTTGTTAAAGAGAATGTGTACGAATCAGCTGGTAATCTCAAAGGCAAGGTACACGCTATATAAAATATAAACACAATCAATGTGCTTCTTTTTAAAAAATCTGCTGTAGCTAGCAGATTATAAATGTGAAAAGGGTTGTTTGAAAATTGAAGCAGGAAATGTTGAGCTAGATGCTCTTGCATAATTAAATGCAGTGGTTTCCTTTGCAGCCTATTATAACGTAACAGCCACAGACTGAAATCTGGCTTGTTAGTGTCGGGAAGAATCACAACAGATTGTACAGGTACAAGAGGAGAAATGTTGCTAAATTAGAGACTTTTGCCTGTTACTTCTCTGTGTGAAGTTCCATTACAAAGGCTGAGAGAGTCTACAAGGTTCCTAGAACACCCACTAGATTGTGAATGCACATGAATATTCTCTGTGTACAAATACACAAGATGGAGTGGCTGGTTTTCCTTCGTGGAGCCCCTTATTAGTAAGAAATTCACTTTTCCTTCAATATGCCCACACTTCTAGACCATTCTCTATATGTATTGGGATTTTCAGCTTGAAATAAGCCTTAAAACATCATATGGCAGAACAGAATGGTAAGCCTGTCCAGTTGCAGGATGTTTACTTGTATACTCACCAAAAGCTTTTTTTATCATTATTTTGAGGGTTTATTTTTGTGATTCAGTTTGGATGACATTTTCTTACCTCTTCCAATCTTTTTTCTAGCAGAGAAGATGGAAAAACCGGAGGGAAATCATTTTCATCAATAACTTCCACATTCACAGAAACGTCACTAAATATGCCAGGATTAGATGAATCTGTTGCTTGCACATTGAAAGTGACTGGAAAATCTTCCGGTTTCAAATTCTTTCTTGTTCTTACAACACCAGTGGATGAATTGATAATGAAATACCCTGTTAAAAAAAAAAAAAAAAAAAAACCAAAATAAATTATTCTGTTTATGATTTTATGAGTTAAAACTGAAGATATTAACCCTTTAATGCAACCTATACATTATGCATATGAATATCGTATGTTACAGTATTCTTCAAAGAACAAAATAAAATTCAACATGGATTTACAAGAATGTCAGATGTATCCAGGGCTGTCATTAACAAAAAGAAATAATTCAGAAGGTCAGATGGGAACCAAAGGGGAGAAGCTCACCCCACCACTTTCCAGTCAGAAGTCTTCATCTCCCTCTGAAACGGTTAGAAATTATTTTTCCCTGTTTCAGTCAGAAATTATTCTATTTCCTATGAAGTCCTGTTTTTACTGAAGATGAGGAATTCCACAAATAACTTCAAGGAGACCACAGCTTCATACAAAACATTTTTCAAAAAAGAAATAGTGGCTACGTTCGATGATACAATAAAATCAGCCCTATGTTTAGTAAAAAAAGACATGTGACAAAGCACTGATCCAGTTGTTCCCATGTAAACTTACTCTATACATTCACATTTGTTCAGAAAATGTTGCTGAGTTATTTTTTCTACCAGCAGTCTTTATGCTGAATTAGGTAATCTTTCGCCAGTCACTGTAACTTTATGCCTGATCAGGAACCACCTGATCTTCCTGTAGCAGATGTAAAAAAACCATACAACTGGTGCAGTCAGCTGTGTATCATGTGGCTCTAGCTAACCTGACAGAAATTCAGTCACGTGCCCACACCTGATCCGTATCAGATTTGTACATCTGGTCGATACACATCCAGTATTAAGGGCTGTAGAACTCAGATAAAAGTAAAAGGAGAGAGAGAAGAAACAATCCAAAAGCTAAGCGCTCTGCAGCGGTAGCTGTTTAACACACCCTCTTCCTGTTATTTCACATAAAGAGCTTACCCTTTCCATCTCCAGATACAATACTGTATATCACAGGGACCTTATACAACACACTGATCTGTACAACAAATGTATCGGGCAGCGTCTTCTCACTCAGAGGGGCAGGCTTATAGACTGCTTCAGAGAACACCGGGAATGAAATGTTCATGGGAGCTATCACGATTGACACCTGCAGAAAAAAGGAGATGACTACAGGCGTTATGTTTTCAGGTTTAGCAGACTTTTCTATTCAGGTATGCAACAGCAGAAGTCCAGAACTTTGTCAGTAAGAAAAAGCCTACGATTGCTCCACGCTGAGTTTGACACGTTAGTGCCTTGAAGGCAGCGAAGGTTAGTGAAAAATGCCAGCAACCTCATCAATTTAGGCTCACCTGTATGCTTTCCCAAATATAGAGAGGGATTCCAGTTGATCGCATACAGCACATTTCAAATGACTTGTTGAGCTACACAGCTCTCAGAGAGAGGTACTGATCTGTATTTACAACAAATTCTTCCACTGGAAAATGCATGACCAGAGCAGGAGCTTGTAAAGTACAGTATTTTAAAATTATTATAGCTGACTTTATATATGAAAACTGGTGACAGGTGGTAAATAAATAATGCCTACTGCTTCAGAAAAATAAAGACAATTTATTTCTAAATGATGCCAGACAGCTGCTGTCCAATGCTCTGAAGAATGATGGCTCATAAGTCTACATTTTAAGGTTCTGCTGAATATAATTTTCTACACGTCTTTATCCATACATATTTCTAGTCCTTTTTTTGAATTCTGCTAAGCTGTGATATTTAGTGGCAAAAGATCACTAGCCAGCTATAAGTGTTGTGTAAAAAAATACTTCTTTTATCATATTTAGATTTCTCACTCTTCAATTTAGAATTTATTTTTTCTTGTAATATATGGAAAATAAACAGGAACACCTTATTTGCTGTCTCCTGTTTATTCTATCATATACTTCCATTACATCCACTCTGACTGTCCCACTCTTTGACCTTGCACAGAAGTCTCCGCTCCTCCAATTTTCCTCCCTCATAGTCTAGAGCTTCTGTCTTTCTTTTCTGAAATGGAAGGATCAAAACAATGACGGGTGGTGTGCCAGCAATTGCTATAGCAGCATAACTTTGTTATCGTCTCGTATCCTGTTCCTGAAACAGAAGTGGGACTCCGACATTCTGATTCCTGTTGTGCATAGTTTTGCCTCACTAATACCCATTTCCTGGTGTAGTTACGCTCAGTTTAGAATAAAACAATCTGGGGAATAAACCGCGCAGGTAGAGACTAAGGTAAAAATTTTAGTACCTTTACAGAAGTTGAAAGAGGTGGCAGACCCAAATCCGTAGCAGTGACCGTCAAGGAGTAATGCAGGGGAACAGTCTGTTTGCGTAAGTCTCTTGTTAACCTGAGTTCTCCTGTGCTACTGGAAAGACTGAAGAGGCCTTCTGAGTTTCCTGAGAAGGGACAAAGACAAGTGTTGGAGATGTTCAACAGAGCCAGCAGAGACAAGCAACTAAATTATATGCCCAGGATTTAAGAGACACGGGTTGAAATCCTAATCTGTATATGTGATTTGGAGCAAGACACCTGGCCTCTCTTGATTCTGCATCCACATCACAAAGTCATTTGGGCTGGGAGGGCCCTTGTGAGGCCACTAGTCCAAGCTCTTGGCTCAAAGCAGGGGTCATGAATTAATTCAGAGCGGGTTGCTCAGGACTTTGATCTGTCATGTGCTGAAAACCTGCAAGGACAGCCTCTCTGGGCAACCTGTTCCACTTAGTTATCCTCACAGAGGACTTTCATTCCTCTTATATCCAGTCAGAACCTGCCATTTCAATTCATGACCATTATCTCTCATGCTCCTGTCACGCAGCTTAGTTTAGCAGTATGCAAGTACCCCAGTAATAAATGCCCGAACGATTTTTTTCTAACATACCTGAAATATTGTAGAAAATGCCTTCATCATAACCCTTGCCTTCATCTGTTGCATTGATATCTACTACCAGTGTGCCAGCTGTAGAATTGTCTAGAAGGATCTGGTAATATGAGGGCATGTCAAATATGGGTCCTTCTTCATTAGCATCTTCCACGGTAACTAAGAAAAGAAGGTCCATGTCTGAGTGTAAACATGAGTTTCACCTAAACGGTTACAAGCTATTTCTTCAGCTAATATAAACCAGCACAGCTCCTCTGAATTGACTTGGAGCTCTTTCAATTTAAACCACATGGCAACCTTGTTTTCTGTACTTCAAAATGCTTGCCTTTGTGGATTAAATTATTTATAGCTCAAGCAATAGTTTCCAACAATGGCTGCACTTCTGGCTAGCATGCTGTCACTACTATCTGTCATGAATATATCATCTTACTACTTCGTTGGGCTCCCTTCTGTGTCCATATTCATCTGGTATCTCTCGTCTTTGGCTTAGATTGCGAGCATTGTGAGACAGGATTGCTTAGTTTTATATTTGTACGTGACCTGACACAATAGGGTCATGGTCCACAATTAGTGAAGCTGGCCGTACAGTAACATAAATAACACAGAACAAGAAGTAATAAACAAACCAATACTTCCAGTCATACTGATCAAAAGTAGGGCTGGCCAAAAACTAAGGATACCAACTTCACAGAAATCTTTTATGTTGTGTTGGGAAAAAAGATATCTTTTTTCTTTTTTTTTTTTTTAAGGAAAACCAACAGCAATCAAGTACTGTTATTTTAACAACACTAAAAATCATTGTCAACATTTTTTTACCAGCCTAGAAGCAGACTTTCTGTAAATAAGCAGAAAAATAACTGAATTATGCTTTTGGAAACCTTTTCAATCAAAATGTCAATAGGCACTCAAAAAATGCCATAGACAAATTTCTGAATACACTGAAGTAAGGAATGTCAGTTTCTGTGAAAAATCTTCATTTTTGACAAGCCAAACATTTTTTGAGAAAAATTTCATCTGGCTATAGTGAAAAGGTAACATCATAATTTCTGATAATTTACTTTAGCAGACTGTATTACTGCTGAAGGCTATCTTTATGCCTCATAATTACACATGCTGAAAGATTTCCTAAGGGAGATGAAGGTAAATTTTCTGTGGTAAACTAGAGCTACCTGTAATGTTTGCAGTGTCCTGAAGATAGGGGTCTCCAGGATTGAAAGCTTTCAGAATAAATGTATACTGGGAACGACTCTCATAGTCCAGAGGTTGAAGAGTTGTAATATTTCCAGAAAGTTCTCCAACATGAAATGAAGAAGTATCTCCAATTATGGCATAATGAATAATGGCATTGTACCCTATATCTTCATCTGTGGCTGCTGCACTCAAAATCTAAATGAGAAACAAAAAAAAACAACACACCAACAAAAAACCTCAAACCCACCAGGTTTAGAGCAGAACAAAGAGAGTGGCAAAACATACAGATGAGACTGGTTTTTAACTATATAGTGTTTACTGACTGAATTACTCATATGGCCATTAATTACGTGGCTAAAACAGGCATAGTGTATAGCAGGGCTGGTAACAGATGTTACAGATCCTTAGGTGGTACCTCTTCCCTCGATTCCTGTAAACCATTAGTTCACATCTGCAAGGCAGACATGGAGCCAGAAAGGGATATACTGGGAGAAGACAGAAAAAACCCTTAAGAACAGGGGGATGCTGGATCTATGCACAACACCTACAGCCTCTTTAAAACATGCTGCCAGTAGGTCCTGTGAAAACTAGATCCGTGCAGTGTGGCACCGCTGCTGGGGACAGGAGGGAAAGGGAGAGCGACACAAAAGAGCTTTAGGAAGAGTCAGTGGGATAGGCACTCCGCTGTCATATAACACGAAAATGCTGTGTGATTTTACAGACTCCACAAAGTAAAAAAGTATGTTCACCAGTGCACAGTCATCATAGATTACTACCAATTCCAAGTTTACATAAAGAAAACAACGGCAGAACAGCCTATTTATTCTTAATGCCACATACCACATGTGGAGGCTCATTCTCTTTTACGGTCACGGAGTATGATTTCTGGGGGAACACTGGTGGGTTGTCATTCGCATCTTCTACGGTGATGCTCAGAACTAAGCTTGCAGATTGCGACGGTTTGCCAGAATCAGTGGCCTGTGAGGAAACAACTTGTCATGAAATACAGCACTACATTGATACAAACTTATTTTACCAGTTCAATTTTGTTCCAAAAATTGTGAAAATTTGTCTCAGAAGACTTTCCGCTGGACCAGTTATCACCCCAGTGACATTGCTCTAACCCTGTGCTTGATTAGGTGTTGCATGTCTTCCTGCAGCTGGTATCCTCACCATATCACATGCTCTGCCTCGTGTCATAAGCAATTAATCAAAAGCTCGAGCCTGGATCCAGATCAAATGTGTCATGTGATCAGATGTGGCACTAATCAACATAAAACCATGGTATACAGATGCGTATCTGTGATGTGGTATTTAAAAGAATAAGGAAATCCCTTCCATTTTGAGGCTTTGAAGTGTCTATAAAGCAAGCAGTGAAGAGTAGCTAATATGTGGCAAATTCACAGCCAGTTTGACATTGCACAAACATCCGCCACAGAAAAGTTCTAATCTATAGGTACATATGCACAATTGTCAGCTAGTCTTAAAAAGTGTCCACTTTTATTAATTCTAAAATTTTAAGAAGACACTGTTCAATTTTTAGTGTGTTTCCTTGCTGTCCTGAATACGTTCCACAAGTTCCTTGACCTGTTGAATTATTTGTTAGCAGTAAAGATCATCTTAAAATACATTTGTACATGATGGCCAATGCTGGAACATTTCTTTGTATGCACAGTAATTTAGCTGATTAATAGCAGTAAAAAAAATCAATGACATCAGCTAGAATAAATAGATACCCACAGGAATGTTGGATGAAACTTTATGCTTTCACTTTTTTTTTTTTTTTTTTTTTTTAACTTAGAAATCTATATTTCAGGTATTTTAAAAAGGTCTAAGTACATATATATAAAAAAATAAGGGAAAGGGACAGACAATACAGATTGGCAAAGCAGTAAAAGCAATACAGCAGTATGGCAGCTGCATGGTCTAAAATGGACTCAGGAATGCTTTGCAGATTTCACTGTAAGCTATCATGTGACTATGACCTTTAAGATCTGATGTTCATGGGTCATTTATTCACTAATACCAATTTACACAGCAGAAAGTAAAGCTCTGGGTGCAAAACATAACAAACAGTCGAAATTCATTAATGAATTCTAATGGAGTTCACTAAGGTTAAGTGTTTTTCTTGTGATGATTCAGTATTTTCTCTTTTTTGTATTGAGAATTTTGTGAGCTTGCATCAAATTTGTTAACTTACTATTATTTTCAATTCATAACTCTCCATCATCTCTCTGTCTAAGGATTTTTTTGCCATCAGCTTGCCAGTAGAACTGTTAATATGGAACACTCCAGCAAAATCGTCTTGCAGAGAGTAGCTTATAAGTGCATTAACTCCTATATCCAGATCAGTAGCAGAAAATACGCCCAAGTCTAGACTAGCTGCATTCTCAGAAGCTGATAGGTTAGTTTGAATCAATGTTGAGAAAACTGGAGGATTGTCGTTGATGTCGTTTACTCTCACAGTTACCTGTATTTAAAAAAAAAGAAAAAAAAAAGAGATATATTTGAGCTGTAGAAACAGTATCCAAAGGAGAATTTTGATTCATCTTAGTCTATGGAAGCCTATGGGGGGGGAGCAAAACAAAAAAACACCAACACAAAAATCAAAGGGATACATAACAACTTCAACATTTTTCAGCATTTGAACATTTTTGCAACTTCAGCATCTCAGTATTTTTATTTTTTTTTTATTCTCAACTGTTACAACTGAGATAATGTATACTCTAACTAGAAGAGATGAGCAGGATTAATAGTCTGGGGCTCTTTGGCTCATTTACTTCGTGCATTTGACAGAACTATGCACAGAATCAGTTTCAGCGTTAATCAGTTTCTCTGCTTATGGGTTGTTCATAGAGGAACTCTCAGGAAGTGATGCAATTTGTGAAGTTGATGGTATTTCAAGATGGTAATATCTCCTTGGAAAAAAAAGGGAAATTGAATAAAAGGCTCTCAAAATCCTCATGCTTGCATAAAAAATGACACTTATCTGGATATTGCTTGATATTTTTAATATATTTTTTAAAATATTTTATATTCTTTTTTAAAAAAATATTTTAAAATGTAGTATACTGTACCAAAGCAACAGCTGTATTGGGTGGCACCACAGAATCAACAGCTTCTACGATGATGCTGTATAGGTCATTTTCTTCTCGATCTAGCCTGGCAAGAGCCACAATGTCTCCTTGGTCACTAATAGAGAACTTGTCACCATGCGACTTCAGAGAGTACACTACTTGTACGGCTATGCTTCCAGTCAGAGCCTTCACAGAGCCAATAGCAGTCCCACCTGTTTCAGCTTCTTGAATGCTGAACTCATAGCTGGAGCTATCAAAAGTCAGTCCGAAGCTCACGTCGTTTACCAGCAAGTAGAGAGTAACAGAGACTAATGAGAGAAAACAAATTAAAATAGTGAAGTTGCTACCAAAATAATCACGATCTGTGCTCCATTTCCCTGCATTTTCAGGAACTAATAGAAAATGACAGAAACAGGCATGTAGGAAAGAGGAACGAGAAGAAAACAAATAAAAGCAATAGTAATAAGGATTAACATGTAACACATAAAACACAATGCCTTTTATACCTCACTGCTGTTCCAGAATAACCCCACTTCACTGATCACAGCAGTGTTGCTTCAATATGACAGGAGAGCAAAGATCACCAATTTGAATTTAATGGGATATGCAGGTGTTTTCCACTCCTTAAAAATCGTACGCTAAATTGCTTTGTACCAAAAGAGAAAGCATATACATAAAACCATATGAGTGCAAATTCTGTCATGGCCGCTCATCCTATTTTAAGAAAATCAGTTGTTTCTCCTGTTTATGATAAATCAAAGCTGACCCCTAAAAATAAATGAAAAAGTTACAGAAAATACCATGTGACTGAGTATTTTTTGAAAGAGCAGAAACTTGTTTGAGGGAGGGAGGGAGGGAGGTGAAAAGACATCATTTACCATTTGATATAAGCTGAGGAACTCCATGATCAGCAGCAATAACTATCAGTGGAACAACTGTGTCAGCTTTGATATGTTCCAAGTTATTGCTGAGGGTGATTTCTCCGGTGTGGTTATTTATACGGAAATCATCCAAATGGTTCATGAGGCTGTATTAAAGAGAAATCAGTATAACATTCGTATTAATGACACTGGAAGTACCATCTACTTACTATTACTTCTGTAACAAGCACTCAACAGACAGTATTTGCCTGTTTATAAAGAACAGCTAAGTAACAGGTTTTAATTGTTGCATCATTAGCCTCCATATATATCGGCCTTTTTATTTCCAAGTTTGTCTTCTATCATGAAAAAAGACAGCATTCATGCCTTCAGTTCCCATTATATCCCAAGCCTCTGATCTTCCCACAAATAGAAGGCATACTGCACACTGAGCTGCATATTCAGCAATATAAGAAATCCAGGCAACATTTGTCTGAAGACCGCAGACCTGCTAATTCCTAGTGTTCTGCAAACTCTCATAGATAACTGGATTGCTCACAAGAAAAAATAATGTGTTTAAGGTAGAATGCCATCTCATAGTTAAAGATATTCTCTTTCAAGACATGAGTTTTAAACACCCACAGTTTACCAACACATTCATCTGTCCTTCTCAACCTATACTTTTCACTTCAAGGTATCCTGGTATTTGCCATGATATAAGGCTCATCCAAAAATCTTTCTCAATTAATTTTTTTATGCATAGTGCATTAGGAAAGTTAGTATTTCTTCATCTCCTCCTCCAAGCAAACAGAAGATATGTGAAAAGACAGTCATTCTTGGAGATTCATTTACTTCCTACTCAGAAACTCCAACATATGATACAAAATTTCAGGAATTCAAACAAATCTTGGCTTTCGGTTCTTGTTGCTAAGTTTATCATTTGATTGCATTCTCTCTTTTATGGCGTAAACATGATTTGATAAGCTCTAAAACACAGAGTAATGACTGTCCTTTTTCCTAAGTTTAAAAATCATTATTGATTATAGCACTTGTAAAATATCTACGACCAGGTCTTATCTTCTTATGACCAATAAAAATACTTTGTGAGAAATAAAATACCCTTCTGTTTCTTTAACAAAAGCTACTTATTAAGCTCACAGAAATTTACCTGTATGAAATAACAGAATTGTTCCCAATGTCAAGGTCAATAGCAGACACGGATAGTACAGACAGTCCTTCTTTTGCTGTTGCTACACGTACATTGGCCGAGTATTGTGCTTTCGTAAACTGAGGAGGGTTATCGTTCACATCTAATACTTGAATGCTGACATATGTGAAATTCTGGCGTGCAAAAGGAGAAAACCATGATTCAGAAAATGCACAGACACTTATTTATGAATAAAAGGAAGTTGCAAATAAGGAATAACGTGTTCCTCTCTATTACCTGCCTTTGAGGTACTCCGTTATCAGATGCCACCAACAGCAGCTCATACTTCTCTTTAGTTTCTCGGTCTACATAGCCATTAACCGAAATGGTTCCATCCTAGAGAAGGTAATAGTTCATGCATGAGTCATTTTGATAACTCTTGTACACTGAATTCTCAAAGGAGATGAGGGATTGAAATCCTCTGTGCTCCTTTGGCCAAATATAGTTCAGATTCCAAGCAACGTCTGACCAGTATATCTTAGTTTTCAGACACTGATGTGTATTTCCAAACTACAGAGCACATGCTGGTTTTGATTTCATGTCTACTAGAATGCTTACTGCCTACTCTTTTCACCTGATGTCAAGTAACTTCATGAAAAGCAGTACCTAAATATTGTTTTTAGCAAATCCAAACCCTTACCTGTTGGATGCTATATGGATTATCCCCATCCTCAGCTGATAAGTAATAAGTAATTCGTGCATTCTCTCCCTCATCCAAATCAGTAGCAGTCACATGTCCAACTCTAGCAGGAGCACCTAACATGTAATCTGCTTCCAGAACTGCAAAACTGTATGGCTGCATCTGAAACTCAGGGTTATGATCATTGACATCCAGAACAGTGATGTGGAACAAGGCACTTGAATTAAGCCCATTCGTTTCATCATCGACTGCCCATACCTGCCAAAGAAAGAAACAAAAATGGAACTTCAGTTGACTGTATTGCCATTTTAACCATCTGATGAAAATACAAAAAAGGGTTTGAGGGAATGAAGTAGAAATGAGCCAAAGCTGCAGAGTCTGTCCCCAAATTTACTTGTAAAGTGAATCCAGATGTAGTCTCCCTGTCCAGTTCTGTGTCATTCCTTAATGAAAGTATTCCAGGCATATCCACAGTAAACAAAGTACTGTTATGAATAAAGTGTCCCTGAGAAAAGCCAGCCTAAAAAGAAAACAATTCATTTAAGATTAAAATGATATTCAAGTTTAAAAAATAATCTTATTAATACCTGACATTTCTATAGGACTTCTCATTACAGCAGTACAAGTGCTTTGCAAGGTTTAATAACCTTCTCTGATATAGCCAGTAAACTATTTTGTAGAAGGTCTTAACTTCCTTGGTTAAGGAAGTTTTATTGCTGGCTCCATAGAAAGCAAAATGAAGTTTTTGTGACCCAAAACATGCTTATTGCCAACCATGTCAGAAATCTCCCTTTGCCCATCTACTACTATGCTTTTTTGCAGATTAATAGAGAAAACCATGTCATTTTGATTTACCAGGATGAGATTAATTTGGTACCTACCTCGTCCTTGTCAGTAACACTGAATGTGTAGATGGGACTACCCTTTTGTAGGTTTTCGAACACAAATATTTCATAAGCTGCCTGATTAAATTCTGGTGGGTTATCGTTGACATCTAGTACATGCACAACAACAAGTGTTTTAGCACTGCGACTTGGCTGCCCTCCATCCGATGCCTCCACTTCTACTTCAAATCGCTTTATGGTTTCATAATCCAGCTGCTGGCTCAGGCTGAGCTGGCCTGTGGTCAAATCGACAAGAAACACCGGCGAGGAGGTTGGAGGTTGCTGGCTAACGATTCTGTACTTCACGAGAGCATTGGCCCCAGCATCCAAATCAGTAGCAGATACTGTCAGCAGTGCCCTTCCAAGCACTTCGTCTTCAGGGACACTCACTTCATATCTACTTGATGAGAAGACTGGAGGGTTGTCATTCACATCGTCAATGATGACTGTCAAATTGAGAGCTGTAGACAGCACGGGTTGGCCTTGGTCACTGGCAATCACTGTTAAGTTATAGAAGCCTTGTGTTTCTCTGTCCAATTTCTCTTCCAGCAAAATTAATCCTGAGGTGTCAATATCTATTTTTCCTTGTCCACCTTTCAGACTATAAACCACTAATCCATTAAAGCCCTCATCCACATCCGTAGCAGACACTCTGGTAATACTAGTTCCAGCTGGTACGTCCTCCAGAATGGTAATGGTAGTGCTGGTTATGCCAAACACAGGACTGTTATCATTGACATCTGTAACTTTGATAAACACTGCAGCATAGTCAGTAGCATTTCCATCCGACAAGGAAATATGTAGGATATAATTATTCTGGGATTCATAGTCCAGTTTGGTTTTTGTCGAGATGATTCCATTGACATCGATGTCAAATGTAGCAGATTCCGTCAGTACTCGAAACGTAACTGGTATATGGGGATTTAAAGACTTATACTCTACCTGTGTAAGATAGAGCATATTATCCATAAGTGAATTCAAACCAATAAACCACTGTCTAAAAAAAGGATAATGGCTTTAACTATGTCTGAACTTAGTTTACTAATTTTCTTCATTAAAAGAAGTAAAGAATCAAGCTACAATATACATAAAAATACAGCTGGAGAGGACTGCCTTTTATTGGAACATCACTAATACAGAAATGTGAATACGTATAAATACACAATAAAAATAACAGACTGCAGTTTAACCTTTGGTTCTGCCTTTCTTTGTACAAAAAAAAGTGAAAAATTAGTTAACTCAGGAAGCCAATAAATGAGAACACTAAACCACATTATCTTCTCACTGCTTTGGTATCAGACTTCGCATCCGTCTTCAGAAGTGCATCTAAGAAGGAGCTATCACAGTGCATTCTGGTGGCCCATTTGAGCATTTTTTGATCAAAATGAGGAGCAAGTTCTAGAGCCTTCTTTGAAAATGCCTTTATGACAATTCTCTGATGGGAAGTCTCCATTTCCTAGCTGTATCATGTCACAGGGTTTTAGATTTATCGCCAACAGATGAGTGAATATTGCCTATCCTAGCCTTTGAGCCACTACAGGCTTTGGAGAATATCCAAAGCCAACAAAAGGCTAAGCATGAAAGTTTACTTTCCCAAATAGTTCTGGGGTTTATTTTGTTTAAGTTTTTTGGTTTGGTGGGGTTTTTTTAGGTTTTGCTTGTTTGGTTGTTTTTTTTAATGTTAAATGGTAGTAGATGCCATCTAAAATTTGCAATGGAGGGAACAGGCTTCATGGGTGATAGGCTTCATCTGACGGATGTGATCAGTATGTAATGTATGTGAAGCCTGATATACAGAAAACACAACATCTAGTTATCCATAACTCAGGGGGTTATAGGTATTTAGAGCACGTATATTACAGGATTTTCTTATAGCTCTCATGTCCTATACAAGTGATAGAATAAAGTTGTTCTTACTCTTGCTACTTCAACAGGACTGACTAGCTCTTCTTCCACAGACACGTTATATGTTTTCTGAATAAACTGTGGTCTGGAATCTCCAACTGCAAAGATTTGTACTGGCACTGATGAACTTCTTGGAGTCGTCCCACCTGCAAGCAAAAGCAAACAGTCTCCCAGCAGATGCACAAAATACCTTCTGCCTAAAACAAAAATATATACTTTTTCACTGTGTTGTGGTTTAGCCTCAGCCAGCAACCAAGCACCATGCAGCCACTCGCTCACTCCCCCTACCCTGATGGGATGGGGGAGAGAATCGGAGGAGTAAGAGTGAGAAAAACTCCTGGGCTGAGATAAGAACAGTTTAATAATTGAAATAAAGTAAAATAGTAATGATAATAACAACAACAATACAATAATAATAATATACAAAGCAAGTGATGCCCAATGCAATTGCTCACCACCTGCCAACCGATACCCAGACAGTTCCTGAGCAGCGATCGCTTCCCCCCGGCCAACCCTCCCCAGTTTCTATACTGCCCATGACGCCATATGGTATAGAATAGCCCTTGGGGCAGTTTGGATCAACTGTCCTGGCTGCGCCCCCTCCCAGCTTCTTGTGCGCCTGGCAGAGCCTGGGAAGCTGAAAAGTCCTTGACTAGCACAAGCAGTGCTTAGCAACAACTAAAACATCAGGGTGTTATCAGCATTCTTCTACTAAATCCAAAACACAGCACTATGCCTGCTACTAGGAAAAAAATTAACTCTATCCCAGCTGAAACCAGGACACACCGGTACTGATTTTTTTTTTTTTTTTTTTTTTTTTAATCCTTACTGCTACTATTATGGTACTGCTAAGAGGTCCTAATGAAGATCAGAGTTTCAGGTATTGGGTGTTACACTTACAATATATGAACCTGAATACATACAAAAATATTAGCACAGACAGACAGAGTATGGACTGATGAATGTCTTTTGTAACCATATTCTCCCCCACTACCCATTTTATCCACACAGTCATAAATGTGAAGACACAGAGCTCACATTGACCAAATCAGGAGGCTGAAAAACACTTTGTATGCTCATGCTACCAGGAGTGGGATACCATTCCTAGGTTACATTTATCTCTGTCCTTATTCAGATCATGAATGTTCACCGAGTTCTCTGTTATTCTTTTAAAACAAAGAAACCCTCTATAAATATGGCTAAGGAAATGATGTTTGTGCTGGCCATCCTAAAAATGGCTTTGGCATCTCCATTTTAGTTTTTCAGTACCCACATGGATGTGCAAACAAAGACCAAGTTACTCATCACATTTTACTTTCATTTTACTCCCTTTGTTTTTTACAAAACAAAACCAAAACTCATCACTGGGAATAGCTGTGTTGACCTGTACTAAAATCTTGTCTTACCATCAATAGCTGTTATCCACAAGACAAAGTTCCTAAGCTGGTTGACTCCTAATGGGATTACTGTTTTTAAACTGATTTGTCCTGTGGATGTATCCAATTCAAAGTATCCATCTTCATTGCCACCAGCTAAGATAAAGCTTATCTCTCCATTTATACCATCATCCGGATCATCAGCAGCAACCTGGAGGGAAAAAAAAAAAAATTTTCTTCTAGTTTCTTGTGCTGTTATCAAGTAACACAGAATTGCTTATTCTTGTGTAGTTTGCAGAGAAAATCATTGAGGTAGCAGATAATTAGGAATTAGTTGTGGGTTTTTTTCCTCTCACTTACAGAAAATAATAGGTCTGGATAATTTTATATATATCAAAATCTGCTAAATATAAACACAGTAAAATTCGGTTATACCTTTGACTGACTATCTACCTCCTATATGATCCCTGGGTTAAACCCTAGTAAGAACGTTTGGTCTTTGAAGCACATACAATTATCATTCCAACAGTGAGAGTGAAATCCTGCCCCTGTGGAATTCAAGTGAATGACACCAAGTTTGTATCTCAGAAAGCTTGTTTCATAGTATCTCCAAAGTCACTGGAGGTAGATTGTTCAAGAGATTACATCAGGAGCCATTAAATCAGTACACCTGGGTATGAGTTTTGTGACTCCTTCTATATCTCAGCTCGTGAAGCGATTTTTATCTTGGTTTCCTGTTTTATTTGGTTAACTGGCTTTCTATCTTACAAAAAGTATATTGTATCTAAAAATTGCCAGCAATGCTTCAGCATTGAGCCACCTTTCAAAAATTTTTACAATTATTTAAATTTCTGGACTCTAACAACATTCAGTTTTCATTAAACACCTCACAACAACTAAATCCAAGAATCTTATTTTCTGTCTTAATGTTTGTGGAATTCAGGATGGTGCACAGCACCTAAAAATCAAGAATAAAAATCCTTTATTGTTTGTTCCCTGACCTGGGATACGAGTAGAGCATCCAGGAGACTGATTATAGAATATCAAGAGGTCTAAGATTTTAAATGAAAGGTGGATTGTTTCTGAACTCAGAGGAGTTCGGAAAAGATCCCCTATTCAATAGGACCACTACACAAGTTCAAGCAAGGACTCATGCGTACATTGAACTCATTAAAATGACATTTTTACTTAGTATTTCTAGTACCTGAAGAACGGACATTCCTGCAGTCATGTTGAGGAAAATATCTTGTTTATATGGCGTGCCTCTAAAGGTTGGGCTGTTGTCATTTTCATCTAGCAACAGTATGTTGATTGTAGAGGGTACCTCACTGAAAGGTGACAAATGATCTCTAGCGGTGACCTTTAAAAATGATGCAGTAAAATGATTGCTTTGTTCAAATGCGTGTTCTATGAGTAGTAAGAAGGATGAATGCCAATTACAAGCTGAGTAAATTGCATCATTAGTGGTATTTCCCTCCAGATAGTCTGGATTTGATTCTTCAAATAAAAGCTGCTGATCCACATCAGAGAGTCGGCTTCTTACCAGGACAGATCAGATATCAACCTGTTTGCCTCAGGTTGCTTTGGAAAGGAGTAGACTTATCTTTAATACCTGTAGGTGAATAGATGGTATTCTCTCCCTATCCAACAGCGTGGAGTTCCTCACAGTTAGGATCCCAGCTTGGCTTAGCTGGAAGGGACTGTCAGCTGGCGTGAGAGTGAATGTTCCCTGGAAGCCTCCCTGCAGACAGTAATGATATTTGTTATTAAATAGGACAATCACTGAGCTAGTCCCTTAAGATGTTTTCTTCTTATTTTCCAGGTGGAGAGCATTTACTTTTCTGGTTTAATTGAGGTTACAGTTCCAAAAAATTGAGGTTACAGTGTCCATTTTACACTGCTGCACTTTCATATTTGGGACCTTACACAAACCAGAGGAGTTTCAGAGACAGGCAAAATTTATTCTTTGGCTGCAGTACTCCATCCCTTAAAGAAATGAAATTAAGTCTGTTTTGCTTAAGCATATTTAGGTAGTCGGGGGCGGCGGGGGGAATCTATAGCAAATGCAAAGGCATTTTATAGTATATTTCAGAGGCGCAGTATTTGTAGCAACCATAACGACATTGTCATTTTACCTCATCTTTGTCAATAGCTGTTACTCGAAGAACTTCCATCCCATTTGGGAAATTTTCTAGAATTGAGACATTGTAACTTGATTGTGACAATACCGGAAGGTTGTCATTCTCATCTTCAATAGTAACCAGCACTACTGCATCAGCTGTTTTGAAAACATTGTCTTGCTGAGTTGCCTAGAAAACGGAGTTTGTAGCTGTAAATTCCATACCCTGATAAACAGTGAGCCATCCCAGCTTAACACAAGGACATGACATGACTGCATATATTCAATGAATAAAGTTTTCCTTTATTTTGCGTTTTAAATGGTGGGATGGAGCCTTGATACCAACTGCCCTTTAACATTACTATGAGAAATACTATTAACAGTGACATGGATTCACGTATTATTTTATAAAATTGAGACTCAGTAATTAACGCACTAAACTCTAAAACGATCGCTACCTGAATGCCCACAACAAGAGAAGAACATTCTTCTCTGTCAACTGCAGTCTTTACTTCCAGCACTCCAGTGTCTGCATTGATTGAAAAGGTATTGCTATAGGCCGGGGGTTTCACTGAAAAGCAACAAATTACAATGGGTTAATGAGAATGAACCAGAACAGTAAGTCTGATCTGTCCTTTTTAAGACAGTTATCTTCTCAGAGATAGCAAAAATGAACAGACATTCCAGAGAAAAGGCTTTTTTTCAAACACTCTGTCCTCAAAACAATTTTTAGGAAATTCACTCACACTTCAAGGGTCTCAAATTAAGCATCTCATGAGCTTTTAGCAATTCTGTCAGGAGGAGGAAAAGCTCCCGATGGAACTGATCTCTCTAGATGGTCCTGAATGGAAATTCTTTGATCCAATAGTAGCCTCTAAACTGACTTACACTTTGAATCAGGAATTGTTTATTGGGGAGGGAGGTTAAGAACATTTAAACATTTTAAAAATAGTTGGACCCTGCTATAATGACTGAAATTAAGCCGATTCAGCTCGCGGAGCAGCACTGTAGTGAACATGTATGCAGTTAAGACACCTGACTGTACACTGCACTTCCTTATCATTCTCTTCAGCAATACAGATATCAAATTACTGTGCGAATGTCTAGAAGAAAATAAAGGTTCTTACCTAGTTTGATGCTGTAAACTACTTTTTCATTTATACCAGTGTCTCCATCTTTAGCCAATATCTTCTCTGGGAGAACAGCCAGAGGACCCACCTAGAAAACATAT
This sequence comes from Pelecanus crispus, assembly GCF_030463565.1. Lineage (NCBI taxonomy): Eukaryota > Metazoa > Chordata > Aves > Pelecaniformes > Pelecanidae > Pelecanus > Pelecanus crispus. The sequence goes on along the minus strand of NC_134645.1, from coordinate 4,605,169 downwards.
ATTAACTTGATTAACTTGAAAAAAAATACACGCAAACTTAAAATTGTTCCTTAAGTAAGTCATAATTTTGATTAAAGAAACAAGAAACATGTATTTAATCACTGGGATCCAGAAAAAATTCTCTCTCTGCCATACACACTTTATAGGAAAATGATGACCATAATACTTGATGGATAGATACACTGTGTTTGAGAAGCACCAAACTATGAAGCAGTAGTCACTGATGGAATTCATGTTAAGAACATTGAATATTTCAGTTCCGTTCCTCTCCTGGAGAACAATACTCAAGTCTACACTGCAGTCCTAATAAAACCAGTAATTTCTTTAAAAGATAAAAACATTTCAGAAGATCTAAAATGATTCCTTTCAGACAATTAAAGATGAACTTCTAACAAAAGGGACACCAAAGCTATAACACCAAAAGCATATGTGGTTTAAAATATGTTAACATGAAGATAATGATAAAGAAGAAAATTAACTATTTTTAGTGGATTACTCTGGTAATACTATACTGTGATTTTTTTTGTTTTGGTCAATACATATAGAAGCCTGAGTCAAACAAATAAATTCCACCCAGAAATTTCCACCCTATCTAGAAAAAAAATTATTACTAATTTAATATAAACCACAGTTTACCCAGATTCTTATTTTGCTTACCTGACTGTAATGAAGTATGAAGGAATTACATTATTTAAAACTGAAACCAGGCAGCTAACTCCAGGACTAATGGGCAGTCAACTGCCCTTCCAAATTTACAGTAAAAGCCCTGTTACAATACCTGTTTAGTTCTTTTTTTTTTTTTCTTTTTTCTTTTTTTTTCCTCCAAACACAAAAGAATCTGTTTCGGTAGCAGAAAGTTTCATGCATCATATAATACGTGGGCTGTTTACCTGGTACTTGGAGGTCTACAGTTGATAACCTTACAATTCACCAGTTAGCACCAAACAAAGCAGCCTTCCATCTTAAGCTGCTCAGTGATGAAGAATCCTTGAAAGAAAAGCACTGTGGACAGTGCTTTTTTCAGTGAAAAGCTTTTACCTGGTTTTCACGGATTTTTCCATTGTACACTGATTGACTGAAATAGGGGTTCAGTGTATCATAATCTTGTACATTAATCAGTAATGATGCAGTATCCCTGTTGTTTCCAAATTTTTCCTGCATCCCAAGAGAAGGAAGAAAGTAAGAAACATTGTAATGCAAGAGCCATTTCTCAGTGGAAAATACAGCAGAATATTATTATATGTGCTTTGTAGCATCTAAGCATTTTTAGCCTGAGAACTCTCACCCTGTCAGATTTTTCCATTTCTAGAAATCCAGTTCAAGGAATAATACTATTAAAAGGCAATTGTTCTTAGTTATTGATTTTATATCAGGCAGGTGTTACACAGTAGCACGTAGAATGTAGCAACAGTACATTTGCTGCAGCTGTACTATTTGCTAGATACCACAATAAATGTGGCAAAATTAATTCTTTCTAGTTCTAAAAGGAATTGAAGGTACGTATATATTCAAATCTCAAAAAAGACACACAAAAAGAGCGCAGGTTGTAAGATGCAGCAAAAATAGGATAGATCCGCCAGAATGAATAGGTGAATACATGTTAGAATAGTACAGAATAAGTATGTACAATATACATACTTAAATAAATACACACAGAAGGACACTTGGGCTGGTATTGGAGGGGAGACTTAAACAATGGCTCATATATTAAGAATGTGCTACTTCGTCTGCAGCATAAGCCAAGTTGCAGATACAACTTTTGGCTTGGGAACTCCCTAAGTTGTAAATTTGTAGAAACCAGGATGTTATAACAAAGGAAGCATCATCGTAGAACTATTGTGGTTCTCATTCTTCTTTTAATTTATATCATACCTTTGCTTGGACTGTTAAATTGAAAAGGTTGATCTTGTTGTAATCCAATGTTTTATTCACCATGATAGTTCCATCTCCTTCCCTTATATAAAAGTAATCAGAGTTTGGACCCTATTAAACGAAAAAATCATTTTATATGAATAACAATGAAATACATTTTCTTTTCTCTTACCACCTTTATTATTGGACTATTCTTCATAAATGACCAGGAATCTCTCAAACACCACCACTGGAAAGGAAAATCCTGATCCTCTTCAACACATTCTATTGCCTCTCCCATCAGTGCCGTTAGACTTTCTATCTGATTTATCTCAGCCTATGGTCAATAACTAAAGCAGATCAGATGAACGGCATCAGCTTCCCTTCACCAGCTACAAAAGGAGCAGAGACAGCAAGCTCAGATGTGAAGATCTCCACTGCAGATATCTAAAGTTAGTTGAAATGATCTTACTTCAGGTGGCTTACATATACACCTCTGCAGGATGGGAGATCACCAGCAAATCAAATACGAACTTTAAAAAGAGGGGAAACTGTTTCACTGCTGCTTCTAAAAAGGACCACTCAGCTGTAGCTGAAGAATGCCACAAAACATATCCACAAACATTAAGAAACAAGATTCAGGGCTCACTGCATGCTAGGCTGATCCTGTGGTATAAGTTCTAGTTTTAAATGGTCTTTCTGATACTAGCATTTTGCAGATTTGTAATAGTAACCGTACAGTGCAAGACAGCATACTCAGTTCAGGTGCCAGGCTGTATTTTGTATGAAATGTAGACTGATGTTCACAGTCTCTGACAAACAAAGGGCACTCACCCAAAGACTGTAAGTAACGAGGCTCCAGAAAGGTGAAAAATCTTTATCCAGAGCTTCCACTTTTTTAACTGTGAAATTTATTGCAGATACCTAGAGGAAATAAAGATCATCAAACACTCAGTCACAAGTCCCTTTTCGTATCCCTCCTAACTTCTGGCAGGAAAGCTGTACCACCTCCTTAGCATAGGCAAATTACTTCCAATTTCCATTTTAGGTCCGAGAGCTGAATGTTTCTTCTTCACCCTATGCTTCCAGCTGTACATGCAGCCCAGCCATTTCCACACCCACGCAAAGGTGTAGAAAAGTCCCATAAGAGTGCATGTAATGATCTAATGTGAGTGTGGTCACATTAGAACCTCATATGTTTTGGCCCCAGAAAATAATTTAAAAACGTCACAAGAACAAATATTAACATTTGCCATAACCCACCTCTGATACTGAAGCATTATAGTGACGTTCTTTAAAGTGTGGAGAATTGTCATTTACGTCTTCTAAGGCCAAGTCCCGTGCATTCTCTATCTCATTAGTCTTTGTAATGGAAGCAAAAGACACATTAGAAATGACAGCAGTGAGGCAGCAGCATACTGCTAACATTTAACTTCATCATTTAAGATGAGATCTTCAGAGATACACCCCTTCAGTTCTAAAAACTCTGATGAGAGAGCTAGGCTACCATTTCTGATAATGGAGTAGAAAGTTTGTGAAAATATTTTAAAATTAACTTTTAAAAATTTACCTGAGGTTTTCTGTGAACAAAAACACTTATTCCAACTGGCACATTTAAACAAATATATCTTCTACAAGGTACTCTTAACCCCCTGCACAGTATTTCAGAAAATAGTATTTCAGAAAATAGTAATTTGCACTAAACTTAGACAAAAAAAGCAGTTGATAAAACATGTCTTTTACTTACCGTTTCAAGCCTTTTGCAAACCACAGTATAAAAGAGATGGTCGCTCTAAAAATTAACAAACAAGCAAATAAATAATATTATCTATGAACTCCTAACATGATTGTCAAAGAACGTTTATGTCAAAATTATACAAAACAACTTCTGGTACTTGAATGCTCAGCTGTGCCATGCTGAGCTGACAGTGAATTGTTCATCTGATTCAGTTACAGGAGCATACTTCAGCTATTTTTATCATTCCAATATGTTGTACCAAAACACACTGCTTATATAGCAAAGTCATTACAGATTATTAATTGTGAAGTTTACTTGGCTGCCATTCACCTACTGCTGGTCTCTACCCACCCAGATCCCACCATCCATGTACCCAACTGTTCTCCCCGATAGAAAATCGACAGAGAATGGGAAAATATGTGTAAGAAGCATAAAAAGTGTTTTAAGCCATTTGGAAAATATCCAAATGAGAAATGTGAATGTAAAAGTTGTAAATACATTTTCATCAATAAGAAGTCTTGATTGTAACAGTGGTTTTTAAAACATGTGTGGTTCAATTCTGTCAAGTACGGTGCTACTCTGAAACAGTACTTGTATAAAAAATAGCCTCCACTTACTCTGTAGAACTAGACCAATTTCATATTCAGAGGCAACTTCAGCCAGGAAAAGCATTAATGTTGCCTTGTGGATTCCTGGTAGAGCTACAGAGCAAGAATGGGCTAGGAAGAAGGACCTATCCTTTTGTGCATTGACCAACAGAGGCCAATGCATCTATTCACGTGTGAAGTTAAGCACTTGTATAAATATTCATACGATTAAGAATTGCCTTCTACCAAATGATATCTGATCAATCTCACTTTGATGAAATAATTCATGTTACTGAGAGATGAGTTTTAAGAAAAGTGACACCTGTCATAACTGCGTATTTACAACTTTCATTACAAGTCACAATATGTGACTAGGAAAGAACCCGTCTGACTGTCAGATCCCAGATAAGTTTACAGTTACAGGAGACTGAAGACATTTAACAGATATTACGGAGAGGTAGATACTGAAGTCTATGCTGCTCTTTCCGATGAGTCACTTTTTTGGAATACCCACCTATATTGTGAGGGAATGAACAATTAAAATTTATGTCTTAGTGCCACTTTTTTTCACCTGTCAAGAAAACCTTTATACCTAGGTTTTACATGCAGGGAAAAGAATACCTCAATAGAATCAACATCCAGTGGCTTATGAGTCCTCACTGTTGCATTATTAGATCCAGAATTGTATACTAGCTCCACATATGCTAAGTGTTCGGGGAACACGTATTCTTTTAATTTCAAATCCACATTGGGTGGGATATTTGTAATCCATTCTATATCACCTGTAAGAGAAAGCATAATAAATTAGATTGCTTTATAGAAAAGAAATACATAGGTTCATTTCATGTGTATTGACAACTAGATTACTGGTTACCTTTTGGTTACATTCTTATTAATTATTAATTAATTAATTATTATATTATTTTGGTATTTTGAGCTCAACAGTGAGATCTGTTAAAGTCCCCTTACATACTGTGCACAAGTGTATTGGTATGTTTTTAAAACCACACAAGCCCACTTTTTCCAATATATTCACACTCCGTAACAATATGTCCACAATTGAAAACCTTGGCATAATTTACATCTAAATTATCACCATTTCCTGGAAATGGTTTTATGCTGCAAAACTGTTTTCACATTTAGTGTGAAAATGTAATCAGAATCACGGAATGCAATCAAAAATCAGTGAGAGGCTGATTTTGGGCTGCATGGGAGGAGATTCAGTATTTTCCAAACACAAGGGCATTTCATATCTCTTAGTTGAATCTATCAAGCAGGTAGAATCCAGTGTGAATCTGGATTCAGGCTTGTGGTTGTTTGAAATCTGATTTCGGCACAGAATGGTAAGCATACGGCCTCTCCTTTAATCTGTTCCTTCTATGTACAGAATACTGAAACACAAAATAATGCAACCTTTGAATCAATTTGAACGTGATTTTACTACAACCATGCATTTAGGAACTCTTGTCTTGAAAATATTAGAACTTGTTATTTGTAATTATCATGGATCATATTAGCCTCACTATCATTTCAGTAGTAAGTGTATTACTTGCTTGGTTAAACACCAAATCTGTGTTTAAAAGCGTATTCGAAAGGTATCTTTTTAAACCATCCAGTGTGGTGCTATTGGCAATTTTATTAAATAAAGTTACCTTACTCATATCATCAAGATATTTGCGTTTATGTAATAAGACTTATCTTCTCATGGAATACCTTATCTGGATTGCAAACCCATAATCCCCACTCCCCTCCAAAATCTTTCCTGAACATCCCTAATATTTTCCATGATCTTCAGGAAACTTGCTAGCTGTGTTTCTTTCTTACCCCATTGTTTTAGTACTCCATCATTACTAATTCAGGCTAGTAAACCCTTTCTGTAACAGCCCCATCTCTAATCTCCACATGCAGACTCTTGGTCTTGGTCTCTAAGGGCCTAAAAGAAGGGGACCTTGTCTTACAGCAGGGAGTGTCTGGAATGCTGACAGCTACCAGCCCAAAGATACTATAATTGCGCAGAAGGAGAAAGTCCAGTCAGACGGCAGCAAGCACAGAACAACTGGCCTGCGACCCAGGGGCGCAGCGTTGTGTGGTATCGTGCTATTAGTGTGCAGCGTTGAAACTGTTGGAAGAAAACCTTCTAGGGAAACAAAATCTATCTTTGCCTCCTGATAATCCTGTAATCCTCCATCCAGAGTTGGATCTATTCAGGCAAGAAATACCAAAGAGCTGCCTAGGAAATAGTATTCTGTCCAGCAGAGAGAGCCTGACAAAAAGGAAGCACTTGGAAAAATTGAAGCTGGCTGCCCCTGTTACTTATTCATTACAGATATGTCAGCAGGTACACTCGTACATATGACGCATGCAAAAGGCCAGACTTCGTGCTAGCTGCTTAAAAATTAAATGAAGAGGAATCAGGGTGAAAGACGATTCTTTTCCTATCCCCATGCAAGAGTCAGTCACAGCAGCTATGCCCTTACAGCTTTGAAAGAAATATTGATCTCCTTTTATGACCTGGTGACCCACCTAGTGGATGAAGGAAAGGCTGTGGACGTCATCTACCTGGACTTTAGCAAAGCCTTTGACACAGTCTCCCATAGCATTCTCCTTGGGAAGCTGGCAGCTCATGGCTTGGACGGGCGTACTCTTCACTGGGTAAAAAACTGGTTGGGTGGCCGAGCCCAGAGAGTAGTGGTGAATGAAGTTAAGTCCAGTTGGTGGCCGGTCACGAGTGGTGTTCTCCAGGGCTCCGTTTTGGGGCCAGCCAGCCTTGTTTAATATCTTTATCGATGATCTGGATGAGGGGATTGAGTGCACCCTCAGTAAGTTTGCAGATGACACCAAACTGGGTGGGAGTGTCGATCTGCTCGAGGGTAGGATGGCCCTGCAGAGGGACCTGGACAGGCTGGACCGATGGGCCGAGGCCAACTGTGTGAGGTTCAACAAGGCCAAGTGCCGGGTCCTGCACTTGGGTCACAACAACCCCAAGCAATGCTACAGGCTTGGGGAAGAGTGGCTGGAAAGCTGCCTGGCTGAAAAGGACCTGGGGGTGTTGGTAGACAGCTGGCTGAACATGAGCCAGCAGTGTGCCCAGGTGGCCAAGAAGGCCAACAGCATCCTGGCTTGTGTCGAATAGTGTGGCTAGCAGGAGCAGGGAGGTGATTGTCCCCCTGTACTCAGCACTAGTGAGGCTACACCTGGAATACTGTGTCCAGTTTTGGGCCCCTCAATACAAGAAAGACATTGAGTTGCTGGAGCATGTTCAGAGAAGGGCAACGAAGCTGGTGAAGGGTCTGGAGCACAGGTCTTATGAGGAGCGGCTGAGGGAACTGGGGTTGCTTAGTCTGGAGAAGAGGAGGCTGAGGTGAGACCTTATCGCTCTCTACAACTACCTGAAAGGAGGTTGTCGTGAGGTGGGTGCTGTTTTTTTCTCCCAAGTAGTTAGTGATAGGACAAGAGGAAATGGCCTCAAGCTGCACCAGGGGAGGTTTAGATTGGATATTAGGAAAAATGTCTTCAGGGAAAGGGTAGTCAAGTATTTGAACAGGCTGCCCAGAGAGGTGGTGGAGTCATCATCCCTGGAAGCGTTCAAAAAATGGGTAGACGTGGCACTCTGGGACATGGTTTAGTCTACCCTACCCTTAATTGGTTTAGTGTAGACTTGGTTATGTTAGGTTAATGGTTGGACTGGATGATCTTAAAGGTCTTTTTCAACCTAAATGATTCTATGATTTCAACAGTGGCTGGAAAAAAACCCCACTGCTCTGTATCATACCTGTTTTCTGTATCTTGCTGAAAGCCAGAAGCAATGAAGATTGCCTGTGGACAGTCAGCATGGGCCTCATGCATGCTTCCATGAGATACTAAGGGTTATGACATATCCTGAAGGGAACGCTTTGGCCATAACCTAACGCTTTGCCTTGCGAGATCGCTGTGTATCTGTTAGGCAAGTCAAATCCTGACTGCGGGGATGCCTCTAACAGACAGCGTTGTCACAGAAAACAGCCCTACCCTTTAGCTAACAACAGTAACCTCTCTGGTTAGTGGTGGGAGAAAAGAAGGATGGAGTTATTGTCTGTACTGCATTTGCAATGTAAATACAAAAAAAAAACCCCAAACAAAAAAAAGTACTGTCTACTCCTCTTCTGCACTGTGCTGTCTTGTGGTCACTGTACTTCCCTCAGTGTGGGATTTTGCCTCCAAGGCACAGTCACACTTTGCCAGCGAGGCTAACTAAGGAAGCATAGAAAATGTGGGGATAAATTAATGTTAACCCTGTCAAGTTACACAAATTAAATAATCATCACAATAATACAGAGTGTGCTACACTAACAAGGAAAACTAGAATAGAAAATGCAAATGCATCGAGTGGCTAGCATCGATCCTGTAATTTCCTGTACTGCAAGCCTGCCTCTTCCTCTGCACCCCATCTGCTCTCCCTACTGCCCCAACAAACCAAAAAATTGGCTTTCAGAGAGGCTCCAGTCTGAAGCAGAGCAGAGCTCCGGAACAGAGCAGAGCTGCGGTGGCAGTGGTTCCTTCTGATGCAGGAGGGAAGGAAGAGATCAGCTCTTGTTGGGCTGACTGGAGAAGGTGAACCATAAACATCAATTTTTCTGTACTTGTTTCCTTTCCCTTTGCCTGCTCTGTCTATTCAGACAGTGAGAGATCCTTGGATCATGGAATTTTGGTTTTTATATTTATTTATTTATTCTACTAAGCAGCATGCCCCATAGGCAGCTGCTGCATCAAGCCATGAAGACTATTGTAAATCAATTAATAATACAGATTCATTATAAAATACACCGACTATATGAAGCATTAAAGTACTATGCGCATTAGGGAGCAAATCAGAAAATTCTAGGATAGAATCATGATTTTACCTGAATATTCATCCAAAAAGGCTGACAGTGTGAGCGGCTTGGGTGTTGCATCACAATTTATAGTTGTGGTTTCTAAAAAGAAAAGGAGAAGTCATGTACAAATGACACAGAGGGACTATTCCCAGGAACAGTACAAGGTAAATAAAGCTTATGCTATATAAAACCCGGTGCACACACTAGTTCAAATTAAGCTGGAAGACATTTATCACAGTGGCACCTTGACATAATTTTCAGGGTCTAAAACAATACAACATTACACAGAGTAGGTAGACATTAGTGTCTTGGACCCAACCTATCCTTGCCCCAAAAAATTCTACAATGAAGGACTTCACAACTTAAAAAGCAGCTATCAGAAAAGGATGTGAAAATGCCTAGCTACAGAATCGTCCTTCCTTTGTATCCTGACAGGACTGAAGCTTGAGCTTTATTGCCTGACAATAATGACTCATCGTTTGTTAATTTCCTCCTGAAACCTTTACGGAAATCATAACCAAAACTACTTTTGTACCCTGCCCTTGCAGATGTTTTCTACTCCCAAGAAAACTGTAAACACAAAGCAATTTACCACTGAAACGTTAGCAAGAATCCAAGAGCTTAGGGTAAAGGCACACTTACAGATTTACCTGAAATTTATTCTCCTTAAACTTCTACAGAAGTTGGCGCTTTGGAAGCCTGTTTTTTTTCCCTCAGAAGTGGCTTTCATAAGTGGTTTATTGTGCCTCAGTGACCTGTCTCTACATTTTCTCTGTGTGATAAAAAGCGACAGACTTTTATTCTAGAGCTGCAAACTATACACACAGAAATCCAGAAATCCACCAGGTTTTTAACTCCTTCCCTGACCAGAATTACTCAGCAAAGTCACCATAGTGCAGTCTGTACTCTTACGGATACCTGTGCAACTTTTGTGGCCTTATGTGGGTTTGCACCAATGCTAAGAGTGTCCCCACTCTTCTCCTTGCCATCCTTACTGTATATTCAAAGTGGTATTTGGTAAAATAAGTAGTGGGCTATTTTTCCCTAGCTAGGCAGATGCCTTCATATTTGCAGCACTCTATACGATCTCATCTATAAGTGAGCAGCGGACAGATTTCTACACAAGTAACTGAACAAAACCTTAGAGAATACTTCTACCATCAGCAGCTGGTGGTTACGGGTCTAATTTGCTGCCTCCGTCTCTGAGTATTCAAAAGCCTACTTTGGAAAGCAGGGCTCTGGACTACTGAAAAAGATCAAAAAACTGGCAGCTTGGAAGCAGTTGGAATGTTACATCACAGCTGAATAAAGGAAATTCCATAATTAAAGAAAAACTCTTGTTGCTTTTTTCCCCGAAGAAAAAATCTCCCTCAGCCATTCCTGGAGCTATCAGAAACAAAGGAATACACTTGAGTGGTTTCACTGTTCTGAAGATTCTCTAGGAAGGCTGAAGAACCAAAATTATATTAAGACCTCAAGTTTAGGCATGCAGACACTGTTTCTACTCCCAGATTCAGCTAATGGATGGCTGAGTTTTCACTTCCTGGAAGCTCTCTCCTCAATACGCCAAAGAGAACTTTTAATGGAGTCCTTACCACTACAATGACTACCAGATGTAAGGGTTACTCCTCCAATCTACTTTAGCAGAGTAACAGCAGCAAGGTATTCAACTGATCCCAGCTTCAAAACTATACATCCTCAGACTCAGCTTCAGCCTAGGTATTTGATTTAATGTCTGCTGCAGATACAAAATAACCAAACCCCAAAAAGTTCAAACGGAACTTATAAAAACTCACGGTACATAGATGAGTAGTAGTTTTCAACTTGTGACCACCAAGCCCCTGAAGTCCACAGATCACTTCCAAGGGCACCAGTTAGATTGCTTGTTTAGATGTTGTTATTTCATCAGTCAACAGATCAACGTAATTTAAACTTCTAGGATTGTGATTTATATGAATTTAATAAATTTAATTTTGTTCAATTTCAATAAAAGCAGGAACAAACTCACAAGCATTTATAAAAATAACACTACTTACTTTGCGCATCAAGACAGGTGAATGTAACCCAAGCGATCAGAGCAAAAACCAGAGATCTAGAAAGCGCCATAAGCACTGCAGAAAAAATATCCTACTGAAGGCAAAACCAGATGGTTGTTTCTCATATACAGTATTTGTAGAGAATCATTTCATTTGCCATACCATAAGTTAGTTATCTTGACAAATGCTTCAGTGAAAACAAGGCAAAAGACTGCAATAAGCCTTTGAGAGCAATCCACAAACTATATAACATGCTTATCATTTTCAGCTTGTGAGATCAAAGTCCCTTTTGGGCAATAAAAATAAACCAACAAGGAAATAACATTTTTTGTGTCGCAGCACAAATAACAAAGTCTATTTTTATTTTAATATTCAACATAGAGATCAGAATAAATAAACCGGGAAGATATCCTGACCAATATGAGAAACCTACGTATGCCCTGGGAAAGAAAACTAAATGGGCTGTCAAAAGGCGAAAGGACCAGCATTGCCCCTTTTGATCTCACAACAATGGCAGAGTATCCTCTTGTAACTCTGTTCCACGAGGAATAAGTACAGAATTCCTGTTGCAAAAACAGTAGTTACTATTTGATGCGATGAAAGCAGACACCTCTGAAGCATGCCTAGTATTTTACAGATAGTATACATAGTATACATTGAAAATAGGTTTAGCAGGTAGTTAAAACATTTTTACTTCAGTGAAGTTTCCTGCAAAAAGGAAAAAAAAAAAGACCTTTCAAAGACTACAAATGATACACCTAATCATGCAGTTTTTTTCAACCATTTGGAGGTAAGTATACCTTTAAGTCAAAGGAGGAACTGATTATGCAGTAAGAAAACTGCTGCCAGACCAAGGTCTTTTCAGGTTTGTGCTAGCATGTTTTGTCACCATGGATACTAAAGTAATTACTACAGTTTGAATGAAAAAAGAAAACATAATAAAATTACATATAATAACTAAAATTACCATTGCACTTTCCTAGCCTTAAATAATTGAAATGGAAATGCAGGAGCAATTCAAGCAGAGGCAATTAAAAAATATTAAAAGAAGTTCAATTACGGGCACCATCTCTTTTGAACAAATGCCACATGCAGCCATGATTATGCATTGTGGTGGTCTGACCCTGGCTGGACGCCAGGTGCCCACCAAAGCCGCTCCATCTATCAATGGCACTATTACTAGGGCCAATCTCAGGCAGTTATCTTTCCTCCCCTGCCTGATTGTTCCCCCGTGTCCAGGCTGGCCAGGCCTTCGCAAGGTTATGTGGCAAAATAGAGAAGGCAGATTTGTGCACAAAATACCTCCTGGGAAGAAGAAAAAGGAAGAGAAGTTTCCTGGTCTTGTTCACAGAACAGCATCACACACCTTTGTGCTATCACAGCCAGGCCAGAGGCTACATAAGCTGGTATTTGTACCAGAAAGTTCTTGTAGCAACCAATCCTCCTGACCACTGGAAATATTTACGTGCTGGAATCTTAATCCACAAACAAAGATCTACTTTTGGATATTCCAAATCATAGCAAAGGCAAAGCGGCTTCAAGGTTTTCTGGGACCTCTGTTAGCAAGAGGCACCCCAGAGAGCTGGAAGCACAGTGATGAGAAGTAGCATGAGACCTTAGAGGATAAAGCTCCAGCAAGATCTCCCTCATTACCTGTAGGGAGGCAGCCTACAAGCTGAAGGAGGTAGGCCATTAGCGTACACATTTGGTTTTGCACTGGGTTTGTAAGTTAAAGGTCACCTACAGGCAGGCATAGAATGAAAACTGCCGCTCGGATGCAGCACAACGCTGTTATCCGTTCTCTACAAGCTGCGGCAGCTGTTTAGCTGGGAGGGTCCCAGTGCAAGGCTGCCATGCAGAATTCTTCCTTCACTGCTCAGTTGCTGTTCTCAGGGATCAGCGCTCCAAGCCCAGGCAAAGAGAAGCACCGTGACACTCCCAGCCATTGCCACCTACATCCCATAATGGAACTAAGCCCAGAACAGAGTTCAGATGAAGTTGATTTGTTTTAGCACACAGGCAAAGAGGAGGATGGAGACATGTATTTAAGGTGAGATGATCTGTAACACCAAACAAGCTATAGACAACCCAGCAAGGGTGGGGTGGTGGAAACGGTAATTTTTTTCAACTGACATTGAACACCGTTAACCAGAATATATCGGCCCAGCATCCAGCTACGTCAGTGAGGACGGCGTCGCTTGCCGAGCAGGCAGGGCACAACAGTGGAAAACTGCAGGACACACACTTCTCCCACGCCAGACTGACAAGTGACCGGCTAAGGGCTGTGTGAGAGTGCACAGTCCTCTCCAGACTGAGGATGCCGCCCACTTTCAACAGCAGCAGCACCTATCAAATTCGCATCCAACGCCCTTGTGATTCCCAAAGTAGAAGAGCTCATGCAGTCCTGTGCAACTTTGTGTCAGTCGCTGTAGCCTTCAGGCTGGCCGATGGTCCCATCAACCTCCACCACCACGATGCTCAAAGACAGGAGGAGACAGTAACCTCAGGGACACAGCCATTCTCTGCCGTCACTTGGCTCAAGCCTGGAAAAGCCTTTGGCTGGTTTTATTTATAGATATAGCTAAGAGGGGATCCAACAGTAAATCTATTCCTGCAGAAAGATAAATTTAACTTGAGTGCAGTCTTCTATACTTCCTAATTATTAGCAGATAGAGAACAAACTCAGAACACAGTGGTAGAGTTCATACAGATTAGATTTCACCAAGAACAGCTGCAGAAGGAATGTCTTCAGTATTTGTCTATGTATGCTGCTCTCTTGGACATCAATAACAGCTTAAGGTTTTACACTTGCCTAGAGTGGAGAGGGAGGTGCCTAGACAGAAGCGGGGACCTTCACATAATGGCCTCAAGCAAGCATCTGATGCACAGGAGCAGTTTCCCAATGCGATACAATATGTCCCTACACTCAACAGGAACTGGAAACAATGTTTTAAAGAAATTTGATTCCCTTCTGGAAAAGAGAAGTGTCCTCTCGGTCACATCAAATATGCCCATGCTATTCATAGTTCTGTGTTTACAGACTGGGCAACCATATGTCCACCTATCTCCTAACATGCCTTCTTTTTCTCTTGTAGCCGTTACAGTGGCTGAATTTAAAATTCTGGCCCTTTCTCCAAGATTTCTGGACATCAAGCAAACAGGCACAGCTCCACAGTGCAGCAAGTTAGTTTAAACACACATGTGACAGCAGAACGTACACTGTAGTCTTCCCAGTATACCAACTGCACATACACAGGTCATCCATATAACAATCTCTAGAAACAGAAATCATGGAAGCTAATCCTATTCATAGATTAAACAGACTGTTTAAAGGGTATGATCACCACTATGGCAGTGGAAGGCAAAGTTAAACATGTTTTTAACATAGCTTAGCTTGATATTTTGCATACTTGGGTCATTTGTAGGGCAGCTCACTCATGAACTTTTAATCCAGCTTCAAAACTCAGGGCAGATAAAAATTCTTTTAAGTTCTCATAGATGTGCAGTAGCTCCGCGTTCAACCATATCCTGCTCTTGACAGATAAAAAGCCTGTACCATGATGCTGCAATTTAATCACAAATACACATGCATGATTGAGACCATCAAACAACATTTACGCACTTACTTAGTTCTTACAAGTATCTATAAAAAACTCACACACTTCTTAAATCAGTAACATTTATTTCCATTAAACCAAGACAAATTTTCAAAATTAATACAAGGTAAAAATTCAAGGTGGGCGGCAAGGGGAAAAAAAGATAGACTGCATATCATGTAAGTTATTTTTATATGCTCAAAAATATTTTTTAATAAAACAATACTGGCATGTAGAACTGGCACTTTCCCACAGAACAAAACCAGCGGAATTTTCCCTTCTCTTCTAGTCAGTAGTTCTATGAAAACTAAACACACATCCATGCAGCCTGCAACTTTCATAGCAAAGTTTACCATGGGGACTTGGAACAATCCTCTATCACAAGTCACAAAACTGTAGCAGAACACTTATTCTACTGCATTTTCGTACCTGGTGGATTTTATAATACTTCCTCTTTCAACAATCAGTCTTCCAATGTTTACTCTATGTGCTTAAAACTGCATTACTACTTGCAAACAGGCCCGAGGCATTAATAAAGCCTTATTTATTTGATACAGGTTGAAGCATTCCTGCAAAGTTACCACTCCTGCCCAAAATCAAAGCCACTGAAATCCACAGTTTTGCCTGTTGGCTTTGCTGGGCTCCAAATTTGCTATAGCATTGGACAAAACACACAACAAACAACATTCATTTGTAATTGTTTCAATAAAAATCTTCCACCTTGAAAGCAGTATTTTCAAGTATTGCTATCCTAGTCTTCTAACGCCTACTGAAAATCCTCAAGAAACAAGACAAAAAAAGCCTGACTGGAGAGAAGAGTGCATTTAAACAATGATCTCCCTCTCCTTACCCCAACCCACCCTCCCACCCAGGATCTTGCTGACTTAATTCCAAACTCACAATTTATTGTACAGCTGTGGCCTGGAATAAGCTTTCCCTGAGCACTCTTTCTACCTGTTTCAAAAAGTCAGAATGTGTTTACTTGAATTCAGCCATTATTATTGCCATTATTGCCATTTTCTTTGCTAATATGCGACACATTTTCTAGGTAAGTTATTTCATTTTGGTAGCCCTCGATTTTACATGTAGACAATCTTGTATTCTATTGCTCCAAATACAGAACTTGAAAGTGCATCTGACTTCTAAACAGTATTATTCAGGCAGGTTTCAGAAGTAACTAGACCCAAAAGATCTACATGCATAAATCTTCATAATGATTCATCTCCGCTGAAAGACGCAGAATTAATAGCATATCTGCTCGGCAATTTAGTGGCATAGCATCATTAAGAGACAGAACTGCTTTGCGTCCTAAAGTCGGGATACTAGAAGGGAACAAAACACTGTATTGTGCAAGAGGAGTCAGATACGTAATGGGAATGAGTATTAATTTCACATACAAGTAAAGCAAGCGTTTCACGTGCAAGATGCAATACTGCATCATCATGGCATTTATATAACCTTTGGAGGTCTAGTCTCTACCTGCTACCCACCTTCACACGAACTGGAGTTGTGTGATATACAGAAGGAAGCCTCAGAACTGCATTAAAATTTTGCTTAAACTAGTCTAAGTCACAGGTATTGTCACGGACTTTAAATGCAAATCCCCAGAGGACTGACCTAAAATGCACCATCAGATACTACACAATATAAATAAAGGTGACTTGTGTTAATGCTGCTGACTGTACGCAGAACTCAGTAGTCTTGCTTTTTCCTTTTCAGTATTTCTAGCATACTAAAAGGCATATTTATGGTCTTCCCCCATAAATAAAGTTAGTCTAATAATTTAACTTTGTAGATTTATAAAATATTTTCTATGCAACTTAACACAATAGCCTAAAAAAGCAATTAAGTTTCAATTTAAGAAATAGTATATTTACAATTAAAATAAGTACAGACCTTATCTGATTTGCATTCATTTATCGCACAAAATAATTTACAAGGCTTAAAGTAATAAATAAGTCACTGGAAAGCTTTCAGAGGTGTGCGTTCTCCGTACGTCAGAGTGCAGTACAGTTTCAGGAAGCAGTAATGTATTCTGGCTTAAGTTTTTCCATGAGTCCTTATGTTGGACGGCCTTGACCAAAACGGGATTTTGACCTGGATTAAGAACACATAAGAAACCTATGTACATTACTACTGCTAGAATTTTAAATTATTGTCCAGTCAGTCTCTAGTACAGTATTTGTTTGAAATTACTTTCATGTTAAAGTGTCTTCTGAGAGAAGAAGAAGGGGGGAGAGGGGGGATCTCACTCTCAGAATCTATTATTGAGAAGTTGCATTTCTGCCAGGATACCCGTACCTACTAACTACATATTCATAAAAAAGGTATGCAGCTGAAAGATCTGTGATGTCAGATATCTTCTTTTGAAATCTCTAATTCTACAGGAAGAAAGTCAAATGCATTTTTTTGACAGAAGTAAGACCTGTGAGAAATTCCTCTGACAAGGTATTTGAAGCTTCCAGCCCATCCCTTACAAGTTTGTCAGCAACTCCACTATGAGCTTCAGCTCAAGAGGCTCACCTGCTGGCCAGATTATGACCAGTTCCACGCTCTACAACTGCGCACAGTACGCCAGCTTCTCAGTTCATGTTTGTTTTATCCATTTAAGGTGCAGAGGACCAATATGCAGTAATGTAGGGGGTTTTTTTGGGGTGGGGGGTGGGGGGGTGGTGTTCTTTGGTTTTATTTTTGGAAGGAGGCCAAAGAATAGGCTAAAGACTCTTGGCTAACACTTTTCCAGCTATCCATAATTTTGCAAAAAATTATATTGGAGCAGCAGTCAACCCTCCAACATAGAAGCTATAAAGCAGTTCTTCCAGCATGGGTACAAGAGTTTCATTCTCTGAGCTCTAGTTTAATTTCACAAAGGAAGCTTTCACACCATATATGGTTAAGCTGCTGGAAGGGATGCAGATTCAAAAAAAGTGTATGAAATGAGGCATGTTTTTCTTTAAACACCCACTGCACGCCCCCCCCCTGAAATCCATGTTCTGCTTTTCCCTTTTATTTCAAAATCTTACCTGGCATTCTTCTCAGCATTGTTTTGTCGTGCACTGACCTGCGCCGAGGCCTTTATCTGAGCTTCAAGTCTAGAATAAATGCCTCCCGCATACTGGAATCCAGGAAAAATAAAAACAAACAAAAAAAAATCACATTTTGACATTTTTCCAATTTAATCAGTGACTTTTCATAAAAATCACTAATATTCAGCAGGACCTATGGCACACTTTGTTTCATAAGCACAACCCAGTACTGAAACCTTTTAAACCCATCTGTTTTCCATGCCTAGTTTTCAAAGGCAGTGAACCTTAAATATTAAACTGTTTTCACCAAATAATTGTGCTTGGAAAAAAATGAAGATGGATAAAATTCAGTTCTTTAGCTTAAGTATTGAATAGATGGTATTTTCATTCCTGCTACATAGTTTTGTTACCAAGGCTCACTTCAATTCTGTAAACACTACACTGAGACAGAACAACTCTTACTTCTTTGCTGTCTTTTGACTTGACTCGATCAAGGTCTCCCAGTCTCATTTTTATTAAGTGCCCTGTAATCTCAGACATTCTTCTCTGATCTGTCAGAAATAAGAATAAATATTTAGAACAGAGATTCTCCTTGCTACTGAATACAAAGAGAAAAGAATTAGACGCACACTTCAGCGATATTCTATTTGCAAAATTAGCTTTCTTTTCAGCTCATATAAAAATCTCAAACAACCAAGACCCTAGATCCTGATGCATAATGTAGCTTCAGCAGTGTTCTTGGCAGATACCAGAATCAGCCTGAGGCATTACACTGAGATCAAAATCTATGGGAACAGTTTTGAGGCAGAGCTTTTCAGAACAGCAAAAATGCACAAGAATCACAGGAGAGGACAGAAGGTGGAACAAACGAATATAATTCTGAATATTTTTAGTCAGAAAGACTGGGAAAGAGATAGAAGTGAATGTTTATCTGTTTATCTGCACAGACAACAAATGGCACAGGGATGCAGGAATAGTTATTTACATACTTATATAGTCATCGGATGACACAACTATAACCTCTCTAGGTTAGAACATAAACCACGCTAACATACACTTTTAATGCTTTTTTTTTTTCATTTTCTCCTGCAAACTTTGAATTCCTTTCCAGTATTTTCCAAGACAGCAGGCCCAATGCTGCCCATTTATTTTTCAGTCTGTGTGCAAGACTACAGTGTAGAGTTTTATATGGTGGATTTTCTTTCCATTTTCCTACCACAAACACTTATCCTCCTATAGAATAGATGAGATTGCTAATAAATGCCAATCAAGTTCTAAAGTAATGTTTTCAGAAGGAGTTCCTAGCTGCATGAATATTTTTGTACAGTTTGGAAGAGTCTGAGGTTGCTGTGTGGTTTGGATACAGCTGATTACTAACAATTAGCGTAGCTGAAATCTGTTCTCTTCCAAATGAGGAACAACTAACTTAAAAAAAACCAAAACAAAAAACCCCAAACCATTGCTATTATCTGAGATTAAATTCAATCTAAAGGTTTCTAAGTAGCTACATTTTAGGAAATTAGCCATTTCTTATATGAAAGAACAATTTTCTTCGCATAATATTAACTTTATGAAAGCTAAACTCATGCAAGAACGGACCATCTTCTCTTTGAGCATCTTGGTTGAATCTTAGTGACCTGGAGGCATCCCATTTGTTCTGCTGCATACTCACACTGGTTAGAAAAGAAAGATGCACACAATGTTACCAGTAACAGTTTACAAAAAGGGATATACTACAATATGTTCTCAAGGACTTTGAAAATTACTTACATGAATGGAGATGCATCTCGGGAACTTGACTATCAAAGAAAGAAAACCCCATTAAGTGTGTTTTAAGATCAAGTCCAAAACTTAAGAGAATTCCACATTATTCAGACCAACCAGAGAGGCTGGCTTCACAGCTCTGATTTTACCTTGTCAGAGGGCTTCTCCTTTTTCTGAACACTAGGTGAAGAAACCACTTTCTTTGGGTGCTTGTAGGATTTCTTTGATTTCTCCTTTCTCCCTGCTAATTGAAGAAGTATCTAATAACACCATCACAGATATTTGGAATTTCTACACAGCTACAGAAGAATTTTTTCCCTTTATTCCTTTACAAACAGAGTAAATAAACAGGCTATTTTCCCTTTGTTAGTATTGAAGGCATGCTAATAACACACAGGTTACTCAAAGGCTTTTCTATTACATGCATACAGGAACTCAAGTACATATTTAAAATGCAGAGATGTTACATGTAACTGCCCAAGTTTTCTGTTGTAAAATTAAAAGCAAGTTCACACAAGCTACATCTTTGACCACATTAATTCAATCAACAAGCTCTGAGTTATATCAGACCAAACAAGTTTAAAGTCAAACTACAAAAATTTTCATTCAATTTTTTTTTTTTTTTAAATGTACTGGTAAACTCCAATCCCTTTGAATCAAGACAAAAAGAACAAAGAACTGCCTCTGTTCAAATTGCTCATTACTAGGGTGGAAAGGAAAAATAAAAGTAAAAAGCATGCAAAAATAGTCGTGTAGCTACGGCCTTTTCTTCCAACATTTATCTACAAGAAACTTCATAAAACTTCATAAAAGTAATTTGATAGGCTTTCCTGCAAAATACTCCCTTGATCAACTTTGAGGACATCTCAGACATGAATAGTTGCAGCCTTCTTCATTTGCCAGTGATTTTTGATGGCACTGAGCAGTGGGGTAATTTGTATCTAAACACAGAAAAACTAGAAATAGAATCCAAGTAACATGACTTTTTATTTTAAAAATTCCTAATGTTTAAAATTTGCTTACAGAAGCGTTCCGCTACCTTGAATCCCTATCTCTGAATTCCAGGGAGGATGACTACAGAGACTTGTTGTACCTGGTTTCCTGCATACTTCTTCTTCATCCCCCACTTCATCCTCAGTGACCTCCGAGCCAGTGGTATACTCCTCCTCTTCAGATAACAATGACTGCTGTTTCTAATCAAGAGGAAGAGAGTGCCACAGATTGTGAGCGAGGCTTAATTCCTATTAGATGAGACATTAAATCTGTCCTGAAGGAGTTGTCTTCAAACCTAGCTCCACATCTTAGTGACATAACTTTGTGCACAGTTAGGTCTCAGAACATGATTCTCAAATGTTGAGAAAGTAATTTCAAATCTCTGCTTAGAATGTTTTGATAAATATTTGTGTGTTTCTTCCAAGTGGTCAAGCATTGTAAGACATTGCCCAGAGAGGCCACGGAATCTCCATATTCAGAGATTTGACTGGATATGACCCTGAGCAAAGTGATATAGCTTTGAAGTTGAATCTAACTTTGAAGTTGGCCCTGCTTTGAGAATAGGATGAAATACATAAGATGACCACCAGAGATCCGTTCCAGCACATATCATTGTATGATTCAGTATCCAATGTATTCCTGGCTATGTTATTTTTCTAATTAATAAGAAAATTTACGTTATGGTAGTAAATATCTGAGCTAGCCACATAATGACACAATACAGGAATCTACAAGTTTACTTACAGTTCTATCGAGGCTTGCTGCATCTTGCAAACTGCCTGACATTGCCGAGATACTCACTAATTAAATACCACAAAGCATGCATATTGCAGTGCACTACAAATACACATAGATTCTGTACACCAGGGCTAACTGCATTAATAATTTATTGTAAGTTGGTCTGGAATGCCCGGTTGGCTTTTTTTTTTGTGAACTCACCCCAATACCTAAATTTATTTCCCCCCCTTCTATCTCTTATATATGATAAACCACTTGGCTCCAATATTGCAGTAGGTGGGGTTACAGTGAATAGTTCCTAACCAATCAGCACAGGATAATGAAAATATTAAGGAATGTGATGTTTACATTGTTTGAATATACACACATATCTTTTGAAGTGATAACGAGCACCTAGTAATCCATGAGAAGTTATGAAAGCCCAAAATGGACTTCAAGTTCAAAGAGTTTGGTGGTGGAGTCCCCATCCCTGGAGTTGTTCAAAAAACATGTAGACGTGGCACTTTGCGACATGGTTTAGTAGGTATGGTGGTGTTGGGTGGATGGTTGGACTGATGATCTTAGAGGTCCTTTCCAACCTTAATGATTCTATTCTAGTTTTACATTCATTAAAAAATAATCCAGCCACCAAGCCAACATAGAATCATAGAATCGTTTAGGTTGGAAAAGACCTTTAAGATCACCCAGTCCAACCATTGACCCAACACTACCAAGTCCACCACTAAACCAATTAAGGGGAGAGTAGCAATTTCATGTTTCATTTTAGTGGTGGACTTGGTAGTGTTAGGTTAATGGGTGGACTGGGTGATCTTAAAGGTCTTTTCCAACCTAAATGATTCTATGATTCTATGAACAGTCTTACTGTAGGACACCAGGAACATCAGACTCCAACACAAATCATCAAGAGTGACAGAAGTAAATTGCTGCTCTCTAGCATTTACATTAGGAGAAAAAAAAAAAGTAAATTCTGTGACATCCTATGCTGCTGGAAGAACGACTCCCTATCCTCTGCATTTCACTAGGTCTTCAACCCTGATTAAAAGCTTTTTGCAATGAAGCAGCAGCATAAGGAAGACATGAAGCATCTCAGACAAGCCATCAAAGAGCCAGACTCTCAAAAATGCTGATTTTGACGATTTACATTTCTGTCAGCCTAAAGAACTACTAAGAACTGATGCGTGCATTGCTGGTCTATTGTTTGTTGTCATTTATAAAAACCATTTGAAAGGAATTGTTAATCTTTATTCAAGCCAAAGTAGTACTTCACACATACTTCATACTTTCCTGTAAAAATTGTTGCTATACTGCAACCTCCAAACTACAGCAGAAGAAAATGCATTTTCCTCCAAATTAATCAGAAAATAAGACAAAACTCAAAGCTAGATATCTGCCAGCGCAGAAGAGCAACTATTAAAAATTACGAACAAAATATTTTACTAACCAGCTGTAAAGTCCAGTTCTTCAGAGAAAGAAACTGTAGTCACAAAAAGAGAAAGGCATGTAAGTTAAAGAACTAATAATCATTAGAAGGAAAAAAAAAATGCAAGTGGAATTCTAAAAATAGGAGTGGTATGTTATAGTACAGCAGTCTACACTGGTAACTCCTGGAAGGCCTACTCTCATCTTTAACTACATATTTTGGTGGAATGACTAAGTGTGCAAACAGGCTGTGAACTACTAATCAATTAAATGTAGTGAATTCATAATCACATTTTCATTTAACTAACCTTAGCACTACAAATGTTTACAGCTGATTTTAATCAAAAAAGCAGTCCAGGACAGGGCAGTTATGTACCACGTTGTTACAAAACTTAAATTTAATAGCCTCCTACATTTGTTGTGGAAGAGCTTCTGACACTCTGAAATTCCCACGGAATCAGCAGCATCATGCTACCATCAGGATCACTGAGTTACCAGAAGTTCCACAACAGGTGCAGAACATCAAAAACTTAACTTTGCATGAAATCTCTCTTTAAGCTAGAGTTAGCATTATAAACAGTCTCCTTAAACTTGGCTTAAAAAGTATCTCTGTTGACCTGACATACACATAGTAACATACATACATCATAGTTTGAGGAAGTAAGTCTTCCACATCCGGGGCGGGGGGAGAACCCAAACACCCCCCCCGCAAAACAACCAAAAAAACCAAAACACCACAACCCAAGTTAGTGTTCTTCATTTATGGGCTTACAGAAGTCACGTGGACATACCCAGATACATCTGCAAACAAAATGAAGGCAGCAATTATTTAAATATTTGCCACGTGATGTATTTTAAATTATGACTGGATCCTTAAATATCATCAGTTTAAGAATGGGGGGGAAAGCACAGACATCTGGGGATTTGCCTCTGATATACAGAAGTATTTCCGGCAGACGTGGTAAAATTTTGCCTTTTCACCAACCAGGTATTTTGTACCTATGCTAGCCTACACTAGCCTGCAAAGCTCAGCAGTGCACTTCCTTCCTCCAACAACATATGGGTTTTGTTTTTATTAAAAGTTGTCTAATGAATTCTTCAAAGTACGCTTGTAAGAATCTTCATTATCAGAAAGGAGGCAGAAGAAAACATTAGCAGTCACTCACAGCATTAATTTCTCCAGTTTTGGGACCCCACGGCGTATTTGGTTCTACAAGGACATCACATTCAATGCCTTTTTCATCACAGAGCCCAATACCAGAATCACTTAAAGAGAAAGATGTGAAACAAAAATAAACTCTTTTATTGCATAACTTCAGAATCAGTCTCTCTTTACTCATCACGTACCAAGAGAAGACAGACCTCCCAGTCAGCCACATAATATTTTGGTAACAATCCATTAAAATATAAAGATAGGAGTGAATGCTTAAGGGGGTTGAATGACTAAATGGCTGCTTGAAACATAAGAAGTACTTGTTCTTCTCTTCCCAATTTCCAACTAAACAATAACAAATAAGTTACCTTTAAAAGGCCTACGTCACCCATTTTAAAATGGGAGAGAAATCAAACATAATGTGCACAAGTGTTAAGTGTAGAAGGCTAAGTTATTTCAGTAACACAAGACAGTGTTCTTACCTATTCTCATCCTTAGTGAAAGGAACAACGATAACATCTCTATGATGGAGCAGATCATTCAATATTTTAGTAGTCTGAGATGGCAAAGCATCCCCATCTTCATTTCCTGAAGGTAAATCAACCATGTGATCCCTCACTTTGCAGCCCTGCGACACATATACACACAAAATCAAATACCTGAGTTAACGGGAAGAACTAATTTCAGTAAGTACAATAACAAAAGTTCAATTTTTAAACTTTTGTGTCCCGAGGTCCTAGCCTGCCTTGGGACACTGCAACAATTTACAATCCTTATTTTGGAAAAACTCTATTTTCATAACACAGTCACACCCCCCCTCTGCTATGTGTTAAGCTCTTTTAAAAAAGTCAGCTAGTTTTGAAGTACCTTTGGGAGGGTTGTAGGATCAAATCGAAGTACTTTTTGGTTACAGCAGGGATATACTCCTGTCCCAGTCGAGCCCAGCGCACTTGCTACACCTGGGTAAAGAACCGGCTGCGAATGGTACTGGCAGTGGGAGAATTCAGTACACAGGAAAGACTACATTAGAATAAAAAGAGAGACAATGAGAGAGGAGATTACCTACGGACGTCAAAATTTTGCACTACAAAGAACATATACCAAGCTTTATCGCCATATATTTTCCAAACTGCTTTGATCCCTGCCTCACCCCCCAAAAAGTCACCCCCAACAAGCCATCTACAGACGAACAAGTGAAAGGGAAAATACACTAACTTGGTTACATCTTGAGCAGCTCAACCAATTGACAGTCCCCCAAAGACGCCAATAAACATCCCGCCAAGATTTCAATTCCTCATGAAGGCCAATTAAGTACTCGTGGACTTCCCAGGTTTTGTCTCTGAAAAAGCCAAAGGTCAAGTTGCATAAAGAGTCATAACTCTGTTTTGATCCTGCCACTGGAAAGGTGAGGTGGAGAAGGAGCAGAACAACATAAGTTCCACTGGCGAAAAGCCTACAGAAGAGTTTAGAACAGGAAGGATACAACGCGGGACAATCATCAGTACAAATTCAGACCATGACAGAAGAGCCTATATTTTTTCACAACATCCTAAGCCTACTGATAACAAAGAATTACAGCTTGATTCATCTCAAGCTCCATATACTGCAAATTTATAAGCTAAGATAAATATCAAGCCTTTTGGAAATCAGGAGAACCATAAAACCAATACACAGACTAGAAGAAATCAAAATATGCACATGCAAACAAGTTCAGTCATATTGCAGTTTTCTGTTTTTAAAGTAATATGTTGTGCAACAGAAGCAATGTACTGCCATTCTATTTTATTTGTTTTAAAAGCCAATATAACATATTTCTATGTATCTGCAATGCAACAGCAATTACTCAGTTAAGAATTAAAGTTTGAAAATATAAGACCATGTCTTTTTGATGAATCTGAGGCTTCTGGTCTTAAAAATACAGCTTCTGCTACTTCCTAGTGATAAAACGACACATGCCTCTTCAGAATTCAAAAAAGAATACACAACCTGCACTGGTGCATGTTATCTTCAGAAAGAGCAGATACTGTTTTCTCACCTTTTTAAAGCCCTGGCCTGAATCATGTTTTATTCTATACACACCTAATCTAGACTAAGCGAGCAGTACTTCCAACAGGAAGTTAGTTCTAGGCACCACTAGAAGACCAATAAATATAAGCCTATTTTTAAGTCATTAAAGATAGGCTTGTATTAGCTTATAAGCCTGAATGCATTAGTGGCCAACATCACCTTGCCTAAGGACCGGTAAATGGATTCCCTGTAGAAAAGCAGGCAAGGTAAATAATACCACAAATAAGACCACAAGGCAAATAATTAGAACCTAAATAATCCTCTGAGTAACTCTAAAACCATGCTAAGAATTGCATAGCAACTACATACAGTCTGCTTAAGTGAAGTAATACAATTAATGAATTTTACGTGGCTAATCACCAATGATCCTAATCAGTCAGGACAGGGTTGCAATATTCTGTTCCATTTAGACCGTTAGGCAGAACTTAATCCACACCTTGGAATTACTGGTGGCAGGTAGCACTAAATACGTGTTACCTTGGGAGCTGACACTGAACTGTGTTTTGGTTGTTCTGAACGAAATCCATGTGATGAGAAAGGTCTCCCGTTATTAATTTCACACCATCTTCCTTAAGGGGGCGTGTGGGGAGGGAGGGAACGGCAGCTGATCACGCACTGATCTTCATTAAGAGGAGAATCAAGCTTTTCACAAACGTGGATCAAACAGACAGAACCAAATAAAACATTTGTGCCAAATGAATAAGGCATACATACAGAATAGGTGCTGGGAGCTCCTCTGACACGTATTTTAGAACAGAAAAACAACTGGCAAAGTTTATTTATAGTAGTCTTTAAGCAGGGTAAGTATTTGATTTGACAGTATAAAGTCAGTCTAGAAAATACTCTTCAGCATTTCTTTGCTGGCAGAGGTGGATCTATCATTCAATACCAAACCTTGTAAAAATGCAGCCTTTAATTTAATTTGTCATCAACTACGCATATCTTAAAACCCTTTGACGAAAGAATTAGCTGAGTATTTTCTATTTAAGGCAGTGCAACCCAAAATAGCCCTCCCAGTAATCGTGCTGTAGTTTTTTCCATTTCCACTCAGCAGTGGCACTGCTGAATGAATTTCAGAAGTACATCATCATAATCACCCTTTTTTTGTTTTGCTCGGTATAATATAAGAACTTGACATGTTTCATACTGCTCTTCACATTATCTATGACTTCATTATGTAATGTGAGTATCTGATAATTCCTAAACATGTAGTATTTTTTAAAATCACCCAAAAATCATACAGTTGAAGAAATATTTCTTATAGATATATATATTCATTACCTTATATGAACATAGACAATATTCCCATGTTGATCTATGTTGATTTTTCCTGGTACACAAGGAATTCTTCGTTCAGTTTCTTTAGTTAGCATCTTTTTACATAAACAACACCTAGATTGGGGGGGGAAGAAAGTACTGGAGTAAGAGCAGGACTTTGAAACACAAGGACTTGTCCTTGCAACTGAAGTAGTAATAAGAAAAGACCATACCTGTATAATGTTGCTGCACTTCCTCGAGAGTCTGGATTTAGGTACTCTGGATCAAACAGTCTCTCAATCTTCTTGCAGAAAAGTTTACTATTAATGACAGCAACACAACTTACCCATTAGAAAAAACTGGAAATCGATTTATATATAGCGAGACTAACAATGATGTTCTGATGATATGCAAAGCCACCACATTTCTTTCAGAATCTAGCTTTTAATGTGATTTTCCTTTAAACTAATCTGTTTGGGTAACTGGTTCCTGACCTGGTCATATCTTATTTTTACATAGATGTGAGGAAAGAGATCCCTTAATTTTTTTCCTCTATTACTTACTTTGCCAATGTAAACTGCCAGCTTCTACCTTGACTAAAAAGCCTTTTATTAACGAATACTTCTGTGAAATTACACTTAACTTTAATTCTAAAAGTTATAATGTCTTCATCCCTGCTGATTAAAATCCTTTTTTACTTTCACCTTGCTTGTCTGTCAGTCTGCCCTCCAATAATTGGCCTTCATCTCGATACTGGCTAAGCTGGAGTCCTTATGTATGAAACAGTATTCCATCCCAACTATTCAGCCTTCCAGCCATCCTAAAGTCTACGTCCAAACATCAGAGTTCACAGGATGCTGAAGCCAAACCATTCTCTAAGAATCAGGAGCATGTCATCGCATAAGAAGTTCCTTACCCTAATCCTGGCTCCCATGTGAGAATTCATGAATAATTTGTTCATATCACACCCCTAGTGCGGCCTTTCCTTCTGCTCGTTTCCTATAAAAAGCTCTTTCCTTTTGCTCATAATTTTTATATTAAAATCTGAAGCCACTTCATGACATTCTGTGCTAAAGATACATTATATGAGAATATAAATTGTATACATATCACTTCAAAGCCCACAGTGTCTTAGCTGTTCTGAAAAATGATCCAAAAGCTTGACTGCACTTCAGTAGTGTACTACAGGGCAAGAAGTTACCTCTTAAATTTGTCCCTTTTGTCCTTCAACTCTTCCACTTCGTTGTGCGTGAAGAGATCAGCAATGTGCGTGACAAGATTAGCATTGATACAATTCATGTTACATGGTGTAGCTACAATGGCGTTCATATTTTTGTGACAATAATGAATGCATTTTTCTACCTAGGAAAAATAGAAACGTTAAAAATAATGTTAAGGAATTTTAGACAAAGCTATCTCAAAAGATGTACTAATTGCTTCAAGATTTTTATTTTTTTAAAGCGTGGTGTTTTGGAAAACTATTTCAGTTCAACTTAAAAATAAAAAACAAGTCTCGGATTTGTCTAAAGGAGACTCTGAATTAACATGACTCTGAGTTAGTTTGTGTTCTCCTCCAAAAGGTTTCTACAAACCAGAAAACAACGCCACAAATGTTTCAGTTTCAACAAGTGGTAGCTTCCAATTGCTTGTAAAAAGAGAACCACAGTACACATTATACATAGTATTGCCTGGATCTCAACTTAAACAGCTATGTTTACTGGGTGTTTAATTGTGGGTCACCCCAGTGACAGAACTTCTGACAAACATTTTAACAAACAAGTCAGTAGATACTGCTTATACAGAGCTGGAGAACCAGATCCTAAATTGAGGAAGTGTCATTCATGTAAAAAGGGTATAAACCAAAGGTATTCATTGACTTAATAATCTTTTTTGATAAAACCTATCAGAAGTCAGATAGTGATGTTACTCTAGATAAGTCATCAGAAAGCAAATCCAAGATCCCACTATCACATTTAGAAATAACTTATTCTGTAAGTTTTCCTGCATTGAGGTTCTGCAAATATGAGATGACTGCATTGAATAAGAAAGGTGGTAAAAGTCTCAAAACACTTTCATTGCATCATTTGTTTGTGTAACAGCCAAAGCATAACAAACAAGCTGTTAGACACCTGGTAATCAACTGTGCCCTTATGGCAGAGAATCTTTCTTAATACTTACTAATGAATCCATCTTCAAAAACTCAGAAGAAATAAGAATTGATATGACATTTGATGGTTCTAAAAGGTAACAACAAAAAAAAGTTGTTTTTTACATGAGTTCTTTCGATATTTTCACATCACATCCCTCCCTCTGCACATTTAGTATCTGTATTATTTCACCAATCAACCTGTCATTCCATCTTCCGATATGTAGAGTATTTTCCATTTTAAGAAACAAAGTTTTGGTTTATCAGTTAGGTGACCAGAATACAACTATAACAAACTGGAATTTCTAAGAACTGCAAAAGGTGGCTTCATAGGGATGCAACGACTAAACAATTATACAACAAGATTAAGTTCCCTCTGTAGCCATTGTACTCAGTTGAGATTTTGCTTAACATAACCTTTGCATTGCAAGTTATAACTCCATTCTCTTGGTTTGTTTATAGTTTTAAAAAAATGGCAGCAAAGGCTCATAAAAAGATTAAAAACTTGCCTCAAATTCATAAAGACAAAAGTTCTTCTACCATTCTATCAGACTGCATTGCAATTTTAGAAAATATCGCAATTGTACCGATGGGGAGAAGAGGGGAAACAAAACAAAACCGAACAATCATCAGTATTTTAAAACTACCACTCTGTTCTTGTTCAGAAGAGGTCTGAAGAACCTTAATTAAAAACACCAGATCCCAAAATATATTAGACCTTTTTCACTGCTTCACCTATCAGGATGTTTCCTCAAAACTGTCAGTGTTGACAAATCAAGACCTGCTACAATGACCAGAGGATCTGTCACAACACTTTTCGAACAAATTACAAGCTTCAGTGCAACAGTCAGAAACAAAGAGACTGGGGCTGAACTGTATAAAAACCATTAATCTTCCATTAGTACAGAACATAACGAACCTACAACAAATGATCTACACGCTTTCTTTTACCTAAAGTGGGCATTTCAGTAGCTTCAAATTCTTTAGTGTTCCTTTTAACATATCTTATCAACCAGTCAAAGATGTGAACATCACAGTGCACTGAAATGTCCACCTCTTCCCAGCGCTGGGCATCCACTGACAGATATTCAGCAAAGTATTTCATTTCCGAAATCAAAAGGTCTCGAGGACAAACAAAATCTTCTTTGAGGTTTTTAGCTTCATCACACACGTGGATCACCATATTTGGCCTCAAAAAGAAAACAAGCCACAAACCAAATTAGGACCGTAAGCCAATTAGAACACCAAAACCGATCAGCAAAGATCTTGTCTCCAAATCTGGATCACACATTGCAACCCTCATGTCCCTAACAAGTTTTTGTTAACAGAAGGAAAACAGGAGTTTGCACTATTAGTTAATAATTGCAATTTAATAGAAACTATTGTCTGATAGCATTGTCAAGTGAAGAACACAAATGCATATCCTCTGGTACATAATCACTGCGATTTAATGGTTAAGGGACTGAAAAAAAATAAAATTTCTAGCTTCAGTCCCCAATTTTGTCTCCAGTTTGTTATGGGATCCCTACCTGAATTACATAAGGAACTTATTTGTTCTCCCTTTTTTATTTTCTTGAAAAAGTAGGCAGATACATATGCCTAACTTACTGAGGCACCAAGGGCAATAACAGCATACAATAGCTATTTCCATCTGTGGAAATCAGACTTGTCTTATCGTATATTAAAATAACTATTTCTTACGAAAAGATCACAGCTAGAATCAGTAAATGCTGTCTCTACAGAAAGATGGTTACCCTTAGGCTGCAAGCACACGCATTATTCTGTGTGTACTTGTATAGTACAGAGAACAGTGATGTGCATGGCTATTTAGATTCATAGTAAAATTTTTCATTTGCACTTTTCATTTACAGCTTTCTTTTCATGCTTTTACATAGGACAAATCTATGTTCACAGAAAATGTATCTTTTAAAATGTTACTGAGCATCAATCTTGTTTCACTCCTTTTTAAAATCAGGTTACGTTTCCCATTCTCTCCACAGCAGCGATCAACCGCTTGGAGGAACATTATGGACAGATTCGTACGTAAGATATCCCCGTTGCACATACGAAATTCTCAAACCAACTCCTACTATTGCTGTAGCAATGTAAGGTTTCAAAATTTCTTACAGCATTTATTAGGATGTTCCCAGTTGTTTTCTTCGTGATAGTAGAAAAGTACGAGCAATTTAGACCTCTTTCTGTCGGTTCTGTAATCCCCTAGATATCAAACATACAAAGATCTTCTTACCCCTGGCTTTCGTCAGTGCTTTCTCCACCTTTATTCACAGGACCATTCTCCGATTCTGAAGAACAATTCCTTGTGGAGGTTGTGCTGGGCCTTCCTTAAATGTAAGGGAAAAAAAGGCTGTATTAGAATAAAATGCCTGACCTTTTGCTCTTCAGCATCTTGGAAACGCAACTGAAGTACAGCTCTCACGGTGGAGCGATGTTACACAGCTAGCAACAAATCTGTGCTACCGTAAGGCCTACTAGATAATCCAAATTCCTGCTCTGAATGCCATGCACTGGAAACTCACATCAGCAGCATTGCCAGGTTGCCCAGACACTTGGCTGCAAACCCAATTGGTCCTGTCTCAGTAGAGAGCAGTAAGATTCATGCAGAGTCTTCAGCATTTCTGTCTGGGAATGCAATCCACTCCTTTTGCTCTCTTTGTCTGCATTGTAGCATGTGGGTCTTAAGACTCTGTCACATCAAAACTTCTGTTTTCAGGAAGCTTTGCTGCCAGGATATAACAACTTGAGACTAACTCCGCTTCTTATCCATCATTCGTTAGCTCTGTTGCTTCCAAACAGAAGCACAGAAGCTCTTAAGATGTGTTTTTGCCAAGTTTCTCAAACACATGGCTTAAAGCAGCAGGTTGTATAGAACAATGCTCAAAGAAAGCAGACCTTCAAATTTGTCTAGTCCTAGAACTACATCACGTAGCTTACTCCAGGAATAAAGGACAGCTGCGCTTTAGTTCAAATGGGCTATCTTCACAAATGCACTACAAGCAGTGGAACCCGGGCACAAAACCTAGTGAAGTCCAGGAGGTCAGGTCACCAAATCCACCGAGTTCTGGGTCAAGGGTTAAGACAACTCCAGCAATCAGACATTGAATAACATTTCCGACTGATGAATGGAACACTGCAATCTGAAACATCAATAATCTTGCTTGTAAGCCAGAAAGATCATTATCTTTTTTAAATAATGGAAGGGCATATGCCTGTCTTCCACTGATGAAAACCCATAAGGTCGTGACTTTTCCATGATTACTCCCTACTCTCAGATTTCTAGGAAAAAGAGTTGCAGAAGCATCTTCTCCCTCTCGTGTAACGTAAGAGTCTGTACTCTTCTGAAGATGACCAAGATAGACGTCTTCAACTTATGGCTAAACAACTATAGCAGACTGCCACCAAAAATGATCTGGAAGCTCTATACAGTTCAGAACACAGCAGTTATGCCCTTCAGGAAAGCAAAGTTATCACACCAGAGGCAGAAGCAGCAAAACTTTCTCCACAGATATAGCCTAAGGCTTTGCACAGTTCAGCCTTAGTAAGGCCATAGACAGGGAACACAGTTAATAAAAGGGAAATATTTACTAGACAGACCCTAGTAAAACCTTGGAAGGGGCTGGGTCAGCCACAGCCTTCAAGGCAGCCATTCCACTGCAGGCAAATGACCTGTGCTAGCATTAAAACAGCCAGCGTGGGACTCCTAGATTTTGAATGCAAGGTAAGGTGAGTATTTTAAAGGAAGAGCCTGTAGAAAAAAATGACATGGAAGAGTTCTGTCTGCAAATATTAAGATTATTTTGAACGCAGTGAAGTTATTTATTAAAGAAAAGGAAACAATGCTGACAAGAATATGCAACGCAGCCAAATTAACGGGGATGTCTGAGCTTCGCCATATGTTTCTTCCTTTTTTTTTTTCCTTTCCCCCAAAGCTTATAGCTTGTTTGACTTTTGAAAGTTAGTAATAAATAGTTTGGGTAAAAGGCTGTCCTATATGCTTGCTTACTGCCATAATAGGCATTCAGAGACACTATAACAGCAGTTTGCCTTATAATTAGCAAGTAATGAATGAGCTGTTATAGCTCAGCCAAAACCAGAATCCAGCTCAAAATTAATTTGGTCTGATTGCTCTTTCTTGCTGTTACTCGTGTCTACAAACAAATCCAAACAGGCCCAAAATTCTTGATCCTAACAATAAGCAGATATGAATAAATCCACTAGGAAGTAATTTAAATTAAACAGAAAAGCCTATTTGTAAATGTTTTTTCAAATCCCCAGTTCTGAAATATACAAGTACCTCACAAATATTAAGAAGGTGAGTTCGCTACAAGCCTGTGAGAAAAAGATTAATTATCCTAATTCCATATCAACAAATTACATATAAACAGGGAACATTATTTATCCAAAGTCGCAAAGAAAACAGAAAAATCTCAGGCTAGGATCTTGTAGTAGGAAACATTAGGGTACTTAACTGCACTAATACTTATTCCATGTATTACATTGTTAAAAAGAAAACATGCACTAATCGTCTAAAGAGTTCTATAAGCAGAGTTAGCTTGTTAACTGCCTACCGGGAAGCTTCTAATCTTGTAAGTAGCCACCTGTGGGTGCAAGAAGCATTTATTCCACATCATGCATGTAACAAGTACATAACTGAAAGCTGATTGGAAGCATTTGGAAGCATTTTGAGTCTAGATACTACATATACAGTTTTTAAATATCATCTCTTCATTAGAGTTATTAAAAACATTTCATTCCTTCTCCAGCAAAGGTCAAACAGATGTTTTTCTTCTGCAACGAGTACAGCGACCAGAAAGCTGCAGCACTGTGAAGGACATCATAACAGAGAACATTTTGTTTAAACACTTCACTGTCATCTTAATTTTTAACACAGAAATTGTTTACTCATTACTGAAGCAAATTTCTCACGCAACACATTTACCAAGTCCTACAAGGTGCTGAAAACATCTCAGTCTACAACGAAAACCAGAGAACAACTATCACACAGTCAATTACAACTTCCTCCAGGAGAAGAACTTACGGAGATGTTAACAGTATTTAATTGTGCTGTGATTGAAATACAACAATAAGGACCAGCTCTCTTCTGCCAAGTTATTATTGGGACACATAACTGACTAAGACACATTATATGTCACTGCGAGACCGTCTTACATCAGAAAGTAGCTAGACTACGCTCCAACCCCTGCGTAGCCATCTTGACACCAAGCAGCATGGCAGACACAGGGCTTTTTGCTGGGAGAGAAGGGTCTGACCTCAGTGGATCACCTTCTCAGCTTTCTGCAGCTTTTCTACACAAAACTCTCCAGTTATTTTAATAACACAGCTTAACGTGATTGCAAATGGCTGTAAGTTTAACAGTACCAACACTGGGGGTACAAAACAGGAGTGAAATTCCTCTCCCCACCAAAAATCCTTAACAGAGGATTTAGCGTAAGGATTTATGCCTTTTGGAAGGACAAGCTATTAAAAATACCCAATTAAACATCGATTCTTAATCTAAACTAAGTGAAAGTGACTTCACATATGCATTATATTTATACTTCACTTTCTTTTTCAAAGATGAACAAGTACTATTCCTGGGTGGACTTACCACTCAGGACAGAAAAGCATGCACTTACTGATTATAATCAAAGCCAATATATTTCAGAATGACTAAAAACATACCAGTTATAGTAATGGAATCCTGCCCAATAGCAGGCTCCTGAAACTCTGTCTGTGTATCGAGCAAGGAGGATTTGATGTACGTGGCTAAAGTTTCCACAGGACTCCCACCAGCGGCCATCAGGGGATTATACTGGTTGTCAACAGGTGAACTTCCACTGCTTTTTAGCTCATCAAACCTTTTTGCACACTGTCACAAGATTAAATGATAGGACAATGAAGCAGTAGCTTTCAGTACATTTTTAATAACTATAATTTGAGACAGCTATTGTATTTCATTATATCTTTTGCATGTCAACAGTTACTGGTATAAAACTTACAATGCTTCCTGTTTAGTTAGTGGTATCAGGAAAGTACGTAAATATACCGTAAAATAAGTAAGATTTACCATAATTAAACAGTCTAACAGAAAGAGAAAAAAAAAAAAAAAAAAGATTGAACCCATTTCAACCTTTATTTCCTTAAACCCTGTAATTTAAGCCTGATCTTCAAAAGGGAAAGTTACGGGCAGAGTTTACATTCGCTCTTTATAACTAGTTCTTTAACCATAAACATTGTCAAATATTATTAAAAGTAGCTACAGTAATTGGTTCATAATTATTATTCTTTTACTTTATGACTTCCATTCTGATTTGGACAAAAGGGACTGTTGATTTCCACTGCAGTTCTATTAATTTTCCATTCCGTGTTTTGATGAACTAGAAAGTCTTTCCGTTTTGTAAATCTGTACTGATACAATGACAACTCCAAGTTTAGTTCAGCAGAATCCTATACACAGCTGATTTACACATACAAGTGAATCTACTTAATTCTACAGGTGATCTTCCTGAGACACAGCTTGTCAGGCTCCATTCAAGCAGCTGCTTTTATTTCTTCCTTTTGGACTGAGCTAACTGGCACTGCTGCACGCCACCTGCCCCTTTGGGAGAGGTGCACACAGCGAGATCCTTCTGATATTAATGCAGTGTCTCAAATTTGTAAGGATGCCAGGCTACTATGTACAACAGATACATGAAAGCACAGGTATACATTTACTTCATTGCCTTAAACAGGGACTCGGCATGTTTGAGACACTTCATTCTTTTAAAACAGAGTAACCAGACATGTACTCATCAACCATATTATCTTAATTAGTATGAGGAGAGAGCTCACCGATACTTTTATAATCATTTTGATTGCTTAATGTGCATGGTTCTGTCGGCAAATTGAAAGGTAAACAGTAGAGACCCCCCCAAGCGCTTTGCCAAGCACTTGACAGGCAGTAACATTCCACAGAAGCTTCTACTCCCAGTCATTCACTTTTATGTTTTAAATACAAGGTTACAGTGACGCCCAGTAGCAATGCTATAAATATGAGCTGACACATTTCATTAGGTTTGCAAGAAAATAAAGACAGTTGGCTTGGTTTTTTTCCAGCTTTGCTGAACCACAAGGGCAAAAGATATTTTCCTCTTTTAGCTTACTTCCCCTCAGAACTAAAAAATTCAAAATTATTATCTAAAAAAAGTAAGCATTTCACCGGGAAATTCAGCAATCCAGAAGGATTAAGTACACGGAGGTACTAGGTTCTTCCAACTCTATTCCACTCAAAGAAAGAAAAATCCACATCTTGCAGGACTAAGCAAGAGCCAACTACACTCTTAACTACCTAATGGAGATCCGTAACTCATGCTTCCTTAGAATTGTAATGACAAGCACAGAAAGTTATCAGCTTTGTTAGTAAGTATACAACCTACATGAGGTTAGTGGGTACTGCCATCCTTTCCATGAAAATCTTAGCTATGTAATTTGAAATACATTAGCACAACTACCTTTTGTTTTTAATTCCACTTCTTAATTTTTACTTCCCAGTCATTTTTGTTCTTATTCTGTATCAGTTCTAATGAAATAAAAAGCAGAATGTATTTCTTTATTTCAATGCTCAGGTTTTGTAGAAACAAAAAATTTTTTTTCAATCTACTGCTCATTTAACATTTTTGATTCTTTAGGTATAAACTACTTCAGGGGAAAAAAACCCCAAAACAAACAAACAAACCCCTTAACTTCAATTTCCCTCCCTCCCCCAAAGATGTTCTCTTTTTCATAGAGTATGGCTTAAAGTATATGAATTCTTTTATTAGTAAATTCACCTCTTTGGATGTATATCCTGGAACTAGCCTTGCCACGCTGTCCCAGTTGATGGGCTGAGGAACACCAATTAGGGAACACAGGATCATATCCAAAACCATTTGATTGTTGTCATACAGAAAGTTATTGTTTTCTGAAAATCCACGACTCATTTTTGGCTACTTAAGCCTAGAAGAGAAAATGTTATTAGTAAGTCTCACTGCACGGTTTACTAAAGCTTGAGCTACATTAACCGCAGCACTCCGTAAGTTAGTATGGGAAATGTTTACCACAGCATTACAGTCAAGTACTAATGCTTCATTTGACAAAATTTACATATTCATATCTGGGGGGAGAAGCAGATGCACAAAACACACCACAACCAACTCAACAGCAGCAGGTACTACCTACCACTCTGTTGAGTTGCTGATTGCAGGAGGGATTCACACCCCACTGATCCCTCCAGTGCAAAAAAAGGTCTTCCACAATCTCAGAATAAACAGCCTAAGCAACAGAGGGCCATTTTAATTTACATTTACTTACATTCAAATACACTTGTCTGCTCCCCTAAACTTTCTACTGCTCAACTTCAGTCTCCTCTTGCTCCACCTATTTGTTTTGCACACCTGACTTGCATTATATAGGAGCCGACCCAGGGCACCCAGCGAAGGGCCATCAATAATACCTTGGAGCCAGGAAACAAGACACCTGGATGTCTTTCAGCTCTCATCCTGAAAACCTGACTTTTGAGTTGTCCTAAGGCACTCATCACCCCTGATTAGCTGGGCTTATCAGGGCCAAGAAACCTTGTTCCTTCAGCTTCAAGCTGAACACCAACACAAAGCATACAAGGCCAGTAGCGAACGCTTTAAAAAAAAAAAACCACAAACATTTCCTCTAATTGGAAAAAAGTGTTATGTTTACGGTTTTTTCCTTTTTTTCCAAATGAATTTTATGTATAGCACCAGGGAACACAGAAAAAGTTCAAAGTGCTGTTTTAGCATATGCTGGGAGAAAACTGCAGGCATTAAACAAGACTTTCATATTCAAGTAATACACAGCCAAAGAGCTTAGTAAGAACTCATATTTGGAAAGCACTTTGGGCTTGTTCAAAGTACCTCAAACAGATCACATAAATAACAGAACTTAGAAGTCACATACAGAATTTTGACTTATAAAACATGGATTACAGGGAATTTCAGAGAAAGTATACTTAGATGGTAGCAGATTTAACTGATCACTTGTTACTAAAAGCATACTACACGTAGGTATTTCTTTTGCATCACCCTCTTTCTAAAAGAAAAGATGCTTAAAATACAAAATAGTAGTGATCTTGTTTCTGACTCTAGAAGCTATATACACACAAAATAGTAGTGATTTTGCTTCTGACTCTAGAAGCTATTCCAACACTTTTTTTGTTTGTTTTGTTGGTGGAAACAGAAATCACAATAGCAGGTAACTAAAAGTTTTCATCCTCTCAGAAGAGCAGCTGAATGAAACCATCAGAAGGAAAAAAAACCCAGAACCCACCATAATTCTTAGATTTCATATATTCATGAGATTTATTTAAAAAAAAAAAAAAAAAAAGCCACAAACAAAACACAGAAGACAAGTCCAATAGCAAAAGTCATACCATTTTAGCAGGTCTATCTAAATGGAATCTATTGCAAAGTGTGCCAAAAAGTTTTAAAGGACAAAGTCCTTCACAGACAACACAAGCCCAAACTTTCCAACTAAGATAGATGCTGCTATGAGGTCAAGGTAGATCAGTCCCTGCAGTCACGGAGTCCTGAGCCCTCATCCCCATAGTACTGCCAAGTGGTGTCACTGTGGAAATTCTACGGTGGAGACTTCTCGCTGTCAGTGCGCAGACAGATGTCAGTATCAATTATATTTAAGCCACTGAGTGCCTACCGTATCTGCTGTTATGAAAAGAAATAACCGGGCCAGAACAGGTCAGCACCAGCGACAAACCTAAGCGGTTATAAAATACGAAGCTGACTTCTTGTGCTATCTTGTATGCATGTAGCAGCAGGTTTAAAAATGTTTGAATGAGATAAGTAAATGACAGGGTATTAAAATCCTCTGGTCTTGAGCCATGAAATATGCTTAATGAAAGTAAAATTACTAGCAACATCAATATTGCCTAAATCACCATTTTAAGGACTAGTTCTATGATATGATTATACTGGGTAATCAAAGAAAGAAAGAAAGAAAAGCAGTTCTTTTGCAATAGTTAGAGTCTAAAGGAAAAAATACAGCGTGTTTTGGCTGCTGTGCTGGTAACAAGTTTATGTACACATCAGCACTGTGGAACACGAAGCAACCCGACCATGAAGGGATGACAGGTACTCTAAAACGTAATGACACCTTCAGAGAGGACGAAGCCTTTGTCTCTCAAATATTTTTTTCTTGCTT
Organism: Pelecanus crispus; assembly: GCF_030463565.1. Classification (NCBI taxonomy): domain Eukaryota; kingdom Metazoa; phylum Chordata; class Aves; order Pelecaniformes; family Pelecanidae; genus Pelecanus; species Pelecanus crispus. The sequence goes on along the minus strand of NC_134645.1, from coordinate 4,565,724 downwards.
ATTCTGTACATTAAAATGCAGTTTTATATATGCTTATTACTGCAAAGATAAATGAAGGAGCATACTTAATTACAAGCATACAGAAGTTAAGTCTTTTTATTTCTAGCCTGGAAAAGAGCACGGGACTCCTCTTTGTGGCTTTATACACGATATTTAACATTGGCCTTTTTGTCTTTTAGGAAATCCTGTCAGAAGTATAGTTCAGGACACACACACAAGATTCTGCCTCATGCAAGAATGGCATACTCCGTAAGACAACCAACATAAAGCCTGTAATATATCATTTAACGGTTGGACTTGATGTTCTTAAAGGTCTTTTCCAACCTAAACAATTCTATGATATTGCTAAGGGACAGAATGCAACTTCTCCAGATTCTCTCATTTGTTACTGCAAGTAAAGCTCGAGTTAACCCTTTCGTCAACTATGGAAATGGAGGAAAAAAAAGTTTCAGAATTGTTTAATTCTGACCAACTCATTTGATATGCACAATACAGAAAGATACATGACAGTAAGAATGTTCATTAATACTTTGAATTCTAAATCCAGTGGTGCAAAAGATTCCCAACACTTTAATATTTCATAAAACTGATACGATTTAAGTAGAGGAGTTAATTCATTGTGCAGGAAGTTGGTTTGCATTACCGTAAGGCACCGCCTCATTTAAGACTTTTTTTTTTTTTTTTTTTTTTTTTTAAAGCAAAGAATCAACCTAAAAATGAAGAACGACTATCCTCTGGCACGTGCCTAACCTGCAGGAAGGTAAAGATGGTGGGATGGGCATGAGCTTTCATGCACAAGACTGAAATGCAACAAAGTGACGGTGCAGGATGGGGTGGGGGAGAAAGAATAGCAACTTTGATTGTAGTCTGCCCACACGCTAGTCAAAATAAGAATCAAAATAAGGTTTTTAGACAAAAAATACGTAAAAACTGATGCCAGGTTTTGGGGCAAGATCCTACAAGTGCAAGCAGGCTCCTCACGAACACCGCCCTGCTGGGACCCGCCCTCAGCAGCCGGGACCCCCGCCGGCCACCCCAGCGCTCGCGGCCGGAGAAGCCCCCGCCGCCGGGCGCCCCTCCCCGCCCAGGGGCGCGGGAGGGCGGAACGGAAGCCCAGCCCCGTCGCTCCCGGGCGGGCAGGGGGGCTCTCCCGGCCGCGGCAGGGCAGGGCAGGGGTTACCTGGCGGGCTCCCAGGCGAGGGGCGAAGCGGCGCGGCGGGACGGCCGAGGGCGGCTCCTCCTCGAGGGGCAGCGGCTGCCGGGGCGGGCAGCGGGGCGGCGGCGCTCCCTGAGGAGACGAGCGCCCGGCGGGGCGGGGCGGGGCGGAGGCGGCGCGGAGCCCGGGCGCAGGCCGGCACGGCCGCTGCGGAGCTCGGCGGAGCCTCCCCGGGGCTCCTCAGCGCGGCGGGACCCGCGGGCCGCCCCCGCCCGCCCTGCCCGAAGCGCGGGAGCCGGGCGCCCTCACACGCCGGCGCCGCCCGGCCCCACCCTCTCGGGGCGGGGGGGAGCGCACGGGCGGGGAAGCGCCGCGAGAAGGGCGGGAGCCGCCAATCGGCGCCGGGCGAGTGATGAGGCCCCGCCCCCTCCCGCCGGGCACAGCCAATAGGCTGGCCGGGAGGGGTGGCGGGAGGTGGAGCGGGGGGGAGATGCGGCCGCGCGGGCGGTGCGGGAGCTCCGGCGCGCGCCGCGTTGCGGCGCCGGCCCCGCCTTGTCGCAGTGCAGCGGCGGCGGCCCCTCCCGCCTCGCGCCCGGCGTCTGGTAGCCCAGCAACGCGCCGGCTCGCCCCGCCTCCGCGTGACGTCGCCGTGACGCCAGACTGCGCCTCCGCTTCGTCACGAACCGGGGACGCAGCCCGGCCTCCGCCCGCCCTTCAGTCCGGGCTGATTGGGGCGGGGAGAACTGTTACGTCACGCCTCGCGCTCACGCCGGCAAATGGCGTCATGCCAACCGATCCCTCGCTCAGTGCGACGTCACGCCCAGCCTCCCCCTCTGCTGCCTGCACCCCCACCCAGCCCGGCTCAGGCTCTTCGCGCTCCCCGCGAGTCGCGCTGATGCCATCGTTTTGGGTTTTTTTTTCCACTAAAAACCCACGATTGCATTTCGCATGCAAACACGGGAAGGTGAAGGAAAACCCTGGGCGGTCCGAGCCCGTAAAGTTCTCAGCGCCTGTCCAAATCACGCGTCAGATACGAGAATCAGTCTCACGATACAAGAACAGCCAATGAATTAAGCAAGAATTTGTGTTAAAACACTCTAGTAAAGACCGCTTTATAGCCACAAAAACATGCTGACCAAAGATCAGGAGCCTTAATTTAAGCTTTTCCCAAGTTTTCAGCCGATCGAAATCTGCGATACAGTTCTAACCACAAAAGCAATCACGGAACATCTAACTTAGAGCTAATTACACCGAACAGCCCAAGCCCTGGGAGCCGTTCAAGGCCCCTCTCAAACCAGACGAAGTTATTCTGCAAACAGCCAGACGGTCCCAATCCTGCCACTTCATCCGTGGTTGGTTTGTTTCCTACTGCACGTCTGCCACTGCATCAAATCTTCCCAAACATTTTAAAGTTACTTCCCTTGGGAAGCCATCCGTGCCTGCTAAGGATCAGCCCAGATCCCCTTTCCCGATGTTCAATGTACGATAATCCTCCCCAATCCCATTCTTCTTTCCGCCTCTGGCTAAATCCCATCATATCATGCTACATAATTTCTGTTCTTCCCTGGTATTTTGGCAGGAATAGCGGAGAGAATCATGGCGACGCGGATATTCACCGTTTTCTTCCAGAAAACCCACCCCTAAACCCTGGAATAATACGATGAGGACACAGAATACAAAAAAAGCACAGAAAAGTTCAGAAAAAGGATTGCACTCATCTAGAAAAGTATATGAAATTTGAATTCTTTAAACAGTATGAAAATTTTCTTTGGGTTTCAGCTAAAGTAGAAAACACTCCTGATTTCATAGCGTCCTGCAGCAATCCATAGCATAAGCTAATGCTGCAATAGCGCTATATTATTAAGACACTCAGTTATTACAGTATGAATGGAAGCTTGATGGTGTGTCAGAGAACTGGAAACACAGTTTTCCAATTAACCTGTGCTGTCAGATAGAAGTTCAGCCCCTCCCTTTTTATTTTTTTAAGTAAGGAAAAAAAAAAACCCAACACCTGTGTTTGAGGAAAAAATATCAGTATCTCAAATTTTACTCATTTGATAGCCTAGAGACTATGCTTGTTCAGCTACCAGTAATTCAAAGGTAGTGGAACTCGCTTTTTGCATTTAAAGCATTTTCATTTCTAAAACCAAAAACGCTGTAAACATACCCTTTGACAGCATAAATAATCCATGTCATTTGCTCAAGCCTCACATGGTTTTGTGGCTACTGTGAAATTTTGGGAACTTTAGTACCTCAAAAGTAGCATTAAAAACTGTAGATAAGAAAGGGTGCCTCGCATTGAAATCATGCCTATGTTACTAGTTAAACTGGTTATATGAGTCCATTTGTTTCAAGGAGAGATTATCCAGCTGTTTAAAGGCTGTGTTCCGCGACAGACTTATCATCCCAAACCTGCTTCAAATCAGTCTGCAGAAGAACTGGTCTCAGGACAAAAGAGTGGGAAGAAAAAAAAAAAAAAAAGAAACAAAGGAAAAAAGAAAAAAAAAAAGGAGCATATTACTACTTGCGGACACATGCAATTACTACCCGTCATTAGAGGCCAAAAACGCTGGACAATCCCAACACACGGCCACACCTGCATGGATAAAAAAACTGGAAGGAGCTACTTAAAAAAAAAAAAAAATGCTTTTGTGTTACCCATGTTTTGTAAAGTAAGTGCAGTTCTGCTACTGTTGCGGACAAGAGTGTTTCTACAACGGCTGCGGGGCACCAAGAAAATCACTGTGTTGGTTTCTGAGTTTGTACCTCTTCTGGAAAATTTTCATTGCAAACAGCTCAGATTTATAAGAAACTGTATTTTCTTTGTATTTACCTCACTAGCAAATTTCACCAAGATCGCCAAATAAATCACAACAGTCTTACTAGCTCAGGTGCAGTCTAGTTCCACAGAAGGGAGAGATTTTGAACCTGTGCAAAAGAAGCGGACAGTTTTATTAAGTTCTACTAGACAAAGAGAATATTTTAAATTTATTATTCAGAAACCCAAACAAAGCTTTGAACGCGTGCACGCTCACGTACTGCTAGCACCCAGGGAACCAGTCAAAACTGGCATCTGTCATTAGTTCAGCTAGTATTCAAGCATAAAATAGCTGGTATACTAAACAGTATCAATAAGATTAAAGTAAGATTAAACTAAAACCTTACATAAACAAATGTCATAGGTCTGTTACAGACTTCGAGGTCTGCTACAGGTATATAAGTAGTTCCAAAGAATAACATAAAGCTTAACTTAGTACGTACAGATCTTAAAGTAAGAGCCAATTGCCTAATGTATAAGTTTAGCAATATTTCGAAAGCATCTTGTCTGATCTCCTCTTCTACACACTCCTGTTGCAGCCACACCAGCTCCTTTTAGTCTTCTCACCTTTTTACAATTGTGCAAGTCTTGAGCAGCCTGTCAACCAGCCTCCCTTTTTCAATCAGCATTCATTTAGATGCTTTTTCTGCAGCCTGACATGCGGGCAGAAACACAGACAATGAAATTGTAGGATTCGCATTCTTTCCTGATGCTAGTTTGTGCATTTAAAAAAAAAAAAACAAAAAACAAAACCAAAACTTAAAGCACATTATATATTTTACTTCAATGAATTTTAATACCCTTCTACAATCAGTACAATTAATTGTGAGTTAAATAACTTCATTTCCTCAGAGCCTTCTTTTCCATTAAAGTAATCACACGATTGGAAGGATCAAAATTCTTGTCAAGATTAGCAGATACAGTTATGACAGTGATTGGTAGACTAAGTCAAACTACTATAAAGACAAGTCAGTTAAGTTATTAATAACCTATCTTCCTACTAAAAGAATTGTTTTCAAAATAGTATGACCTGAAAGTGAAATTAAATTCATCTTTCTAAAAATCAGTAAGATTTAAAGATTCCAACAAACATTATGGTACTGCCTTCCCAACTTGTTCTGAGCAGCAAAACAGAAGTCTGCTTGAATGGATACTCTACAAAAGAGTTCATGGTTTATTTATTCATGTATTTAAAAGACCCTTACTCTGATTGAAATCTTTCACTGACACAAGAGAGGCTGACAGTCCACTAACTAAATCTCACAACAGCAAATGAATTCCCTCCATGAATATACACTGTAAGCAGAACTGTACACTTGATAGTCCCCCCCCCGCCTTTTTTCCTCTCTGTATTTTATATTTCAGGATTGTTTGCTATTTTTATTTCAACAACAGATGTCATTTCCAAATATAGATAATTTTCTTCAATGCCCTGGTACACAGGGAAATGTCTCAGGAACGTGTTCTGTTCTAAACGTGGTAAACCTAGTTTCAAGTTTCTCGTTTGCCCTTTAACAACTCTTTCCTTTTCCTCTGCGCTTGAAGGTCTAACAATCTAGTAAAAATGATTCTTCGCACCATCTCCTAATACCTGAGCACAGCCACTTAAATTCTTGCTCTAATTACCAACAACAGGCATTCAGAGATTACTTTAAAAGCCAAGGTTCCAGCATAATACCTGTCTTTTCAGCCACTCTTACCTCAATAAAACTGTGCTCGCTTCAATTTTTCTCATCAGTTTTGTTGCGGTGAATAGAATTCTAAGAACTCAAGGCCAGCAAATGCAATTAAAGTACAAATACTGAAAACTTTGCTAACATATAATGGGTGCTGAAGATCTCTGTAGACAGTCAAACTGAAACTACTGGGTCATTTAAGCAAAGGCATGTGCCCTACTTTTACTAATATTTTTGAGTACCTTTAAAATAAAAAAGCTATTTTAATGATCAAGACAAGCTTTAGTTATTTTATCCATTGCTCTAACCTTCAGAAGCTCAACTTGTTACACATATATACTACAAGGAAAAATGTTTTAATTAGCTTTGCTTCATTAAAAAAAAAAAAAACCCAAACAGTACTTCAATATCTCAAAAACCAATATGAAGAAAATACTAAATACTTTGAACAGTCTTAATGTTTTTATGGCTTTTGATAAACCAGAGCCCTCAGTTTTTACGGGCAGATGTAAAATTTACCACCTGTACGGCAGCATAAAGAGCTAACTCCAAGACCCTAGCTAACTGAGACAATTAAGCAAGAAACTTTACTTTTTCTTTGCCACTCAAATTACGTTAAACTTCCTCCAACCCAATGCTTTGCTACCACACTAAAAGGCGGGATATTTTGACATTGGTATAAAAACAATAAAGAACAGAAATAAGTTGAGATGCAGATGGTAGCTGATAGACTACTGATAGGCAGTTTACAGGCTACAACACAAAATGGCTAGGAGCGATGCAAAGTTGGTTTACTACAGAAGGGAATAACACTAAGAGCGCTGGAAAGTGCCTGACTGCAGGATACCCTTTATTCTCATGTGCTTTTAATAAACGAAAGAGAACTGGTTAGCGCTACTGCTGAAGCCTCACTGCTCTTCCTTTCCAAACTGTACTTCTCCCCGCTTTCTCACAAGGCCCTTTTTCATAAGAGCTAAGGTCTTTATGACAGAAGCCCTACTTCTTATGAAAAGCAAGCAACTTGGAACTTCTACCGATTCGATTGCGTCACCTAAATCTCCTGCAATTCTCCCTCCTTTCAGGGGGAAACAATGGTTTTATGGTCCTCAGCGTCCAGTTTTGGAGGACATCTTACAGAATCTGTCTTCCCTTTGCATGTCTGTTGAAGAGGCCTCTTGTCAAGCCAACATTCGAATGAAGGCTGGATGTTAACCTCCAGATTTCACCAACAGTTTGTCTCCTTAACAAGAATAGGCCGGCAGTCCCTATTTTTTTGTTGTTGTTGTTGTTTGCTTTGTTATAAACGCCTCAATTCTCCTTGTCTCATGATCTTAGAGTTGCTGCCAGGCGGTTGGGTAGAATCACTAATGTACAGCCTTAGGTGAGTCAAAAATAAATACTACAAATCTGAGCAATCATTTCTCCATCCCTTCACCAGTCAGTAGCAGCAATAACTGGTACAGCCCCATCAGTGTTCCACTACGATACAGATTTTCAACAAACCTTAAGCTTTATCAATAAAGCACAGTTCAGTCGCTTTGTTGATGAAAGTGCATTAGAGTTCCTGTTTCTCTCCACTAACCGCAGTGGAGTCAGATGCAACAGGAACTTTCTTACTTCCAGCAAAAACAGAATCAAAAGCAGCTTCCTGCTCCTCTAAAGTCACAGCAGCAGCAGATCCTCTAACAGATGTGCTGGTAAAGGCTGGCCGTTGCTCTGTAATCCTTTCCAGGTCCACTGTTTTCCTACCTCTTCTTTTGCCCAGGATTTTGATGTAATTAGCTGGCACAAGTCCTGTTGTTTGGCCATCATAACTAGCCAAAAGCCAGCCACGGATCTTGGGTTGTTGTTCTGAAGAAGAAACCGCAAATGCGTTGAAGTTACAAAACAATTCAAAATATATCGCAGTTGAGGCACAAATACACCGGAAGGTAGATGACACAACAGCACATCACGCAGAGAAAATAACTCTGTGATAAAAGGCAGTTTTACAAATTACTCCACAAGAGAAATGACTAGGATCTGCACTGGTGAGGTGAGCTGAAAAGTACTGTGAGTACAAGTTGTTTTGAAATCGATGACACCACCATACTGCAAATGCCTAGGGATCTTCACAGCGTGAGAAAAAGGTAACCACAACGATAACCACAAAGTGCTCCTTGTGTAATTTTAGGCTGTGTCATATCTTAGGCAAATTGAACAAAACTACTCGGTAAGTTTTATTAAAATGCAAGTAATAATCCACGGAAAAAAAAACCCAAAATATCAGTGTGGATAAGGAGATCGGTCAAAGAAGTTGGCGGGGTTTTTTTGTTTTCATTTCCAGACTCTAACAATATGACTTACTTCACATGCGATTAGAAAATAAATACAAAATTAAAAGTTTACCTTTGGGTGCTAATTTTAGCATGTCACCAGCACGGAAAGAAATTTCTTCTTCTGAGAGAGCACTAAAATCATATTCTGCTCTTCCAACTACATGATCATCTTCTCCACTCGCCCAGTTACTCGATACTGTTTCCAAAAAGAAATTAAAAGTTCATCTGCTTTGAATTATAAAGTTTGGTGGTTTTTTTAAAGGAAAACAAAGAAAACACTTTAACTTTCTTGCTAAAACTTTTCCAATAGAGAACTGACAGGAGTAACAAAGAAAGCATGATTTGTTGAGTCAATCCAACCAGTGCTTTTCCCCCCGCCCCAACTGCCACATCTAATAGAAAGGCAACAGAAATGGAAAGGAATCGTGATTTTGGAATCACACACAGCTTACCATGAAAATGCATCCTAACTCAACAACAGGCTACTTAACCAGGCTGCTACTCGTATCACATGCCTAAAATTCAGTATTGTACCCCAGTATCTATTAAACTTCTATTATTGTAGTATAAGATAACAAAAGGAACAATATATGCTGCACTTCTCTCGTGCTGCAGATCATCTTTACCTGTTTCTTCATCACTGTATGTAGAAAGCAGTTTCCAGATCAGATAGGGACCTCCCATTATAACAGCAAAGAACAAGAAAATGGGCCAGGATTTTGCAGAGTTAGCCGCCTTGTCTTCAAGGCCAATGCGAGCTACTGTCCCCTCGCTTTCAGCCCACAAATCCTCATTCTCAGAGCTCTTCCGCAGACCTAGTAATCGTTGTAGACGCTGGTAGAGATACCTTATAGTTCTCACTAAAGCAAAAGCTGAAAACACCTTTGTGAAGTGTACTTTGAGGCGGGAGAAGTGATTGGCTACATCCAACACAGCTCTGAAACTGTTGTACACAGCTGAAAAGGTAGCATCCATCATCATGCTGACTGAGGCAAACGCGTGCACAATACTTTCAATGGACTGAAATGCACCTCTGCTGCTCTCTTCAGCCTGCTGAACAAACCTGCTGGGAGGAATATCATCTGTACGAAAGCGGTTATAACCCAAACCACCATATCCGTAACTGTAAGGACTATAGCTTCCATAAAAAGAGGTTCCATGTGAACCATAGCCTGGAGAAAAAGAACTACTATACGCTGGCCTGAAAGCGCTCAGACTACTGCTTGCCGTTTGCTGTGATGGTCTTGGCAAAATAGGTGGAGGTATTCGTGCAACTGTGGGTTGTCCAGGCCTGGTCAGCAGGTTGTCACCCAAGTCAGCAGACCTAAACAAATTCAGACAAGCAAGATCAATACTCAGAATAAGTTTATATTTTCATTCCCCCAGAGTTCTTGGTTAACTATATAAATGTGGCCGTGCATTTCAGTGTTGCTAGGATAGGGAACCTGGTAGACAAACACTACATTGCACAACGTTTGTGGGAAGTAAAAATTCTAGTCAGGAAATACAGGTCTTTCGGGGAAAAAAAAAACCTAATGAGATATTCAGTGTAAATGTGGAACCGCAGCATATCTGAAACTTACACATGGAAAAACTTTCAGTCTATTTATTGTATTGACTAAGAAAGCATGAAACACTACATCTAGATCCATCAAATATGATGCTGTAACACCTAGATCATTTTTCTGCACGCAAAAGCCTCTCGTATATACTACCAAGAATATTTATGAACGTTGCAATCTGAGAGCTTTATTTCCAATACTTGTTCTCAGCTCTTCTATACAATGAGCCAACAATACAGCAGCAAGGAAGTTTGAGAGCTCCTTTGAATCCACCCTTAGAGAAAAGGGTGGTGTGACCTAATTGAGAATCCAAATAATTATACAACAACATATGCAAGAGCTTTGGGTCCCCCCAATTTCCTTCTCTACCCAAACTATCTAATTACCCTTATGAAGCATGTCAAGGGATTGAATCTGTGACCATAAACTGTTGGCAGAAAGAGCTGTTATGAGTCAATTATTTGTTAGTAATTTAGTAAACTTCTATTCCTTTGTATGCCCGTAAGTTTAAGTCATTTTATCTATGCCCTTCGTAATAAGACTCTGCAAAATACTAGACTGGTATTTGAATTCTGTCAAGCAGCTGTCCAACTTCTGCTGTTTCATTAAAAAGTTAATCACACATTATCATCCTAGAAGTCCAACGTTTTGGTCATTTCTCATGTTTACTGCCTCATCCCATGACTTTGCCCTTCTGTAGTCCATTAAATTCACAGAAAAAAAATAGAAGAAGGAAAGTCAAGTTTGAATAACTACAGAGCTGCTTCTTTCTGCATTGCTTTGAATGTGAAGCATGCTTGCTATACTATTTCCGTATAAGGTAGGGAACAACTTCCTCTCAGCAAAACTTCCAGGTTTCCACACCAAGGAATAATATTTATGTCTTTACACTGTTTGGTTTTGCCATCATAGATTTTAAGTCTCTCAGCAGTTAAAAACAGAGGCACGAATAAGTTATTACCACAGAAAACAGAGGTACTGTAACTTATTAAAAGTCTTAAAGTCTTAAAAAAACCTACACCCCCCCTCCCCAATAGTCAACTTAGGACACCTCACTTAAAGCTGCTTGAAGCACTTTACAATGAGCTAGATAACCCCACCAAGAAAAATTAACACCAAATTTCTTGCTTGGCGAGCTTCAGCTTGCAGTGAAGCAGAAAAATTTCTGTTGAATGTTTAGTCTTGAGCTAACCTTTTGCCCAGTTTCAGCTCACTCTAATTGCACCCACTAGCACCAAACGTAAAACAAGGCTTCTCTTCAACCGCCACGCTTTCCTTCATTTCTGATAAAAAGGAAGGCGGTTACAAACACTTTCTATACCACATCCTTCTCCTTGCGCAGGTTGGATTTTCTGGAAAAACTCAAGATTCCCGGGTGAACACACCAGCGACGGACATACACGTGCATCTTTTCCAGTTCCTGGGGAAAGCACCACACTGCCTCTCCGCTCCCACAGAGGCAGGCAGCCTTACATAGCTCTATAATCCCCAAAAACGGACACCCCGCGCTTTGTCCACTCGTGGCAACACGTACAGCTTTACCTTCACCGCATTGAACGCGCAACTTTCTACAGACACAAGTAGGGTTTGAGACCAGCACCGTTCGGAAGCCTCTCCCTCCCTCTCCCCACCGGGAAGGGGAACCCACCAGAGACCCCTCCCCAGGCGGCAAACCCCTCCCCAAAGCAGGGCAAGCGACCCCAAGCCACCCCAGCGGATCACCCACCCACCCCCCTGGGCCACCCAAACCGACAGACCCCCTCAAGCTCCGCTCAGCCACTGTTTTCGCCGAGGCACTGCCCGGCTGGGCCCGACCTTTGAGCTCGCCTCAGGGGAGAAGGCCGAGGCGGGAAGCCCGAGGTAGGGGGGGAGGCGCAGCCGCCCTGAGGGGACGAACACCCCCGCCCGCCGCAGGCAGGGGAGACGCGGGGGCCGGCGCAGGCACTCACTGGAAGGCCGGCGCCACGGTGCCCGCCAGCCGCCGGTTCTCCCAGGGCTTGGGAGGCGGCGGCTGCGACGCCATCTCCGCCGCGTTGCGACCCCGCTCTGCCCCCGGCCCCACTCGGCCCGGCCCGGCCCGCCGCGCTCCTCCGCCCGCCCGCCCACCGGCAGACGCGACGCGGGAGCGCCGAGGCTATTCACCAGCCGGCGTTCGGGCACGGCTACCTGCCGCGCCGGCCCATCGATGCGCTCCTCCTCGCCGCTGCTCAAGCCTGCGCCGCCTCCGCTGGGCGCCCGGGCAGGGAGGCGAGGCCCGGCGCGGAGCGAGGGGCGTTGGGAGGTGATGGCTTCTCCCCGGGAGCGGGGCGGAGCGGAGCGGAGCGGGCGGCAGCCCGCAGCCCATCTGCGGTTCCTGCGGGAGGGCGGCCCTGCGCTGAGCGCTCCCCGTTCCCTTTCCCCCGCTTCAGCCCGCGCGAGGCGCCTCAGCGGGGGCGGGGGGGGGGCTATAAACGGTTCTAACGGTCGGGGCGCGCGCTTGTGTGGGGGGGGTTACGGGGCTCCCCCCGGAGAGCTGAGGCGTCGGGCCGGGAGCGCTGAGCTTCCCCGTAGCGCGGCTGGGCCCGGTCGGGGTCGGCCTTGTCGCGATGGCGACCCGCCTGTCGTGGCGGGGGCTTCGCCGTTCGGCGATCGCGGGGAAGGTGTTAGTCCCGGCTGGCGGCGGGGGGCGGGGCGCGGCTCCGTGGAGAGCGGTGCCCGCCGTCCCGGCCGGGCTGCTGCCGCGCAGCGCCTCATGAAATCCGCCCCTGCAAGCGGAAGAGCTAAGGAGCCTCTCAGTGTTTTGGAGTTTTTTTTTTTTTTCTTAACTCCCTTGGTTCAGACGATGGAAGCGTGAAAATTGATTGTGGCAATATTTTAAGTCTCATGAAGCTCAGCACAAGAAGGACATGGAGCTGTTGGAGCGGGTCCAGAGGAGGGCCACAAAAATGATTCGAGGGCTGGAGCCCCTCTCCTTCGAGGCCAGGCTGAGGGAGCTGGGGTTGTTCAGCCTGGGGAAGAGAAGGCTGCGGGGAGACCTTAGTGCCGCCTTTCAGGGCTTAAAGGGGGCCTACAGGAAGGATGGGGGCAATCTTTTTAGCAAGGCCCGTTGTGACAGGACAAGGAGTAATGGTTTTAAACTAAAGAAGAATAGATTTAGACTAGACATAAGGAAGAAATTTTTTACAATGCGGGTGGTGAAGCACTGGCACAGGTTGCCCAGAGAGGTAGTGGAGGTTCCATCCCTAGAAACATTCCAGGTCAGGTTGGACGGGGCTCTGAGCACCCTGATCTGGTTGAGATGTCCCTGCTCGCTGTTGGGCTGGATGATCTCTAAAGGTCCCTTCCAACCCACAGCGTTCTATGATTCTAAGCTGAATCGAGCTGACAGTCACCTGAAAGTATGTTTGTTTTATTTTTTCTTTTTAAAAGCAGGTTTGAAGTTTTCTAGATAGTTTTTACCGCTTACCATAAAGAAACCAAATCCAGGAGAAACTAAATTAATTGAATCAATAACTTTTCCCATGCTGTGAAGGTTTTTCTGTGCAAGGTACTCCTGAGTAAGATAGGACATTAAAGGTTTAACAGACTGTGCACGACACGGAGAATGCCAATATATCCTGCCTCTGCACTGCCTCTTGCAGTATAAAAACTAGGGGGATATAAAATATTGCATAGTGGAGCTAAGTCCAAAACAAAATCAAGTGGTTCATCTGTCAGTAGGTACTGTGGAATTCCTTGCCAAAGGATGTAGAGGCAAAAGAATTTCAAGGAGACACTGGAGAAGGACTGGAGGAGAGATCTGTTAAGGTTTACCAACAGGCAAACCTCACTAAGTCAAAGGAATCCCCCACCAGAAAAAACTGGAGGCAGAGAGCACTTGGCAGAGGTATATGCCCTGCACAGGCATATTTTCCCGTGGCATCTGTTTATTCCTGCTTTGGGTGACGGTAGACTAACTAAACCTTTGGTCTGAACAACTGTGGTTATTCTTATGTGCCTCCTAAACTTTCCTAGAAATCTAGTAAGGGTGAGCACCTCGCTCGGAATCTTTCTTTTTCCATATTTTTCTAAAAATGCAGGAACTTAAGTTTGCTGGGAGTTCTAGCCCACTATTAAATTTCACCCAACGAAATTAGTCTGCTCTAAAGTTCCAGGCAGAGGGGGTGATAGGAAACCAAATTACCCATAATCTTTTAGGAAAAAAAGCATTATGAGATCTCCCACAAAAACAGTAGTCCAATATTTGAGATAGGAAATAAGAAATCTCAAAAAATTGAAGAGGCTAATGGATAGAAAAGACTTCTTTTGCCTTTAGGGCTTTGTGTGACAAAAGGGGATGGCATCTGGGTTTTGGTTGGTTGGGGTTTTTTTCCCTGTGATTTTAACAGAATGTTTCTTTAATTGCTACAATTTTAGAAGGAATTGCCATTGTACGATTAGCTTAATATGTCTTGGCTCCACCCGCCTTCTCTGTTCAGTAAAGGGTAACATGTAATGTAATGCACTTTACCAAAGATAAAACTCTGATCAAAAGCTCAGCATACCTTTGTCAGAACTCTTGACTTGAGATTTTTCTAGGAAGTACAGAAGCTTTTCCCCGAGTCAGTGGTCTTTTTGGGTTGGTCTTCCAATTATGTTGTGCCTTTGATTTAAGACAAACATGTATCCTAAACTTTTTCTAGAGCACAAAAAAAAAAAAATCCAGCGATTCTAAATACAGTGCAGTTAAATGAGTCCTTTTATTATTGAATTGCTGAATTGTATTTATTCTAAGCTTTTTTCTTTTTTAATTTTAGAATTATCCAGGATGTCTTCACTAACAGAAAAGGACAGACCGATTGTTCAGCTGTTACTGAACACTGGCACTTGCCCACGATGTATTTTGAGGTTCTGCTGCGTGGGATCACAGGCGCTTTATAGACGTCCATACAAGGTTTGGTCTTTGTATTCCTAATTAGAATGTGTGAACGTACGAATGCAGTGTTCTTTGCGCTGCCTTGGAGGAGAAGGTTGTTGTATTCTTGGACTCTTTGCCTGAGAGGAGAATGCTTTGCAAAATGAGGTATGAAAAATGACTGCTGCTACACTGTGCAATTTTGAGAAATTACAAGAATCATAGAATATAACAATTGTTGTGGGTGAAGTTTGACTGTGAAAGTTGCTATGTATTCCCTGAAAACACCAGAAAACAGGGCATGTTAGCTTCTGCACAGCATGGCTCTACCACATTTGAAGCAGAGCAGCTATGACTGTTCCCTCTCTTCTTTTTCCTTTAATGTAATAGGTAGTAAAGGGGCTGTGGGCAGTGCAGCTGATGCAGAGGAGAAACCATCTATGCTCCAAACATTTTTGCCTCGTGCTTCCTTCTTTCAGTAGAATTGGTAGGGGGATGTAACTGAAGAATTGCAGAGCACGGGTTAAGGATAAATCTTCCTTTTTCAACCAGTCAAACTCAGTGTTATTAGGCGTCCTTTTTAGCTGACCTTAGTGCTGAAATTCAGTGTTCTTCAAACTTTTTCCTAGTTGTGCACAATCATTCTTGCCTTTGTTCTTGTATTTGATACTCCTCAACTTGGTTTTGGCTATTTGCTCCTCCTCCATATTGGTTCTCTGAGACCTCATTGTGTAGGCCAAATAAACATCTCCATTTACCTGGACGAATCGCTTGTCTTTATGCTTGCATCTTCTGGTGCCTGTCTTGATTGTTTCACCTTTGTTCAAGTTTAGACTCTCTAGAATGAATTTGTAACATCTTTCTTCCCTGTCCTTTTCCATTTTCTATCAGTGATTTGAGAAGTGTTCATTCTGTGCGACATTTTTTATTCTTTTGTATCTCTACCTAATATTCCTGAGTTGCAGCAACACAGTTACTGCTGTCTTTGTTACTGAAGACCTTTTAATAAATCTTTCTTTCTGAACTATGTCTTGCCTCTATCTCTCATCCTTCCTAAAATTCAGACCTGCAGGTAATTCTTCTCTCTCCTCACCAGCACATCCTTTAATTTTTGTAGGCTTCTGTCTTTATATGAAGTTCTTCCTCTGTGTATTTAATTTCACCCTCACCAGTATCTGCCTTCATTTTCTTCTCATACTATACTAGCCAATTCTCTTCCTAGTCATCTGGGCTAGTGGAGTTGGAGGAATTAAATTCTAACATAATCTAAATGACCAAAAGGCAATAAACATCTATTTTCATTGAATAGTGATGGGGCCAAAGATAAATGCATTTCTGCAAGTCAGGTCTGTAAAGTGTTCTCACTCTTCTTGGATGATAAAGAAGCCTGCTGGGCAAAATTCAATTTCTCTGGAAAACATTTGGAGAGAAATACAGCTTGGAGGTTTTTAAACGTGTAGATGTCTTTTGCTATAAATTCCAAGTTATTAATTACATACACTAAGGCTAAACTGGAATGGTTAGTACTACCTTTTAGAATTGTGTTTTTAAGTGCTTGTTACAGCATTGGAGAAAAGAGGAAAAACCAACAACAGTATGATTCCTCTGTTTGTGTTAGGATTTGATGAAGGATTTAAAAGAATTTCTGAAAAATAATCAAGAAAAAGAAGATAGGGTTTGTTTTGACGTAGTTGATCCACCTTGTAAGAGAATCAGACTTGAACACATGGAAGAAGGGCCTGATGATCTGAACCACAATGGAGCGCTGCAGCAGATTCCTTCGGTTAATGATGAAAATACTGCAGTGGAGAACTCAGCTGTGAACATTTGCAGTGTGTGTTTGGGAATTCTTCAGGAGTTCTGCGAGGCTGACTTTGTTAAAAAGGTAAATAACCCGTTCTTAATCTTCATGTGTACTTTTATTGGAGCTTGTGCATGTTGGGGTCTACAGTATAGAGCCGCTGATTAAAAAAACCCGTGCAGTTAAACAATTGAGAGAAAGATACCAGAAAACAAACTGAAATATTGACCTCTTTTGAATATTTGAAATGTAGATGGCGCCATTCAACTACATACCGCTCGTTGACAGCGTTTGCATACCTCCCCTGCAGCTGGGACATAAAATTTGTCCGTGTGACCATATTTTACCCAGGCCTTGTCATAATGTCACTTTTTAGAAAACATAGCAATGCAGGTGCAATGGAATGACTGCTAGGGGCACATTTGCCTATGAAAAGGACTAACAGATACGTGGTTACATGAATTTAGGAGGTAACCTGAGGTTCAGCTGCTTAGGTTACAAGGAAAACCTCACTGTAAATGGTCACCTCTCTCTACTTCTGTGAAGGGAAAATGAGGAGGCGTCAACTGCTATGCTCTTCAGCTTAACTACATGTTCCTAATGTAGCATGAGTCTGTCTTTACAATGTACTACTATTTAGAAAGCCACAGAGGGAAAAAAATGTTTTGGTGCTACAACAGATTGTAGATAATGGAGAAAATATGAGTTAGGAGAGAATATGGGCATGAGCGTTGCAAACATCATCTCTGAGCAATAAAATTGCTTATTTGACAAACTGAAATATCAACGAGAAAAATCACACTTGCATTTGCGATGTTTAACAGAGTTTTAATATAAAAGAATTTGGTTTAATAGCATGAATATATCTAAAAATGAGACTAAACAGGAAGCATAGTATATAGTTTCTGTTGTTGTGCATGATAGGGTTTTTTTGTTTCCATTGGCAGAGTATAGATATTTTTAAAGAATCCACTTCTAAGACTTGTACTCTCTTGAGTAGCAACGGAAAATCTGTCAGCATTTGTTAAGGCACCACAAAATTTGATGATTTTATAAGGAAATTTCCTTATCCGAGAAGTTAATTTCACCTTGAAAGCTCACAATTCAGTTTTAACATTCACTAAAATTAAAATCACTGGCATCTTGGATGACTTCTCCATGTGTGTTTAAGGTTACTTCCAGTAGGGACATCTAGCCATCAGCTCTCGCTAGCCTACTTTAAAATGTTTGATGTGTGTTTGGGTTCTTACTTTATTTCCAGTGACAAACGTGATTTTTTACGATGAAGAGTGATTATGAATGAATTCTGTGGACACCTGTTTGTTCCTGTCTTATCCCAGGATCTTAAAACGTTTTTATTGTCATAGAATTGTATCACTGCCATGAAGACAGATATTCTGAGTCAGCTGTTCTAGCCTTTGGTCACTGTGGTGTAATTTGTTGCACTAAGATTTCGCTATACAGTTGCTCTTAGCCTTAAAATGGCGAGTTTGGTTGTGTCATAGCAATAAGGATACAGTTTATTTGTAACTTTTTCTCTTTTTTGGTAACGGAACAAAAAAGCTTATATTTCAATAAGTTGTTAGGGATTACCCTGGTTTGTGTGTTGGTATCTGTCTGAATGTGTATTAACATGGATTTATAGCGATTACACTAGAATAAAGAATATCCTGAAAGATTATCAACTCAGTTCCATTGCTGTGGTTTAATATTAAAATCCTTCTTTAACAGGTGTGCCAAAAGGTTAATTCCGCTGACTACCAGTTCACTAGTTTTGTATTTTCTGTGTCGCTACCCCCACAGTTGTCTGTTAGGGAGGTAAGTGTTTACAGATATTTCTTCATAACTTAAATGCATATTAAAGAGAATAACTGTGGAATGTACAAGCTGGAAGTGGTTTGATTTTTAAGTGCTGTTGTTTAAAAAAAACAAAACCACATGCTAGAAGTGAAGTCTGCTGTCCCCTTCCTTGTTGGTGAGTATTATGTTAATTAATAAAGTGTCTAAGTCCCTTCAGTTTTCAGTTAGCCCAGAGAAGGAACTGCACAGCTGGTGCCTTTCCTGAAATAAATGATAATTGGTAGTGCAGAATACAAATGAAGGAATTTGAAGATCAACATTTTAACTGTTCTGCATTTTAAATGATGCAAAAATACACATTTTAATAGTCACCTGTCTGGGGCATTGTTGAAAGTCTAGATTTGTAAAACTACGGTTGGTAGCAGTTGTAAAACTACTGATTTTCATGGCAATTTTAATCAAACTTAAATTGTTTACATTTCAGTCATTTAATTACAGAAGATAATGATAACATAGAGAGGTGTATAACCCTGGTAATTTTTTTTTTTTTAAGTTGGGGGAGAATGCTAAGCACAGTATCTATGATCAATAAAATGCCAATTTTTCCTTAGTTGTGAGATGTTTTATGGCGTTCCCCTGCTTTCTGATAAAAAATGATGCAAAAATACTATTCTAAAGGGCAACATGTAAATCTTTATGATAGATGCCTGCTGCGGTAAGATGTAGTAGAAGCTTCAGTGAACGTGGCAGAAAGAAGCATAGGTCTTCTTGGATATACATATAAACCTGTGGTGAGGTCTGTTCTCATCCCACACAGCCTGATGGTTAAATAATTTACTACACTTTTAATGTTGATTTGTACTCTTCTGGCATCTCGGGCCAATGCCAGTGTAATAGCTGCGTTGTGCTAACACAGATTCTACTTCTAAGTCTTCTTGAACATAAGATTCTCTACTTCCCATCTGAAATTAAGCATAGTTGGTGTGTTTGCTTCAGCTGCCGCTGTGTCTGGTAAAATGATCCCAGATCAAATTGCTTTGTGCTTTCTGAATGGATGAACGTTCCTTACTCCCATTTGATTTTATGGTCATCCCAAAAGTAAGATATGTTTTAAAAAAAAACAACCCACTTTCAGGCTAGGTGAGTGTATGGATGCGTGCGTGTGTGCCCATGATGCTCTGTAAAACTCCAAATGTAGGTCAAACTTACTCCGACTTTATGCCCGGTGTAAGCTTAGCTGTTTAAAAAAAGAGGAATCTTATTATTTTTAGGGTACTATTGATCAGGTCTTTTCCATTTCCAGTCTATCTTTGCTAGTCATTACTGAGACCTCCCTTACTCTATTCATTATAGCCTCAATGAGCAAAACGAAAGTGATGTATGGAATCTTTTGGCTGGAGTTCCAACTGCAATTCCCATGTTATCAAGTTCTTAATACGTTTCCATTATGCGTCTTTAGCTTGACAGCTCTAGTTTATCTAGCTTAAAAATAACTTCCTTTTTGTTTTTTTTCCATAGCATAGCTATATAACGATGGAGGCGAGGAAAGAAAAAAATTTGATGCTACTGTTCTTCCTCACCCTCCTTGTGGGTCTTTGCCAGAATGCCTCGGTAGAGGGTGTTATTGCATTGCAGTTCTAGCTCAGTGGTGTTCTCACGCTAATCTGAACAAGCAGGGCAAGCGTTTCTGTTTGCTTTTGAGGCAGCCTTGGCTGTAAATGGAAGCAAAAAATAATAGTTTGCTTCAGAGAGTTCCTCTTGCTGGTTGAAATATTGATGATACACTGAGACTGGGTGGACTGGGAAAACTGACTTGGCAGATGCAGTCGGTAGAATTTATTACTTTATAGTAACTTTGTCTTCTAAGTGCAATAAATTATAAGTTCGATAAAAGGGATGAAATGTAATTTTTAACCCGTCCATCTGCTTCATTCAAAGTGTCTTGTCCTTATGTTCAAGCAAACAAACAATACTACAGTGCTTGGTACAACCAAGGGAATAAAAGTTGTGGTGTGGGTCTAGAAATGAATAGGTGGAGTGAGATGAGTGAGTAGGAAGCTCCAAAACCAGATCTGTTCTCTTTGGAAACAGTTTTGGTTCGTCTGGGAGCAGGTCTGCATTAGGAAATTCCTGCTGTCCCGTCTATTCCATCCCTTCAGTCTTCCCAAATGCTAAACAGCTGCTTGCGTAGCTGTGCTCTAACTGAAGGGGTGAAAATGGGTGATGGTGGAGACAGAAGCTTTTAAAATCATGCGGGTTTATTTACCACCTATCCATTTATCACTTCAGAAAACAATTGGTAAAAACAGCTCCTGTTTTACAGTTACAGAAAAGCAGAAAGTAATATAATATGTCAAAATATCTCAAAATGCTTTGTGTTGAAAAGAGGTCTTTTGTTAAATTCTGCTTTTAATTCTTTGAACTGCATTCTACAAGAACATATGTAATTTTATCATAAAAGCACACCCTGAAGACAGCCTCCCTCCCATTGACCTTTTGTATGACACACAGATTTTCTCTGACTTCTTTTTGACAGAAAACCAGAAGCTGCCTTTTAATATTACCTTCAACTAATTTAATTATGACAGTTGTCATCCTGCCAAGTCTAAAATGTACGATGGGAGCCGAAGAAGAGTGGGACATAAAATTTACATTTGCATAGTATTTGTATCTGTAATGCAAAGAAGCTATCGCCTCTTTCCACAAGTAGGATATTTGATTAAAATAAATCATAAATACAGGAGTCCCAAGTTTATGTCAGACAACTATATTAGAATATGAAGTGAGTCATGCCCTTCAAAAGGGTGACTGTTAGCTATGTCTGGTAGTCTCAGTTGTGATCCATCATCCTGGTACTTGCTACAAGGACATTGATGCAAATAGCATCTGTAGTCATTAGTCCCTGTAGGACCGTGTATACCTCATCGTGGAATTCCCCATCTCGAAGCTCTTTTCTAATACAGTGAAAAAATGCTGTGGCTGGGATTGCACATGGCATTTCAACTGTTGCCACTGTGATCCCTCAGATAGCATCAGAATAATATCCTGCAGCTTGTAATCAATATAGTGCCTGAGCTGGTGTATTTCAGAAATATATTTGCTGTTAAGCATTGCCCTGCAGGCTTGAGCTCTGTAATGAGCATTTTTCATTTTCAAACCACTTCACAAACATAAAGTAATTACGAAGTAGAGGGATCTGATCCCCTGCTTCACATACAGCTGGGAGAGAGTAGAGGGGTTTGGCTGGCTTGGTGGTTGAATGTGATTTGGAATTTGGGATCTTTTGGCTTCTGTGCTCACAGTACCCTAATCTATTGTTTCCCCTTAACTGAAGGGGAAAAGTAATTTCTTTAATTCTCTTTCAGTTTTGAAGTCAAGAGAGAGGAGATGGAATTTGACCTGTGGTCTCATTTTAGCATAGCTACTTACATGCAGAAGTTTTCTCTATTTTGTAATTGTACCCCTGTAAAACAGGGGAAAGGAAAGAGATTAGCCACCCGACTGAGTACCAAACCTATATGTGCTTTAAATCAAGGCATATGAGATTTTTTAAATTGGCATTTGTCAAATGCAGATTTCTAGACCTGGTTCTATGGTTGTCATATTCTCTAGTTCAGAATTATGTTCAAGGAATTTCAATTGGCAACTATTTTTATTTATGATCTTATCTGGGTTATTATGCAAACAAGATTACAATATACTTCATGGTGTTTTGTGAAGCAGTCTTACTCATACTGTCTACAAATGCAGGATAATGAATCACAGTGAATTTGAGTAAACAATATTCCATCAATACAACTCTATTTATTTTGTTCAGTAGCGTGCTGTTTTGTGTGTCGCGTATTTAACAAAGTTTGTGTTCTCTCTCTGCCATCCCTCTTTCTCCTTAATATTTCTAGCACTGTTTTTAGGGTTCCCTCATTCTTTCAGATGTACCAAAGGAAGGATAATAGACATTTTTTCTGATTGAGTTCCTCTATCAGTGTGTAAAGAGATCTATGATGTGGTTAATTCTGTGATCAATGGAAAGATGATGTGATCCTGGCTCTGCTCCTTTAAGTTTGATACATGTTTTCAAACCTCTTCATTAGAATTATTTCCCTGACAATAGGCAGCAATTCTTTTGGCAGGGCGTGGGGCGGGGGGGTTATTCTCAAAGCACAATATATGAAGAATGAAAGACAGGGAAGGAATTTAAAATTCTGAAGAATTTAAATCAGTGATGTTTACTGCTTTTGAGATACCAACTCTTTTGGACATTGCATATGTATATATGGTTGTATGACAAGCGTATGGAGTTACCTTTCTCTGACACTTTACTAGTAGTCTGTAGTCCACAGATCGAAAACTACTAATTTTGATTTTTTTTTTATTGTAGTTGTTTCAAACTAAACAACTTGGGTTTTGAAATTTATCTTCAGTGAGGATGGTGAGACTAGGTGTCCAGCCTGTGTATTGACAGTACGGTTTCTATTAGTTAAGTGGCATCCTGCCAGTTTCAATGTATTTTGTTGTTGTTGTTAGTAGAGGAAGAACTGAGAATGTTATTGTTGTTGTTGTTGCTTTGTTGTAGGAAGTTTTGAGGGGAGTTTTTCTCTTCTTGTTAATTGCTTTTGCACTGATAGGCATTCTGCTGAAATGGAAACATTGTACGGGTCTTTGGAATACCTGTGTCCAACATCACTTTTTTTTTCTACTTAATTAAAGACCTAATGGAAAAGCCATTTCAGTTCAAAGTTAAAATTCTGGTTAGCTGTAATGCACTTCAGTTTAGTAAGGTATATTTTCATTGTGGTGCAGAGAATGGCAGTCACTCTTGGCCCACACAGAGGCAAAATTTAAAGCCTAAAGTGCTGAATAATTACTGCACCGAAATAATAGATCATTTTGTAGAATCAATATCAGTACAAAGAGAAGTGAGTGAGACTGCGAAGAGATGCATCTTTAAAATGTTTGGCTCCCCAGAGCAGAGTTTGGGAAAGAGGTGCTTTTGGAAGCTTTTGGCATAAGCAGCATTGTTTGGAAGTCTTGATAATTTTTAATTTTGTTCAAGTCTGTTAGTGTTGCACTGATTTGATGGCTCCTTTGTGCTTGCTTTTGTATTTTTCTGTCGTCCTTTCATACCAATGGTAATTTTAATTCTGCTTTTGACCTTTGTTATAACTATTGTTAATTTTCATACTGCTGAGTTCCATTCGTTGGCTGGGACACCTAAGTGGTGGTTCATGGTCTTCTTTCCTGGGCAGTGTTGCATCTAAGGGGCCTGCTACATAATGTTTCTTTACATATATAAGGCTGCTAGAGGAGAGGAGTAGAGTTTGAGGAAGGATTTACAATGCATGGATTGTGGACAATCATGCATTAGAGCAGGTTGTCCAGAGAGGTGGTGCAGTCTCCATTACTGGACGTTTTCAAGAATTCATTGGATAGAGCCCTGAGCAGCTTTGTCTGATTTCATAGCTGATCCTGCTAGAAGCACAAGGTTGGATAGAGACCTCCTGAGGTCCCTGAATTATCCTATGGTCATGTATGTCAAAGAAGTGTATCAGGAGCTGCAGAAGGTGGTATTCACAGAGAATCTGCACAAAGCAGCAGAGAAATGAAATTGGCAATTGGGAAATGAAAAAGGAGAATTCAAGGTTGAATCTGCCCGTGATTCTCCGATTACCTCTTCTAGCCATTCCTGCGTATGCTGTGTGATAAATAATTGTTAGTGAACTCAAGCATTTGTACTAAAATGTCTGATTTCTAGAATTATTCCTTCTGTTCCTCAGCTTTCTCATATTCAGCCTATGTCTCCTAAACTAAATGGTGTGCTTTAAATAAGGGGACAGTCGTCAGGGAAAGGGTTTGTGATTACCATAAGACCAAGTATGTCTTTTATTTCATGTTTTTAATAATGGATGATAACTGAATTTGATTTTTTTAATTTAGATGTCAAATCAGTTTTCATATATCATCCATTTAGACACTTTTGTTTTCCCTTTGTATGGTAGATAACTGCTAGTTGCACTTGACTTAGGGTGCCAGAGTCTTTTTCTAGTTACAGAGTTAATAGCAAGTCTCAAAGTGTGTTTTATGTAGCCTGATCTTTTTTTATAAAGCCAGATAGGGTTTGAGGTAAATTGCAAAGTGATGTCTTACAAAGAAAAACAAATACCAATTTTATCTTTCCACTTCTAAAGCAAAAGCTAAATTAAAATCCTAATACTTCCTTTTTGTCCTCTCAAATTGTTGGGAGTTTTGAGCCTGAATTTCACTTGCTTTTTCTTTTCTTTTTTTTTTTTTTTTTCTCCTCTCTTCTTCCTGGGCATGGCTGTTGACCTATAGCGTGCTGCTTGGCTGCTGGTAAAACAGGAAATGGGGTGAGTAATTTCTTTTGGCAACCCTCATACCACTTCTGTTAGAGAGTTCTCCAGATTTAGAGAAAGGAGAGATACTCTTACTATAACTTTTTTCCAGCATAGTAGAAATGAGAAACCACTTAGTGCAGTGCACCTGCTGAGACGTGTATGTTAAGAGAAAATTTTAACCAAGCAATTAATGCTATATTTTCGAGGTCAAGACAGTTGCTTTCATACAAAGGCACTTCTGCTAACAGTTGTGGAATATGTAGACTGACTTCCTATGTCCCTGGCCAAGATCTTAATTTACTTTGTACCTTCAACACTAATCATAAGGAAATTCATAACTGTGATGTGCTGTCATTGTATTTGGGTTTTTTTTAAATTTTTTTATTGTCTGTAGCTTTCGCTGTATGTCTGACAAAAACTCTTTTATATAGACACCATTTGTCTATACAGATGTTGAGCAGGCAAGAAGTTGATTTTACAGTCTTGTTATCATGCTGTTGTCCAGTTTACTTGATGCTCACGAAGGAGAAGGTGGCAGATGGTTTGGTTTTTTGTTTGGTTTTTTTTACCTGGTTTGACCTTAATTGGTGTTCGTTATCTATTTTGCCTCATAGTGTCGTTATAGCTAGGACATGGCATTTCAGCTTGGAGTGCAGGCTGTCTGTCCAACTGTACAGCTTTGAGTTAGCTTAATGGTCCTGAGAGGTGCCACGATGCCATCTATGAGCCAGAATCTTCTTGCACATGGAAGACATAATGAAATACAGACCTCTTCAGGTTTAGCTTACATTAATAGTGCCTGAAAATTGTTAGTCAGATAATGGTGAAAAGTCAGTAGTGTAGCGAGAAAGATATTAGTGCCGTGGGTGCAAGTTAGTTTTGACTCGTCTTGTTTATACCTCAGTGTTCTGAAATCAATTTAAACGCTTGATTCTTTGTCTTTGAATGGATAAATTGTCTTTGTGGGCAAGAGGAAAGAAATCCACTTGTCTCAAAGTTAGTTGAGGATACTGAGCTAGTCTTTGGTGGAAGCCATCTTGGCTGGAAGTGCCATTGCAAGATATTCATAGAAAGCTAGACTAAAAGGTGATGAATCACTTTCTACTTTGAGACTAATTTAAAAGCAATTGTTTCATTAAATTGCTTGAGAGAGGATGAGACCCTGTAGGGCAAATACTGTCCACGTAGCCTACCATTGGTGCCATATGTATAGGAGGACGTGCGCTTTGATCTGTAAGTTCCCAAACAAGTGGTTTGAAATCATATGCTGGTATCCTTACAGGCATCTGCTCCTTTTAATTTCTCTCTCCATAGGCAAAGACAGAGGAGTCGAGGCCTGGTCTTGTACCTACAGAGGTAGTTGAGCCTCTCCCAGCAAGGTCAACTGAGGTTGTCATCTGGGCTTTTCCTTTTAGCAATTTGTGCCCACTGGAGTTCATACCCTCCTTTAATGAAGGACTAGATCACCCTTGTAGCAGTAAAAATAAGTCTAACAATTTTTTTCTTTTTTTTTTTTTTTTTTTTAAAACAAAGGATTTTTGTGCATATGTCTTTTTCAGCTCTTCTCCAGGTAGACTGTGGAAAGACTCTTGCAACTTTTGATCCACCATGAAAATATGGCATGAGTTTCCTCAGTGCATGTTCTTTTACACAGGAAGAAAAAGAAACTGTTTTTATATGTTAGTGAAAAAAGCACTGGCAAACAGAAACGGGGCAAAACAAGATATTATTTAGGCTGGAGGCTGGACAGGAGGCTCCTTAGCAAGTAGCACAGGTACTGCCCTGCAGGGTCCAGATACTCAGTTTACTTAAGCTGGACTAGATGTTGATTTACTATCGGAAGGATAACGTAAGTGCTTATGTGACCACCCGGAGAGCTGATCATCTCACCCATCTGCCTGAAAAACAACACCTTTTTAGGGTTTGCTTTAAATGAGATCAACAGGCTGGTATTAACTTACCGTGCTGTGTAGTATCAGTGTGCAAGTGCTGGCAGGAATGCATGGCCAGAGGCAGGGAGGAGGCAACATAGTTCTAAGTTGGCTTGAGCTGACTGTAGCTCCAGTAGCGACACCTTTAGCTACTCCCTGCCGAACTCTTATGTGTTTATTGGGAAGCATCTTACCCAGAATCCTGGTCTGGCCTTAACGTTTCCTCAACACTTTGTTAATTCAATACAAAGATTGAGTGCTGTTCTAGGAGATCATGGAACAGCCTTTCATTCTTTCATGCCATGGTCTGTATGCTTGGTACTTTTGTCCTTTTTTATTTGTGCATTGCTTGTTTACCTGGGACTAGTTACTTAGGTTTGTCTTGAGATACTATATCTGTCATGCATCTATCTTTGACAGACTCCTGTGCAAGTTATTATTTCTTTGTGTATGTGATTCAGAAAACTGGGCCTTTCCTTGGCAAAGGATGACATTGTTCAGCTGAAAGAAGCTTATAAGTGGATTATTCATCCCCAGTTGTCAGAAGAGTTGGGTGCTCCTGCTGATGGAAAGGTGTTGTATTAAGAAAACACTTTTTTTTCTCTCTTTCTGTGTTTTTTTTTATTTTTTTTTAACATGTTTGTGTGTATATATGTATTTATACACTTAATATATGAGGGGAAAAAAGAAGTGCTTTTTTCCCCCCTCATTAACAGATAAACAAGTTGTACTGTTCTTATATTCACTGTAGGGGGAGGCAAGGGGGAAGTTCTTTTAACCAGATACCTCCAAGTCACAGTACTGAGGGGTCCAATCTTCATTTTTGTACACATAGGTCATTGCATCTTTTGAAACCATCGTAGTCTTTCGCTAAATCTCTTGCTCTTGGGCTGCCATCCTCCTTTTATCAGTGAGACTTTTTCAGTTTTCTCATTTTCCAGGATCTCTGTTTTCCAGAGGCTAAGGAATGCTCACTCATTCCTTCTTTGCCCTCCTATTACTGCCAACACTGTTACTGCTCTGTGAGATAAATTGTTCAGGTTGTTAGCATGTTAAATTCTATGGATAAAATAAATTTCTGAAACATACTGAAAGAGGAAAGACTGGTCCTTGTTCACTTTAATGAATGCTAGAGATAGGCATGTTAGAACCTGCAATACCTGTAAGTAGACAGTAGAAAAATTTTTTCAAACCCTGTTTTCAACTTTCAGATTCTGACTAACACTCTTAAAACATTTCTGAAATGCATTGACTGAACATGACATTCAGATGTTGCCAGACAAATTCAGAAACACCGTCATCTTGAATGTAAAATTTGTGCAAACATGGCTAAAATTCCTGCTGAGGACAAGGCAGTCTGCAGTTTTTACTTGTCATCAGCCATAGGACTGACCCCAGGACTAGACTCACTTAGTCTGAGTGTTGGTTTGTCAGCTTCCATAATAATTACAGATTGTGTTTTCCCCAGGGGTGCTAATTGAAAACATCCCCTTTATCTTAATGGAGAACGAAACGCTCAGTTACCCTGAAGATGATCCAAGAAGAAACAAACTTCTTACCTACCGAGCCACTCCAGACATCATTGTACCATAAAAGTTACTTGTCTAGTGCTCTTTATCTACAAGGCACTTGAATATTAGCCAATCTTTTCAATAGCCCTCTTGAGGTATTCTGGTATCTGAATAACAGAAGTAATGAGTGTTGTTTGCCCAAGGCCAAAGAGGGAATTGGGGGTAGAATTGAGATTGCACTAGCGTTCCTGGTCTAGCTGTCAATCCGCTAGGACATGTTGCCTTTCTTTGCCCCAAGGCCATCCAGTCATTGCAAACAAAGCCCCTGACAAAATTTTACAGTGGTGACTACTACAGGGTTTTTATCTTTCTTCTGTGCTATGCACTGCTGTCCCAGAAGGTTTAGGAAGTTTAGTGACCGTAATAGGCTTTGAGCATACACTGTCTGACTCAGTTCCCCCTGTGCAAAATGGGGCTGGTACGTGTGATGCGTAGGTCACTCATGTTTTTGAAGGGCTCTCAGATCATCTTTGGTGACTTCAGAAATGCAAATGCTATTATGGCACATGTTTTAGTATCTTTAGATGATTTGTAGAATAAATGGGTTACTTTCTCTTTTGTCTATCTTTTTACTGTTTTCCTAATATTACAATAAGGATGCTTGAGAATATCCTCCCTGTTTGTTTAACGAAGTATTTCCTTCCTTTTTTCTTTCCTTTTTTTTTTTTTTTGATTTAGAGTTTGTTTGAAGTTAGCGTGGTCTTTGCTCACCCAGAAACAGAGGAGGAGTGCCATTTCCTGTAAGTTTTTATATAAATAACAAAAGATCTTATCTAAATATTGTGCAACATTGTTGGTTTGGATTTGCTACAGATGAGAGTATGCAGTGTTTATAAACTAGAATGGGGCCTGCATCTAAACATCCTCATATTCAGATAGAGTTGCAGAGCTTAAAGTTACGCCCTCTCTGGTTAATTCTGTGCTTTAAAGCCAATGAACAAAATCATCCAGAATTTTGATTTGAACTCGAAGGAAAACATTCATGTAAGTCGTTCAATTTCAGCCCTTTTCAAAGTCATTACCTTCTTCAATATAGCTGTATCATTAAAAAAAACAAATTCAAACCACGTAGTTGCAGGTGGCGGAATCTTTTGAGGTCATGCCTAGGTTTTCCTGCTCTCACAGGAGACGTGGATGGGAGGGAAGGCTTTGAAGTGAGTTAATCCAACTTAGCTGCTTGATTAAAACAAACAGAAGTTCCCTGGCCGCTACACGTAGTTTTTGGCCTGGCCCAATAGAGCATCTGCTATACACAAAGAAGCAAAATATTTCTGTGAATTTAGCTACCATTTAATCTGGTTTCTCAAAATGTATCAGTAGTATATTCTGGATAATTAGGTTCACTCTTCCTGTTTGCTGATGCTTCCTGGAAAACTTAAGTTTCACTCAGTTTCATCACTTGCACTCCTACTGCAAGTTAAATCTCAGCATAGAAAGAGGCTCAGCATAGAATTTCTGACTTCCCTGTTGCATAGTGACTTCATCTCTCGAGACTAGAGATTTCCTTTGCAGCCTTTTTGTATTTCCCCAGTTTTACCCCTTCTGGCAATTTGTGATCTTTGTTTGAATGCCCAATCTGCCACCTTCTTGGTTTTCAACAACTGCATCCTTTATTTGTCTTGGGGCAGGGAGTGAGGGAGTGCATGCTTGGTGACAGACCAGGTATTAGGAAGAATTGATTACCAGTATTTGCTGAACGTGTTTCCTTTCCAGCTTCTTCAAGACTGGGCAAGAGGCAGAGAAAGTATTAGGGCCAAACTACAATTCTAAATAAGGTTACCCTAAATTATCCTGTAAAAACTCAAAAGTTTCTGGATCCTGCACCCTTTTGTTCTTATTTATTTAATTTTACTTGATCAGTTCTTGTTTTCTGTAGTGCTCTTCCTTCCTCTGAAACCTCTCAGCTTTTATTTTCAGCTCATCCTTCCATCCTTTTTGTGACGTTTCAAAAATACTGATGTAGAGCATGTTATGGTGCTCATGTTAGTACCCCAAGCGGAATAGTTGTAGAGGTGAAAGCTGTAAAGAAGTTCCATTCCACATTCCAACTACTCAGGTTTATTCCATGTGACCTGACAATATCCCTTTATTTGCCTTCTTTTTGTGGCATACTTAAACAGCAATTAAGGTTTTAGACATTTTTCTGAAGTAACAGTGTGTTACCTAATTTAATTACATAGTAGTTTCTCAGGCATCAAGGCATTCTGCGTACGTGAATGGCTGGCTCTGGGCATATTCTGAGGTAATGGTTTGGTTTCCATGTAAATAAGGTCCCTTCCAACCCAAAGCATTCTATGATTCTATGGTAAATTTGGCAATTGTCACAGCTTTAGTAATGACAGTCGTGTTTTTTGTGGAAGCAAAGTAAGACTTTGTCTCAATCCGGAGAAGTCTTCCAGGTATGCTTTTGGGTGGGATTTCCAAGTATGGCATTTGCAATTCCTCATCTCCCAAGCTGTTCTTACACAATTATGTGTAGTCAGGTGTGCTAAAATGACCCTCAGTTTGACACGGAAGATTGAATTGGCTCTTATTACTTTATATTTGGAGATTTCTGTTTAAATGTAAGGTGATATTTACATTCTGGAAGAGGGAGTTTGTGATGCTTTGTGTCACACACTGGCCAGGCAAGTTGCTTGTATAGAAACAGCAAGAGGTCAGACCTGCTTCCTTATAGTCTAAAGTAGTTACAGAGGCGTTGAAAAGCACCAGCAAGAAATTGTGTTGTAGGCTAGAAATCATCTCTAACTGCATACATAGAAATCCACTAATAGGAACAGCAACTTCCTCTACAGTACTCAGAAAAAGTGTTTCACTGACTTGGCTTTCACTTTTGTGAAACAACCAATAGTTTCCTTTTGAAGAGGCAAAGCACAAATGGTATCGAACACCTGGGGTTACTTTTTCTGTAATAAATTGAATTTTCCTATCCAGAAGCAGCGATTCGAATCTCTAGTTTGCAGTATGCATTGTCTAAGAAGAGCAAGTATAGATTTCAAGACGTTAGCAAATCTTGCACGGAACTTAAACATTAATCATTGCCTTTATTGAGAAGGACTGGAAAGGACTGAAAGCTAAACTTGTGTGCTTTTCCATCCCATCTCAAAGCTGAGACACGTTTGTGTTGGTCAGAGCAAAAGAGGCTTACGCAGCTTTGTCCATGATTTCTCTGTAGATCAAGCAACGCGCACCTTCCACCGTTTGTGGTTTAGGATAAAGTTAATTTTAAAATCTGCTCTGTGCTAAACTGTGGAAGCGAGATACTGGACATATTGGTACAAAGACCATGTATATGCTATGTGTATAAGTCTGTCTGTCTATTTCTTGTGCTAGAAGAGTAGCAGCTAATTTTCATTTCTGTATTTAGAGCTACAGCCTGTCCAGACTGTTTCAAACCAGCAAAGAACAAACAGGTAGGATCTCATCATTGTTGTATTTCTTTTCTGACATTCAGAATTTCACAGCAGTAGCTACAATGGAAGAATTTATCTGGTTATTCAGTCAGTGCTTAATGTCTGGTTTTCCTTCATCAAAAATCTCTCCAGTTTTCAGTTGTCTGAAAACAAAGTTGTCTTCTTTATTCAGTGAACGTTTCTCCACTTTCGAAAACTAAGCGCTTCGTGCTTTTCTTTAGGTCGTTCATTTTCCAGACTGTCTAACGGCCATAATTTTAGGAACGTTCTCTGGAAATACCTTCCTTAAGATCTAGGAATTTGATTGTCATGCACTAAAAGTAGCATAAAAGATGATCCTCAAGCTCTCTGGGGGTGAAACAGTTCAGATAAGTCACGTTGTGAAGATGAGACTCTGCAGCCGAGAGAGGGTGATCATACTGCATTTTTCATGTTCTCTGATCTAAATGAAAGGCACAATACATGCAGGATGGTTTTGCGCTGTCTACCTCTGGAGGGGGGGAAGGAAAGAAAAGGGACCTTGCCACTTGTTGCAGGCCCTGAGCACACACACAATCATTGACGGAAAAGAGGACATGTAAGAATAAAAAAACAGTTGGAGAGAAACTGATATAAGTAGGACAGTGGGTGTGATCTGAAGGAGAATAAGTAACTTCTATCAGAAGCCTATGCAAGGCCTTTTATTCTTTCTGGTGAAGAGTCTACCGACATTTGGCTGAGGCAGCCTGACCCAGGAATTCTGCCTACTCTACTCCACCTGACCAATAAATGCAAGTCTTTTTTTAGAAGGATTGTATTGTTATAACTCACTGCTTGCGGCATTGCTTTCCTTTAAAAGGGGGCACATCCCCCATAAGGAGTTAAACCAGCAGGGCCTGGCTGTTAAAACCACACAGGCAACAAGATGTAGGGGAATCTAAAGGAAAAATTACTGGCTCTGAAGAGCCGTCAGAGGTTCATCCTTACAAAGAAGCTGTGCTTGAAGCTTCAAGATCTGTGTTAATCAGAGAAGTGGTATAAAAACTGGGTTCTGAGTGAGAATTTCTGTCATCTGCTGCATATACTTATTTAAACCTGCTGCTAGTTTAAGGGTTTTCCAGCTCATCTGTTCTGTGAGAAAGGGGAGTGCTATTATCTCTCATTTATGCTTAGAAAGAGAAAGAGCAGCTTTCCTGAAGGCATCCAGGAACTCTGTGTTAGAGCAAATGGTCCCAAACAGTGAGCTGGTATTTTTCGCTGTTTTTTTCCAAATCGCCAGTCCAGTTTGCAAAAAAGACATCATTAAATTGGCAATTCAGCAGACAGCCACCAAGACGGTCAAGGGGCTGGAGCACATGCCCTGGGAGGAGAGGCTGAGGAACCCGGGCTTGTTCAGTCTGGGGAAGTCTTTGTGGAGGACTCACCTGAATCTCCCCCTAGTACCAACAAAGAGGTTACTGAGAACAGGGAGCCAGGCTGTTCATCACAGCGCACGGTGGAAGGGTGAGAGACAGTGAACATAAGTTGAAATGAGAGGTTCAGAGGAGACATAAGAAAAAACTTTTTACCATGAGGACAGCCAGTCAGTGGAGCAGGCTATGCAGAGAGGCTGTGCAGGCTTCGTCCTCGGAGGATTTCAAGACCTGACTGGGTAAAACCCTGGGCAATATGGTTTGATATCATAGCTGACCATGCTTTGATTAGGAGGTTTGTTTAGAGACCTTCTACTGTCCTCAGCCTTCCTGAAGTAGGATTCCACCTCACCTGTTACAACACTTGTTTCTCCTCTTCTAGGAACCTAAATTCTGTGTTTTCTGCCTTAGCCTACCATTCAGAGCCTTTACCTCTGACTATGAATGAACTTTTGAATTTTATAGACAGGTATCTACTCAACAGTATTGTTTTCAGAAGAACTAGCTGCCCACTGTCACAGATAAAAGCTGGGGCTTAGGTATACTTAACTCCTGAAAATGGGGAAGCTGGTTTAGGTTTCTGTTCATAGATTCAGGATTCTGTTTTTAATCTATTTTCCAAATTTGGACCTGAGCTTCTAAGCACTACTTTTTTTGTTCTTGCTTTTGCACACTTTTGTATATCATCTGAAATAGAATAGTTTCCAAAGATATTCTTAGTATTTCTTTCAGCTAACCAAAGGGCAGACTTAGCAATTGAATACTCTAAGGAGCTGGAGTAGCTTTATTTGGAAGCGCGACGGTAACTGTAGACCTGCTGAAAGTCAGTGGCACTTGTTATTTTTTTCTGTGTAAAAACAGAGTGAGGAAATGTATACTACTGTTCGTACATGCTTTCTAGAAAGAAAGGGGCAAATCTTAGCTCGACGACTAAATAACTGTTATGTTCCAACCTGTCAGCTGTATTAGTTGTATTGCTTTTGTGTTGTGAGTAAGGTTACTTGAATAGATTTTGGCAAAACTACCTGTTGGTCTTTGCCCTGTTAAAGTTAGGGTTAGGATCACAATGAGTTCTTGCTGATAGAGTTGCTCTTAGGTATAAGAAAACACAAAGCACAAGTGAAAAACTTGTGAGAAGTGTACGGTGTGTGTGTTTTAGGGTTCTTTTTCTTCCTTAGGCATATCCTTTCTTAGCTTCTTTTAGTTCTTGACTCATTTTTTTATTTCACTGTGCAGTCTGTTTTCACGAGAATGGCAGTTATAAAAGCTCTAGAGAAGATAAAAGAAGAGGATTTTCTCAAGTAAGTATATACTGAAACTAGTTCTTAGTATTGTGCTTTTGTATAGAATTAGGATGGAGAGGAAAATATTAGGTGGGTAAGCAGTGGTTGTTTAAATTCTGCTAGTTTACTGGTTAAAATGTGTTGCGTTTTCTGTTCTTCTGGTAATAAAATGTCATTCCAGATCTTTTATTTAAAGAGTAGTCTTTAAATGCTTGAATTAAGCCACAGAGGATGGAAAACTGGACATGACACAAATGATGGTCCCTTTCCCATTAGTCAAAGTGCTTCATTGGCTGATTATCTCAGGAGCTGCACAGAGGAGAAATTGTGGGTCAGAGGGCTGCAGTTCTGCTCTGTGCTTTCGGCAATACGTCACTGCAGATCTCTGGGCTGGCATGGGATTTAGAACGGTTAGAAGTGAAAGCAGTTTGTTGTAATATTGCCAGTGATTTACATTCAAAAATCTTTATGTACATCCCCAAAACCACAAAAGAGATTTAGAAATCGTGGAACTTCTTCTGTATTTTGAACCTTAGAGTTTGTAAGGCAAACTTCTCTTTACAAGAAAGACTTTTTCCCATATTTCCAAAATGTTAGGAGTTGAGTTTTAAGAAAACACCAAGTGCTGTAACATGGTAAAAATCACAAGCAGCGGGAAGACATGAATAGACACTTTCTCCGTAGTTCACTGTGCTTAATTGCACTAAGTCTTCACAGGTCTTTTCTTTGATTCCCAGCAAAGATTTAGCAATAGATCCTGGAGATAGTTTTCATGCAGTATTTCGTTTCATTATTGCTATAGCTATAGTATGGTACATCTTCTTAGCACACTTTGGAGTGTTATACTTCGATAATGTTCGATGACAGATTGACAAAAGTATTTGCGATGCGGTGTTGTTGATTTGCTTAACGTTCATCCATTTCTTGATGTTCCAGCTTTTAATGTGAATACTGAGTTTATACTGTAGCTGTGTTTTGTGTAACTGAAGTAATCATCTTTCATTCCATTATTGCTATGGTGATGCTCCATCATGTTCTGGTATTACTAGTCTTTTTTAATCTTTTTTTATACAGGCATTTTCCATGTCCCCCAAGTTCACCAAAGAACCTCTGTGTTGCTCTGGAAATTCAGTGCAATAATGGTGCAGTTTTTGTGGCTGGTAAAGTGATCCATTTATTTGCTACTGTGTTTTCTTAAACATAACTTTATAATACTGCCATGAGACCCGGAAGATTCTTGCTATTTGTTGATTCCTGTAATTAAGTATAAGGAGCAAAGAAACAAATCTATCTCTATCTAAAAGTGGACTTGGTTTGAAAGGGGAAGAAATTATACTTTCCTTTGCTGAAGACATGATTTTGTCAAAAGTTAGAAATTACAGATCAACATGCTAGAGTCAAAATTTGCCTGCTCTTACATTGTGAATTTAAACTTGGAGACTGTGTGGTGGAATACGGTCGAAGAGGGGTAGGAGCTGCAGGAGGGCAGCACGTCCCTGCTGCTGCTCCCAGTGTGCACACACCTCCCTTCTGAATATTTGGGGAGATCCTGCTTTTCCTTGCCATTGTTCTTCTTTCGCTTTGAGAGATGGAAGAGTTCTCTCTTCTAGAGACAGCACAGGATGATGTGAAGGTTTAAAACAAATTTCTTTGCGCCCCTGCTCATTAAGGGGGCTTATCCAGAAGCAGTTTATGAAACGAAGAATTTTGCCCTGTTGTCAAAGCTTGCTCTCTCCTTCAGAAAACCTTTATCCCTGCAAATCCCGCAGTTGTAATATGTCCCCTCATAATAAGCACATGGTTTGGGAAAGGCACTTCCACACTAAGTAGGCTCCCTGCAGTGCTGTTCACTTGCTTGGATTTTGATTTGGATTCAGAGGTTTTCACCACCTGGAATTATCTGCATATTATTCCATCCAAAACTGCCAATTTTGTTGGGATTAATAACGGTTAAATTTTAGAAACCGTAGGTCTTTCTAGTTCCCCCCTCCAAACCAAGAGATAGCATCTGAAATAATTGGGTGAGACGGGTAATGCGACAACACTTGGTGTCCCTGAGTTGAGATGATTCAATTTTTCTGTCACCTGCCTGCAACAGTATCTACCCGTCCCCTAGTCCTGTGTATAAACAACCACTTATTTAAATATATGCAAACAGATTATTTTTAAAAACCCTACAATTTTAATCCAACATACTATGTTTAAAAGGATGGTACCAATCTGGACTAAAGGAAAATGTAAAATGAAGAGGAAAAAATGCAAAAAATGTTCTCACGGCAGGCTAGTTGGTGTCCTGTACATACCTGTTTCTTATTTTTAATTGCTGACTAGAGAGTTAGATGTACATTTGCATGAATCCAAGATATCCAGTGTCTTTTAGCCTCTTCCAAACACGCTGTTTTATTTTAGGTTGCTTTGTTGGATGGTTTTATCAGAATTCATCTGTATAGAGAAAGAGACAGAGGGTTAGCTTTTGGCATGTGATTTAATACTGCTTTTGCAATTTATAGTTTATAGCTTGTTCCAAACAAAACCAAAAAAACCCAGGCAGGATGTTGTCTTTAATTTTTCAATAATTAAATCCAGAATAGAAGAATTCATTGAGTACAGTGCAGTTATTTTGTTATTATGGCAGTTTAAATGGGACAGGATCTCAATTTGTAAGCACAGTTTCAGAGCTGGTATTGCCCTCTAGACCTTACCTTTGGTGTTCACTGAATGCTTCCTCCCCCCCAGCTTTTTTTTTAAAGGTTCAGGAGAAGCTGTGAAACTGAGAAACACCTTCTGTTTTTTTTAACCCACTCTTGTTCAGACCAAAAGCTAAAATTATTCGAATGGGGAGTTGAGAGAGAAAAAAAAAAATGTATCATTTTCCTTTTTCCATTTTATGGAAAGAGAATTTAGCAGTGTGAAGCTGACTTCTGAATGATTAGTCATAATACTTTCATTATTTGCCCCAGTGAAACAGTATTAGTCAGTTTCCCCACTTGTTTGTGTGGGTTTTTCTGCAGATCAAAATGCAAGAAGGAAACATTGTTAGAAATAGGAAAATATGATACTGAAAACCAACAAAATTGAGATGAGAGAGGCACAGTATAACATGCAGAGCTACTTTGAACTCCTTTTTTATTGTCTATATGCAAGGTTTCGGATTGAAACTTGTTTGTGCAGGAGGGGTTATTCATTGTTCTTTATGAATGAGTTCCTTGTTTTGTGCATATTTTCACTTCTTATAAAACCTGTCAACAAGAAAGCTCATCTTGGTCATCCGTGTCAGACTTGTGCTTTGTTTATAGCAGTAATGTCACAGGGGACGGCATGCTAGTGTGACATAACACGAGACTATGACTGGAATCAGTCAGAGGATGGCAATCTCTTTACATGGCAACATTTCAAGGGTCTCGAAATTTGTACTAGTTTATTATTGAGACATTTTGCTCACATGGTTTTCCTTGTAGCGAGCCAAAGCATTTTAGTTTGGGTTTCTTTTGTTAAACATTCAGACAATGGCAGAACTTGGATTGAAATCTGAACTACTTGATACAGGGGGTGTGAGAACTTCAGTTGGGACATACATACATGAGAGGACAGACATCTGTGTAACACTAGTTTGCTGTGTGGGAGGCTGCTTAAAGACAATGGTCTGATTCAAAAAAATATTTTTTTTTTTCCATTTGGAATTAAGTTGACTCAGGCTAGACACTTGAACCTCTGGGTTTTCATTCCCCAGTTATGTCAAGCTATATACAGTTTTGTTTCTATGGTTATACCTGAAGGTGTGACTGCAGCAACTGGCTCTCCAAGTCTACTTTGAAGCTGGCCATCTCAGATGCTGAAATTCTCATAGGTGCAGCAGCATGCATTTCATACTGTCGCTGTAATGCTCTTACCATAAAACAAGTTTAAGCCTGTAAATTTATTTTCACAAGGATCTGTTGAAAGTTAAATGTGTTGTGCTGTGCAATACTGGAGCTTTTGTCCATTGCTTTAGAATGATTACAGGTAACATAGCTGTTTTTTACAGGAAGATACAACAAATATTCAAGGAATTTACCTCAGACTCCCTGGATTATTGACGGGGAGCGGAAGCTGGAATCTTCAGTGGAAGAACTGATTTCAGAGCATCTAATGGCAGAATTCCAAGCAGATAGTAAGTATCTAGGCGATCTTTTACCATACATATTTTTCATCATTACTAGGATTTTTTTTTCTTAGTAACTACTAACATAATTTAAGACTGTAATGAAAAAACCTGTGTTTCTTTATCCCTCTCTTATCCTTCCAAGTCCAAACTTGTAAACGTTTTTTAGCTATGGTCTGTGAGTAATTAGATGACTGCTTTGTTTTATGCAGTGTCTTTTGTCCTTCTAAAATATCTCCTCGGTTGATCTGATGGTGCACATATTACGGTTCTATGTGGTAGTATTTTTGCCTAGCCGTACTTCTTAACAGTTGGTAATTCATAAAATAACTTGTAACAAGAAGGTTTTTGCCATCGGTGTTCCATAATATCTGCCTAGCCTTCGACCCTTCATGTTTCTTACCTTGATTAATTTATTTTCTTCAGTGCATAGAGTTCCACAAGCTAAATACTTATCCAGGGATTACCCAGATGAAATAATCACTGCCCATCATTTGTCATCTACTAGACATGGAATTAGAGACATAGAAGGCCCAAGGAAAAATCGCATTAAATATTACTTTGGAAAAAACAGCTACTTTCCCCTCCTCTCCTCCCTCCTCCCAGTGGATATGTTAGTCTGAACCCTAGGAAAATCCTCAAACCATGATTTCACACCTGATTTCAGCTGGCAGAATTACCACAGGTGACTACTAGAAGTGCATGTGCAGTCATGTTGAGAAAAGATATAAACGAATAGAAAGACCATTGCCAGTAGGTCAGGGGAGGTGATCCTTCCCCTTTACTCAGCACTGGGGAGACACATCTGGAGTACTGGGTCCAGTTCTGGGCTCCCCAGTACAAGAAAGACGTGGACATACCAGAACTAGTCCAGCAAAGGGCTGTGAAGATGGTTAAGGGTCTGGAGCATTCCCATCTCAGAAAATTCTGATAGTATGAGCAAAATATGCCTTCATGACCATGCAAGATGGTTATGTAGTTGCCATAATATGACCAGAGAAATGAGAGATGATAAAAACTGAGGAAATCTTTATGTGCTCTGTATGTTCCCTATGGAGGAAAACATTTTAAAACCATCAGTTTTTCAGAGACGCTTTGGAACAGAGCTGCGAAGTTACCTCTAGTGCGGGGTTTGGTCCCCCATCTCTCCTTCAGGCAAAGCTTAAAGGTGGAAGAAGTATGATGAAGGAAACTAAATACCCAACAGTACATTTTTGTGGCTTGAAAGATGAAAAAAACAATACACAGAGATTACTTTTCAGTTTGGACTTGAATTTTCTTCCTCTTTTGCCCAGGTGTGTGTGACTAGCAGAAATGTCTCTGAAATCTTTGGAAACCATTGGGTGTATTTAGGATAAAAAGTTGTGTTTTGGAGGAAGACAGCTCAGTTTGATTTTGTTTGTAGACTTGAATTAGCTGGGTAAGAAATGAACAAAATTACTTAGTAAGTGGAATTCCTTTAGGATGGTACTGCTTTTATTCGGACATTTTGAGGGTTGTCACAGTCATTTTCAGGCCAAGGAACTAGGAGTGCCCTTCAAGAAACTTGTGAACCTGATGCAATAAACAGTAACTATCCCAGATTTTTTCAAATACAGTGCAGGCTTCATTTTATAAAGATAGCTCTTCAAAGTATATTTGCAAACAAGTTTAGAAAGAAAATATTTCATTTTTTAAAAGCTGTAGAGGGTATTAAAAATGTAAAATAAAATCTCACCTCCCTTGTTCAAATCTGTTATAGGCTTTAATTTTTCTTCCTCTGGAAGAGAAGATGTGGATGTAAGAACACTAGGCAATGGTAAGGCTTGTAACATCCCTTGTGAAACACAGAAACAAACAAAATGCTTAACCGAAGCTACCCTAATAGATCTTGCTGAATGCGAAGTGCCTAAGTGTCTGATTAGGCATGCTTTGAAATTTTGTCTTGGAAACTTTTTAGTGATACTTACGTATTTATTCCCAAAGACCGAAGAGTGTCTTAAAACCAACTGAAAGAGGAGCCCTTTTTCAGTGTCCTTGGCTGCACAGATGCATGGCAATGCATAGCTTGTTAGGAGTATTCTATTTTATTCACCTCCTGTTTTTAAGCCATCTATGTCAGACTGATTCCTATCTTGTTTTCTGCTGGGTCCTTCCACTCTGCCTCACTGTCACTGGGGAGTGGGGAAGCCTTATTTTCTTTCTGAACTTGGGTCCTTTATAAAGGCCAGTTGCTTTCCAATATGCTGAAGCTACTCTAGCCAAAGGAGGAAGGGAAAGAAAAAGTAAAAATTAACAATGATGTCTTCCAGTTGCTGTCTGATTTGTAGCGTAGTTCTTGGCATTGCTTATACCGGGGATCGTCCCTGGCCCTGAGCACAAAAGCGCAGCTATTGCAACAGATGTTCAGCTGAGGGAGCGGGATTTAACATCATCTTGCACCTGGGCATTGCTGTAGGTGACAGAAAATAAGCTAATTAACTTTTTTTCTTATTTTATTTTTTAATTAGCACAGACTTGTACAAGATGTCTTCTGGGAAGTCATAATTTGCACTTATTGCTGATACTGGGGTTTAGTAGCCAAAAAACGTCCCTTGTTTCTTTCCTTCCATCTGATGCTACGTCCCTAAACCCGCAAGTCCTATCCCTGTTTGCATAACAGCAGACAATCTTCACACCTTCCAACCTTACTGCATAAATTCAAACGTTAATTTAGAACAACATGTTTTTATGTTTTATGACTGTGCATGTTGCCAGGAAGGCCCTTTGCAATTGAGCTTGTGAATCCTCGTAGAATACGTTTTACTGCTGAGGAAATGAAGGGACTTCAGCAGGTAAATCATTTGCACCTCATGGAACTCATAAAGCATGTGTTTCTTCTCTAACTGAGCAGTTTTGCTAACTGATTCTTTTTTAAATATCACAGACAATTAATAACTCTTCAGACAAAATACAGGTTCGAGATTTACAGCTTGTCACCAGGTCAGTATTTATCATCACTGGCAAGGGATTTCGAAGTGATGCTTTGGGAGTTTTGCAAGCATTCTTGCTCACAGCGTTCTATAATTATGCTTATGTTATGTGAGTAATTAATTTCTTTTGTTTAGAGAGGCAATTGGTCGTATGAAGGAAGGTGAAGAGGAAAAGACAAAGACCTACAGTGCCTTAATATGGACAGACAAAGCAATACAGAAAGAAGATATTGCGTTTCTAGATGATATCAAGGTATCTGCAGCTCTTTTTGCTAATTTCTATAGTACCTGTCCTGGTGTCTTAGGGGAGAGTTTATGTACCTGCACCCACGTTCTCTGTGTTTGTTTTTCGTCAGGGTTTCTCTTGCTGCAGGGACTTTCATACCTCCCTTCCCCCTTGTCATCCTTCCTTCCTTCATCCTACTTCCTTACACCATTGTCATGCTAGCAATATAGCTGGCTGGCTGTTAGCCAAGACAACAAATTAGTGCCTAATGTCGACATTCCAGTAGGCCAAATAATAAAAAGTAGCAAATGGGAGAGGAGGAAATCTGGCACCTGCACCTCTTTCTTTACCTTAGATAGTCTTTTGCGTAACTGAAAGGAGCGGAGAAGGTCTTTTGTTCTGCAAGCTCTAAAGCCATTCTTCCACAGCTGCGGCAATTAGGAGTGTGAAATATCTATGGAAAATAATGCAAAGAGGCCTTACAAAGTGCTCCATGTAACAAGCACGCTGTGTTAACGAGAACTTTCTCCAAATGTTGGTCAGAGGTACTGCTGATGGAGAAGTGTTTTCAGTTTTTGTTGTGTTGCAACATTTCCTATGGGTCTGGGCCATGAAATCATTCTCAGAGCGAGGGCTTGAGCCATTACAGGGAGACATTCAGGGAGACAACTGTTGTGAAGCTTTTTTTAGCATGCCCACTCGCTTCCTGAAAAGTTGCCTTTCAAACTGCTGCATCTCATTTGGGAAAGGGTGTGGGGAATGAACTTTTAAAAAGATTATTAGGAGATCTAATCTCATTTCGGGTTTTTTTTTTCCTCACTTTTATTTCTAGGGGGTTGGCTGTAGTTTAGACAAAGCATTTTGTGGGTGGGATTTTTTTTTTTTTTTTTTGATTGCCCTGAGGCTCTCAGTGAGCTTCGAAATCCTGGAGTCATTCCAGCAAAGGACTGTGGAGATTTCAAGGTTATTCCTCTGTATTTGTGATTCCATTAGTTTGTGTTCATATGAGGCCTTCTCATTTAGCCTCTGAGATGGCTGTCCTTTTTTCCTTTGATAAGCATGGAAAAAATCAGTCTTGCCTCAAGATTACTCAACTACCATAACACAACATAAAAAAGATGCGATTACTTAACACCACATATGACTTAGAATCTGTGCAGTATGTTGCAGATTTCCTTCCTGATTTATTTTGTTACCTCTTGTAACAGGAGTTAAAACTTGACCAGAAGACTCCTCTCCGGGTTCTTCACAGAAGGCCTCTAGCTGTAAGATGTCGGATCATTCACACCATGAAATCTGAGTACATAGACGAGCATCATTTTCGCCTGCATTTGAAGACTCAGGCGGGAACGTATCCTTAGATGCCGTTACACAACATATTTACGAAACAGCTTGCTGATTAGAGTACTTCGGGTAATGGGAAGTTTCCTGCTTTTATCACCGAGGTGTTTCTAAATTCCTGCTCTTCAGCAGTCATATGTTGCTGCATAATGTTTGCTTTTATGTGAGAATTTCACATTCAGGCTTTCGTTCGAACAAGCTACCCGTGTGTGTATTTTTGTGATGACCACTCTGATAGTTTTCAAGTATGGGATAGCTATAAAAATGTACTGGTTAAAGGTAACGCTTAA
This sequence comes from Pelecanus crispus, assembly GCF_030463565.1. Lineage (NCBI taxonomy): Eukaryota > Metazoa > Chordata > Aves > Pelecaniformes > Pelecanidae > Pelecanus > Pelecanus crispus. The sequence goes on along the minus strand of NC_134645.1, from coordinate 4,522,829 downwards.
GCTTTTTGTAATTCAACTGAGAACTTTTCACCTTAGAAAATAAGCTTTTCTGCAATGTTTAATGCACCGCAACGCATACTGTAGATTGCTGCTGCTTACAAGTTAACAGTCTTGTTGTAAAGTCACTGCTCGCTTTGGAATAAAACAGCAAATACAGGTCGATAGTGCAGTTTTTGGCATTAGAGTCAGAAGCCAAGAATTAGGATGTCTTTTAAAGATGGGTATGGGCTTATGAGAACGTTCACTGCAAATTGGCTTAGGGGTAGAAAAAGACACTAGTTTTGCTTTGAGTGTTTTTCACCATACTCTTTTTTTTTTTTTTTTTTTTTTCTTCCCCCCTTCTGGTTTCTTTGTGGTAAAATATACCTTTCCTTAGCCAGTATTTCTAGCTACATTAAAGAATTTGTACATGGAGACTTTGGAAGAACAAAGCCCAATATTGGCTCCCTACTGAACAGAACTGCCGACATTCTGGAGTTGGATGTAGAAGTAAGTTGTTCGCTGTTTATCTTTTCTGGAAATTAGTACCGTAGTTGCATTTGTGGGATTGCTCTAACGGAATCAACATTCCTTACCACAGTTAATAGAAAAATTTGATGTTAATGCAACATGAATTGATGACCCTTATTATTAGCACCCACTGGAACAGAGCTTAGCAATGTTACGTGTGGCCCATCATTTCTTTTCAAAAGGGGGTTGGATGAAAACGAGAGATTTGACTACTTCTTTCAGTGCTGGTTCAAACACAGCAAGAAATCCTATCTGTTCACTTGCTGGAGTCAGATGAGAAAACAAAATTTGTTTTGGTTAAAAGAATGTATGTAGAGATACGGATTTAATATTTAACTTAGTGGTTTGGCAAGGCTTATTTAAAAGATGGGTTTTCATTTCAAGTAGCCAGTGATTGGCACGCTTGTTCTCATCTATTTCTGGAAAACTGCCCATGTATGACATTTTGCAGAACAGACTTGTGGGTTTTTTTGCACATGTTTTGTAGGATAATACAGGAGGAGAACTTGCAAAGGGCACTCAGTTACCACGGAAAACAGGAACACCTGACTTGGGGCTCGGGCTGATAAGCATCGCTCTCATACGGATAGGTGTCACTACAGTTATTGGGCATAACTGTGAAAGGTGTCTAGGGACTTGAAAATAATTAGTCATCTTGCTAATAATGCATTTTAGCTCAGCCTAAGGGCCTAATCCTTTGATGAACTTGTAGATTAGGCAAGGAGTAGGTATGATTAAAGTAGGCAGTCCTGAAGGCAAGGCGTTTGTGTGGAGATCCCCGTGTTGTGATTGCAAGTGGTGATACTGTGGTAACGTAGGGTGGGAAGAGGGTGAGCAACAAGTTTATGCCCAAAGGGAACCGGAGATGTGGCCTCAGGGAGGCCAGGGAAGAAAGACATAATCCAAGTTGTAGTAATTACGACATTTGCTTCTGATAAAGCGTCAGGCATGTTTTGTCCCTTTTGACTAACAGTCAGGATGACTGTTAATGATGTTGCCTAGATAATTCTTGCGCATAATGCTTGACAGCTTATTCTTTTAGTCGAGTTTTCCTTGCTCAGGAGGCAGATTTGGGGACAGGTGATGGTTTTCTACTCAAGACTTGCCTGCACTGCCCAGTACCTGAATATTTCTGTAGCATCAATCAAAAGGTTGTTTTTCACATCGTTAACAGCCCATCTGCAGGATGGGTAGAAGATGGAGATGGTTCATGTTTTTTGATTAATAGTTCTGGACACGCTGTAAATGCAGCCCAACATCAAATGATGCTGGGAAGTAGTAGTACAAGGAGTTGCGATTCTGCTTGATGAAGAAAGCCCAGTTCCCACAGAGAATCATAGAATCGTTTAGGTTGGAAAAGACCTTTAAGATCACCCAGTCCAACCATTAACCTAACACTACCAAGTCCACCACTAAACCAGTTAAGGGGAGAGTAGCAATTTCGTGTTTCCTGGCTTGGTGGCTGGATTATTTTTTCATGAAAGTAAAAACTAGGAATCACTAAGGTTGGAAAAGATCTCTAAGATCCTCAGTCCAGCCATCAACCCAGCCCCACCATGCCCACTAAACCATGTTCCAAAGTGCCACGTCTGCCCCTTTTTTGAACACTTCCAGGGATGGGGACTCCGCCACCTCTCTGGGCAGCCTGTTCCAATGCTTGACTACCCTTTCCATGAAGAAATTTTTCCTAATATCCAATCTAAACCTCCCCTGGCGCAACTTGAGGCCATTTCCTCTTGTCCTATCGCTAGCTACCTGGGAGAAGAGCTCATGCCAGACACACATGGAGCCACTAGAATGAGGTGGCTGTTTCATGCCGCTGGCTCCTGCTTGTCTTGTCCCGTGTCTCTTATTTTAGTGTCCTTTATTTACTGTTTCTTTCCACTGTTAGCCTATAGCTGACAAGCACAGAGCTCTGCTAGCAAGTCTCTTTCTTTACATACGTAAAATATCAAGTCTGCTGATTTTGCCTTTTTTTTACCCCCCCTTCCTTGCTCTTCTAGTCTGTTGACGTTGACTGGCCTCCGACCTTGGATAATTAACTTTTCAAACTGGGATGAGGAAGAAGCAACAACTTTGTCAGCAGCTGGTTACTGAACACTGTACAGTATTACAGCTTGGTTGCGAGGTATTTCTGTTGAACATTTGGATCATGTTGATCTGCCAAAAGATACCGTTACTTTGAGTCAACTTTAAACATTCTGGAACAGGTAGTGTTCGTTCAGTCTCTAGCCTTATTTTAATTTCTTCTGTGCATAAAAAGATTTTGGTAAACTAGTGTATTAATAAGAAGTCTTTTTAAAAAAAAAAACAATTAAGATAAATGGTGTAACATGTGCAAATGGTGTACTGAGCAAGTACATCAAATATGCTTTCTGCAGTAGTTTAAAATGTTTTAATTAAAAATAACCCTCCCTCAAGCCAGATTTTTTTAAAACTCTCTTTATATTGGATGCTGCAGCTTTTTTTGTCTGGATGCAGTTAGCACTGAGTTATCTGAAACCCAGCCCTTTCTGAGTACTGTTCATGCAGGAATATTTTTCCTGAAAGTCAGGGAGACTCTGAAACCAGTAGGATAGTGCCTGGAAGAGGGCAGCACTCTGCTCTTTGCCAACTGCTTTTTGGTCAGTGTCAGTTTTAGAGATGGGCACATTTGCCTCCCAGACAAAGTACTTTTCAAAGGGAAAAAACCAGAGTTTTCAGAGGAAAACTTTGCACTTAAACCCAAGTTTTTCTCATGTAAAAACATCAGCGCTACTTCCTAGAAACAACAGTTGAGGTACTTGAAGGCCTCAGCAGCTCTCTGGCCTGGTTACAGTCCTCTTCAGGCACAGGATTTCCCCAGTTGAGTCACCCTATATAAAAAAACTGGGAACTCCTGGCAGTGGTGCACAATGCAAATCTAAAGAAAAATAGGAAGACCAAGGAGCTCAAAGTACAGGCAACTATAAGATGTACTGAAGAATGGTGATGTTGAGGGAACAAGTCAGAGATAAAAAGCTTTGGTTTGTAGCATAGTACATTTTTTTTCTAGCATCCAGCCTTGGATGGATGCCTGGAGGAGTTGAACGTTGTCTAGGAACTTGCCTGGAATAGGGAAGACCTGAGGCTTTTTCTTTACTTGTGTTGTTACTTTAAATGTTTCGCACAAAGCAGGGGCTGGGCTGCAGGATTATTTTTAATGTTTATTAGCCAGGTCCCACCACCTACATCTTTAAGAAAAGCCACTTCTATGCCTCTATCATGTTAATCCACTGGGAAGATGCTGCTGCTTACCCAAAGTACAGAAGAAAGTTAAGTTATTGACAAGAAATTAAGGTTTGGAATTTAAGGGCTCTTTATTAATTAGTATTTCTGAAATGTTAAGAAGGTAAATATTTGCCAAGACAAACCACTGGTCAGGGACAGGAGGATTACCGAGATGTCTTACCTTCATTTCAGTGGTGCCAGGACCTCATAACAGAACAGCTGCATGATAACTTTAGCTGAAGGCTCAAAAAGGCATTACTAAATACATTTTTGCAGAGGTCCTACAAACTGATCTTGAAAAATTAGTCTAAATATTATACACTCTGCCTATGACGAGCTGTCAAAACTTGTCTCTCATGATTTGTTTTCCTAGGCCATTGTAATGGAAGTATGGCACTAGCTCAGAAACTCCTGTTTTTCTAACACAAAAATAATAGGAGCATGATTCAGACAGCAATATTTTGTTTTTAATCTTAAAGCTGTTATGAGCAACAGATTCCAGGAGTAGTTGTCTCAGATCATGAGCTGTACCCAGAAAGGAAGTGTCATGAATGATGGAAAACTTAAGAAACTGAATTCAGAAAACAAACAAAAGAGAATTTCAGTCTCATATCTATGTGATTTCTTGAAACTCAAAGTGAGCTAAAATGATTTAGAAATTCCATAAACTACGGGGGGGCGGGGGGGGAATAATGTAAACAAGACTGCAGTATGGACACGACAAGAGCAGTTCCAAGGAGGGAGCAGAGCTAACAGGGCAGAAGCAGAAAGGGCTCCTGCGCCTGTCGTAGTGCAAGGACACAGCTCTTTCTGTACGTTATTATCGTGGTGATAGTGGAGATCATGTTAAGAATCAAAGTGCAGCTAAACACTGCTATAAAGCTCACACGAAATGTGCTGAGTCTGATCTCTTCTCCATACAATGTAAAGAGGTCCACCAAAAATTCCCACATTGCTTATTTCTATGATAAATGTGAAGTAGCCAAATTAGGGGGGGGGGGGGGGGGGGGGGGGAGAAAAAAGCTGATGATGCAAATATCTCTACAGCTCTTTAGATATTTTTCAGTGATCATGTGAAAATATGAGAGAGATGTAGTCTGGGGTTTTTTTTTGAACTTTGTTTAAAGTCTGCAGTTTCTAAGACAAGGTAAACACTTTGAACTGTCATAATCTGTAATGAATGTTGCAGCAATAATATTGATGTTGTACTTTGGCCTTTGTCTTATTTTTACAAGTAAAATACCTACTTGTGAGTATTCAAATAGGATGGTTTGTGAAAGTAAGATTTAATCTTGTTCATGAGGCATGTGTGAAAGAGGTAGGTATTTTCTAGCACATTATGTGAAAAATATTTTTAAAAAAATAAGGTCTGCTGTTCCTTAGCACCATCCTCCTTTGCAGTGGAAGGCCTCAAAATAAAGCCGTTGTATTTCTCCAAACAATTGGTCATGTATAATGCTCCCCCCTGCCCATTTTTTTTTCCATCTAGCTGAGCATGAAAGCATTTGTCCTCTCTGCCCCTCTGACTAAAAAGCCAATTGCTCTGCCACACAAAATTGCCGAATGCGGATGAACCCTTACTGCACACGTTGCTTTAGGTTTTGTAGCGGCCAACAGTAACGGTGAGCAGAAAAATACTCTCAAAAGCCCCAGGATAAGCAACCCATAACCTACCTTCTCCCATTTCTCTGGTTTTCCTGCGGTGAGGGATGTCATGAATCTGAGAAGGTTGCAGAAGCCGAGTACTTAGTATAACCAGTTTTTAAATTACCACACCAACTCGTTTACAAAGGAAAATAGAACTTTGATTTAATTATGCAATAAAAACAAATTGTGCTATGAAGAGCTTTCTATGAAGCGAGTAAAATGTTTATATTTAATATAGTTAAGATTGAGAACTTCAAAAAACAACTGAATAAACACCACATTCCAAGCTTTCGTTGTCTGTCTCTGGTCTTTCTGTTCCTTAAGATTGCGAAGGAGCTATGCAGAAGTGAGGAAAAACTGCTTTAAAACATGGGGAGTCAAGTCATTGAGCTTGTGCCTGGAGTTAGGGGAAGCAGTTTTCCAAACTTCCTATATTCTACATGTTTTGTAGGGAGCCTGTTCGGTCAAACCCTTGTAATTGGTGTAATGCGTTACAGGAGCAGCACCTTCTTGCTTCGAATGCAATGAATTACTGCAGTTAAGGAGTCATTGCCTTCCTATAGGCTACAGACGTTTTTCCAGAGTTCCTTTCTGCCTTGCGTACGACTATACGTTTCAAGTGGCTTTTTTTTTTTTTTCCCCTGATTTGGGGTTGTGTTTTTGGGGTGCTTTTTTTTATGTTTGAGTGAGCTTTTTTTTTTTATTGCTTCTTTCCCTGATGCAGTTTTTTTGTTGCTGAACAGTAACAATTAGACTCTTAAGCCTTATCTGCCATACAAAACAGCTGTGTAACTTAAGAAATACTCATATATCTCTTGCTGTGTTGCTTCTTAAAAAATAGTAACGATAATAAAATAGCAAAGCCCTATAATGCAGAGTAGAGTGTCTTACCTAGCCAGTTACATCCACGCGAGCTGTCACCAAACATCTCGCAACTCAGGCTAAGGAGGAGGACTGGGAACGAAGTGGAAGGGAGGAGGTTTGGTTTCTGACACAGTGTATAGAGGAGTGTTTTTTATTAGTACTGACTGACAGAGCTTTAAATTGTTAAAGAGAATGTGTCTAGTAGATGAGGCTGCACTAAGACTGCCTCTGGGTTTACCCCAAAAGCTTTCCTGGGAGGCGGCGGTGGGGAGGCAGGATAGAATCCTAGAATCATTTAGGTTGGAAAAGACCTTTAAGATCATCCAGTCCAACCATTAACCTAACACTACCAAGTCCACCACTAAACCAGTTAAGGAGAGAGTAGCAATTATGCGTTTGCTGGCTTGGTGGCTGGATTATTTTTTAATGCAAGTAAAAACTAGGAATCACTAAGGTTGGAAAGGACCTCTAAGATCCTTGGGCATCAACCCAACCCCACCATGCCCACTAAACCATGTCCCACAGTGCCATGTCTACCCATTTTTTTGAACACTTCCAGGGATGGGGACTCCACCACCTCTCTGGGCAGCCTGTTCCAATGCTTGACTACCCTTTCCATGAAGAAATTTTTTCCTAATATCCAATCTAAACCTCCCCTGACGCAGCTTGAGGCCATAGGATCTGAGCCTTCTTTTTAGCAGTCACTTGCATAGCAGGAAACTGCCAGGATACCTGAAGAAAGACTAGGTAGATGCTTCGGTGCAACATATTTCTGCAGTTCAAAATAACATATACATCACAGCTACACACACCCCCGCACAAAAAAAACTTCCAGAAAAATAACAGCATGCTCCATTCCTAAAGCAACAGGGCTTTGTCGTTTAAAAAAGTGCACTTTGGATGAAGTGCAGCAAAGTCCTTGCTTTCTGTTCATTCTTTTGTGCAGTGATTCATTTAAAACAGAGCTGGAGTACTTAAAAACTCAAACCTTCCGGTCTTTTAAAATATATCTAACAATGACATAGTCATTAAAAAAATTTTAAGAGTAAATTTGCCTTCAAAGCAAATGGAGTGTGGTGAAAGTGTGAAAAGAAATCAATGCATGATCCTGGTTTAGGAGAAGAGTATTTTCTATGAAAGAGGGTAAGAAACCTAAATCTTTCACGTAAGTTAAGCAGAACTTTAACTCTGTTAGGTGAGTCTGAACTAGAGTGCCCATGTGCAGGGTTTTTTTCCCTAACTTCTGTCCTATCAAAATTTAAATTTAATTTCCATAGCAAAAATGGGGTGGTTTTTAAACAATTTTAACCCTGTGAAGTATGTGAAGTTTTAACCCTTCTGAAGATGCCAGCTTTTACAGTCCCCAAAGGTAAGGAAGATTTAAGTGTTAACAGTTCCCTTTTCCAACAGCGTGAAAATATGTATACAAGGTACAGAGCCCCAAACCCTACTCCCACCTCTCTTCTTTACGGGCACCAGTCTTTGGGCTGTAATATTCTGAAAGAGAAAGCAGGGACTCCAGAAGGGTTACTCCTCTTCACACTGCCAGCCGTCTGAAAAGCTCTACGTACCTGCTTCCAGCCCGCCACTGCTGGCTCAATGGTTATAGCTTTGTAATATGTTATCTAATTGGAAAGACTGATAGAGCTCCTCAGCGTGGACACTGTCGGTGTCATAGTACTGGTTATCTGGAATGCTATTCTGATGGTTTGGGAGCGGGTTGGTGGATAGTCTTGATTCGCTTAAAACTTCTTGGTTTAGAAGACCGTAAACCGGATCACTGAAGTTAGCCTGCGGATTAAAAGGTGTGCTGCCCGGGGCTGCTACAGACGGGCAAGCCGGAGGCACCTGTTGGAGCTGCTGCCTGTGATTGCTTGCATTTAACACTGGATTATACTTTTTGAAGTTTATATTAGTGCAGTTCATGTCATCGGTCTCCATGTTCACGATGCTGGCTGCGGAGGCGCCGGCGGGATGAGCCTGGTGCGCGATGCTGTTACTCGAAACGCTCTGCATGTCTGCGGTCGACACCGCCACTGCTCCCATCCCGTTTGTGCTGCCAAAATTCCCGTAGAAGCCCGAATCCTTCTCATCGGGCCAGTTCAGAGGGTTGTCGTGGAAAGTTGAGAGCGAGCTGCTGCCCTGGGCGGCAGGCTGAGGCACATCTGCTGTGAAGCTGTTCTGCGGGTGCGCGTTGAGCAGGCTGCCGGCTGAAGAGGGGGTGCTGTATATCTGCTGCCAGCACGAGGAGAGCGCATCTTGCTTCCCTGGCCCCACCTGCGCAGGCTGATGGGCGACCTGGTTGCAGACGGGGTAGATCTGACTAGCGTTGGCCAGGCTTCCTAGCCCCGGCATCATAAGCGCGGGTGAAAACGCATTTGGTTCTATGGAAAGGAAAGACGTGACCGCATTTGAATGCCATTTTCTCCTCTTTTTTTTTTTTTAAATTACAAACGGTAAAAAGCAAAGCGAAGCCAGTGCTATCTTAGCAAGATTATACGTGCGTTTGCACTTTCGTACTTGCTTAGCTGCTCTCCAGGGTGGACCCTGGATTGCTGGACAGCAGCAAGACAGCTATCCACCTCACCCCGCTATGGCAAATGCCGAAGGCGACAGCTACGTTTAAGGAAAAAAACGATGGGTTTAGTTTGTACAGTCAAAAGTACCAGCATCCCACAGGAAGAAACCCTCAAGGGAATTTCGAGCAAAGAGGAAGAAAGGCCAGGACCTGAGTGTACGTTTGAAAGGCTGAGTATCTAAACACAGAGCAAATCTGTGTTCGTTATCGAAATGAAGGCTGAGAGCTAGCAATGCTTAAAGATGAAGAAGGTGTAGCCCTCTCCTGTGCAAAGGGGAAGTTGCAGCACGGCTGAGGCTTTGAGAAGAATCTGGAGGAAGAGGAGGAGGAGGGAAAGCAAGAGACCGGTCCTACTGCTGCCTTGGGAATATCAGTGCCCCCCTGAAAAGCACCCTTCCCCCCAGCAATCAGGCACTATTTGTTTCAAAGCGCTGTCGGATTGGGACATGCATGCAAAAAGCTACCTTTCTTAATCAGCTTCCCTTCCGGAGTGATAGCGGGGAACGGAGCTACTTTGGGCCTCTCTGTCGCATTGGATCCTGCGATGGAAGAAAGCCTTAGTCTACACTGAAGATTTGGCTTTTACAGAAAATAACTCCATCTAAACGTAAGCTCACTCAAACACGAAAAAGACAAATATTTTCCTTACCGCAGTCCTGTATGAGCTTTTGCCAAGCCAATGTTGATCTTTGCCTTTTTGCTTTGTTGCCATATGGATCTACGGAGAAAGGAGTAGAGGGGGAAAAGCGTTAAGTTTCTCTTTGATATAATTAGTAAAGGAACTTTATAAAACTTGTACTAGTGGCCTCTAACTGCGGTAAAACATATATAAGAAAAATATTTCAGACGTGACAGCACTAACCCAGACAACATTATTAACAGTGATTCTTGGTACTTTCATTGAAAGGGGGAGCAAACTGACTATCGTTACGTTTAAAACCCAAAAGTCTACTTTGTAGAAGTGGTGTTGTAGAATTTTTACTAATTAAGCTACTGTTTATTATTAACCCGAGTTCTGCACCGATAATGGCTTTTCAGAAACTCAGCTAATGGGAACCATACCCTTTTCATCTGGGAGGTATCTGAAATCCATAGGTTCGCTGACTTCCTGGTCTGAAGGTCGTCGCAGCTGCATCTTCACCGTCACGGGCTCGGTGATGTCTTTGAGAAACGGTGGCGTTCTGAACACAATTGCAACTTGACGGTGAACGTCAGCTTGTGAGAAGGAACCTTTGGCCTCCCAGTTGTCCAAGACAAATCTGACTTCTATATCATCTAGCCCATTAGAAACAGAACATACTTGTTAAGCTGAAAACTGAAAACTTGCAGCCGGAAAAAAGGGGGAAGGGGAACAAAGAAAGGAGTCTGACTCGGAATTCAGATGCAAAATAAATGGTTGGACTTTAAAGGCACTGAGTGTCTTTCAGAGCTGCTGAGAGCCCTTGAACCTGAAAGCCATTCTGCCCGGCTATAAAACCAGAGCACTTACACGGGAGCGTGGAGAAGGGCTTGAGTTCCCCAGCTAGGAAGTGGTAGCATCAGCCATTTGGAACAAAGGCAGGGGAAAGAAAAAAACCTAGCCAAGATTACCTTTTTGAACTTTGTCACACAGTAGAAATATTTCGTCTCCTCCTTTTACACTTCCACAGTTCTTGTTCACGCGACAGATTCGTAATTCTGCTGTGTTGGGAGCTCCTGGAAACAAAGAGGCAAATTTGATGATAAAGAAATCCGGTAACTTTGTCACTATGGAAGAAGCGGTGCTGGGAGTTAAGGCACATGAAGGGAAGGCAAACAGCTGGAGGAGCGTGACACACCCCGAAATCTGCACTAAACAAGTCACTCCGTACAGGAAATTCGGAGGTGGGGCTTGACATTCCATAATCCTACAGCCCTTGGCCACGCATCTCCAAACACAAAATACCAGTGCAGCTGTGCTGCTTACTTCCCAACTACTCTAGAGTAGTCTCAAAATACTTCCCCGAATGACGTTACTGCGCTCAGCACCGCTGCCCTTCAAGCTGCAGAATTCAAAGCAGTTCTTTGAGGGACTGATTACCTGTTACAGTCACGCTGCTCTGGAAAAAGCTGGGCTAGCAAGTCAAGAAAATTCCCTTCTCTGAGTATCAGACATGTTTGGCCATCAAACCGCTCCTCTGTTACGCTCTCTAGGTGTTTGAGAACAGGTCTAGGAGTCTTCACACTTTCATGCCTTTACTCAGGGTAGCAGATTTCACCCAGAAAAGCTCAAAATTCAACTCCAAGCTGTGGCTTAACGTAGGCAGCACTCAACGATCGTTGCAGATGGAGAGCTGCCCTGTGCACAATCTCTGCTAGCATCGTATGTCGTGCTAAATTAACCACCCCCCCCCCCCCCCCCCCCCAAGTTTGCACACTGCAGCCAAACAGCCTGCTGGCTACGGGGCACGCGTGCGGGACGGAGACGAGCACTGCCTGACGCTGTCCGGCCCCGTTCGGCAGCGGCAGCTTTCCTGCAGAGTAAATACGGACAGGAGACTACTGCAAGAAAGAACAGCCCCCTTGGAGCTTTGTGGGCTATGGTACAATTTATTTAAAAGGGCATTAGCGTCACAAGATAGTGATTCAGAAGTAACAAAGAACAAATTAAAAAAGCCAGACTTGAAGAACTCTCTGGAATTTTGAGTTCACCCCCTGTGCCTATATGCTTGATAGTTTTAAGTACGTGAGCACATGCCAATTTTAAGACACCATCTTCATTTAATGCACAAAGTAACTGATGCTCATTTTTCTGCTACTGTCTGTGACCATATTCATAGTTTACTGCACCCTCTTCCACCCCTGCAGTCCCAACAGAACAAAACTACACTGTGCCATGATGGCCTCTCATCTTCTTACGCCAAGACAGCAACTCCAAATGTATCTAAAACAGCTGGGAGGATCTGGCTGGTGCTGCTTTGTGACCCAGAAACCCACCCTCCTACCACCACCACCACGTGAGGCTCCACCACCACAGGCTCCCTGTTCCAGGCACAGAGATGAAATACAAACCCAAAGCTCATGATGTCACCCTCAAAAAAAAAAAAAAAAAAAAAAATCAATCTACTTTAGACTCTCAGTTTGAGTCAATTCCTGCCCAATCTTTCATGGTACTGTACAGGTACGCTGTAGCACAACGCAGACTACGCTTAAAACAGAGCTCCTGCTAACCTCAGGCCGGACCCCAATTACGTAGTTACTATCTGCAGCTACTACCATTATTAGGAGAAGCGGGTGCTACAGCCTCATTTACTACATGACACATGGCCACTTCATTAGCTGAATGAATCAGAATCTTTGAAGGGAGGGGAAACAAAACAAACCCAAAACAGCACAGGATCATATGATTGACAGCGTCATTGTGCATTTTTCACAGGAAGGGTAAATTAAGAATGGCAAGGAGAAGCCTAATTTTACCTTTGTTTCACTTCTGTATGCGTGAATGGCACTCGGTGTCTTTTTAACAGGTTTCTGGGAAGCTCTCGTAGGCTGGCGTTTGCCGGTTTGTCTTTTTATTTTAAAGGGGAGTTTAGAAGGGAGGATAAAGGGAAGAAACGCAAATGCCAGCATACGTGGACGTGCCGCTCTGCTGGGGGCAGGAACACCGAGCTTGGCAGTGGCCTCAGAGGGAGACGTTCTCGGCGGCCGCTGTCGCGCCACGCTGCTTCCCATCTCTCTTCCCCCGTCGCCTCGACTCCTGCCCCATTCCCGTTCCTGCCCCCCCAAAGGCACGTCCCTGGCGGTAACAAATCCCTAGAAAAACGAGCTTCTTGCCAAAAATCACATTGCTTTCAACAAGGGCAGAAAAACATATTCTCCCTAACCTCATTTCTTGGAAACGGTAAGCTGCTTTATCTGACTCTTCCCAGGAGTCTTCGACATGGGAGGAAACGCAACTTGGGAAATTTCTGTTCAAAACCAGTTAACATATTAGCAGCTGAAAACAGAAGCTGCCTGTGATACTGAATTTTATACACTTGCAGTCTCTGCTAAGGCGATTGCCTCTGGATTATGTTCATATTATTCGCATGTATCACTACTATCCAAAGCAGGTGGAGACTACAAAGTATTAGAAAGTGAAGAAAATACTGGATTTATCATGTGCAAGCTGATTTTCAGAAAAGCTCTGAATACCTTTTTGCTCCTGATCCGGACAGATCTAGGAAAGCTTGAAATGTAACAACCTAGGATTTCCAAGCCCATTGTACCGTACAATTTTATCTTTCATCTAAACTTATAACCTGACCTTACGCAGTTCTGTATGACAGCGCAGGTTTAAAAAGGCTAACATTTTAAAAAGAAATTCAGATCCAAAACTGCTGTTCCAGACAAGAGCAGCATAATTTTTACGATTTGTGGTTGCACTGTTTTATTTACACCGCTGCTATGTTACATGGAGGATTTTAGACACCTATAGTATATCAGAAGCTGCCCACGTACACCCACACTAAAAAACCAAGCTTCCCCCACCACACAGCGATCTGTCATTTCGGGAGCTTAGCAAAGACTGACGTCAATCAACGCAGGCGAGTAATCATGATTTGGCACATTTCTAAATGGCATCTGAGACATAGCTGCAAATCTTGTACATCAATTTTATCTCAACCCTAATTACTTTAGTACTACAAGGGTTCTTATACCACAATGCACACAGTTCCAACTTCAAGGTAATTCTAGAAGAGAGTCTAAAAAGTCTCAAGAACACCTGAGTTCATATTCAACTTTTTCATAGTAGTTGTGCCCACATCAACACAATTTTAATGTCAACTTTATAAAACACAGACCTCATTTTCTTCAGTAGTTTTGGCTAAAGTAATGACCTTAAATATTTAGCACGGAAATACTTTCACTGCAGAAATAAAAACCACTGCCAGAAAGTTTCCAATTATTAAAAGCTCTTCTGCTGTTCTTCTCCAGGAGAGAAGTCCAGCAGACGGTGAGGGCTAAAACACTCAACTGCAGTGACCTGCCGAAGCCATGCGGAAGTCCAGTTTTGTGGAATGTGGAAAACGGTGCCAAGAAGGGGTGTTTCACCTACTTCTGCACCCTCCCAGAGCACGATCAAACATTCCCCCGTTACCTACCCATATACTGAAAATAGCAACCGACCGGGATACAAAAGGGATATATAAAAGCATTAAGACAATTTCCCGCTGGGATAAATCTCTCTCTCTCGTCCTGTCCCTGAGCCCTCGCAAGGCAAAGGCAAGACTCCTCACAGGTACAAACAGGCTTTAGAGGACCTCCCTGGAAAACAGATCAGTCTTACGGCAGCCATCCGTCTCACTACTACTGATTTTAATCGCTTGGCACGTCAGGAGCAGGCCTTTCCTTGCAGTCGTTGCTGTGATATGGGAACAAGGGCTGAAAAAGCACCCGTGCGCAGTTCACGGACGCAACGGGCAATTCTTACTCTGGTCCACCAACGCTTCACCCCGGGATTATCTTTTGAGTATGTGCGCGCTGACTCGCCATGCGTTAGACATGCATCTAGCATGTCCCGAGCCACAGAAGTGACCCAGAGGACTGGCAACACACCTCAGAAACTGGCCTGGCATTCTTCATCCCCAGCAAAAGAGAAAAAAGCAAAAGGAAAACAAATACACATCGGACTGAGTTGGTACTTACTGTTGTCATAGATGGGGTTGGAAATCAAAGGAGGAAGAGCTAACGTGTAGTTGCCGTGTTCGTCGGGGAGGAAGGCTTGGAAGCAGAGGCGGACGACATTGAGATCGTACTCATCGATGTTGTGCAGCTGTTCTTCAGGCACTGAACAGCGGAAGGAAAGACAAGACCGAGGTTTAGTCATCAACACCAGCAGTAATTCTTTAACAAACTGAGGATGAATCTCCACCGGTAGAAGAGATGGTGTTGCCACGGCAGACAGAACATGCCCACAGGCCCTGCTAGCTTTACAAGGGCTGCATAAATAAATCCCTTGTACACAAGAAATGACAGAGAAGCCTTTAACGCTTTCCCTTCATCAAACAAGGCTAATCTGTCCTAGTCCTCCAGCCGTTTCTTGCGTCTGGTTTCCTCATGTTGCCTTCCAGACCAGTTTCATTTATCTATAGTTTAAAAGTCATTCCCTGGACTTATTTCTCTCTCATTTGTGCATGATAAAATTTCCAAAATTAATGCCGCTGCCAAAGAGAAATCTCTCAATACAAGCAAGTCCTAGGACGTAGCTGAAGATTATCAGCAGCACTGAGAGACTTCTGCTATATGATATCATTATTTTCCTCTGGAAACTGAGATGGAAAAATAATCAGAAGGCAAGAGTGAAGCCGAAACACCACCAACCATCTCCCCCCTCCCATCACCATCTGTGTCACTTCAGTACCTTTGAGAACAGCGATTAGCAGTGTCATTAGGATACAATTTCGTAATACAACAAGCAAACCCTTGCTGGAAAGGATCTGTTTCCTTATGTATTCCTCCCAGCATAAAACACAGTAACGCATAACCCAAGCTCAGCATTTCAGTTGTGCTCACTCTTTCACTTATTTTAATTTCCAGACGTAGCACCTGGGATATCATCACTGAATGGTTCACGTACTCCTGGCCTAATGGGTGATTCTGGGAAAAGCAGCCCTCTGAATTCGATGCTTTCCTTTAAGGTCTGACATTAACTATTATGTTGACATTCAGTGCTAGCAAAATGAGAAACTGATTTAATTTCATTTAAGTAGAAGTACTGATAATTAAAATCATTTAAAGCGGCTCTCTCTTCCAAAATTGTTCCAAGCAGCAGTTTAGCACGGTTAGATACTCCTCGCAATTACCTAAAGCGAACATGTGCCAAGTCAACAGATCACAGCCTCTCAAGTTCACTCCTTCCCCTGCCCTTTTAAAGGCCTCTTGCAAGAATAAAAGATTCAACGTGCCCACGATAAGAAGTCTGGGCATCACACTGTACTGATTAGATTGCAACGCCCTGACGCCCTGACCTTTAACGTTTATCACTGGGTTGGTCTCCACCCTGCTGTGAGTGGGATTCCACAGTGCCCACTTGAATGATTTCTTCCTTTCACCTTTTAATAGTGTGAAATAATACATGCACGGAGCTCAGAATACTTTCCAACGGCATTTTTAGTCTTTCTTGTGCTCTGAATATCTCAGTTTCTCCTGGTCTCTACTGTAAAAAGAAACCAAATCACCTTTCCCTTTTGAAAGTCCATGACCTGCAATATTTCAAGACAAATACATCAGCGAGGACAAAACTAAGCCGCAACTACGCATATAACTTCAGAAACGCTGGTGCCCAGGGGAGTTCTGCCAGTGTGCACCTTGCATCTTGGCAGCTGACTGTATTACCAGGTATGCGGAGCGAAGTTTTATAATTTAAGGTACTTCATTAGCTGACCTGCTAACTTAACAAAACAGGATCTTTAGAAAACAGGCTTGGAGCATACAGCTATTCAGCCTAACTCAGCTTTGCCAGACTCCGCAGCCCGACTGCCTTCTGATACGGCCTGATTTAGAGAATAAAAAAAAAGCACGCTCTCTAGATTGCACCTTGCAGAAGGGATAAGCAGAAGAGCAATGCTACTTTGCTCCCAGCAGCTCAGGTGATTCTAATCCCTGCTCTGACATCACGGCCAGCAGGCAATTAGCTCCCAAGGAACTCTCTGGCATCAAGGCTTGCGTTTGTGTCTTGTATTAGCCACTGGTGATCACGTGGATCCAGCCAAAGAGCCTGAGCAGTAGTCAAATTTCAAACCTCTTAAAGTCAACTCAACGTAGATAGAATCCAAGGATAAAATCGGGATCTGGCTTTTGAGTCTGAATCAAAAGTGAGGACTCTGTGGTTGTGCAATCAAGTCTCTCTCTCACAGGTTAAAGCAGCACCGGTCCTGCGCCGTGTTTTCCACAGGTGCAGCAGCCTCCTCCTCAGAAACAAGTAATAGCAGACTTAAAGCTTAAGAGAACGCTCTAAATGCAAAAATACACTAGATGTGGAGAAAATCGGTAATGCTGATGTTCAAATTGCGTCATTTCCTATACTATGAACTTTCTCAAATTCCCAATAAATGCTTAACTACCTGATACAGGAAAGGTGCGGTGCGCCAACAATTGCGAGAAACAGAATTGCTGCATACAGCTCACTGTATTACAGCAAAAGAACACTGCTCCTAATTTGCATGTTCTTAAAAATGATTTAATACAACTAAAAAAAATCTGTAGTTTGAAAGAGGAAGTGCTCAGTCAAGACTGATTCCTCTTGGGCTATTTTTAATCAGATGAGAAGAACATAGCAGAGCAAAAAAGGAGAACAAGACAGCTGCAACTCCATCTTGTGATGGCATGCTTAAAAAATACAGAGAGGCTAGGTTCCATCTTCGTGTAAAGAAGCACATTTCATTCCCACCTAAAAGAGAATCATCCAAACAAAATAAAATGTTGTTGTTTTTAACAAACGTCTAATTCTGCTCCCTCTGAAGTCAATTTGAGAGTAGCCACTAACTTGAACGGATGCTGGCTTACACCTTAAGAATATTAAAAACAAACAAAAAGGAGGCAGACAAACACACTGACTAATGCCTGGAGTATGGCCACACGGAGGATGGTCGTGTCATTCGGTGTTATTTCACTGACTTCTCTACGGAAGGACAACAGACAGGGTTAAACCTGACAAACCTGAAGTTATTAAAGTTAAGAAACACTGTTAAAGATTTTGGGAACAGAAAGAAGAAGGGTAGCCACTCCATCAACCTGCGCAAGCTCCACACAGGCAGCTCCACTAAAACCAGCGACATTACACACGTGAAGTAAAAAAAAAATTGCACGACACAGTGTGTCGGGAGCAGATACGGTTAAAAAAAGGCTCGAACATGACACACGAATAAAAGGAAGAAGTACTCTGTTTTTGGCAAGAGTTCAACTTCCTCTTCTGACTGCTTCTCGCTGTGTGGTACCACACCTACTGTCTTCATACGAATCCAACCAAAAGAGCTGGAATCCAACCAACAATCTAGGTATGCTCCTGTGATGGCCCAATCTAATAAAGAACCTAGCCTTAACCTGGCAGAAATTTGTTTTCCGTAGTTATCTATGCAAACAGGAGTCTATGAAGGAATGTTTATAAGTACAGCTCTTTTACAAGGGGAAGGAGAGCGTTCAAAAGTAACGCTTAGCAACTCAAACACATAGAAATGCCAATAATATTTAAAAAGAATTAAAATGCTAAGTCAATTATGCTGCCAAAAAAGATCCATGAAAACACCACCATTGCAATGGCAAAAGAAAACTAACCCCACTCACCAAGATTCTGCTAATAGGATTTAAAAACTGGTATCTAGGGTTAAAATCAAACCTGGGGAGTATTAGCTGTTCAACCTAAAAATAACCAGTAAATCCTTTCTTTATAAATCTGTTTACAACTCTACTGAAAGAAATGCTGATTCCCCAACTTAAAAAATAATCACCTTTGAAATAATTCTCTAATCCATTATCCACTCTCATGGGAAGAGATGGATATTGTCCCAGTGTGGGCACAAAAAACACCCCACGCAAGCTAACCCATGAACTCCCTCCAACCTGAGCTGGCTCTTCCGAGCAGCTCACGGGACACAGGCGTTAGGTTTGGGCTGGCCCCGTCTCAGACATTTATGTTGCTGAAATGCAGAGATGCCCCGCTTGGCTTCTGGGCTTCTACTGAATAAGAGAACTTCTTGGATTTGCTTCTGTAACACAAAATTGGAGACTTTCTGGGTCCAACCCACCAACACGCAATTCCAAGTTGGGGCACAAAATTAAAGATGGCAATAAGATCAGGCCCCCCTGTTTGTTCCAGTTTATTAATTTCAATTTTTTTTTTTTTTTACTATTTTAGCGGTCTTCAACATCCAGAAAGGCTAATAAAATACCATTTATCTGATGAAATTACTGGGGGATTAAGGGCTCTGTTTACTCATAAGGTGATGCTGCAGGGAAAGTGAAAGTTTATTCTGAACACTGAAGAGAAATGATGAAATGTTTTGGGTTTTTGACTGATAACGCGATACCTGATTCAACAGCAGATTCCTCACACACAGCCCTCCACCCAACTTCTAGACTAATGATGTCAGAAACTTCTGGAGTGGGTGGAGTTGGAGGTACTTTAGCATCTAAGCTTAACCTGCACGGAAACTTCCAGAGCAAATGATGTGGTGTGACACATTCAGCGAGGGCTACGCCGAGAGCACCAGTTTACCCCGCAAAGGGACGTCTTGTGACCTTCCCTTCCCAACGAGGGGCTGCAGGGGCATGTGAGCCACGCTCGATCTCAGACAAAGAGAATGACCTCCCACAAACAAAAACACTTCACCAAGGAGACCGCTCGGGCACGCGCATCATTAATAATCACGATGAGCTGTATTCTTGCCTTTTCTCTTACGCAGATGATGGTTTTTAATTTAGGGATATACTTGGAGCTCAGTTTCATTTAAGCAATGACACAGAGGTGGTTTGCCTCAAGCGTTTTGCTCCCGGAGCGCACAGACACCCCCCTTAGCCCTGATACCGACCGACCACTTTAACCCAGCCTACGCCAGAGGTTTTGCTCTACAACGCTGGCTCTGCCTGACCTTCATTGCCAGCACTACTCTTACGCTGGGACTAGCTCTCACGTGACGAGTCAGATCAAGGAACTGGTCCAGCTCCAAGCTAACTTGCCAGAAGAAAAGAGGAAAAGGCTCGTTTTCAGGCAGCCGGTTCCCGTGAGCTCTAGCCCTGGCGCAAGGGAAATGGTGGAAGCAGGCGGACGCAGCGAAAGGAAGGACGGCCCCTTCCAGCGCCGGTGCCGATTTATGCCAGGCTCAACCAGTCAGGGAAATGGGGTGCAAGTCACGAGTCCCCCTCGGTGCCTGGGAGGTACATTTCAGATCCAATTTACTCGCCCCAGCCTACGTCTGCACCGCAGCCACAGCTGTGGCTGTGTCCCATATGTGACTGGAGCTATATGACAGCCAGCCTTAGAAAAAAAGCCTGTGTTCAAAAAACGGGTAGATGTGGCACTTCGGGACATGGTTTAGTCTAGTCTACCCTTGATTGGCTTAGAGTAGACTTGGTAGTGTAGGTTAATGGTTGGACTGGATGGTCTTAAAGGTCTTTTCCAACCTAAACGATTCTATGATTCTATGAAAGAACTACAGCAGGCTGGTAACACGGCACCCGCTACATTGCCCGAGTATTTGAGTGGTGTCTGCTGTAGCCCAACCCTACGCAGCTAAAAAGGATCTCACCAGCTAGTTTAATGCTGCGTTTGCTGTTTCCAAGTGAGCTACAACCGCACTGGTGCAAAGAACAGAGCAGATGTCCTGGTGTGCTATTTGTCCCTTGCTGTCAAAAGCAGAATATTGTGCTCTCTCTGTACCTGGGGTTCAGCCACTGGACACACAGTACTGGATGATGGGCCAGGTTGTTCAGCTACACATCCAGAGGCTTAATACCATCTACTGGCACTTGCTGAGAGGTAGAAGCTGGGAACAAGGGGAGGGAAGGACCTTTGCAGCACTATGTTTCTTCTCCCGATCCACCCCCATGCCTGGTTCATACCTCTGCGATCCATGGAGGGGTAAGTTTCAAGCAATTCTGCAGAAAAAAGAAACCTTTGCGCGTACCTATGAACACAACATGCATCAGCAACGCTCCACACTTTTAAAAAAGCAAAAACTCAGGGGGTTGATTAGTGCAAATGACTGTAAAATTCCGATGCTAACCTACAGTCAATAAGTGCCCAGACTACTGTGGTTCCATTCCCCTGTTTTACAGAAGAAAGGAGCACAGGGAAGGTGAATGGCCCAGCCTGACACAAAAGCCAAGGGATGAACTGGGAATACAAATAAAAACTTTCAAAATTCAGTCCTTCCTTTGTCTAGACAACGTTTCTCGGAATCTGGGTTCTTTTCCTGTTTTAAGTTCAATCTGAAAAAGGTAAAATTGGAACAGATTTACGTGAATATCTCCATCAGCCCCTGTACATTTCTAACACATTTATTAGCAGTTTCTGTTTATAGTACAAAAAAAAGAAGTCAGCATTTTTTGGGTCTCTATTTGGTAATTTTCCTTTTCATTTTTAAACAATTGAAAAGCAGCTGTCCTTTAGGTCAATATAAAAATTTCAGCATAAACAGCAAGATGCATTTGCATGAGGAACAAAAGGCTTTCCAAAGGTAAAAGCTAAAGTCGTGTTATCATCAGAACATTTAGCTTTCCTCAAGTGGACTTGCTCTGTGCCCCTTAAAAAGCTGACAAGTCTCGCTTACCAAGATTTTCAGCTTGAGAATTTAGTTGGGGGGGGGGGGGGAAATGTTACACATTTGTTTCAAATTAACAACAGAAGTTTAACATTTCTTTTAACATCCGAGGCACTCATTACAGAGGACTCCGACGCTTTCCACTTTCGAACCATTCCCAACTCCTGAATTCTGGCCAAGAGTCGTCTTTCGGTTCGTCATATTTTGCTTATTTGCTCGCTTGCGTAAGCCGTGGCCCGATAAGCCCCCCTATAAAGCAGGCGCTCCCCTGCAGCAAATGGGCTGGAGTTGGGGGGGGGGGGTCCTGGCCAATTCGGCGCCGTGGGCGAGCGGTGTCAGAGCAGAGAGTGGGGGGGGGGGGGGTCTTACGAGCGCAGCCGCCAGCAAGGGAAGCTGCGGAGAGGGTGACTGCGTGCGTGGGTGGCAAGCGAGCGCGACCGGTGTGGGGACGAGCCCGGGCGCGGCGCGGAGGCGTGCAGGGGGTGTCGTGGAGACTGTGACGAGTGCAAAGCCAATGCGGGGTCAGCCGCTCGCGGGCGGAAAGGGGAAACGGCAAAGGAAAGACTGCGGAGGCAAGCGGAGCTGAAGTAGTTGTGGGGTACAGGGGAGAGCCTAAAAATTAATTGCCTATTAGCAAGCGCAATTACAACGGAACAGGAACCCTAAGCGTATGTCAAGCTCCAGGGAAAGCCTGTTTATGCCCTCTTGATCAACAGCCTGAAATTTGGCAATTCTCTGGGCTTCTCACTTTAAGGCAAGTCTATGGTTTTCATGCTGTCATCCATTTGGCTAGGAAAAGGTTAGTCCTCTGCAATAGTTTGCCAAGTACAGTTTTCCCCTAAATTTAAAGAACGCATTTAGGGCTTTTCCTCATTGATAATTAACTCCAGTTGTCATTAACTCAATTGTTGTCTCTATGTCAAGTCACACCCACCCACAAAAGCTCTTAACTCAAGACTGGCTCTTCTTTTAATTTGAGTTGGCTGTACATCAGACAGTCCATGGAAAGACAAGGATATGGCACAACTCAACAGCTACTAAAAGAAAACAAACACCCTAGAAAGCAGACATGGACCAGCTCCACTGGAGGAGTAACTCTGCTCCTTGGATGCTGTGCTATTTATAGCATCACCATGCCAAGGAGTCCTAGTTACATGTTAGGCTGCCGCTGCGCACCATTGCCCTGGCACGCTCAGGAGCAAGAGGCGAAAGAGGTTTCTAGAATCGTTTAGCTTATTAAAGGACAAAAAGATACAGGATGTACCTTGTGAACACAGCGGATCACGAACGCGTCCAGAGACGGTGTGGAAACGGCAACTCCCTCAAACAAGGCGAACGCAAGAGGAGCAACCTGAGCGCAAGGCACCTGATTTGCATCCTCGTGAACGCACGCAATTTGCACAGCCTGTGCTGAACTTAACAAGGGATAAATGCTGCCAGCCAACCGTGGGGAATTCATAGTGAAACAGCCTTACAGGTACACTTGCAGAATGACTCGGATGCAGGCAGCTCCAGCTAGGCATGCGGGCATGATCTGCAAACACCGACTTCTAATCATCCAGGAGTTCAGAGGTAGACATCAGTTGCTTCAACAGTATAGGCAAGAGTGCTGGAAAAGCCATCTTAAAACCCATACATCCTGACCAAACAACCTCCTACCGCTGCCGATTGTGACCCTTACTCAGTCTGCGTCCATACCGTACGCTGGAAGGCGTGGAGGATGGATGACACCCCCAGAGAATTTGTGTTAGGGCTCACTCTCCCTTTGCCACCCCAGTTGTCTGTGGCAGCTGGGCCTCCCTGGAAGACGACGGCCCCTTTACACAAGGAAGTTTGGAACGCAACCTCGTGGACCCACACCTTGCTATGACTTCATCCCTCACTGACAAGACAAGTAATACATATGCTGGCAGGCTGGAGGCATTCTGCATCTGTTAATAGGGTCAATGCTGAACCTCTGCCCCGAAAGGAGACTCGGGACAGGGACTGTTTGTTCCAGAAGAAGGTGGGGAAAAAAAAGAAAAAACAATGAACACACAAACACCCCGAAGGCTAATTTTCAGCTCCGTGAAATTTCTTTTATGATGTTCGTACGTGAAATGAGTAACGCTAACTTGCGACCTGCTTAGAGGATGCACCTAACTCCGAAATGTCTCGAAACAGAAAAGTCAGATGCCTTTCTGAAGACACATAAATAAAGCACAACGCAGGATGGGTACAGTACAGCCTGTGCAGTCTTGGAGAATGTAGTAACACTCTTCTGACCTTAAAAACCAAACTAAATCCGTACATAAAACTTTCAGTCTCATCAAGCAGCAAACGTTACGGTGACTGCTGCTAATGAAACACTGTTTTGATCAACTAAGTACACATATAAAAATATTTCTGTCGCTAATCAGGTTTTATTAGACCTTGGTCCTATGCCTTTCTGGCCTCTATGTAGCGTGGGACTGCCCTGGAGCGGCTGGAGGCCATTCTTGGGCGGCTCTGCTTTGTGCTGACACGTTAACAAGTGCCAAAAGGCAATTACGCAGGCTGGGGATTGCCAGCGGCCCCTTCTCAGCACAACCCCTGCCGCGAGCAGGGTGCTGCCCTGTGTGTCACCCAAGCAAGGCTCTCCTCTGCTGCTGGCCCGGTGGAAAGCAGCCCAGGATCTGCCCTAATGCGACCAAGCGCAACCTGCCGCGCTCGCCCCAAAATGATTAGCGAATTTGGAGTTACGTGCCAACCGCTGTAAAAATCTACTGTCGAATGATTTGGGTTAAACATGTCTTCACTATTACACTCAGCAGCGCAAGGGACAGAGCTAACTATGTGGTTGCTAAAGTTTCTTTGGTGAAATACACGTACAGAAAGGGATTTTATCATGTTCTTTTACTGCACGACATCAAGAGAAAAACTCAACTCATTTTTTATTTATGGAGTAAAAGAAAGCCAAGAGGGATGAACGGAAGAGTTCCCCTTTTTTGTTTGAAATCAAGGTAGAGCTGGCTGAGTCAAGGTAACATCATTAAAACTCTTAAACTGTTTAAATTGTGCTGACGGACTAAACTCACGTAAAAACAGATGCTGTGGTGTGCATAAATTATCAAAACCGGGAAAATTGTTTGGACAGACTATTAAGACCATCAGCTTGACTCCAAACAGCTGTTTTAAAAATTAAGAAACTGATCTAAGATGTTTCTCATTCTGTAATAAGTTCAACATGCTTCTTTTTGTCCCGGTTCAGGACAAAAGCAAAGTATGTTTTTTGAAGCTAGCCAGAAATCCAGCTCTCAACTCTCCGAGAAGGGTCTTACCTGAATTTAGCAAGACTTCTGTGGGTATTAAGAAAAAAACCAAACACTCAAAAAAACCAAACCAAAACCCACAGTATTTGAAAAATCTCCGAGCTCTTGCCACACTTAAGCAAATACATAACTGCATTCGTAATAATGCTTAGCTAATAGCTCAGTGAGGGGTTTATGCTTTTCACCCAATTCCCCCCAGCTGTGCCTGCATGCTGAAAGTGTTGGTCCCGCTCCAGCTGGCCCTACAATTTTCTGCATGTTCCCCACTCCCTCTGTGCACCGAACTTGGCAATTATGTGGCTGTGAGATGAGTTGGTTTAGCAAGCTGATCTGAGGGGAAACCAGTTCCCCCCCCCCCCCCCCTTTAATTTTCTTTTCTTTCTGCAAGTTGGTTTTCCATTGGAGCAACTTGCCGAGTCCTTTCACCGTGTTGCCGCACAGCCTCTGTGTCTGATGTGAGGCAAGTGGTAGGAGTGCGTGACCAGGGATGGAGGGAAGAGCAGGATGACTCTTTTTGAGAGCAGCCCACGGGATCAGCTGTCATATAAAAGGACAGCCCGTGGGTAGGCCCTCACAGGTGTGGTTCTGTAGCAACACAACTTGCCTCAGATTTGACTGAGGCCAAGGCTCCTCTGGACCTCCCGAGTGCCTGTACCTGCTCCCACGCTGTAAAACCAAGCGAGGGGAAGCTCCAAGGAGTCTGTCAGCTCCCTGAACTGGCTGGCTGAGGGGTCACAAACACCAGCGTCCCAACAAGAGAAGAGATGGGCCGGTGGCAATCTAGATTTATATTGCTTTAGGTTGTTGCAGAGTTACGCTAATTCAGTCTTTCATTCTCATAGCTGCCAAAACTGGGGAATCTCATTCTTGAGATACTCGTAGAAATTTCCAGGGAAGGTTGCTGCTGCTATCCCATTGCTTCTGTCCAAGCAGCAACTCACATTGCTGCTGGGGATTAAAAAAAATTTAAAAAAAAAAAAAAAAGAAAAAAGAAAAGGGGCAAGTATCCAAATAGACTCATCACGGCATGACAGTGAGGAAAGACAAGGAGGGACACAGAAGGGGAAGAGTGTTTCTCAAGGAAAAAAAAAAAAGATATTATGGGAAAAAAATAAAGCTCCACCATAAAAGCAAAGGCAGGCCAAACACAACCCCACCGCCCTGCAAAATGAGCCGGCTAAGTTCTACTCACCATTGAAAGGGTTAATCTTCTTCAAGATTCGTGAAGAAATTGATTCCTTCAGGTCTTTCTTCTTCACACACTGAATGCCCAAATTCTGAAAACTGAAGCACATGTGGCAGGGTTTCAGCAACTAATAAAATCTTCAGCGTAGAATATTAAATCAATTATTTGATGTTGACTAGTGTGATAACATACAATGTATGAAATGAAAAAAAAAAAAAAGCAAGCTTATTTTGAGAAGGATGTAAAAGATCTGAAAAGCAAGGATGCAGTTTTTTCCAAAATAAGAGCAGAAACAGAAGTGAAAAATACTAAAATAAAATCCCAAAGAATTTACATTCTTTATTAAGAATATATATTTCTATATTAAAAATGGTTAGGCTGCAGTAAACCTATAGTGATTAAAAGTTAAACCCTCAATTGCAGGTAATTTAAAGTGACAATTATTTTTGTTATCAATAAACCTGCTGATATGCATTAGTGAAGGATTTGCCCTCCTGCTTTTATCAGGGAATGTGAATTTCAAACGCTATTTTAAAGGTTTTCTGAAGCAAGTCAAAACAGGTTTTTAAATCTCATGTAGTTATGGAAAAGTTCTGAAGAGCTGCAGCTCTTCCTTATTTGCATAAGAGCACAGGTCACCCCAACGCAGGAGGTGGGGGGAGTCCCAGGCGAGCTGACTCTTTCCCACATGGAAAAACCATGACATCATCAAAGCTGAGTGGATGTAAAGCAGGAAGTAACCAAAAAAAAAAAAAAAAAATTATTAAAAAAATAAGCCATGTTTCACAATGATACAATAAGCTCAGAAGATATGCCTTGCCAGCAGGCATTCTTCTCCAAAGTACCAGCAATTTCCCTTCCTTTGTAACTCCACAACAGCTCTTTGCCTAAAAACCACCTTAATGCACCTAAAGATACTCCTTGTTCCTGCCAACACTCTCAAAAAGAGTTCTGCGTTTCCCCGCTCTGAACAAGACTATCCTAGCATGATGTGAAGTTTAATTTCCTTCAACTGCCTCGCTTGCGCCCAACACGCTCTATTCAGAGGTTCCCAAATCCTTTGCAATCAGGCTCCGCTTCCAGAAGCTTTACTCACTGGGGGAATGCATAAGCTGCCTTTTGAACCTGAACTTGATACGGTGACCTAGAGGAAAATAAAAGGCAGTAGCATCTCCTAATTCCCTAAAGCACTTTGGCTTCATATTGTGGCTACTGACAGTCAAGATTTGTACTGTACCTTGATGAGCAATCCTATTTCTATCTTCTCTTGTAGGTAGGACTTTTCTTAGGGCTTGATCACAGCACGTATTGCTTTTTCCAACCCCCAAAATACCCACTGTATTCCACAGATTCAGTTCGAAGCACGCTTAAAGTCTACGAAGAGGCCTGATTCCGTACGATATCCGCCTGATTCCGTACGATATCCCCAAATTGCCACCTGGCAGTCCCAGGCTCTCCAGCCATCCACCGTAAGTTACAAATACCAAGCACGCACATACGCAGAACCGGCCTCGAACAAAAGCTCTACCCAGCTATGCAGGGGCCGACAGCCATTACGCTGCACCCTTCAACCGCTGTGAACGAAGCCTCTCATGGAGAGAGGCTAGGCTTTTAAGCACCCCGTAATTCTCAGATTATAAACGCTTTCTTAAACACGGGCTGTCACAGTGAAAGTGTCTATTTAACTATCGCTAAACAGAGGGCCGGATCAGAGGAGAAACCATCGAGAACCTCAGCAAGGCCGTGGGGTTTCACATCAACGCTAGCTGACAGGAAGCAAGCGAGATAACGAGAAGAGAGAGGGAGAAGTAGGAAGAGAGAAAAAAAAATTATAAGCATTCTAAAAAAACTATGATATCATCCATGTAGAGAGACAGCAAACTAGGAAGTAAAAATCTGAGTATACAGGTAGTCACACAAGCTCCAACATTCATATTTTCGCCTTGATGTTCTGGCCAGGGAGGGCTCTGATCAAGTTTAGGCAGCAGTACAAAGATCATTATACCACAGGCAGAACATAACACTTTGTTCAACCTACATGGGGAACTTTAAACAAGCAGAAAGCAGAGTAATTACCCAACCAGCCCAAAATCTGGGATTGCTAATTTCAATTCTGGAAAGAACAAACAAACAAACAAACAAAAATTTGGATTTTCGCTCTGTTTGGGATGCTCAGCAAGAGTAAACAGCCAGAACCACTACCAAGAGAGGACATCTCCTGCTCACTAGTATTGTTATGAGGCTTTTCTCCAACACGGACTCGAAGAGAAGAATGTGAAGACTGAGTCACCAGCCACAAAAAGGAAAATGACTTTAAACATCCAGATCCAATTATGGATTATACTGTTCTTTCATCTTAACGCAACCGATGATTTGTTAAAAAAAAAAAAAAAAAAAAAAAAATGAGTGTACCGATGCTGGAAACATTTCAAAGAGAATGTTTCTAGCCTCCTCCCATCAGGATCTCTGATGTGAAGCTCAGTTGAAGCTTACAGTTTTGCATTATCAGTCAAGTGGAAGTAGCCCACTTACTATTTTGTAAGAAACCGGGAGGCTTACAACCTAACGATACTGAGAAGAATTGATGGATATAGCAAACAACGACAAGCGCCGTAAGTGAAATGGAGACACAGCGTTATGGCAAAGAACAGGTTTTGATGCACGCACATAATGGAGATGAAACCAAAATTTGCAAATAACTTCTTGCAGAGTATTCCAATGCTTTTTGGCATTACATCCTATAATGGCCTCTACAGGCTTGCCTTGTGCTTACACGCTTAACCTTGTGCAACAAAATGCCAAGAGGAAAAACAAACTTATCAGCGTCCTCCTGCAACCTGTGAACGTAATACGTAAGGAGAAAGGGTGTTAAGCAATCAGGATTTTTGCTTTGGATCAGAAGGCACAGAGCTGAGAGCAGGAAGTAGGCAGACATCCTTTGACCTTGGTTGGGCAAGGAAGCTTGATTCGAGAAGACAACGGAGAAGCGGGTGAATGGATGGTCAGAGGAAGGTGCAAGGTCCCTTAACAGTTTAAGATATTTGCAACTGCCTTTTAGACAAGGTGAAGGGGAAGTCTATTTGCAGGGAAGCCAATGAGGATGAGGTTACCACAATCAAGATGGAAGGCAAGCACCTGAAGGGACAGCCCTACCTTTCTAGAGAGGTATGACAGCGGAGCGGGGGAAAATTATAGGACTTCCATTTACTAATCCTTTCCTACCATTTGCCAATTAGGACAGCATTGTGAACAGAGCTAAAAACAATAAACTAATAAAATTGTTAGCATCTGTAACAGCAGAAGACAGTACAGTCAACACGCTACGTGCCACCTGAATAGATTGCAGCACATTCATGATCACTCGAGCCTGGGCGGTATGGTGAAGAAGCATCTCCACTATTACAACTGTTTATTTCACCATCAGGCAATCACCACCTTCAAACAGACTGTGTCTTCAGTTCTCTCCCTTTAATAGTGTTCTACTGACTAAACCCACATAAATATGGAGTAATTTCACTAACATCAACAGAATCACATCAGCCTGAGAGAGAGCAGTGCGTAAGAGCTACTTATACAGTGAAATATTTACCTTCTTTACTTCCCAGCTCAGTTATGTTTACCCCAAAGCAATAGCCTACTTCCAGATTTACTACATTGCAAACTGTGAACTACCAACAGCTTGTCAATTCTAAATTCCCCTCTCCAGCAATAATCACTCAACATTTGTTGCAGTTTACTCTGCTTTTGCTCTATTACCTAAGACTTGGTAAACTTAGAGGAAATGCCATCAAGTACAATTGTATTTTAGATATTCCTAACATCCTGCTGAATAGCACAGAGAAGCACCTCTCATACAAAGCCTGAATTTTCCTTATTGTATCTACAAGTAGATCCTTCCCTGGCACACTTGCTCTACAGAACTGGTCCCGAGCAGAATCTGTACTTTTACTCAAAAAAAAAAAACACAACAAACAAACAAACAAAAAAAACCAAAACCCCAAACAAACCCCAACCCAAACAAACAGCAACAACAGTGACAGCTACTAACATTTCTGGATGTGTCACAACCGTTATCTTCTAAATGACACGATACTCAGCCAGTGCAAACTTTCTCCACCAGTTTCCAGAAAGTCCCAATATAATTCCCATGGAAGACGTGACCTTTCCTAATCACTGTGAAGTACTAATTCTAATGTTGCTGTTACCCATTCTGTTAGTCATCATTTTCACGTGTAGGAGTAAGAAGTGTTACTGAACGAGGCTAAAAAAAGCAAAC
This sequence comes from Pelecanus crispus, assembly GCF_030463565.1. Taxonomy (NCBI): domain Eukaryota; kingdom Metazoa; phylum Chordata; class Aves; order Pelecaniformes; family Pelecanidae; genus Pelecanus; species Pelecanus crispus. The sequence goes on along the minus strand of NC_134645.1, from coordinate 4,492,972 downwards.
AAGTGGGAGAAAGGAAAAGGAAACAGGCATCAGGAGAATGAACAAAGGAAAGAAAAGGGTGATAGTGATAGGAAAAGAACAAGACCAAAGATGAGTGCGTGAAGTCTTGAAAAAAGAAGGAAACACTTCAAAGAGAAGTTGCCCTCTCTCTTGAGACGGATTAGTAACCTTCAGCAAAGACAGCATACTAATTGCCCTTTTAATCACTAGTCAGAGTTTTAAAACATAAAGATTAGCAAATCACTTGCATAATTAATCAAACTCCTAAGCAACACCATTACTCACGACAGGACTCGCCGTTCTGGCCCAAACTCTGCTTCGTAGTAGCCATCTCTGCAGTCTTTTCCAACCAGATCATGAGGGTGTGGCTTGTAGGGTTCGTTCTTTGTTACCAATGTAGTTCTTATTTTGACTTTGCCAAAATAGTTCAGAATCTACAAAAAATGCGAGATATTTTCTACATTTTAGATACCACAGCTAGTAAAGTCCCCACATATAACAGAAAACATAATTTATCCTAAAATACGCTTCGGAAGAAACACCACAGCTAAGAAAATGGCATTATTGCTTCATAAAAGCCAGGACCATTCATTAGTTGTGTTCATTCCATTTCAGTTCTGTTCATTTTAACTAAAAACCCAACTGTTCGGCAAAATACTTGAAAAGTAACTTTTTTTTCAAAACTGTATCTCATCTATTTCAGAAAGTAAAACAACATACTTCACCTGCTAGTTTTGCCAAAGCAGCTGGTTATTTGTAATGATAAAATTTCACTGGTGCCATTATTTGACATTCAATCCATTCAGTTCTCTTAAACTACCCTACTGCAAGAATGCAAAGGAAGTCCAAACTCTAAAGAATCTTTTTTTGTTTTTTCTTTCCTCTTTTTCTTTTTTTCTTTTTTTTTTTTGGCTGGAGGTCTATTGCTTCACCGTCTTACCAGGGCTCTTTATACAAATTGAATTCACCCCTGTGCAAAAGGCCAGAGGTAATATAGAAGCTTAGACCTAAAACAGCTTGTAATGCTGTAAGACCAAATGTAACAGGACATATTTCATTATTGTCTCTAGCTTCGCAACGAAAGATGCAAAATTCTACATAGGTGACCACATACAAACGCTTACTGAGGGACAGGTCTAGCTCCAAAGATCTTAGGGAAAAACTCCTAAAGCCTCAGGGATAAGGATATATTACCTGTGCATGGAACACTAAGTAGTGAAAGAGAATCTTAACAGATACAGCATGACATAATCCCCTATGAGATTTCTGTTGGTTTTGTGTGTTTTTTTTTTTTTTAATTAATTCTCAGATGAATATTCAATCTTAGATTCAAGAAGGGGGGCACTGAATTCTCAAGCTCCTACTAGAGCCTTCACAGCAGTCGTTGTCAGCCTAATTCAACACACGTTTCTCAGATGCAGAAGTCTTCCCTCATGCTGATGGCTACCAGTGAAGTCAGCAAGGGTTGTGTGGGTGAGTGTAAAACAAAAAAAAAAAAACACCACCCAAAAAAAACCCAGTTTGGCCTAAATTGTTTGAAGCATAACAACTTGAAAGCAAATACAAGACTGGCTCAGGCACACGTTTGTGCAGAGGCGAGCTCTCCTCCTCCACTTCCCCTGCCCTGTAACTAACTGTTCCTCTCCTCCTTCAGCCCTTTCTTTCCTCCTCCTGAGACTCCAAGGATCCACCATATATCCTTTTCAGATGATACCTCAAACCTCTGACTTGACCTGTGCTCTTCTAGCTTCCATCATCTGTTGGCTTCGTCAGTCTCCAAGTTGGCTCCTTTCTTGCCCTTCATACAAGCCACCATTACTTTTTGCCCTTAAAATAAAACTTCCACCACTCCTTCACCTTCAACTATTACATCATTTCTCCCTCATTTCACACCCAGTCCCTTGAACTTGAAGCCTGATCTAGCCGCTTTTGATTCTCCAGTTCCTCCTTGATGTTCTTCATCTCAACCGCATCATGAAATTTAATCTCTTCCTGGCCTCTCTGCTCTCATCCTCATTGATGTTTCCATCTCTAGAGGGGACTCCCCTAGCAGCTAATCAGCACTAAAGCCTCCTACGGGCTTCAGGGAGGCAGGAATTCACCTAGAAATCACCTGCTATCGGTAACAATCAGCTCTGTCATCACCAGTCACCTTTAAAAAAGAAAAAACTATGCCAGGACTGCACGGTCACCCACCATGTCCCATCTTCCCTTCGGGTTCTGGCTGGCCTTCATGTGCAGCGTAGTCCAGGCTGCTCAGCTTGTGCCCTGACACAGCCTTAGGCTGAGAGTCTGAAAGTATTTACTCTTGCCAGCAGCCTACGTAGTTCCTTGTTCAATTGGTAGAGTGCTGAAAAAAAGAGTCTGGCAAGATCTCCGTTTCCTGCATTCCTTAACCAAATCTGGCACTGTGATAGTCAAGGGGGGGACCCTCTTGTTTGCCTTTTCCCTTAGTAATTCTGGCTTCAGGGCTAGACCAGCTTCCACAGTTGCTTTATGTAGTAGAGGCTCACTGCCAATGCTATGTTTCTCAAACTCTCTCTCTTTTTGAAGAGCTTTTATGCCTCAGCCTAAAACATCTCATACTTTTCAGAGTTCACGTCCTCTGTATCTGTTCTTTTCCTGCTGTGATTCCAAAGAGTCCATCTTTGGCTCCACTGTTTTTTTTTTAATACTTGCACCCACTGCAAACACAGATACACAGCTTCTGTTCCTGGGCACTGGAACGTACTTCAAGATGGCAAGTACTTGTAACTTCCCATTTATAGTTGAGCTTTCTCTTCTAATCTAACCTCTGAAAGATTTTCTCCAAATCAGAAGAGCTCAAGGAAACACTAGCAACTTAAACTTCAAATAGGAGACCAGAAATTCTCCTCCCTTACCCTACCTGTCTAGGGTCTCTGACACATTCCTCTGTCCCACATGGGAAAGCTACTGCCAAAGTGCTTCCATTCCACCTCTACTGCCTGTATTTTTGTCCCTGCTTTGATCACAGCTGCCAGGGCTACTCTGAATCCCTTCATTCTGGATTTCCCAACCTATCCATAACGCAACCACCCAAATTGTCTTCACTGCAGGTGCTCTGACTACATAATTCCCCTTTCTCAGCTCGTTTTTAAATTCTGTATCCCCTTCTGACTTCACATACTTCATGGTAGTTTCTTTTGCAGAGCCTAATCACTGAATCACTGTCTCTAAGTCACTTTCTTACTTTGCTCACTTGTACAAAGTGCCGCCTTTCATTTTGCGCCCAGCAGCTTTTCAAAGCCTTTTCAGATTTTGTACACAAACTCCTTCAAAGCCCTCCCAAAAGTCATACTGCAGTCCAAATAGTAAAACCAAACCCAAGTCACATAACTAAGGCACCAGAACAAATGTGCATACAAAAAAGCTAATAATGAATGATTCCCAGACAATGAGTAACTTGACCGAATTCCCTCTCTACCAGCACCTTGTTAACTACCCCGACACCTTCTCCTCTTCTTGTAAATTTGAAAGAAAATCTTTAATGACTAGGAGCAAAGAACTGTTTTTCCACTCTGTTGCAACTACATTTGCATGCCAAGGAAAGAATAACAGAACATGAAATTAAAAGCATTTTATTTACTGCACCGAGTGCAACGCATAGCTACAGCGTGATGTTAATGCGGGCAATGGTAATTCATGGATAAAAGCGGTATTTACCTGTATGGAAGGGAACGTCTTATTGTTTTCAGTACTGTGTTCTCCTGGAATGCTGCCTGCTGATCTTCCCTCACATTTGTATCTGAAACGCATGCCCCTTTGCCTGGGTTGTTCAAACATTTCAATGTAGGGCTCAGAGCCACCTTAAAACCAAAACATTTTCAATGTTAGTACACGGTAGGGCTTAACAAGCAGCAGAAGATGTAAGAATTAGAAAACCCAGACTCTTTGATTGATAGGACCATCTTTCCACTTGGTCTACCTTCTCAGACAAGCTACCCTTCTTCTTATGTGCATGCACACGTCAAAGGTGGGGGTGAGGGGAGAGATTTTAAATGAAAGGGACCAGATTTTAAATGAAGCCTTGAGTATCAATGCCATCTAAGCAATTAGCAAAGGATGCCCTCCCCTCCATCTCACCTAGAGCTAAGCTGCTTTTAGCTATTCAAGAGTATGTGTCTGATGAAAGAGGATTTTATAAAACAGAAAACAAATCATTATTTTGCAGGAATGGTTGATATTTTTAATTATAATACACTTCTAGGCACAGTTGTCCTCTCAAAGCACAGGTACTGTCAGTCCCACATTCTCTTAAGTGTCCTCTGAAAGTGAAGATGTTTCCTCAGAATTGATTGATTTAGTTCCTATTATAGTGAAGCAGAAACTATGCAAATTATGCAAAAAAAAAACCCTACTGGGTTCAATACCATCACTGCAGGCTCAGAAAATACCTGATTGCTGGTATTGAATTCTACATCTTGAGCTGCCCACCTCCCACGGGGCTAGCTTCTGGTTGCAGTATCGCCCCAGTCAAAGCTGTTGGGCAGTTGTCAAAAAGAGGTTTTCAGGAAACATGAGTGACAGACCAGAATAAGAGAGAGCAGAACTCTTAAATGGGGGGTTTAGAAACACATTAACTTAGCAAGAGTGGAAGTACTTTTCAAGCGATGTTTTACTGCCAGACAGTAACAAGCTGTTTAATATATCTTACTGAGAACATCAAACAGGATAGTCAATCAAACCGTGACAACAGTGGGATGGCATGTGAAAAACAAATAATAGAGGGTAAGTAAATATTGTAGAAGTTGAATCATCATGGTGTTGCATGATCAGAACAACATAGCTTATGGAAATGTCTACTGAGCTCTCTGTCATCTTCATATAATAGCATCCTACTCAAGCAAGGTTGAGCATCACAAACAAACATGACAGGCAACATCCTGTGGCACAGCACTGGAAAAAAAAAGTGCTTGGACTTCAACACAATAAGCAAAATACTTATTAAATATATTGAAAATGCTAAAAGGGTAAAAGATCCTCTACTTCCCTTTGCCCAAGGTCTGCACAGCCTAAGGTCCATCGCATATGAGTTTTGGCAAATAGGTGGTTTCCAATCTCAACTCCATAATAAAAGCTTCTCTTTTGTTGCACCTACAATGACTTAGGTATATCTGCCAACACAAAGCTTGAACTTCATGCCTGGGATTTGTTGATTGCAAAACATTTCCAGTGCTACAGGGATTCGTACTCAAAAGTAGGAAAATATTACAACCTAAAAGATAAACTAATTGGGAGAAGCAGAGAAGGGACGGAAAGAACTACCTCTCCGAGATGTCACCTTGGTCTTACCTGAACGCACATTTGAACTGTAAAACACCTACAGACAACTGTGAAATGGCAGCATGTGAAAGCAGCTCTGAGGCTGGAATTGTCTTCAACACCACGTGTCTTTTCAAATCTTGAATGCCTTTTAAAAAGGCACAATGCATTTCAGCTCTGGGCTGCATTTGGTGCCAAACATTTCAGAACTACGGTTTAGGACTCTCTATATTCCTTTTTAACAATTAATCAAAATGCAATATCTAAACTGATCACCTCCCATCAAGTAGATTTTAAAATACTTTTCTGAAAATAGACCATGAGCTGTCACATTAAATACGCATTAGCCGCTACTCTAGGTCCAGTAACTTACAAGGATGGTCCCTTCTCTAGAAACTTCCCAGATTTTATCTGACCCTCCTTCAGATAAGCTTTGCCTATTTTCTCTTTTTGGAAAATAAGCAAGACCACCAAAGGGTGGGGGGACAGGCATCGGTGACAAAAAAGCCTAGAAATGTCATAAAGCTGGTTTCAAAGAGAGAGCAGAAGCCTGAGCTTCTCACAAAACCAAGCTCACACGCCAGCGTATGGCTATTTAACTTTCACACTTACATTTACTTATGCTATTGTATTCACCAGCACAGCCCAGCGGACGCGACAACAGAGGACTCCTGCCAGCAGCGAGGAGCGGCTGCTGCCTATCAGCCGGCCTCCCATTTCCATCGTGCAGTTGAGGAGAGAAAAGAATCTCACCTTTCCATTCCTACGTAACGCGGTATGCCACAAATAGAGACACGCATCCATATACTAAATTAAAAATCTATTTTAGAAGTTATAATGACAAAATTGCAGCAAAGCACCTACTAATCATCTTACTTCGAAGATGCACGTGCTTACGTAGCTGCTAACCGGACGCACAGTACACCCACACAGATTACTTACTTGTCAAAACTAGCTAGACCCTTGCTGTTCGAAACTACTATAGAACACAATCACTTCAAGTCTTTGACTCTCTCTGCTTTAACCAATGATTTCCCTCCATGCTCTACTAATGCTTAAGAGGACTTTTTTCTCACCGATTAAGAGCACTTTATTTTAAAACGCTGGGCTCGGTGATCCTTACAAGGCTGTGGTTGAAACAAATGTCATTGAAGGCAAACCCACTGCTTCACAGCAGGTGTGCTTGTGGGAAAGTAAAGCTCAATGACATGGTAGCCTCCAGAGATTAAACATTAAACTTGATTTTACCCCAGTTCTCTCTCACTTTATTTAAGAATCACGTTATCACCTCTACCACGATTATCAGCGTCATCGTGTTTTTGTGTAGAGAGGAAACACATAGAAGGGTTTGCACGAACTAAAGGTATTATCAGCACCCTGCAGCGAAGTGGAGGTCTCTTCGGTGTTCCCTATTTTTGTAAATGAGCAACGTGCTTGTGAAGTGGCACAGCTTAACTATTTCACAGTCCGCTTTCACACACAGAGGTCTGTTAGTTCCCACACAGTTGCTGAAGAGCTGTCCTCTTCAGCTCTTCCTGTGTTTGTCAAACAAATATGAGCTACGTCAAAAAACAAACTCTCTTTCACTGATTCTGGAAGAGAAACACAGGGCTACTCGTACTACCTACCTGCCCACAACTACTCGGAAAAGCATTTGAAAGGGAAGAAAAGCAAAAATCTAGCTAATCCTTCATCTAAGTGCTTAAGAGTTTCATTTCCATTTGTAATTAATTATAATTGCCTATACACACGCTAGCAATAGAAACATTATCCTACGCATTACAACCTGCCTCTTCTACTTTTTGCTATAAAATCATTAATTCCCCCGTGCCCTGAACACTATGCTAAATCATTTAAAAGAGAATACAGGGGATCGAGCATCCCAATTACACAGATAAGGAGAATAGGTAAAAGCAGTAACAGCTCCAAGAGTCCAACCAGCTTATACTCATTCAAGAACTGAGGGTTGGCTTATTCTAAACTCTTTTGAGCAATACAAAAAGGAACAAAAGGACAGCCCCAAAAACTCAAAACGACACTTCCATCGGGCCTCTCCACGACGAGAAACCTGGGCCAGTTTACAGTTTAACGTGGCCTGTGCCATTAGGGAGGAAGCGTGACATGCTGCCACCAAGCAGAGCGACAACGGGATCAAGGGTTCGCAGGTTTTGCCTCGTTCCTTCGCTCAAAGGAAGTGGGCTCTGGAGCCGCTACACGAGCGGTAATTTTCTTCCACGACTAGGAGCGCCCCGCGAACAGACTCTCCAGCAACATCTGCACGTGAAAGCAAAGTAGCCGCGGGTCTTTGTGGAAGATGTGAAAGTATCACCCTGAAACCTGTGATCCGAGGCGACTGCAGCGAGACACAGATGGGAAAAGCGTCGCCCTTCAACTTTTGATGTCGCTGCTCTGTACGGATCACTGGTGACCCTACGTCCTCCACGGCAATAGCCATTTCTGAAAAGCAAGAGCAAACAATCTATACGCTTATAACCTTCTGCCACACCTCAGGCAAAAGGAGACGACGGTGGAAGACGTGTTATAGCGCATTCTAGCTCAATCTAAAACAACTGAAAGCGTAAACACGTTTTTATTTTAGAAAGCGGTAATCTACCTAGGACTCCATGAACCCTACAGGCTCTAACAGAGAGACAAAACTGCTCACAAACTTCCTCTTTACTATCGTGTTACATTACAGAACAGCAACCAAAAGGAAAAAAAAAAAAAAAAAAAAAAAACAACCAAAAAAAAAAAAAACCCCAACACACGACGACAAAAGCTAGCTAGTACCAGGAAGTTATGAACTTCCCCTACTGAAAAATTCCTTATCTGGTTCCTAATTACACTGAAAATAATACATGCAGAAAAAAAAAAAAAAAGCACTAACGCCTGCTTCAGTTTTGCCTCTCTCCAGTACAATGTAACCTTTAAGAGATGCCTCCATACAAATCCAGTTGTTTTTTCTCTCTGCTGACAGTCGGCACCCCGATATATTTAGCAGGAGTGAAAGTTCATACTTTGGTAAGGGACAACAGAACACACCCACACCCCCCCCCTAAGTTTTGAGGCTGGAAAGCATCTTTCCCTGGAAACGCTATTCTAATTAGAGCTGCCAAGTCTTAAGTTTTGGGTTTTTTTTTAAACCCTAAGAAAGACACCAGAGAAAGAACTTGCGAAAGGATGACAAACTCCCTTTAATCTAGCCTAAAGAAGCTTAAACCGTGCTTTTTGTTGTAATTACTCAACACGGGATCCCTTATCTACGTTGCTCGGCGTTTCTGCCATCTCCGTTTCTTCTTCATTTGCATCCTCCCAGGCAGGTTCCCGTGCGAACAGGTCCCGCCGAGCCCCTCGCAGCCTTCGGCCTGTTGACGCCTCCAGCCCCGGCCCCAGACCCACGCGCTCCTCCAGCGCCGAGAACGCTTTAGCACCGCCACGCGAGGCCCGGAAAGATCCATTCCGAACCCCAACAGCCCCGCGAGGTCCTGTCGCGACTGATGCGAGCCACCCCGCGATGCTTCTCTGGTAACTTTTTTTTTCTCCGTAAAGCCTACCGAGGAAGGGGCGCGGTGGCGGGGTGAGCGGCCCGAGCTGGGCCCTTTTTCGCCCTTTTTGGCTCTGGTACTCGCCCACCCCTGCCCGCCGAGGGGCTTCGGCGGGGAGAGGAGAAGCAAGCCCCCCCCCCCCCCCCCCGGCCAGCGGGAAAACGCGACCGAGCCGACGCTTCGCGCTTCCCCGAAATTCAGCGCCGGCTTCCTGAGCGCCGCCGCTTCCCCAGCCCAAGCGGGCCGCAGATGAGGGCGGAGGGGGCCCGGCCTCCCGCCGCCCGGCTGGCGCCGCTGCGCTCCCCCCGCCCCGCTCCCGCCGCTCACCGGCCATGCTGACGGCTCCGCGCAGCCGCTCCGGGCCCACCGCCGCCGCGGGGCTCCCCGCCCGGGCCGCGCACACCTCGCAGGGACGGACAGACGGACAGAGGCTGCCTCGGAGGGACGGCCGGGCCCGACTCCCTCCCTCCCGCCCTGGCAGGCTGCGCCGCCGCGCCCCGCGGGCCGCCCTTTTCAGGGGGAATTTCCCGGCGGGCGGACGTGCGCCGCGGCACCGCCCCCCGCCCCGGCCGCCGCTCCCGCTCCCGCCCCCGCGGCGCCCCGCCCGGCCCCGCCCGCCCGAAATCCCCCCCCGGCCCCCGGAGACACCCTCCGCTCCGGCCGGGGCGACGAGGGGGAGGAGGAAAGGGGGCAACTGCTGCGGGGAGCAGCCCCCCCTGCCCGCCCTGAAGGGGTGCGAGCCCCCCCCCCCTTCCCTTCGTGCTAGCCAGACGTGTGAGGGGGAAAAAGCGAAATCCCATTTACCCCAGCCCTCTCCCTTTCGAGGCACAGCGGAGGTACTGAGAGCGTGTTTCTTCCAAACAGTTGGGCAGGCCCCTACCCCTCACCCTCCTTTAAATACGCTTTTTCACCTTCGCAGCATCCCTACAGCGCCAACACCCCGCTTCCCCTTGCCATGAGCCTCCGGAGAGCAAGCTCCGTCGCCCCGTGAGCCTCCAGAGAGCAAGCTCCATCACCCCGAGCCTCCGGAGAGCAAGCTCCATCACCCCGTGAGGCTCCAGGGAGCAAGCTCCATCACCCCGAGCCTCCGGAGAGCAAGCTCCATCACCCCGTGAGGCTCCGAAGAGCAAGCCTCGTCACCCCTCTTCTCAAGCTCCGTCACCCCGTGAGCCTCCGGAGAGCAAGCTCCGTCACCCCTCTTCTCAAGCTCCGTCACCCTGTGAGCCTCCGGAGAGCAAGCCCCGTCACCCCTCTTCTCAAGCTCCATCATCCCATGAGCCTCCGGAGAGCAAGCTCCGTCACCCCTCTTCTCCTCAAGCTCCGTCACCCCGTGAGCCTTCAGAGAGCAAGCTCCATCACCCCGTGAGCCTCCGGAGAGCAAGCTCCATCACCCCTCTTTTCAAGCTCCGTCACCCCGTGAGCCTCCAGAGAGCAAGCTCCGCCACCCCTCTTCTTCCTCAAGCTCCGCCACCCCTCTTTTTCCTCAGCTGCAGGGGGCCGGGTGGGCACAGGCAGCCAGCAATAACAGAAAACCAGACGTACTGGTATAAGGCGAAAAAGTAAGTATAGAAAACTGTATTTACTGGGGAAGTCAAGGAAAACTAATCAGCAACAAGCTGATGAAATCACAATGGTCAACTTAAAAATCTACCTAACCTTGAGAGCGTTCCACATCCAAAATCTGAAATACATCTCGCAAGCATGGCCCTGACACCGCTAGATGAAGCGAAAGAGATGAGCACTGTGGGAACAAGCCCACAGGCCCAAATTTGGATCAGGTGGAGGGGTCAGTAAGGAACAAGCATTTTTAGGGGGGTTAAAAACACCTGTGAAGAGGAGAACACAAAGGAACAGCAAGCCCTGACCTAGCTCTGCTAGCTAAATGCATGCTTGCACCAACATAATTTTTTTTTTTTTCTTAAATCTTTACTCTGGGAATGCAATACACCATCACATGCAAAAACGCAGTTAAATGAATTAGTATTCTTGAAAAGGAAACATGAATAAAATAACAAGAAAAGCCTGAAAGAGCACTCAAAGCAAGGTACATAATGGGTAGTAGGGTTTTTTACTTTTCTTTTTCTCACTATACTTTTTTAAAGCAAAGGTTATTGGGATGTATAGAAATGAAGCACGGCAGAAAATGCTGTTCTATAATCTGCAAATCCATACACTAACCCAGGTAAGTTGAGCAGAAGAGGCTGCCCAATGCTTCCTATTCTTCCTGCTCTATAGTCCATCTCAATTTAATAATAAATATTAATAAATATTTTTAATACTATTTTCTTTATAACCTTAATTTTGCCCAGCTATCATCATATTTTCTATAATTGGAAATTACCTTTCTCCATCCCGCAAGCAAAACTTATTTAAGATTCACAGTTCATCATACAGTAGGATTGTTACACCCCTGTCGAATTTATAACTGAAATCAGAATAGAAGAATCCTAAGCAGCACACTAGATAATCAAAATGTCTGTGACATTAGTTCAAGAAGATTAAAGGGAAGAACAGCTACATTATTGTATTTAGTATTATGCTGAAATAATTCTATGGTTGTGGGTTAGTTTCTTGCAGGAAGAACACGATTTCTCATTTTCTTTCCCACAAAAGAACCAAGAAAGGTACAAACCAGCAGTGCCCTAAAACTATGAGAAATTAGCCCAGATTTTTACGTCTTTGGGGATTTCTTGGATTCCCTGTGACTAATGATGTAAAATAAAGCAGGAAAGCAGTTCTAATATTCTAAATCAAACTTAGACTTTACCTACATGTGCACACACAACCCCAAAGCATGCACCGACAAAAAGAGACCTCAAACAAAACGTTCTTCAAGGTGGTCGCTGGGGGCTGAGGTGAGGGCAGATGCTTTTCTCTTGCATTTTCAGCGATGGGGTCAGAAGATGCCCAGGAAATGTCATTATAAGACGGAGGGTGCTCAGAGCTCAGCATCGCACTGCTGGTGCCGCTCTATGGTAAAAGAGGCATCAAAGCAGCAAATCGGAACACACACACAACCCGGCTTTCTCTCCGCTAAGTGCCCGCATCCAAACACATTTAGCTCAACATCTAATATTAGAAGCTATTTCTGGTTTGGTTTTTTTTTTTTAATTGATCACCTGGCTGTGGCACAACAGGTTTGGACATTCTTTATTTACAAGGTTGAACAGCTGGAGAAATGCTCCCAATTTTTGATTGATTCTATTTTTGATTGATTCTATGACTTTATGATTCTATGCTTCTATGAATTTGAGAGCACACACATCCCTGCAGGACCGATCTGGACAGGGTTATAAAAGGGAAAGGGTTGCTACTCCTTTCAGCTAGCTGAACCTGGAAAAGCCCTGGGAGATTGCTACCCAGGAGCTGGAGCGTAGATGCAAGTTTTCGTTCTGGACGTAAAGCAAGCTGTCGGTACAGGCAGACGAAGCGACTGAACACTTTTCTTATCTTCAGGCTGGTATGCAAAATCTCAGACAGTAAACTGTGGCCTTTCAGGAAGAATGAGTTTAGGTGCTTCCCTAAAGACAGTTTATATCCCTGATTCCCACCTACTTCTCTATCCCGTGACACTACTGCATAGACACAGACCGAGGCACCTGGGAAACTCTGTGGCTCAAAACAGAAGTGTCTACTCATTTCTTCAGAAGGAAAGTGTTATTGTAGGGTATAGAGTCTAAACTGATGTGAAATTAAAGGGCAATATTCCAGGCAATACAAATACCATGTTATGACTAAAACATCAATAAACATTCCCTATTTTTCCCCAGCTCTTTTGAACTCTAACTCTTAGGGCTTGCAGGAACAGGCTACTCGAAGATAATCCTGAAGACTGCATGTTCGAAATTAAGGCAGTATCTCACATACACACCAGTGTCTATGGCACAGACTGCTTCTTGATATTATTTATAAGAAAAAGATGAGTGGGTTGCACTTCTTATAGCATCCCCAAAACTTTACTCTATCCCTACCCCTTCCCTAAAATGAAAACGACCTATAATAAAATCGGAGGAAAACTAACCATATTAAGTGTGTCACTGTATAAGATCTATACACTCCCATCATCTGAATACATGGAGACTAGATCTGGCTCAGGAAGTCCTTGAACAAAGCTAGTGGAGGAAGGACAGTGTGAGTGGAGACATTTTCTTGATAGTTTTTCTCTCTCCAACAGTAGCCATAAGCTGATGCCGAGGGAAGACCATGGCAGTGGGCCAAAATGATCTTTTTGTCTACGTCCAGCGTGGCCATTTCATGTTCCTAAACTAGGGGAAAGTCCTACAGAAACAGAGAAGCCTTCCCAATAAAAGGCAAACACCTAAGCAAATTAAAGAGGCCTTAGTCAAAATCATGCAAGTGTATAGATTGATCCCTCTGTTCCTGTGACTACCTTGTACACAATTTTGTTCTGCTGTGATCTGAATCTATGGCACAGGGATTATCCTGTGAGAGTGAACTAGAAAATTGCAGTATGGCACTGGTAATTACAGAAACCTGGTCAGCAACTGACACAAAGTGTGAGAACATGTCCTAACTTTGGGCATATGCAGAGGTTTCCAAAGAGCAGGACGGAATTCCCCTCCTATAGCATTGCATAACAAAAACCAGGTGCATCGCTATTATTTTTGTCAGCTGACTTTGGCTATAGCCAGAGGCAAGATACCAGAATTCTTAGACCAGTTTGATCCAGTGCTTGACTTCCTGTCTTTCAGTTAAAGCCAGTGTTTTAAGATCCCATTTTTCTCCACTTATCAAGTCCAAAGATAAGTCCTCCCTCCTGCTTTTCACCAGCTGCTGCACTAGCACAGTTAACACCTAGGCTGCTATAAGGAATTAAGCTTCCTGCTCTGGCAGAGACTGGGGCAAGCAAGAGGAGAAAAGGGTAGAGTGGGGGGGGGAGAAAAAAAAAAAACAAAACAAAACAAACCCAAAAACCCCCACACCACCAAAACTCCCCACAGCAAAGGATTGAGTGTTTGACATGATATTGGTCAAGCCTAAGATGATGGCTCTCGAGCGGTGCTTAGCACAGGCATTGCCCAATAAAGTCTGCTAAAGCCTGCTGCGATACACAAGCAGCACAGGCAAACTGTGAAGTCTTTATTTCCTGTTCCCAGCTATCTGACTTAGATCAAAGACAAGCCGCTTGTCACCGGCCTGGTTAAGCAGCCAAGCAGGCACTAAGGTACTTTGAGAATATGGCTCTCCTAATAGGGTACATCATACTAGGAATAAAGATAATAGTAATAAAATCATTCACTTCTCCCCTTATGGAATAAAGTTAAGTCCTGTTTTCCTGTCCACTGTATCTCAAGCCTCACACGCTCCCCCAATTAGTAATTTCCAATCCTCTATGCCTTAAGAAACCTTTTGTTATTTGAAGTATGTTTTTTAATCTCAAAGGCCTCTTACTTAACCACTGTCAGGCCTTTTGGTGGTTAAAGCTTTTGTGGTTTTTGGTCCTGAGGAAGGTTCTAATGCAGAAGCCATTCGAAGAAAAGTCATGGCTTCCAGGTTAACGATAAACTCAAAGGTTGTTCAAGCCATTCCGCTGGACACGTTTCTGTATCGTGCTTTCTCTCTCCAGAGAGAGAGAAGACTTTAACTCTCTCTCGACTGTTTGACAGAGAACAAGGCTACTGCACCTCTCTCAAAACAGGGTGGAGAGAGAGGAAATGCTAATAGAGAAAGGTTGGTCTTGTGGATAAGGCACAAGGCTATGATTCAGGAGACTGGAATTCGGATCTTAGCAAGTCAGCCTTTCTACTCTTAGGCAAGTCATCTAATTCTCTGGAGCTGCAACATCCCCAACAGAAATCGGAGATACTTCCTTGCTCCCACACTTCTACCTTATTCACTCATGATGCAACTTCTTCAGGGGATGAACCGCTCATTATATGAAAGTGCCAAGCACAATAAAATGATAGTTCCATGAGCACTTTAGAGTGTGGTAGTGTCAGAAAAAGGCAGTCTCCCCTCTTTCTCTCCTTACCTCCAGGCAACTCACTTGCATGCATTCTTACACTATTGCAAGCGCTCCTTTGACAATAGAGGAGCATGCTTAGAAGTAACCAGGGGGAAAACAAAAAGATTGTTTTTCTGCTGGTTCAGTTTTTACTGAGCCAGTTCCACGCACAATCACAGAAACAACTGTGCCAGCAGCAAGGAATGTGGTGGCACCAGGGCAGAACAAGTTTCTAGAAGACTGATTTGGGCAGAGGTACCTGCCTCCTGACAGAGCGGAACTGTAGCATAACACTGTATTTTTAGCTTGAGACATTGAGAAATCTCTCTGAAATTTTTAATTCACAAGCCTTCCTTCCCAAAGTTAGTTTTCAGAGCAGAAATTCTCAGGCACCTTCTCCCCCCGCCCTCTCAAGTGTTTCCTGTTCCTTTCTCCTCATCCCAGTGCTACAAACACATACCACAGTTTGGGAATTACTGCATTATTTTAACAGAGAAAACTCTTTCATGCTTGTTAGCAGGCAAAGAGAAAAATTGAGGAGTGTTTTCTTTTTCCATGCACTACATAAAAGCCTCATATTACAGTGATCTAGCGATCTCTGAAATGGAAAAACTGCAAACTTCTTCCTTACGCCACAATCAAGATTCATCTGATGCAGTAGTGCTGTAGTGAGAAGACTTAGGTAAGAGATGAGCTCAGGCTGAGCATAAGGAGCTAAATCAGCAGAAAACAACTTTTTTCTGCCCAGAATGATTTTTCAAATAAACTAGTTCTCCAAGCCAAATCACTATTGCCGGTACAAAAGGAAGCAATGGAATTGCTCTAGCTACAACCACAAAAAAAAAAAAACCAAACAGGAAGGCAGAAGGAAGGATGGGAATCATCCCTTTGGCAACAGCAAGCTATTAGAGTACCTTCGTTGTAACATGAAAACTACATACTGAAAAAATTAGGCAACATATGCTCATATTAATTCTCCTGCTCCCCAAAACCCCAGCACATACCAGCCAGCCATTATGTGCTGGATCCACCTACAGAGGATAACAATCGCTCATCCAGGTTTTTATTACAAGACTTCCCTTTTTCCTCAGGGCTTGCAAGGAGTTTAGGCTACTTAACATCACCTTTGAGCTTCAAGAGTCTCAGACGACCATATCTGCAGCCAATAATACAGAGATAAAAAGGCACATTGTTTCAGTACAGCCCCACCAGATATATCTCCTTTTAATTTGAAGTCTTACACCTTATTTTTAAATCTCTAGCCCAGTGACTCATGTAGTTCCGACTTGTACGGTTACGGGATTAACACCCAGGAATCACAGAAGGTGACACACTATTCCTCAGGCTGAACATAAACACATAACACCCTTCTGGAACCCGTTTATGCATAAGGTCCTCCTATGTGTATGCAAAGCATATCTACAACTTGTAAACTGGCCAGCTACTCATCTTATCTGGACCTGCATTAGCCCTTTTGACAACTTGCCTGGGGCTGTGTGTCGTAGTGCCAACTCACCACGCAAAGCCTTACGTCAATAGTTGCGAGTTAGCCACAATCAACAGTGCCGCTTCACCCCATTTGAACTGTTAAGTCTCCACCGTGTCCGTTTGGACTTTGTGCGTGCATATGCATTCAATTTACTAGTACGCTGCAATAAAATAGTTTAGATTTACTAAAGAGGGCAACGTTCTAGTAAGGCTACAATTATTAGCCTGAGCTTTCTTAATTACAAGGCTGAAACCCCTTGCTTTCTCACACAGAACAGCGATGGGTTTTGCTACTTCATAGTCTTGTTCATTTGGCAGTCACTGCATGACTTGTCAATTTTGCTTTTAGGACATTTGGGGAAAGTTTGACATCCTTTTTGTAATCAACATAGTGGTTAACCTCTCATATAACAATACCTTTCATAAATATTCATTCATCTGCACAGCAATTCCGCTTACGAACGTTAATATTGCTGAAAATAGATAAAGTCCAAACAACATCTTCTGTGTTTTCAGTCTTAAATATTGTGCCTTAGGTATAGTAAGTGTCATCCACCATGAGACTCGGAACATTTTCAGATGCCTGGAAAAAGTGCTTTCCTCTGTGCAAGTAAAGAACATACGTATCGATCTTCTGACTTTTATTTTTGATTAAAAGAAACAATAAGCCAGGAAAAATAATAATTCTTCAAGACATCTGTTGCACAATACACACATTGAGAGAGAGAGAAAGGAACCAAATGGATCCTTTGCCCAGTGCAGCGGAAGAAACAGATCTAGACACATAGCCTGTTGAATGGAAACACAGAGGTGAAGGGAGAATTGCCACCACAAGCTGCTTCTGGCAAGTAAATGCAGGAACTAGAGGAAGGAGAAGGCCTAGCGCAAGAAAGAAATGACAGAAACAAGCCAGTGGCAAGAAGGATTAATTAAAATAAGGCCTAGAGTTGGCTAGAAGGGCATTGTCTATATATAAAGTTGAATATAAAAAAAAGATAACTGCAAATCGCAAAGGTTCTTTAACATGCAGATGTAGAAAAGATGAATTACATGTAGTAAAGCTACCGATGTCCTAGCTCCACTTCTGATTAGTCTCCAATGAGACCCTGGGGTGCAAGTCAAGTCAGCAGTGCTGAAAATCAAGCTGTTGAATGACCTGTTTCACAAAGGCTGAGACAGGTAACTGCTAGCTAAAATTTTCCATTGCCCTAGCCTCAGCAATTAGACAAGAAGCATTACAGGCTCCAGTATCAAAAGAGTAGGAACTAAGGGTGGGGGAGCGGCAGGATATTTAGAATAAAGTGCCTGATTACTGTTCTACGGGCCTTACTGTCACAACAGCTTGTCCCTTCAGGGCCTTGATGCCACTGCCCCAGCGATCATGAGTAATGCAGTTGGGTTTGCGGTGTCTTGATAAAAATGCCCCCTCGTGGTCACTACAATGATTTCCTAAAAGGGCATGCAAACTACCGCCTTTCTGCTAAATCTCACTACATCTGCTTCTAACTGCTTGTCATATTTGTGCGGTTTTCATGCTTCTTCCAGCGCAAGAGGGAAAACGTCTTCGTGCAAAGCTGAGAGCTTTAACTTTAGTCTTTGTGGTATCTTGAGCTCTCGTCTCCAAGAAGAGTAGCCAAAGATAGCTGATTGTGTCTCTTCCAGGAGTTTCCATTAAAAGAAAACCTGCATAAATAATGATCTGCATAACAGACAATAAACAGACACCAAAATTCCCACTTGAATTTGCAAAGTATTTATGTGAATCTACATAATCATTTGCCTTAAAAAAAAAAAAAGACAAAAGCACCAAATCTATAGGTCTACTTAAAGAAGTTTGTTACTTTTTAAAAAGCAACACAGCTGTTTCAGTTTTTGTTACCACCTTCTCTTACCCCGTAAAAGCAAAAACCAACGAGTAAACCGATTCAGATTTAATACCACTTCAAAGCTTTTGAGAGACTAGAGACTCATGGTTCAGTAAGCAAGCTACCGAATCTGTTCCCAATGGCATGGATGCTGCGTAGTCCAGCAAGAAGTGAATTCTGTAGCTGGCTAATTCCAGGAGACTCAAACACAGCAACGGCAGAGAGACTTGCCTAAAGTACAGCTACCTACTGCCCTTAATATTCATTACAGTCCACACTCAGCTATAAACAATCTGAAGAGAGAGTGTTGCAATTCAGAAATTGGTACTGAGACCTGATTCACTTCCGGCTACTTTTACTGCCGCAAATCTTTCAAACTTATCTGGCCTACCGAGTGAG
Source organism: Pelecanus crispus (assembly GCF_030463565.1). Lineage (NCBI taxonomy): Eukaryota > Metazoa > Chordata > Aves > Pelecaniformes > Pelecanidae > Pelecanus > Pelecanus crispus. Next base: position 4,474,427 of record NC_134645.1, on the reverse strand, counting down.
ACTGTAGGTCCCAGGAGGAAGGTCTTGCTGCAAGAAAAGCTTTAACTCCAGCTTTCTTTACAGATAGCGATCAGCTTGCTGGCAGATGATGTCTTTTAAATCGCTGGTGCTACCCTGTTGCACCACCTTCTCCTGTTTTCTTACTCTGTTTTTTAGACTGCTAGGGCTTTGGGGCAGTTTTGGGGGATTTATCATCCTGCTTCCACAGCACAACAGGGTGGTCTAAGACTACTGCTCCTTGACTGCACGGCAACCCCACGGTCAATCTAGTCTCTTACATGTTTAGGCAGCTACACCTGATACTATCTACATATTGTTAGAGAGAGAGACTGTACGTACAGTCCCTCTCTACTTCATAGATTGTGTTTACTCTGTCATATACTCAGCGATCAGCTCTACAGGCCAGGAACTTTTCTTTTCTTTCACAGTGATTTGCCTGGCGGTATGCTGATTTCTTTTTGGGGTTATGCTACTGCTACTCATTCTCTTTCTCCAAGAGCGGGCAGCTCTCAGGGTACAAAAAGCCTACTTACAAAGAAGTAAACCTGAAATACTTACAACATTTCTCCAAAAAAATCCATCTCATTAAGTGGCTGGATTTTTAAAAACTAGAATTTATATTCCTTTTACGCATCTTAGTTACACATGGCATTGTTTCCACTTCCTGAATATGCATCTTTAAGCTTCAATGTCAACATAAATACTGGTACAGCTGTGCAATTATAGCACTTTTGCTTCTGCAAATATTCCCATGACCTACATCACAAGAAAAAAAAAACCACTCTGTGGCAGGTGACCCAGTTACTACAGACTTGGTCAGTTCAGGACTTCACACTTGCAACAGGGTTAAAACCTTATTTGCAAAACAGCACTGCTGTAACTGGTCAAGTGAAAACCATGTGACCTGACATGTTTTTAATTGTAATGTAGACAGAACTTTTCATTTACATAGCCTAGGACTAATGTATACCTCTGTTCTGATGCCAGAGGACACCAGAAATGTAGGAAGTGAAAAAAAGAAAGGCGGCCGCTTGGATAATTTACTCAGACAATTACTGTCTCATCATTACTATCCTTGCTTGGAAGAATGTTTACTAGTGCCCCTAGAAGAAGGAGGGAAAAATAAAATTAAATATATAGCTGAATGGAACCACAGAATAAATTATCTTTAGCATAGCAATTACAGTTTCTCCCAGACTATGTGTATTATGAACAACCTATATTTGTGCGGTCAACAAGCCTGCCTCATAAACATACCTGTAATTAATTTGAAATAACGAAAACCAGGGGTAAATAAACGTAATGTTATTTTTGCTCCCTTTAACAGAGTGTTTGGCTCCTTAGCTATATACAGACAATTGATTCACCACAACTTCTGATGAAGTGGAAGTCTCCAGCCAGGAAAGGATGACTCCAGTGTGCCGCGGATGAAGGTGGTGTCAAGAACCTCCTAAAGTGATAAAAACCAAACTGATTATGGTTTATGAAAATAATAAACAGCAAAGGAGCTAGTGCTTAACAGATTAAAGTGGTTTCCTCTCCCCCCCCGCCTTAATAGCACCCATAGCCACTTTATTCTCTAGCAATCTTGTCCAGTTCTCTTTCTTTTGCAATATCCTCCCCTTCATAAGCCTCTAACCCACAAGTCTTTCAATTTTTGCAAAAGATACTGGCTGTCTTCTAACCCAGAGCTTTCCAGTGTGCATAGCAGTGCTTTATGAATGGAAGTTTGGTGTCTTCATTAATTCCTGTTCTGTCTCAGTAAGATGGAGGGGAGCCAGAACTCTCTGTGGTTCCCTTTACAAGAGGGTTTCCATCTTTGCTCATAACATGCTCAAGCAGCAGAGACCAATCAGCAGCTTTATTCAGGAAATCTAGGAAGATTCACACTCCTAAAGCTGGAGAGAAGGGGTATGCCAGCTTCCCTCAGCTGCGTGTTTCTTCCACCTTTATTTGAGGGGCTTTAAGCAACTCACTACGCAATAGCACGTTCTGAGGCCCTGAAGGCATGCTCATTGTGCTTGGTCACTGCACCAAACAAGCTTTGATTACAGGAACAAGTTTATTAAATTTGGGGACGTGCAATAATACATTCATAGCAATACAGTACAGTTAAGAGTCAAGAACCCAATCGCGCACCTCTCTTACAGGCAAAGCTTCCACTTGGGTTGACTGGAATTTTGTCTGAGTGATAAAAATACACAGCCCTGCAAACGTAACGTTCATTTAGGTATTGTAAGGGACATGGCTACCAGCAACTTGCTGTAAACTCTATCATTCATTCAGAAAGATGTAGTAATATAGAGTTCACATACATAACATTCATAATTCAACCTACTCGACTCAGTAGCTGCAACTCTTTCCTAAATAAAAGCATTTAGCTTCTGCTGAAGCCAAGAGTAATTTTTAACGGTGAATCTAAAGGGGGATAACTTTGGGCCTAAAATGCACAATAATAATAAAAAAAGTCTGATATCATGGCTCTGAGTTGGAGGCAAACCCATGGCATCACCGCAGTCCTATGCTGCTCACTCTTGCAACATTTGTCTTAGGGATAAGTACTTACACACATCTTGGGGATTCATGTTTCACCGAGGCACAGAGCCTCTCCAATTCATGCAGTTCAACATTATTTTGTGATACCTAAGGCCTTTGTGGCTTTAACGCACAACCTTAAGCATGGAGCCTCCTACTCTGAAATGGTATCATGGGATATCCAATTTTTCATAACAGTTGACGTGATACTTCTGCAAAGATTTACTCAGTCACTTAAGAGCTACATTCATCTTTCACATAGAAACTCTGGTTAGATGCTGCAGCAAGTGTTCAGCAGCAGAAAAAGGCATCTCTAGCAGAGTCTAATCAAGAATCTCGATGGAGACGACATAAAAAGCCACCTACAATTTGGAAAGTTAAAACTCTAGTATTTTTACCTTTTTTTTTTTTTTAATTTTCTTAAAGGACATACACTTAGCATCCATTTGTTTTCTGTAGCAAGCAACTAGTAGTAACTATGATTCTATGACCAGTTAGTAACTCCTTAGAAAACATGTCACTTTCTTTTTTCCCCACAGTTCCACTATCAGGAATTACTGGGATTCCCCTTTACCAACCTCACCCACCCCTGCAATGGTTAAAATATAAACACTTACCATCAGCACTTAGCAAGACGTTAACTTGGATCTGACAGTCCTATGGTACTGCATGTTGTGCTGAAATTCTTAGCGAGGCTTTTTTGTGGAGAACCAAAAACAAGCAAGAAACAAATTTGTGATTATTTTTTTTTTCCTTCTTAAGAAGGTAATCAAGGTCTGAAAGGAAAAGTTGTTTAATTTGCAAGCTTATAAAAAAGCATTAAGAAAGAATAGTGGGCTATCACATATGTAGTGGCTTAAAAATCAGCGGTTGGTCTCAGTTATATTGTCTAGAGATACTTACAACAGTCCATAGCTGGGTGCAGTAACTAATACGTACTACGAATCCCCATTGCAAGCATGGACAATATAACTCTAAAGAAAAAGGGTCAAACAACACAATCTCACGCATTCAGAGAATTCAACTTCAGTTTCTGGTATTGCCACAAAATTTCTGTCTGACCCTTCATAAATCATTAACTTCTGTGCCTTAGATTTCTCATTTATTAGAGCAGAGATTTAAAAAAAAAAAAGACAACTTGCTTAGAAGCGTTGTAAAGAATTATTAAGTGTTGAAAAAGAATTTGACGTGGTGTCAGGGAAAGCCTTGACATTAGTACACAATAAGACCAAAACTTAATACAAATAAGGAACTTTTTGTGGGCACCCCGGTTCATCCTCTGCCCAATTGTTTCAGATAAGAAGTCATCTTAAACATTGGTGTTAGCGGCATCCCTTACTTAACAAATACAAGATCATCCCATCTTTCCCAACCAAAGCTCCCCTTAACACGTAGTTGAAAAACAAAACAATCTAAACAAAAGGAATAGTGACCAAGAAGAGACCCAAGTTCACATACAAGTGGGAGTCAATGAAATAATGCAGTCTTACTTAAGAGTCGCCAAGAACCTGTGGTTAGTTTCTGTACTGAAGCCTTAAACTTTTCTAAGTAGCAGCTTTGCTTTTATTTGACGTTTTTAGACCTTCACACAAGGACAAACAGAAGTGCAGCAGGGTTTCCCCACTGACATCACAGCCACTGAAATCAGGGATGACCTTTAAGGCTGAACACATGCAAGACTTGAGCATGAACATACGAACCTGTTTGAGCTGTACAGTTGGGCTGTTGGCCAATCCATCTCAGGCTTATTGTTACTGAAAGATGAACTGAAAACAACTTTAAATAAGCACAGTCTAGAGAAAATTGAGATATTACCCTTACTGAATTTTCCCCATTTAAAGACATGATATCTAAGAACAGGAGAGAAAGTTAACACACTGTTGATTACTTGTTTCTGTAGAAGCAACATAATTTAGTAAACAGATCTATAATTTTACAGGCATGTGCCAAATATTTACCCTGAATTACAGAAAAGTAAACATCTCTGTACTTACACAACTTACCATTTGGTGTAACCCAGGGATTTATTTAGTGGGCGAACAGGGGAACAGAAACAGGGGATTCCCTTGCCTTCTCATTGCTAGTACTTAGCTGTCTGCAACATAGTCCTTTCGCTCAAAACGCAGCTCCTAGAGATATACTTTTGTCCCATTTGATTTTCTTAACTAAATTACTGCAAACAATCACTGTACAGAAAATACCGTAGCCATGATCTTCCTATTGTACATGACTTGAAAGATTGGATTTTTTTTTTTGTAAATGCATTGAACAAAACCTACACCGGGTTGCTTTAGAGAGACTCTACCAATAGCTATTAATCCTACATAGCAGAAAAGGTACAGGATCGGTAAAAGCCTATAAAAACACTCAAAATGAGTGGGGAAAATTAATATATGCTATACCATGTAGACAAAACCAGAAGTGAATGTAATGACCAGCTACAAGTCTTGCAAGAAATACTTAAAGACTTCTGGTTTCACATATACAATTCAGAAGGAGGACCAACTTTCAGTTTCCCTATGGTCTAATGCCTGCCTCATTTGGGAGAGCAGAAAATCTATAACTTAAACCAGCTATTACTTCTTTAGCTTAGTTATTTAGAAGTCTCTGTTGTATTGCTCACAATGACAGGTTTATGCCCTCTGCTCAAGTAGTAGAAAAGGCCGTACATCACAGAAACGTAAATTTGGTATCAAATAAATAAGAGATGAAAAACAATCCGACAAAAATCGCAACCAACGTTCTAAAGCAGTGCTGAAGGCATACAGCCAAGCACTTACATGTCAAGCGATTCTCAAAATCTCAGCTCTTCTTCTTTGGGTGCATGTACTCGGATATAGCATTTATGATAACCTTCTGTTCTCGCCAAGCGACCACACAGGAAAAACGGAGCAGAATTAAAACTGCAGGGACAAAATAAATTCTAGCATTTCCTAGCTTTAGTTAATACTGTAGCAAGTAGATACCATGTTTTATTTTTGTCCTATTACCATCAACGTACTTTGTTGGTTATGGCTAGTCAACACTTCCTATTTTAAGGCCGCATTTTCAGTTACTCCAAGTTTGCCAAAACCTTTTCTTTGGAGTATGATTACATATACTGCACTCCCACCTGATTTTTAGGAAAATCAGAACAAAAATGACTCAGTCATTTCTAAGAATGACCATGGGGAACATGTGCTGCTTTAATTATATTCAAAGAATTCTTAAGGCTTTTAGTTAAAGAGGCTGCGCTGGTGTCACTACTGGACTTTTTGCTCTTCCTTTGAAAAAACACACATATCTGGGCATGTGTTGAACCTTTGAAAAGTTTGAACTTACACATGCTCGCCAGACTTGCTTAGCAGCCAAAATTTTCAGCTTTCTCTCCATTGCACAAACTGCAGAGAGCGAGCTGGATGGTCCCCGCAGTAGGCAGCTGATCGCCAAGCTGCCACACACTAAAACTGAAACAGGGTAGGTTATTTCTCCTCTGGTTTCAGGACTCCTGGGATTTTTTACTCCATCAGCACAGAATAAAGTACCACCCAGTTCAAATGCTGAGGAAGCAAAGATGGTTTGGGGCGAGAAAGAAAGATGTTATCAGAGAGAAAGGAAGACAGGCAAGAGTCTGAGATCAGATGAAATTAAAAGAGATGAGATGCAAGCAAGAAACCAGGTTGGGTGAAGAGAGCAGGATGATTCAGACAGGGTCTTCCCAGCAAAGAAGAGCTGCCCAAGGACAAGCAGGCCCAGTTTGATTTTCTTGACGTCTCTCAATTTCTTGAAGGTCAGACAGCTGAGAGATCAACAGGTTGTATCTTCTGGAAAAGGAGAAAAATCAGCCCCCAGGCTACTGTTTTGCTAAGATTCCCCCCAGAAAAATACACAAGGTCCAGCAGCCCGGAGCCCTTGGGCCACGCTCAGAGCTCAGCACCCCTGGGGTAGGTGATGGCCGAAGAAACCCTCAGCCACGGGGAAGGGGAGTCCATGCTGACCAGCATTCTAGGAGGCAGCAAGGGGTGCTCAACAGCCCACCACTCCCCTCCTTCCCAGCTCCGGGCTGGAAAACACCCCACCATGCTCTGCTTAGTCCAGCCTAGCCCAGCAGGATTTGAGGAAAGGCAGAGCAACAGCAGAGCTGGCCAGGGAGCCGGGGGCCTGCGGCTGGTCCCCCCGACCCCTCCAGGCCGGTGGTCGGGGCAGCAGGCAGCGCAGGGCTGCAGCGGTGTTTCCCAGCGATGCAGTCACATGCCAGCACCGTCACAGCACACGCAGCTCTCGGCCCCCGTCACGGGCCTTTAGGGCAGGAAACCCGCCCCAGCGTGGGAAGCCTACGCCAGAGCTCCCCTTCACCCCGCGGGGGAAAGGGCATGCAGCCCCCACAGCCCACTCTGCAAGTGGGCAGATGGAGGGACAAGGCTGCAGCCCACTGCGGGGGTCCCGTGGGAGAGGAAGACGCCTTTTCTCACCGGAGCAGGTTACTGCTCAGATCAAGGTGCCCCCTGCAGCCTTTTGATTTGCTCTGAGGACAGGGCACGAGTGCCTCCAGCCCAGGGCGGTTATTAGCCCCTCAGCTGCACACAGATGCATAGCACGCTACAACCGCGGCTTCTCGTTTACTGGAACTGGACCGGTTTACATAGGACCAGACTCTTTATAAGAAGTGTGATGAGGTAATTGCAAAAACACAGCCAGGAGTTTTTGCTTGTGTTTTGAGGCTAAACAGCTTATGTCACCAAGTATTACATAAAGGCAGTATTAATAAAGTGCCCTCCCTCCCAAAGTCAAGATTAACAATTTCAAGATACTTTGGTTTTTCCCCTTTGTTGTTTACTCATTAAGGCAAAAAGTAAGTATCCTATTACTTTCTCTCTCAGTTTCTACACGGACATCCACTGCAACAGCAGAAGTGTAGGTGACTTCACATTCACTGTTTCTTTGCTTATACCTAACAAGTAAAAACCATAGGAGACGTCAATTCCTGCAGTGGAATTTCTTGCTCAAAGTGGCTAACCATACACAATTTCAACGCAGAGCTGCTCCTCTTTAAGGAGATTGATCGCACGTCCTTCGCCCCTTCCATCTAGCCCTCCAAGCCACACATACAGCAACCAGCTAAGAAAGCAGATAGAAAACAGCAAAGTTTGCAGGAAGCCTGATATCAAAAGAGCCTCCCTCACTGAGTCTTTATGCATGAGTAACTTTCCTTTCAATCGCTTTAACAGAGGACTTGCTCCATAACAAAGGAAAACATTTAAGTAGAATTGTTACAGTTTGAACTTTATTTAAAATAGCTGAAAAACTAAACTGAAAAATCCTGGGGCAGTATCGAAGTTCTGCAACATCCAGGGAAACTCCAGAACAGTGATGTCACTCTGCACTGGGCCAAGCGTTGAGATCAGGATATATTAAAACATGTAATTTCACCTATGCTGGATAAAGTCCGAGAAACTAGTAACCTAAATTCTTCCTAAACATTCTTCTTAAAACCCTAAGAGTGAGGGGAAGAAAAAAAAAATGTAAGAGCAATTAGAAGATAACTGCAAAGCAAGAGTAAAAAAAAAAATCTGTCTAAAGTCGTATATTTTGATACCCATTAACTAGGTTAGTTAGAGACTAGTTGCATAAATGCACGTGCTGACATAGAGGTTAAGGGCAAAACAGCCCCTAACAGTCTTGGAATACTCAAGTGGAAGAATTTGTTTAAAAGCACAATATTATTACAGGGTTGTAGACTATTGCAAACCAGTTACTGTTCATATTTGCTTTGCTGTTTATCTTATCTCCTACTTCAGCTCTAATTCCTTCAAATTCATGCTGGATTTTTATTTACACAGGTGCTGAAGTGGTATACATACTGTAACTAGTACACAGACTTGACAATATTTAAATACCATGGTTTTAACACAGGTCACAAAACAGACATAACCATGTTACAAACTCAAGGTGTAGTTCTGGCTAAAAGCCACTTACCTGACATGGGTTCTGTTTCTGAATTTTAACCCGTGACTAAACCTAAGCCTTGCAGTCTAAGTTTTGTGGTTTTTTGGAGGGGAGAGGGAAGAATAAGACCTCTCAAACCCACTAAGGCAAGTTTTCTACTTGAAGCAAGCTGGAAACCAGAGGTAGTATGCAAAAAAATAAGTATATTGTGATATAGTCATGCTTTCTCCATAAGTTTGGAATCCTAGCAGTAGGAGGAACACTAGAGAACAAAGACCTTGCAAGATACATGCCTCTTCTTATTCCTTTACAATCCTTCGGTCTTGTCACTAGAGTTTTAGGTGGATGCTTAAGGTGATCAGGGCTCAGAATTGCTGTTTAAGCCAAGCAACTCATTTTAAAAGAATACCAGGGTACCTGTTGTCCACATAGCAAACTGGGACTTCAGCTGTCACAGTTTGCAAACTGCACTATTCAGAGGGCATTAATTCAAAACCTGGAAATACTAGAAGCAGGAAAGCAGTGTTCCTAGTCTCCTCAAAGTTACTCTAGCACGACATTATCTTTTTGTGGACGGTATTTTTTGTGGCACTGCCCCCCCACCTTACATTTGGTTTAGCAGTTTGGGTTTTTTAAGCAGATCTCATCTGCATTAAAAAAAACAAAAGAGACTGAAGATTTTAAATTTCTCTTTGGAAGATAGTATTTTACAGCACATACAAAAATACTCTGGAAAAAATACACAACTTCATTTAGAAAAACACCAAATTATAAAGAAATTACAATAGAGATAGCATAACATCTGTTTCATATGATCAGAATTTCTCCCCACCCCTCAAAAAACCCTAATGCACTTAACCGGGTAAGCAGTGTTATCAGTTTACAGAACCGGACTTAAGACTACTACAAGTTTTCACGTAGCCATTTAGAACAGCTTTCAGGGTTTATCTGAAACCACTTTCTGCATGCCAGTTGCTTTCAAGACTGCAGCTTGCAGGTGGGTAGTAGTGGCACAACAGCCTCGGCTGTTGCAATGTTTAAGTACATCTTCAGCTGTGTGTTCCGAGTTTAGCTTTGCTATCCAGTGACAACAAAAAAAACCCCTCAAGTCTCATGCCAGAGCAGTCTTAAGACAAAAATCGGATAACACGGCATGGGCCATGTCTATCATCTCCATACCTTGGTAGCATCCTCTGCTGCATTTTCTTCAATATTTAAATTATTTTATGGGCCTCCATGGGAGGCAATATTTGTGTAGTGCATGGCTGTGCTAGACAGTGGAAAGCTACTAGCTGAGGAAGCTGAGCACTATTGTGATAGATGCACAGAAGTGTATGTGCCAAAGGGGAAAATAATTTAAGAATAATATATGCACACGAACTAGGAAAGCACAAATACAAGCACGTTCATACACACTTGAAACCAGAATGTGGTTGCAGTGACTAGTTAACCCTGTTTACATACATTCTGAATCCAAGTCACAGGACAGGTTGGTTTTTTGAGGCTTTTTCAAAAGCTGTTTCAGCTAGTGACAGTTAAGACTCTTTAAAAAACTAGTAGGGATAACTGTTACAAGAATATGCAAAAAGTAGTTCAGAAGGAAGCAAGCATCTAACAATACCATAAAATAAGTCCGTGATTTTCACTGGCCAATTGCAGTATGGCAACAGTAACCTTCCATACTTTGTTAGTAACTACAATACATGTCGATAATATGGACCACTAAACAAGTGATTATCATCTTTACCTGAAGAGATACTGGTTACCCATTAAGGGTAAGTTTGATGGATCTTTTAATAATACGAATACTATTTGTTGGAACAGGAGATGAAGAATCTGGTAGTTCTTTACTGGAAAGCCTCTACAACACACAAAAAGATGCCACAGGAAAAAAAAAGGAAGTTTAAAATTCATTAATTCAGAAGTAGCAGCAGATAAACCCTTTCCTAGCTGAATAAAACAGCATTCTTCATGTACCAAAACAGCATGGCCTAAAACTGAGTGTTTATAGAGAAGGATTTTTTTTTTTTCACCACACCACTTTAGTTACCACCAGTTTACAGAGGAAGAGCATTTTCCCCTCTGCACACTTCTTTCCTAACATCAATTCAGATAATTGTATTCCTGAAGGGGGGGGGGGGGGGGGCGGAATTAGTTGCAAGTCGCTCAGTAGCATAATAGAGGAAGCTACCATTCTTCTCAGATCCATGGATCATGAAAACAGAGTGTCTCTACTGTCCAGATTACTTCCAGTCCTATAACCCTCAATTTCACAACATTTTACGTGACACAGAAGAGTTAAAGCCACTTACACACTTCAAAGCTTCCAAGTCTTGTCACAGAAATCAGTATACAAGTATTTAAGATAATAAGAGCTCAAATCACCTTATGGAAGGATCTGCAAGGAGTACAGAGCTTTTTGCTTAAGAAAAAAGCAAAATCAGGAAACAAACTGCATCAGCATTTGAGTGCAGAGCAACATGTTTTTTCAAGTTCAAGAACTTGGAAACTTTGGCTTCACTTTTGTGAGTAAACCTGGAAGGTCATTATCCAGCTATTCAATTTGGTGAAAGCATGATAGGCAAAACTTACTAACTACTTAGAACCACCAAATTTACAGGAACGAATAGTACATAAGTCTTTGTACATAAATTGGAATTTCTAGTTTTGCTTTACCTATGAACACAAAGGCACAATAAATAATACCTGTGATCTGGATGTGCTGATAACTGGAATCAGCATGGACTTTCCTCCAAGGACACCCTAAAAAAAAAGCCAGAAGGGATTTATTAGGCAGTATTGTCAAATTCGTGACTCGAGAGACAGCAAGGTCCGGCAGCTAGGATACTTAAAAACTAAACACATACGTGCTTTGACAGCCTCCACCTCGGGTTTTTTGAGGGGTTTGGTTTTTTTAAGCCCCATAAACCCACATAGAGCAGTTCAGGTATTTCAACCTTCACTCTACCAACAAGACCACATCTTGACTTGAGGGTGTGCCCTCAAGAGTTTATGCTTCAGTAGCAAGCTACACTAAATATAGAGCTCTTTATCCTCCCTTTGAGAGGCCAAATGCTTTAGTCTTCATTGTAGTTTTAGTTTACAACAGTGAATCAAGTGGTTAAAAAAAAAACCAAACGATTCCAAGCATGGTAAGAGGCTAGATACTCCCAAATCATCTAGTGGTAACACTTAAATTAGGTCATACCAGTGTAATATTTGGGAAATGAAGACTGAAATAAGCTAAGCAAAAAAGCATGTTTTTGTTTACATCAGTAAATGCGTAGAATATCTATGTGAGGTAGTCTAGGCACTAGAACAGTCCATTCAGCTTTTCACTTAGTCCACTAAGTAAAAACCACTTCAAAGTTACATTTTCTGTAGATCTCCTGACATCATCTGGATTGCCACCATCTTTGAATGCCGAATCCTGGCCAGTTAACTAGAAGAACAGAATACGCAGACTCAAAATAATTGCTATGCTAAAGTTACCTTCATATTTGGGTACAGCTTCCAGTCAACACATTAAATGTGTTAGTGGCCATTCTTAAAACAGAATTTAGACAAGACTACTATTACCACACAGGAATCTCAAGCCCCTCAAATACGTCTTACTACCCAAACCTTGAAATCTGTACTTGAAATATTCAATACAGTTCTGCAAGTTGATTCTTTACAAGTGTCAAAACTGAGGGGTTTTTTTCTAGTTGTTCTTTGCCTCTGCCTCAGATCAGAGGTCAAGCCACAGGAACAGCTATTTAAGGAGATTTATATATAGCAAGAAAACAAATCAAGCATTAGTCTAAAGCTTCCACAAAACCAAGATTTAACAAGCAACTCCACACTGTCATTTCAGCAGTGGACAACCTATTGAATAGGCTGCCAATTTCTGAAGAGGCAAAACCATCAATAGGCATTCACAAATCATCTGCCAGGACAAAATTAGCTCATACTTTTACATTTCTAAGATTCATATCATCTTCACTTTGAGATAATTTTTTTCTGAATTGTTTTAAGAACTGCTTCCAAATGAGCCAGTTCATCCAGCAATTGATCAGTGCAGTAATATATAAGTACAGTAGTATTTAGAGACCCTGCCACCAGACCAGAACCAGTCACTACTGCCGTGCCAGATCTTGGGGAAAAAAAAAAAAAAAAACATTGTTTAATAGCTATATATTATATCCAAGACAATTTCTCATATCTACATCCTAGTAAAACTATCATTATGCTTAAATTTAGATTCCTGAATCCATTGGGGATGCATATAAGTGTTTCTTCTCAGTTATTTAATTCATTCTACATCAATAATTAATACTACTTCAAACCCTCCCCAGCCTAGCTCCCCTTCCTTACCTTTTCTCCATCTATTGGTTTTTTGGGGCATTCATCTGATGTAGGTGAACGAGGTCCTTTAGAGGTCGGTGAATAAGGTCGTTTAGGTGCAGCATTCTTCGGATCTGTAATTGTAGTCCCACTTAATTCACGCTGTCCTTGGACAAAATGTGGTCTCAGTTGAGAAACTGTGTTATGTCCTGGAACGGTGCAACCAATTGGAGGTCCTGGTGTTTTTACTGCAACCGCAGCTTCCATTTCTGTAGGAGACACTAGCTTTTAGAGTTCGGCCATGAGATTAAAGACTGCATTCCACCTACTACTTCATACATACTTGAATCAATAACAGGAATGGAGAGTCCCTTAGACACTGATGGCACAGCTACATGAGGTATCTTCTCTCTATTGTTAGCACACACTGGTGGCATAGCTACATGAGCTATCTTCTCTCTATTGTTAGCACACATTGATGGCACAGCTACATGAGCTATCTTCTCTCTATTGTTAGCACCATTAGATCTCTGATATCCAGCATTTCTGTAAGAGTCAGACACTAGAGTTATAAAATGCTAGTTTGTAAAATACTGTTATATTTCCAGAAAGTTCATGCAAGAGAAATGTCTACCTTCTTAGCTCATTGTCACAGCTCTACTAAACACCACAAACTCACAGGCAATCTAGCATGAGATCTTCACTTTGCTGAACTTCAGACCACAAATTTAAACTTAAGCGTTTTCTTTACTGAGTCTCTACATACTGGTACCATTTTCGAGCTTAGTATATCCAGCACTCTGTACTGCTTTTAATGAATATATCTACTCCATGCATATGTGCACCCAATTTTGGGGTTGTTTTTTTTTTTTTGCATACTACTCTTACAGTACCAAACAGTCTGAACACAGCAGGCATTACACATTTGGTGGTATTGGGCTATTACTCTCCAGTTTACATATTCCTCCTGTGCTTAGGTAGCTTATGCACAGACTTCCCAGGAAGTGACAGACACTAACTGCCCAAGTTCTCAAACTGCTCCACTAAGTCAGCAGCAGCTCTAGTGTTTCTGTGATCAAGATCAGCACTTCATTAGAACTTAATACTACTTGGCATTAACCACAGGTCTTGTTAGAAAGAACAGTTACCTACACATAAAATACTCCGGCTTGAAGTTACACACTAACCTAAGGGGATTTATATTTAAGACCAAATAATTTCTCTGGTATCAAGTTCTTCATTCCTATGTGTTCATGTACATTAGTTTTCTTTTCCCAAGGATTTCTTTAACCTGTCTCCCCCCACGTGCCCAAAGGAGACACCAGCTTTGTTCCTGAAGCCATTAGAGCCCTCCACATGCTTACGGTCCACATAGATTCAAAGCAGAAATCCTAGACCTCATTCACATTGCAAGTCAGCTAAAAGCAGCAGCTTCTTCACAGTCCTAAGGTTATGGTGCTGACCTTTCTATCTCTGCTGTAGAGGTGTCCAGTTTAGATATCTTATTTAATGAAGAGGGATTATATGGTGTTCTGGAGTCCATGTCTCTGGAACTGTCCAAACAGCTTCCATCTGAAGAAGTCCTTTTGCACTGAAGCCCACTAGCATTTTGACTAATATCTGGCATGCTTTGCTGAAACAACAGTTAAAAAAAATAATGAAGTCTTCAAGTAATTATTAAAGCAAAAAAAAAAAATTGCCAGAAGAGCCAAGTTTTTCTTATACCTTCTTTCTTTTCTGTAACGTTTCTGGAGGCAAAAAATAGTGGAGGTGCTTTCTCTTCACATGAGCTGCCTCAATCTTCATACCTTCCTTTAGCACATTGAGGTTCTTAGCCTGCCTGTAGACTAAGATGAAATTTAGTGTTGTAGCTTAGTGGGGTGTTTGCATTAGGTATTTGTCAAAGTTACATATGGTTTCTTTAGAAACAGCAAGCCTTTAAGTCTGTCCAGCCCAAAGAACAAGAAGTTTCCAGCCTAACTGAACACAAAATGCTGTCCAAGCATTCTACATGTAGTCTCAAGAAGATGAAGGTGACCCAAGATGTCCATTTCACATCCAGTACAGACTAGATTAAATATGCATTTATGTGCTCAATTACAGCTGTGGTTTGCTAATCATGCTGCTCACATCTGAGCTGATTTTAACCTGAAGGAGATAATACTCCTTAACCATTAGTTTTCTGTTTGTGAATAGATCTAGAGGACTTTCTGAATCAACCCAGTTGTGTACAGCTGATGAGAGACCAGCCACCTTACTCAAGATTAAGCTAATTTTTTATTTCATATTTACAGTGGTGATTGTGCTTTTTTTCATAACAGTTCTATAACTTCATATAAATTCAGTAGTTTAGATGTTAAAATTCTGTCTGAGAAAGCAAGACTGGATTTTAGGGACATCTGACTGTTGTGGTTTAGCCCCAGCCAGCAACTAAGCACCACGCAGCCGCTCGCTCACTCGCCCTACCCCGATGGGATGGGGGAGAGAATTGGAGGAGTAAGAGTGAGAAACACTCCTGGGCTGAGATGAGAACAGTTTAATAATTGAAATAAAGTAAAATAATAACAACAACAATATAATAATAATGTACAAAGCAAGTGATGCCCAATGCAATTGCTCTCTACCCACCGACCGATACCCAGCCAGTTCCTGAGCAGCGATCGCTGCTCCCCGGCCAACCCCCCCCAGTTTCTATACTGCCCATGACGCCATATGGTATGGAATAGCCCTTGGGGCAGTTTGGATCAACTATCCTGGCTGTGCCCCCTCCCAGCTTCTTGTGCACCTGGCAGAGCCTGGGAAGCTGAAAAGTCCTTGACTAGCATAAGCAGTACTCAGCAACAACTAAAAACATCAGGGTGTTATCAACATTCTTCTCCTACTAAATCCAAAACACAGCACTGTGCCTGCTACTAGGAAGAAAATTAACTCTATCCCAGCCGAAACCAGGACACTGACTTATCAGAATCACTACAATTTAAACAGGTTTCTCTTAACTGCCTGCAAACAGCCTTTTATGCAACTTTAGAATGCTACACTAGCACAGCAGTCATTACAGAATTAAGTCACATTTAGATAAGCTTATCTAATAGTCCTATCATGAGCATAACTGGAAAGTCAGCTTACTAACATACAGAGTGGGAATCAAAGTCAGGGCATGCAACAAAAAGGCTTATAAGTCTTTCTACAGGAGACCTAGAAGTAAAATAAAAACCCAAATATGAACATTCACACCAATACAAACAGTTGCTTCAAAGTAAATTCAGTAATGTTTTTATTTAGAAGTGACATAAAGTTCACTTAAAAGCCTTCCAAACATTGAGCCTTATATTCTTGAGCCCATCAACTTGAAGTTCATCTTTGCTCTCTAAAAATATTCTTTCAAAGTCAAGGCACATGATAAAAGCTTTCTTGCACGTAACTACTGGTCACTCCCACGTTTGTCAAAGGATTTCACACCTCAAGAATATACCTTTCCTGTCCAATCTCTCTGGATTCAAACCCTGTATCTGAAACATACTATAGGCTGTGCTTCACTAAACTAGGAGCACATAGCTATACTAATGAAGTACGTGCATAGAAATAAAGGATTTAACATTAGTTCTAGCCTCTTAGCAGTACCTAAGCCTTGTTGACATAATTTACATTTGCCACAACACTGAAACAGTGTCACTGGGCATAATGTACAAGACAAGCATCAGTACAGATAACAGTGCAAGTCTGAGGAAGTCACCCCACCTGGCTTGAGACAAGAGTTTTGATGCATTTTTCTGTGCTTTTTTCATATCCCAAAGCATGAGCTAAAAAGAAGGTCAGGTTTTACTGCATTTATTCATGTTGTCTAAGCAAGACAACACACAGCCCATGCTGCTACTAGGGATAAACTCTTCATCAGTGCAAACAAACATTTAAAGGAGTCCACTGTTTAGAACTCTATCCAAACACACTGGTCACTTCAGAAGAGCAACCCGATTTTCGTAGTTCTTCATTATGTTAGCTAGGCATGAGCCTGACAGCACACATGCACTTCTGAAAGGCGCAAGAGCAGTCAGCTTGGGACCTAGTAAACAGATTATGAAAAGACCTATACTTTCAAACAACTCCTCGCCCCAAACCTCCTTTATTCTAGCA
This sequence comes from Pelecanus crispus, assembly GCF_030463565.1. Lineage (NCBI taxonomy): Eukaryota > Metazoa > Chordata > Aves > Pelecaniformes > Pelecanidae > Pelecanus > Pelecanus crispus. The sequence goes on along the minus strand of NC_134645.1, from coordinate 4,457,510 downwards.
TCACCTAACACCACTTGCAATATTACTTTATTTCTACATCTATCAAAAGTAGTAACAGAAGATGAACATGAAGGTTTACATGCAAGACTGCATGTAATTACAATGTGACAACTCAGTGACTTTCAAAGTTCTGGGATCATATCCCACACAAACTTAGTTTGGAAAAATACTTTCAACAGGCATTAATAACTTAGAGCCCGATACAGTTAATTCCCACTTTCAAAGTTCAGCAACTGACAACTGTTTTGGACAGCTGTAGCTACATCCAGTAAATAACAACATCTGGCTTCACACCCAACTGTCCACTTCATGAAATGCAGTTCCTTTGTGAGTGTGTTTACTGTGGTCTGCAGAACTGTTATTTCACATATGGTGTGTGGTGTATGACTGTAGTACACATTTTTGTTTCAAGATGGACTTACTTTGCCAAAGTGTCACAATAGTACGTTTTTAAAGCTAATCTTCTATATGTTGCTCTCCACAGAAATATCTAATAGCTAACACCAGAAGGAAGCACAATTCACTTTGTGAAGCAACTTCCACTAGTACAAAAAAAAATTTAGCCGTATGAGACTAGAGCAAAATACCAGCTTACCTGTATCTGTGAACGACTGTATAACATATGTTAAATCAATGTTAACGCTTTCTGCATTTTCCACTTTCTTAAATACAATTCCAAGAAACCACATCGACACATATCCACTCCTAAAAAGACAGATATACAGATATATCGTTTATGCACAGTGATTTGGATGCTAGTATCTACTCTCAAGAAAGGATTAAGCAAAACTGTTTAGTGGTGCACAGCAGTTAAAAATTAGTCAGCCCATACTTAAGTTCAGAGCACTTCTCTCTGAAAGTTCTCCCTTCTTTAAAAAGATCGTACATGCTCAGAACCTTGCGGGTCAGAGCTCGAACCTACAAAGCAGTAGGTGCGTAACTGAACATGTCTCATGGATGAGCTGAGGTGAATCAATATAAACAAGTTACAATACTTCGGCCAAACTGTGCTTCACAAAAAACAATGAAACCCACCGTTTGCGGAGTTCTTGGTTGCCAGGGAAAGACTGTGGCTTTACATGTGCAATAGTTATAAATTCATTCCTCTCCAAGTTTCCAACCAGCACACGAATTTTAGATTCGACAAGGCCAATCCTAATGACAACAAGAGACATTTACTCATTTTTAAGTGTATCCAGCACAGTGGTTGTATGCCTTTTTATAATACAATGCCAATACAAAAATGCTAGCCAATCAATAAGTAGTAAGTTTCATTCAGCTGAGCAGATAGAGTTTTAGATCACACACACTCTAGTCTGAGATGTTTCCAGTGACATTTGAGCTTTAAAGTTTCCAAAGACAGAGGTAAATCAGTTTAACTTGTAGTCTTAACAGTTCAGATACAACACTTCAGCCTATAACCCATGATGAATATACCAACAAGAGGCAGATCCCAGCACCTCTGGCTGCATTTTGAAGTGCAGCAAGACTCCTTTTTACCCCAAAGATCAAGGAGAAGAGCAGTTTAGAAAAGGCTCAAGCACAACTGTTCAATTACACCTGAGTAAACATGCAATTCTTCCTGCAGATTGATCAGTAAAAAGAGTCTACCCTCTTCTAGCTAAATTGAAAAACATAGTTCCTTTAATAAACACATGATCTAGTCACAGTCTCATCAGAAACTTACCCAAGAAATTAATCATGACCACAAAGGCTTTTCATTTAAACAAAGCACTAGCATTTTACCCTTTTATCTAAAATGCCGCCAACTTCGAAAGCGGTCAGAAATCCGTACATTCTGATCTCCAAGACTTTGGAGATTGCTGCTCTATAAGTCAGTAAAAGATCGAGCTCTCCAGTGCCCATTACACATCCGATTACATCAAGTAATCCCTATTTGCTTCAGACTCTGCAACAAGGAACATCTTCCTAACTGAAGTAGCATTGGGTAAGCAGTCTCCTTAGACTCCCTGCATCTGCTTCTCCAGACAATGCAGAACATCTGACTTTCAGACACTAACCCTCTTCATTCCTTCTCATCATGACTCAGATCTTTATGTTAACTTCTTAAACAGCAAGATTTAACTTCCCTGCACAAGAAAGCTTTTACTTTTGCTCATGAACTACCTACTTGGTTCTGTATTTCATGCCTAGCTGCACAGTTTAATACTTCACCCGTTAATACAGTTAACAAAATTAAAGTGCAACACTGAATTGAGTTTCAATTATGTATTGAACCCACATTTAAAGAAAAACTTACCACTTTAAGTGATGCTCTTCACTAAGGGCACTAGCAGTCAGCACAATATAATGTCTAGAAGAAAAGGAAAATTAATATACTAGCTCAAGACTTCATATTCCTTCAAGTGAAACCAAAACTGCCTTAAATGTATATAATATGACTTCCAGACAAGACAGATTATATCCTGTATTCAGCACAGTATTAACTGAAGAAAAACTGATTACATCCTTTAGAATTGCATTCTGCTATATTCTAAATATCATAGTTGATTTTTCTAATAAAAACAGTGTCAGTGGCATAACACATAGTTTTTCTATCATCCCTATACTTATCCTTACCAAAATTCATGACACTACCTCCAGTTTCTGAAAAAACAAACATTAATACCATCCTCTCTTTAGACTGCAAGTTAAAACTCACTATGCTAACCAGTAAGTGAATCATTTCAAGTTCAGACAATATTTCTGAATTGATTTCATACATACTTGTACTTCTGAAAGAAGTTCAGTGGTTCAAAGAGCTTTGACCAGTCTGATTTTCCTTGGAGAATCTCATTTGTAACTGCAAGACCTACAATTCAAGTTGAAAGCTTTATTACCATTTTGTTTAAGACTAGCAGGGCATGATATAAACTTCACAAGATAAAGTTTTTGAACAGTAATTGACAGATCAAAAAGCAGGAATTCCCTTGACACAATGCAGGTCTACTACAACAGTTCATTGTAAAACTGGTCCCTTATTGCCTGCAACAGGCCTACCTCCCAGAGACCTATTCTACTCAGAAGGACAGAATACCTCACAGAATATAACCAATTCCGATAACGTAGTTTCATATAGCAAGAATTATACTTTTTAATCAGTTAATAAGTACGGAAAGAACTTTACCATGTTTGAACTCCTCTACCATTACCGCCCGTGTTGATGCAGATACATTGTACGTAGAGTTCTGCTGTGGATAGGCTGGGGTGATGATAGGCATGACATGATAGCGGTCTGATGGGTTCACCTGTGATGTTAAAACAATGTTGCTTAGCATCAGTTTAGGTTAGAAGAAAGTTTAAAGGCTTCCGAATTAAATTTCCACATACCCTAGGGTCCCATACTGGTAAATTAAGATCACTCTCTTCAGGTTGTTTCAGCAATACAGGATTTGGCCATTCCCTGTATAAGAAAAGACAGTAACTAACTGTTCATTTAAAACTCTGGCATGTAATTCAGGGTAGGATTGAACGTTGTCGATGTAAATCTCAAAGAACTGCCTCTAAGAAGTGTTACTTCTTTATGCAAATTAAAACAAACAATAGCTCTTACCACTTTGAAAAAACCAAGAAGAACTTGTTAACAAGAGTAGAAGCCAAAGCATTTGGATAGAGTTGACATGTTCTTGCTACTAGCATCGCCCAGGAAACCCCACCAAGAAATCCCAGCATGTTGGAGTAAATGCCACGTCCTAGAATGGAGACATTGTCATTAGCCTGTAGTCTTTCAATACCCAAGCGCATTCTTTCAAATTTACAGCACCTACTTCATAATCTATAGAATACTTAGTACACTTCAGCCTCAAAGTCAGTTATTTTTGCAGTGCAATGAGACCAGAATTGTTGGTCCTTACAGTGATGAGAAGAAGAATCATTACCACATCACTTCCCAAAATACTGCTACTCTGAAATTTGCCTACACTGTTACAGCTACTGCTTCACTCCAACCTCCCTTAAGAAAAGAGTTTGACATTCTTCTAGCACTTGCTCTAGCCACAGGCACAAACAGTATTTTCTTATTCCTTATATATCAAGCTTTTATACTTAACTTGGCATCTTTATCATCTGTAGTCAGGTTCCTGGTAAGGAACACAGCACCTTGTCTTGTAGGCACTCCCCTCTCCTCCCAACTCTACCCCCATTAAAAACACACAGAATCTACCACATGGACAGACCTTGAATCTAAACTAAACCCAGAAGTCGCCAGTAACAGGTACAAGTCAGTTTTATGCTATACTGGTATACCAATAGCTTATGGTTTAACATTCAAGTCTATGAAAACAAGTTTGGATTACTTGCTTTGTATTACCTTAAAAATTATAGATTACATATAACATTCAGTATCACTTGAGGTAACTGGGTTTTAGCTTAAGAACCATCATTTAAACAGCTATCCAAAGCTGAAGTACTTCTAACAGTCTTATTTTTTCAGCATGAGGTGCCTCTGAAAAGTTTAAAGATCATAAACAAGCACATTACTCACGTTTTGCCCACAGTTTAATTGCACGGAGCGTGAGCCGGAAGTTCTCTTTATTTGGCACTAGATGCAGTATTTCATCAGTAACTCTGCAGCCTGTAAGAAAAAAAAAAAGTACAGAAGTTCCTAGTAACAGGTACAAGTCAGTTTTATGCTATACTGGATCAATAGCTCACAGTTTAACATTCAAGTCTATGAAAACAAGTTTGGATTACTTGCTTTGCATTACCTTAAAAATTATAGATTACATATAACATTCAGTATCACTTCAGGTAACTGGTGCCCTCAACAGCTTTTTTTATTGTTTAGACTACAGCATTCCAAAAGCTGTTTCTTTCGACAGCCAGGAATAATGAAACCAGTCAGTGTTAAACAGTGAGCAAGTTAGGCTTCAGGTTTTTTGTTTTTTTGTTTTTTTGTTTTTTTTTTTTTTTTAGATGAACTACAACACATTCTTTTCTATCAAGTGCTCTACCTATTCATCTGAAGCAATTTCTGTGGCAAACTGGAACAATGCACACACCCTGATCAAAGAAACACGAAATAGAGGTCTATCTAAACAAACTCCTTGAAACATCTAAATTTAAGCCCACTTGCCACCTCCTCAGATCTCAAGTATACAGGAGATCAGTTTCTGCATCTCTTACAGAAACTTGTGTTGTGTAATGTGCATTCTATACCAATTTTAGTAACACTTGCTTTTTAAGGATGTGTAAAGATACTTACCATTTAAGCTCCGTATACATCTTATATCCAGGCTTCTCAGACGCGAGTCATCTCCGAGATCAAGATTATCAGAAATAGTTTGCATAGACAGTCTTGCGAACACAAGATCAATCTTAAGAGGGGGAAAGAAGTGCCAACCGTGAGTTAGAACGCCGCACTGTTCGCAAACGGCGCACTTGTGGGGGACAGTTAGTCAAGTCTAAAAAGAGCGGTTAACATTTGTATTTAGAGTTACGTGACTGTAGATACATCTCCCAAGAGATTTATTTGCCAGAAAACTCAAGAAGATAGCTAAAAATCCCACATTTATTTACAAAACTTTCACTGCATTCCCCCTTTCTTTTTAAGCTAGGGAAAGGAAGGGGCTTTTTTAAGTTGAGAAGATACTCTAAACTTAGAATTTCCATTAAAAGGGAACTTAATCATAGAATTAAGACCTAAGTTCAATTGCCTCAACTATAGTTCAGCAAAGGAGAGCACATTTTCTTTATGCAGTAAGCCCTTTTGATCCCAAAGTATCTGTTTTTTAGTACAGTCTGAGGCAAGAAAGTTGTTCTGTGAATGCCCGTACCAGATAAAGGCCATAAAAAGGTCACTGAATAAGTGTCTTCGTGATAGCAATACCAAGCTGTAACTTGCTTAGGTACTACAGCATGCAGGTCTTTATTCACTGTACAAGATGTATTCAAGATATAAGGATTCCTGCAGCTGACAAACCTAGGCAGGAATCAAATGAGTACTTTTCATTTTCCAGATTGCCGCGTGCTTCATTTGTTATTTGCAACAAAACATTTAGTCTGCTCACATGATTCATACAGTGAACTACACTATATGCAGCCCTCTGTAGAAAGCTAGCTTGTCAGAGCTAAGAAGAGTTAGCAAGGACACTGCCTCTACTCCCACCCTGCACAATCCTTGAGATAAATGCTATTTGAGTAGGCTACCCTGGCAGCTTTAGAAAAATATGTCCCTGATGTTCCCATGCCTGCCAGGCTTCCTAGGGGCTTGTTTTCCTATAAGGTCCCATTCTACTGCAATGTCTTCTCCTGGGATAGGTTGCGGTCAGGCTGTCAAAGTATATTTAGGAAACTGTAATTAAAGATACCAATAACCTTCCAAAATAGCACAATCACAGGTCCCTGGAAAAAGTATCCTATTCCAAAGCAAGAAAAAAAAGTTTACTCAAAGGAAAAATTGAAATGCTTACCTCAATGCCATCAAACTCAAACTTGACAACTGGCACATACGCATCTTCAACTGCCTGTAAAGGAGATAACTGCGTAAGAAAACATCTTTTGCTACCTTAATGTTTCTCCTAAAATATGATACAATACAGAATTTACACTGCTAAACTACTCAGTATAAAGACCGAGTTGCTTCTGAACCAAAAGAATTGTTAATAAGCTGAAAGCAGTACAGCACTAATACGGTACTAATGCTAGCTTTAAAAAATTATATAGCCAAGAGACTCAGAGGCTGATCACGTACTGTAATGAACAAACAGTGCACAATGAGCCATCAGTGTCAGTGGTTGTTAGGTACTTACCTTGGTAGCAAGGAAGAAAACCAAGAGATTTCAGTAGCTATCTTGCTACTGATTAACATCCAGAGAAATCTAAAAAAAATTCTCTCCACATCTAACAGCACATACTAGTCTCCCGTATTTTTATCTTTGACCATGCCCAAGATGCTATCAGCTACCTTATGGGAGAGTTTTCAATTTTGTAAACCACTTGTTAGAACTATGCCACAGCCCACTGAGTTTTTCAGGTGACAGTCATCTAAATGAAGGCTCATTAGCTGTGCATATGAAGTCTTTCAAAGTGTCTTAATGAGGAAGACTAGCCCAAGACAAACACTTCTCAGGAGCTCAGTTTTACATGCAAGGTACACAACTTAGGCACCTGAGGGTGATTTTACAAAGCAGTTTTACATGTTCACAGCATGGCTCCTATTAACTTTATGTGAAGATTCTTATGTGATTTACAGTCATTGGGGAAAGGAACCGAAAGCTTGACTTCAACTTTTTCATGCTGCATAAAATAGTATTTTAGAAGGTGCTCAGAAACAATTTCTTTTTTTATTTTGGCTTGCAAGACATTCACTACTAATACGAGCCTTTAACATGAATATTCTTATTGTAGAAGTTGCACAATCTATCAAGGAGAGAGAGCTTACTCACTCTTAGATTTTTTATTCCCTCCTGATGTTTTAGTTTTTCAAAGAATGACTGAAAAAAATCCGATCTTTCCACATGTCTAGGAGCAACACAAACAGCATCTATGTCAGCACCTGCAAAGAGATTCCATTTCTTCTGTTATTGTTGGAAGTCACTTTCAAACATTAGAACTATGACCACACAATGAAAGTTCTACCTTTAGTGTGTACTCCAAGCCTGTAAGAACCAAATGTAAATATTTTGCCACCGACATTTGCTACTGCTGAAGGAGGAAGATTCTGCAGGTGGAAAAGAAAGAGTTTACTTTAGAATATAAGATACACATTGACCTATGCACAAGTTTAATTAGCCTACCAGTTATTTAGAAAGACTACAACAGCCTCCATAAACAATGGCTTCTCACCCCCCTACTGAGTTGTTAGTCTATTAGACTGATACTGTTTTTTCCCTGAAGTGAGTGCTTGCAACTCTAAAAAGGGAGAAGAGTAACATAGCAGTCCTTTTATTAATTTACACAAATTAAGACCTATTATTAGTGTCTTGCCCGCAGCAGATGCATATAAATTAACACAATCTAAGAGCTATACAAAAGGCAAGTCTAGCGTAACAATTTCAAACTAGACTGAGTGCTGTAGGCTCTTTGGGGCAAGATTAGTGCCCATTTACCATCTATCTCACCCCACAACACGTTGTTTCAGCTTTATTAACTGCTACAAGTCAACCGATAGAGCCACTTTACAAATTTATTCAGTGCCCCAAAGACTTCAAGGTCTTGAAGTATCTTTTATACTTTTTTTTTCAAACAGCAGTTACTACAGCTCTACTCAATACTAAAGAAGTTAAAAGTTGAACACTAGCATAAATCCTAGTAGTACAGCCTTTAAAAGAAATAAAAAGGCTTTGGCTGTTTTGATAAGAACATATAAAAAAATCCTTACCTTGCTCTCACCAAGTTCTGAAATCCATTCTTTGACCAGGTTATTCAGTTTACGAAGAACAACCAGCCTGTAAAGAAAACTCATGTTAAGTTTGCCCTAAAAAACCCAAGAGATTAACAAATTTTACAGTTGTCTTATACCTGTGATTCAGTTCTTCCTCATCTTCAAATACACCAAATGGCTTCATTGCTTCAACTAGCTTCTGAGTATGAATGCAATCTATATCCTTAGGAGGAGCCAAGCTAATCGGAGAGGTAATTCCATAGTGTCTTTGAGGCTGGTTCTGCAGCCTAGAAGTACTGTGGGGAAAAAATACAATACTGAAAACTTCACAAAAGAAAAAAAAAACCCACCACCTTACTGGAAAACACCTTCAGGTTTTCAAATCAGCTTCTGCTCTATTACCCACAATTAACATACCTGAGAAAAAAAAAATCCTGCTTATGATTTTTAGAGAATTTGACCTAACTTAAGTCACAACTACTTTAAAAAAAAAAACACCCAAACATTTGTGGATATAAGAAGAGATCCAAGTTGCTACAATCTTAATCCAACTTACTTGTAGTGCTCTAGACAGTTAGAACTGATCGCTAGGAAACAAAAAGGTCTGAAATCCACTAAGGGTGACACTACATACAGCAAAAGTTTTGGACACCTTTCAGTTTCATATCAGTTTTGATTTAAGGACACTCCCATCAGCTTCCTGCTAACATTAAACAAAACAATTTAACACTGGCTTCTTTTAGTTAAATGTATTTGCTGTGCTTCTACTGATTCTGGAAGGGCATTATACTTGGTTGTAGAGGAAGGACATATAATGGTCTCTTAAACAGAGCCGATGCAGTAAATTATTATCTTGGTTTTGTTTATGAAGGAGTATGAATGAAAACATCAACCAATCTGCAGCTAATGTTGCTACGAGAGCCTCGTGCTCTTAACACAGTGTTCAATTTTTATAGTTCAGAGGCTTAGCTGAACATACACCCATTTTATCTAAATCCAAGAGACATATGTCAGCATATACAGCAGCACAAGCTAAGCTCTGTAGAGGGTGCTCAAACCTGGCTTAGCTAGCTCACTGCCCAGCTAGGCTGAGCAGGACACCAGGCACCTGGGTTTGGAGGCCTACAGGGTTACTACCCCTGGAACTCCAATTACAGCAAGGCATAATTTTCACTTCCAACCCTCAGCTTGCCCGGTGTGTTTAGACTTGTTTGCAATCAGAAGCAGCACAGGACTGACATGGCAGGACAACATTAAGGGCAGCGTTAGCTTTTTTTTTTTTAAACGCCATAGAACCCTTGCTTTAGAAAGGGAAAAATGGAGAAAAAACCTACTTTGCGTTACCAACTGAAACCCAGAGAGAGAAAGAAGTGGGACAGGAGGCAAGAACTGTACATAATGGATCAAAGGTCTCTACAGAAACACTAATAGCAAAAGGCAGAGACGCATTAAAAGGTCTATACAACTCATCATGCTTGTCAAAGAGTCCACATCCAGACCTCAAAGCTGAAGGGATTAATTATGCCACTATTCAAACTGGATATTTTTCCATTTCGCATACGGACAACTTCAAATATTAGCTGGGTTAGTCAAGAGATGCTTACAACTACTGAAGGTAACGGGCTCATTCCAGCTGGAATGGGATTAGGAAATGCTCAAAAGACAGCTTCAACACTTGATTTAAAAAAAGACAGCTTATTACAGCTCCTTATTTCTAACTGTTGTCTTTTCTTCCATTGAAGGAAGATGGATTTCTCTCTCTCAGAGTAGATTTATCCAACTACAGACATAGCTTTCAGTCATCTAGTGGGGTTCCACCCCCCAAGCTTATTTTTTAAACTTTCTTCCATGTATTTTCCAAAAAGCTGGGGGGTATTAGGACTGTAGTCCTATCAACTAGTGTCCCCAGTCAGAACAGCTGTTAACTTACAAGTGTAACTAGGCCTTAACCTGATTTGCCTTGCCATGTTTATAGGCATTCTTGACATCCACTTCACAAGTCAAAGTATTCAGAATTACTATTTTCCTTCTTATAACATCATTTTTGTAACAAATACAGAAGGAAAGCCTATGTTTAATTGCTGTGCATTACATCTAAATTAAAACATCACCAGCAGCAACTTCCTACATGTTTTACATATTACTTGCATTGTACAACTTGGACTTCAGAGAGTTTGCATGAAACGAGAATGGTTTTTAGACTTTGCTAGCATTCAAGATCTTTCCAGTGTATAGAAGGCCACCATCTGCCTTTCATCACCCCATTCTTCCTACAGAGACTATAGAGACTGACATAAAGCGCATATCAATTAGATATATCAGCTATTATTAATATAAAATTCTTCTGGTCAATAGTAGATATTTTAGTGGCTTGCATGCATTACTGAAAGTTTGATCTCACAACTTAAAAATTGAGGAAAATGACACTTGGAAAGTCTTATTGAAAGAGTGACTTATGCCCAATAGAACTTGTTCCCCATTAGAATTTAAAAAAAAAAATCCAAACAAATCTTACTTCTCTCTCTCAAGTGTGCCAGACTGCCAGCCACATACAAAGAAGGGATCTTAAAAAATAAAGTAGCATATACAGCATACTACCTATTCATCCATCAGACCTCTGTTTAAATGAGAAGTCTGTTGCAGCTGAATATTTTGCCAACTCTTGCTGCGATTTGTCCACCACAGTGAACAGCTCCAACACATTTCTGTTCTGACAGATCCTATTTTTACACAGGAAATTAACTTAAATTGATTTGTTCCAGGTTTTGCCACTTATTTATAGCCTTAGAAAGCTGCAAGCCGTTTCTCTTGTTGTAGTCTGTAAGTGTACACTATTCCAGTTCAGGGAGCTGCCTCCAGCCGCCAGTGCAGCGTCAGAGCGCTCACCGGGAATGCGTTTCTCCGACTCATGAAGCCGGCTGGAAATTTATCGCTCCAGCCTCTTCCACCCTCACCACTTGGGAGGAGGAACGACTGGAAATCAGCTCCTGAACTACCAAAAGCGACAGCACAAAGTAAACAAACAAAACCAAACAAACACACACACACCCCCCCCGCAGCCCTGTGCGCTTCACTGACACCAGCTACACACCTTCCGCTCCTATGGCACGAATTCATGCTAAAAACAGCCTGCAGGCGCCCGCTAGCAAGTTAAAGCTCTTTGCTCTTGACGCCCGCATTCAGAGAAAGCCACTTTTTTTCCTCTTTTTCCCCCGCTGGCTGAAGCGGGCCCCGCCGCCGCAGCCCGGCCCGCAGCAGCCCGCAGCCAGGCCGTTACCAGGTTACGGCGACAACAGAACGCGGAGGCAGGGACGCAGAACGCTGCGCCGAACCGCACCGAGCCCCGCGGCTCCCGCAGGCCCCCAGAGCCTGCAACCCGCGCCCGCCCTCAGGCAGAAAGAGCTCATCGCTTCTTTTAAAGACGAGTTTTCCCTGACGGGAGGCATGCTGCACCCCCACACACCCCCCCAAACCGAACCCAAACCCCCCCGGGGCCCGCCGCGTCCCGCCCTGCCGAGCCCCTCACAGGGCTGCGGCGGGGAATCCCCTCGGGGCGAGGCGGGGGAAGGAGGGAGGGGGCCGGGGCCGCCTCACCCGCACGTCTCCTTCATGGCGCGCACCGCACAGCCCCAGCCGCGGCTGCCGCCCAACGGCTCGCGCCCCTTCTAGGCAGCCCGCCGCCGCCGCCTCCTTCCCGACGGCCACCGCGGCGCTCGGCCAATGGGGCGGGGGAGCGCACCGGGGGGCGGGGCTTAGCGCGGAGGCCACGCCCCCTCCTCGCCGACCCGCCCTCCCGTCGCCCCCTGGCGGCCGTTGGCGGCGCGCGGCTGAGGCGCTCCCCCCCCCCCCCCTCGCCGCCCCTCTCCTCACGGGGCTTGACAGGCGGGGGGGGGGGGGGGCACACGGGCCGTCACGAAACGGGCCGAGACGCACCCACGGTGGGACGGATATTCCCCGTGGCCCAACTCGGGAGAGGCACCGGCTGCTCTTCTCCTCGCAGGAGGGAGGTGGGCAGGTGAGGCAGGGAGGCTGCGGGGGCGCCGGGGGGCGGGGGGGGGGACACCCCCCTGAGGAGAGGCTGCGCGGGGAGGGGGAGGCTGCCTCCCGCTCCCGGCCGGCGGGGCGGGCAGGGCTTACCTTCAGGGCACGGCGAAGAGGCGCCTGGACATTTCTACCGCCCGCCGTCCCGCTTGGAAGCTGAGGGAAACCCGGCTCCGCCGGCCGCTGCCCCGGCGGGAGCTTTGCGCGGGCAGCGAGGCGCTGGCAGCGCCCCCCCCCCCCCCCCCCCCCCCCCCCCCCCCGAGTGGGCTGGCGTGCCACGGAAAGGGGTCCCACAGACACACCTTTCCCGCCCGAGCCTTCGGGGACATCCCCCCCGCCTGCCCGACCCCCCCTCCTCAGAAAGACGAGGGATGCAAAGACAGGAATCGCTGGCGTTGCGTTAATTTATTCTCACCCAGAAGCGCCGAGGAGCGAGCTAAGCGTCGCTTGCCTTAAGCTGGTGGCGGATTTAACACACGCTGTTAATGGCCGCGGATAGTTTTGAGAACTCACCAGAACTTACTGCCGGACATCATCTGGGGCCGACGCAGTCTGTTACAAGCTGGCTATTAAAGCAGCCAAAATACCCCCAGACCATCCTCCTGCACCCTGGCATTGAGAAGGCAACTCCCCACTCGCATTCGAGCCTGCAAAAAACCAAAAAAAACAAAAAAAACCCCACCATCCTGTTTTTTGTAAAGTTGAATAAATCCTTGCAAAAAGTTTGCTTCCCAGCTGCCTTAACGCCTTGCCGTGTCAGAGGCTTTCTGTGACATTAGCCCATGCGTCGTTTCCATACTTCTCTGGCTTGCCTGTACTGCCTTTGTTGAAGTAAAATACATTTTATCTTGCAAGATACTTTGAAGAAGCACAAACTTAACTTTTGTCCTGAAATGTCAACAAGCTGACAAAACAAATGTTTGGTCTTCAGACACAAAGGTACCTTTAGCAGGATAGCCTTACCTATCCTTCCCAAATAACTTCACACTAGGAAGAGTTAAAAATAACTTTTTTTTTTTTTAATTGTGTATTTGCATGGCAGTACTTGTGCTCACATTTCAAAGTCTTTGAAAATCAGATGCTTCTCGAGAACTTGTACTGGTAAAGGCAAAAAAAAAAAGTTTTCAAGCACATTTCTTGAGAGGTTTTTTTTTTTTAAAACCTCTGAGAGTCATGCCCTTTTTATTCTCAGAAGCTTATCACGGTTTCCTTTAACATTTTTTGTTCATCACAACACTACTGTGGTGCTAGAATCAGGAAAACTGTTGTTTGTACACTGCTTCCTGTTCTGTTCTCTCAGGTTCTCTCACCTATTTCGTGTGAGGAAAACACCTGCCTTTATTTTTCCCGAGTTTAGATGGCTAATTAGCTTTTTTTTTTTTTTTTTTTTTTTTTAAATCTGTTTCTGCTGCGTGCTTGAGTACCGCAATGGTAGCTGCCTTTGCCTACAGATGTGATGGAAGGTTTCGAATGGAGAGCTGATACCTTTCTTTAAATCGCTTGCAACATTTAGGAAAAAATTAACAGGTCTTCAAGCACCGAAGTTTTTCCTCAGGTGTAATTCTAATGTTAAATGCAAATGGAGGCTAATCAAGCTTAACTTGATTGCTTCAATCCCGTAAACTATTAAAGAGAAAAAGGTAGTGGGTGCCTGAGAAACAAAGGATGTTGATGGTTGAAGTGAGATGGTCAAGTCTTAAGTTCTTCTAGCGGCTAGAACTCGAATAAAATAAATAATTTACCCTTTCTGGAAAAGGGACAGTTACAAAGTGCTATGAGAATAATAGTTTGATAGCGTTCCTGTTGTTGTGCTCGAGTTTATGAATTCTAGTTTCTAGTATTATCTTCTGAAGATACTTGAGAGTCCTTCTTGAAGGACAGAACTGAGGAGACAGATTGGGTTGGTTACTCTGTAAGTAGTTTTGGGTTTTTTTTTTTCTCCATAGAAAACAAGGCTCTTGTTGTCTGCTAGCTATTTATGTAAAATTCTTTCTAGTATGTAACTGTTGCATTCTGTCTACATAGTTTCCACAATATTATGTGTAGTAGTGGCTAAAACATATTATGTTTTAGAACGTGTAGATTTCAGGGAGAGTTTGCTTCAAGATAGTGCTTTCCTCTACTGTGTGTATTATAATAACTTTAAAATGCTTTTGTGTAGCACCTGAGTTATAGAAATGCCTGATAACCTATGAAATATTGTTAGTTGGGGGTCTTTTTTTGGTGTGTGTATGTGTTATCCAGATAGCATATTGAGAAAGTGAAATCTATTTTCTTAGAGTGATATAGTGTGGGGAAGGTTGTTTTAGGCTTGTTTGTTTGCTTTGTCTTTTAAATTGCTGGTATCCTCTAAAAGAGTAAGTGTTCTCTGTAGCATAAATGAGGTGGTATCTGGGTACTTTTAGTCCCTTAGAGGCTATTACTGATTTTATGGAGATGTGCTTTATATATATAAACACATAGGTTATGTGTTTTCATACATTACAGTCTGTATATCTTGTATTTTAATCTTATCTGTAAAGTTAATGGTAGCATGATGTGTTTTAGAAACCACTTGTGGGAGACTATGTGTTTGATAGATGTCTAAAATTCAACAATCTAAATGCTTATTCCTGGCTAAAAGAAGATGTCTGTGTGCTTGCTATAGACTTTGCTGTTGTTGTTTCTTGCCCCTTTTTTATTCAGGTATATTCAGCTGCTGCCCCTGTATTCTCCATAGAGATATTTGCTTGTGAATGCTTGTCCCTTCTCAGTAGAAGGTGGCAGTTTTGTCCTTTTTTCCCTTACAAACCGTTCCTGTCTATTCAAAGTGGGCTAACTAGCTTTTTGCTCAGTGCACAATTCCTGTAAGCTGTTTAAGCTAATCTTTTTAAATTAAGTCTTTGCTGTGTTAATTTTTGGCTAAGTAAGTCAGGTCAGGTGTCTGATTGTGTAGCCATGTGGCCAGAAACCTTGACATAAGGGAAGGAGAAAGAATATGTTGTGAGGAGAGAGGAGGGTGAGGTGGTTTCTTCTATATCCCCCAAGTTAAATCCTGTACGCAATACAGGTAAGATCCTTCTTGCTTACTTTAAACTAGACTCTCAAACAGTAGTTCAGTGGCAATATAAACTGGTCTAACCCAGGCTGATGTGTTTTTTCTCTTCTCCCTCCACGAGTCTGTGCTGAATTGGTGTCGAGCTAGAGCTGTTTCCTAATTGTCGGAGTATGGGCAGGCTCCTGAACGCCACTGTTGGCGCAAGGGAGGAAGCAGAGCCACAAACATAGCTGTGGAAGCGGAGAGGTGGGGTGACAGCAGTCTGGATTTACATTGGTTTACAGCGTACCTAAAAATTTGTATCTTTTTCCAGTATATCAGTTGACTTAAGAAAAGTTATAATCTCTCTTTACAGTTCCTCTGCTTTTATTCTCCTTCTGCAATTCTGTGCATTGTGAAATGTATACAGCTGGCTGTGCATATCTGTCTGTCATATTTGTATTTGTACACAAGCACACCTGTAAATGCGTAGATGAATGCAAATTCTTGTGAAGTACTTAGCATTCCTATATTAGCAAGATAGCTTGGAGGTTTTTAATAGGGGGAAAATACAATTATTAGCGTTATAGGATCAACTCTTATCCATAGAGGGATGCATGTTAGCATTACCGCAGTCAAATATTTTCACAGGCTGAACTCTCTGTATCTTATGGGTATGCAAAAGATTATACGCTCAGATCTGCGCTTTTAACGCGTGTACCATCTATCAGCTGACCTTCTGGCACTGTTGGCTGTCTATGTGTGTTTGGAGATACTTCTTTTACAAAGTGGAATGTCTCTGAGGAGCTGATATTTATGAGGGACTATGTAGCTGGAGTCATGTGATGATGGTAACAATAAACAATGTGTCTATATGAATGGAAAAGGTGTGATATTTTACACTGTTTTCTTAGTTTTGTAGCTTTTTCTCAGGTGAATTATGTGTTGCAACCCACAAAAAAAGATATCTTTGTCCAGAAAGATTTTTATCATGTTTTATTTGGCAAAGTGCTTCATGACTCTTATTACATTTTAATGTTCTAACATTTTAAAGATTAAAGGAGAGTGAGACTTTAAACGGATTTTTGAAGGCAGTTTTGGAGGAACTTTAGGTATATGTGTGAGAAGTTATGTACTGCCTACCGCACCTGAACTTTTCTGCTTCAACATACAAAACCTGACTGAAAGGTGAAACTGCTACAGAGAAAATATTTGTGTGATATTAAAATATTATCCACAGAACAGAGAAAAACTTATCAGAAAAAGACCTTATTCAAACTTTGGATTTTTCTTGCAGAGGAGGAGGATGTTATCTGTGTAATGTACCATATTTCACTAGAGAAAGATTTTTGTCAGCAATAATGTGTATATATACATTTAGGCCCTGATGAATATCAGCTAAAAAGAACATGGAAATCAATTCTTGAAAGCTGCATTTTGTAATAAATGTTCTCAAGACTTACTAATCTATCACATTATGTGGGAAGATATATGGTAAGTGATAACAGTGAACAGTAGCAGGTAGGGTTGCTGAAGAGAGATTTCAGATGGATGGATTTAAACAAGTGGTGGTTGAAGGGGTTCTTTTTTAGTTGTTTGTTGTCTTTGTTTTTTTTCTGTTTGCTTTGAATTTCATCAGTTTACTTGAGGGATATAATTCTATGAAATGTTGGTATAGGTAACCTAACAAGCTACTTGGAAATGTAAATGCATAAAAATTTCGTATTTGAAGTCAGTCTTAACTGTTGCTGCTGAAACACTAAACTTGTGTTGGAAGGCATGATTTTTGGGACTGTGTTACCACACTACTTGTATGTCTTTCTGGTCTGGCTTGCTGCTAATGGCTATTAGCTCCTCATAATGACAGCTATACTGGATTCTTAGCTTAATTGCAATCACTTGGTAGGACTTCAACTTGCCACTGTATGTTGAGCCAGCAAAACAGTACCTCTGGTCTGCTTTCCTAGGGAAGTCTTGAATGCCTGTGCCCCTTAATGTCAAATTAGTTGCAGCTCTTCACCTGGTCAACAACAACAACAGAAGACTGTACATAAACTTGTAGTGGGTTGTAGGGCAGGTGCAATGTCATCAGGAGGTGGATGGGTCACTCACTTGTTTCACTTCAAATTGAAGCTAAGATTAATTACGGTGTTACCAGCTTCTAAAACAGGTTAGTTAATGGGAACTAACTGTGAGCTCACTGAAGCAGCACTAATCTTGCTGCTCTCAATGAAGTGTCTGTCTTTGATCAGCTCATTCTCTCTCAGCAGGCCAAAAAATAGCCACAGGATACGAGTGCTTAGTTTACAATCATGTTAATTTTGCTTTAGGTTTGTCTTTAGCTGTTGGAGATTAATGAATCAAAATGGTGTTTAAATTTACAACCAGTTCTCTTCTAATCACTCGGCAGTATTATTTCTAGCTGTTTTCTACTTTGATTACCTGAGCCAATCATCTAAATGACTCTGCTATTCTGCCATGTGATAGTGGGGTACAGCCTAAAATGTCTAGGAACTAGCAAGGTTATAGTGGAAGGTGAGGATTTTTTTCTTTGCTTTTCCAACTATTTCCTATGCTGTGTATTTGTTGCCACCGTGTCCAAAGCCACTGTTTGCTGTTCCACTTCACTCATTATTGCCTATACAACAATCTGACCTTAGAAGAAGACCTGCTTTCTGATTCCACCAGCATGCATCAGACATAGTGACATGTTGGGGATATTTATGTGGAAGCACAGATGGGACCTTTGATACTTCACAGCCAACCTCAAGCAAAGGGTCTGTCTGATAAGGTCTACGTATCTGCGTTTGGATAAGTGGCCGGCATATGGTATCATAGAATTGTTTAGGTTGGAAAAGACCTTTAAGATCATCCAGTCCAACCATTAACCTAGCACTGCCAAGTCCACCACTAAACCATGTCCCTAAGCACCACACCTACTTATCTTTTAAATACCTCCAAGGATGGGGACTCCACCACCTCTCTGGGCAGCCTGTTCCAGTGTTTGACAACCCTTTCAGTGAAGAAGCTTTTCCCACTATCCAACCTAAACCTCCCCTGGTGCAGCTTGAGGCCATTTCCTCTTGTCCTATCACTTGTTACTTGGGAGAAGAGACTGACACCCACCTCACTACAATCTCCTTTCAGGTAGTTGTAAAGAGCTATAACGTCTCCCCTCAGCTTCCTCTTCTCCAGACTAAGCAACCCCAGTTCCCTCAGCTGCTCCTCGTAGGACTTGTGCTCCAGACCCTTCCCCAGCTTCATTGCCCTCCTTTGGCCATGCTCCAGCACCTCAGTGTCTGTCTTGTATTGAGGGGCCCAAAACCGGACACAGTATTTCAGGTGCGGCCTCACCAGTGCTGAGTACAGGGGAACAATCACCTCCCTGCTCCTGCTGGCCACACTATTCCTGATACAAGCCAAGATACTGTTGGCCTTCTTGGCCACCTGGGCGCACTGCTGGCTCATGTTCAGCCGGCTGTTGACCGACACCCCCAGGGCCTTTTCCACTGGGCAGTTTTCCAGCCACTCTTCCCCAAGGCTGTAGTGTTGCATGGGGTTGTTGTGAGACTTCTTCAATTTCTTGGTGTTTCATTGTGAGGGGAAAAACTAAGGTGGTGAGTTTGTGTGCATCTGAAGTGTTTGCATCTCCTATGGACAACCTAGATGTTTTGGTTCTGTAAAGATTTGATTTGAACTCTAGTTCCCTTCAAAGGTATTAGGCACACAAAATTCTTTGCCATGGCAATTTACCTTCAAGTATTTCCTTTCAGGGAGGAAAGTCATTCTACGGAAATAATCTTAAATTACAAGAACAGTGATCTCTGCTGGCTAACACCTGAAGAAGGAAAATACTCTTATGTGACAGGTTTTGGTTCAGAAAGTCTCTTGGGTCAGAAATAGTTACCAGGAAGGTATTGCCCAAATTTAATGGGATATGCCTGTCTTGTAGTTGTTCGTTCTTTTTCTTTACCATACTACCGTCATTTTACAGGTAATGTTTATTTTATAGGAGTGCTGAGAGGTGTAAATTGTTAATGTTTAAGAAGTGTTTTCTCTGACCTGAATGGAAGTTTCTAGAGATGAATGTGCTGTATCTTTGTTTATGAATAGCTTTATAGAGAGAGCAGAAACATTTATTACGTTTCTCTTGATAGAGGAAGAAAACAAACCTGTTTATTCTTTGCATTGTACTTTACTTTTATTTGGGGGGGATGGGGACCCAAGTCCTTGGACAGCTGATGGTGTGTAGCACTGGTATTTGTTCCAGTTCCATTATAGTTCGAACGTGGCTGTGAGACTGTTTTTGGGCATTAAAGCCTGATGCTAATACCCCTGATGCACTCTCTCTTATGTTGAGGAGGCGTCTTTGTCATGAATTCATTAGTTTCATGCAGAGATCATATATAATTCTGATTGCTGCTTGCAGGGAAACTTTAAAGAGAAGAATGGATACCGATAATTACTGAAACACCTCAATTCTGTGTGAGAATTGGGAGAAATTTTCATATCCATTAACCTTGTAGTAAGACCTTGTTTAAGTTTTTTTTTTTTCCTTGCCTTTTTACGTGGTAGCATTATGTTCAACTTCATGTAGAAACTTAGTGTCTGTCCTGTTTTGAAAAAAAAAAAAGTCAATTTGATTGTACACTTGAGCCCATAGCAGGGAACTCTCAGTCAGCCAGCTTCATCTAGCTGTTTTGCCATGCTTGAGGAGGCAGAGGCTCAGCTTTTTTTGCTGGAGAAAACTGGCAAAGCTCTAGGGAGGCTGTGTAGGTGTAGTTGTTTTAACCAGGTCTTGATATGACCTGCTCTTTGAAGGGAAACAAAAAATAATGTAAACCAAACAATTCTGCTCTAATGTAAAATGCAACTAAATCGTATTGATCTTTTTAATAATTGCTCCCTTGACAGCAATGAAGATGGGTAGTGTGTCCAAATGCGTATAATCTTTGTGTGGGTGGAGTGGTGGTCTTGCGGAGACCCGCTGTCTCATGGAGTTTACCAAGGAAAATCCTGTTTGTTCTGCTGCTGTTTGTTCATAGTATCTATTTTCCCATAGTGTGTGTGTTCCCATATTCCTTATACTGAAATGGGGAGGAGGAAAATGAGAGGTAAAGACAATCTCCTGATGTTCTCTGTATGCTTGCTCCTATTCTGGGCTTCCCATTTGATATTTGTGGTGGTTTTCCCCAGTAATTATGAAGGAGCAACTCGCAGGGGTTACATGAACCATACTACAGAATGATGAAGGGGATGAGAGCTTTGAAAAACATAGTGTGACATAAACACTGTTTTGGCTTTTCCACTGTATTCATACCTCCAAATTTAGAGGAAAATTACTTAAAATTAACTAAAGCCTACTGCTGTATTCTTCTGAAGTAAAAACATAATTTAGAGTAGTTGGAGAGGAGCTGGAAAAGAAGAGTATGGTCATAGCTAGAGCTCATCTTCTTTAGAGGGTTTTGTGGTTTTGGCACCTGTACCCAGCCTGGTACATTATCCGCAGGGCTTGTTCACTGTAGCTGGCAAAGTAAACCGTGCATAATTGTTCTTTGCTGTTTGAACAGTTGTCTAATCGGGGAATTGGTATGTGCAAGGTAAGCATGGAAGTAATGCTGACTTTCTCATCAACGAGCCTTCTTTTTTTAAAAAAAGAAAATTCTAGCTGAAAAAGAAGATGAAGCCAAGGAGAGTGACAAGTAATGGGCTGAAAAATTTGGAAAAGATAAGAGGAGCATGACAGAAGAAAGTTATTACAATTATGTAGTTTATGTGAGTATCCTTTAGGACTTCTTGCATATCTGTTTGTACATGTGAAGATGCATATCCAATCACTTTTGCCTTGACTGGCAAACAAACATATGGGACAGAATCAACATCACACACAAATATGGAAGTGCTTCCAATTATGTTAATTTTTTTTCTAACACATCTATTGTGTATTCTCTCAGCTACAGGTAAAAATTGAGAGAATAGAAAGGAAAGCAAGAGAGAAACAAAAATGAACGTGGAAAAGATGAGTGTAATGTTCATGACAATTGCTTGTAAATAAAGCAGTTCAAGGGCTGCCTTCAGGAATATAGTGCCTGGGATGGGTGTTCCAGTGTGTGTGGGAAACACTGAAACATTTTGAGCTCCTGCATACAGGGTTCATTCTCGAGTACATCAAGTCCACTAAAATACAAAGGGTTTCCAGGTGGTATAAATATAACTTACTCCTGTTTAAAGTTCTCTTTATGCTGTAAGAAAAGAAGAAAATGGCAATTGTGCAAATAAGCCCGCAGTCTATGGGAGCTCACAAATCCTTTCTGTATATCTAGCAGGCACATTTATGTTTTTATTGTACTTTCATCCACCAGGTTCCTCTTAAATAATGTATATTTGGCCTTTTTCTATTAACAAAAATTTCATTTTAGTCTGAAAGATTTTCCTTCTTTTGCTTGCTGTTTGCAGCAATGCAATAAAAGGGTGGTGTTCACAGGGAAGATTTCAGATGTACTGTGTTATTGTTTTCTGGAGGTTATTGAAAACTGATTCAGTAGGAATTTGTTGCCAGATAAGTTTTCTATCTTGAAAGCACTCTGTTTTCCCTGAGGAGCTCTGGTTTAACCGATGCTAACTAGATATGGTAACCCCTTTTTGGGATGGCTCAGCTCACTCTTCGAAGAGAATTCTCTAGGTGTTGTTTGCTGCTTTGTACAGGAACGTTTAATTATTTCAGATATTTAGGAAATAATACTAATTTGTGCAAGGTTGCTTTTAATGATGCTCTCATCTGCCAAGCTTTGGGAATGTTTTACTCTAGTGTGAAACCAGGGACAAGTGTGAGCTCAAAGTTGTACTTTAATGTCTAGCTTTACGTGATGTGCTGTATCACCTGTGAAAGCAGCCAGCGCTTACAGAGATTAAAGAGTTGCACCGCTAAAAATCATACACCTCTTGATAAAGAAAACAATTCTGGTGACATCAACATGGCCCTGAAAATAGTGTGCTGTTTTAAGATAGCCGAAAACTAGGGAAAAAATGTTCAGTTACAACTGTTGGGGGGGAAGTGGGAGGGAACAGCTGTGGTCTTCATGTGCCTGTAAATCTGGCAGGTGGTCCACATATCTGCAAGCATCCTCTTTGTTAAACTACTTGTTCCTTCCCTTGATGGGTGACCAGCAAGTTCCTAATGTTTTTGGGGACTGTTGCATGATGCATACGAATAGTAACATAGAACGTGCTCCACTGTCTGGATAAATACAATTTGTTGTAATGATCCTAGAAAGCAATGGATACTGTTAAGCCAAATCCTTTGCTCATGAATCATCTTTTTAACGCTTGAGTTGGGCTTTGGTGATCGGTATACCATATCCGTGTCACTTCAGCATACTGCTGCTGAAATGAACAATTCTTGTATGGACTTTAGGATCCAGAGGCTTATGCAGTGGTATTTAGCGGGCATAAGATCTTTCCACATGTGCCATACTGTTTGAAGTGGACTCTGTGGTGACTCTCTATGTTCTCTGACCTGAATTCTTTTGTGTGTGGTCCTCCTGGCTATGCCATGTGATTTGCAGGTCACCTGCCTGAGGAGCACAGCAGGAGAAGAGCTGGGCTCTGAAGCTCAGGGCTGAGAGGAGCTAGCAACAAAATTGCAGTGATCGTGCTGCTGTGAGAATTGTCCTCAAAGTGGCATCCACAGGAGTGCAACAGTATCTATGAATCGTCTGGTTTTGCTTTAGGATTTCTTTCAATGCCTACAGTTTCTTGAGGCAAATAACAGGAAGTAAAATTAATTTTTTGAGGCATAAATAATGTGATTAGGCATTTAGATGTTTATATGGTATGTGTTCTCCACCCCTAGACAGTTATGGCTGTGGCAAGAACCTACTTGGTTCACACCTATGCTGTGCAAATCTTGTTATCGTGTAACAGGATGAGGTAGAATGTAGATTCTGAGTGAAAGTCGCTGCTAAAGGCTGGGTCTACAGTGGTAACATAGACACAGATCAGGAACTGTTACCCTGCAGCTCAGCAACTTGGTGTTTATTTTTACTTGTGTAGAAGTAGTCTGTATTTCTCACTAAGCAAGAGACTAATGCATAGACTGACATACCTCTTTCCATGGCTGGTAACTTCATAGATGGATTTTTTTTTTCTTTAAACTACATGTGTAATCATTCCATTTCTCCTTTCATGTACCCCATCAATGAAGCACGTAGGAAGATAAAAGTATTAATTATCTTCAACTATTTAGACTGTGAATAAATAGGTTTTCATATTGCTAGTTTCATACTGTACTGTAATTAACAGCATTCAAGAGTGCCTGCTGATGTGAAGTGCAGAACTTGAAAAAGATTAAAAAAGAAACCTCGGTGCTATTCAGCCTTTACCTCCAGCCCTGCAGCTTTCCAAAAAGTATACAGTAGATTTTCAGTCTAGTGACTATTTCTTGGCTGGCAACAGATAAGCCTTCGGTTCCCTGGGAGAGGACAGAGCATAGAAAATGCTGGTTGCATAGTCACTAGTGGAATCCCTTTAATGCTGGCTAGATGATCTTGAGAATTTTTAACATAACGATAAGGAGAATCTAATTTCAGTGAGGCAGAGTTCAGCCTTGATAAAGGGGTTTCTAGAAACCAGTGCATTGTAACTATAGAAACACCTAAATTTTCTAATCTTTGATGGAGAATGAGAACAGACTTTTCCGAGTTCTCGGTAAATCCCAGGGCTGATAGTGAATGCTAAACACATTGAATGTAGTAGGAAAGAGGCTCTTTGGAACTTGCTTCCAGTAAAACATTCTCTAAATCAGAGTAATATCCTTACTAAGCTGCTTAATAATGAAAACAGTGGTCAGAGGAGCGTAGCGATGAATGTCCTTGGAGGTGGGAGAAAAAGGCTGAAGCAATGTAAATTAATTTTCCGAGTCTTTTATAAAGTGATGATTATCTCTGATCACAGCCCTCTTAGGAAACTGGAAACCAAGTCTACTACTTTTGCACTTGCAAAAGAGGAAAACAAAACTTTTGGTAACACTAAACAGGAGTAGAAGCAATACAGACTGACTGCTATGTAGGCAACTAAAAATCTGGGTAATCAAGGAAGATGAAAAGCTACTTTTAAAACTGTAGCTTTACAGTAAAAGCTGTTGGGTGAAAGTCACTAAGAAAGTGAGCACTCTACTTACATTTGAACAGGATTTGATATGCAGCCAAGTTCAGACTGAAGTGGTACACTCTGAACCTGAACTAGTTCTTCAAATTCTGCTAGAAAACTTGTTGCTTCTCCTTTAGCTGTTGTCAAATGGGAAGGAAAAGGAAAAGGTGGATTGATGGGAAAGATTCCCTTGAAGGTGCTCTTGGTTTTTGACGTAAGGGGATCTTTGTTTATTTTGGAATGCTCCCTCCTGTAGGTAACATGTGCTTAAGCACATCTTAATGTGCTTCAGAATGATATTTTTAAACTGTGTCTCCTTCACAAACAATGTGAGCAAAGTCATCTCACACTAAAGTAAATAATGAGTGACAAAGCATGAGGTGTTCAGTGTGACAGTTCACAAATAGTATATTTAATGCCATGCTTCACAAAACACTTAGTTTCCTATTCTTCCTGTTGCTAATTTTATAGATCTTGTCACTGAAAAATGATGAGCTAGATTCTCAGCTGGTGAAAACTTCCATATATAATCAAACCTGCATTGTTGGAGCCCCCTCAAGTACTTCTGTAGCACTGTGAAGACTGTAATTTTTAAATCGGTAAGGCCTCTGCCAGTAGTGAATGCCACTAATGTAATGCATGAAAACTTAGTTTGCAAGTAATATTGTTTGAGAAGGATGATTCCTCCCTCTACTACTTCATGGAAGAGGGGGGAATAAACCTGAACGTAGTCTTGAAACTTCTCAGGGAGCTGTGCATGGGTAGTTAGACGCACAATGACTCTTATTTAAGACAATTTGGCTTTATTTAATAGGAGGTATGTGGCTAAAGACCCATGCAGCTCTTTGAAAACATGGTAGCTGGATTGCAACAAGCCATAGTGACCATAATAAGCCCTTTAAACCCAGTAATTCAGTGCTGTTAGAGGAAACTTATCTGACGGTCCAAAACCTGACATTGGAAATCAGTTGAATTTTTTTTTTCACACTCATGCAGAAAGAATCTTTCTTTCAGGAGAGAAAGAATTCTCTTTTTCACAAGTACACAGGAGGATTTTATGGTGGTTTGGGTTTTTTTGACAGCTGTAAGTTAACTTTGTGCATGTGTGGCTTTAGTTTTTTTAGGCTTCCTTATTTGGTCAGGTAAAAAGTCTTCTCCCAGGTTTGACATGAGATTTCTCCCCATACCATAATTTCAATTGTCATTCCATGCTGCTTGCTTAACATTTGTGCTTTTTCAGCTGAATAAGATATTTTGCACTTGTCATAACTGTTGCATGTTAATTAAATACCAGTGCAAATAAATGCCATAAGCATATTTGCCCCTTGGAGAAGGAGGCTACAATTTCAGATATACTTAGTCATTATGTAGGGTGACTTATGAGCATCAAGAAGAGCGTATTCCTCTCCTTTTTCCCGGATCACATGGGTGCAGGGATGTGCCTCTTGGCTGAGCTAGAGAAACAGAATGCAGGAGTGTGGACTAGGATTCAAAACCCAGCATCCTTAAGACAGTGCTAACTCTCAGTTTGAGTGTGTGAGATTGCGACTGGCATTGCTCTCTGCAGGTGACTCACCTAAGGGATATCTCTAAGCTTGTCAGTCACTCGGGCAGTCCCTGAGGTCAGGAGAGACAGATCATAGAATCGTTTAGGTTGGAAAAGGCCTATAAGATCATCCAGTCCAACCATTAACCAGATCCTCTGGTGCAAGGCTGTGCAGCTGTTCTGCTGTCTGAGATGTGGGCAAGAATAACCATGAGCTGGTATCTGACTAGTGCCTTCTACTGTGTTATTTATCTCTCTCTTGGAAATACTTTACTTGATACGTTCTATGATTTCACTTGTGGGCTTTTTGCCCTCTTGTTTTTCAGATAATAGCCCTCTGGAAGAGCTGGAAAATACACAAGCAAGTTTCTAGTCTTTTGGGTTTTTTTCCTTCCTCCTCTGAGTCAACTTCTAGAAGACCATGTCATTCAACAGTGTCTGTCTAGAGAGCTCGCAAAGACTAACTTCCTAACACAGGAATTTAAATTGCTTGAGATCAGGTGGTGAATTTCTTGGAACTGAAAAAATTCAAGGCATATTTTGGGTGTCACTGCAGACCAACCTGAAGCAAAAGTGCATGCAAACGGTCTTTGCTTTCCATCAGCAGCAGTACAAAAGCCTCAAAATTTGTGTGGGAATCTAGGAAAATATGTATTTTAGCTTTTTTCATTAGATTTCCTATAACTAGAGGCAGAAGGGTAGCAGGGTCTCTATTTGACCTTAATGTCATGTTTTGGCCAGCATCTGCACAGTTACATGATTGCAGATGACCTGGATTTATGTTGTACCTTCAGCATGGTAAGTGTGCATAGAACTCGCACAGATTAACCTGAGTAGACACCTGCATATCTTTCCATCCATCAATGTGTAAGATTTATTTATTTTTTTACAAAGTGTGTCGTTCTTGTCTGAAGCTTTCTTGTGGCAGCTGCTCTTCTTAAAGTGCAGTTTTTCTTGGCAAAAAAAAAAATCTCTCCATGGTCTTTTAAAAAGAATAATGAACAGAGGACGTGATCTTTGTCTGCTGGGGAACTGAATATATTACTTGCCATCCAGAGTGTTGATTTTTCTGGGGAAAAATACACCCTACTACTCCCTCTCCTGGCCTCATAGGGGAAATATATGGAACTGTCAAAAGGGGGCATTCTTGCTTTTTCAGACAAATGAAAAATAAGTCACAAAATAAGTGTTATGGTTAGACATGTCATTTAGGCAGGGCAGAAATTGCTCAAATTGACAAAGTCTTTAGCCAAAGCAAATATAACAGATGGAATATTAAAGATCAGAAGTGATTTGCAGACTAATTTAATCTCTTATTTTTGTGGACAGAGGTTTTAGCTATCTCACCTAAGGTTTACCCAAAGCTCTTATTAATTGATGAAAATACCCACTGCACAGTTACACACGCTCTCTCAGTGTATAAAAATATATACTCCCCACCTGTCAGTTAAATCTTGTACAGAACAATTCTCAGTCTATCCATGAAAAAACATACGTGCCGAAGTCCTGCCAGCCTGGTATAAGGATTTATTATGACTGATTTTGCTCTTTGATCTGGCACATG
This sequence comes from Pelecanus crispus, assembly GCF_030463565.1. Classification (NCBI taxonomy): domain Eukaryota; kingdom Metazoa; phylum Chordata; class Aves; order Pelecaniformes; family Pelecanidae; genus Pelecanus; species Pelecanus crispus. Next base: position 4,429,873 of record NC_134645.1, on the reverse strand, counting down.
TAGAGTTGCCAAGTAATACTTGGGCAAACCGTGCATTCTTATAAAAATCTCTTGAAAGGACAAATCCTTATGTATAGCCAATCTAGATGTACCTCTGGAAATCAAGAAATGTCTGATGCCCTGGGTAGTTCTTTCTCATTGAAACAAGAGCAAATCCAGGACTGACTGAGCAAATAGAGAAGGATGTTGGTTTTAAGCTTCTATGTGAAGAGATGTCAACAAAGATGTTAGCTTCTGAGTTTGCCTGAGCACTTAAGGATTAAACCTGTTAACAAACAGGTTCAAACTGGTGCTGATAATTCCTGTTTATAACCAAATCTTACGCTGCCTCTTACAGGTATTTGTAATATTTTTATTTGCCCTAGTGAAGAAAATGCTTGTTATGGTCCTTTATGATCAGGTAAAGTCTTCCTATACACATGGGTAATTAATATGCTTTACCATTCATATTCTGGATCAACTAGGGGAATGCAAACATATGAACTGCATTTAAAAAAAAAAAAACAAATCTAAAGTTATATAGTTTTTCTCTTGCCTAAAGAATAATTTCTTTCTCTTTGGAATTCAGTTTATCTAGCTAATGCAAATAAAAAATATGGCTTCTATCTGCCCTAAGATTATAGAATAATTTTAGTTAGCATGTTCTAAAAAGATGCTGGCTTTTTATTTTTGTTTTTAACCAAGATTCTGGTTTTTTACACCTCAACATCTAATTTAAGTGTAGTGCAGTGCTAGGGTTGGGATAAAGATGTTTCTCATGCTGGAAGGTATAATCGGAAGACAGCAGCACAACAAACAGGTTAAGGGGTCAGATCTTTTGAAGTATGTAGCTTTAGAGGAGCTGTAGAGATGGCTGTAAAATAGTTTACTTTTAAAACAAAAAAATCTCAATGATCTTTCTGCACTACCAGTCACCTCCTGTAGTCATTTATACTTGAGGAAAGTGGGTGCAAGGCACTACCAGATACTACTTACTCAACAAATTTATAAGTAATCACTAAGCTGCAGAGAAATAGGCAGTGTTTACACTGACAATTTTCTCATGGTAATGGAAGAAAAGCATTGGCCTGAAGCACTTGCTTCTGAGCCCCTCATATCTCTACTTAGCCAGGTTAATTTGGAGTTAAATATTTGTGTCAAATACTCAAGCTTGTTATGCTTTAAATCACTAGTGTAGACATACTCTATAAGAGACTTGAGCCTGGGTATTTGAAAAAGATTAAGTCAAAATGAAAAGGAGGAACAGAACAAAGGATTATAGAAAAGCAGCTGTAAGTATAAGGAAGAAATCTACTAAGTATAATCTGTACTCATTGTCAACTCAAAATAAAAATAAAACTTGAGCAGATAAAAGAATTGTGATTAATCCACTAAGGAAAACAATAGCAAAAGGGTTAAAAAAAGGTGGGCAGAAAACACAGAGGCAAGATGGTCAGTCCGCTCCTTCGGTTAAGTGATGGAGTGTACATTTGTTGGAATTCTGTCTGCAAACATATTCTTCCCCTTCATGTAGTGTGACTGTTTTTAGGATTGCTGACTGGGGTGGCTGTGCGGGGGGATTCTTCCATTTCATGGCTGTTCTGTGCTACTTTGCATTAAGTGGTGCTCCTTAGGGTTGACTACAGCAGGATTTAAGTATAAAGGTTGCCATTTTGGTTTCAGTCAGATGATACCCAAGTGTGTGCTTTGAGCATCGTTTTACTCTAGTGCAAGTTAGTAGGTATACTAAGATAAATGATAATTTATTCCTATGACTTTTTTTTGTTAGGAATCTATTATTAGTGGCCTTTTGGAAAACAAAATGCTATAGTAGAAATGTGGTTATATTTAGAATACGTTTACTAGTGTGTTTGTGTAGGTGGGAGGGAGTGTAAGATATTTAGCTGGGGGAGGGGGGGAAAGAACCAACTATAAATGATCTTCACACACCATGCAATAGAAATCAGGTAATGGATTACAGATTACCCAAAAATTATGTTTTTATGAGAACAAGTTAAAGTATCCTCAAACACAAGACTTGCTATTGCACAGCAACTGTTTGCTCCTGGTCTTCTTCCTTAGTATCACACAAGTTATTGAGACACATGACTATTTAGGGTTTGATTCTGCAAGGTGCTGAGTGCTCCTGCCTTGATCCTGTAGTGCACTGAAGGATGTGTGTAGGCATGCGAGTAGGCTCCAGGGGGATGACTTGTGTACTTGATATGAAGCGTGCAACCTGCTCCTTGGGCAAGTCAGGCTCCAGAAGAACTGGCCTGCTGAGGAACACAGGCCTACGGGTGAACCTTGCTGCAGTCCCAAGCTTGGTCTTGAAGTTAATCAAGAATTCTTTATTTATGGCATTGTACCACACTGCAGTTTCGCATATCTTAGTATGGTCTTCCAAAAGGTCTGTCCTGTCTCTTCGTGCTCTGGTTTTAAGTGTTTTCTGTTTCACTAGAAACCAGCGAAGCTTTTGGCTGCTCTTTGAACAGTTCCCTTATTACTGATGTTTCTCCTCTGAAAATGATAGTGAGTTTGAAAGAGTATAGCTGCTTCTGTAATTGTTTTATTGAGCTGTAGCTTGGCATCTCTGAGATGGTTTTGACTGCTGAATTTGCTGTTGGCTTTTAAGTTCCTGGAAATACGTAGCTTATACATAGACATGCTGCGGTCCAGACAACTGAGCAGTTCAGTTAATTTCAGCTTCAGATATGGGAAGAATAAGAGCCTCGCACACAGTGCTTATGTAGATTCTTCTTGTGCTTGCCACTGCCCTATGGTTAGACCTAATTCCAAAACACAAAGGAGGAGGGAAGGAAGTTGCCGTGACTGTAGGGAGGTATTGATCAGGCCACAAGCTACGAGGGTAAAAGGCCATGCAAACAGCCAGGAATAACCACTTGCAGGATAGCGTGGAGTAAGTTCTACATCCTGGAGCTCTGCTATCAATGATAAATTCAAGCAGTTGAGGTTATTTTGGTAAGACTTTGATTAAACAGTGAAAGATCTATATTGTTCCAAATGTTGCTCAGAGCTGGGGAAGGAAAAACAAAAACCTGGTGATCAGGAAAGTGGAAAGTATCTAAAACCTCTGCTAGTTCGCAGCACTGGGAAGAATGTAACAGCAACCAGGTGTTGCATAAACACAGGGAGGTAACTCCTGAGAGGAACGCACTTAGAGTGACAAAAAATGAGATGAGTAATCTAAGGACATGCTATTGCACCAGCCTGATCCAGTAAAATGCTTCAATTAAGGGCCGAGCTCACCCAGCTTATGTTTAACCAAATGGATTTGTGAGAACTCGGCATTTCACATTACTGGTCCTCTATCTGACTTTGTAGTGAAGTTGTCAGGATGACAATTGTTTCTGTTTTACATCAAGACCATGCACTGGCTAATCCAGATGAGGGGCACAATTATGATTCCTTTAATAATATTAATGAATTCTGTGTCTGTCCAGTTTTAGAGGAAACTGGGTATGCAGCACTCTGCTAACATTGTCCTGTTTTAACTCCAGCTAGCAATGCTCAGTTTCAGTCTCTTTTCAGCTCATGATAATTTTGAGGTCCCAAAAGAAGCTTCAGATGGCTGGTTCTTATTTGTTTTAATCAATACCTCTTTGGACAAAACAAGGGATAACTTTTCTTAGCAGTGTAATGGACTCCAGTTTAAGTAAGAATCAGCATGAGAGGTTTCGATACTAAATTTGAACCTGATTCTGTACAGAGTTCAAATTTGGTATCAAAACTATCAAGATTTGCATGTCAATTTGGCTGTGAATTTCCACGTGGGCTGCTGGACATGCTTCACTTGAAACCATGCTCCACTTGAAACCCATGCTCCTCTAGACCTTGGTTTGATTTAAAGGGGAGGGGAAAAAAAACCAAAATTCTTGAGAGAGAAAGCCAGGGAGCTCTGAAACAGGTCGTTGAGCTTGTACCTGTAATGAATGTAGTGCAAAACTTCATTAGGACAAAACTTTATTAGGACAATTGAGACAAATTAAGCTGATCTATTCTTCAAACTCCCCTACAGAAACTACTCATCTGATATTATGCAGAAGATGAACAGAAGCCAACGTTTCCTGGTCAAGCATCTACTTATCTCACAGGTAAGAGCAAAACTCCAAAGGCTTCTTGGCATTTGGGAAAATGCAGACCAAGTTCTGGAACTCTTGGCTTGGCTTTGGCTTTAAGCATTAGTGCAAATACTGTATTGAGTAAGAAATGAAGCAAGGAAGCACTTCTGGAGTTAATGGTGGGTGGCAAGAAAAGGTAAGCCAGAGCAGAATGATAAATAATGTGTTAGTCTCTCAAAGGAGAGGTGTTGTCTTATTCCTGACACACTGTCAAGAAGATGTTTTACTGATTTGACTTTCTGTGGTGAAGAACGCACAACAGTTACTTAGTAAGTGGTTTTATAGGGAATCTCACCCATGTTACAATAAACTGAGCTCAAAGATAACATATCTTTTATGCTTTTACGCTTTTTGGATGATAACTGTGAAAAATTACCTAGTGAAGGTTAGCAAGCTGTACCTGTGGCCATTTTCTCGTGACCCCTGAGTGATAAAGTTTACTATCTTGGATCATGATGCGTTGTCAAATGACAGGTTTGCCTGTCTGGCCAACAAAAAGTAATTGAGGAGTGTTATAGTTTTACAATCCATGTTTCACCAAATTTGTAGCTTTTTGAGCTGTTAGACCTGAACAAAATAGGTCAACGTTGACAGAATAAGGTTGGCTCTCATTTTTCTTCAGTTTTTGATGACTTCTGTGTGTGTGCCTTGTGCCTAAAAGCATCATGTAGGAAGCACATAGTTTTCTGGAGGTATTGTTGTCACAATTTCACTTATAGCTTGAGTTAGGATTTTTGGTCTTATGGTACAGTATTATTTTTTTGTGGTTGCTGTTCTAAAATCTGCATCTTGAATCCCAGATCTGCATGAATTTAAACAAGTAATTTGGTAGACTCCTGTAAGTGGGGAATTAGGAAATCCCTACCAGCTGGAACTGCTTAATAGTGGAAGCTTTGCTGACCTTAGGTTAGCTGTCCACAAGCCATTTATTTTTGTAGGTATGGGGCCAAGATATGGAGCAGCAAAATTGCTTCTCTCTCACTCTTTCTCACCCCCTTCCCTTCAGTAGTGGTTTCATCTGCTGCACCCACATTGTGTCCTGAAATACATGAATAATTGAAAAAAAAAAAAAACAACAACCAAACAAATGTGTTTTGGTTTTGTTTTTTTAAATACTCTTTTAGGCTTTTGGGCAGCAGTATCTGTGTAAATAGATCCTTATGGCTGAGTTCCCCTGAAGCTGTTCAATACCTGCTGACTCTGTGACTAGCCTGGTGATTTTTAGACAGCTTTATCCTCAGATCCCTTCGTCTGCATGAAATGCCTTATCTTGCCACTTTGAATTTGTATACGTCTAATAATAAACACGTAGCAAAGTATAAAATCTAAGACGGGCTGGTTTATATCCATGACGCTTTTCCAGGCAAGCTATGTCTAGAAAGAGGAAACATTAAAGAAAAAAGGCTGCTTTGGCTACAGAAGAGGACTTATTTAAACTCCTGTAGGGAAAGAGACTTAACAGTGGCACCAAACACAAAAGATAAGTGTGTTACTTGGAAAAGGCTTTGTACGTGGTACTGCACTATCTAGTATAGTGTGCACGATGCTCTGTTTTGAACTGTGCTCTGACCTTAGGTTTCAGAGCTTGACAGAGAATTGCAGGTGAGGAGGGGGAGGTGAGATTTTTTTTTTTACTTGGTGAACTGCCACTTCTCTGCTTTAGGATGTTCTCATGGATCTCAGAAATATGTTCTTCAGGAAGTCTACTGCGGTGTCCTTCCTTCCATACACTCCATTGGAACTGGATAGGTGTATTTGAAGCCTGGTTTGCCTTTTAGAGGCTTACAGAAGCCATCATTAGGAAACAGTCTGTGATAGCGTGCTGGTGGTCAAAGGAAAGCTAATTATTCAGAACTTTCTGTAAAAAGATTGTTTTTTTTTTTCTTTTCCAGAAGTTTGGCTTCTACAGGTGGGCTTATGTGAGAAGTCTTGTATGGTGTTCTGCACTAGAAAAAGATATTTAGGGAACATTTCAGATGCCTTTTGTTTCTTGCTGACTTTGTTTCTTGATGACTGGAAAGCAAGGCCTTACATTAGTCGAATGCTTTGATACATACGTGGTAGCTGTCTGCTTCAGGCAAACAGTTTGGTAAATAGACTTCACTAACCCCAGAACAACACAAGTACTGAAAATTCTATGCTTCCAAGTACTGGAGAAGATGAGATCTGTATTTGTGCTATAGGAGTAAGCTATTTCATGGTCAAATACAAAGGCGAAAAAAAGTTTTCATGTGAGGTGTTGGATGAACTGAAAGACCCCAAGACGAAAATGGGTTTTTTTGAGTTAAATGTAGTATAACTGTGGTAGCATGGCTGAGATGAGACTAGTGTTCAATATGCATAAAACAGTAGAAAAGGTGTTAAATGAACTGGAAAAAATTAGGAATGATGGAACTAGTGTGAGGACCAAATACTTCTCCTTCACATGAAGTGCCTGAACTCCTTGGTACAGACTCTGTGTAAATATGTTAAAGGCAAATGAAGCAATTACAATATCATAGGGATTACAAACCAAGATTCCAAAGTAAATGAAGTGCTTAAATGTATGCAAGAAATGAAAATATTGTTATATTAGCAGAGCACATACTAGACTTAAGCAGCTTTGTAAGAGAAAACATTTGTGGGGGAAAAATATGTAATGGACAAAGTTTAAGCTTATACCTTGTACTTGAATGTTTTGATGTGAAATAAATGAAAGCTAGATTTTTTGAAAAAATATTGTATTGTGTTAGGAAAGGACTTCTTTTCTGCTTATGTTTGATATTAGGAAAAGGTTTTTACAGGATACTAAGGCACACCTTTTTCCAGCCTGCAGTTATCATGGATTTTTCTTAAATTAAAAAACCCACAACCAACCAACAACAACAAAAAAACCCCAACCTGAGGTAACTCTGAGGGATTCACTAGCATATTATTTTGCCCTGAGGCAGGATCAATTTTACCTGTTATTCAAGACAGAAGTTTGTCTGGCTTCCCTTTAAAAAACATTATGATAAAGACTAAGCCTTCCTGCTTTCATCTGTTTACATGTTTGACTATCTTTACCTGATGTGTAGGAATCTAAGTCAGTTATTTCTTGTCTTCTCTGTGTTGAATAATTAGTGAATCTTTGCAGCAGACTTTTGCATAGCAGAAGTGTGTTACAATGTCTCCTCCAATGGGCTTTGTTTCACAAAACAGCTTTGCTAAAGGCAGTCAGATACAGCACAAATAGAAAAACGTAACGTAGGAAAGACAAAGATGATACTCAGAGCCAAACCCAAATGCCAGTGTAGAAACACCCACCCTGTTTGCTTATCAAATCTTTCCTTCTTGATGCAAGAGTCTTTCTAAATATCCCCTTAAAAGACAGGAGTAATTTTGTGGCTTTGCAGCACTGCTCTTATTGTTAAAGGGTACAGCTTCCTTCCCTCTGTGTGTGGGGTTTTTCAAAGTTTGTAGCAAGTGGCTTTTTGCTGTGCTCTGCATTGGACAGGGTACAATCCTGTGTGTATTTTGCTTCCACATTACAGAAGGGAGGGACTAGATAAGTTGTTTCGTGAACTACTCTGTCAAATAGCTCGAGAGACACCTAGACTCCCATAAGACTTTGCACGTTTGAATCTCATCTATCAAAGGAAAGTCTGATATTTTCTAGGATGCCACAATTTGTGGAAATGAATGAGCTTAATTAAGCTCATGGGAAGCTTTCACAAATGGCTAGAGATAAATATCAAATGGGGTCAATACACTGTCATGAGACTTTTGGCTTGTTACTGGATGTTCCCATCCCTTTGGGATGGCCTAGAGGGCAAGGACTTCTGAGAAGATTGGGGTCGGCCATGATTAAAGCTATATTTAGAAACTTTTTTAATTGCATAGACTTCAGGCACATTAGAGCTGGCTGATTTTTTTTTTTTATGGAACAGTTTTCTGTTAGAAAATGCAGTTTAGTGGAAATCGGAATGTTTCATGGGACTATGTCAATCTGGCTGTAGCTTTTGACAGGAAGAGAGAAAATTAACTCAATTTTTCAGTGTTTTAGTAATATGAGAATGTGTTATTTGGACAACGTATGCCTTATTGAACCATTTGACATGTTCATGTTGAAACTCAAAGCAGAATGAAAGCAATCGTACTAATCTACCAAGATATGAGTTCAAGTATATAGTATTGAGTATTTTATCTACTACACAATAATTCATTGACAATAATTCGTATTAAAATGGAACATGTGGGAGCCACAAAATTTTTTGCTAAATGTCACTTCCACAGAATGTTGTTCACTTTTGTTCTAGGTTAGAACAAAAGAAAAATTAAAAATGCTGGAATTTCTTGGAAAATAGAAGTTCTGCTCAGCTTGAGGGACACTTGGCAGAACAAAAACCTAAATCCTGATACAAACAAATCTATAGGTGGGAAAGGCATTGGCCAGTCCTGTGAGTCTAGAAAGAAAGTGGTGGGCCTGGATTTTGCTACAGGCTACATGGAAACATTGGAAAGTACCTACTGAACACAAAGCGATCAACCCTGCAGAAATCAGAGGGCTGGGAAAAGACGCTGTAGGAACAGGAGACTAGACGAAATAACTTGGAAACCCAACCTCAGGGAGAATCTGGCCTGCTGTTCCTGATGGGTGGCTGGAAATCAGGAGCAGGCACTGAGACATGAGGAAATAAGCATGAGCAAAAGCAATATAATGGTCCTGAATGTACCCTAACATTTTTTTGTATAGGTAAATCCCACCAAGAAATTCCTCTTGAGTACACGCAGCTCCTGTACTTAGAACATGCTGGATTGTGTCCCTTGCCAAAGGGCACTGAGACGTGTTCATTGAGGTGATGGGATCAGTTCCTGGATTTACTGTTGCAACTTGCCAGCTACTACAGTGTGTTGATTTGCAACACATTTATTTGCAGTTCTTCTTCAGGGAGAGAAGGGTGCTTGCTGCCTTTCAATTTTAAGTTCACTTTAAATGGTAGGTGAACTACTTAAGACCAAAACACAAAGGACTAGTTTGTGATTATAGTGCTAGAAACACAGTTAGAAAAGGAAAGTGTAAAAATGTAATAAAAGATCTGAGTGTATCTTGCATTAGTCTCTTGTTTTAGCTTGTACTTGGGATTTCCCCTGAGGTATTTGTTACAAACAACTAAGGATCTGCCTGCTAGCGCTGTTTCCTGAGAATTCCACATCTAGGCTTGATTCCTGGTTGGGTTGGGGAGTGGGTGGCTGCTTTTGAAATTGCATACCATGTTATAGTTTTGGACATTTGTGGTCTTGCTTTTAGCTGTTTGGTGTAAGGGAGGATGCTAATGTGATATACCCAGGCTGGCTTGGAAGTAGATCACACTGTATCTGCACAGGCGAAGTGCGAGGAAGACTCTGTAGAGTGCATGTTTCTGCCTTCATTCTTGCAGAAAATCAGCTGCATTGCAGTGACAAATTTGGAGTTTGCTATTTAGTAAGTTACCTATCAGAAGAGGTATTTTTAGCATTATGGCTTAGTTTTGTTTCCCTTTCTTGGCAGCACTGTTGTGTTGCATTCATGGCTTGAGCATTTTAAAGTGACTTGCCAAAATTACCTGGTGCCATCAAGCATAGTCTGGGGCTCCAGAATCCCAAGACAGTTCTCCAGCCTGTAGATCACACCATATAGTAGTGGCCATAGAAGTAATAGCACTGAAATAACATACACTTGTATAATAAACTTAGTTTGCCTGTTTGCCACTTTGATAGCTTTTTGCTTTTGTGCAAATGGTAAAATGTTCAGGTGTGTTTTCTTTCCTGAAATGTGCTGGAAACGCAAACAAAATCTACTCTTGCAGTACACTCCCTGACAACTAGTATGCACCAGTCATACATGTAGCTGTGTCAGCAGTGGCAGATCACAAACTGTGGTGTTTCCATTTGCAAATCTACCTCTCAAGTCATGCTCCTCCTTCCCCGAGCAGTTCCAGGTTAGTAACCTTGCTTCTGCTACTACATCTGGGAGAGGGATGGAGCCTCAGCCAACACTTCCTGTTCCTGCCTTGGTAATTATCAGTTCTTCGTGCATCTCTCTGAGAAGCAGAACCATACTCTGGACCGTCAAGTTAAAATTCTTTCTCTACAACTACCTGAAAGGAGGTTGTAGTGAGGTGGGTGTTGGTCTATCCTCCCAAGTAGTTAGTGATAGGATGAGAGGAAAGGGCCTCAAGCTGCACCAGGGGAAGCTTAGATTGGATATTAGGAAAAATTTCTTCACGGGAAGGGTACTCAAGCATTGGAACAGGCTGCCCAGAGAGGTGGTGGAGTCACCATCCTTGGAAGTGTTCAAAAAAACAGGTAGACATGGCACTTCGGGGCATGGTTTAGTGGGCATGGTGGGGTTGGGTTGATGGTTGGACTGATGATCTTGGAGATCCTTTCCAACCTTAATGATTTCTAGTTTTTACTTTCATTAAAAAACAATCCAGCCATCAAGCCAGGAAACACGAAATTACTACTCTACCCTTAATTGGTTTAGTGGTGGACTTGGTAGTGTTAGGTTAATGGTTGGACTAGATGATCTTAAAGGTCTTTTCCAACCTAAATGATTCTATGATACTGTTGATGGAAGAGTAATTGTGTTTTTTTGCATTGCATGGGCACACAGGAGGCTTTTTCTCGGTACATTTTTCACATCAAAAATACCTAGGAAAATGATATAATACAACTTAATATATGCTACTGTGTCCCATCTTGGGGGATGAACATGTCATTCCATACGCTGTAGCTAAACATAAATGAACTGTTATTAATGATTGCCATAATGTTTTCTAGCAGTTAGCTGGCTGTGATTCTAGGAATTTTTTTCCACTGTGTTTTGAAGGGTTAGGTTATTTAAACTTACTATCAAATAGAATCAGATCAAAGTGAGCTAATTTTTCTTAAACACTAATCATTTTAAGGCTATTGAGCTAAATATAGAGGCAGTTCATTAAATCATTAAAACAGCCTGCAATAATGCTCACAAAGTCATTATAGTGCTATTCCCCAGCCAGAGAGGTGGTGTTGCCTTAAGCACAGTTTAATCAAATTAGATGGTGGGCTATGTCCTGGGGTTTCTCCTATTGATATTCATTAAAAATACATGATTTATCACTAATCTCTGTAAGGTATATCCTACTCCTCCAAATGAATTTTGTAAATGTCAGGGGGCAGAAAACAGAATAGTTTATTGTTATAAGACTTTAAGTGTGGTGTGATCACATTTACATTTGTATACTATGTAATTTAGTGATAGATAATAATTTTAATGTGCCTTTAAAATTTCTGTCCTTAGTTAAAAAGTTAACAAAAATGGAAAACCCTCAGGAGTAGCCACCTCATATTTTAGTACTGTATAGGCATATGAATTAGCTTTAGAATTAATTATTTTGTAGATCATCACACAGCTTGCTCTTATAGATTGTCTATAAAAGTTCACCATTTAATTTCATGTACTCCTTTTGGTACAATTTTCCATTTTTTCTTTTTATTTGGAACACTTTAGTGTTGTAATTCTCCTGACCTTCCCCCTTCAGTTTTTCGATTTTCTTTTAAGTATTTTCTTGTTTTAAATTGGGAGGAAACAATAATGAGAAGACCACACACAAACATTCCCCTCTGTGCTGTCACTACCGCTCCTTTTTTTAGTGATAATTTCTTCATTTATATAATGCTTTTTAGTCCTGTAACACTCTACAAATGGGGTAGATTACGTTGCCTAACATCTAAACATGCAGATGATTAATGGTGCAGACTGAGGCTCTACCATATTTCAGACCAGGAAGAAACACATTTCTGATTACAAAGCTAATTTGAAAACAGTACAATCTAATTACTCAAACTGGAATTTGCCTGAATTATCCTGACTCTTAAGTGCCCTCTAAATTACCATGAGTTTGGTGGTGGTGTTACTTACAAATCTTTGATAGTGCTTGGAACTTCAGCTGAACATCCCCAGTGATACCCCTGTTCTGAGAATTTCTTGGTATTGTGTTGGGTCACTTCTCCTGCAGGAAAGAGCCACCTACTGAACTTAGTTATGGCTGCCTGCGGTGCTTATCCAGGATCAGAGTTCACTGGGGTCAGCTTAAAAAAAAAAAAAAAAAACAAACCAAAACCCTGTAAGATTTCTGGGGGATGTGGATCAAGTTTTCAGTGTCCTGAAAATCTTCTGTCAAAGCTCAGAGTTCACCCAATGCCGCTTAGCTTATAGGCTTTGCTATGCAGACACAGATTAGCAAGAAACTATTTACTTGATTGCTGGGTATTAATCATGTTACCACAGAACTGCTACTTCATTGAGACTGACTTGAATAGAAAAACGTAATAGTTTTGTTGTAACTGCTGAGGTGGTGGTGTAATTACTGAGATGTTCATATAACAATCCTTGCACTAGGAACTTCAGATGTGGTTTTAAAGCACCGTCCCACTTGCATTTGTCAGATGTGCCAAAAGCTATTCTCAATTACACTGAGGTAAACTGGAACAGATTGCTGTGACTGGCTCTGCTGTTGATTTACCCTGGCATGTCTGAAACAAGAACTCATTTCCACACTTTTTAGAAATTGGCAACATTCTTCAAGACAAATAAATACTCTACTGGACACTTAAATACTGGTGGCTGTGGTTTTATTGGGCTGTAGCTAAATGTGATTCCAGACCAGTTGAAGCCTCTCTAAGTTGGTGCTGTTGAAGTTCCACCCTGCCTCCCTCACACTGGCACAGGAGCTTGTCTCATGCTAATATAAGTAGGTTTGAGAACCTAAACCTGAAGAAAAGCTTTCGTATGTTGGCAGCTGAACTCTTAAGATGTCTTACCGTGGGATTTGACAAATGCCAGTTCTAGGTGCAAGGAAGGTGATGGGGATGTACAACATGTTGAGGAGAAAGGTAGGCTGGAGCAGTGCTAACTGAGAGGGCTTGGAAAGGTCGCAGAGCTGTAGTCTGACATAAAGAACAGTAGTGCTTTTGGTCGTGAGCTTATTCCAATCATGTGTGTGGGTTTTTGTTTTGGTTTCTTTCATGCTGAAGCACCAGTTCTTGGAACAGTGAGGTTTCTGAAAATCAGAGCTTTTGTTCCAAACTTTCTAGCCCTTGCTGGTGTCTTGAAAGAAAGCTTGAAAATGTGTCCTAAACACAATGTGGCTCCATTGACTAAGACTTCACAAGAGTTCAAAAGGTACAGTTCAAGTAGAAAAGATACCATCTTTTCTTGACTGGCTGCTAATGTCATGCTTTTTAACCCAATCCCCTCATATTTTTGGAATGTGAGTTGTGATTTTTTTTTATATGTCCCGGGCTGGCTAAAGTGGAGTAGAGAAAGCAACCACAGAAGTAGCCAAATGGCACAAAAGATTTGTATCGCTGTAGGCACTGCTCCTGCCGGGTGCAGCATGTATGCAAGCCGCTCCGGCTGCACACAACCCCAGTGGAGCTTTAGTGTAGGTCTGGCAATCAGCCCACAAGCCTTAATCCTGCAAATATACATCACACGCTTCATTTTATACTCGTGAGAAGCCCAACCTAAATGAAATCCTATTAAGTTGTGGGTCTAGAGCTAATTAAACATCTGCCTTTCAGTGATTTTTTTTTTATTTTAGTGAGATTACATATAGTGTATAGGTAAGTATGCATCTGTAGGATTGCTTCTATCAATTTTTTTAAAAAAGACAATAGATGAAACATTTGTGTTGTGTTTTTTCTTGTAATAGATCAGCATAATAAAGTGCTGATGAAAGACACCAGCTAATTTACCTAGTTTTACTTCTGTTTCAAAACTTTTCAAAGCTAAGTGTGAGGTACAATAGGGCAGCTGGCTGTTATCCATAGGCTCTTCAGCTCCAAAGCCTTTAAGGTGAGATGTGAACAAGACTGTGCCTTAATTATTGGCAACAACTAGCTTTGCTTTTCAGAGTAATAAATGGGGGTCCTTACAAAGTCTCTTCTTAAGTAGGGTCCTTACAAAGTGTCGTCTTAAGTAGCTAAATGCATAATCCACCTGGGATATTGTTTTAAAATTCATTTCATCTTCAGTAATTTGATCAGAGAAAGAGTTGTATTGGTCATTTCTCTTGTGTAAGAACTGTGTCGCACCTAGGGGCAAGGAACATTTATTTTCATGATTAATACCTGTGAGTTTCATGGCCTAATGAGAAAGCCCTAAATGTATTTGAAATGAAATTGCCATTTTTTGCCACCTTTCATTCAATTAATGTAAACACTTTCATTACTGTCCTTCTCCATTTGGGTGTAAAGATCCTGTATTACCCACTGATACACTGGCAATAGTGTTTAGTATTTGTTTGTATATGTAGTTGCAATGTTAAGGTATGTGTGTTCTGGAACAAGTAATTTTAGGTGGACACCTGTATGCATGTGTGTAACTTATTACACTTCTCAAAGATGAATAGCCCCAGAACTGTGAAAATGAAAGTTAATGAAATATCTTGCCCTACTTTCCCTGGCACCCATCTAACCTGACCAAGAAATCTAGTGCTAGGTTTTGTATTGCTGTGCGAAGTCTATTGGTCTTTTTGCTGTGACTTCCTATTTGTTGAAGTTCAGTCTGAAATGTGTATGCACCTAAAAACAAATGGAGGAAAAAAACCACCTTGGAAATGGTGCAGGTAGGCGTATAATATCTTGTGTAATACCTCGGCTTGAAAGTATTTTGAATGGATTTTAAATGTCCTGGTCTTCCCCCTGCCCCAGCGTAAAGGCAGCATTAGTGTACTTGTAATCTCTCACTGAAGTGTCCTCTTGCCTGTCTCTTATGTTGACTCTTACCTCAGATAGTTTAGCTTGTCTGCATTAAGCTGAAGATCCTTGGGGTGAAGGGCATGTCTTAACTCCCAAACCCCTTATGCCCTTATGGCTTTGCATAAATACTAAAACATTCATACTTTGTTCGCTGATGTGTTTTTACATTTGTTTTACTTCCCATCTCCCCCTCTTGCAAGATCGTTCACTGAAAATGCAACTTGTTGGCTTGTTGTGTGAGACACATAGAAGTGAAGGGAATGCATTGGGGTGGCACGAAGGACATGGAGCCCTCATTATGATAACCAGGAAAAGGCTGAAGGGTAGGTTCACCTGTTACTAAATATTTAATCTACAGTGCCCAGAAGCCCAAGTGGCTAGCCAGAACTCCACTGCGTTAGGCAATTAAAGAATACAGAACCATAAAATGGCTGCCATGTTGATGAACTGGCAGCCTAAGCAGTGCTGCTATGTAATGTAGCATGTAGTTGTGTTTGACTTTTTTTTTTGGTTGGTTTTGTATTGGCATGGTTTTATATGATGCATTTGTATTTCTGTCTTAGCCTTTGTGGTGGTGAATGTCATCTTCAAAAATAATAAGTGATTGTGCTCGTTCAGAAGGAATGCCCTGAGAAAAGCTTTGAAGAGCTAGCAGTGGCCCACCTCATTCAACTCACCTAGGTGTTAGCGTGATAATCTGCTTGTGACACTAGTAATGTCCAGCTGCTTAGCCATTTCTGTGCGTATCAGAACACGCAGGAATGCAGCTCTGCAGACAGCAAGAGCCAGTTCAAAAACTAAGGGTCAGAATGCTGGTGAGCAGCCTTGGATGGGACTATGGCATGGTTCAGAGCCTTGTAGAAAGAACTGAGCTAACTTTGAGTAACTAACGTAGCCATCAGAAGATGAATCTGTGTTGGTTTCTCAGTTGATAGGCACTCGGTGAGGAGCAGGCTGTGACAATGCAGCTGTATTTTCACCTCAGATAGCGGCATCCTGCTGGGCAGTATACATCTTCTATCTACACTGAAGTTAGTCGGCTCCTGTTTGTGGCAAATGTCGTTAACTTTAAGATGCTGAGCCTGGTTAAACAAAGCAAGTGTTATATTAAAACACAATTGAGCTAAATCACTCCAGTGCAAGCTACAACGTACCAGATACAGCATATCTATCGTGGATGTTTATCAGCAGAGCTCTCTTGGCATAGCTATGTCACTACAAAAACAATGCTGGTGGAGACAGTGCCCCTTGTTTTCATTTGAGATGCTGCTGCTACAACTCATTTGAATTTTTCCCCTGTGCAGAAGAGGAAGCACTTGAAAGACTGTGGTTGTTTATACTTACTGTGTCCCAAAAGAAGGATAGAGCAGCAGAGAGAAGCAGAAGCTTTATTTTACCAGAGAAGAGGAAGTGTTAATCTTGGGAAGGTCTCTGAGGACTTTTGCCATGAGGTCAAACCTGAGACTGGAAGTCTAGGGTAGGGTGGAGTTCCCCTCTTGTCTCAGCATATGAAACCTGCTTCTTGTGACCTATCACGTAAACGTGGTCTGCTACTTGCCTTTTTTCCTCAAAGAATCTTCTGCAAATAGAACAAAAACATTTCCTTGTGATGATGCAAAAAGTGTAAGTATTTAACAAACTTACTTATTCTTTAGTAGACAACTTGTGAGGCAGATTTACCACACCACCCCCCCAAAATAGAGTGGTATTTCCACTAATTATGTCATGATTACTTTCCAGCAAGATAAACTAGCCCCTGCTGAGCTCCATGCTACCCCAGCTAGTCTGTTACCTGTGCCTGAATTCAGTACTTCAAAGCTTACTTTAATATTTCTCTTACTAGCACCTGTGTCTGAAGGCTCCTAGGCATGACCACAGACACATGTCACTTCAGTAGAATGCCTGACTTCTGGGCAAGTATGAATCACTTCCTTTTTGATGTATTTATTTGAGATAAAAGGTAAACATGCTTACCAAGCTGAATGCACAAACATATAAAGCAAGCTCAGCTTTTTTTAAAGAATCGAATTGGTAAATCAGATGTTTCCATATGAGTTTGATATTGTCCTGACATTATTCTTCAGGAGATTTTTGAAAGAGGGTCTGGATATTCACGAGCTTATTGGCTCATGGGGTTTTGTTCCACAAATTCAGCTGGTAGTTGGGAGAGCAGCACTGGGACTGATGTGTATCTAGAGGAGAAGTTTGCACTGGGCTGCTTCTGGTGCCTTCCCAGATGTCTCCCAGTCTGGAATGACTTGCCTATGATTGCTGCTCATAACTTCAGAGCTTACCAATTTAGTTTGACCTTTTGATGTATGCGGGGTATGGTGACGCTGTGGTAGAGCTGAACTCTCTTTTCTTGGTAACTGAAAATTTATTTTCTGAATCTACACTATTTGGGACACCATACCTACAGAAACATTTCTTATGGTGACTATTGTGGCCCAAGACTACCTGTCTACTTCTCGGAAGTCAGGGTAGTCATTTACAGTAATAATGATGTTTAAATATGATAGGGTCAGTAGTTCCATTCCTGTTACTTCACGGTCTCTTAGGAGTCCTGTCCATGTTCACAGCTACTTTTTGTTGCTTCGCTTGCACTTCCTTATATGTCTCATCTTTACTCATCGTGACGTTGATATCATTTGACATGCTTGGCCAGCATACAGCATCTGCTACTTTCCAAGTTCAGGCCTCTACTCCAGAACAGTAGAAAGAGAAGGGTTCCTTCTCTCTAATGACCTGTGCCTCATGATTTGACTGCCTTATATATGACTTTATGCCTGCTCAAGTCACACAATATTTACACTGTTCCTGGGAAGCACATTCTGAGTTACTGTCTCTTTTGAGTAGCTGTCCTGAGAGAAAGATGGATATGAACACTTGTAAAACATTTGGTCCTGTATGGTTTGTTCTCATATTCTTTCTATCCCAGCCTTCAGAGTAGCATACAAGGCATCCTGAGCCTATTACTGTCTCAATTCTATTTTCTGTATTTATTTCAAGATCTTGTTTAGGTACTAATCTTCATGCTGCCACACTGCTGTCAGAAGCTAAGTACGATTCTCTTATTAATTTCTTCTATTGCCTGCATTTTTTAAAACTGTAGTGTAGTAATTTTTGTATCACACGGTGAAAGTATTTCGGGTACCTATTTCCATTTAATTGTATGGAATGGGGATGGAAAAAGAAGTGCTTGTGTATCGAACTGTGGTTGAGTTGCACTGACCTGCCATGACCGTGCCTGTGAGCCCTGGCTAAACCCAGGTTGTAACCTTCTAAAAGTGCAGTTTTGTGACTTCTGCCTCCTTTTTTCACTCCTGGGCTACAAGTAGCCAAACCTTCATGTTCAAGCAGTGCTGCAGCAGTTACCCACTCAATTTGGGTGGATGCTTTTTCTGGCATCAGTACTGTCCAGCTCTTGGGAATGACAGCCTATGTTCTGCTTCACTGAACACCTCCTTTTCGTGTGGCAGCATCCTGAGGTTGGTCTCCTTGTCCACCAGCTCCTTCAGAAGGCTGTGCTGCATTGAATTAACAATATCTGTATTGCAGTTTTGTCCGCTGTTCACACCAGTAGTTTGTCTATGTCCGAGAGGCTCAAAAGAAATGGTGTCAACAAACCCTAATAACCTCTGATCCCAGCTGCAATTTTAGCTGTGGGATCTTCTGAGTTGCTTTTCAGGTTCAGCTTGTACCCCCTGCCATAAAAGCAAGGATGGGCTGTGTGTAGTTTTGCAGCTGTTTCCAGTTTCAGCTTGTTTAACTTTACTGTGTTGGTGCTTTCTAGTGAACACCTGAAGTTACAGCTGTGCTCTGCCATGCTGTCTCCTGTGCCCATACACCAGAATATCATCAATTTTGATTCTGAATCTCAGAAGTCCTGTTGGTTGCTTTTGCTGATGACATTAATATTCCTTTGTGGCAGGTTGGGTCCCACATAACATTCTTTGCCATCTGCATCCACCTCCTGGTGTTCACCATGCAGTGAGGTAACTTATTCTTCCGCAATAACTTCTGCCTGTATCTGGCAATGAGTACTGAGACCGTTTGCTCCTGCCAAGTCAGGTAACATTTCTTGATGAATGCTTTTCAATGGCTTTGCAAAATTTCTGTCCCTATGCAAAAGTGCAATTTACCTAGGTTTTCAATAGCCTCATGCTGTTTATCCAGCTTGTGGGTTCTATGACTCTAGCAATGATGCCTTCTTCAGTATTCATTTTATTGCTCCCATTATTTTTCTCTAATGTGATGGGTATTTGGTGAAGCAGGTGCTGTATTGGCTAGGTTTTTCCAGTTGCTTTTCAGGTGTAACATGCGTGGAAGACATCCAGGTATTTCAGAAATGTCTTGGTAATATTGGAGAGATGTCAGTCCTTTCTGAGCTTGGGGCTCTTTTGAGTGTGTGCCTGTGTATTGCTGGTGATGTCTTGGAAGATGCATATATTCCACTTATACTTGGAAAAACGTGGCTGATCTGCTCCCTAAACTTTTTAGGGACCTAAACTTTGACCTATGCAGGCCTTTGCTGTTGGCCTAGAGTCATGTGCTTCCTCTCTGTGTGTAGTTTGGTATTTATACAATGTGGAAATGGGATTTAAGAGGGGAGGCTGACAGAACTATACAAAATGCCAAGTATTCTGGTGGTTAAGGTGTTCATCTGAGGTTTGGGGGACTGAAGTTTGTATGTCTGCTCAAATTGAGCAGGTCAGGAATCCAAATCTCCTAGGGGAGTACTTGAACCAGGAGGTAGCTGATTACTCCAGGGACTTTCCCTTTTTGTTTCCTTGCATGAGGGAATTGGTCTGAATGATGAACTGGTCTGATGCTGGAAGGAAACTCTTGCTTGATGCTATTGGCTGTGGGGGACCATCTTTGTGTAGAGCTAGGCGAGATGCTGAAATGCCACCAATGCTATACATTTCATACCTGGCCCGTTTAGGAGACTGGTTCTGGAGCCTTCCCTGTTTAGGTGCATCTCTGCCTTTGTAGAACAGCTTGCATCCAGGCAGCTGCATGTCTTTAGGTGTTGCAATGCCAAACATCGCAAAATCAGAAGCCACTGAAGAATCTGAGAGGATAGACTTTTCCCAAGGTGAGTGCTGCTGCATTCTCAACTTCACTTGTTTAGGTGGAACAGTGGCTTCTGTGCTACAGGGTTTTTAACCAGGTGTTCTTTCCCCTTAGTCTACTTGCAGATTGAATGGTATGGTTGTACTGCTGTGCCATTTCAATTTTGCTTTTGTGGATGCTGTGTTGCTTTCTTTTGTGTAATGCTGAGGAAGTTCTTGTAGCTTAGTACTTTCACTGATGACCTACAAGCAATTTCGCATTGCTTTTTGTGCACTGTTGCTTTGTCCTTGACTGCTATACTATTTCGGACATTACAAATCACTTAGCCTTGCTGTTTTGCATTGCACTAATACCACATATGCCCAAAAGTTAAAAGGAATTGTTTTAAGAGTCTTAGGAAAGTTGTAAGGCCTCCAAAAGTAGAAAATGCCAGAGTCAAACCTGCTTGGAGAACTTGAGTTCAGGCCTCTTATTAGTAACAAGAATGAAGCAACTTTTAATTAAATGGTTACATGTTTTGCATCCTCCTTGCCATTGTACCCACCTAATTCCTTCCTACAGGTAGGTAAAACATAAAATAATAATTTTGTAAAAATATATAAACGCTTTAATTTTGCTGTACTGTTACTACAAGTTGCCTAACATAGAGTAATTCTGTGGTAAATTCAGGATATTAGCCTGTTTTCAGGGCAGCATTAATTGGCCTTAATCATGTGAAAGGACAAAAGAATGTGAAGCTTTGAAACCATGCTTTGCTTCCATAGCTCATGAATAAAAGAGAAATCTGGTGGCAGGGATAGAATAATATGTGGTCATGTAATTAAAGACTTTTTTTCAGAATGCCCCAAAGGGCCAAACTTAAAGAATTACTGGTAATCTTCAACTTAAGGTTTCTTAACCTTTTAAAGCTTAAAGTTGGCAAACTAGGATTAAATGCATGTAGGTTTTAGTGAATAATTTCCCATGTTTTGAAGACAACAGAAGACAGATTCTTCAGGTCTACCCTATGGATACTCATTATTTGCATTAATGGAATAATTGAGAGCTGCAGCAAGCTGTCTGACAGCCTGGAAGCAGGATGGGTTGCTCTGTTTGCAAGAGTTTTATAGATATTTTCTGACAGTACAGGTAAGACTTAAGGGTTTTGAAGTCTATTCTGAAGTCCAGATGGGAAGTGTGTGCATACTCCAGTTCCTCACCCAAAGAAAGGATGCTGACAAGAGATGCAGGATACAGTGATTGTTCCCTTTGTAAGAAGGGTGCTCAGGATGTGTTGGCAGCCTTTTCCAGAACTGGGAAGACTTCTGTTCAAGTGTTTTGCCTACCAGATTTCTGGTAGATTTCTGGAGCTCTTTGTGGATTTTGATCTGCAATTGGGATATCTCAAGCCAGTGGCTAAAAAATGAAGACAATTGGTTTGCAACTTGAATTCAATTTTGTTTCTTTTACCTAGATACAGCAGATTCAGTATGCCATATCAGTATGATAAAAAGGGAAGTGAATTATCATGGGTCCTAAAACTATTGTTGGGGAAGAAAAAGATTTGTAGATGCTAGTTAACATACTTTGACAACTGTTTGCCAAAGCCATTCATTACATCTGCCTCTGCATTAGAAAGGGCACAATATTTCATTTTCCATTTCCTTTCACAAATAGAAAATTAATTGCATAGACTTGCAGAAAGTGCAGATATAACTCGTTATGTATTGTTAAGGCTGTCTGTGATAAATTTATCAAGCTTAGACAAAAAGTACTCTGAAATCACAATGGATCCATCTTAATTAATGTTCTTTAAGTGACAGGTACACCTGTTTAGAAATGGGAGGTAAAAGCAGACAAGTTTTCCAGAAATGCAGTAATAGGGGTCTGTGGTTATAGAGGAAGCTGGAAAATAGAAACTATACTTTGATCTGAGCCCTGTTACTGCCTTTCAGAAGTAAAATTCAAAGTCCTGTTTTGCAAATGACTTATTCTAGTGTATCTGCTTTAAAGAAAAAAAAGTGCTGGACTGTTATGTCCCTGAGATAACGGTTATCTTGCTGTTGACTAGTGATGTAATCAAGCAGTTAACGGGTTCACCTCCACCCCATGTAAAGTCCATCTCTCTAATACAGTTATGACATACTCTGTTTATGAACTCTCCAGCCATAATACTATCTTATAACTGTTATCCTTCGTCGTATTTGCTGATACCGCTTCTCAGCTGGTGCCATGCTGTGCACTGGAGCGGTGCTGAGGAGACAGTCCTTAATGACAGCAGAAAGCAGAGGGTGAACAAGAAAGACTACATGGCGTACAAAAAGAAACGGCAAACGGGAGAAGGTCAGGGACATGTGGACATGTTACTGCAATGTGCTGAGTTGCCTTGGCAAGAAGATACCACGAGACAGAAAGATAAGGAAGAAAATGGAAAGTACTGCACTTGTGGATGTGAAGGCAGCTGGACCTGCTGATGGATACCTGAGCACTGAGAAGACTTTTCAACAATCTTGTTTCTCATTCTGGTTTCCTCTGGGTTCAGATTGCGTCCTGGCCAGAGACTCCATGGGGGAAGAGTGCTAATCCACTGGCAGCTGGAGGCTCTCCGACTGAGGCCTTACGTGGCTGCTTCCCTGGGACTGAACAAGGTTTGGGTGAAGGGAAGAGCGTGGTGAGCACCAGAGTGTCCATTGCTGCCAACCTACGGTAAAACACTCCCCATAAAGACGGTGTTGATGAGTATTTTAAGATCTACAGTTGCTAATTGTGATTTAGTTGCCATATTTTTATCCGCAGTCTCAGCTGCTACTCAGGCACTAGAAAATGTCTGAGACTGTCTGCTTGTAGACCTACTTGTTACAGGCCTCACTTTCAGCTGCTGGGTTATAAACAGTTTTAAATGTCTGCTTTTCCCCTGTGCTTTTCAGACACAATCCTCTGACCTACATTTCACCCCTTCCTGCACTCCTTTCTCCCACCTCTCTGAATTTTTGGAGTGCTGAGATCAGCCCTTTATTTTTGCCAGTACTTTTTAGGTTTAAATTCTAACAACAGAAAATAGAACTGTTTAATGCAATTTCTTTCTATTTTTCTTGATGTGTTTGCCAAGAAACTCAATTAAACTTTCAAAGAAAAGCAACCTGCAAAAGTCAGTATCGGCCTATTTCCTTAGTTAGTTCAAATAGTTCCAGAGTTTCTTGAGTTTTTCTGCTAAGCTATGTAGATATGAAACATTCCTCCCTCAGTCTGAGCATGTACAGACCTCTCGGTGGTGGAGCATGATGGAATTTGTGTGATGCACAGTAACTCATTCCAGTCGCAAGTGTCACGAACAGCAAAACTATCTTACGATTTTCACCAGACAAGCCTCAAATAGTTTAAACTTCAAAACATAGATGTTTTGTTTTGTTTTCCTGAAATGGCATGTTTTACTTTGTTTTTCAGATTCTTATGGGTTTAGCAATGCAGGGATCTGTCTAAATTGGTGAGTTAAAAGTGATTTGGTGCAGACTACCTAGTCGTACCTTTTGTGTTGATCTGTGGGCTAATGTGTAAATGTAAAACTACTCTTCCTTCAGTCTACAACGGCACCGCCACTGATGTCAGTGGAAGGAGTTCACAAAGATGTCTTAGCGCGCTTGCTATTTTAGTGACAATCCTATTTCCTCTCTGTTTAGAGCCTTGTTACAGCCCTGTTCTGTAGGAAAATATGCCCTCTTTTAGGACCACTGTGTGTTTCCCTTCCTTTCTTCTGTTTCTTTTCCTTTCTTTTCTTTCTTTCCCTGCAGCAGCTCCAAATCCTACTCTCTTTGCTATTCACCACTGTCCCATTTTATCTGTTACAATGCTCTCAGCAGAACAGCTGATGCTGACCTCTTCTGTGCCATTGTTAGGCTTTGGTACTAACATCCCAAGGCAGGTGAAAGAGTTTTCATTTCTTGGTTATTATTTGAGATTCTGACTCGGGTAGGTTTCACTGCCTTGGTTAAAACTCTGGGCATGAACTGAAGATTCTCTTTCACAGTCAAACAACAGAAAAAAGTTCAGACACCATAGAATTGGGATATGCTGTTCAGGCTCAAAAAATACACCAAGTAGGAAGAATGGAGCTCCTGGCTTTGAATTTAGCACATCAGTGATGTGTGGGCTTAGATTTATGATGTCTCAGCCTTATTATTCTCCTGCACCTTTTGGTAGTGGTCGTGTTACTGTTCTTTTGATCTTACTGATGGAAGAGCTTGAGGTTTAGTCACATGTGACTTTGACCTCTGCCAGTGTCATTCCTAGATTAGATTAGAGATTAGGCTTGTCATCTTTTTTGTTTTTTATTCCATGCTTCTCCTCCTGGCTCCACATATTTGAGTCTACTGACTGCCAACCTCTTTGAGATCAATTTCAAATCTACTGCATTCAGCAAAGACAAACCTGTGGCTGATTCCATGTCATCTGAGCAGTTGTTCCCTTTCAGTCAGTTACCCAGAATTTTCTGGGGTATACAACCCTGACTATTCCAAAATCTCAACCCTTTCCCTTTCAGCAACTTAGAAGACAGTAGAAGATGAATGGAAAAAAGAAACACACAAGATCCATGAGGAGCTGAATACTTTTGGCAGATGCTTATAGAGCTGCCTCCCCATACTGGGTTTCTAAATCAGTTTCCCAAATCTTTGGCTTAAACCTTTGCTTACATCCAAGGAAGAAGTTTTCTATGTCAGTTACATTATGATAAATCTGAACACCTATTTCTGGCATCCAGCTTTCAAACCCTTGATTCTTAAAGAATATTTAGAAAACAGAATGATGGCCTGCTTGAGTAGTACGTATGTGTCTAATTTTTGTTGCTTGGATTTGTAGATGAGAAAGATGGGTTTGGATCATAGGTACAAGCTGCAAGGATACAAGGCTTAAGTTTGTTAATAGGATTGGTATGTATCATACCACAAGGTGAGCTCACATAAGCCATGATTCAGCACGGTACATGAAATGTCTAGATAACCTTAAGCAACGGAATAATTTCAATTAGATCCTTATCAGAGTTACACTAGTTAATTTAAGGAGTAGAAGCAACAGCATGTAATTCCTGTGACATAGATTTCACAAACTGAATAATTCATAATTAATATTATGCAGAATTTTAATAGGTAGAGCAATACATGGATACTCTGGTCTCTTCTCTGTGTACAAAATACTCAATACTTACAGTGAACCTTTAATGACTGGCCCATATCCCCCAAAAGTTTAAGTGAAACTGAAGAAGATTTAAAAAAAAATTGTGAATGTTAATTAACTACCTACAGCATAAAATAGGTTGCTTAAGTAAGGTTTTGTGTTTTCTATTAGTTAACTCATCTCGAAGGTGTTATCTTAGGCTGGTGCGTGTGTATAAATGTGAGAGGGCACGAAAGTTTAAAGTTAGTATGATTTTTTTTTTAATTCAAATAACTTAACAGATGTAAGCCTTTATGAGGAGGTAGAAAGGCTGGTGCAGAAGTGCCCCGTTTCCACATCGCCCATCCTTACCCCTTCACAGGGATGGGTGAAAGGGATGAATGTCCCTTACGGTAGGGGAAAGCCATGGCGAGGTGCCCTCTCCTGGCTGCCTCTATGCAGGCCGGAGGCACCGCTGCCCTCGGCTGCTGATCACCGCCGGAGGAAGCTGGCAGAGCTGCAGAGGGAGGCATTGGCACCCACAGGCTCTCAGCTGCTTCAAGCAACAGTAGCCAGTTTAGCTTAACCAGCTCAAACAGCTGGCTTGAACTCACCTGGCTGATATTTTTTTTTTTCTGACATGCATTAGAAAGTGAGCACCTCATCTCTTCTGCTGGCAGAAGAGGGGATGGGGAGGAACAGTTCGCAGCAAACTGTCCTCTGGCTGGATTGTGAAGAATTTTTCTGTCAATGGCCTTGCCATCTTCACAGGGTCTTTTGTGGTACAATTAAAGTACTACCTGTTGTGTGTGGACGGGGCTGAACACAGAGAAATAGATCTGCACCAGTCATAGCCACATCTGTAGGGAGAAAGATATTTCTGCATTGGACAGCTGTACTGTTAAAAAGAAGTGGGAGCTCACTTCCTCTCACTCTAAAGTTAACCCTTCCTTCCCACCCCTGCAACTGTCTGGTTCAAGCTGTTTTTCAGTAGATTATCTGCAGAGTCCCTACGTTAATCCCTTTCTCTTCTGTGGTTAGCTTTCAACTTTACAAATAGCATTGAGAAACAAGCCATCATAGAAGTGGTAGAAGGGCACAGGAATTTCTTTCTGATGTCCTGGTATGTTCCAAGTCTGCTTGATACAAGATATAGAGAGAACAGAGGTGGCCACCAGACTATGCATTTTTGCCGTGAGGAAGGACACAAGATTTCTCAAAACCTTTTCCCTTCTGAAGACACAAGAGTGTGCAAGAAGCTTCTAGTTTTGGAAATTACCAGCCCACCATGATCTGCTTCCCTCTAGAGATGACCAGAATGGAGGGGGAGATTGGTGAAGATTTACTTATTCCAAAGGACAGAGCAAGCTCTCTCTGTTCCATAACCCATCATGATTCACCCAGCCATGTTTGCTTTCTTCTGTTTCATAGAATGGATATATTTCACACTGAACTGTACTCTGAACCGAGTTCAAAGCAGCTATATTTGATGGGTTTGATTATTTGTAAAAACTATTGTTATTCCACAGCTAAAGCTCTGAGTGTCAGACAGTTACTTCTCTTTCATTTTGGAAAGACTACCTCTTTTTATTTTTTTTTTCCAGCAGGAAACAAAAGCTTATGGTACAGAATGCATTTCTTGGAACCTCAACTCTATAAATAACTCTTCTGTAGAGCACCTAAAATACACCAAAATACCAGGTCTAATATGAGCCATGGAGGAAGCTTACGCAGAGCTACTTATTAATTTGACATTTGTGTCAATGCTCAGTGTGCTTCTTCACAATATATCAGTGGAGAAGCTGCACACTTGTAAGTGTGGCATGACTGCACCCTCTTAATGTTGCTGTGTTT
Organism: Pelecanus crispus; assembly: GCF_030463565.1. Lineage (NCBI taxonomy): Eukaryota > Metazoa > Chordata > Aves > Pelecaniformes > Pelecanidae > Pelecanus > Pelecanus crispus. The sequence goes on along the minus strand of NC_134645.1, from coordinate 4,402,946 downwards.
ACAGCAGGACTGGGGTTATATATCTGAACCTGGGTTCAGAGAGGAGTTTTAACCTTTCTAGGTATGTACCTCCGCTGAAGTTATAGCAAAAGGTGGAATAAGATATGGCATTAGTATGCTGGACTGAAAAAAATACAAATGAAAATATATCTATATCAGTATACAGCAGCCACCAGGATAAAGGAAGTTGTGTTCCAGTTGGTGCGTGCAGCAGCATCCTGTTGTGGAGAGAAGTGGTGACCACACTTCTCCGCCTTTTGACTCCTCTGACGTCTCCTTTGTCTTCAGGTTAGTTATTCTTTACAAAGTTCCTCTCCAAATTTCAGGAAAAAGCCAGGGGATGGCTGACAATCCACTGGAACTGAGGAAAGCTGAAATCATAACTTTGCAATCTATTTTGGCAAAACTAACTTTATGGATTTATTCATTCCTACTGCGTGTGCCTGGAACTCAATCCATTAGGCATAAATGACATACAAGCAATGGAGAAAAGGTAGCAATCTGAAGATGTATATTTTCTTTTTTTTTTTTTCCTCTTTTAAAAATAGTTGCTGTAACTGAGACTTTCAAAATCACTTATACCATTGTGGGGTCACCTCGGATGTTTTTGGTGTCCAGATCTATTTTTCTTTAAAAGCTTAATTTTTCAGAAGATAGATGCTTTAGCACAGTTCTGTTTCTTAACTCAGAAAAATGAGATGTTCTAAAACACTTATCACTGTGTTCACTTGCTCTTTTTGTTTTACCTGCTGTTTATAAACTGTATGTAATGTGGACTGATTGTATGTAATTAGTCAAGAACACCTTCATTGTTAGCTTCATTATCAGTTTCTTGGGGATGTCACAAAAGCAATGAGTCCTGTGTTATGTTGTGGAGGAAGAATAGGGCCTTACAGATCAGTTTACGGAGGGGGCCAAGGTGAGAGGACCTTCTGGGCATGTGGCTGTTTGTGTGTGATGCTGGTGGCTGCTCAGTAGCAGAGCTGAGGGTTCTGGGGCTGTGTGGTAAGAAACAAGGATGAATAAGTGGCAGGGGGAAGCTGGAAGCTCAGAACAAGGCATTTGAAGATGATGTGATGAAACAGTGGGGGATGATAGAGGAAGAGTAAAATGACTCAGGCAAAAGGCAAGGAACGTTGCCTTCAGAATCTGCATGGGGTGGAAAGGATCAAGAAGAGCCTGAAGGGAAAAGGTGGGCAGAAAGAAGGGTTGTTGTGACATGCTGCCTGGAAATAGGTGTTGAATGTTTTATTCTCTGAAACAAATTACCTTACAGCCTGAAAGGATGGGACTAAATGTGGACACCTGCCTTGTAGATATTGATACCTCAGTTTATTATCTAAATTCCCTGTATAGTAATTTGGGGGGGGGGGGGGGGGGGGGCATACTTCTAGAGCATGCTGTTTTCTCTTCAATTAGTTGAGTTATATTTCCAAGAGTTGGGGTTCTTTTTCCCCCATGGTGTCTAAAGGGGAATCTAGCTAGTAGCTCAGAGGTGGGTGGGATACTTATATACACCCATAAACACGTGTGTAAGTGTGTATGTATACATACTTCAAATATTCATGTAAGTATGTGGTGAGGTGAAGCCCTCAATCCTACCTGTGAAACAAAGGCAGTGTGAGTTGTGTGATAACTAACGTTTGCTCTCGCACCTTTGCACCCTGTCTGCAACTCAGACTGTCAGTATGGGCAGAGTACTCGTGCCCTCTCTGTCGACAGAGCCGAGTAGCATAAAACCCAAACAGCGAGTGTACAGAGTGGTGTTTTTGGGGCTTACCAGCCACTGACATAAATGGATTGGGTTTGTGAAGGCAGGGCCTTCACAAAACTCTGTAATAGTTCTGCAGTTTTTAAAGTTTCTCTTCATTCAGCAGGTCCTGTTCCACACAAAAGGTCCTGCAAGTTGCTGGTCAATTTATAGTACCAGATTGTTTTGTTTGGCAGGACTTAAATGGAAGCTGAATTGTTCTGAAAATAGGATAACAGAGTGAAGGCTACCTAGCACTCTTGAACACATCTTGGGTGGCTGCTCAGACCCAAATTTCACTAGAAGCCTGCAGTGTACCTAAAAATTAGAAAGCAAGTGTCTCCAGTTGCTAAAACCGAAAGTGGAGTAACACAACACTGTGGTGACTGTAGTAGTATGACTGTATTGTGTAATAACTATAATAGTGATAGTACATGAAAGTGTAACCTTTAATTAATCTGCCTGTTTCTCCAAACAGGAAGGAAAAATAACACCTATTTCGTACATGTTGCGAAAACTAAATTTTGCCAATGACAAGAGCATAGGAATGTCTCTACAATGTTCAAACCAAATTCCCTTTTAACCCAATATTTTGTCTCCAAGAGTGACTAATAGCAGATGCATAAGGGAGAAAAGATAAAATGTGGCAAGCAGAGAGTGAAACTGCCTTGGATTATAATTTCCTACTTTCAGCAGTCTGCCGATTAGGAATTTTCTGTGTCTGAGTTTGCTTTCCAAGCATCTTGTGTAATGGTGCTTTCCCTTATTAATGCATTTATTTGCTTTAACGTTGCTTCTGTATCCTGGCATCCAGGTCTTCCTATTCAGTTTGGTGTTCTGTGCAGTGCATTCCAGTCGACCTAAGAGCCTAACACCCATTTTCAAAAGTGGTATAAGAAACCAGGTCTTCTGAGAGTCACCTGCTACTGTTGATAATAGGAGTTGAGTTCTGTGGCAATTTTGGAAAAAACATTGCCAGAATCTCCGCGGGGTTTTGGAAATGAAGGTAGCGAATCAATCTGAACGCTGTTTTGCGTTTGAAAAAGACAGTAGAAATGGGATATGTTTAACTTGGAGTTACCCAGGATTTAAGTAGAGAATTTGACATCTCACACTAGAGAGAACTGAAATAAGGTGGGCAAGCAACTTCTCACCTTTGTTGATGAAGGAGGTGTTTGCAAGAGCCAGCTTGCAGAGCTTTTGTATCAATTTGCAAAAAATCTTTGACCTGATAAAAAGAGTCCTGCTATCTCCAGGAGAGCAGCAATGATGTTGAGGGGAGAGGGGTCACAATCTGATGAAAGAAATGACATAACTGGCTGGCTTGGGATATCAGAACCTCCCGATTCCAAAGGGAAAAAAGAACAGGCAAAAAGGATACGTTAGCAGCACACGCATCTTACACGAGCCAAGTTATCGCTAACTTCTGGCATGGACAGTATCCCAATTGCTGATCAAACTCTGACTTATCTGCCCTGGCTAGAAGCCTTTTCTTTTTCTTTCTTCCCCCATTGAGGACAACAAATAGACAGTCTTAGTGAGTGTAACAGTTTCTCTAGCAACTTGTCCTGACCATACTTTTTCTGGGTTTTTTTTAAATTGTTATTGCCACTGGTAGCAGATGTCTGTGAAATGCTTATGTGTTGGAGTACTCTAGTACCTCTTTTAGATGAGTTGTAAGCAAATGGAAACCTGTATCCTCCATGCAGAAGAGCATAGTACTGTAAAAGGTTCTTATTCCTTATATATCAGCCAAAACTCTGGCCTGCTGTACCTCTGCCTGTGTTATAGGCAGAAACTTTAGTTTCTTTAACTTTTGTAGGTGGTTCTTGTCAGAAGATTGGAGGGGTGGGTCCCTGCTGTTGTCCTCTTTGTACTGACTTCTCTCCTAGCACCTGCTAAAAGTAGCACTGAAATCAGTCCAGGTCCCTCGACTTCTCCCGAGGGGGGATGTGGGGAGAGGTGAAAGTGTCTACCACAAATACATAATTTTCCTTTCACTTCATTGTTCCCTCTCCATCTGAGTTGGCAGGTGCGCTGAGCGGGAATGGTCTGCAAATCGATCCTGAGGCAATCAGTGACACGGCAGCTGGCCAGAGCTGAAAACCAATGCGTTGATCGCCTCCAAATCAATTCACACACTGCTCTTGCTCAGGTTACCTGCCATTTCAGAAGAAGGGAGGGATGGGGAAGTGAGAAGAAAATTGCACAAAAAGTATTCTGGGACCTTTCTAAATAGGCCACTTACTTGCAACCCTTCCTTTCTTGTATGTGCGTTTACACTAGATGTAAGTATGTGATAAGGTTACAATGCAATGCCTTGTTTGACAACTTAGACGCTGCTCAAAGGGAGTAGAGTGGGGCCCTGGAGAATGACTAGCAAATTGTGTGGAAGAGACGGAACAGTCCTGAGTCTTCACCGTTTTCCAACTTGCATGTTAGGTATTTAAACTAGTCAAGCGTTGCTGTTTGGATGTGTGCAAGCTTAAATAATCATACAGGGCACTGTGCCACAGGGAACTGTGGCTCCTAATTTCTGAACACTCCTCAAGGTGAACAGTTTTTGTTTTGCTTTAATAAGCCAGAAGTTGTGCATGTCGAAAGTGCCTTTTGTACAAAGATCTCAATTTACTTGGCAAACTTCCATGCATTAAGTCTCCCTGCTTTGCTGTCAAGGAGTGAGGTATTGTTATCTCCATTAAGAGCAAGTGAGCCAGGAATAAATCCCTGGTCTCTTAGTATTGCTACTCCTTCCTTTTATTTCCCTTTCTTCAGATAGATAGTAGCCCTTAATTTAGAGTGTAGATTATTGGGGCCAGAGATGGTTCTGTCCCCAACGGAACAGGGAAGGCACCTCATCCCCATGCCAACACAAGGACCTCTCCCTTTTTCTTCCCCTGCAAGTGGCTGGCTGTGATCCAATTCAGTGCCATCCTTGGGGATTCTCTTGTCTGTGCCACAGTTGCCATGGTCCCTAGGGAAGCAGTCAGCAAATAATTTAGGGGTAGGACCACCCAGCAGCCCCTTCTCTCTGCCTGTCGCTGACACGATTGTGCCTTTTGCCAGGGTCTCTTGCGTGGGAGCACGGATACATATGCACAGAGGATAATCCAGGAGGGAACCCTATCCTAAGCAAGGGTAGCCATGAATCGGGCCCTTTGGCTTCATACGTGGTACATGTCAATCGGGGCGGGGGAGATATATGCAGTCGGCCGGGTGAATTGCTCAAAGCAATGCTGAAAGCCAATGGCAGATCTGCAAAAAGACTTGAATATCGTATGCGCCGGCTCATGCTGCTTCTTACGATAACACCAGTGCTGGGTGATTAAATATATTCAGAGACTGTCACTGTGCAGGGCTCTCTGTGTCCTCTTAGAGTTTAGGGTACTACGAGCCCTTACGTGGCATGGGAGCCACATTCCTCTTAGGGCGGAAGGTAGTAGCAGCATGCTTGGAACAGGTACAGCCACGTCAATAAGGAAGAGCTAGCATTCATTTATTTTGTTTATTACACACTAATTTTAAGGAGTGCTGATGTGCTTGTCTATTTTCAGTAGTCCAACTGCAGCTAATCCTACTAGGAAGTAAATATTGGCTACAGCCTTAGGAACACATTGGATGGCAAGCAATTTGTGGCAGAAGTTGTCTTTTTGCTCGGCACCTGATGTGATGAGGCCTTATTCCTAACTGGGGAACAAGGGTTCAAAGGTTGCCTGTCACGTGTCCTCTCCTGCTCCGAGATAAAGCTGGCAGGTGGAGCCAGGCAGGTGACCGTATGGCAGGGCCTGATAGCTGTTGCTCATTGCAAAGTACTCAGAGTGCAACAGGGGAGGTCCAGGAAGACTTAAGTATCTGAAGCAGCATAAGTACAATATTTCTTGCCATTCCCCTAGAGAATAGCATATTCTGTTGCTTTATGGAAGTTCTAAGAGAACACAAGATAATCTGTTTGTAATACAGAGTTATGGTGGTTTTTTGTTGGGTTTTTTTTAAATTACATTTGGTCATCTTCCATACACCCCATTTTCAGATTTAAAACTTTAAGGGTATGTATTTAAGGCAGGCCTTGCTTTGACTGGATAGGCTGCGCTGGAAACAGGCCATCTTCACAAACACCACATGCCTAATTTCAAAGTTAGTGACTATTGAAGAGATTTGCAAGAGTCCAGATACTGTAGTTGTACAACATGTGGGAGCAGTGCCTGGACTGTGCTGTTGAAGGTAAGGAGTAGGAGCATGCTAATGGAGTGCTCTACTCATCTGGTACTTGTGATAATGCTTTTCATCAGCAACAGACATCTCTGAATCCCAGATGGATGGATCTCACTTACTCGGCATGGATACTAGCTGGATGTGCTAAGGATTAGTGATGGGCAGTTGAGCTTTCAGAGCCATCTAGAACTTTTTTGTGTTGGCTTTCATGAGAATCTTGTTTATCATGAGTACATCTCAGCACAGGGCTGGCTGGCAGCATCTGGAGAGGGCTACCATGGTGATGCTTTGAATTATATGCCAAATTCAGTGTTTGCTATAGGTATAGAAAGTATATGATAGACATATATATGGCTTACAGAGTCTCCCAGCCCTTGGAGCACTCAGCACCCTCCGGAGCTGGAGTTGCAAAGAGGTTGGAGAGGGCCGATTGTCTTACTAGACGGAGAGGTGCTAATGACCACGGAAAACTAGGATGGGTGGCATGACCAAAGGTTCTCACAGTTACCTAGTTAATGGTACTCTTGTTTAACGTGCTGGTGTACTTCACAGGTTGCTTTGATAAGGAAAGAAAGATGGACATCTTTAACATCTTGAGAATGGTTCTTGAGGACTTGTGTTGAGGCTTGCCCACATCTAGCTTTCATCCAGATAATTCGGGCTCTAGGGCATGTGTCTGTGCTAAAGTGCAACCTGGACCATTATCGCTCTGAGCTGCCCACCCCTGGTCTCCCAGAAAAGCCTACGGGGCTTTACTGAGCAAGCCTAGTGCTGTCTGGAGTTGGGCCAAGGTCAGAGCAAGTAGAAATCTTGTCTTCTGGCCCCCTCTGACTCTCACGGGCTTGAGCTGCTTTCCTGGGGTCTGAACACTGGAACTGCGGAACAGCTCACCTGGTAATAGAGCTATTTACTGTCACCCCAGCAGCTGCAGGCTGCTATGGGACACCCCTCAGATCTGAGGGACTCCTGCAGATGCTGAATCTAAGTGATGGAGGTGCTGTCATGGGGAGGAAAAAGCATGGTCATTTAGGCAAAACAGGCACAATATTTTTCTGGTAGAGATACCGATGGGGTTTTATCCTGTATTGGCTTTCTGAGATATGACTTTTTAGAATAATCTTCTAAGATAGCTGAAGTCTCTTTTGAACTTGAGCCCTTTGGTTATGGCTTTTGCTGGGTGCAGAAGGTCTGTTTGTGTCTCCTGTCTCTAGGATGTGGCGATGGAAGACAAGACCTACTGATCCCACCTTGTGATTATACCCTTAACTGCTCCCGTGTTTGGTTGTTGCTTGGAAGTAAAAGACCACATTAGGACTATTTTCTTGTCCTGGAGAACAGGATCTATTTCTTCCCTCTTGAATGTGGTTCCTCTGTCCCACTAACACGCTTGGCTCTGACCCAGAACGGTGGCCGTACTTTGGTACCTCTTCTGTGGCTTGATGGAGCCTCTCCTCCTGCAGGCCTTTAGTGAATGACTGGGGGTGGCAGGCAGGGAAGAAGTGAAAGGAAAATAGGGGGAAGAAAAGCCTGATAGACTTACAATGTTCAAGTTCTGACTTTGGCCTCTCTTTCTCTTTAGCCTCAATTTCTCCAGCTGGGAGCTGGTCCTTGAACCCTCATCAGGGACCTCCTGGATTCTCTCACTTCCACCCCTAGGGCCTCTCAGCTTAAACTGCCACATTTCATTCTTCTTGCTCCCTCTGAGCACTGATGCAGAATGGCAATGCAATGCCACCTGACGGCTGGGAAAATTGTACATTCATGCCCATAATCAGATTTAGGAGATGCAGGCAAATAAAATGTAACCTGCCACAATCCCAATTATTTCTCAGTCTGGGAATCTTACAGCCTGGCACGGGGAGGGTACACTGATAACTTTAATGGTCTTGCACAATGCATACAGTGTCCCCTCTGTGCTGAAGCGTGAGGACCCTGTCAGGACAAATGCAGATGGCTTAGGAAGTGGTGCATGGATGCTGTGTAGGACCCCTTGGTGAGTCTTTCCACGGACATCTTCCATGTGGGCAGATTCTCAGTGAGATGTGCCCAAATGTGCTGTGTTGGGGTTGGAGGGTCGGCTCTGTGTCGCTTCTTCCCGGTAGCGCTGAGTTTTGAACTGCAGCAAGGTTATAGAATCATAGAATTGTTTAGCTTGGAAAAGACCTTTAAGATCACCCAGTCCAACCGTTAACCTACACTACCAAGTCCACCACTAAAGCAGTTAAGGGGAGAGTAGCAATTTCATGTTTCCTGGCTTGATGGCTGGATTGTTTTTTAATGAAAGTAAAAACTAGGAATCATTAAGGTTGGAAAGGATCTCCAAGATCCTCAATCTAACCATCAACCCAACCCCACCATGCCCGTTGTTTGAATGCTTCCAAGGATGGTGACCCCACCACCTCTCTGGGCAGCCTGTTCCGGTGCTTGACAACCCTTTCCATGAAGAAATTTTTCCTAATATCCAATGTAAGCCTCCCCTGGCGCAGCTTGAGGCCCTTTCTTCTCATTACAGCTGCGGGCCTGAGAGACCTGTTTGATCTTCTGCCGTTTGCTCCGAGGGGGTCTGTGAATCCGAACGCAGGGTGGGAAATGTCCCAGGCCCCCCGAGCCCACCTCTGGGCTACCGCACCACGATCCACGCTCCCAGGTCCCGTGCGAGTTCCTCTGGGAAAGGACAGGGCGCGCTGGAGGGGGAAGAAAGGACGTGTAACGGAGCGGCCTCGACGCAGCCCCCCAGCGCTGTTAGGCTCCTACAAGAGCAAAAATGGTGGCGGTGGGGCAACTTTTTCCCTTCGGCAGCAGGATTTACGAGCTCTGGAGGGCTTGAGCTCGTCCCCCCGCCGCGCGCCGTGAGGGGCCGCAGTGCCGCGCTCGGGCCTCACGGGGGCGCCGCCCGCCCGCGGAGACGGCGGCCGCGGCGGGACAAAAGGGGCCGCGCTGGGGCCCGGCACCGCCCCGGGCTGGGGCCCGCCGGGGGCAAGAAGGGGCCTGGGGAGGAGGGCGGGGAGCGGCCCTCGGCGGGGGGAACGGCTGGCAGGAGCTTCCCGGTGATTCACGGCCGGCGCTGGCAGCTCGCTGGTTACGCTAGTGAACCTTCACGCCGGAGGAAAACCCCGAGAGGGACGGAATTTTTTTTTCAAGAGCAAATGAGCGTGATGCTTTTGGGCAGGATCCCATCGGGTGCTTTGCCAGGCCGGAGTGGGCCGGGGCGGGAAATCGCTTGTACTTTCATTCCCCTCTTTGATCCCAGCCGGTATGTAAAAGAATTGCAATTACGCTTTGGGCAGCACCTTTTACCCCACAGCATCCAAATTCAAATACAAACCTGAAGATCAGCTTCTTCCTTTTTCTTTTTTCTTCTTCTTTTTTTTTTTTTTTAAAGGTCCTGCAAAAAGTTACCGAGCGGGCACTCTGGCTTTTCCCTCGTCTTCTCTTCTGCAATCTCCCTTTTGTTGGTTGCATGGGCTGAAGTCCCCTGGGTGGCAGCCCGAGCTACTCATTCATCATCATAACAACCGTTTAGTGTAAAATTAACAACAACTTAACTACTACAGCAATAAACATGGTCCTGCATTACCACAGATTGATGAGGATTACTTAGTTACAATCAGCTTGGGGCACAGACAGGAGAGGAGAAAGGCTGCCAAATCAATAGTTTTCCCAAAGTTTAAAACTTAACCTCCTCCCTTTACCGTTGCTGATGCTCGGGGGCTTGTGGCTGGCTGGGGAGGGAGGGAGGGGAATTTCCTCCTCCCCCCGGAAAGTTGGCACTGAGTATTTGCTTTGTGGGAAGAAGAGGACAAAGTCTATTTCTTCATGTGTGTATCTGTTCACACACCTGATTTCTTCAGCTCATATCTTGAAAAAGGTCCGATTGGTTGATTATCTAAATATATTTTTGCCTTTAATTCCTTCGCTGTTTAAATTCACGGCTTAACCTTCTAAAATGCAGCAGCGGACCCCTCAACGATCCCAAAATGACAATGCATAAGGAAGAGAGGCAGGCAAATGGGTCTGGTCTCTGACTAATGCAATATGTTGGGGATCTGGTGCTCATTTCCCATGTAAACCCAGAAATGCTCATCATAAGAAACAAAGGACAAGGGGAAAATACTGAGGTACACCTAGAGCTGTGTGCAAACAAAAGAAGAAAAAGCCTAAACAAACCCAAGGTTTTCTATTTCTTCCTGAGCCAAGTAATCCCTTTGATTACATCTAATACCTGCCAAAACCCAGATGGTATGCCCACCCATCTCACAGTGTGATAATGCCACATTGTGAAATCTACCCATTAATATTAATTGTCAGCTAGAGAATCTGTCTGAACTACTAAAGCTCGAGGTTGCCTTGAGAAAGCAGGGCATGATTTAGCAGGGATTTTAAGATAATTCTTATTCTTTCGTTCTCTATCTCACATACATAGAATGTTAAACAACAGCCCTAGAATGCGATTCCAATTTTGGCCTCTCGCAAATCTGGTCTTAAACTGCTGTGTACTTGGGGTCTCCACCTGCTGACCAAAATATTACCTAAAATTGCTGCGGGTGTGCAGGCTCCACATAGGTACGCTGTGCTGCACTGGCTGAATTCTGACTCCCTGCTCCAGACAGACATGCACTACCATGCATATGTGATTTTTTTTTTTTCTTTCTTTCTTTCCGTTGCTTCCCAAATACCCTCTCACTAATGGACTTGGTAATCCTTGAGAATTACTAGAGAAGTCTTTTGGAAACTTTTTAAATTCATTATACACATTGCAGTCTCAGTGGTTGAAGACAGTGGGAAAGGAGAGAGGAAAAAGTGTAGGAAAAAAGTGATAATGTAGCAATGGAGCTGCTCTCCACAAATTTTGAGGAACTACAGCTGGGGAGACAAAAAGATCTCCATATCCTCTGAAAAGACAGAAAGAGAAGTGTATGTGAGAGGAGGTAGAATGAATGTGTATCGCCATACATCATGTTAGCTCTTGCCGGCTCATTTCAAGCCCTGTTTTTGGAATAATAGTAGTCGTCATTTGTTAAAATGCCTGGCTCTTGTCATTCATCTGTAGGCCTCAAAACCAGTTTTAGACCGATTGTGGCTCTGCTGACATGTGAAAAAGTAACCATAGGATCCTGCTGTGGCCCAGGCACAACCCCACAGAGGCAGGTTCTGGTCTCGGACAGTACTGAACTATCCAGGAAAGCAGCGATAGATTTTCATGTGTGTGGTTCTCAAAATGGCAGCAGCTCATGGCCTGTCACTAGATATCACCGATTGTACCTGGATGAGGGACAAGTTCTAAATGTTGGACCTGAAGATGTAAATGTTTGTGTTTCAACCCCTAGTCAAGCTGCTTGCCAATCTCTAGCATAGATGCTATACGTACTAGGGGCTCAATGTAAGCTGGCACTTCTAGGATAGAGTGAAAAAAAAACCCTATGCAAACAAGACTGTGGCAAAGCTACCAAGGCCTGGAAATTCAGGTTCCAAAGTCTGCTATTCCGTCCTTCCCTCATTCCTTTGCATCTGGCTATTCTGCAGCAATTTAGGTAATAAGGCTCTTTGAAATGGGAACAGTCAGACTTATAAATACATGAATATGTAAATCCAATTTGTGTTATCAGAGGTTCATATCAGTATAGGTGTGCATGAGGATGTGTTTCTTTCTTTGTCATTTTTTTATTCCCACCGAAAATATTTGTGGCTTGCTTGTCTCCTTGGAGCAGGACCTGGGTCTCTCAGGACCCTACCAAAAGAGCTTTTTGGTTATTTTTTGACAGTCACAGCTCCTTGGAAAGGTACAAACTGCACTTAACTAACACCACCCAGAAAACATGTTGGCATGGGCTTCATAGAATGCCTGGAAACCTGCATTGCTTTCTGTGCTGGTTTTGGTTGGGGTAGAGTTAATTTTCTTCATGGTAGCTAGTATGGGGCCATGTTCTGGATTTGTGCTGGGAACAGTGTTGATAACACAGGGATGTTTTCATTCCTGCTGAGCAGTGCTTGCACAGAGCCAAGGCCTTTTCTGCCTCTCTCCCCACCCCAGCAGCGAGCAGGCTGGGGGGCACAAGGAGTTGGGGGGGGACACGGCCAGGACAGCTGACCCCACTGACCCAAGGGATGTCCCGCACCGTATGGCGTCGTGCTCAGCATATAGAGCTGGGGGGAGAAGGAGGAAGGGGGGGATGTTCAGAGTGATGGTGTTTGTCTTCCCGAGTCACCGTTATGCGGTGATGGAGCCCGGCTTTCCTGGAGGTGGCTGAGCACCCGCCTGCCCATGGGAAGTGGTGAATGAATTCCTTGGTTTGCTTCACTTGCCTGAGTGGCTTTTGCTTTACCTATTAAACTGTCTTTATCTCAACCCCTGAGTTTTCTCACTTTTACCCTTCCGATTCTCTCCCCCATCCCACCAGGGGGGAGTGAGCGAGCGGCTGGGTGGGCCTTGGTTGCCGGCTGTGGTTAAACCATGACATTTTCCCAAGAAGCTGCCACCACCCCCCCCACCAGCTCTTCTGTGCGAATAGCCAGCCCAGGCCTGCTCTGTTACTTTCACATCCTCTCTCTGGTATCAGCTGAGTGGCACCAGGAAGAAAGACATGCAAAATAAAAAGTGGAACAAAGGACCCCTTCCCTGCCACTGCTGAAGCCGATAGCAAGAGTCCTGCTGGCTTCAAGCAACATTTATGTTGTTAAGAATAGGTCTATACTAGATTCACTGTCGTGTCTGCAGCTCATGGAGACTTATCTTGACTTATGACGTGTGTGCACATGCAAGGTGAGGGGAAACGTACAGTTTTTGGCAATTGAAAGTTTAATCAAAAGGCCACTTTTCCTGTCTGTTATTTTTGGGCCCAGCCTCCCGAGGGTCAGCTTGATGACATTTCATGCTGCTTCTAATCAATTTTATACCAGGAAGCAGTGTGAGAGCTGACTACCAGAGAGCTGGAGTGGCATGGAGCTCAGCACTGGGAACAGAGCTGGAAAAATATGTTGGGGATTTTGGGGCATAAACAAATGTTTCCTAATCTGGACTGCAACTCTGTCAGGCATGTACTGACAAGCAAATGTCGATTGGAGCCGAAAACCAGCAGGTTCTACTACAGTGTAACCTGTAAATCCACATCTTGACAGGCATGTTGTGGTACGCAGAGCTATAGTCTCCGGGAAATAAGGTAACACGGGAATCAGATCGTGGAATCAAATAGTGTGATTATCACTGCTTTTTTGCTTTGTATAGCCAAAGGAAGTAGGCAGTAGTTTGTACTCGTTATTTCCTATATGACTGTTTAGATCAGACCTGTTTTTTTGGAGCTTGCAGCCCTGGAGGATTAAACGATTTTGAAGACGCACACCTTTTTTTTTTCCCCAGCCTGTTTCTCCCCCATACCCTTACCATCCTGTGTCCTGTGATTGTCTCTTCCATGGCTGGGAAAACACAGAGATAGGTATGTACTCAGTCCTGGGGGCTCTGTTCCTTGCCCCACGAACCTTGTAGGGAACCACATCTAAGAAGAGGAAGAACTAAGAGTAGTGGGGTCAGAGCTGGAGCGAGACTTCTCAGTAGGGCTGGCAAGGCTGAATTTTGCTGCCTCAGCTGTGAGATCCTGGGACCAGGCTTGGTGACCTTGGTGGAGCTGGCAGAGGTTAGAAGGTGGGGAAAGACTGCTGCTGTCAGAAGGGAGCTGCTTTTCCAAACCTGGGCTGCAGCAGCCACCCTGAGCACTCGTTCTGTGGCAGCAGCAGTAACCCTGGCTTCAGGGGACTTGGCAGACCCTGGACTGGTTGCTGTTGTAGTCAGCTGCTGGCCCTGTCCCTTGAAATACAGGAATCTGTATTTATCTGGGAGACCCTTAAAACATCAGGAAGATTCTGCAGGAAATACGGTTGAGCTTGGTGCTCACACTCTGCAGTGTGCTTTTTGGCAATGTGAAACTTCCATTTATGGGGATTTCTAGCACTTTTGCAGACAGAAAATGCAAACAGCACAGCTCCATGGGCTGCACTGATCTCTGCCTTTCAAGTAGATTATCCCTACAGGGTTCTCAGTAGAACCTGTAGGCTTGTAAGCTAAAGAAGCCCCGTTTAAAAAAAAAACCACAACATATAGTTTCTGTCACGTGCAGTTGGGACTTCCTACATGCAGGGCCGGTGCTTTTGCCCAACAGTTGTTACTTTCTGAAGGCAGGTTTCCCTCAGCATAGGCAAAACTGTTAGGGATGCTTACTGCCTGTATCTGCAGGGAGGGATCCGCAGGATGCCGAGTGGCTGACTCAATCCCAAAGCTCATTTCTGGGGTAAGGAATGAGCTTCTTGAAGAGTTAATAGTGGGTGGTTTGGGATGGAGCTCGCCATGTTGCATCTGTTTTGAAAATAAACTGTTTAATCTGATAGGGAAGAGGTTAAATCTTAGTTTTTATTTTAGCATAAAACGCTCCTCAGTGTATCTGAGGAGCGTTATCGTTGTAGGCCACCCTGGAGGGCAGCTCTTTAGCGATGCAAATAGCAGAGTTCTGATGGTTTGGGCTTTTCTCAGTTGAGGGAATTACCGATCTGTCTGCTCCTCTCGCAGAGCAGAGCTGGGAGAAAGCAGCGTGTTCCAGCATTTCAGCTGCTTCAGTGCCAAGTATTAGACCAAACTTAACCTTCATCAGCAGTTTAATCTAATGGTGTGGTTCTGTAGCTGATTTAAATCTGTACTGCACTGGTTTGCTCTCTTCTCCGCCCTGCAGCTGTGTGCTCTTGTGTGCTGCTTCTGGCGCTCACCTCTCCCTTCCCTCGCTCGATACAGCTTGCTAAACCAGCAGAAAACCATCTCAGCAAAAGGTAGCAAATATTTTTTTTTTTTCTTGTTGTTGTTGGCTTAGAGAGCTGAATGAGGTCAGCGGGGTGGCAGTGCCAAACCTGGGCTGGAAGCATCTCTTGTGTGGACAGGTGTGATTCCACAAGATGGGTGAGCCACCCTAATAGCTCACCGCTGCTGGGAAAAGCGTTCCCAGAAGTGGTGTGGTGCGGTGCCACCCCTGTGGATGGCGGACTTGGCCGGCCTGTGGAGTCGCAGCTTTCCATATGGAGATTCCCAGAGGATTCCCTGTTGCGGGCGTCCGTGACTTGCCCAAGATTATGAAGACAGATGGTGGCAGAGCCAAAATCCCGAACGAACTGCAGAGGAACAAAACCTCATTCCTTTCCCTAGTTTAAACCAAAGTTGTATTTTGATTAACAGAAGTTAAAAAGGATCTCGACGCACCTTAGAATAAAGCTACTTGGAAAGCAACATCCTGAACCAAGATTTTTTTTTTCTTTTTTTCTTTTTTTCTCTTTTTTTTTTTTTTCGCCCTTCAAGCACCTTTTGTTCGGGTTAAGGTGCAACAGTAAACCACAAAACGCAGCCTTTCAGCCGGTGGGAAGGGATGCAGTTCCCCTGAACTTCCACTGGGCTCCTCTGCTGTTACAGTCAACAGCAGTGCCAATTAAACACTTCCCAAGTCTGAACTGAGCTAGTTTCCAGTTGAGATCCCAGCCTGTAGACTCGGTATTGTTTCTGTCCAGAGATCTGTATTACCAAAACTGACAGGTGTCGCGGGGGTGACTCTGTTCTTAGTACTATTTTGAATTTAAAAAAAAAAAAAAACCCAAACCTGAAATATTAAAAAACATCTGAGAAGAAAAGGTGTTTCTAAGATATTGGAAATCCTGTTATGTGGTACCGTTCTGTTTTCCAGGCTGTCCAGATGATAGGTTATGGGTGATATTGAAGCTCAGAATTATACAATGACTATTGTGTTAGACTTACACAATGCCTACAGTGCCCTCCGATTGAAGCAGGTTTCTTGTCCTATTCGGGTTTATTTTATGCCTAAGTGAAACAAGACCATGGTTTTAGATGTTCTCTCAATACAAATATTTCTTTTTTTTTTTTCTTAAGAGGTCATGAAAAACGTGACGAGATGTCTACCAAGGTCACAAATGTAAGCATAAATAGCTGCAATTTAACATCAGTAGTTAGCAAACAAGATACCCTCGAGGTAAGGAGGCTGATAAAAAGAGGGCAGTGATGTATTAAAGATGCATTATTTGGGGGTCTATGGATATAATTTAGGCTTCACAATAAGGTCAGACTGATTTAATTCTCTCTGCAAAGGTCAGTCCGAGGCCTGGCTGTACTAACCTCTGGGCTCTCCATCTGTCTGCACTCGGAGCCAGACACTTTCAATAGGTGATTGTGTGTTCATGACTGGCTACAAACACATTGAAATTACCTCCAGGTCTAGGCCTCCGAAAGTGTTTACTTGGAGCCACCCCTGTCCCTGGAGTAGCTGGTACCTATGGAACTTTACATTTGGCTACTGCTTTGAAGTGTTGTGAAGAACATCTGATATTTGCCATTTCCTAATGTTGCAAGTGCCGATGAGTATTCAGCTTCATAAATGCGTCACGGTAGTGTCATGAACTCTTTATGCAGGTTTATTCTATGACCCTTGAAACATGATTTTCTTTTTTCTTCCCCCAGCACTGGCAAAAGTATAATAAAGTTAAGGGGGAAAAAGAAAAAAAACACAAACCCTTACAGTATTCACTCTCTCCAAAATGAGGAAAAATGAAGAAACCGGTGTTTGTGGACATCTTTATTTGATAGTCGAGGTCTTTTAAAAATCTTTCTCCATAAGCAGGGAATTCTTTAAAAATAATTGACAGGACAAAGTAAATATGCAATGTGCTGGTATCTGTTAGTCATTTTTTTGCTGCTTTTTTCACTTCATGCTAAACATTTCTGAATTCTCTTTTCATTTTAAGTAGGAAATGGGTTTATTAATCTGAATGCAACAACTAGAGAAAATGAGGCCAGTGAGTGCTTTGAGCTTTCAATAAATATTTAGCTCACTGAAATAGCCACACACACAGAGTAAATAGTGCTTGCTTTCATGAAAAAAGACCTGTACATTTAGTGGAAGATACACTTATTCTTTTTAAAATTAAGAGTCCTATTTTTTACCTGTATGGTTTGGACTAGAAGGTTATAAATTGATACTGCTTTCATTTTAGGTAGAGGGTATTATTATTAATGGTGAAATCATATAAAATGGTGTGAAATAATTGAATGTACTATGTTAAAACAAACAAAAAAGGCTCCATGCAGTGCTTTTTCTCTCTGAGGTACTGTAAGTCTTCCTTATGTACAATGCTTATATACACCCTTTTTCAGTAATTATTTTACATTCATACAGTAAACAGTTTCAAAGGTAAAAAAGGGGGATCTGGTTTTGAACCAACAAAATCCAAATCAAGGAATTGGGAGCTTAGGATGCAACTCTCCACAGAGTATCTTGTCCTGTGTTGTCTCGAGCCTGCCTACGGTAAAGTCACCTAAAAAGAGAGAACTGCAAGAACAATAATCCAGATCACAACAAAGTAATTTTAAGTCATTTCCAGATTTCTGCCTGTATTCCTCAGTTTAAATAACACCCTGGTAAACAAGTTCTGATCTTAAATGATAAAGACTTTTTTTTTTTTCCCCAGGTATCTTACGAAATCGGCTATTGCTGATTGTTGTGCACGCTGTGTGCTGATGAATCAGAGATAGTATTTGGCTCTTGAGGCTGTTTCGGTGGCCCTGCTTTTTTAAATTAGATGAAGGCAGGGAGAGAATCTGTGCACAGATCTCAAGAAGATTTAGGAAAGTGGTACAGTGTAGAACTCTGTTTTTTCAGAATATTTGATGCCTGACCCTGCACACCCGTGTGAGCACACGCGTGCCCATGCACACACTTGCATTCACTAAGAGACTGCGCTGGTGGCCAGATCATCTTTTTACTAGGTTCAAGGGTTGCTGGAACGCTGCTTCTTTTGGAAAGTGTGCTGGTGTGCTTGGATTAGCCAGGGGAGTCGCTGGGGAGTGACACAAGAAGTCACCCTGCTGCGAGACGAACACGCCGCCTCTGCGGGGTCCTGTCTCCCACTGGCCGAAGGAGCTGGTACATGAACTTGGGTTCTTTTCACTGAGTGTGTATGTTTAGAGTAATTGCTATTTGTGGTATTGTTGTTTAGCTATAGGAGTATTAAGGTATTCATTACACCGTTTGCTTTAAAATACTTTGCGGGTGAGCTTTTATCACGCAGGAATGGTGCCAGATGGACAGTGCTGAGGAGCAAAGTCCTCAATGCTATCTGCAGAACAGGTACGGCACAAGCAGTGGCACATGAAGTTTTCCTCCTCCATCTCCCTCTGCCACCAGCCTGATCTCAGGAAGGACAAGCTCAGGAGGAAGGGGTCACCCCAGAGTCTGTGCCTCTTCAAAGAAACCAACATCAGGGGCACCTCCTGAGGTGGTGGAGTTGGAGACATCTTATTTGACACGCCTCCACGGGGCTTTTCCTAGAGGCTACTTGGGATCGGGCTCTTGGCAGCTTCTTAAAGTATCCGCTTTCCTACAAGCAGAGGCAATTTTTGGAGCAGTTGCTGTCTACTGCATGAATCTATACCAAACAGGCTTTACAGATATTTCCGACTCCAGCACCTAGAGCTGTAATACACTTCTTTGAATGGCTTCTATCCCTTCAGTTAGGGGAGGGGCACGGTTTCCCACAGAGATTGAGCCCGGTGAGGAGCTGGCAATGTCCGTCCTTGTGTCAATACTGCAGCCATTCAGGCAGAACAAAATACCTGTTGTGCGTGGTTCCTTAATGACAGTCCCTGTGCTTTGTTCGCATCTCACTTAAAGTGGCATACTGCTTATCAGATGTCTATCCTGGACTGCTTTGTAACATGCAGGCGCTGTCCTACACACTTTCCATCCCAGGGTCTGGCTGGCTTCTTGCTTTCCTGCAAAAGCAAGCTCAGGACAGGCTGAAAAAGCCACCGGTTCTGTCAGCTCTCAGGAGATGTGCTCATCTACCTGGCTGACACACAGTTTTCCAGAAAGCCTAAGCAGGGTCTAGGCCTTAGCCACCACTAGCAGAAAGCACCCCTTCTTGAAAGCTGAAATGCTTTCCTGCTGTGGCAAAACAGCCCCTCCGTGCTTCCTACGAGTGTCCTGAGGGATGTGGGGACCGTATGGTGAGCGTGGCATTAGAGGCACTGAGCGCCAGCATTCTGGGAGTTAGACTGCACCCAGATTTGGTATGTGCTATCAAACAAGGCTGTTGCAGATCTGTGACAAACTCGCATGGCTTCAGTAAATTAGTCAGGTATTAAAATAATTTCCTTACAAAAGCTCTGAAGTCCCTGGTTTTATGCTGTGGATCCATGACCTGGAAGAGATTTTGTCATTTCCACGACACAAGAACACCCATGCAAGCCTCTAAAACCAACAGAACCCTCTTTGTTCCTTGCTTTACCTAGTTAAAAATAAACAAACAACTAGATAGAAGGTAGGTGATTTCCTACCTGTAAACTAAAACTACCTTCCCCCAGTCTAATTCAGCCTGGAGTTATTTTAATAGCCAAGAATAAGCCTCTTAAGTTAGAAGCTTTAGAATGGAAACACGGACAAACGCTTTTAATGCAACAATATTGGCAATTTCCACCGTAGGCTCGTGTTCTGCTGTGGCAACTTCTTCGTCAGGGAAGGACCACTCAAAATACAGTGCTGCTTCTCATGCTTTGCTTACGTGCGTGCACGCTCAAAAAGGAAAACAAAAACAATCTGGGAGTTTCATAAAAACCTACGTTTTTCCCAGTGTCACAGGGAGTTCTGCTGTATGGATTGGCCTCACGCTGCACTCTTAGGGGCCGTAGGAGTTAGTTTAAGGGTTCGGGCTTACCTCGTCGCAAAGCTCACATTTTGCTCTTTGAAGCAGAAAAACCTTATGCCACAAAAACGGGCAGCTACTTTTTGATCATGCCCTCGTAGCATTTTTTTCACGTGCGAGACATGACATGCTCTGCCAAGCCTCTGTATTCAAACTTCCCTTAATATATTTCATTTTTATTAGCGACGAAGGACAGGCGATTTAAATCTTAATACTACGGGGCGATCTGTGCGTGAGGTGTAGAACGCTTAGGCGTGCGCTGCGATACAGCTATTGCAGTGAGCTCATGCTTTGCATGGAAATCTCGAGGTGGTTTGCTGTGCCCAGCCCTACTAGGGGATAGGTGGAAATTAAAGGGGTGCAGGCTACTTTTATGCCGTTGTATTTCTCTTTCCTATCATTAAATTTTCAGTTCTACTCTTCCCTTACTGTGTCTTTATACTCCCGCCAAGTTCCGAGGGAGCAGAAAAGCTGCTCCTTGTATTGTTACTGTTTTCAAAGCAGTGCTTTTGAGAAGTCAGGCTTTTGGGGAGGAGAAAGCATCGGGCATTAGGCAGATGAAGACAATTTCTGCATTGCAGAATTACCGTCTGACACGTGCTTGTCCCATGGGACTGAACTGTAACAATTCACAGCTCCTGCCATCCTCGTGCTCCTTGCGAAACTCACTCCAAGTCAAGATCTTCCAGTTCACGTCCTCCGCCTGCCTGAACCCGGCCGTTTGGTTGGAATGGCTCCCTGCGCTCCAGAAACGCTCTTCCCCTCCGACCCATCGCTGGTAGGAGCAGAGCATTCGGTGCAGGTTAGCTGAGCTGCTGCTAGGCAAGAAACGGAATAAACAGGTTAAAAAAAATCTGGGTTCCCAGGTGCACGAAGATGAAGGACAGCAAAGAAAGAACTCCAGCTAAGTAGGAAAAAAAAAAAAAAAAGTTGTTTTGTTCTTTCCGTTGTAGTGCTTGTGTGGTGAGCCGAGTCTCGGGGAGCAGCAGCTGCCAGTGCGGATGGTTTCCCCAAGCGCTCGCAGGGAGCCCTGCTCCCGGTGTAGAGCAGGGCAGGCACTGGACGCCTTTCTCCTGGGACGGGCAGAGGCCTCCCTGCGCTGCGAGCCGATTCCGGAGCCTTGCCCCCGCAGCACCCGGGGAGGTCACTGACTTCGCAGGCACTGGAGGAATGTGCTTTCGGCGTTGGCAAAGCTCAATACCAGAGGGAGCGATCCCGTTCGGGTCCTCGTTGTTTTCCCCGCAGAGAGAGGACAAAGATGAATTTCTCTTGCGATGGACGCTAGCAGTGCAAAGTGCTACATAAAAGCTGGGTAACAGAAACTCTTCCCTCTTCCCCTCCCACGCGGAGAACCAGAACGAGTTGTACGCGCTGCTTTACCCGTATTTTGGCGTCTCGAGGCACGCACAGATCTCAGGCTAGCTCTATATCGGGGGCAGTTTCCAGAGTATGGTGTGGGAAGCGGGATCAAACTTTTAATCCCTGAAATTAAAAAAGGACATCTTGTTTAATAGGGGAAAAAAATACTTTGGGACATTTGCAGATAATTAAAAGAAACAGCATTTAACAATGTGGATAAAGACCTGACCTGAAGTGTGATGAACTGTACAAGCACCTTTCGTACTGCTAGAAGTTTATAGCGTTCTGGAGCGTTGTTTATGTTACTATAAAAAAAGGTGAGAAAATATATTCAGTTACTTTCTGTTTCCCCCCATTGAGCAGATGGCAATTCATAGCTCAAATTGTTTTTTAAGCCATTTCACATTTTACTAATAAGTACAATATGCTTTTCAACAACAAACCATGCTTAGGTACTTCTGCAGAGGTTACATGTTTGCTCAGGTAGCTCGGAGAGCAAAGAGTTTATGAATCCTGTTGCATTACAAGGGCAAATGTTTTCCAGTTACTTCTCACGTGGTGGAAAACACAAGCTAAAAACTCTCCTACTTCTTGTTTCAAATTATTTCTAATTTTGGCGGCCACAAATAATGCAGCGTACGTACTTTAACTGCCTGGATTTCAGATTGCTTACACCAGCTACCTTCCTGGTAGAACAAACCGCGCTTTTTAAGGAGCTGACTATATTTTAAGTGTATAATAATAAGTGTAGATGGCCACTGGGAAAAGCAAAGAAGTATTCAGCAGTTCTATTTCGGGAAGTTTTGGTGCTTTAGAATGAAAACTGTTAATACTGCACGCGTTGGAAAATTCTCACCGCTGCATCTGTGGTTTTATCAAAACCTGTTAAATTATTTGAGCGCAGAAATAAGGAAGAGTGGTTTTTATTATTAATTGACACTCATTTTTAGCTGGCGTGTGGTGGCAGGTCCTCCAAACAAACCCGAGACGCGGGTTAGAGCTGAAAGTTTTGGCAACGTTCTAAATCTTTGTAGCGTTGCAGAAAGGAAGTGTAATATTAAACTGACAAATTGAATATATCTCTTTTTTTCAATGTAATTCACAGTTTCTTCCTATTATTTTTTACTACCCGTGGAGATAAAGCAAAACAAATTCCTCAAAACAGAGAGGAATATATTTCCAGATACCTTTTCCCATTAAGTAATATATCTCTCGTATACATACGTACTGTCAAACATCTATCCGTTCCTTTTCTACGCTGCGTCTACAGCCAGAAGCGTTGGCTGCGCAAATATTGCAGAACCGACTCTTGATATACGTGCCGTGTGCCTAGCTATAGATACGCAGGAAACTATAGAATAATTAAGTCTGCATATATTAGCTTGTAATTATAATTTTACATAATCTGTTGCATAATCTCCAGGCTGGTACGCAACAGAAAAAAACCCGTGGTTATGTCAGAATTCTTAGGAAGAAAAAAAAAGAAAAAAAATTACAATTATTGCTCATAGGCAATAGGCTATTTATGAAAAAGGCTGTTACGACAAATTTTCACTTGCACCCTGGGAGCCAAGAGGCAGAACTCGGCAGCGGTACTTCTGCTCCAGCTCTGCAGGCAGGGAGGCATGGGCAGGCGGGGAGGGAGCAGGCAGGGAGGCAGGCAAGGAGGCATGGGCAGGCAGGGAGGGAGGGAAGGTAGCGGGCAGGGAGGCGAGCAGGCAGGGAAGCAGGCAGCAGGCAGGGAAGGAGCAGGCAGGGAAGCATGGCCAGGCGGGGAGGGAGGAGGCAGGGAGGCAGGCAGCAGGCAGGGAGGCATGGGCAGGCAAGGAAGGAGGGAAGGCAGCAGGCAGGGAAGCATGGGCAGGCGGGGAGAGAGAAGGCAGGGAGGCATGGGCAGGCAAGGAAGGAGGGAAGGCAGCGGGCAGGGAAGCATGGGCAGGCGGGGAGAGAGAAGGCAGGGAGGCATGGGCAGGCAAGGAAGGAGGGAAGGCAGCGGGCAGGGAGGCAGGCAGGCGGCAGGGAGGGAGCAGGCAGGGAGGCGGGCGGGGGGGCCCGGAGCGCCGGGCGGGGGGGCTGGGTGCACCCCGCCGCTGCGGCCCCGCAGCCCCCTCCCCGCCCCGGTTCCAGACCCCGTCCCGCTGGGAGCGGGGAGCCGGGCCCCGCCGCTTCCCCCCCCCGGCAGCCGGCGGCGAGAGGCGAGGTCGGGGGGGCCGCGGGCAGCCTGGCAAAGGGGGGCGGGGGGGCGGGTGCTGCCACTGCCAGGGGCTGCGGGAGAGGGGGAGCGGGAGCCGAGCGGCAGCGCGGGGAAGAGGAGCGGAAAATGAAGCAGAACTCGGAAGATGACAAAGTGGCGAGCGCTGATTTATTGCAGGAGCCTCCGTGATTGCAACGAGCTCCGAGCGGCCTCCACCCGCCTCGCAGCGTGGGCGCGGGGCTCGGGTGGGCGCCCTGGCCTCCTTCGGCGGCACGAAAGTGGGGGCTACCCCGGCAGCGGCACCCAGCCAGCCCCCCGGGGGCCCGGCCACCGCCGAAACTGGGGGGGGACACGACACCGCCGCCAAAATAACCGAAACGCGCAGGCAAACAGCCAAGCGAGTCGCAAATAAATAAAGGCAACGCAAAGTAAATCCGATGAAATCGCCAGGCGTTCGTTTCCAATAAACAGCAAGCTTTATAATTTCCAGGTGTTGGCAGAAAGCCGTTGTCTTATAGTTTATAAATCCCTGCTGGGGGGGGGGGGGGAGGGGGAGAATCTTTGGAGGTGAATGAAATCTCAAATCACGAGGCTCTATGTAGATTTATGATTGCATAAGAGGCTCGATCATTTCCATATATTGAAATGTGCTGTCCTTCCCGTGACTGCCCAGCCCTCGGAGGGAGAGAGACGCTCGATTCCGCCTTGATCAATGCTGACTGTGAAGCAAGGAGGAGGAGAAGGGGGGGGACCAGGCTGGCACCAGATGGAGCAGGGTCTAGGGAAAGGTCAAGGTTAGCTCAGGCTGCTATTGAATCGGTTGCAGCCTCACAGATAGATCTCTGCCTCGGAGGCACCCACTGGGGCTTCTCAGAATCAAATCTAATAGAAAAGGCAGTCGCAGAATGAAATCGCTTCATCTGAATGCTAAAATTGTTATTAGGCTCCATTAGAGAGATACCGGGCACGTGATTTACCAAAAAAGGAAGCATGCCTAGCAGTTTGCGACTGAAATAAAAGCTGTGAATATGTTGATACCATCGGCAATGTGCAAGGATAATAGATAACAGGAGAGAGGGGCGGGGAGAGATGCGCGTGTGTAATGAACAGATTAACATATTGGTGCCTACGTACGCATCTGTATAAAATTATTTGTGTAGGTATATGCGTCTGCGTGGGGGTGCGTTTCTGCGTACGCGGAGAGCGGCACTTGACTTTCTGCGCGTCCTGCAGCGGCCACGGTCCTCGGCGCTCTGAGGACGTTTGTTAATTGATTTGGACGGCAGCTACGGACCAAGAAGCGGGAGCCGACCCGGAGGAGAGGTTTGTCGGTGGGTCCTCGCGGGACTCCGCCTGCAGCCACCCTCGACTCGCGTTGCGGTGGTGTGCCGTCACTTTGATTTTTTTTTTTTTAAGTCCTCGTGGAGGCACGGGGCTCGGGCATTGTTCGAGGCCTCTCTTTTTCTCCTCTCAGGCAAAACTCGGCGAGGAAATGTTATTAGGCGCGCACACGTGTGCGCAGACCCCACGCGCTGGACGCGGGAGCGTGAGGGGAGCGCACACGTACGTGTTGGGAGCGACGAGGCTGTCAGCTGGCTTTCGAAGTGAGCTCTTCCCAGTTACCATCTCCCCCACGTTACCGATTCTTTAACCTACGGCGCAGCCATATCTTAAAGAAGGATTTAGTCTTGTAAAATAAATGCTGGCTACACTAGATTAAGCACGATGACTGCACTCCAAGGGTTAATAAATTTAGAATTAACAGATCATCCCAGCTTGATACAGCTACTATAGATGATTTAATATGCAGCCTAAGCAGGTTGACAGTCAGCTCACAGATGCAGATAAGATCAAACAGTCTCTTGATTCAATAGATTGAATGGTTGTACTGAGTGTCTGGAAGGTGAGTGACAGTACGTATATGGCAGGGGTTCTGGTAAAGAAGGGCTTCGATTCCCCACTGCTGTGCACTGCACTGGTTTTCCTTTTCTAGCAGTCAACCTTTTCCAGCAATCAGACCTGGAGTTAACATGAAAAAAAAAAAAAAACCCTCTCAAATATAGTTCGGGAGAGTTATTTGAAGTTTTCAGTAATGAAAAGCTCTGCGCTTTAATAGCAATCACCATTACTATCGCTAGTCTGCACTTCAGATTCCTTCCCCGCAGATGAGGCCATCGCCACCCACTCTGTCCCGCAAGGGAGTCCCATCTGTCCACAGCCTCTGTCTGTCTGTCCACACTAGCCCCCTTCCCTGGCAGACCTAAATCCGCAGAAAGAAGGTATTTCGGAGGCAGGACAGCAACACCTCGCCCGAGTCAGCCCCTGGGGCTTGCTGAGCGCAACCTCGCCCCAACGTGATCTGCCGTCCCGAGGCTTCAGCTGTAGGAAACCTCCATGGGTGCAGAACGACGAAGACCATTCCCCTGCTTGCTTTCTCAGCTCTCTTGCTTTTCTGGCTTAAAAGTTAATACCCGTAGTAACTCTTCCGTGGTTTATGTTTTCCTTCTTGCTCTCCTGTCCTATTTAAACGGGAACGTAAAAACAGTTCTCACGGAGGCCGGTGAGAGACAAGATGACGGAGTGGTGTCTAACAATTTTTATTATTTGATCGAGAGTAAAAGCTCCACCTGAACCATTAGATTTCACCGTATCAGATATGTTTCCAGGCGATTTTAAAAATGCATATTATGTATCCAATAGACCGTCACCGGTCTGAATTGTATCTTATTGTATTATATGGGGCCACCACCATACTGACAGGAATATTTCTGTTAAAGTTACTGCACATCTGAACGCTTACAAATTAGCTGTATTGTTTACTTTGGTAGGTTTTTTAAAATATTTATCAGTCCATGGTTTTGACGAATGCCCTGCAAAACTTTGGTGTAATAAGCAATGCTGCTTTGTGTTTACCAGCAGAGCAAACCCAGAACCTGCATAGGCTCACGGTTTCTCTTTGTGACTTTTAAAACGCTCTCACATACTTTTGCAAATGTTTACCTGTGCGTTATACTTTCATTTTAATTTGGAAACCGGTGGTTGCTTTTAATTCCTCGGATGCTGAGTTAGAAAAGAGAGGGCCTTAGCACCTATTTCAGCCTCCAGATCCATACGCGAGCGTCCCCAGGTTTTCCTGAGATGGTCTGCGACACCGCGCAGGGACGAGCCAGTCTTTTCCCCACCCAACACCTAGGAGCACCTCTCAGGTGAGCTGACGGGGACACGAAAATCTTGACCTTGTAATTAGAGAGAGGCGGTATCGCCCTGCCAGCGCTTCTCAGGGCCAGCGAAACGGACTCAAATCCATACCCCTTGCCAAAGACATTTGAAAGTAGAAAAGCCCACCAACACCCCCAAAAAGGCCGTGTGAGCGGGAGTTAGGGAATTAGCGGGAAGCACAGGAGCGCGTTCCTTGCTGTGGTGCCCTTGCTGAGCCCTGCTCTGGGGGCCCCGCGGAGGCTGGGGTGCGGAGGGGCGGCTGGGCCCCGCGGACCCCCCCCCCCCCCCCCCCCCGCAGCATCGATGCTGCTTCCCAAGGCAGAGCCAGCGAAACCAGTTATCTGACAGCAATTTGCATATTTATGGTGCCTCCCGCCGTTCTCCGTGATTGCTTTACAGGCAGGAAAGGTAACAGAAAAATATATAACCCCCTCTAAAAAAAACGGCAAAAAGGCTCATACGTGCACAGGGGCTCTGATGGAAGAGTAAGCCTTCTAAAGCCAGTGACTGGAAATTTGTTTACCAAACAGTTTTTTTGTCTTTGGTTTCGAAGGCAGTTTGAGGGTTTTTTTTTTAAGTTCCGAGGCTGAAGATGCGAGGTCCGTGCTTCTGTGCAAACTGCTAGAGACAAGCACTGATTATTTCAGGGAAAAATAATTAGTCTCGTCATATTTGCTGGATGTATACATCTAAGGAGGAGGCAATCCTTGGAGAAAGGGAAAAGCATTCAATAGATGCTTTAAAAGTATAGCGTCATGGTACATATATTTTTTAGTCCCGCTCATAAGCAATGTACAAATGTGCGGTACGGCTTTGAATATAAAATCTAATTAGGTCTCAATAGAGAATAGTTTCATTTTTATTGGCTCCAAGTACAACGGCTGTCTAAGATACACCTCAGCTCCGAGACAATTTTGGCCTTCCTCGTAGGAGCTGCCGCGGCTGCGTCCCCATACGTCCCTATACGTTCAGCTACCTTCCGTTCTGCGTAGCACGAACCAGGGTGCCTGTAGGTCCCCTCTCCCCCGTGCCGAGGAGCCCTTCAGAGCTCTTCAGGAGGCGGGGATCACAGTGGACCACGTCGCTCCGGCCACGTCCAGACCAAACTTCTCGCTGCTGCCGGTGGGGAACAGCACCGAAAGACTGGTGCTGTGATATGGCCTGTATTTACCCTGCGGTTACCTATAGCGCCTGTCACCGTGCCGCCCGAGAGCCGTGGATTTCAGCACGGATCGTCTGCGGATCTCTCTCCGTGTGCTTACATCCATTTCTCTCTCTCTAGGGCACTCGGATGCTGCATAACTTAATACCAGAGGGCAAATTAAAGTCTAAATTGTGAATACATTAATTTCAGACTGGTAATATCAAACATTGTACGTATTTTTGATTTCTGTATTTAATTTCCCTTGCCTTTTTTTTTTTTTTAAATGCTGGGGAATAGTTGCTCACTGAACAATAGCATTAGTACAATAACTCCCCCCCCAACCCCAGCATTCATACTTAATGCACATCAGCTTTCTATGTAACACTATACAATATACTTGCATGTTATTTTAATTGAGCGAAATCTTATTCATACTGGCGGTAGAAGGCATTCTTTTCACTGCAGTCAGAATTCATACTGCACTGTAAAAATTATATGTGCTGACAATAACAAATGGCGGCAAAACTATCCAAACTGCTCAAAGAAGTAGGCTCTTATCACAGGTTATTCACCGCCGCTCCCGCTACCTCTCAGCACCGCATCTTGCCGTGCAGCTTTGGGCTATATAATAATATATTCTTCTGACTACAGAGAGCGAGGCATTAAAAGATTATTGTAAGCATTCTAACAATTAAGCTGAAATTTTGCACGGAATAAATATGGCAAAGAAGAAAATCCACAGTAAATCTGCCCTTATTTTTAAATGCAGAAACAGATCTCTGCTATCTCCACAATTAATTCTTTTTCATCTAGATCCTCGCACAAACTATGTCACGTTCTGCGAAGCCTGTGCATTTCTTCTTTGCTAAAGCTAAAAGCTGAACCTAAATGTCACCTGAAATAGTAATATAAAAATGAATATAGAGAATGATGATTGTGTATGTTAAACTTTGGTTCAACGCATTCTAAGTGACTAAAAGTTGAAGCTCTAAAAAGCAATGTAATAGAAGTTATTTACAGAAGATGTTAAGGCGCCAATCTAACAGCATGCTTGAGTACTTGCTTACTTTAAGCATGTAAGTACAGCTGATGTGCCCAAAGATAAATATGTGCTTAAGAATTTCGCAGTACCCAAGGCCAAGTAGATTCCTCTGGTTGGGGATATATCAAGCAGGGTTAGAGGAGGAAAATCCTTTTTTATTGCACTGTCCTTCCCTATTGTCCCTCCTGCCAAGCGTGCTAGGAAGAAGGGACTGTGTTCAGCAGCATACAAGAAAACAACTAAATCTTTCCTCATTCTGTGTAGCAAAACTAATTTCTCAATGGAAAGAACTTCTTTTTGATTGCCGATACGGGGTTTCTCAGATTAGTGAATTTTTTTTTATTATTCTTTTTTTTTAAATTGATTTGAGGTATAGTTGGATTTATGCTTCAAGACAAAACATTTGCAATTCTTCCTTTTCCTGCCTGCCACATCCAGGGTGCGGCTTTGCAGATTTCCTCACAGGGAGAGTTTGAGCCCCTTGGATCTAATCTTGCACAGAAGTGTGAAAAGCTTCTCCTTAGGATCCTGAGAAGATCTTGTTCATAAGCAACTGCCGTGCGAAAAGATCAGCAGTCGCCCCACGTATTTTACTTGGTCGAGATCAGACCAAGTCTGTCCAGCTCTCCTGCCCTTCTTCGCTGATGAACAGATACTTTGGAGACGCAGTGTGACTGGGCCGTTGTTGGACGTGCTGCTATTTTAAACCTGGCGTGACACGCTGTTTGCTCCTGGGTTGAAGCTCAGCGAGAGTTTGCCCCTGCGGGGCTGGGAGCCTGCCTTAGCCTTTCCTATCCGTGCAGCTTGCTCATCGCTTCCGAGTTCAGCTGCCTCTGCGCTGCTGGGTGCTATCTCCCCACGGCCCGAATCGGCTGTTAATTCTTTACCTCGTGCTAGCTGAGCGTTTTGCCAAACTTAGCGGCTAAAGTCAGAAAACGAATCAAAAAAGATGTTTGTGTCGGTGGCCTGCCTTCCTACTGCGCACTGGCTTGCAGATAGTGACCTGCTTAGGTAAATGTCTTGGGATCTCAGCAGTGACCCAAAAGGACCAACTTCTCTCTGCTTGTGCCATCACCAATTTCTGTAAGGCCAAATACGGTAGCCCTGATGAAGGGGGAATTTGGATGCATGGAACGTTTTGCTGAGGAGAGTCTGGCTTCTCGCAGCGCTTTGTTTCGGAATGACCTGCACACAACAACCCTGCAGTGAGAGAGAGCCCGACGCTGCAGCCTGGCTTGGTCAAAACTCTTCCTGAGACCGACGGAGATGCTGCTTGTGAGTTCAGGTGTGCAGCATGGTGTCCCTGCTCCGCAACCGTTCGGTGAGGTGGGCATGGAAACTTTGGGGGGTCTGGCTCTATGAGAGCAATCTGGTCGTTCGTGGCCTGTGGCTCGTATGTCTAGCCCTGGGCTCGTCATTGTTTTCTGTTTGGGTCAAGGAAAATCGCAAGTCCACATCTTAACCAACCATGCGTGCTCCGGCGTGGTGTGATTTGAGGTGATAAAAACCACCTCTGAGAAGTCTAAAACTAGTGGAAAGTGTTACGGAGAGCAATTCTCAGTAAAATCCTCTGTAACAGAAAGCGATATTTAGGCTTACACTCAACGTTCAAAGTTGAACGGCTCACCCCTTTCAAAGCAATGCCAATGCACGTGTGGGACTCCCTTCCACCTATTTTGGAGGGGAAGATAAAGCCCAGGAAGATGAAAAGATTCCGACAAACTGTTAGCAAAGATAAGAAAGTGACCAACGCTCTGCCAGATGTTTTCCTGTCCCTAGCTATCCTTGCTGCATCTATAGGTAAGCGAGTTGACCTATACGCTGTACGGTAACGTGCCAGAGCTGTATTTTGGGTTGCGGGTTCAGCGAGCGCCTTCCCTTCCCGGTGCGACGGTTGGTATAAAGGGGCCCGAGAGATGTGCGACTGGCAGCGTATCGCGATGCAGCTGACGTACAAAGCAGGCGCATTTTATGAGCTTTAGCTGCCTCCTGTTTGAGGCATTTACGTTCTCTTTATCTTACATGTTTAGGACTCTCTTCTGAGATAGATTTAAGTTCCATTTCTTGCTCGTAGGCTCTTACGGGTGTATGGGTACACGTAGGATGGTAAGTGTGGCACGTGTGCCCCGTGAACTCCTCTGGGTAGCCGTAGCTTTAACTTGGGTACCTGTATATACGCTGTTCAGTATGGAGCTTCGGAAGAACTAGAAGTACCAAATTCATACCCTAGATGTCAGTAAAAGAAAAAAACATTAAAACCCATTAAAAATCGTTTTCTAAAGGTCTGCGAATCAAGCAATGGGTTAGCCAATTATTCATAAGATAATTCCCTATATGGACTGACAGTTTGAGTCCCAAGTTTCAGCTCAATCAAATTTACACAGCCCAAGTTATAACCTCTTCAAGATGGGGATTGTAACGGGAGCGCTGACAGACCTTAACTACTGTGCCTCTTTAGTAACGAAAGCTCAACCGTTTCACTCGTGCAGTGGCTGCTGGTGCTGCTATAATTAAGACTGTATGGATTTGCATTATAGGTCAAGTTCTGGGAGGTTTTAAATGCACGTAGTTTAAATCATGTTGGCTTGAAACCTAGGGTAGAAACTGTCAGGGGCATGTTACGCGTTTACTTATAAAAAGATATATAAATATTAAACATACAAAATGACAAATAGCTAAGTAAGCATTAGAGCAGTGCAAACTAAAACCAGGTTGGCTGAAATCGAACATTTGATTAAAAATGAGATTTTACGGGCATTTACTAGCACCTTCCTCTGCCTGCCCGTGCACAAGCAAAACTCTTCGTACGCTTCGAAGGAGGGGTTTTGCCATTCGAAAGTCTGTTTCCCAAGCGCTTTGTGTCGTTTATTTTATAGTCCTCCCCAGAAAGTCCAGTCAAGGTTGAGGGCACCGTCGTGCTAGGTGCTGTGCAAGCAGAGGCAGGCTGAAATCCCAGACCGTGCTGAAATCCATGGAAAAAGTCTCCCCGAGTTCAGGGTTTTATTCTGGGTCCTCCCTCGGGCAAGCCGACAACGAAATCTTGCTGTCACCTGGCGCTCAGATGTTTGTGATCCTGCACGGACTCGCTGCTGCGCGCGCCGTGCTTGCTAGTAAGCGCTTGCCGAATCGGAGTGTATTTTGAGCCTTTATTAAAAAGGGAAGAAAAAAAAAAGGAAAAGCAGCGCGCCCAAGTTTCTCATGCGGGAATACTAATGCACGTCCTATTTTTAGAACGTGCAAGTCCTCTGCTCATTCACGGGGAGTCAGCCTGGTATGGTAAGAGTTCCACCCACGTTGCCTCCGCCTGATTGAGACTATCAAGACGGTGTCGGAAAGCACCCCGTGCGATCTGCCGTTACGTAATGCAGCCCAGCTCCGGAGAACTGGCAGAATTTTGGAATTTGTATTTGGTCCTAGTGTTCCGTACAGAGTTGGCAAGTGAGATTCCTGCTCCGAATGAATGACAGTTGGAGCTTCGAAGTGGGAACGTTTGCCCACCGAAGCTGCCGAACTCGCCCGCTGCCAAGGCTGTCACGAAATCAGCGGAGAGGCAGGGGCAGCAGCGCACGCTGTGAACTGTACATAGTACATAGTTGTAACTATGAACTGCGTCGCGCTCCTGGGCGCCTTCAGGTCCCGATCCTGCGCGGCAGGACCGCGTGCCTGCCTGCGAGATGGAGGAAGGCCACACTTCTCAATTTTAGGCGGTTTTATGTCCTTCTATACAGCAACCTCTAAGCATCTCACATGCTTGAACGGAGGGAGGATCACACTACTTCTCAGGCAGGGAGCTGAGGCATGAGGAAAGGGACAGGTACCTTTGGGCAGATTTAAACGTTAAAACTAATGTTTATGGTGTACATGTTCTCACTCTGCCTGCTGCTGCAGGTTACTGCCCCTGCCCCAGGCAGGCAGAGCGGGACGGGTGCCCACCTCTGCCCTCGGCTGCCCCAGGGAATTAGCTGCAGTCTCAGGGCTCGGGTTGGCACGGGACAGACCGAGGCGGGACGGCCGCTCGGCTAGTGAGGCAGACCCTTCGCCGAGGTTGGCTTCCCCTTGTAGGCAGCCCGAAACCCACCACGGCCCTGGTTTCAGCGCGTACCTCGGAGTCTGCCCGCACGCAGCGGAGACGTGGGGCCACGTTTCCTCCGCCTGACTTTGCTCTGGGGCTGGGAGTCCGTAGCCAAAGAGCAGCTGCTAAGATGGCTGAGGGTGACAGCAGCTCAAACTGCTTCAGCAGGATTGCGGGGCATCCTCCGCGGCTCGGGCGAAGGGAGGTTGCAGAGGAGCGGAAGGTGACACGCGAGTTTTCGTGCGTCCTCAGAGCCTTGACGGCTGGGCTGTCTTTTGGCGCTGGCCTGGGTTGGTCTTCACCTGCCCTTCTAATCTACCGGCATTTTTAGGTGCGAGCAGTCAGTATTCGAGCATTTCTAGCTGGTTTTACCTGCCACGTTCAGTAGCTTCACTAGTGTCACTGCGCAGCGTGACACGGCCGTGCATGGGCTCGGACGAGGCTGGAGGTGCTCTGCGTGTCGGAGAGGTGCTGCGGCTGCGCGGGGCGCGGAGGGGACTGGGCAGGAGGTGCTGGGCACGGGGTGCAGCGGGGCGACGGCGGGGTGCATCGCCCCTTACTCCCACGGCTCTCCGGAAGCACTCCCACCCCGGGCCGTGCCCCCGGGCCCTGCCCTTGCCACCGGACAAGCCGGGGACGGTCCCCGTGGGGCTGACCCGCCGTCGCCAGCCTCTCTGGCAGCGCCGGGGGCCACCCGACCCCCCCTCTTTTCCCAGGGTGTCCGGGCCGAGGCGTGCACCCGGCGGGGCGCGGAGCTCCCCCCCCCGCCCCCCAGCGTGGGCTGCAAGGGGGCGGCAGGTTTGGGGTGTCTGGGGGGGGGTACCCCGGTCCTGCGGGCGGAGGGGGCCCCTGTAACCCTCCCGGCAGGAAGGCAGTGCCCCGGTGCTGGGCTGAGGCTGGAGCAAACTCTCTCGCAAGAGCTGTTTGTTGACCACATTCACGTTCAGAGCCCTGAAGCTAAAAGCACTTTACACCATAAAATAAAAGCACTGTCTTTTTTTCTAAAAGGTTACGTCTGGAGGCCACGCTGCTCATACTTCATACAGAAAACTACTGAAAGGGCTATGAAATCCTCTATGATTTACACTCCCTCTCAGTGCATTAGGATATAGATCTACTCGACTCTAAAAATACTGTGGAGTTTCTAACCGACGTGAATATATGTGCATTATTTCAGAAAGTCTGTTAGAAAACTTGTCAACACATTATAAAGCATAAACCAGGACTTGGCCATTAAATACAGAGATCAGAGACAGAATATATACTGCAGGAAGTACGGAGAAAAGTCCCTCCATTCAAAAAAGGTCTATTAGCTAAAAAGTTTACACACAGTATTCACCAAAGGGTTTAGAGAGAGCCCGTGACCGTAATTACAAGGCATAAATGGAATCAGTAAGGGCTTTACGGTCCCCAACGCAGTTAACTGGGCTGCCAGAAAATAATTTGAATATTGTCATAATTTATTACCCACCGAAAGCCACATCAAGGATTGTAAATATAGTTACTTTGTGTCCGCGACTGCTCGTTAAACAGCCTCGTTCCCTTCCCCTAAAAATACAATAAAATACAAACCACCTGCATTATTAATCTGCGGTTATGCCGTGTTAAAAATGTCTTCTGACTCCTTTTCTTTCTTGAGGTTTGTTATCTCCCCCAATCACATGACAATGCGAAGCGCTGGGGCGGGGGGGGGGGGACGGGACGACGGGGGGGAGGGGGGAAAGCCCGGCACTATCGCGATCAAATGCTCGTGTTAAGAATTACCCAGCCGGGATGAAATATTGGTGGTGGTGTTTGGTTTTGGTTTTTGTTTTTTTTTTTTTTTTTTTTTTTAAGGCAGCGAGTTTCCATTTAATTCGAGGCATTTTACGGTGCTGGGAATTAAGGGCATGCTAATGGTAGGAACATCCTCGCTGCCCATTCATGAAAGCATCTGTAAAATTAGCTCCCGACTGTAGGTTTTTAAGATGCTGTCTGGGAAGTCACCTCTGGAATCTGAAGCACGGTACGATAATAACCCAGATTTAGTTGTAACTAAGCGCTTAATTCGCTACGATTTTTTTTTTTTTTTCCTTTTTTGGTAAGGAAAATCAATGAAACGTTGCCTGTTATTTATTGGGAATAACCACAGATAGGTGTTTCTGATGCAGGTTGGCTTCAGAGAGCGCGCGAGTGCGTAATGAATTGTAATTCAGAGGACTGTTAACTGCGAACCGCAGAACCTTTCAGGGGTAATAAAGTCATTACTTTTTACATTGCAGCCACCTTGAAAAGCTTTATACGCGCTATTATAGATAAATCAAACCCCCATATACATCTCTCTCCCGCACACACGCCCGCCTCGTTTCTATACGTTTCGCACAGGGATGTATATGTGCGGCGGGCCGAGCCCTGGGAGCCCGGCGGGCCGGGAGCAGTCGCCGATCGTCCCCCCTGCGCCTGGGGCCCCCCCCAAAAACCGCCCCGGCCGGGCCTTTGCGCTTCCAGCCGCCCCGGGGTGCAGCCCCCGGTGCCGGGGGCGGCGGGGGGAAGGCGGGGAGCCGGGGGGGGCTGCCGGCGGGACGCGGGCACCGTCCCCATGCCGGAGCCGCCGGCCCCCGGGCTCTGACAGCTCCGCCGGCGGCACGGCACGGCACGGCACGGCACGGCACGGCACGGCCCGCCTCGCCAACAGGTCCCCGGCTGCCGAGCCCCGGGCCCCCGCTCGCCCCCTCGGTTCGCCGGGCGATCGCGGCTCCTGCACGCTGGAAGCCTTCTCCCGGCGGCGGGCGGCTGCCCGGTCCCCCCCCGCCGGCTCCCTCCGCCCCGTCCCGGGCAGGGCGATCCCCCCGCACTCCCTCGGCGGCGGGCCGCGCTCGGCTCCGGGCTCCCCGCTCGCCTCCGGAGCTCGCCTTTCTACCGCAGCCCGGCTCCCCCCCCGGCACCGGCACAGCCTCCGCGTCCCTCCGGCTGCTTTCGGCCAAGTTGCGGCCGCCGCATGCTCCCGAACTCCGGCCGCTTCTCCCCCCGCCGCCCGGTGCCAGCCCGCCGCCGGCAGCCCCGCGTTTTGCCTTTCGTGAAGCGGCTGCGGGCAGGGCCGGGAGCCGCTGCCGGGGCGGGGCAGCGGGGGGACGCGGGCCGGCGGGCGAGGGGAGCCCGCGGGGGAGAGCGGCGAGGGTCCCGCCGCCCCCCGCTTCCCCGCTCGCCCAACTCCGCTCGCCTCTCCGCGGGGCGAGGAGCCCGGCGGGGGGCAGGGCCGAAGTTTCCGCGGGCCGCGGCCCGGGCCGAGCCCCCCGCCGTCCCCCGGGGCCGGGCCGCGGCTCCCGGGAGGAGGGGACTCGGCGGCTCCGGGGGAGGGGGGCGAGCGGGGAAGCCGGCAGCCGGATGGGGCCCCCCCCCCCGCCTCTTCCCCGCCGCCTTTTGGGTGGTCTCCGGTCCTCCCCGGCTTCCCGAGCTCGCCTGCCCCGCAGCCCTCCCCGCCCGCCTCTCGCTTCATTGATGCATTCGCTTTTCCAGCGGGGGTGTGCGTGCGTGTGCCGCCGCTTCCTCCCTCTCGCCTTCCTCCCCTCTTTCTCCGCGGGTGCGTGTTCAACACCCCCCCCCCACCCCCAAACCCCCCCCCCGCCCCTCTCCCGGCTCCCCTCCCGCGGCCACCCCGCCGCCCCGGCCCGCCGGCTCCATTGGGCAGCGTGCGGCCGGTGCCCCCCCCCCGCCGCGCCCCCCTCCCCCTCTCCCCCCCTGCGATCCCTGTCCATTGGCTTGTCCTGCTCTCTTTTTCATGTCCAGCCCCTGATGAGTGTCCATTGGTGTTGCCTTCGCCTTCCCTCCTCCCCTCTCCCCGGCTCGCCCTGCCCATGTTTTGTATGTCTCTGTCCATCCAGGCTCCTGACGTTCAAGTTCGCAGGGACGTCACGTCCGCACTTGAACTTGCAGCTCAGGGGGCTTTTGCCATTTTTTTCATCTCTCTCTCTCTCTCCTTCTCTCTCTCCTCTCTCTCCCTCTCCCTCTCTCTCTTTTTTTTTCCCCTTGCACAAAAAAAAAAAAAAAAAAAAAAGCCATGACTGCTATCCCACAATTCATCTTCCCTGCGCCATCTTTGTATTATTTCTAATTTATTTTGGATGTCAAAAGACATTGATGAAGATATTTTCTCTGGAGTCTCTTCCTCTCTAACCCGTCTCTCCCGATGTGAACCGAGCGACTCACAAGCCACCGAAGCCGACCAACCCACCATGTCGCGCCGCAAGCAAGGCAAACCCCAGCACTTAAGCAAACGGGAATTTTCACGTAAGTAACCCGGGAGAGCGATTTATTTAATTTCCCCCTTCACGGATTTAATTTTTAATTTGAGCGGGGGGGGGGGGGGGGGGGAGGGAGAGAAGGAGGGAAGGGAAAAAAAGAAAGAAAAAAAAAAAGTGAGAGCGAGTGAGCGAAAAAAAAAAAAAAGAAAAGAACTCAACGCCGGCTCGGGATGAGCAGCATTCCGGTGAATTTCTCCCTCTCTAATTTAATCACCTCGATCACTTTCCTCCTCTCTTCCGCCGGCGCGCACTCCCCGCGCCCCGCTCCGCTCCCCGCGCCGCCGCTCCCGCCCCGGCGCCCAGAAAGCGCGACCGGCCGCTCCGTGCGGGCCAGGTGCGGGGCTGCCGGCGGGGCAGGGACCGCCCGAAAAGTGTCAAGAAATTCCTGCGGGAGCCACGGGGCCGCACGCCTCGGCCGGCCCGGGCGGGAGCTGCGGGCGAGCGGAGCGGGGAGAAAGTCCGGCGGCCGCGGCTACTCCGGCTACCGCGGGCTCGCCCCTTCGCCTCGCCCCCGCGGCACCCTCCCGGGGGGCGGGGGAGGGACGAGGCGAGCCGGGCCGAGCCCCGCCGGGCCGGGGGCCGGCTCCCCCTTTTGTTCCCGCCGCGGGGTGCGGGGTGGCCGGGACCCGCCGCTCCCCGCCGCTCCCCGGCTCCGCCGCCCCGACCTCGCCCCGCAGCCGCTCCGGCTGGGGCTGGGGCGGGGGGCGGCAGCGGGGGAGCCGAGCCGAGCCGAGCCGAGCCCAGCCCAGCCCAGCCCCAGCCGCGCCGCTGAGGGATTCAGGGATTCCCTCCTTCGCCCTCGCTTCGCGTTCTCCCGCTCGCTTACTATTTTTTGGAAGATTTTCAAAAAAAAAAAAAAAAAAAAAAAAAAAAAGAAGTGGAAGTGGATTTTGATTGGGAAAAATCTCGTGTCTGAATGTTTACAAGCACCGCGTGTGCGGGGAGCCTCCTGCCAACAAACACAGGCGAGAGCGAGCCCGGGCTGAGCACACACACACGCACACGCACACGCACCCGCTCGCACAACACCTCGCACCCGCGACCGGGCCCGGTGCTTTTTTTTTTTTCTTGGGTTTTTTTTTTTTTTTTCCTTATTTCCCCCCCCCCCCCCCCCCTTTTTTTTTTTTTCCTCGCCGCCGCATTTCAACCCCAAACCAAATCCGCTCTCCCCGGGAGAAAGAGAGAGAAACCCCAAAGCCCGAACCCCACGGCACCGCTCGCAACAAAAACTCGCCGGCTCCCCTCCCTCCTTCCCTCCCCTCCCTCCCTCCCTCCCTCCGGCCGCCGCCACACACGCCAGGGCTCGATGCGAGATAAGCGGGAGCGCTCTTTGCACAACAAAAGGCAACTCGAGCTGGAAAGGTTTGGGGCTGAGGGGGGTGGGAAGGAAGGGAGGGGAGGGAAAAAAAAAAAAAAAAGAGAGAGAAAAAAAAAATAGCCCCCTTTTCCTCGGGGTGAGCTGGGAGGGAAGGGAAATGCTGCATGCTTCTCCCTCGCTCCTTCCCCCCCCCCTCCCTCCTTCTTGGCTTTTTCTTCATTTCTTTCTTCTCTCTCCCCCATTACTCCCGGCGGGTTTTGTTCCCTCCCGGGGATGGCAGAAAACCCAGGGCGATTCCTTCTGCCAGCCATCCCCCCCGGCTCCCTCTTCGCCAAGAAAAAAAAACCAACCAACCAAACAAAAAAAATCCCTACCCCCAAAAGCCCACCCACCCCCAGCCCCAAACTTCACGCCTGCCGGCTCTCGCCCCCCACGGCCACGCACGGCGTCCCCGGCCGGGCGGGCCACACGGAGCCCCCGCAGCGCCGCGGGCCGCGGGCAGGGCCGGCCGGGGAGCTCTGCCCTGCCCAAAGTTTTCCCTAAAACCCGGGATTCGGGGGGCTCTCCGTCCCCACGCCCCCCCCGCGGCGTTCTCTCCCTCTTTCCCCCGCCACTTCTCGCTTGCTTTGTGGTTTGGGGGTTTTTTGTTTTAATGATTATTATTTGATTTGCCCGGGTTGCAACATCACCGGCACGCTTCTGGGGGTGCGAGCCCCCCTTTCCCCCTCCCGAAATGGGGTACGGGGGGGTGTGTGTGTGGGGGGGTGTGTCTCTTTTCCCCGCTCCCAATGCCCGGCTGGCTCCGGGAGTGGGAAAACGGGGATCAGGGAGGGAGCGGGGGAGTGGGTTCGCCCCCGGGGGGGCCGGGGATCCCCGCGGCTCTTTTTGGCTGAGATACCCGCGGGCCGGCGCGGAGTTTCCACACGCGTGGAAGCGGGAGCGACGGCTGGGACGGGCCCCGGGGGGGGTGTGGGGGGCTCCCTCCGGGGTTGGGGAAAGGGGGGGGGTGTGGGTGGGCCGGGAGATGGCGGGGAGTGGATGGGGGGGGGGGGGGGGAGAGGGAGGCCGGGCTGGGGGAGCGGAGAGCCGGGGGGATGCGGATGCCGGGAGCCGGGGCGGCGGAGGAGGAGGAGGAGGGAGGTGGCGGCCCCCGTTTCGGTCGCTAGGAGGCACAGCGAGATCAAACAAGCGGCCAGCCCCGCGAACTTGAACCTGGCCGGCTCCTCCGCTGCCTCCCCGGCCGGGGGGAAGGGGGAGGGCGCCCAGCTCCCTCCCCTCCATCTCCCCCACACCCCCCCCCCCACCCTCACCCCCTTCTTCTTCTTTGTTCTTAATTTTGCGCCGAGTTTGCTTGCAGCGGGTGATGCTGGCTTTCCTCCTCCCCGGATTAGGGGGGGGATGCCTGTGTCCCCCCCATAATGTCTTGGCGGTTCGCACTGTACCCCCAAGTCGTGTGTGTGTGTCCCCTCCTTACACCGCACGATCCCAGGACACAAACTTGGGATTCAACAACCCCTCTCCATCCTTCCCACGACACGGTGCGGGGAAATGCCCCGGCAGCGCATCTGCGCTGCCGGGGCATTTCCCCGCACCGTGTCGTGACATCTCCCCCCACCCTGACCCCATCACCCCCAGTACCTCCTTTCTCCCGACACTCCAAAATCCATCCCGCTTTTGCCAGAGAAACGCTTGTTTTGGTGTCTGGGAAGCAGGGGAGAGTAGGAGGGCGAAGAGGAAGAGGGGGGGGGGGAGAAAGCTGAAAAGACATGTTGGTGGAAGGGCAATTTGCATGAAGAATAGGGACGGATGATTAGGGACCCAGGCAGGGAATTCTGATTGCCCCAGAATTAACAACCGGCATCCCGCAAATCAGTGGCAGGACCAGGTGAATTGTATTTTGGCGTTGCCTTTGTAAAGCCGGTCTTTGCTGTTTTGTTTTAAAAGTCGCAGCGATAAGAAAACCATTTTTTTTTTCCCGCATTTTTTTTTTTCTGCTGGCTCTGCCTCCACCAGGAGCCAAATGTTTTGCAGTGAAACGCGGTGCCAGCCGTATTTCATACATTAGTATATAATTCTTGTTAATTAGCAATAATTTACGTTAAGAGCATAGAAAATGTTGAGGTTACAGGTTTTATATCTGTACATTTGATCGTCTTGTTATTTTCAAGAACTTTGCCTCCTATAAAATTAATTAGGTGAAATGTGGAGGTGTAATCAGCAACCTCTGAATTACCACTTCATTTCCTGGTTTTGATTGTAAATCAGCCCAGTCGGTACAGACTTTAGCGAAGTCTATTTTTGTTTAGCGGGTTACCTTCCCCTGCTAAATAATACTGACAGCGTCAGAAAGAAATCAGGCCGCGGGAAAACATTATAATTGAGTAATGATTATGCAGAGCTCCTCGCTAAGCCAGTTGTAAGGGGAATACGGGTTATTTTGTGTGTCTTTTCGCCGCGGAGAGTTGGGGAGCTCGAAGTTAGGCTTGCAAAATACCTTTGTCTGCGGCGTGCAGCGAGCTACTGGTGGAATTAGTCCTGCGATAATTTACTCCCTCGGTCTGAACGCGAGGAAGGGCCGGGGAGAAAACCGCCGTGCCCGGCGATCCCGCAGAAACACCCTGCTCCTCTCCCGGCTTCCCGAGGAGCGTGAAATGCACGTTGTGCGTCTTATCTTGTCGGTCTGTAAGTTTAGAAGAAAGCCCCAGCGATTAAGACATTGTTTTTATTAAGATGAATGTAACCTTCATATTCCTGTGGTTGACCTTACGTTAAATTAGAAGTAGCACTAGAGGCAAGAAATGATGGGCTGGATCCCGGTGTCCTAGTTGGAGCTGAGGTACGGCGAGGTAGTGTGCTCTTTCAATATTATTTTACGCAGCACAACTGGGAGCTACTCCAGATCTTCCTCCTCAATATTCAGCCTAGGCAGGGTTGAAATAAATTTAACCTGAGTTCACTGGATTTTTGCACTTTATCAAAATCAGTTCCAATATCGTGCAGTCAAATTAAAATCTATTTTTTGATTCTCTGTGGCTTTAAGTTCATTAAATGTGAAATTGGCAGCCAGCTAAAGAAGGTCAGGCTGATTAACTGTTTAGGAGTTGTATTCTGTCTCGCTCGCGTTACCTGGCAGTGTTTTGAGGTGGGTTGTATTTGCAGCACCCTCTCCTCCTGCTCGCTGCTCTTAGCGTGCGTGTCGTATGGCGCAGGTAGAGGAATACCGGCGCGCTGCTGGTACTTTTTTTTTTTTTTTTTTTCCTTCTCCTCCTGAAAGGCAATAGCGATGGCGACTGCACGCAGATTGCCGAGGTATTTCTCTGCAAACTTAACCAAAAAAAAAAAAAAAGCCAACAGAAAAAGAGAGCCGCGTCTGCCTCGTTAGAGCATCCACTGACGGTTCTGTGAGCAGAAATAGCCTCATAATGAAGCTTTTTGGAGCTCATTCAGAAAATTTGTCAACTTTGACAACATTAGGCAAGGTATTTTGAGTTTAAAGAAGGCACTTCTCGCCGTTGCGAGGAGAGGTGGCACTCGCTTGGCCACGCTGATTTTTAGGTGCTGAGGGCCACCAGTGCTAACACGTTGGAGATAATTTAGGCATTCCTTTATTTCAGGATGAAAAAGGAAAAATGACTGATTGCCTCGTTTCCTGAAGTACTGAAAAAATATCCCCATCTAGCTAATATCTCTGGCTGGAATCGGTTGTGAATTTGACATTTATTTCAATCCCGAGGAGTAGCTGAAAAGTGAGAGGTGCCTCCCCCCGCCCCGCAGGCATTTCTGCTGCATCTGCTTTTTTATCATTTCGGTTTCTGCCATTTATTTATTTATTTCTCTCCTTCCCCTCCCTCCTTCCCTCCCTCCCTCCCTCCCTCCCCCCTCACCCCACACCCGAATAACTCCCGGCTTTCAAATTTTTAAATTGGAAGCCGTAAACGGGCTGATAGGGCTGGCGACACAAATAAATACGCCTAGGCGTGCACATGCGTTATAAGGGCTGTATGTGGCCCGCGTGTGCCGGTGCCTGGGTGTGTGTGGCCATGCGGTCTGGCTCTCCCTCTCTTCCCTTTTACACACACGTGTGCTACCTGCACGGCCCGCGTAGGGAGCGTACAACACCTCTCTGTCGAAACACCTTCGGCCCGTGCCCGTACCCGCGGAGTTCAGGCTTCTAAATTTTAGAAAGTAGGTCTGGCTGGTGGAAAACACACACCCGCACGCGTGTGTGCGTGTGAGAGAGCGAGCGTGTGCAGTGCTTTTAGCCTGGAATTCATATACATAAATAATACATCCGGCAATAAAACGCCGCTTTCGCTTCTCTTCCTAGCGCCACAAGAGTTGTGCGGTGTCTTCGTTCAGCCTATTCATTTAATTTTACAATCGAGTCAGAAATTTGTCCTCGTGTAGGAGCACAGAGCCAGAGCCCGGAGGCCGGGCTCGCTCTCCGAGTTCTGCGTGCTACGGCTGCTTCTGCAAAACCTCTTCCCTGTAACCGATGAATTTGTCTCCTCGCTGCCGTGCTAATAGCCGTGTTGCGTGGGTTTAGCTGGGGGGGAGCAGGTGGACGTCGAGAGCAGGGTGCAGTATTCATGAAGAGGGGGCTCGGCGCGTTCCTCCCCCCCCTCCCCGCGCCCGGTGCCTTTCCCGAGAGCTCTAATGATTCTCCTTTTGTTTCTCAAACTGCAGCCGAACCTCTTGAAGCCATTCTCACTGATGACGAACCTGAACACGGCACATTGGGAGCTCCAGAAGGGGACCACGACCTCCTGACTTGTGGCCAGTGTCAGATGAACTTCCCGTTGGGGGACATTCTTATTTTTATTGAGCACAAACGGAAACAATGCAATGGCAGTCTCTGCTTAGAGAAGGCTGTGGATAAGCCACCTTCACCCTCACCAAGTGAGCTGAAAAAAGCATCCAATCCTGTGGAGGTTGGCATCCAGGTTACGCCAGAGGATGACGATTGTTTATCAACGTCATCTAGAGGAATTTGCCCTAAACAGGAACATATAGCAGGTAAATTAAAGCAAGGAGAAGTGTTTGCGAGTTTCTTTCCGTTTCAGTTGCAACGTTAGCGCGTCTGTCTCTCTGTTCTGCTCACTGTGACGGCCGACGTGTTAAACGCCCTGCCTTCGGTTAGCGGCGAGCGCACGAGCGGTATTTCCTAGTGCCTGCGCAGAGGCAGGATCAACAGGCACGTGCCGTGCCAGCCGGTATTTCTGACAGTATTGTTTGAGGCTGCTCTCGTGATTTGCCTTGTATTGTATTGCAGTCACCGTCTCCCGGTGTCTCGCCTGCCGTAGCGCTGCAGGAGGAGATTTCCGAGCCTGCCACGCGATAAAGCGCGGAGCTTTCGAGTCTTTGGCAAAGTCAGGGGTGAAAGAGTTAACGGAGCATCAGCCAGCCTGGGTTCCATATTGGCTGTCAGCGTATGGACTGTAATTAAACACAGCCCCATGGCAAAGTGACACCACCGACCTTGACTTTAAGATGCCATTTTCGACTGGCCAGGCCAGAGTAGAGAGGGCAGTTGCTGAAGCGCACAGACATGCTTATTCGAAAAGTTTAAGGGCATGTTGGAAATTTCAAAAGGTTGGTTTGACAGGAAAGGCCGCTCTCTGCAGCCTGCCTCCTCAGCCAAATGATAAATGCTTCGCTGTGCTCTCTCTTGTCTCTGATGTGGTTTTGACAGATGTATCTTGATTTTGTTTGCGGTTTACACAACCACATGTCAGCCGTACAAATGTCCAAGGCAGAGTTCTGTTTTGTGCAACAAACAATATGAAGTGTAA
This sequence comes from Pelecanus crispus, assembly GCF_030463565.1. Lineage (NCBI taxonomy): Eukaryota > Metazoa > Chordata > Aves > Pelecaniformes > Pelecanidae > Pelecanus > Pelecanus crispus. The sequence goes on along the minus strand of NC_134645.1, from coordinate 4,358,830 downwards.
TTTTTTTTAAAAAAAGGGTAAATAATTCCATCTCTTAGCATAATTTTTTTAAAAAAAGAAAAAAATGGAAAGCCATTCGCCGTGCAGATATTTTCACAAATGAGGTTAAAAAAATAGAGCGTGCTACGTGAAAGAAAATCCCAGAGCCCTGGGAGCGTAACAAGGCGCGCTCTGCTTTTAAAATCCTGCTGGTAAACAAGAGCACTACCCATTTGCAGCGAGCGTTGCAAATCGCTCCGAACCGCGCCGATACTACCGGCCGAAAAAGGCGAGACCGCAGCGTATCGCCACCAGCAAACGCCTGAACCAGTTTCAAAGCCCCATTCCCAGCGACGCTTGTGATGTGGCACTGCCCAGTACCTCTTTTTGGAGAGCCCACGGGACCGCTCGGGGTGGTCAGAGGTGCAGTACATCATCGCATCGTGGGCTGGAGCTTCTCTTGGGCTTGCTTTGGCCACCAAGTTAAAGCTTAAAAGGGCAGCAGGCGCTGGGAGGCTCAGCGCGATGCTCCCGCAGCCTCCCTGGCCTCCAAAGCGGCCGGCAAATCGCGCTGGAGAGCCGTAGTTTTGAAGGTTTGGCGGTGGCAGCCAATACGTGTCGGTGCGCGCGTGTCTGCGCACATATATATATGCATGCAAAGCTGTGTGCGTACGCTCGCGCACGTCACGTGAAGGAATATACACCATTTCTGCGGAGTAATAAGTATTCCTTTGAATACGCGTATATATGTACGTTTAAGAGAAAGCGGAGGCTCAGCTACTGCTAAGCTAGGTTTTGAACGAGACTTAAAAACCCCAATAATTCCGCATATCGCACTTCCCAGCCACGGATGTTAGAGGTGGTTTGTGTTTTGGTTTTTTTTTTTTTTTCCCCCTAGCGTGGTAGAGGGCAGTGCCCATTTCCATGTGCTGCCTGCGATCTGACGGAAAACGAGCAGAAGCGTAGGGCGTGATTAATGAAGCGGGAGCTTGGCGGAAGGGATTTGTAGTCTTCCGAGCTCTGGAGCCATACTAAATCACCAAATATGGAGGAGCGGCGGTCTGATGTAACGCTGTATTTACGTATGGCGCCGCTCTGTTGAAAAGACAAAACGCAGTAGCTGTCAAGCAAGAATTAAACCCGCTCTCCTTGCTGTGGTCCCGAACAGGTCCCTCGGCCGGAGGGAGTTCTGCACGTGGGGGAACTCCTCAGCTGAGGTTTTTGCTCTGGCACGCGTTCGGCGCGGGAGCCTCGGCGAGCCCAACCACGCTTTCGGCGTGGCGCGGGTGACGTGAAGCGAGCAGGATTGGGCCTCGCGCCACGCTGCGAGGCCGTTAATTCAGAAAAGGCTGTGGCGTTAACCAGCTTTGAATGGTTCGGTGAGCGGAGGGCAGCGGGTAAGGAGAGGTGCACGTCGGCAGGGGCCCGATCCTGCGTGCTCTTACACCCGGGGATGGCCTCTGCTGTGCAGGTGGGCCTGGCTGGGAGCGGGCGCGGGTCCGTGGCGTGAGCTGCGAGCACTGCTGTGAGCAGGGATCGAGCTGCGGTTGTCCAGGCGTCTCCCACCCCGAGGTTTCTGTGCGGTGGTGCCCAGCCGCGCCCGCAGCTGGGAGGTCCAAGGGCACGGGTCTTCTCCCGCGCCTCCCCATTCGGGACGGAGCCGAGGGGCGCTGGGGTCCCCCGGTCGTTCCCAGTGGTGGGAAATGCAGCCGGGCTGCGGGCGGGGGGAAGGAGCACCGGGAGTGCTGGGGCCTGGCGCTGTCCCTCGCCTTCGTGTTTTCATCTCCCCTGTCACTTGGAGGAGTTTAGCTCCCTCGTATTCCAAAGAAGCACGGCAATAGCTGGAGTGACCCATTGCTCGTAGCCAGGAGTTTGCGGGGTCCGGCAGGAAAATCACCGGTGAGGGTCTCGGAGTGAGCTGCGGAGTGCAGGTTTCTGGAAGGCCCCTGCAGTGAACCTCAGGCTCTTCCAGTTCTGGTGCTTTATATCTGATTTCTGTGCAAGAATGCAAAATGCCAAAAGATACCAGTGCGTAATCAAAAAAAAAAAAAAAAAGAAAGGGACAGAGGCTGCCTTTAGAAAAATATATGGGAGTTGAGTGAACTGATTCTTTCTGGTAAGAGACCGGAAAATACGTATTGAGTAGCGATGTAAAAATGTCCCCCATTAGTTGTCAGCATGGAAGAGGTGTTAGAGGTTAGCTCTGGGTGCAGAGGGGCCATAGGTTAGCTCTGGGTGCAGAGGGGCCATGGGTTATCTCTGGATGCAGAGGGGCCATGGGTTAGGTCTGGATGCAGAGGGGCCATAGGTTAGCTCTGGGTGCAGAGGGGCCATAGGTTAGCTCTGGGTGCAGAGGGGCCATAGGTTAGCTCTGGATGCAGAGGGGCCATAGGTTAGCTCTGGATGCAGAGGGGCCATGGGTTAGCTCTGGGTGCAGAGGGGCCATGGGTTAGCTCTGGGTGCAGAGGGGCCATAGGTTAGCTCTGGGTGCAGAGGGGCCATGGGTTATCTCTGGATGCAGAGGGGCCATGGGTTAGGTCTGGATGCAGAGGGGCCATGGGTTAGCTCTGGATGCAGAGGGGCCATAGGTTAGCTCTGGATGCAGAGGGGCCATGGGTTAGCTCTGGATGCAGAGGGGCCATGGGTTAGCTCTGGGTGCAGAGGGGCCATGGGTTAGGTCTGGGTGCAGAGGGGCCATAGGTTAGCTCTGGATGCAGAGGGGCCATAGGTTAGCTCTGGATGCAGAGGGGCCATAGGTTAGCTCTGGATGCAGAGGGGCCATAGGTTAGCTCTGGGTGCAGAGGGGCCATAGGTTAGCTCTGGGTGCAGAGGGGCCATAGGTTAGCTCTGGATGCAGAGGGGCCATGGGTTAGCTCTGGGTGCAGAGGGGCCATAGGTTAGCTCTGGGTGCAGAGGGGCCATAGGTTAGCTCTGGATGCAGAGGGGCCATAGGTTAGCTCTGGGTGCAGAGGGGCCATAGGTTAGCTCTGGATGCAGAGGGGCCATGGGTTAGGTCTGGATGCAGAGGGGCCATAGGTTAGCTCTGGGTGCAGAGGGGCCATGGGTTAGCTCTGGATGCAGAGGGGCCATAGGTTAGCTCTGGATGCAGAGGGGCCATAGGTTAGCTCTGGATGCAGAGGGGCCATGGGCTAGCTCTGGATGCAGAGGGGCCATAGGTTAGCTCTGGGTGCAGAGGGGCCATGGGTTAGCTCTGGATGCAGAGGGGCCATAGGTTAGCTCTGGGTGCAGAGGGGCCATGGGTTAGCTCTGGATGCAGAGGGGCCATAGGTTAGCTCTGGGTGCAGAGGGGCCATGGGTTAGCTCTGGATGCAGAGGGGCCATAGGTTAGCTCTGGATGCAGAGGGGCCATAGGTTAGCTCTGGATGCAGAGGGGCCATGGGCTAGCTCTGGATGCAGAGGGGCCATAGGTTAGCTCTGGGTGCAGAGGGGCCATGGGTTAGCTCTGGATGCAGAGGGGCCATAGGTTAGCTCTGGGTGCAGAGGGGCCATAGGTTAGCTCTGGATGCAGAGGGGCCATAGGTTAGCTCTGGGTGCAGAGGGGCCATAGGTTAGCTCTGGATGCAGAGGGGCCATGGGCTAGCTCTGGATGCAGAGGGGCCATAGGTTAGCTCTGGGTGCAGAGGGGCCATGGGTTAGCTCTGGGTGCAGAGGGGCCATAGGTTAGCTCTGGGTGCAGAGGGGCCATGGGTTAGCTCTGGGTGCAGAGGGGCCATGGGTTAGCTCTGGGTGCAGAGGGGCCATGGGTTAGCTCTGGATGCAGAGGGGCCATAGGTTAGCTCTGGATGCAGAGGGGCCATGGGTTAGGTCTGGATGCAGAGGGGCCATAGGTTAGCTCTGGATGCAGAGGGGCCATGGGTTAGCTCTGGATGCAGAGGGGCCATAGGTTAGCTCTGGATGCAGAGGGGCCATAGGTTAGCTCTGGGTGCAGAGGGGCCATAGGTTAGCTCTGGATGCAGAGGGGCCATGGGTTAGCTCTGGATGCAGAGGGGCCATGGGCTAGCTCTGGGTGCAGAGGGGCCATAGGTTAGCTCTGGGTGCAGAGGGGCCATAGGTTAGCTCTGGATGCAGAGGGGCCATGGGTTAGCTCTGGGTGCAGAGGGGCCATAGGTTAGCTCTGGGTGCAGAGGGGCCATAGGTTAGCTCTGGATGCAGAGGGGCCATGGGTTAGCTCTGGGTGCAGAGGGGCCATAGGTTAGCTCTGGATGCAGAGGGGCCATGGGTTAGCTCTGGGTGCAGAGGGGCCATAGGTTAGCTCTGGATGCAGAGGGGCCATAGGTTAGCTCTGGATGCAGAGGGGCCATGGGTTAGCTCTGGATGCAGAGGGGCCATAGGTTAGCTCTGGGTGCAGAGGGGCTATTGGTTAGCTCTGGATGCAGAGGGGCCATAGGTTATCTCTGGATGCAGAGGGGCTATAGGTTAGCTCTGGGTGCAGTATGTGCTCTGTCTGCAGTTCCGTAGTCAGTGAGTTGGTGTGTTACGGTAAAAGATCATCTTAAGATAAGTAACGCTTAAGGAGCGGCTCATCTAAAGACGAGGAAGGAGGCAGCGAGTCATTCAAATGCGGGGAGAAATGATGTCTATTTTAACCGTCGATCGGCTGCTCTTTATCCCCGCCGTTTTCCGGAGACGGGGATGCTTGCAAGAGCTTCTATGTACGTGTGCAACCTGTGCAGCGGCTGTGAGACCCATCGAGGTGCAGGCATGCGTACCTGTCTCTTCCGTGTGGGTGTCTGCCTGCGCGTAGCTTTGACTCGCTGTAAAATTTTGAGTGATGCTGATCCAGCGCTATAGCTGAAATGTCATAAATTTAACTGGAAATTAATAGGATCTGTTGTGTGGGTCCAATGAGGCAGCTTTCATCAATATGTATGTCAAAGCCTCACCACCAGATACCGGCAGCCTGTGATTTGCAGTGAGTGCTATGGCAGGGCTTTAGTTATCCGCGCTCATATTTTACAATAGGGGGAAATATTAACTGAAGTAGCTAGAGATCAGCGAATGCAAAATTGCCGTTCACTTATTGAAAAGGCCGAAGAAATATTTATCGGCCGCCGGTGTCAGGTTTTAGCGGTTTGTTTGTTGAATGCATAAATCCCAGGGAATTAATGACAAGTGTTTTTTGGGGGTGAGGAAGGATCTTAAACGCCACTTGGATTCAGTTGGAGGAACAGTTTGGAGCGCTGCTGCGTGTTGCCCTTTCTAACGCCGAGCGTGTGTCTGCGGATGCCGTATTTACTGTACAAAGAGGGGAGGAGGAGGAGGGGAGGTCATTTTTACTGCTCGAATCCTTTATTCTCAAGCTGCTTGTGGCATTCAAATAAAATACGTGGGAAAATAACGTAAGGAAAAGCTCCGTCTGCAGTAACGGGGGGGAAGGTGGACATAATTCGGTACTAAATTTTGGACCAAGTACATTTGATTATTACAGTTCTCAGGAGGTAATGTCTTTGAGTAGTCATTACACCCCAGAAATTTTCTTTGGCTGTTATTAGGAGTTGCCATGATAATTCTGTAGGTTGCAAATTGCGATTCCTTATTATTTTGTTTTGTTCTGGAGACAAAAAATTATTGACGTCTGCATTGAATAGTTAGCATTGCATCTGGATAATAAGATGAAAGCTTAAAAAAAAGGCGGGGGGGGCGGGTTGCAGGGAAGGAATATGGAAATATTTTGGAGTCAAATTCTCTCTGCTTTCCCCGTACAAAGAAACAGAGAGCACAGGCTCAGTAAAAGAGTCGCAGGCAGGAAAAAACAGCGAGGGTGCTACCCAAAGGCTCCTGAGATTCGGAGCCCTGCGTACAAGCTGTATTTGTAAATAAGACAGAGAAAGGTTGTGAACCGGCAGCTTGGCTGTTTTGTCAAAGTACAATGTCAGAGAAACTCTTTCTAAGACAAATTGTAAATAGAAGTGTCACGATGATTGCATGATTGAGCTCTAGAAGTGTCTTGCAATTGTTGGCATTGTCAGAAGACTTTTGAAAGCTTAATTAAAGGCGGGGGCCCGCGCGGCTGTGAAATCTACTTCTCGCGGGCGGGGGGGGAACGTAAAAGATGTAGGGGATCAAGAAGTTGCTCTAACGCCACTCGCGCGGGGGTACGGGGAAGAGTTAATAGTTTCTCTGCTTTCCCCGTTGCCTTTTCTAAATAACGTTTTTTGAAGAAGCAAACACGTGACACCAATATCGCCCTTTGTACGAGGTAAAGATTGCGCTCGTTTTCCTATTCCCTGCTGTTACAGACAGTTAATGTAAAAATGGCTCTTTATTGGAAACGCAAATACGAGTTCGCTCGAAGCACAGAAGCGGGATAGAAAGTTTTCCTCTGCCTCGGCGTGTTCCCTCCAGGGGAGCATCGGAGTGTTGGGGTGCCCTGAATCTTTCTGGTTTTTTGTTTCCTGCAAATCAGATCTTCTGGCTTAGAGGATGAGAAATACGGTTTTGCGTTCTTTCTCCTGTTGTATGGGACATTTAATTGTGGAGCTCGCCACGGGCTGAAGCATCGCTGCATCCGAAACGCTTGCGGTTGAAGAGGCAGCCCGGCGCGCGTTAAACTTCGTATAGATCTGAAAAGGTGCGCGTTAGCATCACGTGCCGAAAGCTTTGAAAATAATGCACGTGCTAAACGTAAGGCTCTGCGCAGCGAGTCCCGACAACGAATGCCGGGTGATGGAAACTGAGGCAGGGAGTAAATTAAACACCTTCTAATTAGCCCGGTGGGAGAAATAAAGTCTTCCCTAAACATTCCCATAATTTGGTAATGCCTCTTCTAAAGAGGAGGAGGCCTATTAGCATCACCCTGTTTTGTATATGCAACCCTCAGCCCACGAGCTCTCTCTTATTTCATTCAAATAATAAAGACGATTAAAGAGGCTTGCGAGGCAGTGTCAGGCAACGGGAGTTCAGCCTCCAGTTGTTTGCCTGCACGCATCCTCATTACGGAAATTTTTTGGACAAAATTCCCTTCAAGCTTCGGTCTGTTTTTATATCCAATAGTACCAGCTTTGTGCAATAAAAGGCGTTTAGCATCAAGCTGGACATGGCCTGGCACGTTGCCACTCGGTGGGGTGGGTTTTTTTGTTGGTTTTTTTGTTTTTTTTTTTTTTTAGCTAATCACTGAGGATCTCTCGTTACCTTTCTGCTTGTTGCGATTTTGTTCGGGTCGCGGTGCTGCCAGCGATGTCGCGAGTCCATGGAGGTCGTCTTCCCTGCCTGGCAGGCGCCTGAACGCGGCTTCCGTCCGGGAGGGCTCTGTTTTATGTGTCAGCTTCTGGGATATTGCACAAGTTCATAAAATACACCAAGCTCATATATTTTAATACATTAAGGCCTATATTCATAGTGGTAGCATGGCCTTAAAATTAACTATTGGCTGGGTTGGGCTTTTTTTTTTCCCCCCTGGGCTAATGAACATATTTTATCTCACTTTGTACAAACGCAGTAGCTCCAGCCTGCCTCCTGGTAACGTCGGGCATAGCAGGTTTGGGCGCACGATGGTTGATATCAGTACGTGGATTGCTGCCATTTCTTACATACTTTTAAAAACAACAGGCACGTTAGTGGACCCACAGACCGCCCGAGCGGTTGGGATGATCTGTTTTCCATTTCATCATGAATTTCCGTGAAACTCAGTTGGCTCTTTAGGGCCCCCATCCCGGGTGCGCTTTGCCCCGCCGGACGCGGACCGAACGGCACCTGCGCGCTTAAATGCTTGCAGGAGCCAGACCACCAACCACGGACCCTCATGGATGGGCAGACCAAGTGCTCACATTATTCAAACCCTCCTGTGTTAATGCCAAACCCATTTTGAAGCCCATAAACATCCTCCTGGTCTTCCTAATCAGGTTTAGTATGCAACGCATCCCGCGCGGGCTTCGGCGAGTTTGTTTCCCAACCTTTATTGGCCAGCTGCACTCGCTGTGCATCTTTAAAATATTTCAGCGAGGTTTTTCGCTCTTCTTCCGCGAGGGCTGGTAACTTGGTGGCTGCTCCCCGGCTCATTCTTCATTCGGAGGTGGCATTGCCTCGGGTTGGCAAGGGAAAGGTTTGCGGTGTGGGGTGTGGTGAGGTCAGCCCCGATCCCAGCAGGGAATTTGTGTTCTTCATTTGCCTTTACAATCGGAGCACAGCTACTGTACCTTGGAGCAGCTCTCAGGTGTGAGCTCAGATGGGCACATGTAAATGTGCTGTCAGATGCAACACAGGAATATTAATGTTTCCTCACCACCACGCTATAATAAAGCTGTACACAGCCAGCTTAATATGCAGCCGGGCTGGGGAATTGTAGAAAACTTCGATAGCCTAGTGTGAATGACAGCAGTGGAAAAAAATACTCAATATGCCACAGTTTGCATTCTTGTTTGCCTTTGATCTACAGCAAAATGAAAACAATCCACTTCTTTCCCTCCTCGTTTTCGTATAGGTGTTCTTCCTCTGCAAAACTGGCTAGTAAGGAGGGGAAGAAAACGAAGTGTGGGGCACAGAGCAGAACTATTTGAAGGACATTAATGCCAGCCTGCTGGGGATGTAATTTTTCTGAGATTAGCAAACATTTATTTTTTGTACTTGGGATCGTTTGCTTTGTCTCTCATTCTCTTGTAGTATCTGGGTCTGGTTGAAACAAAGAAAATAGTCACCACAAACCGGGGCTGGAGCCCCCTTTGCCCCCCAGCTGCAGGCACAGCCCAGGCCGTGCATCCTCTTCAAGGGGGTTTCGTTTGCATCTTCTTCTAGGTTGAAATCTTCAGCTCCATCCAAAAGTGTCTGTTTTCCAGCGCGGCTGTGTTAGAGGATTTTTAATAATGTGCTCATTTAACTGAATCAACAGCTGTCAGGAGCGGTTGTAGTAAATCCACAAAATGCACAAAGAAAAATACATACGTTTCCTGAAACAAAACACTTGAAACAAATTGGCTGCCAAAAAAAGCTGCTGAATTCTGGGTTTGCAGACAGTGCACCAAAGTGTTTCTTCTCTCTGCTCTCCCCGGAGACCTCTCCCCGCTTGCCTGCTGCAATTCTGCTGGAACTTTTTACCTGAACAGGTTGCTGTTAAAAAACCCCACCACTTTCCCCTATTTGATGGGTATGGAGCTCAGCTCCGGCTTAGATTTTTGCGTTTCGCACTAAATAGCTAAACCACCAAGACCGGAGCAAGAAGCAAAAACCAAATAACTACCGTCAGGGAAATGAGGCTTAATATCCCTGTGAAATAGCTGTCGAGGAGAAGCAGTGCTTCAACTCTGCCCTTCCAGGTAGGCGTTGGCAGGGTGGTGTTGAGGTCTGAAGCCGCTTCCGAGGGTGCCGAATTCGCACCGGAGCGGGTGCTGGTGGAGGGAGAGCTGGGGAGCTTTGGTCAGTCAAAACCAAGGACTTTCTGCTTCCATCCTCCCCCTGCTTTGCGTAAGCGCTGAACAATTACACCTCCAATTTGATCGTAGCTTCAGATAGAAAAACCTCTGCCTAAATAAACAATGGAATTACTGCTGCACAACAAAGGCTTAAAGAAGAGCACTGCCTTCAGTGGTGTTATTATTGTTGTTGTGGATATTATTATTATTATTACTGCTACTACTACTACTACTACTATTACTGCAACTATTACCTTTTTTAAAATAAACACACACTACAGTTGCTCACTCCTTAGGAAGTAAGGAGTTTAATTTTGCATTCATTGCTCACTTAATTGATTTAGCAGGCAGCAAAATATAAAATGCAAAAATAAAAATGCCTCCCCCCCCCCCCCCCAAATTCACAGCAATTAATTTGTCACCCGGCGTTACTTTGCTACAGCATCACAGCTGGGTTTGGGTTTTTTTTTTTCAGACATTGCATGAATCATCTGGGTTTCGTTGCATTTCAGCTACTGAGTTTATTCTTTCTGGAGTAAGAGAATATAGCAGCAAAAGTGTCGTGCTCCAGCCAGCGCACCGCAAGCGTGTGGAGCATTTACTGCGTGAGGGTGGCCAGGGGCTTTTCGCTGTGATTTCTCTATTATCGATGCTGATTTTCCTATTTAGGAAATAGTTGTTGTGCAAAGAGAAACAGTAGTTGGGGAGCCTTGTTCTCTTCGAGGAGGTAAAACGCAGTGGGATGCATTTGGAAAAAGAGAGTATTAGTTCCCGAAAGATTATTTAGAGGCTGTATTATTTTGTAATAAACTATAAACTGTCCTGTGTTAAACCTGTGTTACGTTAGAAAAAATCAATAAGGAAAAATTAAATTCTGATAAAGATACTCTTGGATCTTCGAAAACAACTGCTGTCCTTTTAACTAAAACATTTGAGGAGCTTCAAAGAGTATGTATTTCTTCTGATCTTAGAGCTGTGTGACTGGTAGCAGGGAAAAAAAAATCTTATTCTACATAGAAGTGGATTGCTTAACAAGTCAGCACAGACACATACTTGTTTGTACAATAGAGATAAAAATTCCTGTATAAAAATAATTCAGTTGCTGACAGCAGGCATTGTGCTGGGGCTGCCTCTTTTGTGTTGGCCAGGGGTCAGGGACCACGGCTCCCACTTTCTGCCGGGGGGAGGCTGTCACGATCGCTCGCCGGAGCCTGGAAATAAGTTAATTGCTTTATTTTAAGGAATACTCAGAGCCCCGTGGTGTGGGGTTTACGTCCGTGCGCCGTCTCCGGAAGCAGTGAAAGAAGGGGGGGAAAAAAAAAAATCTCCTCATGGGGGAGATGACTTGAAGGCAGTTTGGGAGACGTGGCCTTCAAGAGCTCGGCGACCCGGCGGTAGTTTCTAAACTTTTGGTTTTAATCTAATTCCGATTTATGCTGTCACATCCTGTATCGGCCCTCGCTGAACTCTCCTCGTGTGAAGTAACGGTGGTCTCGGGGGGAATCGGTCAAAACCGGGGACTCGTGGCCGATACAGATGTTTGCTGGGGCGGCTTTTATGCGGCGCCGGGTCCTATTCTGTCTTGTAAATGTTAAAAACGCGGGGTGTTAGCACAGCCCCAGGCATCCTCTTTTTTGCTCTGCGGGGGCGCAGGTAAGATAAGCCATAGGGTTGGGGAAGGCCGGGGAGGTGGGAATTGAAATTATTTGGACGTTCGTCCATCCTTCAAAGTCGGGGAGGCAGGCGGCGCAGCCTTCCGTCCCCAACCTCCCTCTACCCCCGGGGTCGCCGGCAAAGCCGGGGCTCCCCTCCTCTCCGCCTCTCGGGGTGCCGCAGGAGGTGCCGGCAGGATCAGGCCCCGGCGGGGCTGGCTGAGAGCGGAGCCAAGTTCGCGAGCGGCCACCGGCGCTGAGCGGTCCCCCCGCAAACTCCTCTCTCCCTCTCTCTCTCGTCGGCGGCTTCGCTCCCCGGCAGCAAAGCGACTTT